>NC_064853.1:61461122-62889872 GCF_024139225.1 Suncus etruscus
TAAAATCTGTATTTCCCAATGTCTCCAGGTTATTTGTGTTTGATAATCATTACTCTATGCTATAGTTCTCTGAAAAAAATTACATTTTGTATAGTCCTGGTTGTAATAACTGAAATAAAGCCTTACATTTAAATATAAAATCAAAATCAACTTCAGTGAATAATCAGTCTGTTTTTCATATTATTGAGATTTTCACCAAGATGTAATATTATGCATTTGTTAGTGTATCTTATTGATCCATTTTCATGCACAATATAAATTTATCAATTAATTTGTAATTCTATTAAGAAGCAATGAATTTTGACACGTAGGTAAAATAATCAGGTTCTCACTGTTTCTTTGTTATGTATTGAAAATCTTTATATTACTGAGCTCAGAGAAATTATATTAAATGAGATGTTATTTCAATTCTTGGAGAAATCAAAAACATATCTTGGAATGAAGCTGTTGGCCCATGCAGAAAAATATCTAGTGCTTTTCTATACAGTATTTTAGACACATTATAGATACATATTATATGACAGATAAATGTCTTGTTCTTTTATTAGATGATTAAATAAATGGGTAAAACATTCTAAAAGACTTTGGCAAACTATATAAATTGCCAGTGAGATTAAATGGAAATCAGATATTCTAACTTCAATTTTAGAACTGTTTCTCCTTTGCCCAGTGTTTCCCATTTTAAGTCTAGACTTCTCTAAGAGTCTGGCTATAATTAAATATTACAAGATGAATAAGCAGTCACTCTGAAGTTCATAGCTCAAAATAGTCATCAAGAGTATTCTGTCTTTTAGGCATATGCTCGGTGTTACTTAGGAATAAGAAATACTCAAGTATTCAGCAAATGAAAATGTAATGATATTAAGCTTTTTTATTTTTCTTCTTGCTTTGGCTTTTGGTTTATATTCATTGATAGTTAGAAAGTATAGTTCTAATTTTATAAATAGGACTGTATCATGCAATTTATATTACTCATGTTGCATTTGATTGTAAGTTGATCAAAATATACTAGTTAGAAGAGGATTATTTTGAGCTGAAGGTAATAGAAAATAACAGATTGAAAAAGGCTTTCTACCTACTCCTTATCTGCCAAAATGAGTTTGGATATGTCTTTTGTGAAGATATCTCCTCTTTTCTCTCCTATACTTGTAAAACAATCCTAGGTGTGAAGATGAAGGTGGACACTAAGATGATTCTACATAAATAGACTTTCTAAATAGTCCTGACCAGATTTTTTACCCTATATGTTTACACACCTAACACCTCATTTTATTTATTTAAACTTTTTTTAAAATCATCTCCTTACAATTGACCGAAGTTTGTTAAGATAGCATTTAAGCTCTCAGATTAAATGGATTAATGGTTTATTTTTCTTTTCTTTTCTTTTCTTTTCTATTCTTTTCTTCTTTCTTTCTTTCTTTCTTTCTTTCTTTCTTTCTTTCTTTCTTTCTTTTCTTTCTTTCTTTCTTTCTTCTTCTTTCTTTCTTTCTTCTTTCTCTTCTTCTTCTTTCTTTTCTTTTTTCTTTCTTTCTTTCTTTCTTTCTTTCTTTCTTTTCTTTCTTTTCTTTCTTTCTTTCTTTCTTTCTTATCTTTCTTTCTTTCTTTCTTTCTTTCTTCTTTCTTTCTTCTTTCTTTCTTTCTTTCTTCTTCTTTCCTTTCTTTCTTATTTTCTTTTCTTTCTTTGTCTCTTTCTTTCTCTCTTCCTTCCTTCCTTCCTTCTTTCTCTTCCTTCCTTCCTTTTCCTCCTTCCTTCCTTCCTTCCTTCCTTCCTTCCGTCCTTCCTTCCTTCCTTCCTTCCTTCCTTCCTTCCTTCCGTTCCTTCCTTCCATTCCTTCCTTCCCTTCCTTCCTTCCCTTCCTTCCTTCCTTTCCTTCCTTATTTTTCTTTTCCCACCCCAGGGTGGCACTCAGGATTGCTCTTTCTTTGGTTTTTATTTTTTTGTTGTTGTTGTTGTTGTTTTGTTTTTGGGCCACAGCTGGTGGCACTCAGGTGTTATGATTGGCTCTGTGCTCAGAAATGGCTCCCAGCAGGCTTGGGGGACCATATGGGATGTCAGGAATCAAACTCAGATCTGTCCTGGATAGGCCGTGTAGAAGGCAAATATGCTACCTGTGTCCTACTTGCTTGGCCTTCTAATGGTATCTTTTGGTATTCATTTATTTATTGTTAAGTTTCTATGTGCATTTTTTGTCAGTATAATTTTCACTTTGTGTGCATGATATAAGAGCCTAATGCAAAGGGTTTTCTCTCTTCTAGAATTATTTTTAAAATCGTAATAATGTATCTTGTACTTTTAAAAATTACTTTTCTATAGGTATATTTTATTGTCAAACACATGACATTATTGCTAAAGATTGATGTTTATGTATGAACATTTGCCCTAGTAAGGAAATAAGTTCCTATTATTTGGAATAGCCATGTTAAATATTGACAAATGCCACAAAAGAGCAAGAGGATAGAAATTATTATAGTAAATTGTTACTAAGGTACAGAAAATTTCAACATAAATACATACTTATTCAACGTCCAAATTCTTAACAGGTCTGCTTTTATCAAAGTAATTTTGGGAAAGTAAGTTAAAAATGTTAATTCAGGGCCACAGAGATCACAGCATCTAAGTTGCTTGCTTCATATGTGGCTAATTCAGGTTAAATCTCAGGCATCACATTAAATCTCCAAAGTTTCATAAGAAGTTATCCCTGCACACAGAACCATAAGAAGATATGGACATTACTTGCACGACTCAAAATCTAGCCAAGTAAACTCAGATATGATTATCATAAACTGGAAAAATAAAAGTACAAAAAATATCTGGATAGGAATTAAGATTGAGGCATTGTAAGACTCAATCATATATTATAAATAAAAACTGAGCAGAAAAATACTATTTAAAATAGAAAGTTTTCAGATGCTTCTACTAAATTGTATCTTGTATATGACTTCTTTATTGAGCTTAATTGTGATGTTAATAATTTCATAAATAATCTAGTATTTTTTCTTCTCATTTAAAAATGTCTTTTGAAACCAATGTGAATTACAAGTCTTTCACAGTTGTATTTCAGTCACATAGTGACAGTGAGTTAGGGCCATTCCCACCACAATTATTGACCTCACTCCACCATAGTTCCCAGCATGCAGCTCATATCCATGCTTAGTCCCCTGGACTGCTAGTTTAATGTGTCTATTTTGTGTATAGTTTGTTGTAGTTTGGGTTTCTTGATTGTAATGTTGTTAACTTTCATTTGGATATTTAGATCTGATCATTTTTTATTTCTACTCAATGCTCCTGAGACTGCTTGGCCCCTGCATCCCAATCCCTTTGTTGTTTTCCTTTCTCAATTTGTAGGAGGACATGGATATATGACGTAGAACAAGATGATTCATGTTCTATGATCCTTTAAAAATGATGGAACTCCCTATCTAGAAGCTATAAATCAAATTAAAGACAAAAGAAAAAATGGGGGGGCAGATGTTTTTATTTTTATTGTTGTTGTTGTTCATAGGCACAGTAAACATGGGGGAAATTAGAAAGGAAATTCCCTTGGCCTAAGATACAGGGTGATTCTTCCCTTGAAAGATACTGTCATAAGACCAAATAAAGGCTCCAGGTATGTTAGATGTTGAACCCCAAGGTCTTTATGGTCCCAGAAAAAGTTCTGCTTGGTCACTCTTGTCAAATCAGTCTTCTAAATGAGCGATCTTGGTTTTTGCACAGGTCCTAGGTCGAAACTTAGGATAAAGTCTTTCTTTATAGTCTCTGGAAAAGTTCTGCTCAGTGGTGGATGTTGTAGTCAGTCTTATGTAATTAGAGATCTTGTATTTTCACAGATTCTAGGATGGAGTGTCTTCTGATTTCATCTCACTCTGAGTTGGTGAGATAGGGCAGGTTGCCCACCCTGGAGTAAGTTGGTGCCAGAGTGGTATTAGGGCCTCCTTGAGGAGGCATTTGATTCCTAGTTCTGGTGCAGGGAGTTGTGCCAGTTCTAAGGTTGAGAACCAGAGTTTGGGGTTGGACAGTCAATATTTGTTCAGAGTGGTAGGTGCCCCAGCATTATAAAATTTATGGGTCCTTATTCTTATTAGATAAGAACTTCTTTCTATACATAACATTTCCCCATTTTAGTGTGCCTATGCAAAAAAGAACAATGCCATATTATATATTGTTGCATCTGTAGATAAAAATAACATGCTATACAGTCTCTGTGCCTTAGGTCTTCTAGCAAGCAAGACTTCTATTAGAATAGAACTAGAACAAGAACCCCCCCCCCAAAGAAACAAACAAAAAAACCACAAAGGAATGAAGAGGGTACCTCTACACATGGAACAATAACTAAGAGATAACACTTAAAGAAATGCGTCTACAGAAACATACAAAGAAAATATAGACATCCTCATTGAGTCTTTTGAGATAGTCTCAGAAGAGAATAATATCCAGGGCACATTTTCCTTCCACACTGTGGTTTTGTGGAGTCTGAGAAATGCTTTACAGCAGTCAGGGATCAGGTAGTGTTCCTGAGCTGGCGGTCCCTCTGGAGCTGGAGCTGGTAGCAAGCTGCAGTCCACATTGAGGGGAGGAGGGAGGAAAAAGGGCCACATAGACTGAATCACCAGGAGTGATAGCTGCAGCTTCTTGCTGGGGCCAGAGATGTGGGGCTGGGAACAGTGCCCTTTCACTTTGGGTGCTGGGTGGGAGCTTGCTGGGGCAGGGGGAAGTTCCCAGTTCCCGAGGAGTAAAAAGAGATGGTGGTAAAGAGGATTAATAGGAAGAGGTAACAGATCAGGGTTGAGTGGTTAGAGGATGGAAGGGATTTTGTAAGATCGTGAACAGGGTCGGGGGGGGGAGGGGGACTATATACAATATAGGCAGAGATTGTATACAATACAGATTAACAAGCATAGAGGATTCCACCACCTACCCACTCCCACCCACTTATTGACAAACATTGGAGATCTATTTGTAGGCTGCAATTGGAGGCCTGCCCCTTATGGGATGGGTCATAATGCTTAAAAACAAAATGGGGCAACACATTAGGGGAGAAAGGTATTCCAATTTCTAGGCAATTTAGCAATGGTGTGGGTAAACTTTGCTAAATAAAGCTTCAGGTCTGATTTCAAGGTCTTTAATTCATTTTGAGTTTATTTTTGTGTAAGATGTGAGGAATAGATCAATCTCTAATTTCTTATAGGTGGTTATCCAGTTGTTACCACACTATTTGTTGAAGAGACTCTCTTTGTTCCATTTCAAATACTTGGCTCCTTTGTAAAATATTAGTTGCCCGTATATTTGGGGGGTATGTCACTAGATATGCTATTGTGACCCATTGGTCTGAGACTGTTTTTGTTCCAATATCATGCTATTTTGTTCAATATAGCTTTGTAGTAAAGCATCAAATTAGGTAAAGAGATGCCACCCATTTTCTTGTTTTTCAATATGTATTTGGCTAACATAGATTTTTTTGTGGTTCTACAAAAATTTTGTAATTGATCTAAGTCCTTAAAAATTATTACTGAATTTGAATAGAGATTGCAATGAAGCTATATAGTAGTTTAGGTAAGATGGTCATTTTGATAATATTGATTCTTCCTACCCCATTCTCGTTGGTTTTTAAAATTTACTCCAAATTTCTTTCCATTTAAGTAATGGGTATTTATGCATATATTAAGTTCTCAAGTAAAATGACATTTTCAGTATACACAAATTAATTTATATGTACTTCTTACTGATAATGGAGCATGAAGATATAAATAATGTTTTCTCTATTTCATAGGTGTGAACATCCCTGTTATCATGAGCTTGGCTCGAAACCAATTTATTGCAAATCATCCATTTCTGTTTATTGTAAAGAATAATAAAACAGGTATCTTTAAAATAATTTTCTGAACTCATATTTTAATATATTTTTGTTTGTGGTCCGCATACTGTGGTGCTATGGGGTTACACCTGACTCTGTGCTCAAGAATCACTCCTAGTGGGCTCAGAGATCATTATTAGTGGGGATCATTTGATATGTCAAGGAATGAACCCAGATCAGCCACAAGTGGAGCAAATATCTTACCAAATGTATTATCCCTCCAGCCCCAGGAGCCCACTTTGGTTGAACATATAACTTTTAGAAGATTAATTGATGTTAGTTATTACTATTTAATAAAATGGTGAATCAGAAAGAGCTTAATTATACTGAATTGCCTTCAATTATCACTGTTGATTGTACTCAATATTATGTAACATTATCATTTTATATCATATTATTATACTATAACTCATATATCTTGTTTATTGTAATAAAATTGATACTTTTTTATCTAATTAATAAGATCAAGAAAAAATCTAGTTGCTATTTACTATTTTTTCTTCTGGAATTATTTATTTTTTAAAGGCACATATGTTGAGTACATTATTTTAGATATAACAGGATGTAAAATAGAGCAGCGATACTATAGCTTCCCAAAGAGCTATTTATTGTGCACTAAATCTTAACCCATTCCAATGACAGATATTTGACTAATAAAGCTATAAAAGCTCAGAGGGAATTGATGTTGTTTGAATAAAGTCACATAAATTCTTGATAGTATTGAACAATTTCTAATTATAATTTGAAATGGTTGAGTGGTTAAGGGATCTATTAGTCTATAGTCAACTTTTTGAATTTTTGTTGTGGTTGTGGTAATTTTGCTGGTGATGTTGCTAACTATAGAACCAGGACTTTACACAACCCAGGCAGTCGTTCTAATGCTAAACTACACCACCAGCACCTCAACTCATTTTTATGTCATCACAATGGGAGTGTATATTGGTAACTTATATATGTACACATGTCAAGCATAATTTCACTCATAGAATTGGTGTCAAACAAAACTCAAAATCTTGAGCTTGGAAAATTGGTGAAAGATATATAGTTAGATAGATATTAAAAGATATATAGCTAGATAGATATTAAAGGGTCAAGGTAATAGTAGATTGGATTGGATTGACATTTAACTCAGTGTCACCACCTGAAAATATTTATCTAGGTAGTTATTTATGCGTTAATAGAAAATTAGAATGAGAATAAAACTACAGTAAAAAAAACTTTCTTTAATGTTTAATGGATGCCTTGGGCATCATAATGTTTAGTTAAAATTATAAGGTACAATAAATATGAAATTATCTATTCCTGTTTGAATTTAGTCTAGCATTTGTCAGAGAGTCTTGCAATATACTTAAATATTGAGAGTATGAACCTGAATGCTGAATTTGGACTCAAATCTCAATTCAGTTAACTAATAGCTAGGACACATGACTTATGCTTTCTAAGACATGTTTTCTTATATCCAGTTCAAACATAACATTAGTGTTTATCTCAGAATTAAATAGAACTATATGTTAAGACTGTAGAATAAAATAATAAAAAGACACTTTGGATGGAGCTGGATGGTAATGGGAGGATGGGGCTACAAAGACAATAACACCATGACTGAAACAAAGATGTTCATTGTGAATAAACTGACAAATATATGTGAGTGAAAGGAGGAAGGAAATTGGAAAAAAAAACTTCTTTCTCCAGGTTGATATGAATAGAGAACAATATACTTATTTCAGAACTTGAATATGTTAGCTTGAACTAGGGTTACTGAATTATTGGTTCCTTTAGGGACATGAGAGTCTTTTATTCAGACTCCATTAAATGAATTCTGAGTGACCCCTTTAAAAGTTGTGCCTTGAGAATAAAGAGTTGCTTAAAATTTGCTGAGAATATTTTAATATAATTTAATTCTAGTATTAGATGTGTCAGTATCAACTGTTATAACTGTTATTTTGAATATATTATTCAATTTATACATCTTTAACCTTTGAATAACTTTGACTTATTACAAACTTTAATGTGGTTTTGAGAATGGAGAACAGAAGGAAATAAAGTTGCATTGGACTTCAGTGTTCAAAGAAATAACATTTCAAGTAATGATATTTGACTCTTATTTTCCAAGTGATGACTCAGATCATTAAATAGCTGTCTGAAAATCAGCAATATAAATTTAAATTCCAAAGAATCTACTTTTTGTTTGTGATAATACTTAACTATAAAACCTTATTAACAATTTTTAGTTTTATGATCTTTACAGTAATGATAATTTTTAAACTAGGGTTAATCTCTTGAAAGTATTGCATTAAAATAAATGAGCACTCATTTGTCAGGGACTGTAAATTGTCTCCATAAATATGTACAATTTGACTATTATACTAAGATTATACACATTTAATGATTTATTTATTTCTTGTATACAAATAAACTTAAGATATAACATTAAAAGTAACTAATTTGGTGACATAGTAAGCTTTAATATACAAGCAAATTACTTTAATCTTGTAAGAACTATTTAGCCTGAGGGTAAGTGGTTTTCTAACTCATAGAATTATTTTTTTCTGGCACTCCTTAATTTATCTTTTGACCAAACATTTTCTTTGTGCAAATAAATGCATAATATTTTCCAAAAGTTTACTTTTATACTGTAAAATCTTTATCTAAAGAGAAGATAAACTAAGCTAAACTTCTAGGGAAATAAAAATAACTTTTGTTTATTTTTAGACATAAGTCAGTAGGCCAGATTTTAGATATTTCTAAAAGAAATTTGTGAAAGATGCTAAGTGAAATTTTTTCTGAGAAACTAGTGAATCATGAGTTTTAAGTTATCAGTATTCCACACATAATTAAAAAATATTTTGAATGCTTTAAGAACTTAGGTTGAGGGCCCGGAGAGATAGCACAGCGGTGTTTGCCTTGCAAGCAGCCGATTCAGGACCTAAGGTGGTTGGTTCGAATCCTGGTGTCCCATATGGTCCCCCGTGCCTGCCAGGAGCTATTTCTGAGCAGACAGCCAGGAGTAACCCCTGAGCAACGCCGGGTGTGGCCCAAAAACCAAAAAAAAAAAAAAAAAAAAAAAAAAAGAACTTAGGTTGAAAAAAAATAACAGTGTATGAAATCGCTTTAATGTATTTTATTATACTTGGCTTTTTCCATCCTGGGGAAGCCCAAGTTTTCTCTTGAACACACAAAATGACTCCTTCCTTCCCTTTATTTTCTGCATAAACTTGTTTTACTTAAAAAAAAATCTATCATTATGGCCTTTTTTTTTTCCCTTTGTCTTTTCTTTGGTTTTTAACATTATGCAGCTAAAGTTGCTTCCATATGATGAAAACGTATAAACATATTGAACAAATATTAATCTTGCTTTATCTTAGATGTAAGATTATGAAGAAATTAAATAACATTTATTTCTGTAGTTAGCCTGTCTCAAAATTCTTCCTATTATATTAAGAAGAGATTTGATTAATCTGTAGCATTTACCAGTGAGTATGACTTACACGAAAGCTCAACTGAAAACTGATTCTTGAGACTAGAGAGTAAACCTGGTAGGGTGTTTGCCTGGCATATGAATGATCCAGGTTTGATCCCTGGTATGCATAAATACCACCAGGAAGCTTGAGATTTCTCAGCCAAGATCACTAAGCAATCTTGAATATAAATCCTGAGTATGAAGTCTGAGTATAGAGTTAAATCCTGAGCACTGTCAGAAATAGCTCCCAAGCTATCTACCTATACCTATATCAAGATATTATAAAGCTGTTTTCTTTTTGGCAAATGTGTGTACTTTATATAAAACATATGTTTATGTTGAATAATTATATTACAGAAATATATATATACTTATGTATATAAACATATATACATATATATAAAACAGAAGACTATATGGTTTTTCTCACCAAAGAACAAGATTGAAAATATGGGATAATTACTTCCACTTATAATTATTTAAAATTTTAAGTATTAATTTGACTATGGCTTCCATAAAAATTTCTTAAAGATTCTCAAATGATTCTGTTTAAATATGGTATTTTAAATAACTGTGTTATAATTGTCATTGACAACTTTTATTGTAAGTAAGTGTAACATAAATTCCAGGAGTTAGCTCTGTACTTTCACAGGACTAAAACTTATGATATACAATTTTTGTTGTTCTAAACAGTATGTTGAGTTACTGGAAGCAAGTTTTCACTGAATAAAATTTGTAAACTATGAAAAATCCAGTGGGGATCTTTGTTATAATGTGTGTCCTTCTTTCACATTAACAGTAAAGAGTTAGTGATAAAGGCTCAGCTGTTGTTATTTTCTAAAAACACTTAAATAAACTTTAGCTAGCCTTAAAAATATGTCAATTTCTTACTTTAGAAATATGTCCTTTAGAATACCTGATTGTCAGGGGTTTAAGCTAACACTTGACATTAATTCATTTCAAGACATATTTTTATTCTAGTTGAAAAGAAAGTTGAATAGGTATTGACATACCTTTTTAACATCTTTCCTTTTTACTTGCAAGCACAGAATGCAAACATGTATTTACATCTACACTGCACAGTGTCACCTCAGTGAGACTCGGAAAGCACTAGGTTTATGAAAATATTATCTTTAATATTAGGTTTGATTCAGAGCATTAGGTGATCTGACAAGTTGTATTTTTAACCCTAAGGTTTTTATGTTATATGCATTAAAAAAAAACCTGCTAGTGCTTTAAATTTATGCTACTATGCTTACTACTGTTTCCTTGGCTGAGTCTATCTATACTTAAAACACCTCTCTGACACATATTTATGCTTTTCTATATGATAATAGGACTAATGCATTTTTCATGACAAGCTGTTGTGGGTGTTTATTTAATAATTTATCAGAAAATGATTAATAATACAAGCATATATTTAAAACAATGGTGTTTTTCTATTAGGATTACAAATATATCTTATAGAAAATAATACAAATAAGTTTTTAAAGGATTAAAAACTACTGTCTTGTAATATTCATACGGTTTTTAAATATGTTTATATTTTTCTTTTTCTAGAATCAATTTTGTTTATGGGAAGAGTGACAAATCCGGATACCCAAAAAATGAAGGGAAGAGATTTAGATTCTCTGTGAATGAAAAACAGTTTCAAAAACAATCTGATTCCTGAATAAGAGTTAATTGGAAAAAAAGTCTTGTGATAACATTTTGACACTATTAAATTTTTTAATTGTATTAATTTAGACTGTATTAATAAAATTAATACATAAAATTATCCAATGTTTCTCATTTTCTACATGTTTTCATGTAAATGAATCAAAATTATCTTACATAAAATATTGGAATGAAATTTAAGAATAACCTTGTCTTAATTGTCTGAAATATCAAGTTTCTATTTTATATGAAGTTTTTATAACTGCAAAGCCTATATACATTCAGTTTTAATGTATAGCAGAGTTATCCAGATCATGGGATAATAGGGTCAAGTAAGAGTGAGTGTGGTTTGTGCCTCTCAAGACACAACCTAAAAGAATGTTTCAGTATCTAAGACTGTAGATAATGTTTAGCCATTTAATAGTCTTAACTTTTATTTCATTTTAATCATTATCTTTGGAGTCTGGTTCCTTTCCTTTTGATTTATACTTTTGGCTCTAAATAGTTGTAATACCTGGCATATTGTAGGTGAGTCTTCTAATTGGCAGGTCTCAAGAAATTAAAGATCTGAGACAATGAACAATTCAATTTTGGCATGAGATTTGTAGGATTTTCTTGCATTAGATAATAAAGATTTAGAAACCGGGCCCGGAGAGATAGCACAGCGGCATTTGCCTTGCAAGCAGCCGATCCAGGACCAAAGGTGGTTGGTTCGAATCCCGGTGTCCCATATGGTCCCCCGAGCCTGCCAGGAGCTATTTCTGAGCAGACAGCCAGGAGTAACCCCTGAGCACCGCCGGGTGTGGCCCAAAAAACAAACAAACAAACAAACAAACAAAAGATTTAGAAACCTTAAAAAAATACAAATACAGGGCCCGCAGGTGATAGGGCGTTTGCCTTGCACGCGGTAACCTAGGATGGACAGCCTTTTTTGATACCCTGTTGCCCCATATGGCTCCCCAAGCCAGGATTGATATCTGAGCTCATAGCCAGGAATAACCTATGAGCCTCACCAGGTGTGCCCCCACCACCAAAAAGAAACAAACGAAAAGATACAAATGCAACATTTTTATTGGATCTCTGGAAAAGTTTTCTCAAGAGCAACCTCTGATAACTAGCTAAACTAATATTATCTGCTTGCTTCCAAAAACATTTTCTGAATTGTATGATCATCTCTAAATCGGAGGCCTAAAATTTAAGAATTCAAAAGTTAAATCTTCAGGATTTTTGTAAAAAATGTGTTTTGTAACCACCGAAGTTACAAAATAAAACAAATAAAAGAGAGTTGTTTTTTTTATAGTCTTATATTTTTAACTTATCACTTTATTTTCTGAGGTTGTAATGCTTCCATCTATGCATAGATAAGTAGGACAATTCCCATTTTAAATTTTTATTCCAGAATTCTATTTTCCAAACTTGGATTTCTTAACAAAGATAAATACCTGAAATAATATTTTGTCTTTATTTTCTATATTCAACACTTTCTTTGACAACAAAAATATTCAAGATTTTGGTTCATTATTATATTATGTATAATTGACTACATATAATGGACAAATATACATAAGAATATTGTTGCAAATCAGCCCCTGAAGAGGTTGACTGATGGATTGATGGAGGATGAGGTCTTTCCCCTCCAGCTCAGAGCACGCGTCTGCCACCCTGTCCAGCCGGGGGTTCTGAGGTGAAACGGTGGGTAAACAGCTCACAGACAATCAGGCTTCTGGAAATACTAGTTTTATTCGGTGGACAAGACTGAAGTCCAAAGACTCAGCATAAGTTTCAGCCAAAAGCCTCTCGCCTTCCACAGACCCATGTTTTTATCCCCCAGAGTTAGGTACCACTCAATGGTGGGATCAGATACCACCCAATGGTGGAAGCAGAATCAGGTACCACCCTAGGATGGGGGCAGAATGCCAGGTCACACCCTAGGGTAGGGCACAATCACTGGATCAGGGTAGGGTCAGTAACATAATAATCCCATAAAATGTTTACATACACAACAATATATTATATATTTATATCCCCTATATAAATATATATTTCTGATATATATAATTAATTTTATAGGTCTGTAGCTACATTTATTTTCTTGTTGTTGGGTGATGAGGGCTTCGTTTTGAGAAAGTTCTTTTTCTCACCTTTGTCTCCTTCATTCTTTGGGTTGAGGGACAATAAGGCTACACACAGTGGTGTTTAGTGGTCTTTGCAATCATAGGATAAGACTCAGAATTTTCTAAATGCAAAATATATTCCTACTACTTGAGCGACATCATAGTTTATATTTGATTTTTATTTTATTTATTTATTAGGTGTTTTGGGCCATGTCCAGCAGGGCTCAGGGGTTATTCCTGGCTCTGTGCTCAGAAATTGCTCCTGGCTCAGGGCACCATCTGAAATGCAGGGGATGGAGCCTACATCTATCCTGAGTCAGCCCTGTGCAAGGCAAACATCCTATCACTGTGCTACCAAAACATACCATTGACTTGATTTTTAAAAACTGTACATGCACAGACATGTCACTACTATGGTAAACACCAATCAGTGAAAACTTGTGACTATGGCTTCTACAATATAATATTATTATAGGATGGTAGCAGTCTAGTCAGATATTTTATATCATAATTTCATCCAACTTTCAACTTAGCATTTGTCAAATGTGAAATCACCCCACATACCATATTACAACCCTGGTTGAACAGATCTGATGCAGGGTAGCTGTGAAGCATTAGTAAAGCAAGTCAGTTAGGAGAGAAACATGGAGTTTCATGGCTTCTTGCCTTGTGGTGTCCCTCTGTGCACCAAGCCAAAATGATCTTGCTTTATTTTACCAGTACAAATTCAATTGGAGAAGGAGGTCGAATGAGATTCAGATGGACTTTTATATATCAAATGGATAGGTGAAAAGGAAAGAGGAAGTTAGGGGAATGCTTTATTTTGGGTAAAAGCAAGGTATTATATAACAATTCACCCTTTCTGTTAAAAATTTTTTTTGAGAAAGATTACAAAAGTTTTGTTCTATTGATCTCTTCTAGAGGTAAGTGGTTGTTAATTTGCATAGGCACAGTAAAAGTTGGTAAAATAAAAAGAAGAAAAATCCTTGATCGTAGTGGATGATCTTCTTAATAAGGCATTGAATTCTATTTGCCAGGATTTTGTTGAGGATTTTTGCATCCGCATTCATCAGCGATATTGGTCTGTAATTTTCTTTTTTTGTAGCATCTCTGTCTGGTTTAGGTATCAAGGTGATGTTGGCTTCATAAAAGCTATTTGGAAGTGTTTCCGTTTGTTCAATTTCATGAAAGAGTCTTGCCAGGATTGGTAGTAGTTCCTCTTGGAAAGTTTGAAAGAATTCATTAGTGAATCCATCTGGGCCTGGGCTTTTGTTTTTCGGCAAATATTTGATTACCGTTTTAATTTCATCAATGGTGATGGGGGTGTTTAGATATGCTACATCCTCTTCATTCAACCGTGGAAAATTATAAGAGTCCAAGAATTTATCCATTTCTTCCAGGTTTTCATTTTTAGTGGCGTACAGTTTCTCAAAGGAGTTTCTGATTACCCTTTGAATCTCTGTCATATCAATAGTGATCTCTCCTTTTTCATTCCTAATACGAGTTATCAAGTTTCTCTCTCTCTCTTTCTTTGTTAGGTTTGCCAGTGGTCTATCAATCTTGTTTATTTTTTCAAAGAACTAACTTCTGCTTTCATTGATCTTTCAGATTGTTTTTTGGATTTCCACTTCATTAATTTCTGCTCTCAGCTTTGTTATTTCCTTCTGTCTTCCTATTTTTGGGTCCTTTTGTTGAGCACTTTCTAGTTCTATTAGCTGTGTCATTAAGCTACTCAGGTAAGCTCCTTCTTCCTTCCTGATGTGTGCTTGCAAAGCTATAAATTTTCCTCTCAGTACGGCTGTTGCTGTGTCCCATAAGTTCTGATAGTTTGTGTCTTTATTGTCATTTGTTTCCAGGAACCTTTTGATTTCCTCCTTGATTTCATCTCGGACCCACTGGTTATTGAGTATGAGGCTGTTTAACTTCCAGGTGTTAAAGTTTTTCTTCTGAGTCCCTATGGAATTCACAATTAATTTCAGAGCCTTGTGGTCAGCGAAGGTAGTCTGCAAAATTTCTATTCTCTTGATATTATGGAGGTATGTTTTATGTGCCAGCATGTAGTCTATCCTGGAGAATGTCCCATGTACATTGGAGAAGAATGTGTATCCAGGTTTCTGGGGATGGAGTGTCCTATATATATCCACTAGGCCTCTTTCTTCCATTTCTCTCCTCAGGTCTAGTATATTCTTGTTGGGTTTCAGTCTGGTTGACCTATCCAGTGTTGACAAAGCCGTGTTAAGGTCCCCCACAATTATTGTGTTGTTATTGATATTATTTTTCAGATTTGTCAACAGTTGTATTAAATATTTTGCTGGCCCCTCATTCAGTGCATATATGTTTAGGAGAGTTATTTCTTCCTGCTCTACATACCCCTTGATTAATATAAAATGTCCATCTTTGTCCCTTACAAATTTCCTGAGTATAAAGTTTGCATTTTCTGATATTAGTATGGCCACTTCATCTTTTTTATGGGTGTTGTTTGCTTGGATAATTTTTCTCCAGCCTTTTATTTTGAGTCTATATTTGTTCTGACTATTCAGGTGCGTGTCTTGTAGGCAGCAGAAGGTTGGATTGAGTTTTTTGATCCATTTAGCCACTCTGTGTCTCTTGACTGGTGCATTTAGTCCATTGACATTGAGAGAAAGAATTGTCCTGGGATTTAATGCCACCTTTATATCAAAATTTGGTGTGTCTTTTGATTAGTCTTGTCTTAAATTAGGTCTTTCAGTTTTTCTCTTAAGACTGGTTTTGTGTCTGTAAAGTTTCTGAGCTGTTTTTTTGTCTGTGAAACCATGTATTCTTCCATCAAACCGGAAAGTGAGTTTTACTGGGTATAGTATTCTGGGTAAAGCATTCATTTCATTCAGTCTTGTCACAATATCCCACCACTGCTTTCTGGCCTTGAGTGTTTCTGGTGACAGGTCTGCTGTAAATCTCAAGGATGCTTGCTTGAACGTAATTTCCCCTTTTGATCTTGCTGTTTTCAGAATTCTGTCTCTATCTGTGGGATTTGTCATTGTGACTAGGATGGTCTTGGGGTTTGTTTTTCTGGGGTCTCTTTTGGTTGGTACTCTTCGAGCATGCAGGATTTGATCACATATATTCTTTAGCTCTGCAAGTTTCTCTTTAATGATGTTCTTGACCATTGATTCTTCCTGGAAATTTTCTTCCTGGGTCTCTGGGACTCCAATGATTCTTAAGTTGTTTCTGTTGATCTTATCATAGACTTCTATTTTCATCTGTTCCCATTCTTTGACTAATTTTTCCATTGTCTGTTCATTTGCTTTAAGTTTTTTTTTCCAATCTCTCCTGTTGTATGAAATTGTTATATCTCATCTTCCACAGCACCAAGTCTATTCTCAGCTTCTGATACCCTGTCCCAGAGCTTATCCATTTTGTCATTCACTTCGTTTACTGACTTTTTCAGGTCTGTTAGTTGACATGTTATTTCAGTTTGGAGTTTTGTGATTTCTGTCTTTATATTTTCTTGGTTCTTATTAATGTTCTGTTCAACTTTATCCATGGTTTCTTTGAGTTCTTTGAGCATCTTCCATATTGCTAGTCTAAAGTCCTTATCTGAGAGGTTGTTTAGTTGGTTGGTCATTATCTGGTCATCAGAATTGTCATCTTCATTCTCTATGTCTGATGCTGGCCTGCGTTGTTTCCCCATTGTCAGACTTGTATTGTGGGTTTTTCTAGGAGTTGTGGTGGTATTCATTGGCTATATGATGCAGGCAGCACACTCCTCTGGCTCCGCCCTTTCTGGATGGGCTGACTTGCCTCTAAGGGAGGGGAGTCCTCCGTGGATGAAGCCTCACACTGGATCAAATCTTAGGCCCGAGCATGCAACAGAGAAGACAGTCCAGAGAGAAATGCTTGTTTCTGTGATATAGCACAGTTCTTAGTGTGATTTTTTCTTCTTGTTGCGATGGTGTTCTTTTCTTAGAAAGAGCGCATGGCTGCTTAGCGAAGCAAAACCAAAGTGCTCTGCTGGAGCCTCTTTTCACCCCACTCCCAAGAGTTTCATGCAAGAGGACAGTAGACAGACATACACGGGTAGCACTCACAGATTTTCACAGTTGGGCCCCACTGGGCAGGCGTAGTTTCATGGATTTTCCCCACCTGATATCCCAAACAGGGGACTCAGATTCTGTAAAAGCTTGCCGGTTTTTATGTTCTGGAATCCCACCCTGAAAATGGCCTCTGGGGGAGCGAGTTTTCTGGAGCCTCTTTTTGCCCCACTCCCAAGAGTTTCACGCAAGAGGACAGTAGACAGACAGACATACACAGGTAGCACTCACAGTTTTTCACAGTTGGACCCCACTGGGCAGGCGTAGTTTCGTGGATTTACCCTCCCTGTTGTCCCAAACAGGGGACCCGGCTTCTGCAAAAGCTTGCCGGTTTTTATGTTCATAATTCACTTTTTTAGATAGATAAAAATAAAGAGAAAATGTTATGGCAAGACCAGAGCCATAGCACAGCTGTAGGGCATTTGCCTTACATGTGGCTGTTCCAGGACGGACAATTCCCAGCATCTCCTATGGTCCCCCGAACCTGCCAAAATTGATTTCTGAGCACAAAGACAGGAATAACCCCTGAGCACCGCTCTGTGTATCACCCAAAACAAACATAAAAGTTATGGCAGTAAAGTTTCTGTATTGTAATTAAAATAGTTTATAGTTTATAAAGTTTATATGATCAACTGTGTCAACAATACTGTAGCCTTTAATATTAAAAGAATTACATAAATTTTGTGGCTTTATATTGCTTTGTGTATGGCTAAGAAATGTTATAATGTACTATAATCTGGGGACTTGAGGGACAAAGTAATTGTGCATGTGTTTTTGTTTTATTTTTTTTAATGTCTTTTTGGCTGTAAATGAGAATTCTGTTTATGGGTGATTGTCTTCCCACTGAAACTTCACCTTGTCCTCTCTCTTTGCATCTTTGTCTTCATAAAATAAAAATAATAAAAAATTATAATAATAAATCAATACATTAAAATAGTTTATATTACTTTCTTTGAGATATGTATATGTATTGTTTTTACTCATTCTTACATGTCTTACATTCTTTATGAAAGGAGAATATTGGAATGAAAATATTGATGAACTTTCCTCACATGCAAACTGCAGGTGAAAATGGTTGAATTGCTACATAATTATCTAACTCTAATTCTCATCTCTCACTAATCAGGAGTTCTCAAAATTGAATTTACATAAGAATAATCTGGAAAGACAGTTTAAACATATATTGTTTGAACTGATCTCCATGGTTTCTGATTTTGTAGATCTTGAAAAATTTTATGTTTGAATTCATACTCTATGAGATGCTTTTGTTGCTGATTTCAGAATTACACTTTGACAATCACCAAAATAAGATGCAATGTATTATTGCAATAGTCAGATCAAATAATGAAATTGGTGAAAAACCACTAAAGCAGAAGATAAAGAAATTAGGCAATGAGAATATATTACATTAAAAATTCAGGTAAATGAAAGTATATAAAAATTGACATAAAGAAGATATTTCTTTCATGAAGAATAAATGCAAACCTTTCACGCATGGATAAGGGTTCTATAATTTACTTCTATATTCCTAATCTTAAAGTGTTAGTCCTTATTCTTCCAGCGTACCTTCATCCATATACTCAATTTCCTGATGATGTTGCTTTTTTTTTGCTTAGAACTTTCTTTTTAAATTAATATATTTATTTAAACACCTTAATTACAAACATGATTGTGGTTGGGTTTCAGTCATGTAAAGAACACACCCCTTCAATAGTGTAACATTCCCATCACCAATGTCCCAAAGTTCTTGCCTGCTGTAAAAGCTTTAGTTTTGATTCAAAACATAATTCTAAAATATTTTTTTCCTAAATAGCTATACTTTTTTTTTTAATTCTAGTACTTCATGTCAACACTTCCTGTTCTTCCACCCTCCAGTCTTAATGGCTATTTGAGCTTCTGTTGGGCTCAGAGCAAATTGTGCAGCTTTAAGCTGTCTCAAAACATTGTTTTTCAGGGCTTGAGCGGTAACACAGCATCAGGGTGTTTGCCTTGCATGCAACCAACCCAGGACTAACCTGGGTTCAATTCTCAGAATTCCATAGCCTCTCTCCCCATCCTAGCCTGCCAGAAGCAATTTCTGAGTGCTGAACCAGGAGTAAGCCCAGAGCTCAGCTGCGTGTGGCCCCAAAACAAACAAAAAAAATGTCCTGACTTTAATTATTGACTTTTGAGTGCTAATTAATATTAAGTATATATTAATATAAGATTAGAGTTGAAGTGTGGGAGGATAGCTCTAAAGGCACAAATGCATGTTTTATTGTAAGTGGCTTAAGTTTGCTCTTTGACATGACATGCTATCCTGAATACTACTGCCAAGAGCAGTATTCATTATACTTTTGTTTAACATTTTTAATAATCATTTTTTAAGAAAGTGTGTGCACTCTTAACATTCAGATGACATTAGAAGTTTGTTTTTAAAAATGTTCTCATTCCTTTGAGATGGCATGGAAAGTGGGAGACAGCTGAAATAGGGATCCCGTGAGCTGAGTTAGGCATGTATGTGGTCTTGTTTTGTACTTTCAGGGTTCCTGAGTCTGATGCAATCTGGAAATTTATACAATGTGCATGTGTGTGGGATGGGCCACAAATGAAAGGAAATAAAGAATTGTACTGGTGACCAATTAGATGCTTTAATTATATATGAGAGCCCCAACTTGTAAATACTTATATATAGTTGGCCATGTTTCTTGTTTCAACTCTAAGTAATAGTGACTCTGAAAAGAGTGACATAAACAAGACAAAAATTTTCTGGACAAATAGCTGTATCCAGTGAAAGTAGGTTGTTAGTTATTAACATATAACTGGTATGAGATTTTCAATGGGAGGCAGGAGCGGTGGCACAGTGGTAGGGCATTTGCCTTGCACATGACTGATCTAAGATGGACCATAGTCCCCTGAATCTGGAGCGATTTTAGAGTACATAGCCTGGAATAACCCCTGAGTGTCACTGGGTGTGGCCACACCCAAAAGTAAAGGTTTCATGGTTATTGGCATTAGTTTTCTTCAGTAATTCTATTCCTGTGATATGCTAGTTAAATTTGTGTATCAACAGAAAATTTTAGACTGGGTTCTTTCAATAGCAGAAATTTAATATTCTCAGTTCTAAGGGTACAGAAATCTGGAATTGAGGTGATGATGATCCTTTTAGGCAGAATGACCTCTATCTGCTTTTCTGTGATTTGTTTACAAGGTAGCATGCTATTATTTCACTGTATTCATATTAATGTAAGGTGTTTTTCTTATTGGACTTAAGAATTAACAATAGGGGCCAAAGGAATAGCACAGTGGTAGGGTATTTGTCTTGCATGCTGTCGATCCATATAAAACTCAGATTTGATCCTTGGCATCCCATATGGTCCCCTGCCAGGCTTGTTTCTTAGTGCAGAGCCAGGAGTAACTCTTGAGCACAGCAAGGTGGGTTCAAAATACACACACACACACACACACACACACACACACACACACACACACACACCACCACCACCACCACCACCACCACCACCACCACCACCACACCACACACATACAAATAATTAACAATAGGTAACATCATATTTAGAATTGCTGACCATCTGTTTTTATAAATATTTTTCTTCTATTTACCTTTTCTAGAATATCTGGTAAACTATATAAAATCAATCTCTAAGAAACCATAGATATGCTGGCTTTTCTTTAGACATCACTATGATTTTTTTTCCAATTGTAATGTCTCCAAGTTCATTAACCTTATAGGTTATAACCTTTTTAAATATAATATTTATTTTAATCATAGTGGCTTACATATCATTGACAATAATATTTTAGGTACATATTAACATAAAAACGGGACCGAATTGTCCTCCCTCCACCTCCGTTCCCGTCCTACCTCCCATATCTTCCTCCCTCACCCCCGGGGCTGCCAGAATAAGTGATCCCCTCTGTGCCTAGTTTACTACTTAGTGGTCCTACCCCTGTTGGTTTTGGTACCTGCCTTATTTCCGGCTCTAATTGGGAGGCAGGACTAGATAGTTCAAATTATGTGGTTGTGTTTGAAGAAGAGAAAAGTAATAAACTGGGGAAAAATCGAATACACCAAAAATGGGCGGAGTTCTTCTGGAGGCTCTCATCCTAGGTTGGAGCAATGAAGGGCAAAAAGAAGGTGAAACAGCACAACAGTACAAAAAGAGGTGTCAAATAAAATATCCAGTGAGCACTCCAACAATAAAGATAAGCTTCACATAAAAGCCATGGTCTTGAGATAAAAAGCATGGCAGAGCACATAAAGGAAGAAAAGAAGAAAAAAAAATAAATGGAGACAACAACTTCAATATTCACACCAAAACAAAGAAATTGACAAAAACTAGATAAATACCTAAAAAAAATTGTTTTGTGCTTTTTTGCCTTTTTTTTTTCTTTTTTCTTCCCTCCTGCATAGGCACAGTAAATATTGGGGTCATTCGAAATGGAATTCCCTCGGCCTAAGAGATACAGGGTTTCTCCACCCTTGAAGTATATTGTCATGGGATTAACTATAGACTCCTGTCAGGTTCATTTACTCTTCTCTTGGTGCTTTTGTGGTGTATGGAAGACTTCTGCTCCGTCCTTGGTGATAAAAGCAGACCTCTGTATCTAGAGATCTTGGTTTCTGTACAGGTCAGGGATTGGAAATTATGATGAAGTCTTTCTTTGTGGTTCTAGAAGTTCTGTTCTTTCAGTGTCATTTTAATCCTTCTTCTGTGGTTGGTGGTCTTGGTCTTTGTGCTGATCCTAGGGTGGGGCCTGGGATATTGTCTTTCGTTATGTTTCCAGAAGACCCATTCCATTGCAATTGTCTCAGACAGACCTCTAGAACTAGAGATCATGGTTGTTGTGCAGGTCATAGCTCAATCCCTAGACTAGGCCTTTTTTGTTGGTCCCAGGATACATACAGTCTGATCATGGTTCTATCAGCCAATCATCTGTAAATTGCGATCTTGGCATTTGGACAGATCAAAGGGTGACAAGTCTTCTAATTTTGTCTTATCGTTAGCTGGTGAGGTAGGATAACCTGCTCTTAGGTCAAGTTGTTCCCAGTTTCCTCGTTGTCAGGATATCATATTAGAGATGGCACTTGTTGCTGTCCCAGCAGTATCAAGGATGTCCCGAATGGGATTTGTTTCTTATGGATGTTGTGAAGAGCTGTGTCATTTCTATGTCTGTGATCCAGAGTTCAAGGCTGGATGGTTGATGTCTAATCACCTGGGGTCTAAGTTGGGTCCACATGACATATTTTCAAGGTGGGAGATTCCCCTGTGTTGTAAACAAGTATGAGTTCTTATCCCTAGTAGATAAGAGCTCGTTTTTATAGTTAAGATTTCCCCCTTTTATTGTAGGGAGAAATGGTGCTACATTATATTGCTGGTGCATTTTAGGTTGGAAACAGAAATAGGTCACACACCCAAAAAAGATAAAAATAGAAATAAAAATATATGTGCTCACACACACACACACACACACACACACACACACACACACACATATATATATATATATATATAAAGAAAAATATTTAAAAAATGAAGTAAAAAAGTAATTGAACAAAGTGATGCAAGAGACTACCTTACATAAGGGGAAAAGCAGGTAAAGAGGTAGTGTAATACAAGTCTTATACTTATGATGGAAGTATAGGTTTCCCCATTGTCTTTTGAGGTTTTCTTGTGGTATGTGGGTTCCCGGGCGCCTTTTCATCACACAACCTGACCCTCTTGAGAATGGCAAAAGATTTGCGGCAGGGACCAACCCTTCCTAACTTGGACTGTTACTTGAAACTGGACTTAGTGCTAAAAGTATTCCAATGTAGGTTACAATCTTAAATAAATTCTATCCTGGGGCCGGAGAGAGGGAACAGCAATAGGGCATTTGCCTTGCATGCGGCGCACCTGGGAGGAATCCAATTCAGTTCTTCAGCATCTCATGTTGTCCCCCAGCCTGCCACAGACAATTTCTGAATGCAGAGCCAGAAGTAACCCCTGAGCGCTACTGCATGTGGCCCAAAAACCAATAAATAAATAAATAAATAAATAAATAAATAAATAAATAAATAAATAAATAAATAAATAAAGTTTATAAAACTGAATTCTATTCAATACTGTTTACGTGTTATATTTTAGTTAAATTAAAAATAATATCTTCTTTGTTAAAATTTTATATATATATATTTTCAATTCTTTAAAATAACTACATTGATTACAGAAATTTAAGTACTTACCTGCTAAATCCATTCTGACTGGTATTTTAACTCATACTTTTGAATAGATTTATTTTTTATTTTATTTATGGGTCATATTTTCTACTTTTGTGCATTTGTAGCAAATTTTACTGAATGCTGAGCACTGCTGTTCTACTATTGTTATTATATTTCTGTGATTCTGGAGTTTGATACCAGGCTTTAAAAGGAATTGAGCTATACTGTAGCAGTCATAAATTATTTTCAGATCAGATTTTTTAGTAATAAATACAGAAAATCCATTTTTTATACAAAAAATGATAAAATGGAAGAGAAAAATATTAATTGTTATTTAAAAGGAATAAGACTTATCAGAACTGCAAACAGCTGATAGGTTTCTTGTTCTACCAAATGTGTTAGGTCAATGTAAAGAATTACATAGTTTTATTTAAATATTTGATTTATTTTTTTATATTTTATATAACTTGCCATCATTATCTTTGAAAGTATAAGAACCAAAATAACATGGTCCATGGTAAAAGCAGAAGCATTACTTCCCCAGTTTCCTGAAATCCTGGCTCTTTCCTTCAAAGTTGATTTTAATATGTCTCACACATCTTTGAAGGGTTGAACATGCCTATAATAGAGAAAATAGTGATGAGATAATTTAAGTATCTTTGTAAAAATTTAATTTGGCATGAATCTAATCATACAACTATAAAATATGATTAAGTAAGTTCTATTTTGGGTGCAATATTTCAAGTATTGTGAAAAGGAATTTTACTAATCTCATTATCTAGATATCATAATTTGAAAATTAGGACATTTAAACTTCACCAATATAATAAAATCTCCACATACATTCTCCTTTTTTAGAGACTTGTAGAAATATGATATTTAATTTTAACTATTTATGTGATTATTTACTAGTAGGTTAGCATATAGTTGTATAAAAAATGGAAAAACTACAATAGTATATTTATTTGTGATATTCAAACCCAAAATGTTGTATCATTTAAAATATTTACTAATTTAGTTTTTTTTATCACAGTAAAGCAAATGACTCACTAGCTGTACTATCTCTCCCAACAATAATAGGAAATTTTTCTTATTGTAATCTAATTATTCAGAGAATCTTATTTGTCTTTTCAGAGCCCAGAATCACATTTTATTTCATTACTTTATAGTTAACCTTCAAAGCAAGAAATGGTAAATCTAAGGAATGGGCTATAAAAGAAGGGCAAAGCAAAATAATTCACTTAAGATTCAAACATAAAACAAAACTGCTTTTAGGCTAAAATTACAGTATATGAGGCCTGTTCTGAGTCTTATTAGGTGTTTTCTTTATCTACATTTGACTATGATTTTTTAGTGAAGAAACAGCTTATTACTACTCATATTTTATTCTTATTTCTTGGGCATATGTTATGTAAAAAATTACAAAACTTTTGATTAAAATCTTTCTTATGTGGATAATTTGCTCTAATGACCAAATCCAGAACAAAAGTTATTCACTCTTTCAGGGGTGCTTAGCATCCCTGATAGTTACTTGCCAAACAAAAATATATAGGCTGTGAAGTGCTTTTCATCAGTGACCTATATAAAATGATATTTAAAAGGCTATGCCTTACACAAATAAAACCTTTGATGGTACAACAGGGAGAATTGCTAGTATTCAAAATTTAACTTGCAACATAAATGGGTAATATTAAATTTTCTTTTTATCCTTCATCTGTTAAATTAACCTTATGATATAATTTTAATTAGGCCCACAAGTATCTTATTATCCATATAATTTTATGGTATCCAATATTAAAAGCACAGTTCAGCCATCAGCCTGCAATGTTAACTTAATTCACTATTGGACTTCTGATGAAAATGGTTTTGACATTTTCATGAATGGTTTTTGATGAAAAAATTATTTTGCCACATATGTGGTAGGTCAACTGTATAAACCGGTATAAGCTTTAGCCATGTGGTATTTATGAAGCTTGCTGTAATATCCAATTATGCAGCAACGATATCTCATAAAACTGAACATTTGCAGGTTTTATTCTATGTGTCAGCAGGTTCAGTGAATGCCACTGTGACATGATTTTAGAGGTTGTAAATACTTCCAATTTACAACAAATCTTAATATATTTTCTGTATAGCACCATTGAACTAAAAATGTTTCCAAATGTTAAAACTTAGAGACAAAAGCTGTTTTCAAGTCATTAGAAATGCTGTGAGAATAGAGAACAGGCTTGGCTTGCTAAGATGTAGAGAATATTTAAAGTAGAGGTGTTCCTTGTCATTAAGTAACTAGGTCTATTTGCTGCTTGTGCTTAAAACATACATATGGGAGAAAGAACTCACTGCTTCACTGATCTATTAGGAAATGTAGTAGGCTAAACTGAGACACACACACAAATACAACTATTTTAAAAGAGCTGTCATTTTTTCAAAGTACTTTTATTTACTTGATCAAAGCGGAATTACAATGTATGCATAGTCTGGTTAAAGGTGTGGAAAAAGAATAAATCAGGCAGTTTACTTTTCAACCATTGAAGTATAAATTGTACCTATCACTTACTCTTATATTCCCTTGCGTATAACTAGCTCACAAGGACAACGAAAATTAAAAAATATCTCTAGTTAACTGGTCATATTCTAGTGTGAAGCTTATTTGTAGGAAAGATTAGAAATCTAAAATTTAATAGGCAACATGTTTTCTCCACTCGAATGTCTTTCAGAACCTCAGTTCATGTTGTATAGAGTAAGAATATTCCTTTATTATTATTATTTATTTATTTATTTATTTTGGTTTTGGGTTTTGGGTCACACCTGGAGGTGCTCAGGAGTTACTCCTGGCTTTGTGCTCAGAAACCGCTACTGGCTGGCTTGGGGGACCACATGGTGTGTTCGGATTCAAATCTGGGTCTGTCCTGTTTGAGCGCGTGCAAGACAAAGGACTTACCGTTGTGCTATTGTCCCCCCCCCCCACTCCCCCCCAGAGTAAGAATATCTCTAATGGGAGAGAACGAATGAGCCTCGGGAAGCTATTGTGTTTCCAAGTTGGGTGTGGAGATGAGATGTTAGTTGCCTGTGATAAGCTTGGAGAACTAGTGAATGTCAAAGGCACTAAGTAACCTGGAACAACAGAGATTATATACTTCACTGTTATAGGACAAAGTCAAGATCTTCCTAAAGACATCTGTGAATGCATTAGCAGTTGTAAGATGAATATATTATTTTTTATCATCTAAATGTCTGTATCTTTGAGGCCTTTGGTACTTCCAAACATGAAGCTATTTTAGCATGAATTTCATTAAAAATAAACTAAATCTTTGTACATAAGCTCAAAAATTTTACTTTTTCCTATGGTATCCTTATCTGGATTTTTTTTTAGAAAAAATATAATATATGGGGGTGGGTATTAAGTCTACTTAAGACTGAAATACTTGAGAGTGGAATGCTTGATTCTTCTGGGCGTCTTTGGTTATGTGATGATCTGGCGCCACCCAGCAGACTGTATGAATATTGACACTGTTGGCCACATGTGAAGTAACGTGGATCCAGCAGGCATTCTTTGTGGTAGACTGAATCAAGCTAATGAACAGAAGCTTTTCCTCTCCTCTCTCTTTTTTGGTGTCTGTAGATAGGCATTTTGGAACCAACCAAAATAAATCTTTTGGTTATATTCTTTTTATCTTCTTTTAGTATTTGAGTCACATCTGGTGGCGCCCAGGACTTAATCTTGGCTCTCATTGATCACTCTTGGCAGTGCGCAGAAGATTGTATGTGATATCAAGGAGTAATTTGTAATTGAAAGCATAAAAGATGCCTGCCTTAACCACTACATTATCTATCTAGCCCAAATTTTACTTTAATTTTGAAGTTCTATATGTTGAATTATAATTTTTGTCTGTGCATAATTTTATTCTCTTATCAAACATGATTTGCATTAATTGCAGAGATTGTAATGAATAAACAAGAAAAGTTAGTATTTTTGTGGAACCTTGACTCAGAAAAAAAAAGAATATTATTGCTTCAGATTAACTTCCTTTATGAATTACTTGTTGCAATGCAGAAACTCTTTAGTCTGGTCCAGAGACAGAGGCCACCTTCTGAAATTGCAGGAATTCCCTTAATTAGTCAGGACCAGAGATGAGGCCTCCTTCTGAAAATAACCATCTGTTGAAGTTTTACTGAGAACTAGCCATTTACTGACCTTGTTACTGTATGCACATTCCCCATTATTGTGAACTTGTTTATCTACTTGTGCATATCTGCTTTCGGAGGATGTACTATACACCTGAAAAGACTGGAAGAACTGCATCCAGTGCTGCACTTTGCCTTCCTTTACATGAAATGCTGTTGCTACATGGCTAATAAAGAATTCCTGATTCAAGCTTTGACCTTTTACTTCTATTCTTACCAAACTGGGACATAACACTTTCAGTCAAGTTTAATTTGTAAAACACTTTTCTAGACATGTCATAGTACTCAAATAAAAGAAAATTCATTTTGCTTTTATTTTTATTATTATAGTTTAGTTATCATTTTATAATAGTGATATTATGATTTTGATGGAGTTAAAAAATCTTAATAAAAAAAGAAAAAAATCATATCAGCAACAGTGCTAAATACCCTACACCAACATCACTGCTACATCATTACCCACACACTGATCACTCCACATGCTTTTTATGGATCACCAATTTTGTAATATAATTTATTGTTCAATTATGTCTATTCTCTTGTCCTGGTTCTCTAGATGACAGTATTGAGTGAGGTAATCTGATATTTGTCTGTAGGGTACTTATCTGAGACCCACCCATTTCTGGGAGGGGTCTTGGGAACCGGATAATAGGTGTGACTTTACCTGCAAGACCCGGCCCATTCCTGGGAGGGGTCTTGGAATAGGTAAATAAACCCGGAAGCCAGGGGATTAAGGGTCTTTGCCTTTTGGCCCTGCTGCGTGCTCTGAGGAAGATGGCTGAAAGAGTTTAGACACAGGGTAGCCTGGAATGGCTGAATGCTTAAAAGGTTATGAGATAGGCCACACACACGTGGTGGCTAGGGCATGAATAAAGCTGATGGTTCCTAATGCCTGCCTGTGAGTGAGTCTTGATTACGCCAATCACCTGGGCCTGGGACCCGCCGGCTGCATGGGGGATGAAGCCACGTGGCTGGGGCCTAAGCACAAAGGCCTCCATCCACCGCCATCCAGCCCCATCCTTATTTAACACAACATTTGTCCCCCTTATTTTTCTTAAAATGATAAATCTAGTCCCATCCATGGATCAGCAATCAACAAAAATTAACCTTTTTATACTTACAGGTGCATATCTTCTAAGAAGAAACATTTTAGTTGTGGAATTATAATTTGCAATTCTTTAATTTTTAAATGTTTTACATCTTTTTCCTTTTATTTAATTAATTTATTTGTAATTAACCATTTATTTATTTATTGGTTTTTGTGCCACACCTGGATATAACAAGGGGTTACTCCTGGCTCTGCTCTAATTATTCCTGGGACCACATGGGGTGCCAGGGATTGAACAATCCCTGGTTGGCATGAAAGACAAGAAATTTACCCACTGTGCTATTTCTCTGATCTTCTTTTTCTCTTTTAGACTCTTGAGTTTATTATAGAGATCTCTATTGTTAAATAGATGGTCTTTATTGCTAAAATATTAATAAAGGAAAGTAAAACCATTCCACGGTTTGCTGTGCAAAATGTACATAGAGTTCCCTCTTATCCACATTTCTTTGTATTTATTGAAAACTTTCATAAAGAAATATAGCTCCTTTCCTAGAACCTTCACACATGCAGTGCTGATCACAAAACAATAGAACAATCATCATATAGGTAACTATCGCAAAATCCACTTGAGTTAAAAAGAGATAATATTAAATAAACTATAATAATATTTTTAATTAGGGAGAATTAATTATTGCATTTCTTTAAATTTCTCTAGGAGCTATGGTGTCCAAAACTGCTAATGGTAGGTTTCATGCATTAAAAATTCAAAAAAAAAATTTAGCCACTATATCCTCGACCATCTTGTCTGCATCCTTCTACCATTATCTCAGTCTTCTATACCCCATTTCTGCATCCCATTCTCCCAAGCATCTTAGTGAAGGCTAGTTCTCAGCTTCTACTGTTGGTTATTCACCTACCATATTTCTTTATATCCATCATATGAGAAAGATTATTCGTGTCTGTCTTCCTTCTGACTAGCTTTACTCAGCATAATACTCTTTAGATCCATCCATAGCAGTAAATTAATTGCATGCTTTTATATTTTTCTTATAACTGAATAGAATTCCTTTTGTGCAAGTTCACCATAGTTTCTTTACCCAATTATATGCTTTGGAACATTTGTGTTGTTTCCAGATTTTGAATGTTATTTATTGTGCTTCAATGAACATAGGAGTAAAATTATCATTTCTGAATAGACTTTTGGGTTTTTGAGGTATATTTTTAGTAGTGGAATTGCTGGCCATATGTCAGAAAAAATCCTAGCTTTATTTGAGAAGTGTTCATATTGTTCCCCAAAAGGCTGGACCAACTGACATTTCCAACAGCAGCAAATGAGGATTCTTTTCGCCCACATCCACATCAGTACTGATTGTTTTTGTTATTTCTGATATGCGACAGTCTTGATAGCGCGAGATGATAACTCATTGTTGTTTTGATTTGCATTTCTCTTATGATAAGTGGTACAAAGAAGTTTTTGCACCTATCCTTTAGTCACCAGTCTATCTTTTTTAAAAGTGATATAAGATTGTTTAATTAAACAAAATTTGTTTAGAAAGAGTGATAAAGATTGGAAATACATGTGAAAGAGAGAACACAACTTTTACAGAGTGACTATGCAAGCAAGGAAACAAACAAGTATATGTATTTTTTAAAAAAATGTTTATTCTTTCATTACTTATAGGATTAGTTATATTTTATTGTGAATTTTACAATATATATATATATTGTATATATATATATACAGTCTTCTGTATATCATTCTTTTATTAGGTGAGTGGTAGGGTACATTTTTATTTTTTTTGCTCTTTTTTAATATAATTTTTATTTTAATCATAGTGGCTTACATATCATTGAAAATAATATTTTAGGTACATATTAACATAAAAACAGGGGAGTTCCCATCACCGAATTGTCCTCTCTCCACCTCCGTTCCCATCTTACCTCCCATATCCTCCTCTCTCACCCCCGGGACTGCTAGAATAAGTGGTCCCCTCTGTGCCTAGCTTACTACTTAGTGGTCTTACACCAGTTTGGTCTTGGTACCTCCCTTGTTTCCCCCTCTAATTGGGAGGCAGGACTAGATAGTTCAAGTTATGTGGTTTTGTTTGAAGAAGAGAAAAGTAATAAATTGGGGGAAAAATCAAATACGCCGAAAATGGGTGGGGTTCTTAGGGTTCTCATCTTAGGTTTGAGAGATGAAGGGGAAAAAGAAGGTGAAACATCACAACAGTACAAAAAGAAGTGTGGAATGAAATATCCAGTGAGGACTCCAACAATAAAGATAAGCACCACATAAAAGCCATGGTCTTGAGATTAAAAACATGGCAGAGCACATAAAGGAAGAGAAGAAAAGAAGAAATAAATAAATAAATAAATATAAATGAAGACGGATTAAAATGACACCGAGGGAACAGAACTTCAGAACCACAAAGAAAGACTTCATCATAAGTTCCACTCCTTGACCTGGGCAGATACCGAGACCTCTAGATACAGAGGTCTGATTTTATCACCCAGGACGGAGCAGAAGTCTTCCAAACACCACAAAAGCACTAAGGGGAGAGTAAATGAACCTGAAAGGAGTCTATAGTTAATCCCATGACAATATACTTCAAGGGTGGAGAAACGCTGTATCTCTTAGGCCAAGGGAATTCCTTTTCGAATGACCCCAATATTTACTATGTCTGTGCAGGAGGAAAGAAAAAAGGAAAAAAAAAAAGCAAAAAGCACAAAATAATTTATTTATTTATTTATCTAGTTTTTGTCTATTTCTTTGTTTTAGTGTGGTTATTGAAGTCGTTGTCTCCATTTATATTTATTTTTTTGCTCTTTTATAAAAAATTAACTTTCCATATACCTGAGAATCTGTTGCCAGATTTGTAATTAAATTCACTTGGTCTGGAAATTTATCCTTATTCCAGCACCAGGCTGTTTTGTTTGTTACAGTTTTATAGTTAAATCTGAAATTGGGTAAAAAAAACACTCATCTTTTTTATTTTCCTAGAATGTTTTTATTCCTAGGGTGGTTCACTAATTGATATAAATTTTAATGGAGTTTGATCTTTGTTTTTAAAAACTGTCATCATTGGTATTTTTATAGGAACTGAGTTGAATTTTTATGTGTTGGGTGAGATGGTCACTTTTGCATTATTAGTCTTTCTAAACTCATGATATCTTTTCATTTTCTGTGTATTCTTTTACTTATTTTATTTGTGAGTTATAGTTTTCTTTAATCATTTCCCATTTTATGTTTAGTTGCTTCTTGAATATTTAATTTTTGCAGGAGGATTTTGGCCACACCCGATGGTGCTCAGGGAATATTCCTGGATCTGTGCTCAGAAATCGTGCCTGGCTCTCAGGACCATATGGGATGCCTGGGTATTAAACTAGGTCAGCCACATGCAAGGCAAACACCTTATCGCTGCACCACCGCTTGGCCCAGATATTTAATTTTTGAGGCACAACTGTGAAAGAGAAATTAAATAAATAAAGAACCTTTCATTTTATTATTTGTATATATATATAATTAATAAATTTTAGCATGTTTATTTTTTAGCCTTCTGTATTACTATACAAACATGGTTTCTAGCAGCATATGTTGTGGAGTCCTAAATATTTTCTAATTTATGTCATGTCATATATCATGTTATCTGCAAATAGTGAGATTTTGATTTCCTATCTAATCTGGATATTTTAATATCTCTTCCCTTCCTAATTTCTTAGCAAGGCCTTCTAAAACTATATTGATTATTATTTATTAGGGAGAAGCAACATTTTCTTGTGCCTTATCTTAGAGGAAAGTCTCTCAGATTTCCACCATTGAGTATGTTGACTGATATGCCTTTTTAGTATATATTTGATTATGATAAGAAAACCTCCATTTTCTTGAGCTTTCTTTTTCATAAAAGGATGTTAGATCATGTCTAACATGATTTTATTTTATTTTTGATTTCATTTGATTTTTCCTGACACTGTTGTATCACTTTATGTATTGTTGCTGAATGAAGTTTGCTAATGTTTTATTGAGGTTATTGCATTAATATTAATCCTGTATGCAAACATATAGTGATTCTTTGTTCTGATGTCTGTCTGGTTTTGGAATTAGGGTAATATTTGCCTTATAAAAAGTGGGAGAATATCCATTTCATCAAATTTTTAAAATAAAAAAGTCTGAAAAATTTTGGGAGTAAGTCTTCTTTAAAGGTTTTGAAGAAGACACAGTAAATAAACTCAACAAGGCCTGAAATTTTGATTTTGGAGAGGTATTTAAATATAATTTTTTATTTCTTGATAGTAATTATTTTATTGAGGCACTCTGTCCCATTTTGATTTAACATCAAAGGTTGTGAAAGTTAAAATATATTCACTTATTCTAGGTTCTTAAATTTTGAGCACTAAAGATATTTCAAGTAATTGTGATCACTTGAAATTCTGTATTATCTGTTATGGTGTCTTATTTTTCATTTTCAAAATAAGAATATTAAGGTTTTCTTTATGGGTATTGTTAAGTATTTTTAAATCTTCATTTATTTTTAAAGAAGCTGCTCTTGATTTAATTGATCTTTTGGAAATTTATTTTTATTTTTTATTATTAATTTTTGTCCTAAGTTTTATTTGCTTTGGATTTTTGTTTTCTGATATTTTCTAGATTGTTAAGTAGTGTAGATTAGATTATTTAGGCAGTCCTTTCTTATATCAGAATGGATACTTGCATTGCTACAATGTGGGGCCAGAGACTGAATTATTCAATTTTTTAAGTTTAAGGACATACTTTTCATGTTTTTTTCATGGGGTGTAATTTAATTATTATGATACTAACATATCTGAAGTGCACTATTTAATTATGAAATTTTATTTAAAATGTTAAATTCTATGGAAAAATAATCCATAAAAATTTTTCTTCACTTTTAACTTTGGTTCAGCCTTTGCTTTATAGCAATATGGTTTCTATTCCATTGTATCTTAACTGTTTTACTAATTAGAATTTGGAAAATTTTCAATTTGGGGAATTTGAAAAAAACATGTACTCCAAATATTGTGTACATGTTTCATTTCACTTCTTCTGCTTTACGCTATATATATTTTTACATTCAAATTCAACTTTGTGTTTGATACATAGTTTTCTTATTAGTCTTTTGTCTTGTTTCCTTTATTGCCTTCTGCCACAAATTGCTATTACTTTTAAATATCATAACACATTTGTTTATAGGTGAGTTTGAAATTATTTTTACAGAAAAGGAAAAAAAGTAAGAAAAAAAGCAATAGAAAATTTGAGAAAATTATTGTATCTCACATAGAGATTATTGTCATTTCCAATTTAGTAAGCACTTGTTACTAGTTGATCATTCTGCCATTCCTTTTATTTCTGGACAACAATTGGCTTTAGAGTAATATTGGAATCAAAATTGGTGTGTTTTAATGAAAGTACTAAAAATATTGGAGTTCTTAGAGCAGCCTAGTCTATGAATTCCAAGCAATGCAATCCAAGCACTATTGCTGATACTACAGCTATTGTGGGGTGACGTTTTGGATGCAGAGCTTCAGGAAATAGAAGAAGGCAGGGAGTGAGAGACACCTATTCTCACTCCAAAAAGTCTTGGTGATATCAGCCCAAATTCAGGCATACCTGGGGTTTTGGTTAGATTGGTGTCTCTATGGAGACTATAGAGGAGTGTTGAATCAGGGTCATTAGCAAAGCCATAGTTGCGATTGATGGGTACAGCAGGTATGACTTTGGCATAGCAGGTACTTGGCCTAACTTCTCTCAAGATCACTAGCTTTTAGCTGCATGGTCCATGTATCCATAATATTTCTTGCCTTTACAATCTGTCATTTAATTATTAAAGTACAATTATCCTATAAAACCTGTTCTTTTTTATAATGAACGTTACAGTGACTTCAGTCATTGCTCCTTTCTCTAATTTGACTTCTTTCCTTAGACACATATATTTAATTGCCAACAGAGCATTTCCAGTAATATCCAGTAATACCTCACAAACCAGAAGTGTCCCAATACTTATTGCATTTTCTCTAAGATGTTATTCATTAATATTTTTAAATAAAAATTCATATTGTTCCCTTGAAAGATTACTTAAAGATTTATTTATTTTTTATTTATTATTTGTTTTGTTTTGTTTTTGGGCCACACCCGGCGATGCTCAGGGGTTACTCCTGGCTGTCTGCTCAGAAATAGCTCCTGGCAGGCACGGGGGACCATATGGGACACCGGGATTCGAACCAACAACCTTTGGTCCTGGATCGGCTGCTTGCAAGGCAAACACCGCTGTGCTATCTCTCCGGGCCCCAAGATTTATTTTCTTACTGCTCCCTGCACCAAGCATTCTTTCTTTTCCATATGAACCAAATATAAAGAAAATTAGTAATTTTTACTTTTAGTAAATAAACAGACCTATACTTCAGCACCTTTTATCTATCCTACACTTTGGTCTGTAATTCTAGCTATTATAATTCTTGTTTGAATGACTGCATTGACTTCACATTTGTAGTTTTTACTAAATTTTAAGTTCATTACAAATTCAGAAGTAACATTTTTGTGGATTGGAAATAGTTTATTTTCTATAGTAAACATCTATTAGTTTTCTGCTCCTTATATTTCTGTCATTATTAATAACAATATATTTGACTTTCGCAGTTGTAGTCAAGTCATGATTATTCACTGTTATAAATATTGAGAGGGTTAAAAAAACAGTATACATCCTCACACATCTACACACACTGAACCATACATAAAATGAATGTGAGAGTCCACAAATCAATTTTCCACTGTAGTTATTTATTATTTGCTACTTGGCTTAACTGAATAGCTTTATATCAGAACATGAATCAGAGTTCATTCTTGCCTCTCTTACAGAACATTAATGAAAGTAAAATAAACACTACAAACTATATCAATATTTTTGTTTGTACATTAGGATGCTACTAGCAATTGCTTTGATTCTCCACCCTCAACCTCATTTAATTTTCCTTGTCTGAAATTTGCTGAGTTAAAACTCATTCTCATTTAGCATGCAATCATAACCTCATTTTCCTAGTGAGTTTAGTATTTCAAAAACTACTTAAGATTCCTTCAAGCCCTGTATTGCTGATTCCGCAACACATTTTTCCCCTTTGAAAAGAAAAGCCATTTCTAGTGAAAGTTCTCCTAAAGATGATTTGTTTTGTCTTAGCCTTATAAGTTTTTTCATTGTCTGCATTTATCTCAGAATAAAATGCTCCCTTCTGCCTTTCCCTTTTATTTATTCAACTCTATAATAACAATGGTTTTCTGAAAACAAAAAATTCTTACCCTCTGACTTTTTCCAACCAAATATTTGTTATAAAATGTTAATGCATGACACTAACTAGCATATCATAAACCTAAAGCAGGAAAACAAAATATTATATCTGGTAATATTCTCATGACTTAGAAAATAAAATGTTTAGGTGTCACAGTAATAGCATAGTGGATAGGACACTTACCTTAAACACAGCTGACATGGGTTTGATCCTCTGCACCTTATATGGTCCTCTGAGCACAGAGCCAAGACTAAATCTTGAGTGTGACACATGTGGCCAAAATACAGAAAAAAAAAGCCAACATTTTTGCATGTGTGCTTATTTTGGTGTATTATTAAATATTTTTATTTAAAGATTATAAAATAAATAGGTGTATATATGCAAAGATAGGTTGGTGCTTTTACTGTCTTAAAACGATACTTAGAGATGTATTGATTCTAAAAGAAAATATATTGAAACAATGCAAATCAACTGCATGTAACCAGGGTTTGCTAGTTAAATGTGTTAGCCACTAGGATTTGGTGGAAAGAACTAAGATTTTATGACTAAGAATCTCTGTGCTTTAATTTATAAAATTTATTCTGCAGGTGAGTAGTTTTTATTAAATTGATGACTAATATTTTATTTTTGGATGAATAATATTTTCTTTTTTGTTTTTGTTTGTTTGTTTGTTTGTTTCGGCCACACCCATTTGATGCTCAGGGATTACTCCTGGCTAAGCACTCAGAAATTGCCCCTGGCTTGGCGGGACCTTATGGGAAACCGGGGGATCGAACCATGGTCCTTCCTTGACTAGCGCTTGCAAGGCAGACACCTAACCTCTAGCACCACCTCACTGGCCCCTGAAAAATATTTTCAAAAATTTATTTTTATGAAAGGAAGAAGCAAATATAAGCAATATCACGTTTATTGTGTGAAACTGTGATAGAGTATCCTACTTCCTAATCCTTCCACATGCTAACATCCACCAAATATGACTTTGTACTCTTATGCTATTCATTTTAAATGTATATAAAGCAGGGGTTGATGTTTATAATTTCAGGAATCAGAATAATAGATAAAAAGTTAGATAATAATAGATAAAAAGTTCTTTATTTACATATTTAATGCATTGGAATATCGTTCATAAGTAAACAAGATTAAGCCATTTATTTTTTTACAACTTGGATGGAATTTATTTGGATGGTACCGAGAGTATCAGGCTGAGTGAAATAAGCCAGTGGGAGAAAAAGTACCAGTTCTTTTTACTTACCAATGGTGAGTAGGGGAACAGAGCAAATACATAGATAATGTCAATTGATAACAAGAGACAAGTACAGTTGGGAACACCAGTTTGGGGATGGTGGTGGTTGGGACAGGGACTGGCGATAATAAAGAGCCTGGGTAGCTGATCTTGGGCACTTTGTTGATGGTGAGGTATAAAAGTCATGTAAACCATAAATATCAACACCATTGTAAATGGTGTTGTTACCTTAATTAAAATAAAATTAATTTTTGGTTTTTTAGGTCACACCCGGCGGCACTTAGGGTTACTCCTGGTTCTGCTCTCAGAAATCTCTCCTGGCAGGCATGGGGGACCATATGGGATACAGGGATTCAAACCACCATCCATCCTGGATTGGCTGCTTGCAAGGCAAACGCCCTACCGCTGTGCTATCTCTCTGGCCTCTAAAGTAAAAAATTTTAACATTTTTGAAGTGTTCTTAAAATTTCTTAGCTTCGTCAATGTTTTGTTATTAAAAATAAAATAGAAAAGATTGAAATAGAAATAGAACACCAATATAGATATATATATATATATATATATATATATATATATATATATATATATATATATATATATATATTGGTTTGGGGGCAACATCCTATGACACTCAAGGGTTACTCCTGGCTATGCGCTCAGAAATCGTTCCTGGCTTGGGGAACCATATGGGATGCCAGGGGATCCAACGACTGTCTGTCCTGAGTTAGTCACTTTCAAGGCAAATGCCTTACCACTGTGCCATCGTTCCGGCCCCAGATTACTAATATATTTTTATAAATTAAATTATTCATTGACAAAAATTTGAAGACAGCTTATCATCATCACTGTGTACTTCTTAAAAGGACTTTGCCATTTGCACATTCACATCTGTAAGCCATCTTTATATCATGCCAAACCATTCACGGATAACAAATTTATCTTCTACTTTTAAAGTTGGTCAAATCTAGGTATAGTAATATAACCGAGAGGCCAGACTGATAGCACAATTGGGAGAACATTTGTCTTGCATGCAGGGTTTAATCTTCATCATCTGTCATCCCATATGGTCCCTTAAACCTGCTAATTTTTGAGAGCAGAGCTAGGAGTAACCCTTTAGCATTAATAGGTATAGCCCAAAACAATAACAGCAAACAAAACAAAACAAGGTAATAAAAAATATGACCAAATCGGGGCTGAAGTGATAGCACAGCTAGTAGGGAGTTTGTCTTGCATGTGACCTGGGTAGGTTCAGTCCTTGGCATTTCATATGGTCCTTTGAGTCTGTCCAGATAATTTCTGAGCACAAAAGTCTGTAGTAATCTCTGAGTGCTGCTGGATGTGGCCTCAAAACAAAAGAAAAAATATATAACCTAAATGTCTAGGTTGTGGACTATACTTTTTTTACTCATTTTAAATTGTATATGAATCTATTATTACATGTAAAAGAAAACAATAGGTCCCATATGGGTCTTTTTGAAGTAAAGAACACTATGGAGAGGAGAGTGAGTGGACCACATGAATTAAAGCTATCCTGTTATACTTAAGCAATTATAGTGTATTGGGTGATTACATCACATTAGGTTGGAGTTTTAGCTGGGATTCTGGTGGATCACTGATAATTGTAAGCTTACATACTAATCAACTTCTGCACATGGGACTAACAGGCCTCTAAAATGGGCCAAAACCATGGTGCTAATGATTTTATAATAAACTAAACATTGATGTTGGTGCATAATATTGGTATCTCACACTTGTGCATGTAGCTTAATAAATATAAATTTTAGTCAATGTGTGAATAAAATACAAGCATGTAAAAAATTCAGGAATGCTTTGGGTTTGTTTTTTCTTTTCACTCTTATCATTTATTTTTAAGCCCTAAACTCCTTTAAAATCTTATTTACAATATTGTTCATGAAAGTTATTTCAGTCATAAAATATCCAACACCAGTGTCTCTACCCTCTACCAATATCTCTGATACCCCCCTCCCCCCACAAATTTGCCCTGTTGGCAGGTTCATAACCCGTTTATGTAATATTGCTTGATCTGATAAAATTTAAAATAATATAAATTAGAATTTAGTGGAGGAGCCGGGCTGTTTTTCTGTAATTTTAGTTCAGTGTTCTATATACTGTGCCTGTAACAAGAGTAAATATAGTATTTAAAAATGGCAAACTGAAACTGGCAAGATAGTAAATCGATAATGTGCTTGTCTTACCCTAGGCTGACATGGGACTGGTCTCCTATAAACTGGTCACCAAGCAAATCAAAAGTGATTCCTGAATGTGGAACCAGAATTAAGTCCTGAGTATCACCAGGTGTTCCCCCCAATAACAACAAAAGAAATATGGCAGGCCTTTGGGCTTGGATTACAAAAGATTGACAGCTGTAAAGAAGAGAGAGTAATGAGTATGGTGCAAGATATTGGGGACTTTGATAATGGTGGAATTCAATATGTGTACTTCAGAACCATAAGTGTTAACACTGGTATAATTGTTACTTTAGCTACCCACATAAACAGCCACACACACATATATATGTTTATATATTATGATTCTTAAAATATGATTCTTAAAATAGTAGCAGCCTTTGCTCTCATGCATTTCAAGTGATTTCACACATTACAAATTGTATACTTGTGTTATTTGTTATTCAGCTATACACATAACAGTTCAAAGTGAATGTTGTCCACCGAAGTTGTGGATCATTGCAGACATGATTGACAATGGAATCAAAATCTGTCTGCAAATTTAGAAACCTGACTTCAAGCCAGTAAAAAGTACCCTGTGGTGGTTATCTTCATTACAATTTATGATAAAGAAAAAATCTGAAGACAAACAGGCAAAGGATCATCATATTGAGAAAATATTTTTTGCATGTATCATTAAAGGAAAATTTGACAGGAAAACAAAGGATTATGAACTTATATCATGGTGACTGTTCATTTTCAAGTGATCCCTTTGTAAGGTAATGTAGAAAAAAAGACTATTTTATTTTAATTAAAGTTTAGATTCAGTGGCTTAAAGTATAATTGCAATATATAGGTGGAACCACGCAGAAAGTGTTATATATATCCAAAAAAGATAAATCCTCAAATTGAAATCAGGATACATGACTTTCTTTCTAATTCTATAATTTTGCATTAGTTCTTCTGAATTTTTAATACATATTTGTGGCTTTAAAGCAAAGTGGATTCAAATGACCAAGGGAAAATAGATATTATAAATAAATAGTTACATTTTACTTCTATATATTTTTACAGAAATAGCTATATCTTTATGCCTATTTCTGTCTAAGTGTCTATCTGGAGAGAAAAGGGCAGCGAAGTTTGGGGAAAGAGATTGTGTGTGTTTATCTTACTATTGTAAAACTGACTAAACTGTCTCCTGGGTGAGTCTAAAGATAGTCATTCTCAATTTAGTAATTATGCAGAAAGGGTAATCATGACAGACTTAAAAGAGGAATTCCTAGAACTTCTCTAAATCTGAATTGTTGTGTTTCAAAACCTCATACATGACCCATGTCTTTATAACTCAAAATTGAGAAAGAAGGTTCAGATGTTTCTCTGTGATAGAACAAAGGCACAAAAGAAAAATGAATCAAGAAGACTGTATTCAGGAAGTTGAAATACACATTAAATGAAAAAAATTAATTAATTAATTAAAATGGAAGACAATGGAGCCAGAGCCATAGTGCAGAGAGTAAGATATTAAACTTGAAAATGGTCAATACAGTTTTGATTCCAGAACCCATATGGTCTCATGAGTCCTACCAGGAGTGATCCCTGAGTGCAGAGTAAAGAGTACCATTAAGTGTGGTCTCTCTCCCAAAAATCCTTAAAATGGAAGAAACCAAAAGTAATTTATCTCCATTTATTTCTACAGTAACTGGAATGTATTTTAAAAGTGTCATGCTTGGATATATTTATGTTGTTACAAAGATAAGTAAAATTATGAAAATCAATGTTATACAAAAGGCATTATTAGATACTTTACAATACTGTCTTTTTCATTTTATTTAAACACCATAAAGATATTTATGATCGTTAGTATTAAAATGTTCACCCATAAACATTTTCCACCATAAAGGTCCCCGGTTTTTCTCCCTTCCTCCCCCCACCTACCTCTGGGGTAGACATATTACTCCCCTCCATCAAGAGTGATCAATTCCAACTATACCCTAACTGCATGCTCCACTATTTGTGGCAAGATTCCTACCATGGATTGATCCTTTTGGCTCTCATCTCTATGGTCTCTGGATATTATTAACACACTACCTTTTATGATTCTTATAGCCCAAAATTTGATCACTTGATAGTTATCACTTGATAACTATTCCTCTCCCTTTGACTCATTTCATTGAGCATAATGTCCATGTCCAACCATGTATAGGCAAATTTCATAACTTCGTTTTTCCTAACAGCAGCATAGTATTCCATTGTATAGACACACCACAGTTTCTTTAGTTACTCATTGATTCATGAGTACTTGGTTTATTTTAGATTCTGGCTATTGTAAATAATGCTGCAATGGCATATTAGTGCAGAGAAGCCGTTTTGTATTGTTTTGTGTCCCTAGGGTATATTCTAGTAGTATTATTACTGGATCATATGAGGAATCAATTTCTAGTTTTTTGAAGAATATCTATATTGTTTTCCAAAATTGCTGGACTAGATGGAATTCCTACCAGCAGCAAATAGGAACTACTATTTCTCTGCATCTGCACCATCACTGGTTGTTCTTTGTGATGTGTGCCAGTCTCTGTGGTGTGAGATGATATCTTATTGTTGTTTTGATTTGCATCTCTGATGATCAGTAATATAGAGCATTTTTGATGTGTCTTTTGGACGTCTGTATTTCTTCTTTGAGGAGCTGTTTGTTTCTTCTCCACATTTTTGCATGGGGTACTGTTCTCAGTACATTATTAACTCTAAGAAAGGTTTTAAAGATAAATTTCATTTTCTCTAGTGAATATTATATTTTAGAATATTAGAATGAAAATAAAATAGAATATTTTTGTTTTGGAACTCCACCCCTACTTAACCACAAAGTTTGTTATTATTACACATCCCCAACAAAAGAAAGTTCACTATTCTAATTTTTTATTAAAATAAATGTATTACATTTTATATTAAAAAGGAATACCTGAATAATGAAACCATTCTGTTCAAAAAGATATAATTATTATATGCTAAATCTGAGACCCAGTATGTGAAATATTAAAAAATGTCGTCTTCTAATATAGAACTTAGTTGTTCCTTAGACTCCCAAAAATACATATTACCATTCAAAAGATAAATATTTATATCATTTCTCAAACACACTCTGGCCTTTATTTACTCAATATAAGGTGTCTTATTTTTTTGATTTCCTGGGGTCTACTCTGTATTATTCTATGAACTAGGTTCTGGCAATGTGCTGCTAATGGGATCCAACATTATTTGTGTAACAGTATCACACTGTTGTTTTTCTGGGGCTCCAGTAATACACCCAGTGGTGCAAACGGGATGTGGGTTGAGGCTCTGATGAGTTTAGTATACATAAGGCATGCACTCCTTGTCCCTGAACTATTGTCTTGTCTATATTCATAATGATATTATTTACATTTGTTCTCTTCATTGGTAAATAATAGATGTATTTGTTTTATTTTATTTATTTATTTATTATTTATTTATTTATTTTTGGCCACACCTAATAGTGCTCAGTGGTTATTCCTACCACTGCTCTCAGAAATTGCTCCTGGCTTGGGAAACCATATGGGATGCTGAGGATTGAACCTGCATCCATCCTGGGTCAGCTGCGTGCAAGGCAAATGCCCTAATACTGTGCTACTCTGGCCCCATGGGTGTATTATTTTTAGAGAGTTGGGGATTAAGTCCTAGAAAATCAGAAGGAAAAACTTAAACTTCTCCTCAAAAGATAGATGATTTGAAATAAAAAGAATACTTGACTTATTGTCTAGTTAATAAACATCTGTTTTTTTTTTTGATGCTGGAGTTAATACAAGGTATTGAAAGTTAATACAAGGTACTTATCTTTGACCTCACCATAAGGTACTGCTGCCAGATATGATTCATGAATAATTTTAGATGATTCTAAAGTGTGTAGGTGCTTGAGATCCACCTTAAAGCATAAACTAAATCTGGATCACTAGGATTATATTCTTGATATTTATGTGCACTTACTTTAAAAATTATGCCAAAGAAAATTAGTCTGATAGTGAAGGTAGGTATCGAGTTTATTTCGTGGAGCTCAAGTATGTGATAAATTCTTGGCAGTTTTCAAAAAAATCTATTGCAATTGCTCAGTCTAAATGAGTCATGTCTTTAGAGATTTTGTCTTAAGAAGAGTTTAATATCAAAAATATCAATGCTTACATCTTTTAATAACAAAAATATAAGAAATTGAGGAATTAAAGAATGAAGAATAATTTTCTAATATTTTAATCATTTTATACATAATCAAATCAAACAAAATACTGGGAAAATATAGACAAACTATGCTGTAGCAAGATTATAAAATCATAAATTGTGTCAATTTATGTGTGGGTTATATTTGATGTAATCAGTGAATGAAATAATACCCAGAACAACAGTTTACAGCAAAAATAAAGTATTTAGCATAAAAATATTGCCTAGTAATAAACTTTATAACATGAAGATAAAACAGAAAGTTGAAAAACATTTTTAAATGTTAACTTATAGTACAACTCCACCCAATGGATTTCTGTTGAATTTCACTTCTGTTGAGAAACACTATAGATATTAGAAGACTTTTGAATTTACATTTGATTATACATATTTGGTCACTATTTTATGTGAATGTTAAAAAGAAAGTCATATATTAAAAGTTTTTTTGAAATTTTTGTAAACTCAGAATGAATATAAGTAAGTTCTTGATATTAAATATATTTAATGTATTACCCATATTTCATGTATCTATTTTTCTTTAGAAACTTAATAGTAAAAATGTCAATAGACAGCCTTTGATAACCAAATATTTTACAAAGTGCTTATGGGCAGTTTTGGATGTGACTACCTGATTAAAAGGTCATGCTGTTTAGCTCTTGTACCATGCTTTTTAATTGGTTGTGACTTGTACTCCAATAGTTCAATAAAAATAGAACTGAGATAATTGCATTTTACTTCCACCTATTCCATTAACTTGGTTTGCTATTATGGGGAAATAATTTAATATTTCTTCTTCACTTTCTTCTTCAGTGAAATAAGGACAATCACATTAGCTTTTTTTTAATGCTAGTATCAAAAATTAATTGAAGCAATGACTGGAAAAATTGCAAGTATATGAAAATATACACATTAATATTCTTAAAGACAAAATGATTAGTTTATTTTTGGAGCAGTTTAGACATATAAGCATCCTAGTATTTTTTTGAAAAATAAAGAACAATATGTAATTCCAAAAACAAATTATTACTCTAAAATACAATTAAAATAACATGCAGACAAATGTTTATTTTAAATTACTAGATTTTAACAAAGATGTATCAGATAGCTACTAGATAGTCACAAATTTTCTAATGTGTCTATACTAAAGATATATGTTTCTTTGTGGTATTGATAGCTTCTAATAATGCAAGCTGTAAACAACTTATTTTATTAGTTTGTTTACCTATTTGATATTAGTTTTGGATTCTACCTGGGAGTGCTCAGGGCATAATTCTGACATTGTGCTTAAAAATTATTCCTTGCAACACAAATTCATAAATTACGTGTCACAGTCATTATTTTAGTTAAAATAATACTTGTATATGTTTCATAAAACACTTCCAAAATATTCAAATCATAGAAATTTAAATTAAATTAAGACAACAGTCAGATATCATTTTTTACCAGTGAGAATGACATATATAGAAAAAAGTCTAGAAACAACCTAAGTTGGTGGAGATAGAGTAATAAAGGAACTATTATGTAGTTCTAGTAGGAATACTGACTGGCTCAGCTCCCATAGAATACAATTTGAAGATTCCTCAAAACACTAAGAATAGAGTTCTTAAAAAAAACTCTGTAGTATCACTAGTTGTTATCTCTTCTCCAGACACACATAAAAATTGATTTCAAAAGGTATATACATATTTATATTTATTGCAATACCTATAACAATAATCAAGATATAGAAATAACCTGTGTTCAGTGACAAAATTGTGGATAATCAGGTTGTGGTGTGCCATGTGGAATGATAAAATCATAAAATGTGTTGCCACTGAATGAACTAGAGAATTTAATGATAATTAAAGTAAGTCATAGGGATAAAAACAAATACTGGATGTCCTCACTAATCTATGGTATAAAGACTAAAATGCACAGGGAATGTAAAATATTGATTGTGGACAAACACTTTTCTCTAGATGATAGAAACAAATAAGATAAGAAAGAAAAAATAGTGGGCCCAGACAGATAGCACAGCGGTGTTTGCCTTGCAAGCAGCCAATCCAGGACCAAAGGTGGTTGGTTTGAATCCCGGTGTCCCATATGGTCCCCCGTGCCTGCCAGGAGCTATTTCTGAGCAGACAGCCAGGAGTAACCCCTGAGCAATGTCGGGTGTGGCCCAAAAACCAAAAAAAAGAAAAGAAAAAATAGTAAGAGAATACAAGAAGATATTTGGATATAACAGAGAATTAGGAAACAGGCTCATCTATGATACAGAGGTAAGATACATGTAAATATCTAAACATGTGATTCACACTTTTTCACTTATGTTATGTTAAGTGAATCTCAAGTAATTTGTGATTATCTTATACTAAGTGTATTTCATGAATTTAATATTAAGAGGCTCTCCCATTAAGTGAAGTAAGTCAGGACAAAGAAAAATAAGGAATATTCTCACTTATCTCTGTTGTATAGAATAAAATGGTAAGCTAAAACAAAGTACCAAAGATGGGTAAACCTTTACCCCTAGACTACAGCAATCAAAAGGCTAGTGAGAAAGATAAATGGATGGAGAAAGTGAACTGTGCTATGTATAAAAATATGAATCATAAAACTATCAGTTCTTTTGGACTCAAACTACAATAATCATTTTTAAAATATGCCTGTTAAGGAGTCAGAATATGGGGATGGAAGAGGACCCTGAGATATTGGCAGAAAGAAGTTGATATCAGTGATAAGACTGGATTGTTGCATGGTCTGTTTGAGACTATTATGTACTCATTTGTAAATTATGATGACTAAATAAAATTTTATTTGATATTAAAATATTTTAAGAAAATAATAACCAGAGAAAATAGAGACAAGGGTCAGAGGGTCCAGTTCATGGTAGGATGCTTGACACAAATGCAGGGGAGTACAATTAAGGCAGTGAAGGTTTTACCATGACAATGATAGTTAGAAATGATCGAGAGGTGGGGAGGAGGGAAATTTTTGGACATTGGTGATAGCAATGTCGCACTCATTGGTGAAGGGAGGCATTCTTTACATGACTAAAACCCAATTACAATCATGTTTGTAGTCAAGGTGTTTATATAAAGATTAATAAAAAAATAAATGATCACTCAGGCCAAGAACCAGCTGAAAGGAGACAAAGTGATATGCATAAATAATATTGCAAAAAACTGTGTCCAAAAGGAACAAAAAGGAAGAGAGAAAAAGAGAAAGAGAGAGTGAAGAAAAAAGAAGAGAAATGTCTGCTACAGAGGTTGGTGCAGTAGAGGATGAGGGATGGTGGGAGGAAAATTGGGAACATTGGTGAAGGAAATGTGCACTGGTGAAGGGTTTTGTACAACGTATGACTGAAATTCAATCATAAACAACATTGTAACTATGAAAAGAAGCAACAGTATTATGAACAACCTTGTAAACCATGGTGTTTAAATAAAGTAATTTTTGAAAATCTATAAAAAGGAATATATAGTTCTCAGATTGCTGCTTAAAAGCTTACCATAAAACATCTAATATTTATCTCAAAAAGATCTGGTATTAAATATAAAAAATATTTTATTTAAACATTTAATTAAAATGATTATATATAGAAACTTATTTTCAAGAGCTGAAATGATGAGACAAACTGCTGATTGATGATCAGCAGCCTGATACAGACTAGGACTAACAAATAATAATCCAGACAAATAACTGATGGTAAACAGCAATTTTATTCTGCAACTTCAGGGCATTATGTTTTATTGGCCATGACGGGGTCCATGTAGCTAGATGTGCTGAGGTTAGTCAAAGGTGGGGAGAGTAAACATGAGGTATGAAGGGAATAAACCACAATGTCTGTAGGGTAACAGAAAAAAACATACAGATGTCAGCATCAAGATGATGCCTGAATTAAGTGACGGCAAAGTTCCAAAGTCTGTGGCAGGTACAGAGTCTGGCAGTTATCTCTGGGAAGTCAGGTGCATGAATTAAATAAGGCCCCAGTCATCTCAGGAATTCTGTTCCTTGATGTTTTCCCTAGTTCTGGAGTGTTCTCAACAGGCAGGTGTCCTCTCATCCTGGCTTTGGTCATTAATGGACTCCAACAGTTGTTCTAATTGTTTTATATTTTATTCATATAGAAGCCAGATAATAACAAAATGGGTAAAAAGTTTTCTTTGCGTGTGGCCTTCTCTGGTTGATCCCTGGCACTACCAATCGTCCCAACGAATATTGCCTGGATTAACCCCCTGAGCACAGAGCTACGATTAAGGCCAAATCGCAAAGCCAGGATTGGCCCCAAAACAAATAAAACAATCATATAGACTGATGATTTGTAAATTTTGTGTCTCCAGATTTGATCCCTCTTGGATATGCACCAGAATGGTGGGCTTAATTGTTTACTCTTTCATTCACTTAGATGCTTAATATTGAAAATATGTCAAATCAGTTAATGATACTAAAATACATGCAACATCTAGAAATAATTTTAACCGATTCAACTGTACTCTCTAAATGCCCAACGTTTTCGTTTGATTTATATATATATATATATTTATATATATATAAAATTTTTTTTTTGTGTGTGTGGTTTTTGGGTCACACCCGGAAGTGCACAGGGGTTACTCCTGGCTTCATGTTCAGAAATTGCTCCTGGCAGGCACGGGGAACCATATGGGATGGCAGGATTCGAACCGATGACCTTCTGCATGAAAGGCAAACGCCTTACCTCCTTGCTATCTCTCCGACCCCAATAAAACTTCTTCTTAATTTTCATGGACACCTGGCATTTCAGCAACAGACTAAATTCCACATTCTCTTGCAGTCAGATGTGATGACATGACTAAGTTGTGTTTTATGGGTCACAGATTGAGCCTACATACATATTCTAAAACAAATTTATAAAAAAAACCAAAACGGTGGGAATTTGCATTTTCATACATTTGAGAATATCTTTTTCAGTCAAATATCTACTCAGTGTTAATGTATTTAAAGTTAATGTACCTTTAGCAGGGGTCTCAAACTCAATTTACCTGGGGGCCGCAGGAGGCAAAGTCGGGGTGAGGCAGGGCCGCATAAGGGATTTTGCTTACCAAATATTCGCAATAAAAATTTGCATTAGTAAGAAAAAAAATCGCAAAAAATCGCATTAAACATTTGCATACCCTGAACGGAACTGGTCGGGGTATGCGAATGTTTAATGTGATTTTTTTTCTTACTAATGCGATTTTTATTGCGATTATTCGGTAAAAGAATAATCGCGAATACTGCGATATTTGAAGGCCGGCCGCAGGCCACAAAATGTTGTACGGAGGGCCGGCCCCGCTGGCCATGAGTTTGAGACCCCTGATTTAAGGGGTAAGGAGTGATGATCCCCCAGCCCCCCCCCCCCAGTAACAACAATTGAACAAGGACACGCCCCCTGGACTGGGACACGCCCCCATAATTGACAACTGCTCTAAGTATAAAAAGTTACAAGCCTGGCATTTCCAGGTAAATACTAGAGCAAAGCATGCTGATTGGACTGGGAACAGAGGTTGAGACTTGTTCCATGCCAGTATGAGCTGGATATAAATTTCATCAATAAGATGCAATTTCTCTCTCTTTTTCTTCCTCTTTCTCTCTCTCTGTCACCTCCATGTAATTTATCTCTCTCTTCTCTCTGTCTCTGCCATCTCTGTCTCTGCCTCGCTCTGTCTCTCTACCTCTCTGTCTGTCTGTCTGTCTCTCTCTTTCTCCCTGTGCAGACACAGGAGATGCATAGAAATAAAGGCAATGATGTTTCTACTTTTCTCCTTTTTTAGCTTCTTATTTAAAGCAAGGTGCTTTAAATATTCATAGTTGAGTTTTAAACATACATTGTTACAGGAACAATAGCACCACTAGTGTCAACCTTCCTACACCAATGTTACCAGAGTCCATCCATGCCACCACCCATGCCTCAGTCTACATTTAGAAAAGGCTCCTTTTAAAGTGTGGTTATTATAGTTTGCGTCACATGATTTCATTGTTATTGATTCTGACTTGGATATTTAGTCTGTCCTTTTTTTCATAATTTCTTTATTTAAGCACTGTGGTTACAAACATATTCGTAGTTGAGCATCAGTCATACAATAAACACCCCTCTCCCCTGTGTAACTTTTTCACCACCAATGCCCCCCTCCATTTCTCATTTCTCCTCTCTCCTGCTCACTGATTAGGCTAAATTGCAGGTCCCTACATTTGGTGTCCCTGGGTGGGATCAGATACCATCCAATGGTGGAAGCAGAATCAGGTACCACCCTAGGGTGGGGGCAGAATGCCAGGTCACACCCTAGGGCAGGGCACAATCATCGATCAGGGTAGGGTCAGTAACATAATAATCCCATAAAATGTTTACATACACAACAAAAGAGAAGTGAGGTCACAAGGCAAACTTCTGCCCCCAAACTGAAAACAACAAAAGGCAATCACAATAGAGTTCTTTCTGGAAACACATACATATGAAAATTGAACTATAATTAAGTAAATTCTGGAGGTGTATTATGGACACACTAGGGAACAGAAAGCTAATAGTTAGAGGAATTCTCCACTTTTCTGAGATTTTCCTCCTGAAATGCTATCAGGTCTTTAATAAACATTAAAATAAGATACCTTTATGCTTCCAGCAGGGGGAGATAAAACAAACAAACAAAGACCCCTATTTTTGAAATAAGAGTTGTTTTTTTTTGTTTGTTTGTTTTTTGACAAGGTGAACCCTAAGGAGAAAGCATTTAACTAAATCTGCCTCTTAAATTTTGTCATTGTCTCATGGACCTGGCAGAAAGAAATATCTAATTTCTGCTGGTTCTATCTTAAAAGGGACAGGGGTTGGTGATGGGAGGCAACTGGGATGCTCCTGAAACCTCCTGTGAAGGTTTAGACTTACTAGTTCATTAATAAGACACATTCTCAGCACTTACACATTTCTTTTTTATTTTTTGTCAGCACATTAGAAAGAAAATAAAGTTCAGTTATCAGGAAGTAAATTACAATTTATAGAAGAATATGGTAGAAGACAATAATGAAAAAATATTTTTCACAGAGCAAACATTGAAAATAAACTGATGTGGGGCCAGAGCGGTGGCGCTGGAGGTAATGCATCTGCCTTGCAAGCACTAGCCTAGGATGGACCGAGGTTCAATCCCCCGATGTCCCATATGGTCCCCCCCCCAAGTCAGGAGTGATTTCTGAGGGCATAGTCAGGAGTAAGTAACTCCTGAGCCTCAATGGGTGTGGCCCCCAAACAAAACAAAAAAGAAATAGACTGATATATGGCAAGGATATTCAAATTATTGCATCTAAAGTGTCAAACAACTACTATTAATACAAAATAACTGATAAAACTCAAGTATGATATATAATAAATATGGTTTAAAGGTTCTATTTTAATCAAGTAGACATTATGCCAAGTAAGGTCAGATTATATTAAAGAGCCATTCCAAGAAAATATTAAAAAGAACTTCTAGAAATATAAAAACATAGTGTAACATATAAAGAAAATTTTAAACTAATTTATAAATAGATGACATGGCAGTCAAGAATATCTGCACACAAACTTACCTCAATAGAACCCTTCAAAACTGAAAGGATAGTATAAAATAAATTATCTAAGAATACCAAAGAAGTGTAACATACGCACAATAGCACAGGAGAAGAAAGGAAAATGGAAAAAGAAAACATTTTTAATTCATGATTGATAGTTTATAAAATTTATATCAAAACTATATAATTCTAGCAAGCACAGAGACACCACATCATATACATACCAAAAATGACTGTATTAAGACAAGCATAGGATTATTTTATTTATCTGTGGTATGTAGAATAACTGGATAAAGAAAAGTAATGTAATAAGGTGGGTGGTTCATAGATCACCTGGAGCCTGGAGCCTAAAGAGACGAAAAGAAATCAGAGAGGGAAGGAAATGAGAAAGAAATATAATGCAGGAACAGGGATCAGGGGTTCAGTTATATTGGTGATGTGGGAGAATAGTACATTATACATCCAAACAACAGACTCAAAAACTTTGAAATATAATATCTAAGCTGAAACTACCAGGTCTTGTATGTGCCAACCACAGTGGAAGGCAGGATGTGGGAAAGAAGAAGCAGATGTAGAATATGGGAGAACTGGTGATGGGAGTTAATGGTGAGATTGGTGTTGAAATATTATATGTTTAAAACTTACCTATCAATAACTCTAAAACCATGGTTCTTTAATTAAATAATATTTTTTCAATAAACAGCTACTCTTAATTATAAGAACATAAGAAATAAAAGTTATGGAACACTGAAGGAGAAACAGCTTAATATAGAGGAGAAGAGACATGCATCATTTCTGATTTTCTTATAAAATACTAAAAAAGATGAGAGTGTAGTGAAACATTGAACACATTGAGAAAACCTCCCTACGAGCTACAAATTGCATACTTGAAATTAACCTGAAAATATCTTTCCAGAAAGGAGAAAAGCAGATTTTATAAGATAAGCAAGGAGTATTTGGCAATGGTAAACTTTCACTGTTAAAAGAATTTCTTTAGAGAAAAAAATTTATGTAGGTCAGAAACAAAAATTTATTAAGAGTAATGGAAAAAGAGCTGGAGCTATATATGGGTAGGTCTTTTTCTTACATGGAACAAAACTGGGTTTGATAACTGGAATCTCTTATGATTCCCTGAGGACCATCAGGAGTTGTTGCAGAGCCTGATGTGGCCCATGAACAAAAACAAAAAACAAAAGAATTATGAAAAGAGAATAAGGGAAACTAAAGGAAAATGCAACCAATTTCAAGCTGTAAGACAACTTGTGAGAAGAGTAACAAGAAATTGCAATTTCCGATGACCACCTATGAAAAAGATGTACAATCACCAAGGTGAGCCAATGCAACTCCATGTCCCCGGTGCGCATTGGGACCAGAAGGTGTGAGCATTACAGCTGAAGTGTTAGACTTTGTATGAGCACATGTACAGCACAAAATTTAAAAATAATTATGACACCAGAAGATCACCAAGTTCAACTTGGAAAGCATTCAAGCCTATTTGCAATACTGGTGTATACCTAAAATATTACTGTGAAAGATATGTATGTAATCCACTTTGATTAAAATAAAAAGATGTGGAAAAAAATTAAAAGCAACACAGCCAGGCAGTCAATACAGCCAGGTATGTATGTGATCCTTGGTCATAACAAGAACTACAACTGGGCATAAAGGACATATAAATATTATGTTATTTTGTCTTTCAAAAGATTTCTATACTCCTTTTGTTTTTCATAATAGATAGTTGTCACAATTTCTTTAGACTGTTTTGGAGCAACTTCTGCAAAGGTAAAACTGTTATTATAAACTCTCACAAAATTATCTGCCTTTGGGTATCAGAGCTGTAAGAGAATAAAGTTGATGAAGTAAAATTGCTATTAGACATCTCATGTCAAACAAACCTTGTAACTCTTGTTTTGTGCCTCCCAGCTTGAGTGCATAAAAGAAAAATGCAAATTTTCCAAATAAAGTACAACTAAGAGTGCATAAATCTCAAGTAGACAGTAGGATACACTTATTAAAACTTGGCACAGATCAGAAATGAATGACTCTTTCTCTGAAATGCCAGATTTTTTTATTATTTTTTAAGATTAACTTTCCCCAAAGCTACATCAATTATAAATAATTGTCTTCTAGCAAAGCTGGCACAGATATCCTTAGAGCAAATAAAGTAAGAAATTAAATTGATTAAAAATAAACAAGACATTTTAGCTTCTTTTGAAGGAATAGTTTCAAAAGAATGCCAGATGAGTTCCTTATATATGCTGGAATGAGAATTAAAAACTGGTGGAGACTTAGATTAATCCTCAATAATTGTTGAGAAGAATTTTCTGAAAATCTGTACTCTGGTCTTGCCTTATAAAGTAACCTTATCTCATAAATCTTCTGGCTATCATTTAGATTCTTCTGCACAGATGAAACCAAGTCATGTGAGTTTAAATAGCAAGGCTGAATTTATTTTAAGGTTTTAGGGGTATATCATGAAACCTAAGAGTCCTCTCAGAAGAAAAGGCTTCCAGAAAATTCTCTATATTCACCGACCCACTTTTGAAAAATGTGTTTGGGCTGCACTTGGCTGTGCACAGGATATACTCTTGATGCTGTCCAGGAATCACTTTTGGCAATACTCTGGGCAGTATATGGGATTTTATGGATCGAATCTTAGTTGATCATACACAAGTAAATGACCTCACTCTCTGTACTATCTTTTCCAATAATTTTTAAACCTAAATTCCTTGTTTCCTCCGATGTCCCACATTACAGAATAATTTCTCTGTGTCAGTTCCACATCTTACTGAAGAGTTGGATTGGCATGGTTTGATTGGAAAGGACTGGGTTGTGGAAGAAAATATGGCTGTCAAGACTCAGAGGTTTTTGTAAGATAAAGTTAAGAAGAGGCATTAATTAAAAAGTTAAGTTATGCCCCAGATATACAATCGTTTAATTTTTGTTAAGGGGCAAGAATGCAAAATGGAGCAAGGAAAACCTCTTCAACAAGTGGTGGTGGCACAACTGGACAGCAGGCCTGCAAAAAAACGAATTCAGATCTCCATCTAACAATACACAAAGGTCAAGAGACCTTGATATCAGGCCCGAAACCATAAGGTATATAGAACAACACATAGGTAAAACACTCCATGACATTGAGACTAAAGGCATCTTTCAGGAGGAAATAGCACTCTCCAAACAAGTGGAAGTAGAGATAAACAGATGGGACTATATTAAGCTCAGAAGCTTCTGTATCTCAAAGAAAATAGTGCCTAGGATACAAAAGCCACCCACAGAATGGGAGAAACTATTCACTCAATACCCATTAGATAAGGAGCTAACATTAAAAATATACAAGGTACTAACAGAATTTAACAAGAAAAAAATACTAACCCCTTCAAAAATGGGGAGAAAAATTAATGGACAATTCCTCAAAGAAGAACTACAAATGGCCAAAATACACATGAAAAAATGATCCACATCACTAATCATCAGGAAGATGCAAATCATAACAACAATGAAATACCATCTCACATCACAGAGACTGGCACACATCCCCAAGAACAAGAACAATCAGTGCTGCTGGGGATGTGGAGAGAAAGGAACTCTCATTCACTCCTGGTGGGAAAGCCTTTATGGAAAACAATATGGAGATTCCTCAAAAGACTGAAAATTGAGCTTCTGTGTGGTTCAGCTATACCACTCCTAGGAATATAACCTAAGAACACAAAAACACAATACAAAAATGCCTTCTGCACATCTATATTTTTTGCAGAGCTGTTTACAACAGCTAGACTCTGGAAACAACCAGTATTCCCTTCAAAAGATGAATGGCTATAGAAACTGTGGTACATATACCCAATGAAATATTGTGCAGCTGTCAGGAGAAATGAAGTCACAAAAATGCCCAGAACATAGATGTACATGTAATATATTATGCTGAGTAAAATAAGTCAGAGGGAAAGAGATAGACACAGAATAGTTTCACTCATCTATAGATTTTAAGAAAACCAAAAAGACATTATTGTAATAATGCCAAGAAACAATAGAGATGAGGGCTGGAAGGATTGGCTCTTGATGTGAAGCTCATCACATAAAGTGGTGAGTTTATTTAAAGAGGTGTCTACAATAAACTATCATAACAATGTTAATGAGTGAAAGAAATAGAATGCCTGTCTGAAATACAGGCAGGGGGTGGGGAAGGATGGAAATGGGGGCATTGGTGGTGAGAAGGTTGCACTGGTGAAGGGGGTGTTCTTTTTATGACTGAAACCAAACTACAATCATGTATGTAACCATGTTGCTTAAATAAAGAAAAAGTAGTTAAATTAAAGTGGGGTAGTTTATTGATATCCACAATAGTATTTTATTAATCTTTGGTAGAATAAATTAAAACTACATATTAAATTAGAAAATGAAAGTAATTAATAATATCATAAAATTTATTTCTAAAGATATTATCATATGATTTGTATCTTTATCTGCCCTGGTTCTATTTACATGAATTGTATAAAACTGTGTTGAAATTTTTAAGTCAAGTTTAGGGTTCAGTTATCTCATTTTATTCTTAGTTTTAAAGCCACAGGGTTATTGCTGTCTGTAGCAAATTTATGAACACTAAGGAAGTTGGAAGATAACATTAGAAAATTCACTAAGATAACCAAGTTTCATTTGTGAAAATCATTTGAGAAATATTACTGGATAAAAAGAATAAGTAAATATTTCAAACCCACCTAAATTAAATTGTTGGATAAATATTTCTTTTAAAATCACCTAGTCTATATTTTTAAAGACTCCCAGGACAATTTCAACTCTTCTTTTACTCTGATTATTCGCTATATACTGAGGACACCTTAATAGATATGGCCATCCTTCATTACTTTACCAACAACTCAACCTATATTTTAGAATTTATCACTTCTTATTTCTATCTCACAAGTAAACACCCAAAACTAAATTGACTTCTTCATCACTTCCTATCAGCTTTCTGCTCTGTGATTGCTCTCAGCTCTTCACGAATCACTTTATTGGTTTCCAGGTCCTGTTAGGAGTTTACTAAGTTTCTATGAATAAATTTCACTTCTTCTGTGCCCTCTACAATGATTTATTCCACTCTCAACATTTCCTTGTTAGATTAATATTACATTATTTTAAACATACTCCTTCTCCCTTATTATCTTCTTTTGATCTATCATTACATTAACAGCTGAATTGCATTTGAAAGATTTCGCTATATGCATACCAACGTGGTGAGTTTTCTTACTAATTATTTTGAATTTCCATTGTGAAATGGAAAATGTCTGGAATGCTTTTATTTGATCATAGCATAACTTTCTATCTTTATAATCCACCATATCTATTATATTTGAATCATATAGACTTTCTGCCCATGACAAAACAATATCATGTTCATATGATTTGTGAATAAAGTATTTGATATTACATTTCATTTATAAGCTGTCACTTTCCTCAAGAGATTGTAGTTTACTCTCGTGTAGAGATTAACTCTTCTTTTTTTTTATCTCTCTTTGGACAATGCCTGTGATAAAACAGTAGTTGCGTACTAATTAAATGAAGGTATGATTATCTAAGAAACTTAGGAATTTTTTAAGTGGGAAAGAGTCGCATATTATAGGAAGAAGAAATTTATCTTATGTTTGATTATTTTCCTCTATGTGTAAATCATCAGTAATAAATGTGTTGCATAGTGAAAATTTATTTGCTGAAAAATACTATGTCTGTGTCATGGGCGGCAGCCAGAAATTACAATGCTGAAAAGAATTATGAGAGAAGAAAGCCACCTCCTAGCAACACACTTTTTCAATTTTTAATATAAATTTAGCTCTTCACATTCATTTTAAATATATTTATATCATTCTAATTTAGGATTTTGAGGGATAATGTTGAAATCATTTTTGTTTGTTTTGGGGCCACACTTGGTAATGCTCAGGGTTTTTAATCACTCCTGGTGAGGCATGGGGGAAAAGATAAGGAACTGAGGATCAAACCATTGATAAGTGGCTTACAATGTGAAGACCTATATTTCTATATCATCTCTCTGGTCCCAAAATAATTTTGTAATTTAAAGTGATCACTAATTATCAGTAATCGTGGAGAACTTGAAAAATACCCTATTTCTCAAATAGGATATTATATTCAACTCCTGTCAAGATGTGAAGAAAGTAGATTCTAAGGCAAGGTCTTTAAATGAAGAACTATTAAAAAAATATTTTCTAATCCTGATGAGTTTAAAAGAACACGTGGTGTTGAGGTAAATTGAGTATCTTTGAAAGCTGTCGCTGTATATTCCATCTGTGTTCAAAAGAAGAAGACTGGATGGGATATTGTTTATAAAAGGGGAGCTCAGACTGAGTGAGGACTTCAGTTTGCACCAGCCACTGTAGTCCTGTTATCCACCACTAGTGGTGCACACCTTCAGGAAAGGCCTCTAAAAAGGAAGGAAAATTAAAAATAAAAGACTTACTATTTATACATATATAACTTCGACTAGTAAATAAAATAATATTTTATTAATATTAAATGTGCATGCTGACCATTTTTGAAATTAATTAAGGAAAGAACTACAAGAATTTCAAACCTAGTTTAAAAATTCTGATAGGTGATATATTTAAATGTTGAGATTAAAACTTTTCTTATAATTTCTAAGTTACCAACATAATTAGTTGATATTTTACTACAGGAAATAAAAATATACTTTTATATCATTTTATGTAAAATTATTTCTAATCATATTAAGATATAAAGGATATGGATAAGAACAGAATTAAAAATTCATTTTGCATAATCAATACATTATGAGTAACAAAGAAAATTTAATGAATACAACTTCATTGGTATATACTCTTAAATAATAGTTTTCTATGGCACTGATAGGCATATTCCTTTACCTCATTTCCAAGTTTTTATTCTAATCACACAAACAGGGATTTCTATAGCTAGAAACTCAGTGGCCTGGTGTTTGTATCAAGGGAACATGCACTGTCTGTGGGTCAGATAGGGAATAACAAGCAAAATCCTGATGTAATGTCAGTGTGGTCAGTGTTACTGCAAATATCAATTTGAACATCAGGAATGCAGCTTGGGACACACAGTTTTTTGAGGCACAAAGTCCCTAAAGCTCTTGAGTTGCTTAAATTACCTAACAGAGACCATGCTTATCTATTGGAAAAGCCCTCACTCAGGTCCATTCTATGCATAATCAGTACAGCTCTGATTAGTGACATTTTGTCAGGCAATGACTATAGTATTTCAGAACTGGGTAGCTTATGGTGCTATTTCATTTTTTTTTTCTCTGCAGTGGAAGACCCTGAAGTTCAGAAGTGCTGAACTTGTTGGTATGCCTGAAAGGTGCCTGAAATTTCATTCTGCAGTCTTTGGCCTCTGGTTCTTACCTAGCTAGATAGATGACAGGAATGACTTCATTATAGAAAAATTTTTGTCTTATTTATCATACACAATATACACAAGAAAGCGGAACATTTAAAATTATGTTAGAAATGATGTCTGAGACATCACAGAGATAAGTGAAAATAATCATCTGATGTTTAAAAGGCCAGTAAATCAAGGTTTAAGGAAAGTGAATTATTGCATTTTGAGGATCCAAGTTAAGAGCTGCCTAATAATGGCAGCAGAGGTGGATTCTATAACCACCTAACAGACTCAGGCAGTAGTCAAGTTAGGGCTTTTCTTGCTTAATCCTCATTAATTTGGTCCTAATGTAGTCAATTAATCAAGCTGAAGTTAGAATAGATGATAAAGAATAAAAACATAAACCACAATTTTAAGCTTTCCTGCTTTTAGCAAGTCCAACTACTGCAAAAGGAAAAATATATTAAATCATTCACAAAGTTCTGATTATAATATAGGACTGGACAATTTTACTTTTTAGATAAGGATGTTTGTTTATCTTCCCTGAAGTGACCAGAAAGTCTTGAAATTGTCACAATTTTCCTTCAGGCAGTGCAAATAAAGTAAAAAATAAAGTTACTTAATGCATTGGATTTGTTGTGTATGTGTGTGTGTTTGTAAAAGGACAATATCATTTTAAGCATGACCTTGCAACTACTCTTGAAATTTAATGTCACTGCTTTTGATTTCTTCATTGTATTTAATTTTTATCTCTTTAAATTAAATATCCCTACTTCAGAAAACTCACATTCAAATCCAGTCCTCACATTGACACAATGAAGAATAATTTGCTAAACCCTCAGGAATACTGTACTCCCAATACAGATGTGGTAAACTATTTGCAGAATTTCTGTTTTTGTTTTTGTTTTTTTAGTTAAATGCACTCTACTCTAGTAGAGAAGATATTGTGTCCCTAGAGGTATCGTTGTTTTCACATGTTTCATTTCATTTTGTTACTAATCATGGTTTTGAAAGACAAGCACTTCATATTTTCATTTCACTTTGTAACTTGGCAAGGGATTATTTTTTGTCTGCTTTAATTTGCAAAGTTTTCTTACATTAAAATGGTTCCAAAATGTAAGTATAAAGATACTCTTTTAATGTCTTGAGAAGGCCCTGAATATTTTATATATTTATATATATATTAGATATTAGATATATACATTGGTTTTGAGGCCGCACTCTCCACACTCAGGAATTATTCTTGGCTCTGTGCTAAGAAATCACTAGAAGCAGGTAGGGGGACCATATGGGATGCCAGTAGAAAGACCATATAGGATGCCAGGAATTGAACCCAGGTCCATACTTGGTTGGCCACATGCAAGGTAAACGCCTTACCACTGTGTCATTTTTCCATATTTTTATTATTTTAATTTTACTATTGAATCATAAAATAATTGAACTAATTTACTTTTAGAAGTGAAAAAGTACTCTACAGAATTGCTTAGAGCAATTTAAATTTAATGTCACTGCTTTAGATTTCTTCATTGTATTTAATTTTTATCTCTTTAAATTAAATATCCCTACTTCAGAAAACTCACATTCAAATCCAGTCCTCACATTGGCACAATGAAGAATAATTTGCAAAACCCTCAGGAATACTGTACTCCCAATACAGATGTGGTAAACTATTTGCAGAATTTCTGTTTTTGTTTTCATTTTATGTTTTGTTTTATGCAAAATGCTACTATTGGTTGAAATAGAATTAAAGTTATTTACTGCACCTTCTGTCTATAACATTTGTTTTTATATAATTCTAAAATTCATATGCATTTTGTATGTTAAAGTCTTTCTGCTATTGAAATTTTCTCAAGTACTACACTTCTATTTGAATAATGTCATGTCTGATTAGATTTAAAGAGTTTGATGGGCTAGAGAGATAGCACAATAGGGAAGGGGCTATCCTTACACAGCTGAGCTGGGTTTGATTCCCTGCATCCTATAAGGCCCCTCTGCCCTCACAGGAGTGACCCCAAAATACAAAGTCAGGAGTAATCCCTGAGCATACCAGGATGAAGCTCTATGCCAACAAAACAAAACTTAAAGAAAGTGGGAACTTATGCCAACAGAACTAAAGTGGTGACGACTGATCCTTTATTTTTGCCATTTATTAAGTTTACTATTAATTTCTTCATATTGCAACCTAAAATGTGTTATTCATAAAAAGTATAATATATGTGGAGCAAATCACTCATTCATAGTAATTTTACAACTGAATTCAACAAAAGAATTTTTAAAATGATTGACGGGAACATTGATATAAAAAGTGATTATGGTCGATTTTTTAGACAATAATAGTTAAGATTTTAACAACAAAAAATTTATTGCTGCTAAGCATATGTGTGTTTCAGACACATTAACTGGAGAACCAACCACACATCCTACTTACAACATTTAAAAAACATAAACTATACCGTATCTATAGAAAAGCAAAAGTTCACTATAGATTACTGAAAGATAAACGTTTGATAATTATGAGTTAGTTGCATTTATCACATTTACCTAGGCTTTTTAAACTTTTTGGGTTAACTGTTCTTACTTCCACTGTTTTCTAGCTTTGAAATTTTGGTTTGATTTTCAAACTTTCTGAGCCTTAATTTCCAGAATTTTTAAGGATGATATTACGAGAATGAGCTATAAAGGTGGATTAAAAATGACAAATTTATGAGGATAGATTAAAAATTACAAATAAGGTGCCAGAGATTTAGAAAACTGGGTAAAGCATTTACTTTATGTGTTTGAACTCAGTTCTCAGCACCCCAGGAGTAATTGCTGAGCTCAGTCAGAATTAATCCCTCAGCAACTTTGGATGTGGCCTCCAAACCCAACACAAACCAATAAGTAAAATTTACAAATAAAACCATGCCTAGATGATGGTATGAGCTCAGTAAATTTTGTCAGGTCCTAAACTTCCCAACAAAAAAAGCCTCCAGGACTGTTGCTTCTGGAAACTACCCCTTTTACTCTATGGGGTTCCCTTCCTCTCTCTCTCTATGGGACTCTCGGTGCAGGGTAGGGCGGAGTCTTCTGGTTGCTATAGGAACCGAAGCCACGCGGTGACTAAGGAGATAACAAAAGCAGCTCGGGCAGAGCAGTGACCCTGTCGGCGGCTGTGACTCGGGCCTTTTGGGGTGTCCAGGTGGGTGTGATGGTTGTGGATGGCAGAGGCAGCTGGTGGGGGGGGGGGCGACTTTGACTTATCCTGAAAGTTGAGGGTTCTGGGTATGCAAGAGCAGTGCTGGTCAGGGTAAAAGGAGAGTAGGGGTGAGGTGGAGTTGGGGTTCAGACCCTGGGAGTGTAGCCCCTGGCTAGTGGCCCCATGCATGAACTTCAAGATGAAGGCCTTACCAATCTGAGAAGAAAGATTTTGGTTTACTTTTATTTTTAAGTAAATAAAAGGTTTCTCATTTCTTGATTAAAGTGGTCAGGTGAGTTCATGTGAACCCCAAATAATGAAAGCCAGGCTGATCTGATGTCGTCCTTTTTGGAAGCATGACTTTTGCAAATGCTGGCTCGGATGTTTTGAAGCCATTTGCACCTTATGAAAAAAATGACATCCTGACAAACCATGTCATATCATACTTTGCGCACAGACACGCATCTGACACACACACACACACACACACACACACACACACACACACACACACACACACACACAGCAATGCTAGCTTTATTCTGCCACATGCACCCACTTCATTTCCGAAGCTGCTCTCCCAAGGGGTGCCAATTCCTGAGAAAAATCTCAGTGTGGAAACTTTTTTTCTTGCCAATTAAAGTGACTTAGATACGTAGGTTCAATTTCTTCCCTTTTTTTAATAGCTTTAAAAATCCAGTTAGATTCATGTGTATGGGTGTATATATGTAGATATATGTAGAGTTGAAGCTGCACAAGATTGAAATATGTAAGCAATGTTCATGAGAAATTAAGCAAAATCAAAACAAAAAAGAACCCACCACCTCCTTTTAGCACCTTATCCAATATAGACTACACAGATATGTACTCTGACCTCCCATAATATTAACAGTCATGTTACAATTATTTGAAAGTAGTATAGTCCTTCATTTCTCTCAAAACCATTTTTAGTTATTATCTTATTTGCTTTTTAATTTTCTCCCACTTCACCAGATGTTCAGAGGAGGTTCTAAATTTGTTCTCCTGATTCCTTAGTATTTAATCTGTTTGATATGTGGCAGAAACTGACATCTATCTAATGTAAGCTTGATGAAAGCTGATCATAATATGGTGGGAAAGAAAACTATCCTTTTAAAGTGGTAAAAAGTATTTGAATGTTTCTTCTTCAAAGGGTTGACTGTATAGTACTTTTTTTTATCTGTAGAAAACTTACATTTTGGGGCACATTATTATTTACAATATACTATTGTTAGGTATCTACTAATTTTTAAAATTTGAATAATGATGAAATGAATGCTCTAAAATATTTGGACAAATTAGGGGAAGATATAGCTAAACAACTAAGTCAGAAAAAATATAATAGGGTTGCATCAGTAACTAATGTATTTAATATACACTATCAAGGAGATGTTTTAGCTGAGGAAATCTCACAATAAATTGCCCTTTGAATTGGGCATTAAATAGAACATAACTTGGTGAAAATAAAAGAAAACTTAAAACCTAAGGAAAATTAGGATGTGTATAAAGAATCTTAAATACCAGAGAAGCTGCTTCCTTCCACCCTCCAATTGTGTGGGGAACTTTTAGAAACAAAGTATTTTGACCTCCAAAGGCAATAATTTGACACCAAAATGTTTTTTTAAATGAGTGCTATAAAATTGAGAAATGATTTGATGTCAAATAGATATTTCTCTAAATTTATTTTTAATGACAGGTTAATATTATGAAAAGGAAGAATATGATAGGAAATAATGTAAGTATGCATAACAATATTAGAACTTTAAGAGGATTTAAGGAAACTGGGAATAAAATGTTCATTTCTGGGGCCTGAGTGGTAGTGCAGTGATAGAGTGTTTGCCTTGCTTGTGGCTGACCATGGACGTACCTTGGTTCGATCCCCCCAGAGTTCCATATGGTCCCCCAAGCCAGGAGCGATTTCTGAGCACATAGTCAGGAGTAACCCCTGAGCATCACCAGGTGTGACCCAAAAAACAAACAAAAAATTAATATTTTAATTGCTCCTTTTAATCTAAAATTTAAATATGACATGGAACAAATAGTGGTTTTGTATTGCTTTAATATTATGTATATAAAGTTTTTCTTTTGGACCACAGCCAGTGATGCTCAGGTGTTACTCTTGGCTATGAGCTCAGAAATCGCTCCTGACTTGGGGGACCATATGGGGCACTGGGGACCGAACTGAGATCCATCAGCCATTTGCAAGGCAAATGCTCTACCTCTGCGCTATCTCTTGGACCCCTGTGTATTTAAATTTTAAGAATATTTTATATATTAAATCTGATCCAGATTATAATTTGTAAAATAGATAAAAATCAGAGTAATTTTGATAACTCAATGTCTTAACTTTCCTTAATCCCATTTCAAGTTAGTTACCAAATCCTTCTTTAAACCTCAGAATTTCTAGAGGTCTTTAAGAGGCTGCTGCTTACATGACTATATCAGAGACGTTTTTTAATCCTTAATATTAAGCTTTGTATACATGCAATTTTATACATTGATAAACTGAAGTTCAGGCATTTTTTGGGGGGTGATGTCAATCCCTCAGGGGTTACTCCTCACTTGGCACTCAGAAATTGCTCCTGGCAGGAAAGGGGGACCATATGGGATGCCGGGATTCTAAACAGAGTCAGTCCTGGGTCAAGACCTTGGGACCATGCAAGGCAAATGCCCTATACCGCTATACTATCTCTCCGGCCCCCTCGGGAATATATATTATATAATATTATATAATATTATATAATATAATATTATATTATATTATATTATATTATGTATTATTTTGTGTTGTGTTGTATTATATTATATTATAATATATTATTATGTTATGTTGTTATGTTATGTTATGTCATGTCATACCATACCATATCATATATCATATATCATATTATATTGTATTGTATTGTATTGTATATATGATGCTCAGGGTTTACTTCTGGCTATGCACTCAGAAATTGCTTCTGGCTTGTGGGGGACCATATGGGACACTGGGGATCAAACCATGGTTTGTCCTAGACTAGTGCACGCAAGGCAGATAGATGCCTTACAGCTTGCGCCACCACTCCTGCCCCACAGGCATATTTTTAATAAACAACTCATCTAACCTATATCTATGGTATTTTAATTTTACTCATAAATTAGGTGGAAATTCACATAGAGCTTTAAAAAATAAGTGCTTTGAGTATCATTTTGTGTTTTGAAGTAGTGTTTATTAGATAACTTGGTTCAATGAATGGTCAAATGCAACTTGTATATCAACACCTACTATACTTTCATTCAGGCTCTGTTCTAAGAAAAAGTGTATATATTAATAGAATACTCAATCATGGGAAAATATATTGTTCATTATTTCCATAGATTAGGGTTTTTTGAGAGGCTTTTATGAGGGAATGACATTGTGCCACATCTGGAGATGCTTATTCCTGGATTTGTGCTCAGAAATCACTCCTGGTGGTATTTGGTGGTCTTGCTGGGAATTGAAACCTAAGTTGGCTATGTGCAAGGCAAGTGTCCTACCTACCATACTGTTTGACCTTACTTTTTTAGATTTTAGACCATACCTGGCAATGCTATACCTACTAGTATTGATGGATCATATACTCTGTTGGAAAAATAATTGGTGTTTGCCACATGAAAGGAAAGTGCCTTAATGCATTTGTATATATAGCTGCATATACTTACCCTGTTTATATACATTTAATAAAGTATTAAAAGTAAAATAGTTTTTAAAAGTTTTAATAACCAATTTATTTTTATTTTGACATTTCTTGTTTGAATTATTGATTTCTAGTTCTATTGCACAAAAACTATTTATTATGAATAGATTTTGGAAACGATTTCCAATAAGACCAATTTATCACATTATATTGGATTTAACAAGGATAAAATATCTACAGCCTATTTCTGGTTATAGCTATACTACCAAGCTTCTAAATATAAATATCAATACTTCTAAATAAAATAAATGATAAATTTATTTACTAATGCACTCAACCACTCTTTAACATTATTTTATTTTCTTGAGTGTTTTTATTGGGAGGACGGTGGGGCACCCTCTGCAGTGCTCAGGGGTTGTTCTTGGCTCTGTGCTCAGAAATCACTCCAAGCAGGCTCATGGACCCTATAGGATGCTGAAGATTGAATCCGGGTTCTTCCCAGGTCACGTGCAAGACAAACGCCTTGTCACTATGCTATCACTCCAGCCCTGGTTTTCTTCTTGTTTAAGGAGGATTGTGAACTTATCCAAGCAATGCCTCCCAAAAGTAACTCTGGAGAGGAAATTCTTTTATGACAATTCTTACCCACAAATCCAAACTCAAGACTGAGACTTTAGGCATTCCAATGAGCCTACCATTCACTTTACAGGCATCTGTGAGGAAATTAGGTACCTGAAGAAAACCTGTGGTTTTCTTAAAACTATTTGGCCCTGACTAGGAACTGATATTTTTTACTTATCAAGCTAATGATCAAATGGTAATGAATTCAATAAAGAAGATCTTGTTCTTTATTTTTATTTATTCTATATTTATTAAGCCTTCTTTATTCTATTTTATTTATTTATTTTATTTATTCTATATTTATTAAGCCTTCTAAAAATAGGTGTTAACAACAACAACAAAACCTCAATTTTTGGCTTGAAATCTTTGGTCTGAGATTATTTATATATTTAACAATTGATTAGAGCAATTATAAGCCTCAGTAAATTTTCAATACAAAAAAATGGCACACCTTAAAGACAAGGTTTTCCAAACTTCCCATTCTAAAATATGATTATAAATTATCTAGGGAAATAATATATACTTTATGGTTTATGGAGTTATTAGCAGTTCATGTTACATGTTTTGAGTTTGTAGACTTACACATCAATATAAATTCCTCATTTTTCTATGGTAGCAGTCCTGATACTTGGTCAGCTTTTCCAGAATGAGAACATTTATAATAGAATTGTTAACCCATCATAGATAATTTGGGTTCTTGTTCTATGTAAAAGTATTGGACAAACAGAATTAGTGACAGGAAAAATAATGATAATATTTAATTAATCAGGAATCTAGAAACTTCAAATAACTTCTAAAACTTTTGGCATTAGAGAAAATATTGATTGACTAAAGAAAAAATAAAACTTCGGAGTCTGTAAATTGGACTTTATTTTTATTTTTCTGGTTCAATTCAATGCCAAAAGTTTTGTCCTGTGCTATTCTTCCTGCTGACTTTGTTATATCCTTGTTGTCCCAAGAAGGGTGACTAATTTTCTCTGTTGGTCTTACAAAAGGAAACAGGAAGAACAGCATGACTCAAAATTATAATCTTCCTTTTTTACCTCATATAGAATACTGACTTATGTGTGTGAGTTGATGAAACATTTAATTGAGAAGTCTCACTAATTGTATTCAGTGAAATAAGAAGTTCCCCCTAAATATAACCATTTTTGGTTAATTCATATTATCAACAGAGCTATGTATATGAATCATCTCATCTTAAGGAAATTGACACTTTAATTTATGTCAGTCAGCCTTATGCACATATATATATATATAAATTGTTTACTTCAATATGTAAATGAAGTTAGGGAAAATGTAATTATATATTATCTTTAGGGATTATATTTGTATGGGGTTTTTTTGGTGGGGGAACCTTGCAGTGCTCAAACCTTACTCCTAAATTTATTTTCTGTAATCCTGGCAGAGCTATCAGAACCATAAGAGGTGCTGGGCACGTAATCAAGATTGTCCATAAGATTGTAGACAAGCAACCTACAAAATGTACTATTGCTCTCTCTCCATTTTATTGTTTTTTTATTGTTTTTATTGTTTTTTATTGTTTTTTTAAGCTAGTAGGGATGACAATAGCAAGATCTTTTTAAAGAATGTTAGACAGTAGACGAGGTAGCCAATTAGACGTATTGCATTTTGTACTTTTAATTAAAAAGATAGAAACCATGTTATTAAGAAAAATTATTTTAGGGACTTTTTACCATATTCAAAGTTTAATGGCTGTGAATTAGGTCACACATTTATAATCATGCTAGTGTTGGGGCCGGAGCAGTGGTGCAAACAGTAGGGCATTTGCCTTGCACACATTACCTCAGCCGTTCGATCCCCTGGCCTTCCATACGGTCCCCCAACCCAGGAGCAATTTCTGAACGCATAGCCAGGAGTAACCCCTGAGCTCCATCGGGTGTGGTCCAAAAAGCAAAAAAAAAAAAAAAAAATCATGTTACTGTTTATATTTTTGATGTGCACAACTAACTGCACCTCATCATCATCACAGTGTTCAATGTGGGGTCTCTATGGAGTCTCATCTTTCAGTTTTGTTCAAGAAATCAAAGTCATGGGAAAAGACAGCTTTTTGCCAGGGAGTGTTAAGCAGCTTATTGGATCTTACTGAGCCAGCCAAGCTTCTTTTCTCTGCTGCTTTCCCTGTCACATTTATTAGCCAAAGTTCCACATAAATCACCCAAGGGTCAGGGTTGACATAGTTAAGGATACTTGTGTTAATTAACTCGGAAAAAAGTGAAAGGAAAAAGTAAATTGACTTTACAGGTGTATGATAACATTCAAGATCTTCTGCTCTGTTCTCTCATGTTACTTCTAGGCCACCACTTTATCAACCATCAGCCACTCATTCACCTGAATTGATTCTTTCTTTTGTAAAAAGAAAAACCATTGTTCCTGTTGAGTTCTCTGTACACCACAGAGAGTGAAGTACTCAGTTATTTTTCCTTCTCCCTCTGACTTATTTCATTTAAAATTATAATCTTCTTTCACATGCTAGTCGCATCAAATTTCATCTTTTCTTATAGTTACATAGTATTGCATTGGGTTTTTATATCAGAACTTTTTCCATTCATCTACTGTGGATCATATTTCCATATTTTTCTATTGTACTTAACATTATAATGAACATAAATTTGAGTGTGCCAAGAAGTGAAATCACTGGATCAGATGGTAGTTCCATTTTACTTTTTTGAGAAATCCTCACATTGTTTTTTTTTTTTTTTACAAAAGCTGGAGAAGACAACCATAATGCTTTTTTCCCCCAAAAAAGTTTTGCTTTTTTCTCTGTTTTAAGGCCATATTCAGAACTCTATCCTCAGAGCTTATCTCTGGCTCTGTATTCAGGCAACATTCCTAGCAATGCAAGGGACAGAAAAGGTGTTAACCTCTATATTTTCTCTCTGCCATATGAATTAATTTTATTTATTTTTTGTACAATACCCAGTTAATTTTAGGGCTTACTCCTAGCAGACCTTGGGGACCATATGTGTAGTCAGAATTTAAAGCCAGGTTGGCCATTTACATTACAAGTGCTTTATCTGCTGTACTATCTCTCCAATGCCCTGGATACATTTTTTAAAATTACTTTATTTAAACATCGTAAATACAAGATTGTTCATAATACAGTTTTTTGAAAGACACAAAGTTATTCACGCTTGAGTTTTAGTCATGTAAGGTATAAAGCCCTTCACCAGTGCACATTTTATCACCAATATCCCTAGTTTCCCTCCCACTCTCCCTATACCTGCCTATGGGATAGTTTTCCTCTCTCTCTCTCTCTCTCTCTCTCTCTCTCTCTCTCTCTCTCTCTCTCTCTCTCACTCACTCTCTCTTTCACTCACTCACTCTGTTTCTCCCTCTTTTTCACTCTCTCTTACTCCCTCACTTTTAGATACTAGTGGCGGTTTGTATTCTTGTTACTTGGGGGTATCATGCCTATCACTTTATTTCAGCAACCAATTCTTTTTTGGGGGTGGGGGGTCACACCCGGCAATGCTCTACTCTCAGAAATCGCTCCTGGCAGGCTCGGGGGACCATATGGAATGCTGGAATTTGAACCACCGTCCTTCTGCATGCAAGGCAAATGCCCTACCTCCATGCTATCTTTCTGGCCCCAGCAACCAATTCTTGTCTAGAGTGACAATTTCCAACTATATTGCCATAATGGTCCTTCTCTGTCCTACCTGCTCTACTCAACTATTCATGAGAAGCTTCATACCATGGACTGGTCTTTCTGGCCATTATCTCTATTGTCTTTGATATTATTACCATACTATCCCCCCTATATCCCACAAATGAGTGAGGTCATTTGATATCTATTCCTCCTCTGACTCATTTCACTCAACATAATACTCTCCATAAACATCCATATATAATCAAATTATATGATTTAATTTTTTCTAATGGCTACTTAGTATTCTATTGCATAGACATACCACAGATAGTATTCTATTGTATAGACATAACACAGTTTCTATATCCATTTTTCCCTTCTCATGCACGAAAGTTGTTTCCAGGATGCAGATAGTTTTTCTAAATTATGTTTTTGGGCTCCTAGGATATATTAGGACTGCAATTGCTGGCTCATATGAAAGTTGAATTTCTATTTTTTGAAAAATATCCATATTTTTTCCAAAAATGCTAGATCAGTTTTAATTACCACTGACAATGAATGAGAGTCCCTTTCTTCTTGTATCTGGATAAATTTTAAATGGATTATTTGTAGCTTCTATTTTGTCAAAAATGAGAGATACAGAGACAGAGAGAGAGACAGTAACAGAGAAAGAAAAGAATTTTTTCTGCTATAGAGGCAGTCTTGGGTGGGCAGGAGGAAAACTGGGGACATTGGTTGTGGGAAATATGTATAGATGAAGGATGAGGTAATGTGACATTATATGACTGTAACTCAATCATGATGAACTTTGTAATTGTGTATTTAAAGTGATTCAATTTAAATTTTATTAATTTAAAAAATGAGACAGAGAACTACCTTCATTTAGAAGATAGAAATGTAAGCTTCTCTCTCAACCTCCTCCCCTAAACAAAGCAGTTTTAGTTTTTGTGTTGTTTGGTATCTTTATGTATTATAGATATATTTTATCTCTGAAGGACAAGACTGGTAATTACTCTGAGGTAGTCACTTGCATTTGTAGTCACTTGCAACCCTATATACTTACTTCTGCCCTAATGTTCCATTTTACTCTCTTTGTGTCACTTTTCTTTTGTGCATTCTTTATAGGAGAACACTAATATAAATTAATATTATTACCAATTTTAGAAGCACAAGGAAACTCCTGAATAAATCTCTATTGGTTGAATGTTGACATACGTTTATTTTTAAAATTTAGCCGTTGATATTACATACAATAAAAGTTAATTTTGTATAACTCTGCTTTAATTATTTTCAGAAAATTAGTTCTTGAAGAATTTCCTCTATTTTAAAAATATCCTGTAGATTTGATTTTTTGAAGTTATTTGAACTTACATTGAAGTGAACAGAGTAGTAAGAAATTCTTTTTATTTAATTGAGGAAAACAAAGTAGATTTATATATTTGTTGTATGATGAAATCTATTTCAAAATATTTGTGTAAGTGGTTACATGCTTGAAATTATAAGGTAATATGCCAAGGAAATGGTATTGAACAACCTATTTTTATTTTTGCATAATCTTAGATTTTGGAATGACCTTTCATTTGGTTATTTCAACAGTGAAACCCTCTCTTCGTGAAATCTTGTAGTACGTCTAGACCAATTTCCTATATTTAGCTATGTTATTCAAAGACGTATTAGCTAAAGAATAAATTGCAAATGCTTTTTCAAGGACCTATTATTGCTCTTTATCCTAAATCTCCAAACTTATATTTGTTTTTCCATTCACATATAATTTACATTAACCAAATAGAATCAGTTTCCCTGAATAAGCTGTTCTTTATGGAACATTCAACTGATAACTTCAGGTATGAATTCTTCATCTTTAAAGCACTACTTCTTTGGTAGCTTTCCTGAATTCTCTCTCTCTTATAAAATGTTATAATGTTATATATAATATAGATTATGTAGTGTATAATCTATATTATATATTATATTATAATTTATGTTATATATAATGTTATGTTATATATTATATACTTTTGAAATAGCTGTTCTATGGTATTTGTATATGAATCTTGTATGCCAATTTTATTCTAAGAAAATTGTTCAGGAAATGAGCAAACCAAAAAATTTTAAGCATAGAAGCTCAGAAACAAATATTCCCATATTTTTATTTCTTCATCCTGTTCAGTATATTATTAGAATTAAATATAACCTTACATATAATATTAATTATGGGACTATCAAAGCATAGAAACACAAACTAAAGTGGTTGGGATATTTAAGACTGGTAATCATGGTATTTCCTCATTTTTATTAAGATTGTTTGGAATTTGAAAACTTTTAATCATGTAACAAACTTATAATTGCTGAAGCATCAAAGATAGTAAAGAGTTAAGGTGTGTGCCTTGCATGCAGACAATTCTGGTTCAGACTCTGGCATCATGTTTTTCCCTCCTGTAGCAGCCAGGAATGACTGCTTAGCACAGAATCTGAAGGAAACCTATGCGTTGCTGTGTGTAATACCTAAAGAACATTAAAAAATATAACAGCTGTTCATGTGATTTAATAATCAAAGTTCAGAGATATTACAGAACCATGAATATTGGGGTCCTATAGAAATGATGTGCTATGACAAATTTAATGTTCTAATTAAATTGAAATTAGAAAATATTTTGGCTCCTTTTTTGTTAAAACATGCTTGATTTGTTTGATTTTGTTTTGTTCTTTTTTGGGGGGCGGTTTGATTATTTTGTATTATTTTTATGTTTTCCTTCCTTTTTCCCTTTCTTTTTTTTTTTTGGGCGGGGGCACAACCGGCAGTGCTCAGGGGTTACTCCTGGCTGTCTGCTCAGAAATAGCTCCTGGAAGGCATGGGGGACCATATGGTACACCAGGACCACCCCCTTTCTTTTCTTAAACTAATTTTTATAGTATCTACAAGGACTCCTCCCGTTTTTTGCTTGTTTGAATTTTTGCCCTCCCCAACTTTTGTAATCTTACCTTCAAACAGAACCACATAACTTGAACCATCTTGTTCGGCCTCAAAAAATTGAGGGGGAAACAATGGAGGGCACCAAGACCAAACAGCCGTATGAACATTGATCAGACTTAAACACCAAATCCAAAGCCAACTACAACAGAATCGATACCTAATCTACAAGCCACTATGTACCTAAAATACTACTGTGAATGATTTGTAATCCACTTTGGTCAAAATAAAAATTATTAATTAAAAAAATGTTCCAGGAAAAAAAGCCAAGTCTAAAGTAAAAATAATCATTGAGACTTATTAAAAAGAAAAAAAGCATGCTTCGAAATATAGTAATCTCGGGGGTGGTGTGATGAGGTCGAGATTTGGGACATTGGTGGTGGGAATGTTGCACCAGTGAAGGGGGGTGTTCTTTACATGACTGGAACCCAATTACTATCATATTTGTAATCAAAGTGTTTAAATAAAGATATTAATAAAAATTTTAATAAAAAGAAATATACTAATCTCTGAATTAATCATAAAAGTTTTCTTTGTAAATAAGGATATTCAAATATCTTTAGTAATTACATGTATTTTTATGCCTATTTATATGTTAATATAAATTTATATGTAAATATATATTATTTATTTTTCATATATGTAAATATTTTTAAATTTAAGTTTTATTTAGAGGCTGCTGTGGTGGTGCAGTGGTAAGACATTTGGCTTGCACATGGTTACCTAGGTCAGCTCGCGGTTTGATACCTAGGGTTCCCATATGGTCCCCCAAGCCAGGAGCAAATTCTGAGCGCATAGCCAGGAGTAACCCCTGAGCGTCACCGAGTGTGGCCCCAAAAAACAAAAGAAATTTTTAAGTTGTATTTAAAGTGATTTTCTTTCTTTTATTTTTTTAACTGTTTAAATTCTACTAATATTTTTGTCTGAAAACAAATAGTTGATAAATATTTGTTTAAGTTTAAATATGGAAATAATTAGATCTGTACCTTATGTTAGTGAATTAAGTCTTCATATAAAATAAGATAATTAATATTTTATAAGTGCTAATAAAGTTCCAGTTTTATGAAATATATTTTATTTTTAACATAAATTACTTTATTTAAATACCATGTATTACATAGTTCCTCAGAATACATTTGTTTACAGGTAAATGGTAGTGAAACTATTTTTAAAAAAGAAAGTAGAGTAACAAGAAAATTTGTGAGGTTTTTTTTTTTTTCTGAATGAAGTCAGTAAGTCATTGTCAGAGGTTTTACTAAGTTCCTTTCTCTAGTTGATCATTTATTAGGTGACTTCAAATCTATGTTGACTTCTAAATTTGTATATTTGTACTGGGATGAAAGTAGTGGAAAAATTTGGAGTTGTCATTTGGCCTCATTTGCAGTTGCTCCATCTGGAATAACAGGCGTTGTGGCTGATATTGTGCCTTTTGCAGGGCATGTTTTTGGCTACCAGGCCTTTGGAAACTATGAGAAGGTGGAAGTAGGTGCCCGCAATCAGTCAACATAAATACTGGTGATGTCAACCCAAATATTGGCATACCTGAAGTTTTGGTCAGATTAATGTTTCTGCAGAGGCCATGCAGGACTGATGAAGCTGGGCTATTGCAGAAGCAAAAATTCTGGATGGTGCATGGCATGGCTTCAGCTGAGTGGGAACTTGGCTTGATTCTTCTGACAGTACCAGCTTTTGTGTGTATGACCAGTGTACCTATGATTTTTTATATCATGTTTTACATATCCTTTGAAAATAGAGTGAGTTTATGGAGCTGGCCATTGAAACATTTTAATGAGCATATAAATATTGTACAACTTCAATATGTCTAGTATAGTAATATTTTTAAACTTTGATTCAATCTTCTTCCTCACATAGATTTAAAATAGTTCTGAATGTGCTTTTCAAAATTTTAAATTAGTGCTTTGTCTCAGGATATCTTTTGTCTTATCTTTTCAGAAGTTTCCACAAATTATAATAATTTTATAAGATATCAAGGACATAAGCATGAATAGCAAAGACTTTATAGTTCTTCCATGGGGAAAATCTGGAAATTCAGTAAAACTAAAATATAAGTAAGTTACTATTTTTTGTTATATAGAGAGAAATAATGATGTTAGAGTTCTATAATTGTAATTCATGATTTTACATAGTGCGTTTTATAATCGAATTCAGATTTTGTGATCTTTAATTTTCTTCACAATGCTGTATTTTGTCATAGATGTGTTTAAATATCTTAGATCAATGATTTAGAATAGTAACAAAATAATTATAAGACTCAAAATAGAAATTAGGGTTATTATTGAAACAGTAGAAGAGTGTGACAAATATTTTATAATTTATTTAAATATAAAATTATTATGTGAGAATTTAAACTTAAATTTAATAAAAGTATGAGATAACCAATAAATTTGCATAGTTAAATATTGTTATACAGAAAGAAAAATATCTTTTATTCTGAATTGTCTGGCATGCAGTCAGTCAGTTCCAAGTAATTCTTGGTATCATGGGAATTTCATAACATGGTTTAGTAAATTACAGATCCTAAAAATTTAATATATTGTTTCGCTTTGAGAAGATCTTCTCATTAGAAATTTCTAAAACTTCCCTCAGAAATAGCTGTAAGAACCAGGCAGGATATAATAGGGCCACAGTATCCATTTTAATTTAATTTATATGTTCTTTGATCCAGCTTGATAGTACTATGATTAATCAATGTCTTTAGATATTTTCATATTTTTCTTTTATATTTTGAAATACTGTATAAGGATATGGTGTCATTTGGAAATTGTTATACACATATATGACATTATCACCATTAGATTTATCATATTTTTCTAATTATTGTTAGAATTGCCAATTTTACTTTTTTATGGAATTAAGCTTCAGTTAGGTCAGCATAATCACTGTATTATTAGTATTACTCACTAAGCCTAACTGCTTTGCTGCAACCTTATAATTTCTAATTAATTTTTCTATTATGTGAGTAGAATGAACTTTCTGAAATGTAAGTCTGATCAGTTATATTAAAATCCTTTAATAGTTCTCATTTCTCAGAGGATAACATTTCTAATTTTTCAGTATGAATTAATAGTTCTACATTATCTATCCATTGTTACTTCAATAGTTCCATTTCCTGCCATTTTCTATATTCTGCAAATAATAGATAATGACACCAAACTTTTAACTTTTTTTGATATACCAATCCTTCTTTCTACTTGCCTCCATGCATTTATGTTTTTCTAGAACATTTTTATTACCGATTTTCTCATTCATTATTGATCTTCTATCTCAGCTCACATTATGTTTGGGACTTTCTCAAAACAATGTATAATCAACTTGATAGTTTAGCCATATTCTTTTTCAGTTCTTGATCTCTCTATACTAGAAGTTCTATTGTGCCTCATGTTCTAGCTTCATATATATATGGTATAGTACCATAAGAATACCATACTTTTTATGGTGTTACAAAAGGTAGGTGGGTCTGTATTATTTCTTAAGTGGTGGGTCTAATAATAAAAAAAAAACTCTTACAATATCTTTGCTTTATCACTGTTGGGATGAAACAAATATGTTGCTTCACTACCAGAATCTTTGTAGATTTTATACAATTAGAGATTATCTTGAACTGACTTATCTTTGATGAATGTGCATAAAGGACATACATTAGCTTTATGTCTTTGGATGTCTGTTGGTATTTAGAGTAGTTTTTTTTTCCTATACATATCATGTATGGTTCTCATACCACCTTACTGATTATAGTAAAACTCTAATGAAATAGGAAGAAGGATATTTATTCATGAAATATAATGAAGTTGAGATTAGGTATATGAGGTTGTTCATGACAAATTCTGAGAAAAAGGCCAAAAATGTAAAAAGAGCAAAAATGTAAAATACATTAAAATCTAGATAATCTCCTGATAGTATAAAGATCTTTAGCACACAAATAAATAAGGTTGTTTAACTTTGTCCTAAAATAGTTCTTGTATCATTTCTTTTTCCTTCATAGAGAAATCTGGGTAGTGTTTGATTCAGCTCCTTTTATCTTTTTGAAGTTCCTCTATAAAACTTGCAATATGTCTTTCTTTTTTCTAGGCTTTAAGCTAACTCTCACTTTCCCATCTCTATTTTTGCATAAAAGTAGATATAATGAAGATTTTCAAATAATGATTTCAACAAAACTTAAATTCTATCCATACAGTGAAAGATCATTATCTTAAACACTATGCTTCAAACTTGTGAATTCATTATGACATAATATTGTAAAATTATAAAATAATTCCTTTCTATGTGTGTATCACTGGTATTTATGCATACATAAAACCACAAATTATGTATAAAATGAATTGTGATTTAACTTGCTAGTAAAATAAAAAAGGGAAAGTCTAATATTTAAAGAAATACTTTGTTAGAGAAAACATTAATAAAGGCAAATGCTAACTTTATAAACCATATTTCAAAGAAATATTAATGGAAGTAGTAAAACACTCATTACTTATTTATTATTCATAATTTTAACTTATTACAAAGGTTACTGTAAAATTACTTTTCCTTTAATGTTCTTGCTGGTATACCCTAAATGAACATTCTGCGTTGTAATCTTTCATCTTCAGAAATTCTTTGGAATTGAAGATGGAGAAAACACAATTAGAGTTGGAGAATCAAGAGATGGAAAAGAAACTACAGGAATTCCAATTCATAAGGAGCAAAGAAAAGGAAGAAAGACAGTGGGTTACAGTTTTAGATAATTTTTGAGGAATTACCCAAATTATGATGTAAATGATAATTTTATCTCTAATTTTCATTCTAAAAACAAAGTGTTTTAAATGAATAATTTGATTTTTTCTGATCAACAGAACTGAATTTGTCTATACTTTATTACCCACACATAAGAGAAACATTACATTTAAATAATTATTCTAATTTTATTTCTTCTTAATTTTACATGCTTTCTTATACACACTAATTTATCCTCTCGTATAATCTTTTGACCTATTTATAATCTGAAATATAATACAGAATTTTTTCTTTTCCTTCCTCTCTCCTCCCTCTCTTCCTTTCTTCCTTCTCCTCCCTCCCTCCCTCCCTCCTTCCCCCTTACTTCCTCCCTCCCTCTCTACTTCCTCCCTCCCTCCCTCTCCCTCCCTTCTTCCCTCCCTCCTCCCTCCCTTCTTCCCTCCCCTCCTCCCTCCCTTCCTTCCCTCCCTTCTTCCCTCCCTTTCTTTCCCTCCCTTCTTCCCTCCCCCTCCCTCCCTCCCTCCTCCCTCCCTTCCCTTCTTCCCTCCCTCCCTCCCCTCCCTCCCTCCTCCCTCCCTCTCCCTCCCTTCTTCCCTCCCTCTTCCCTCCCCTCCCTCCTCCTCCCTCCCTCCCTCCCTCCTCCCTCCTTCCCTCCCCTCCCTCCCTCCCTTCTTCCCCTCCCCTCCCTCCCTCCCTCCCTCCTCCCTCCTTCCTCCCTCCTCCCTCCCCTCCCTCCCTCCCCTTCCTTCCCTCCCTTCTTCCCTCCCTCCTCCCTCCCTCTCCCTCCCTTCTTCCCTCCCTTCTTCCCTCCCTTCTTCCCTCCCTCCCCTCCCTCCTCCCTCCCTCCCTCCCTCCCTCCCTCCCCTCCCTCCCTCCCCTCCTTCCTTCCTTCCTTCCTTCCTTCCTTCCTTCCTTCCTTCCTTCCTTCCTTCCTTCCTTCCTTCCTTCCTTCCTTCCTTCCTTCCTTCCTTCCTTCCTTCTTTTCGCACACCTGGCAGCCCCCAGGAGTTACTCCTGGCTCTGTGCTCAGAAATTGTTCCTGGCAGGCCCAGGGGAACATATGGGATGCCAGGGATCGAACCCTGTTCTGTCCTGGGTCATCTGCATGAAAGGCAAAATGTCCTACCTCTGTGCCCTCTAATAAGATTTTTATTCAAAGGGTATTGACAGTTTATAGCTTGGATAATATTTATTGATTAAAATATGAATACAGGATCTTACATATATTGGTATAAAATTAAACTGCCAATGTTTGGAATATTTTAGGATATGCTCTTTAGCATAATTGTATTAATGAAATTCTGATATTCTTGCATATATGACGTTACTGAAAATTTTTCCTCATAGAAATAATATGATAGCAGTGTTTAATAGTAATATGAGAGACAATACATATACTTAGTATGAGATTGGTAAGCAAAACATTTCAATTATTGCTGTTAGCTAGTAATTTTTCCCAAATATTTTTCCATTGTATAAACATATATTTTTTCACTAGTATATATGTATATATGGGTTTTTTATATTTTTTTACAAATAAACTTAGCTAATTAAAAAGCAAGTTAATTTATTCACATTCTACTTTTCTACTTGCTATATCTAATTTCTCTGCAAAATTTTACACAAATTAACACAAATCTACATTCTTTTAGTAGCTGAGTGGTTTACCCTTGGATATATAATTCTTTTATCTTTTGGTACTTAATGCTCAGTGTTTGGGGATTACAATTGCTGATTTAAACACTTCTATGTATATTTTTGCTTATGCACGCAAATGTCTCTATGAGATAAGATTTTAAACATGTAATTTTAGGTCAAATTATATATTTTTGGACTTTACAATTTGGTTGACATAGCAAAATTTTCTTCCAAAATATTTTCCCAAAATAATTTCCTATAGAAAACTCATGTTTTATGTGCTTTTTACTAGTAATAAATAATCCCTACATGGCATTTTCTAAACCAATATAATCAAATATTTATTATTTGCTGCAGTTATCTTTATATTGAAAAGCACATATTAAAATGTCCATAATCTTATTTGATTTTACCCCACCCCATTTTATTTATTTATTTTCTTTGGTGGCTCTTGCTACTCCTCTCCCAGTGATCTAATGGTCAGTTCTTTGGTTTAACCTTCACATTTCTGGGCTTAGTTTCTTCTTTTTTCCAGTGGGTTTTAAAAATATTTGAAAATCAGAGTACCAGAAGTTAACGTATGAGTTTTCCTTAACTGAGAAGACTTTTCTATCTATATTTTAAATGTCCTAAATCTTGTGTGAATTCATATCAGTTAAATGCTTCTCTAAGATCACATCAACAAGAAATGCCACAGCCAGAATGAGAACCTGCCACTCACAAGAAAAGAAGACAGAATTCTGTTCTTCTGATCTTGACCACATTATTTATTATCTGTGTGATCCTGGCAAGGTTTTATCTCATTATTTTTAATAGGAATTGGTTTTCTGACCTGTTGACTTCAGAGAAATTTTGCAAGAATAATTCTTTAAAACTGTAAAACCAAATACCTTGCCTTTCTTTTCAATCTGTGTCATAAACTCTCAGTTTGTGAATCATCATCGGTGATAGGAAATCTGCTATAATTTTGGGTACTGTTTGCCTTACTTTCCTTATTATTTTTTGCATTTTATGTCAGTTTTAAAAATTATACAAGTCTGTAAATTTTTTATAAATCAGTAAAACTATATTGACTACGATTTATATAATATATTTGTTAAATTTGTTTTGGATATTTCTCTTTAATTGGTTCTTTTCTAAATGTGGTATATATATACTTAAGAATGACTAAGAATAATGAGTCATTATTGATACCTGATTTTTTATTATGTGGTCTCCTGTTACATGTTAACAGTTAAATTTCCATTTCATGAAGCTGAATATCTAGTTTTCATTTAAAGTAATCATATTTTGTGTTCTATTTATATATGTATTAAAGGTCAAGTGAATATCACTGGAAATCTGGACAAGTGGGAAAATTGAGTAATCAATCACATATGATATCACAAAATAAAAAGCATGTTACTAAGGTAAGAAAATACTATTTGATTCTCAATGTGCTAAACAAGAATATATAAATTGCCTTTTCAGAAGTTGGAATTTCTAATCATACTGCAGTAAATACTACTGTAACAATATTACATATGATTTGATTTTGAATTATTTTCATTAATATAAAATTAATACAAGTATTCATATATGTTTTTATTTGAAAATAAATGTTAATTTAGACCCAGCTTGAAAATTTTTTATTAATAATAACAGTTATTTTCTGTTTTCTATCTCATTTGTAAATTACAAATTAAGCAATTTACTTATTGAACAGTAATTCTTATTCACACGTTTTTGCAGCTATTTAAACATAAAAGTATTTTCAGATATAAAATTAATTTATTTTTCTTTTATTTTTATATTATTTTATTTTTTATTATGATATCAAAGATACAAAGAAAGTAGACAAGGTAAAGTACAGTGGGAAGACAATCACCCATAAACAGAATTCTCAGAACAATCCCCTTGCTGACACCTTAATTTTGAACTTTCAGCAAAAGATCATTAAGAAAAATAAAACAAAACCCATGCACAATTACTTTTTTGTCCCTCAAGTCCCAGATTATAGTACATTATAACATTTCTTAGCAGTACACAAAGCAATCTAAAGCCACAATATTTATGTAACTACTTTAACATTGAAGGCATAGTATTTTTTTTTACAGTTCCATACACATGCATAATAGTTTAAGTTAACCTCAAAAGTTTAAGTGGTTGTTTTTTTTTTTTTAAGGATTAGAGTCAAAGGAGCACAGCAAAGATGGTGTTAGAGTGGCAATTGTTGTTTGCATAGGTCCAGCAAAATATGGGGGGCATGGAAAGGAAAAACCTTGGCCTAAATACAAGGAGACCTTACCACTGAAGTTTTTTGGCATAAGACCATTTCTAGGCTCCAGTCATACTAGGTTGTCCAACCCAAGTCATTGTCTGTAGTGCCAATACACTTTTATTTTTCACAGTCACTGTTGTTGGTGTCATGTTTCTGAAGTTAAAGATCCTGTAATCTGTGCATATCCTTCATCGGAGTCAGGATGATGTGGAGCATCCTCTAGTTTCACCTCAGAATTAGAGGGCAATGCAGAGCACCCTGTCCTGAAAGCAGGTCCTTGTTAAGTCTTCTGGGTGTTAAGGGAAGTAAGTCTCTTGAGTAGGTCTATGTGAGAGCAGCGGTAGGGTCTTCCCTAGTAGAGGATTGCTTCTAGATGATAAGACAACCTTGGTTGTTTCGTAGATGGCATCCCTGGTTAAGGAGTGAATGGAGAATGTCCATTTTTCTGAGGCCTGAGCCAGGTCATTATGACAATGTTCAGGGTGTAAGGTCCCATAGCATTACAAGATTTGCGTGTTCCTGTAATGAATCTGAGCTGTTAGATCCTTTGTTGGGTATTTGTGAATCCACGAACAGTCCCCAGAATGAGAAATTACTTCCCATCCCCTTGTCCCCTTTTGGGGGGAGACCTTGGTAATATTTATCCGCAGCAAATAATAATCCACACAGACAAGAAGGTTAGGGTGTAAAAGATTGGGGGGAGGGAGGGAGGGAGGGAGGGAGAGGGAGGTAGGGAGAGAGAGAGAGAGAGAGAGAGAGAGAGAGAGAGAGAGAGAGAGAGAGAGAGAGAGAGGAGAGAGAGAGAGAGAGAGAGAGGAGAGAGAGAGGAGAGAGAGAGGAGAGAGAGAGAGAGGGAGAGAGGAGAAAGAGAGAGAGAAGAGAGAGAGAGAGAGAGAGAGAGAGAGAGAGAGAGAGAGAGAGAAAGAGAAAGAAGAGAGAGGAGAGAGAAAGAGAGAAAGAGAGAGAGAGAGGAGAGAGTTCTCTTGCAGCCTGCAGACAGCTTTTGCAAAAGGACCCCTCTTCCCTGCCCATCAAGCTATTTATTGCCAACTCCACAGCGCCCCCACCTGGAAGGTCTAGGTGGGGTAATAGTCACAGAACAATCCTAAGGAAATATTTTTATATACAATTCCAAGACTAATCTTATGGAAACTTTTTCATTTTTCATATACTACATGTTCCTATCTTTATTAGATCAGAACTTGTTTGTATGTATAGTATTTTCCCATTTTAATGTGTCTATGTAAAAGAGGAACAATGCCACGTGACGTTATTGGTGCATAAAGGGGCCGCTAGAACAAGTTCAAAAATCCCTGTGACTTGATTCAAACATAAACTTTAAACTGAGAGACCCTTCTACCAGAATTTCTTATTGAACAGATCACAAAGAGAAGAACAGAAAAATTGTGGGAAAAATAGTCACTGCATAAGAGAATATTTAGTAAGAGTTATAGCTGATAAGGAAATACATATAAAATATTCCAAAAACATATACTTATCCCTTTTATGTCTTTTAAAATAGTTGGAGGGTGTTAAATAAGGTGTACCACTTTGGTCAGTGATTTTGGCCTGTGCAGTACTGAAGGTAAAAAGGGTAAATGTGGGGTAATGATGGTTGGGAATGAGGGAGTGAAGGACTAGAAATGAGCTTGTAGGGGTGTAAGAAAGGGCAACATAAAAGATGGACATTCTGTATATGCAAAGCATATATTAATCACAGGGATAATTTAATATATATGTATGCACGGGGGCAAATTTGGTGGAGAACCAGAAGCCAGACATCTGGCCGCCCTCCTCCCGTGCCTTTTCTCCCCTAGTACTGGGGGAAGGGCAGGGTTAGCCTGAAGATCCCTTTAGAGTAGTCCTCTGGAACCCACCTTTCTTACTACCTGGGCTGGCCCCCAGAGAAGGCCTGGAGACCGGGGAAGAAGAGGTGGACGGCCGGGGGCTTGCCTAGCCTCCCAGCACCCCCAAGCTAGGGAGAAGGCCTTCGGCCTGGAGTCTCCCCAAACCCCATACCAGCAAGAGCTAGCCTCCAGATCAAGAAAAGGTAAATTAATTTATTTTAACTGAGTATTTTATTTTATTTTATTTTTGGTTTTGGGGCCACACCCGGTGATATTCAGGGGTTACTCTTGGCTATGCGCTCAGAAATCGCTCCTGGTTTGGGGGGACTGTGGTCCGTCCTAGGCTATCGCTTGCAAGGCAGATGCCATATCTCTAGCACCACCACTCCAGCTCCTTTACTATTTTAGAAATTTCATTACATTATTATTAAACAAGACAAGTGACTTTAGATAAGGCAATTCTTTGCTTATAAAATCTTTAAAACAAGAGTCATGACTTCGTTAAGTGTTAACTTAGCTTTATCTTTTTATATGCTCATCATTAAACTTTCATTGGGCCAGTTGGCATCTACAATTTACACACTTATAACATTATCTGCTTCAAAATAATATTTTATTTTTATTATTATTCTCTTACTAAGTTATACTTCTTTAACTCTTTCCATTTTAAGCTATCTCCCTTAGCTAGAGTTCTGTTTCAAATATTATTATTAATATGTATTTAAAACACTGCTCTATTTAATAGCACTTATTAAATACTTCTATCATATATTAAAAACTACTATAATTCCATTTATATGCATCTTTACATATTCTAAATGAAGTATTCTTTGTTTCATTGAAAATATTTTCAAGTTATTGTTTAAATTTCTATTGCTATCACATTGAATGCTTATATAAGGCCATTGTTTACCGGGATTTACAACTTTGATGAACTTTAAGACTTCACTAAATTCTGTCCCTTTATATCGATGAAGCTGCATTTCTTTGTTTCCCAATTTTTCTTAATCTTTTGGTGGGACTGAATGTAGAACTTTATATTCCTTCTTATCTGCATACTGATATAATTTATTATTTACATAAATGTACTCATGTCGCTGCTATTCTGACTATTTCTGTTACCAAGTAATAAAATTTCAGTTGGAGAGACAGGAGTCTTTAATATAGTTACCAAGACTATTTGGGATTATTCCTGCACTTAATTAAGACTCAGTAATTATTCACCAGTACTCAAGTTGCACAGGGGTCAATAGGGTTTGATAGTTATGAGGATGTTTCAAAATTGGCACCCGTTGTTTTGCATACATATGGCTCTTCATTGAGCAAACAATCATGCAAGAGGGTCCTGGAAGTTGCAAGAAACTACTCTAGCTCAAAGTTTTGAAAAAAAGGAAAACACTAACAAGATTATGAACATTATTAACTAGTTTTGTTCATATGTCTGTTTTCTCTGTGTTTATAGGGTATGGAACAAATAGTATCCCAGAGCTCTTTTGATCATGCATCATATTAGTAAATACATTTTAAACATGATTAACTTACATATTTGCTTTTATTTATTATAATTATAATTTATTTATACATATATTTTCTTACTAATATATCAAGTTAACTGTAACAACTAAAATTGGGAATTAGTCTAATATGATATAAATACAAATTGATATTTCTTCTCTCTGATCTTTTTTGTGAACTCTTTCTTGTATATTCACTTGCTTTGTTTAGGACTACAATTATAGAGGCAGTGTGTTTATTTGAAAACTGTTAAAGAATACATAGGTTTGATAAGAAGAGTATGTGATTAGTACACAGCTGAAAATAAAAAGGGTACCATGAAAAAATAAAAGTTGTGAGAAAATAAACTCAGCAGTTAAATGTATAATTGTGGCTGGATTTACTCTGAACTAAAATAGGGAAGGGATGTGGAATATTTGTTTTGGAATAAAAAATTTTATTCTTGTTTTTAACTCCTTTCCCCCATTTAATTAGATAATTTTCTTTCCCAGTTTAAGAGAATTATAAGGATATATCAAGTGTTCAATATGATGATTTGATATACATACACATAGTGAAAGAATTTCTTGCTGTGTCTTAATTAGCACATTTATAACCTCACATACTAAGCTCTCTAGTTTTGCACATGCAATTTCTCAGCAAATTTCAGAAATTGAGTTTTATTTAAATTCTCATGTGTAGTTGAAATTTAGAGAAAATTTGTTCCCTATTAATTTATAGAAATAAGAAAGATATATGATATAAACTTCAAGAAACACAAATATAAATAAACTTCAAGAAATAGACACTGAAGAATGTTAATACTTTCAAATATGTGCAAGCCAGTAGTTTTGTTGATCAATAATAGAGACAACTTCCACCATTACAGAATTTTATTTAGCTTAAAATATCAATAATGCCAAGATTAAACAATAAACATAAGAATATCCAATTCATTTTCTTAGCTTTGTGATTTTAGAAAAATTGTCTAAACATTTTAGACTTTGTTACCAAAATCATGCGCTGTATTTGCCAGATACTTTACAGTTTTGAGAACTATATAAATATATTAGTTGACAATTTTAATATTTCTTTAAAATCATATTGGTGTGTTTAATATATAACAAAAATGTTTTAATAAATTGAATCTGATTTGATCATTGAATAAAAAAGGATGAGTTGCAATGAGTAATGGCAAATGTTATAGTGGACTGAGCAATAAGTCAGCAAATAGGGTACTTGTCTTGCTTATGGCTATTCAGGGTTTGATACCCTGCTATCTCATATGGTTTCTCAGGTACTACCTAGAATAATTTTTAAGTGCAGCAGAGCCTGAAGTAAGCATGTGCATTTCCACGTGTGCCTAATATTGTCATGAATCTGAGAACAGGGGTTTATTAGATTTATGAAAGACTTTATTATATAACTTTTACAATCAGAAATATTTGTTGATTTGTACCGAAGTGTGATGGATTCAATAGTAAAAACTGGAGATGAGAATTAGAGGTGTCAGTTGCTGGAGGTAAGATCTTTGAAAGGATGACTGCTTACGGAGAAATTTACTAATTACTAGAGGAAACATTTTTTCTGAGAAGAGAAAAATTGACTAATGTTTCATGTGAGTATGTTCTGCCTAAAGTGAAAAAAACACAGTAGAGTGTCCCCTTTGCTCCTAAGTCTACACTTATATAGTATATGAATCCCAGCACATGTAACAAACACAACACAAAGGACACAGTGGAAAATCAATGCAGAGTATCATCATGCTTAGAGAATGAAGGTGGTAGCTCCAAAGATCTAACAAGTACCAGCCACCTAAATAGCCTTTCTAGTAAGTCTCTAGAGAGAAAATTAGGAGGGGAGGATTTTCAAAGAACTCAAAGAATCCATGGAACCAAATGAACCACAAATAAGACTCAAGATGATATGAAAGTAAAAGTGGGAAAACTTCAAACCAAAATAGCAAGGTTGAAAAACTTGGTAGGTGTAATGAAAACCTAAGTCTAAGGCCTTATCAGAAGAATAGTAGCTGATAAGGACAGAATCAGTGAGCTGGAAAATGAGTGTTACAGTTGGAAATATATACTTTTATTTGTACCTGAGTGATAAACTCATTAGTAAAAAATGAAGATGAGAATTAGAATTGCCAATTGTTGGAAGTATAGGTATAAAACTTTCATACAACATAAGATGTTGGCAAAGACCCTCAATGAAAACAGAGAGGAAACTAGAACTTTGGAATAAATTCAATAGATACAGCAAGAATTATTTGAGTCCCAAAAATCCAGGAAGAAATCTATGGAGATGAAAAATCAATGGTCAAGAACATCATTGATGAAAATTCCTCAGAGCTAAAGAGTGCATGCAACTACATCCTGGATGTTTGAAGAGTATCAGATAAAAGATATCCAAAGAAAAGCACCCCAAGGGACATCCTAAGCACAGTGATGAAACCCACATTCATAGAAATAATACTGTAAACAGAAAGATCAAAAATGGAAAATGCATACAAAGAAGTACCCTTAAGATTTAAAGCAGCTTTATCACAAGCAACTCTTAAGGCCTGAAGGCAGTGGTGAGATATAAACAAAACTTAATGAAATGAATTGCCAAGAATACCTTGTGCAGTAGACATTCATTCAGGTTTGAAGGAACGATACACAATTTCACAGATAAACAACAGTTCATAAACTTTACAGGCTTAAAACCAAACTTAAAAGAAAAGTTGAATGCTTTAATTTAAGGCAAGTCAGTCCCAACAAACAAAAACAATCCTACAAAAATATGACACTGAATCCCATACCAATAATCTTTCAATAGACTAAATGCCCCAGTTAAGATACATAGAGTAGCAAAATGAGTCAGATAGATGAATGCAATATTTTTATTCACTTAAGAAACACATCTGAATAGTCAGAGCAAAGTATAGACATAAAAATCAAAGGTTGGAGGACAATCATTTAAGAAAAATCTCCCCTAAAAGGGCTAGAGTTGGGGCCAGCTGCCTTGTCCACTCTAGCCTAGAACGCACTGCAGTTTGATACCCAAGTGTGCCATATGGTCCCCCAAGCCAGGAGTGATTTCTAGGCACATAGCCAGGAGTAACCTCTGAGCATCCCCGTCCCCAGGTGTGGCCCAAAAACAAACAAACAAACAAACAAACAAATAAAGGCTGGATCCAGGACCAAAGGTGGTTGGTTCGAATCCCGGTGTCCCATATGGTCCCCCGTGCCTGCCAGGAGCTGTTTCTGAGCAGACAGCCACGAGTAACCCCTAAGCACTGCCAGGTGTGGCCCCAAAAACAAACAAAAATAAATAAATAAATAAATAAATAAATAAATAAATAAAGGCTGGAGTGGCCATGTTAATATGACACAACACAGAAATAAGTGTTAAAAAGGTTATAAAAGACACACATGGGCATTTCTCACTGATCAAAGGAAAAAATCAAACTTCTAAACATATATGTATATATATGGGACAGAAAAATACTTTAAAAACTAATAAAATTGAAGAAAGACATCAATAGTAAACAAATAATGGATGATTTCAACACTTCCTTGTCAATAAGTCAATGAGGCTAAAATTTAAAAAGATATTACTGGCTTTGAGGGAAGAAATAAAAGTGGCTTAGTATATATATATGTGTGTGTGTATATATAGAGAGATATGTGTATATATATACATATATATATATATACAGATATATGTATGTATACACACACATACAGAGAGAGCTCTTAATCCACAGCATACTGGGTACAATTTTTTTCCCAGTGTTCTTGGGACATTCTCCAAGATAGAACACATCATGCTGGGATATTAAAAATACCTCCACTAAAAAAGAGTATGGATACTGGTTCTACTATTTTTCTGAGACCATAGTACCGAAAATAGATGCTCCTTTGAATGTAATTTTCCCTTCTAATCTTGCTGCTTTCAATATTCTATCGCTATCTGTGGGATTTGTTATTGTGACTTGGATGTGTTTTGGGGTGTTTTTCTTTGGGTCTCCTTTAGCTGGTACTCTTCGGGTATGCAGGATTTGATTGCATGCTGTCTTTAGCTCTGGGAGTTTCTCTGTGATGATGACTTTGACTGTTGATTCTTCCTGGGTATCTTCTGGGACTCCAGTGATTCTTATGTTGTTTCTGTTGAGTTTATCAAAGACTTCTATTTTCATCTGTTCACATTCTTTGAGTACTTTTTTCATTTTCTGATCGTTTGCCTTAAGGTTCTTTTCCAGTCCCTTCTGCTGTTGAAGTTGTTCTGCATTTCATCTTCCAGTTCACTGATTCTGTCCTCATCTGCTGTATTACCCTGCTGGAGAGGTTTTCCATTGAGTTTTTCAATTGAGCTACTTATTTCTATCTTTGTGTTTTGTTCAGCTAGAGCTATGTTTTCTTTGATTTTCATGAGGATCTTTCATATTTATATTCTAAACTCCTTATCTGAGAGATTAATCAGATGGTTGGCATTTTTTGGGTCATCAGAGCTGCCATCTTCATTTAATTTTTTTTTTTTTTGGTTTTTGGGTCACACCCGGCAGTGCTCAGGGGTTACTCCTGGCTGTCTGCTCAAAAATAGCTTCTGGCAGGCACGGGGGACCATATGGGACACCGGGATTTGAACCAACCACCTTTGGTCCTGGATCGGCTGCTTGCAAGGCAAACGCCGCTGTGCTATTTCTCCAGGCCCTCATTTAATATTTTTGATGCTGGCTTGTGTTGTTTCCCCATTGTCACACTTGCTGTGTGTTGTTTTTTTTTTTTTTCTGCATTTTATGGTGAAGTTCATTTACTAGAGATGCACAAGCCAACATGGTTAGGTGTCTTTTTTAGGACCTGCAGTGCTTATGAGCCCTAAGTAGTGGCGTTGGCATTGGAAACCTGGACAGGTGCCCAGGACACCTTAGTCTCTCTGCTTTCTTCAGGGATTCTGTGAGGGAGTTGGTTTCAAACCCGCGCTGCTCAGGCACCCTCATAACAATATTCTCTAGCTATGGAAAAATCTTAAGATGAAGATTATAACTAGTTGGTATCTTGAAGCCAAGAATATTAAAAATGTTATTTAGATTTAGGTATGTTCATAGTGATAGATTAACTGAAGAGATAAATAGATGTTCATGTTAGTATATTGTATGACTTTCAGTATTACGATGTCATGCAAACTAGAAATCAAAATCTACACAATTATTCTCCAGATAAACTATGGAGATAAATACTGAGAAAATTGCTTAAACTCAGGTTAGAGAGTATCCTGGGTATCGATGTGAACAATAAATGTCAAAGGTAAGAATTTTCAGTGGAGTTAATTTTACTAAATAATGGTAGTGGAACACTAGAGGAGGCCGTGTTAAGAAAAGATACGAAAAGTTAACTTGAACTTTTAGAAAAGATATTTATAGGAAGTATTTGAGACTTTTACAAAGTTCATGGAATTATAGTGGAGTTTGGATCAAAGAAAAACAATAAATTAGAAAACATTGGGATAAAAATTAATATATTTGAAAAAATAAACTTGTGGGGAAAACATGGGAAGAAAAACAAATTATAGCATTCATGGGAAATTTGAAGAAAAGTTGTAGGTATAGAAGGTTGAAGAACACAACATAGTCTGATGCTAATGGCCAGATGGCAGAGGCACTAATTTTTCTTTCAACTGATGGCATTTTTTCAAGTTTGTCTGCTGTAGGTATAATTGGTGTGTGTGTGTGTGTGTGTTTGTGTATGTGTGTTCTGTTTATGACTGGAACCCAACTGCAATATGTTTGTAATCATGGTGCTTAAATAAAAATATTACTAGAAATTTAAATATAATAATTACATTAATAGACTATAGACTATAACTTTTGATATACATATATTTTCTTATCTATCAGTCTCTATATATTTCTCTGACCTACCTCATTCACACTCACCTATTTTCTTAACAGATAAAAATATGACTTAATAAGCAGCTTGCATGTTATTAATGGAAATACATATTAGTCTGAATCACTTGAAATAAATATGGTTATTTTTATTGAACATAAAATATGATTCACCACAATAAAACAAAATGATATATTTTTTCTAATAACAAGATCAATTTGCCTTACCATTTATATCCAATCTGCCTTGGTAACCAATAACATAATTCCTATTTCAGTTCAGATGCATCATTAAGGTAGTGCTGTTGAGTAATTTGATTATGAAAAACATGATTAAATTATCTGTAACTTTATAACATTGCCAGTTTAAAAATAAAAATGTAATTCACATAAAATTGATTATTTCTGTCCTATTTTCATTTATGCTATCTGTGGCATACAGCATCTTAGCAGCTACTTAAAGCATATGAGTAACAAATGCCCTTTTGAAGCAAAATCACTAGTTTCATTAAGAATAATTAGATCTAAATTTTCAAAGATGACTGCAGTTGGTACAGCCATAGACATAGAGGCAACCATTGTCCTCATATTCTCATGTACAAATTGGGCAATTGAGCATGCAAATTGCCAACTGCAAACTCAGCATGAATTTATAGTCTGTATAGAATTGAACCATCCCCATGCTCATTTTGTATATGATCAGTGTTGATTTTAATAATACTATGGCAATTGTGCAATTAGAGTTTGATTTATATAAAAAATACAAAGTTTCAAGGATTTTGAGAAATATTTGGTATTCAAAAAGTGAATTAGTTGACTGAAATTATTTTGAGTTTAGCTTAGGGAAGATAAGAACCACAAATAATATTTGGAATATGAATCAATGATGCTTAAACATGTGATTCTCTAAATTTGGAAGAGAAGATAATAATATTGATTTCTGCTGTTATATAAGTATAGCAACTCATCAAACTTCAGGTTAATCTGAGCTACCCAAATATTAGACTTTGTATCAGAAAGAGCAGACTGATAAAAGAATGATCAAACTTTTATAAAATTTTAAAATAATAGTGCTTCCACAAGAAAATTTCTTGGTGGTATTTTTTTTAATTTTCTTTAAATATATTTTCTTTTCTTTTTTTTTTTTTTTTTTTGGGCCACACCCGGTAACGCTCAGGGGTTACTCCTGGCTATGCGCTCAGAAGTCGCTCCTGGCTTGGGGGACCATATGGGACGCCGGGGGATCGAACCGCGGTCCGTCTCCTAGGCTAGCGCAGGTAAGGCAGGCACCTTACCTCCAGCGCCACCGCCCGGCCCCTAAATATATTTTATTTTCTTTAAAAATTGATGACCTGGTTTAAAATGTTAAAATTTCTATTGCTCTATGAGTTTTCTATTATGATTATGATATATTTCATAAGTCCTATACATTTAAAATAATCTCAAAATGAATTTTGTTCAGGATGCATAAAAATTAAAACATTTTAATAATTATTTTAGTAACATGTTTTTTTGAATAAGGTATTGCATCCCTGACAAATTCTGTTTCGTTAATACAGTTTTCTGCTGGAAAAGTGAAATTGAAATTACTGAAGGAACAGCTTCAAGGTAAACTATCAGTACAATTATGCTAAAATACGATTTACATTTTATATTTGAATTGCCTGAGCATTAAAGTATTAGAATTGGTAATGAAATATAAAGTTTCTAAATCATTGTCATCAAATAGTTAACATATTTTATATTCAAAATACAGTTAATTCCTTTTGGGTAGATTTTATTCATGTCAAAAAAAACCCAACTTATAACATGTTGATTATAATAGCACTTTTCAAAGCCAGATACTTTCATAATGCTGTACCATTAAATATCTGAATATAATATCTTGACAAGAAAAGTCATCAGTCTAAACATATAATAAAAATTTAACTATGAAAAATAAAAGTTTGTTTAGGGTGCATAATATTTTAATACCATTTATAATAATGATAAAACTAGGATTTATTATGCTTCCAGTAGAAGTAAACATGAATTAATATGAAATCATCATAGATAATGCAAATAGTCAAGATAACATTTTTAAGGACAGAGGGATAAAGGACTGAAGAACATGCCTACATGCACAAGGCCCAGGTTATATTATTAGTTCCATATACTGTACCTCACAGCATTGCCAGGGTGACTCATAGCCTCTGACAGTGCTGAGTTGAGCCTCATCTCCTGACCAGACATACAACCATCTGCTAGACCCTGGATTGAACCATCCCCCACACTTTTAGACTATATAAGTTTATTATATATTTATTAGGCATATAGTAATCATATATTAGAATAAATGCTTATAAAGATTTTTAATTTAATTTTTATTTATTTTTGCCTCACCCAGTGATGTTCAGCATCTTCTGAATCTGCTTTCAGGGATCATTCCTGGTGGGCTCAGGACAATTTGGGATGCTGGGATTGAACTGGATCAGCTAATGCAAGGCAAACAACATATTTAGAAGTTTTATTTTTTCCCTAGAAGTTTTTTAGATGTACTTAAATTTGATATAGAGATATGGGAAAAAATCACATAGCCATTACATTATGGACATAATTTTTAATATTCTGTAATTATGTGTCTATATTAAGTCTATTTTTAAAATTATTATTAATTTTTATTATTAATCACTGTGATAAACAAAGGTATTCATAGTTGACTTTTAGACATATAATGTTCCAGCACCAATCCAGTGTCAACTTTCTTCAGTGTTAACTAGGTTTTCTTCCATAGCTCCAATTCCATCCAACTTGCCATCTTAAATGATACCTCTTTAAGTCCTGTTGTTAAATGATTGAGTCTCATCATTTTAGTGTTGTTGACTCAGAGGTTTGAATATTTAGGACAATCTTTCTTTAGCACCACCCATATACCTCCATCCCCTGGACATGTGCCTTTGTTTTATCTCATCTATATTCCAAATGCATTTTAAGTAGAGTGGACTTAGGCAGTTAAATGCAGTCCTGAAAGCATAGGCAAGAAGAGAACTATGCATTTCCCATACTTTTGAGGAAATTTGATTTGGTCACTTGCTATTCCTAGTAGAAAACTAATATTTAAATACTGTTTAATATTTAGAAATGTGAAAAAGTTCACTGCTTTATCAAAACAAAAACATCACATTTTTAATGATTATTATTATTTATCCCCCTCCCCAGGACCTGTGAAGCAACTTAGTAATAAAACTACAAATTCTTTTGAAGGCAAAAAATTTATAATAAAAGGAAAAGTTTGTGGGCAATGTGAGAACAAAGCTGCTCTACTAGTAAGTACATTTTAATAAGAAATTAGAATGTAACTTTGTCATAATTTTATCCACATTTGTTAACATAGCCTCCTTTTATTGTCATATAATTTTTCTTTTTTACTAAGGTGACTTCTGTTTAAGGACAACAGTCATCCACTGTGTCAAATCTTTAATTCCTGTTTAAGAACATCAACTTTATTCCTTCTTCCCTTGGAGCATACCTATGAGCACAGACTGTTTTAGTCTGAAACATATTTAATTTAAATCACAAACCAAAACAACAAGAAATTCTCTATACTTATCATCACTACATTTTATCTTATCTTCTTAATTCAAACTTCTGAAGATTTGTTTTAAATCTTAGATTCTCTAATTACATCATCACATTATATTCTGTTCTCTCATTTTGTTTTTGATTATAAACTGACTGGAAATTCTGAAATACACATTTCTTAAATGCAGACGTACCTGACTTTTAAATTTATGAACTTCTACTAAGAAAATAGGATGCTCTTGAAAGTTTTCTTGCACCTCATTCAATTAATACTACAAATACAACAGTTCTTATTTTTAGTACCATCCAGTATTGTTATCTTATCTTTGTATTTTGCATCATATAGATATTTGTTCACTACTGCATTTGTTCATTTGCTTTAGGTAATTGTATTTTATTATATGAGCATAACAAAATTATTTATCCATGTTAAATGTCATTTGATTGTTTTAAATTATTATAACTTATTTTTGGCTGTAAAAGACATTTGTGTCTTTTAATTTTTCCCAAATACTATTTTTCTTTAAAACTTATAACTATAATTTTAAAACAATATATACTTTCTTATAACTTGAAAATTTAGCTGGCATCAACTTCACAAACTTTAATAACCTTATCATAAAATAAACTTTAATTTAGAAGGTGCTTTCTTTGGTACAGAGACAGAGTAGAGGATTAAGTCTTAGGACTTGCGTGTGACAGACTTACATTCCTATATTCCTCCAAACAGCACCAGAAAATAAACCCTGAGCACAGAGCCAAAAATAAGCCTTAAACACTGATGCATGTGGTGCAAAACCCAGTTAGTAAATAAATAAAAGTTACAAGCTTAAACTTTAATTGGGGGGGGTGGTGTTTGGAGCCATATGAGGACCATATGAGGTGGAGGACTATATGCAGTCTTGGAGATGGAAACTGGGTTGGCTTTGTGAAGCTAAGCATCCTACCTGCTGCAATAACTCTCTGGTCCTAGCTTAACATTTTTTAGTGTGGATTTAGACACATTAAGTGTATTTATATTGATCTGCAATATAATTATATTTATTCACTGAACTCATGTTATCTTGTCCTTTGTTTATTTTTGTGCCACACCTGTCAGTGCTGAGAGAACTCCTAGCTCTGTGCTTAGGCATCAATTCTGGCAGAACTTAGGGTATCATATGTGATGCTGACATGGGTTTGCCATGTGCAAGGCAAGTGTCTTGTCCACTGTGCACTAACTATCCAGCCCCACAATCTCTTTTTCTTTAAATGTACAAATGTATCAAATCATCCATTGTATAACTAATTATTAGAAAACTTTGTTTATGAAACCTCAATGAATCTGGAAAAACTTTCCCCCATAGAACAACCACTACTATCTTGGGTGAGGGGAGAAAAAAACCTCGTATTCACCACTGGTGGGAATGCCATCTAGTCCAGCCTTTTTGAAAACATGAACTATATTTCTTAAAAAACTGGACATTGAGCTACCTCCCACATGATCCAGCAATAGCACTCCTAGGGATATACTGTTGGACTACAAAAGCACAATATAATAATGCCTTCTTTACTCCTTTATTCATAATAGCACTATTTACAATAGGCAGAATATGGAAACAACCGAGATGCCAAAATACAGATGAGTAGCTACAGAAACTGTGGTACATACCGTATTTTCCAGCATATAAGACGACTTTTGAAACAAAAAAAGTGAACCGAAAATCGGGGGTCATCTTATACGCTGAGCATATGCCAAAAAATGTTTCAATATGCCGCTAAACGAAAACTGTCTGAATATTGCCACAAAACAAATTTTCCAACTCTATCCTGCACCAATCACTGCAAGGCTGCTCAGGCCACCTCTCCTCTCTAACTCAGCCAATCCAAGCAGGCTTATTATGCATGCAAAGTAGACAATGTTCTGGACTCGAATCTAGACTGTAAAAAGCCTGCTCAGTTTGGCCAGAGTCAGAGAGGAAGTCTATTACAATATAACCTTTGAACCTGTGTGTGGCTCATCTGCAGATGGCTCGACTTACCTGGAGCCTTCCCTGGAGATGAGTTTACATGCCGAGAAAGGGAGGAGCCATAGGAGTGAGGCCACTCCACTTCACAGCCGTGCACATCATTTAGCCAATGAATACAACCACAACACGTAGAAAAACCCACAATACAAGTGTGACAATGGGGAAACAACATAGGCCAGCGCCAGACATATAGAATGATGATGGCAACTCTGATGACTTGAACATGACCAACCAACTAGTTAGTCTCTCAGATAAGGAGTTTAGAGTTGCAATATGGAAGATGTTCAAATAACTCAAAGAAAGTATAGAAAAGAACACTAATAAGAATCAAGAGAATATGAAGATAGAAATCAGAAAACTCCAAACTGAAATTTCAGATCAAATATCAGGTCTGAAAAACTCGTAGATGAATTAAAGAAAAACATGGTTGAGCTTTCCCATGGGTTAACAGCAGCTGAGGATAGAATTAGTACACTGGAAGATGAGATTAATAACAATTCCATACAGCAGAAAAAAATTGGAAAAAAGCCTTAAAACATGATGATCAAACAATGAAAAAATTACTCAAAGAATGGAAACAGATGAAAATAGAAGTCTATAATAAGCTCAAAAGAAACAACTTAAATATCAATGGAGTCCCAGAGACCCTGGAAGAAAATCTCCAGGAAGAATCAATGGTCAAGAACATCATTAAAGAGAAAATACCAGAGCTAAAGAATACATGTGATCAAATCCTACATGCTCGAAGAGTACCAACTAAAAGAGACCCCAGAAAAAACACCTCAAGACACATCCTAGTCACAATGATGAATCCCACAGATAGACACAGAATTCTGAAAGCAGCAATATCGAAAAGAGAAATTATATTCAAGGGAACATCCTTGAGATTTACTGCAGACCTGTCACTGGAGACACTCAAGGCCAGAAGGCAGTGGTGGGACATAGTGACAAAACTCAATGAAATAAATGCTTTGCCTAAATACTGTACCAGCAAAACTCACTTTCAGGTTTGAAGGAACAATACATGGTTTCACAGACAAACAACAGCTAAGAAACTTTACAGACTCAAAACCATTCTTAAAAGAAAAACTGAACGGCCTACTTTAAAACAAGATGACCAACAGACACACCAAACTTTGATAGAAAGATGGCACTAACTCCCAGGACAATTCTTTCTCTCAATGTCAATGGACTAAATGCACCAGTTAAGAGACACAGAGTGGCTAAATGGATCAAAACTCAATCCAACCTTCCGCTGCCTAGAAGAAACACACCTGAATAGTCAGAACAAACATAGATTCAAAATAAAAGGCTGGAGAAAAATCATCCAAGCAAACAACACCCATAAAAAAGCTGGAGTGGCCATACTAAAATCAGATGATGCAAACTTTATACTTAGGAAAGTTGTAAAGGGGCAAAGATGAACATTTTCTATTAATCAAGGAATATGTACAGCAGGAAGAAATTACTCTCCTAAACATATATGCACCGAATGAGGGGCCAGCAAAATATTTAATAAAATTGTTGTCAAATCTGAAAAATAATATCAATAACAACATAATAATTGTGGGAGACCTCAACACAGCATTGTCAACACTTGACAGGACAACCAGACTGAAACCCAACAGGAATATACTAGACCTGAAAAGAGAAATGGAAGAAAGAGGCCTTGTAGATATATACAGGACACTCCACCTCAAGAAGCCTGGATACTCATTCTTCTCTAATGTATATGGGACATGAGATGCTACCAAAAAAGAAAATTACAGACCAATATCGCTGATGAATACAGATGCAAAAATCCTCAACAAAATACTGGCAAATAGGATTCAATGCCTCATTAAGAAGATCATCCACTACAATCAAGTAGGTTTCATCCCAGGAATGCAAGGCTGGTTTAACATCTGTAAATCTATCAACATAATACACAACATCAACAACATGAAAAATAAAAAATCACATGATCATATCAATAGACACAGAGAAAGCATTTGATAAGGTACAACACCCATTCTTGATCAAAACTCTCAGCAAGATGGGAATAGAGGGAACCTTTCTCAATATAGTTAAGGCCATCTACCACAAGCCAGAGGCAAATATTGTCCTCAATGGAGAAAAAATGAAAGCGTTTCCTCTAAATTCTGGCATAAGACAAGGCTGTCCTCTCTCACCACTCCTATTCAACATAACACTGGAAGTATTTGCTATAGCAATTAGGTAAGAAAAAGATATCAAGGGAATCCAGATAGGAAAGGAAGAAGTCAAGCTCTCGCTGTTTGCAGATGTCATGATACTCTACTTAGAAAACTCTAAAGTCTCTACCAAAAAGCTTCTAGAAACAATAGACTCATATAGCAAGGTGGCAGGCTACAAAATTAACACACAAAAAATCAATGGCCTTTCTATGCACCAATAGTAACAAGGAAGAAATGCACATTAAGAAAACAACCCCATTCACAATAGTGGCACACAAAGTCAAATATCTTGGAATCAACTTGACTAAAAATGTGAAGGACCTATACAAAGAAAACTATAAAACTCTGCTCCAAGAAATAAGAGAGGACATGCAGAAATGGAAGCACATACCCTACTCATGGATTGGCAGGATTAACATCATTAAAATGGCAATACTCCCCAAAGCATTGTACAGATTTAATGTGATCCCTCTAAAGATACCCATGGCATTCTTCAAAGAAGTGGATCAGGCACTTTTGAAATTCATTTGGAACAATAAACACCTAGAATAGCTAAAGCAATCATTGGGAAAAAGAATATGGGAGGAATTACTTTCACCAACTTTAAACTATACTACAAAGCAATAGTTATCAAAACAGCATGGTATTGGAATAAATACAGGCCCTCAGATCAGTGGAATAGGTTTGAATACTCAGAAAATGTTCCCCAGACATACAATCACCTAATTTTTGATAAAAGAGCAAGAAATCCTAAATGGAGCAAAGAAAGCCTCTTCAACAAGTGGTGTTGACAAAACTGGTTAGCCACTTGCAAGAAAATAACTTAGACCCCAGTTAACATAATGTACAAAGGTAAAATCCAAATGGATAAAAAACCCTGATATCAGACCTGAAACTATAAGATATATAGAACAACACATAGTCAAAACACTCCAGGACATTGAGACTACAGACATCTTCAAGGAGGAAACTGCACTCTCCAAGCAAGTTAAAGCAGATATTAACAGATGGGAATATATTAAACTGTGAAGTTTCTGCACTTCAAAAGAAATAGCGCCCAGGATACAAGAGCCCCTCACTGAGTGGGAGAAACTATTCACCCAATACCCATCAGATAAGGGGCTAATCTCCAAAATATACAAGGCACTGACAGAACTTTACAAGAAAAAGACATCTAATCCCATCAAAAATTGGCAGAAGTAATGGACAGACACTTTGACAAAGAAGAAATACAAATGGCCAAAAGACACATGAAAAAATGCTCCACATCACTAATCATCAGGGAGATGCAAATTAAAACAACTATGAGGTACCACCTCACACCCCAGAGATTGGCACACATCACAAAGAATGAGAACAAGCAGTGTTGGAGGGGATGTGGAGAGAAAGAATTCTTATCCACTGCTGGTGGGAATGCTGTCTAGTTCAACCTTTATGGAAAGCAATATGGAGATTCCTCCAAAAACTTGAAATCAAGCTCCAATTCGATCCAGCTATACCACTCATAGGATTAAACCCTAGGAACACAAAAATACAAAACAAAAACCCCTTCCTTACCCCTATATTCATTGCAGCACTATTTACCATAGCAAGACTCTGGAAACGGCCAAGATTCCCTTCCACATTTGAATGGCTATAGAAACTGTGGTACATATACACAATGGAATATTATGCAGCTGTCAGGAGAGATGAAGTCATGAAATTTTCCTATACATGGATGTACATGGACTCTATTATGCTGAGTGAAATAAGTCAGAGAGAGAGAGAGAAAGACGCCAAATGTTCTCACTCATTTATGGGTTTTAAGAAAAACGAAAGACATTCTTGCAATAATAACTTTCAGACACAAAAGAGAAAAGAACTAAAAGTTACAGCTCACCTCATGAAGCTCATCACAAACAGGGATGAGTTTAGTTAGAGAAATCACTACGTTTTGAACTATCATAATAATGAGAATTTATGAAGGAAATAGAAATCCTGTCTAGAGTACAGGCAGGGGTTGTGTAGGGAGGAGGGAGATTTGGGACATTGGTGAATGGAAAGTTGCACTGGTGATGGGTGGTGTTCTTTACATGACTGAAACCCAAACACAATCATGTATGTAATAAAGTTTTTGAAATAAAAAAAAAAAGAAAAAAATAAAGTCACAAAATTTGCTTATATATGGATGGATTTGGAGACTATTATGTTAAGTGAAATAAGTTAGAGGAAGAGAGATTAGTACAAAATAGTATCACTTATATGTGGAATTTAAAAAATAAGACAGTATAGTACTAACAACCAGAGATAATAGAGATGAGATCTGGAAAGACCAGACCATGATAAGTTTATCACAAAGAGTGTTAAGTGCAGTTAGAGAAATATCTGCACTAACAGCTACCATGACAACAATATAGAGAGAAATACAATCTGTCTAGAAGACAAGCAGGGGTAGGAGGAAGGTAAAAAATAGGAGAGAAATGATGTTAGGGAAATGGCACTGGTGAAGGGGTGTGCATTTTATCGCTAAAACCCAGTTATGAACATATTTGTAACCATGCTGCTTAAATGAAGAAATTATTTTAAACCATTTTTATCCATCAATATTACCTTAGAAAAGTGAAACCAAAGAAGTGATTGAGAATGTGGTCATAAACTCATTTCTTCACGCATAATTAAAATGTTGTATCAACTGAACATTGCCTCTGTAATCACACCCATATTTTCAAGTCTCAGGATCTACCATTCTCTATTTCTTGTCTACATAATTTTGATTAATTTAATTGCGCTGTGCAAATGGAATCAACAATTTTTTTATTTTGCCTTTGGGTTAAATCTTTTTTCAGTAGAGTCAATAGTATGTAAAATATTGTATTCAAAGTTCATTTAGTTTGTAGCTTTTATCAGAATGTCCTTCCTTTTAAGCATAAGAATATCCCATTGTCTGAATATTGAATATTTTGTCTATTTTTTTAAGGATAGAAGAGAAGTTTGTTTCTACCTTTAGGGTATTCTGATATAATGATGCTAGGAAGATGGATATTAGATTATATGGACAAGTTCTTGCTTTTGGTTCTTTTTAGATATACCCAGAAGTGAAAATGAAAATTTTTCTTTCTTGTTAATCATCTCTATTCAGTATTGTATCTCCTCTACTGTCCAGAAATTACCCAAGGGGCTTCCATGTTATTAATGACAGTAGTAAATTTAGGTTATTAACTTCACTAGCAATGTTTAAGAGTATATTATTTTCTGTGACTCTCCATTTGACTTACTCTGGGACATTATTTTTTTCTCAAATTTTGACCATTGATTTTTTACATTTTTAGCTCCTAATATTGGAGATTATTCTTAAGATTTGCCTTTGGTCTCTAGTCAAGTCTTTAGGTAATTGCATCCACTCTTTTGATATTGACACTAGCTCCCCATTTTTAGATTTTTAAAAATTATATTTAAACTTCATAGTTTACAAGGTTGTTCATAAAACAAGTTCTTTTATACTATATCTTTGTTGATTATTTCTAATTTTCCCTTTGTAACTCATCCTACTCTAAACTTTCAACTCAAAAATATACTTAAAAAGCTCTACACTTTTATAAAGTGACATTTTCTTGTACTTAAAATCATTTGGAATATACTACATAGAATATTTCTTATGAAATACAGATGAATATGCTAAATGCTTGTAACTATTTTTGCATATAAAAGTTGACTGAATTTTCATAAAATCAGATAAATTTGCTTTGTTTTTAAAATTTTCCACCTTTGAAATAAACAAGTAGATTTTCCAAATGCATCAGGTTTGAATACAATCATAAAATGCATGTCTTTCTTAACTACTGGTGTTTTGAAATTAAAACATATGGTTTCTATTTTAGAATTAGTGGAAATGACAGGTAGAGGAACATGAGCAGGAAGAGTTATGTAAATTGCTGAGACTAAGGTGTCAAATGGGAAGAATTAAGTTAACATATTCAAAATTGAACCCTTAATTTCTCTTTATCTGTTTTTCTCCCTTCACAATTTCCTCCTCAAAATGAAGGTCAATACAAATATTACTTCCCCTGACAGTTCTTTATAAATTAGCAACAGTGAAGTTATACTTCCTGGTCTTATGAAACTGCTTAATTCATCTTTATAAGATTTATATGTTTAAATTTATATACTCAAAATAAGCCTATATTTGTTATATATTTTTGAATTTTATTTTACATTTCAGCAGAATATAAACTTCCTGAAAGTAGGAAATTATTTTACTGTCTTCTGCAGAAAATTATTTTTATTTATAGGAGTTAAACAATGTTTAAAACATTTTTAAATATTTTTGTGCAAGTTACATTGGACTTATATATATATATATATATATATATATATAGTTAAGCACTGAAGTGACTACAGTAGATCTTGCAATTTAAAACCATTACAGCATATAAGTGGCCACCACACACAAACTCACACACATATATGGACAATGAAGACTGATCATAGATTGCAGTTGAATAATTCTAGAAAATAAGTTTATTATGGGTTCTTAGTTTATGTTAAAATAAGGCTATAAGGATTGTTTAGCTTGTTATTCCCCCCCCCTCCCATATGTACCAGTAGTATCCTGTGGCATTTCTCCTTTTTTCCTAGGCACATTAAAATGGGAAACCTTGAGCATAGAAAGTTCTTATCAAAAAAAGATAGGAACTCCTAAAATTTTTTATTGCAGGGGCCTTTCATCCTGAACATGTGTCAGAATAAGTTGAGTTAAGCTTCAGTTGTTCTTACATCTGCTGTTCACCCCCTGAACCTTGCATTCCATCTTTGGAAGTGGCACAGTTTTTGTACTAGCACCAGGCATCAAACTTCTCTAGGGGAAGGCCCTAAAGCTTCCTTGGCACCCACTTGCTTCAGGGTGGGTTCGTATGACACCCTAACAGCTTGGAAATAGCAAAAACTTACTTTCAGCATGAATTTCTCTGTCTTATCATCTAAAGGTGAGAAAAAAAATCAGAAGACACTCTGTGACACCATGATTTCAACATAGAATCTGAGCAAAAATCTAGATCTCTAATTATTAAACCTGATTGTGACAAATGTGATTGAGGAGAACTTTTCCTGGAACCCTGAAGAAAGACTTTGGGCTTTGTTAATTTAGTATGCCTGGAGCCTGTAGACGGTCTTATAGCAGGAAAGCTTATGGGTGGATAGGGACACCCATTTTTAGACCATAGGATTGTTCTTTCTGTTTTGCCAACTTTTGCTGTGCTGTACAAAAAATTCCACCCTTTTTTTAACTTTTAGATAGAGGCTCCCTAAGTTTTCATCAAACCTGGCACATAAATTTGTTCTACATCATATTTCTGCATTTTAAAAAGGGAAAAAAAACGAAAATGTGTGCCAGGGGCAAGTGGTCTCGGGTGCACTGGTAGAGATAAAAAGGACAGAACTAAATATCCAAGTCAAAATTACCAACAATAGGATCAAAAGACCAAAAGTATAACTTAAAATGTGCCTGTTTTACTGAAAGTCCAGAAGGCAGAGGGTGGTGGTATAGGATGTTCTCTGGGAACATTTGTGGAAGGAGGTGGACACTGGTGGTGGGATTGACACTGATTCTTTGTATGCCTTAAATCCAGCTGTGAAGAACTTTATAAATCACAGTAGTTTCAAAAAATAAAAAATAAAATATTAATAAAACTATTAAATACATTTAGGGAACAGCTTTCCAATGACGAGTTTCTGATGAGTTAATAATTACAACTATAATATGCATAGTATGAGGTGATATAAGAAAATCTAGCTATAATAACTTCTGATTTATGACTACATTATTAGCCTTATTTTGTGGAAGTTTTACTTTATTGAAAACTTAGATATTTGAAAATATAATAAAGAGCAAATAACAGGGTTAATGCAAAAAGATAGCTCTCAGTATAATGTTCTATTCTTACATTATACTATTTTCTTAATTCATTTTATATAATAGTAGACTTGAGATACTTAATTAAATTTCTACCCAGAATTTAAAATATATAAATTAGTACTAATATAATTGAAGCCAGACCATGAAAGCTAAAAGGAAATTAGTGGATGAATTGAATTTTGCTAGTCTACTATCCATAAAATGAAAAAGGATATATGTAAGAGCTAAGAGTCAATGTTTCTTATAAATTCTATTCTGCTTTGAGAGGTTTTTTTTTTTTTTATAAAGGGAGGAAGTGTGGATAATATAAAATTTATAGATGGGACTTGAATTGAAATAAATTATCTGGTTTTGTAGAGAGAAGAAAAACAAGAAAGGCATCCTAGAATGGAATAAATGACTATGTAACTTGACTGGAAAGCAGATGTTAGAAAGTGAATAAGAAGTTAATTTGCCTAAAAACTATTGTATAATTCAACAAGAATTTATGTCCTACACACCTTTTTGAGGACTTTTTTTATATTTTATTTAAACACCTTGATTACATACATGATTGTGTTTGGGTTTCAGTCATGTAAAGAACACCAACCATCACCAGTGCAACATTCTCATCACCAATATCCCAAATCTTTCTCCTCCCCACCCAACCCCCGCCTGTACTCTAGACAGGCTTTCTATTTCCCTCATACATTCTCAATGTTAGGATAGTTCACAATGTAGTTATTTCTCTAATTAAACTCATCCCTGTTTGTGATGAGCTTCATGAGGTGAGCTGTAACTTCTAGCTCTTTTCTCTTTTGTGTCTGAAAATAATTATTGCAAGAATGTCTTTCATTTTTCTTAAAACCCATAGATGAGTGAGACCCTCTCTCTCTCTCTCTCTCTCTCTCTCTCTCTCTCTGACTTATTTCAGGACTTTACTAAATTTTTTTTATCTTTGTTTTGTTTTGGGGCCACACCCATTGATGCACAGGTTACTTCTGACTAAGTGCTCAGAAATAACTCCTGGCTTGGGGGGGATCATATGGGTCTCCAGGGGATCCAACTGCTGTCAGTCCTAGGCTAGGCTTGCAAGGCAGACGCCTTATCTATAGCACCACCACACTGGCCCTAAGATTTTACTAAAATTTTAAGAAAATAATTTTCTTATTTTCTTGAAGTAAAAATAAAATTCTATGATGCTTGTTCAAAGCATGATATTAAGGTTAAAAGGCATTTTAAAATTTAAGCTAAGCAGGTCTAATGCAAAATTTTTTTTTACTGTGAAACTCTAGTTTCCTTTTTATTTTGTTTTCTGGGTCACACCTTGCTTTTCTCATAGTTTAGTCATGGCTCTGGGTTCAGGGATCACTTCTGGCCAGGCTTAGAGAGCCAAATGGCATGAGGGGTTGAATCCTGGGTCAATTGCATAGATGTTATATACCTGTAGACCCTGTGTCTTTGGTGTCTAACATTCCTATGACAAGACTTATTGGACATTTAGAACAAACATTTAATTTTTATTTAATTTTTATTGATACATTATAAATTATGTCTTTCATAGTTGTATTTCAGTACATAGTGACAGTGAATTAGGGCCATTCTCACCACCAATGTTGATTCTGGTTGAGACCAGAGTTCCCAGCATGCATCCCAAACTTCCACGCTTAGCCCCTCGGACTATTAGTGTAACAGGTCCATTTTGTATTTAGCTTGTTATAGTTTGGGTTGCTTGATTCTGTTGTTAAATTGTTTTTAAAAATAAATTTCACTATATTTGGGCTGTTTCTGCATGAAAAAAATAAAAAGGTTTTAAAAACATTTTAATTTGGAAAATGTACATAATTTAATTAAATTCAAATGGATCCTGAAGGCATAACAACTGTTCAAATTTTGATACAATTAAAAAGAGTTTAGCTTTAAAAATATGTTAGTTTAAATTTCATGTGGGTAGTTTATCATTATAGAAACATCTTTCGCAGAATCTAGTCCTTATCTATGTTTTTATTATATTGTGCCAATTACATAAATTGCCTAATGTGATTTTCTAGTTGACAGTCATTTTAACTAAATTTAAGTCAAACATATATGAAGCTTAGTCTGAAATTCCAACTTTGGAATATAACATATTTTTTCATGGATTATTTATATAAATTATGCATTTGTAAGTTTCTATCATTTCTCTAAGATTTTGGAGTTCTTGAGCAAGAGGAGTTGAACAGATCAGTCTGATAATCATACAAAGAATGATATATTTTCTGCATACTTTATAAAAATTCTTGAAAAGTATGACTAATAATATTGTAAATCACAGTATTACATAAAATATTTTAAAATATAATATAAATAAGTTACATATTACTTATTGAACTAAATGGTTCTGACTGATAATTATCTGATTATGCAGTCATTAAGAATACTGCAATTTAATTTATTTTAATTTTTGATATTTTTAAATTCTTTGTATTGCAATTAATGGTGTATGACTTATTTTAGATAAGTAATGAAACTCATAGGTAAGCAGTTCTAACTGTGCAATGGGATGGATTCTTATCGTCATCTTATATTTTTCATACCTCATCTTACAGCAGGAATAGAAAACCACTCTCATCGTGTAGAATTGGTGTGAGAATAAAATGAGACACAATATGTGAAGACAATAGAAGAGTGCGTTTGTGTGTGTGCCTGTAAATGTTGAGGATATTGTTTATGCTATTTAATTTACATTTGGTGAGGGAACTTTGGGTCATATCTTGCAGTGTACAGGGCTTACTTTTGGCTTGCTACTCAGGGATCATGACTGGCAGTGCATGTGAGACCACAAATGGCTTGAGAGACGAAACTGGTGTTGGCTTGTGTAAAGCAAGCATCTAAATCTTCTGTACTATCTGGCTCTGTTTAGTGTAATTTAAATCTAGCTTTCGGTTTTGGTTTTGGTTTTGGGTCATGCCTGTCGATGTTCAGGGGTTACACTTGGCTCTGCGCTCATAAATTACTCTTGGCAGGCTCATGGGGCCATATGGGATGCCAGTGATCAAACCTGGGTCTACCATGTGCAAGGCAAATGCCTTCCCTGCTCCAAACCCAATCTATTTAAAAATTTTTTGTCAATAGTCATTGTAAATACAGTGTTGTTGGGTTTCATGCACACAATGATAAAACACCAATCCCTTCACAAGTGCCCACTTTCCCCCACCAATTTTTATATATATGTATATATAATGTGTATGTATATGTAGACATTTGCATATATTTATGAATTAGTATATATAAATACATATTTGTGTTCATATTCATTCACAGTTTTGCACAGTTTGTTACAGTACTTTTGCTGACAGGGTTTCATATATTAAATTTGACCAACTTTCAACATCACTTCCTCCCCTATTAGGCATTTTCCACTACCCCTCCTTATCCTATCCCCCAACCCCCTCAAGAGTTTGTTTTCTTCTTACTACCAGTCATCATTTTCTTTGTTTTAGTTGTTTATCTATGGGCATTCATTATTTAACTGTTATGTTTCTTTATATTTCACATATGAGAGAGATCATTTTGAATTGGTTTCTCCCTTTCTAGTATTTCCTCTTCATATATTCTCCATGTTCTTCTATGCAACATCTACTAAAGGAATGCAAATCAATCAGCAATGAGGCAACCATTTCACACAACAGAGACTGGCAAACAAAAGAACAAGTACAACCAGAGCTGGCATGGGTGCAGAGAGAAAGGAACTATAATTTATTGCTGGTGGCAATGCTGACTAGTCCAGCCTTTTGGAAAACAACATGGACATTCCTGAGAAATTTCTAGGCATTGAGCTTTCATTGTACCACACAACTTAATATTTTGGAATATACTCTTAAGTCTCTGAAACTAACAAACAAACAATTAAAGAAAAAAATTTTACTCCTGTTTCTTGCAGCACTATTCAACAGAACCAGAATCTGGAACAACAAAGTATATGTGTCCAAAGCTACTAGATATAGAAACTATGGTACATATATACAGGGGAATACCTCCATGTTATAATCAATAAAACAATAAATTTATAACTTTTTAAAAATTCATTATAAGTCTGAGGCCGAAGGAGTGGTGCGGAGCGGTAAGGCATCTGCTTTGACAACGCTAGTCTAGTATAGACTGCGGTTCCATCCCCCAGTGTCCTATATAGTCCCCCAAGTCAGAAGCGATTTCTGAGCGCATAGCCAGAGTAATCCCTGAGCATCATTGGGTGTGGCTCAAAAATTCATTGTAGGGTCTGGAGCGACAGCATAGTGCTTGTTTCCAGGTGAATGACCCAGGCTCTATAGCTGACATTCCATGTCATTCCCTTAGCTTGGCAGGAGTGATTTCTGTGTGTAAAACCAGGAATAATCCCTGAGCATTGGCCCTCACCAAAGAAAATCAATCATGGTTATAAAAAATGTTAATTCTCTTTTTACCAAAATTTTAGTCTTCTCTTATTCTCTTTCTTCTGTGTTTGTATGCATGTGTATGATGTTTTTTGTTTTGTTTTTTGTTTGTTTGTTTGTTTTTGTATCACATCCAACTCTGCTTAAGGATCACTGATGGCTCTATGTCTTTGATAGTGCCAAGACCAGAACCAAAGGCCATATGCAAATGATGCCTAGATCCTTGTATTATCTCTGGTCCTTAGTAATATCATAACCATTTTATGTATTATAAATGTGATTTATTATTTTAGTAAGGATATTATTAAGAAGAGACTGGAAATTTGAAAGAATACTTGCAATTTTTTTAGGTATAAGAGTTTATTTACTTTTTCACATGTTAAAAATGCTAGTGCTTTGATTTCCAATGTGTTTTGCATTGGCATCACCTGAGGAAAAAATAATGGCTCAAGTTGTGTACCAAGCCTGATACCAACTAGAGTCTATTTTGTCGCCACATCCCACTGATTCCTGTGCATATTTGTTTGAAAATCCTCACTGTATTATAAATTTCAGGGTACCTATAGTCTGTACAACATAGAAGAGCATGGTTACCTTCTCCTCAAGTGTCTGAACTGTGTTTTCTCTTATTTTCACTGATAAGGGAGAAAATGGAGAGAAAGATGTTAGTGGGAACTATATTTAAAGGAAGAAGAAATAAGGGAAGATCATTGGGAATGCTCATACTTCCACTACAAGTCCATATTTTCTTTATTTTTGCTAGTGGTCATTATAAAACTAGGACAATGACTAGAAGATAAAGGGGTTTCATAATTTCACTCTTTATTTTAATAGTTTTAAGAATGTTTTAGTGATTATTCCTCATAGTATTTTACTCCAAGAGAAAGTACATGTTTTCTTCTCTTCCAGTCTTAAAATCACTCATTACATTTCTAATTAAAAATTACATATTAGGGACCAGAGTATGTAGCCCAAGCAGTAGGACATTTGCATTGCACGCGCTAACCTAGGACGGACGACAGTTCGATCCCCAGGTGTCCCATATTGCCCCCCAAACAAGGAGTGATTTCTGATCTTATAGCCAGGAGTAGCCCCTGTGTGTCACCAGGTGTGGCCCAAAAAAAGCAAAAAAAAAGTGACATAATATTGGTTAATACATTGTTTATGCTTTTAGGAAATTAAGAATTTTGAAAATTTAAAAATGTGTGCATATATATGTATATATGTGTGTATATATATGTATATATATGTGAATATAACAAGCTCACTATTACCGTGCTTATATTGCTTTATTAGTCCTCTGGAAGTCCCTTTCACTATTATATATTCACTGTTAGATGCCCCCAACCTTGTACTATTTAATATTCATTACTACAATGAGAATCCAGACATTTGATTATTTTTTTGCTGGGGTTCTTTGTTTTATTTCTCTATATTTCACAAATGCATAAAATCATACAAAATTTTCTTTTATCCTAAATTAAACAAATACACTTTAGAGGCATTGAGACTTTAGAAGAAAAATATAAAAATTTTCAGAATAATTTCATGAGTATTAAACACTGTTGACAGTTTGATTTGGTTTCATCCACTTCTTTCCTTTGAAGACTCCTTTAAGAAACTTTTAAAACCAAATTTTGAGACTCTACAGTGAAGTAGTGATATTAAGAGAATGTCATGGAAATTTATGAAGAATAATATTATACACTTATTTTGAAACTAATTGTGTAATTTAGTTTTATTCCAAGAGGTAAAAGAACTTGTGAAATCTAAGTAGTTATGGTTTAGAGCTTTAGTTTTTTACTAATTTAAGAAGTTTTACCTGAGATTTATAGTTATTCTATTATTTAATTGGAATTTTAAAAATGTATATATAGCACATATATAACCTACTTAAAGTTAATATTTTCTTAAAGAGGAAAATAGAGTTTATAAGTGAATTTTTCTCAGGTAGGATAAGACTTGTGACAAATGGTTTTCTCAGTTTCTTAAATTTTATCACCATATCTGATATTAAGATATGTGATTATATATTTTATGAAGTAATATTTTATGTAAATATATTCTAAAGGTCATTTTCAGTTTGCATGATTTAAACCAATATATCTTCAAAGGTATGCCTTGAATGTGGTGAAGATTATTGTTCAGTCTGCTTTGCTAAAATCCACCAGAAAGGGGCACTAAAACTCCATAGAACATCTCTTTTGCAGGTAAGATTAAAAAGCTCTCATAGTAAAATATTTATAAAAGACAACATAAAGACCTTTAAAACTTGCTTAATTATTTAAAATTTAAGATGATTTACATTATTTTCTTAAATTATATTATATACAAATAGTCTACATATACCTCAAACTTACTTCTCTGAACACTTATCTGGATTCTCTTTTACTATTAAACTATGTTTTAAAACAGTTCCTAAAAGAATTCTAATATAGTACCTTGATTAGCTTTTAGTATATATAATTCTATATTTAAATTTACAATGTACATATTGTACTACATTGTATTACAATGTAGAATTAGAGAGTATTAGATTTACAGTGATTTCAAATGAGCACATGGTTTAAGTTTGATTTTAAACTACTTTATAAATTAAAATTTTATGTTTTCACGTTTATTTAAAATGTAATGTTTTATTTGAAATTATACCAATTAAATCATATATCTCTCAGATTATACTACTCTTCTGAGCCAAAATCTATTACATATTTTTATTACTGATCTATTAATCACTTATAATTGACATAAATATTTTAGACATGTGATACTTAACTATAGCACATCTTTCACTACTACCATGCTATTATTTTTACCCAGATTGTTCTTTGCCCCTATCCCTTTGATTCAAATCTGTTGGCAAAAATCTCATTCACCCCCTTGATAGTTGTCTATTCTCTTTATTGTCACTTTGTTTTTTTGTTCGTTTGCTTTGTTTTGTTTTTGGGCCACACCCGGTGATGCTCAGGAGTTATCCTGACTATGCACCCAAAAATCGCTCCTGGCTCTAGGACTATATGGGACACCAAGGATAGAACCCAGGTCCATCCTGGGAAGAAGTGTGCAAGGCTTCAGCCCCCTCATTGTCATTTTAAACTCCACAAATGAGTACAAGTATTTGGTAAATGCCTTTTTCCTTATGACTAGCTTTGCTCAGCATGCTTAATGTGAATTACAAGAGTTCATCTTTTTCAATAGCTGAGAAATGCTGTGCTGTATACATATACCACAATTTTTATAACCAGTTGCCTGCATTAAACACTGGGTTATTCTCAGATCTTGGCTATGGTAAATATGCTTCAATGAATATGGTGCAAATATCTTTTAAAATTATTACTTTTTTTTTGCCAAGGAGTGAAATTACTGATTCATATGGAAGTTCTATTTTAATTTTTTAATTTTCAATATTTTGATGTCTTTATACAATTTTTCATAGAAAGTGAACTAGCAATAGTTCCAATAACAGTAAATGAAGTTATTTTTACATCTTTGTCAAAATTTCTTGTATTCGACTTTTTGAGGTGGGTATTTCTTATTGGTAAATGACATCTTTGTCATTTTTTAAAATTTTTATACTATTTTTTATTTAAACACCTTGGCTACAAACATGATTGTGGTTAGGTTTCAGTCATATGAGATGACACCTCCCATCACCAGTGCAACATTCCCACCACCAATGTCCCAAATATCCCTCCACACTTTCCCACTCCCACCTGTACTCTAGACAGGCTTTCAATTTCCCTCATATATTCTCATTGTTAGGATAGTTCGCAATGCAGTTATTTCTTAACTAAACTCATCACTCTTTGTGATGAGGTTCATGAGGTGGGCTGTAATGTCCAACCCTCCTCTCTTTTGTCTCTAAAAATTATTGAGAGATGTCTTTCATTTTTCTTAAAACACATAGATGAGTGAGACCATTCTTCGTGTCTCTCTCTCTCTCTCTCTGACTTATTTCACTCAGCATAATAGATTCCATGTACTTCCATGCATAGGAAAATTTTATAACTTCAACTCTCCTGACAGCTGCATAATATTCCATTGTGTATATGTACCATGCTTTCTTTAGCCATTCATCTGTTGAAGGGCATCTTGGTTGTTTCCAGAGTCTTGCTATGGTAAATAGTACTGCAATAAATAAGTAAGGAATTTTTGTATTGTATTTTTGTGTTGAGTGGTATAGCTGGGTCATATGGGAGCTCAATTTCCAGTTTTTGGAGGAATCTCCATATTGCTTTCCAGAAAGGTTGAACTAGTCGGCATTCCCACCAACAGTGGATAAGAGTTCCTTTCTCACCGCATCCTTGCCAACACTGCTTGTTCTCATTCTTTGTGATGTGTGCCAATCTCTGTGGTGTGAGGTGGTACCTCATAGTTGTTTTGATTTGCATCTCCCTGATGATTAGTGATGTGGAGCATTTATTCATGTGCCTTTTGGCCTTCTGTATTTTTTCTTTATCAAAGTGTCTGTCCATTTCTTCTCCCCATTTTTTAATGGGATTAGATGTTTTTTTCTTATAGAGTTCTGTCAGTGCCCTGTATATTTTGGATATTAATGCCTTATCTGATGGGTATTGGGTGAATAGTTTCTCCCAGTCAGTGGGTGGCTCTTGTATCCTGGGCACTATTTCCTTCGAGGTGCAGAAGCTTCTCAGCTTAATATATTCCCATCTGTTAATTTCTGCTTACACTTGCTTGGAGAGTGCAGTTTTCTCCTTAAAGATGCCTTTAATCTCAATGTCATGGAGTGTTTTACCTACGTGTTGTTATATATACCTTATGATATCAGGTATCGAGGTCTTTAATCCATTTGCATTTTACATGACGTTAGCTGGGGGTCTAAGTTCAATTTTTTGCAAGTGGCTAGCCAGTTGTGCCAACACCACTTATTGAAGAGGCTTTCTTTGCTCCATTTAGGATTTCTTGCTCCTTTGTCAAAGATTAGGTGATTGTATGTCTTGGGAACATTCTCTGAGTACTCAACTCTATTCTACTGATCTGATGGTCTATCTTTATTCCAATACCATGCTGTTTTGATAACTATTTCTTTGTAATACAGTTTAAAGTTGGGAAAGTAATGCCTTCTATATTCTTTTCCACAATAATTGCTTTAGCTATTTGATGGTGTTTATTGTTCCAAACGAATTTCAAAAGTGCCTGATCTATTTCTTTGAAGAATGTCATGGGTATCTTTAGATGGATCTTTGTCATTTTGATTTTAATTATAAACAGTGATGATAATCACTTATTCACATTGTCACCATATGTATAACTTTTGAAAACTGTCTGGTCATATATATACATATAAATAAATATTTATATTTATATATAAATAAATATTTATATTTATATATATAAATATATATTTATTGATTGATGTTTTGGCCACACCTGGTTATGCTCAGGGGTTACTCCTAGCTATGCGCTCAGAAATTGCTCCTGGCTTGGGGAACTATATGGGGTCAGGGGGTCAAACTGTGTCTGTTCTAGCCTAGGCTAGCTCACACAAGGCAAATGACTTACTGCTTGCAGCACCACTCTTGCCCCTCTGTCTTTATTTTTAAGTCATTTTCTTTTTAATTTGTTGCAGTCCCTCTCCTCATTTTTTGTCAATGACATTAAATTCATGAGGATACAAAAATAAAGTAGATTCTACTTATGTTTATTTCCTTTTGATGTATTTATGTATTCCTATCTAATGTCATGGCTTGTAATCTATTTTTAATTTTAAATATATTTTGCTATGTTGTAAGTCCCTGTTTTGGCAGTTGATTTCTAGCACTTGATTCAACTGTATACTTTTAGTTCTATTTTTATAAATATATATATATATATATATCTGAAGATTTATATATAGGCTTCCAATTTACTTCCTTTTTACAGACAATACTATTTATTCTTACATAGTTATTATTCTTTGAGATTCCTAAACTCAAATATTTCATGTTTAAAATGTTAAATTTTATAGGTATAATGAAATTTTTATATCATTGTTATGCTTTGTGATGCCTTGGTTTGCCATAAATTTTATTCATTTTGTAGTAATTTATTTTATTTACACATATAATATATGTTATATAACATGTATAAATATATACTACATATGTATATGTATATATATGGTTTTGGGGCTCTTTCAGGGGTTACTCCTGGTTCTGAGCTCAGAATCGCTCCTGGCAGGCTCAGGGACCATATAGTATACTGGGATAGACCTGGGTCAGTTCTGAATCAGTCAAGTTCAAGAAATATGCCCTACAATTGTGTTATCACTCTGGTCACAATTTCAATAATATTTATTGATAACTTTTAAAGATGCCGAGTCTGTGAGTGATAGCACAGCAGAGAGGGCACTTTCCTTGCACACAGCTGACCTAAGTTCAATTCCTGGCATATCATATGGTCCTCAAAGCTACCAGAGAGACAGAAATAACCCCTGAACACTGCTGGGTGTGCCTCCCCCAAAAGACCCCCATAAAAATTAAAAAGGTAAAGAAAACAAAAAATAAATAAAAAAAAAAACCCTCAAAGATGAATAACACTAAAATCTTATCTTTAAGGACCTGGAGATAAAAAGTAACTATAAGTAAATTATTTGTGTAGTGGATAATACAAGATATTATCTTGTATGTCAAGGGGAGATAGATTTTGGATTTTTTAGATTCAGTAAAATTATTGGTATATTTTGATATATTTTTTTCTTCATGAAACTAAAACATAAATTTATCCAAGTATGCTATCGACCACACTCAAGATAACCAAGAAAGAAAACCGACATTATATAAACATTTATAAACATCAGGGTTGTTTTTGAGTGGCTATTCAATATTTTAAGCATCTAGGTCGAAATTATGGGAGAAACACACACAGATACAGTTATTACTTGTAAACTGCAGGACAACAGTCAGAAATTACAATTGATGAATTGAAGTATGAGTATTGGTCCTAAAACCAATAATTTTAGAGTTCAATTATATATGACTATTACATAAATATTTATATAGTTAAAATGAAAACAAAACTAAGTATAATTCTATTAATATACTGTAATTCTGAACAGCATTGAGTTAGACTAAAGACATTACTTTTAAAAGTTAACTCTAGTGTGAGTCAAAACCAGAGCACAGAAATTGTGCAGACTATCATTCTTACCCCCAAATCCACCAGCAATATAATATATCACCATACCCTTTTGCATAGGAAACAAAATACTATGCAGCTGCAAGGAATGATAAAAATATACGATTTTTTGCAATCTGCATAGAGCTAGATAAGGATAAGCACAGGATAGTCTCACTTATCTAGTGTATAGATAACTAGATTTAAAGGAAATATATCCCATAGTTGACACAATTGATCATAATACATGTTTCAGGAAGAACAAAGGCAAAGTATTTAAAAATAAAAAAAAACTAATGAGATGGAAGAGAAAGAGAAGATTCAGTAGCAAGTATTTTTTGAAAATCATTGAATCACTAATTAACTAATTAAAGGCCTAGCAGGTTTAATAAGCTTTTCTTCTTCTTCTTCTTCTTCTTCTTCTTCTTCTTCTTCTTCTTCTTCTTCTTCTTCTTCTTCTTCTTCTTCTTCTTCTTCTTCTTCTTCTTCTTCTTCTACTTCTTCTTCTTCTTCTTCTTCTTCTTCTTCTTCTACTTCTTCTTCTTCTCCTTCTTCTTCTCCTCCTCCTCCTCTTCCTCCTCCTCCTCCTCTTCCTCCTCTTCCTCCTCCTCCTCTTCCTCCTCCTCCTCTTCCTCCTCTTCCTCCTCCTCCTCTTCCTCCTCCTCCTCCTCTTCCTCCTCCTCCTCCTCTTCCTCCTCTTCCTCCTCCTCCTCTTCCTCCTCCTCCTCTTCCTCCTCCTCCTCTTCCTCCTCCTCCTCCTCCTCCCTCCTCTTCTTCTTCTTCTTCTTCTTCTTCTTCTTCTTCTTCTTCTTCTTCTTCTTCTTCTTCTTCTTCTTCTTCTTCTTCTTCTTCGAATAAGAGTTAAAGAAGTACAGCAAAAACAGTGTTAGAGGGGCCTGAGAGATAGCATGGAGGTAAGGCGTTTGCCTTTCATGAAGAAGGACGGTGGTTCGAATCCCGGCATCCCATATGGTCCCCTGTGCCTGCCAGGGGCGATTTCTGAGCATGGAGCCAGGAGTAACCCCTGAGCACTGCCAGGTGTGACCCAAAAAACAACAAGCAAACAAACAAAAAATAAACAGTGTTAGAGTGGCAATTGTTGTTTGCATAGGCACAGAAAAATATGGGGAACATGGAAAGGAAAAGCCTTGGCCTAAATACAAGGAGACCTTACCCCTGAAGTTTTCTGGCATAAGACCATTTGTAGGCTCAATGCATACTAGATTTTCCAACCAAGTTATTTTCTATAGTGCCAATAAACCTTTTTCCCCCTGCACAGTTGTTGTTGTTGGTGTCAGGTTTCTGTAGTTAAAGATCCTGGAATCTGTGTATATCCTACAGTAAAGTCAGGATGATGTGGAGCGTCCTCTAGTTTCATTTCACACTTAGAGGGCAATACGAATAGCCCTGCCCTGAAAGCAGGTTGTTGTTATGTCTTCTTGGTGTTAAGGGACCCCTCTTTGTAGAAGGTCGATGCTGGGGCAGCAGTAGGGTCTTCTATGATAGAGGATTGCTCCCAGGTGATGTTATAGACAACCGTGGTTGTTTTGTAGATGGCATCTTGGTTCAGGGGTGAATGGACAGTGCCCACTCTTCTGAGGCCTGTGCCAGGTCATTATGACAATATTCAGGGTGGAAGGTCCCACTGTATTACAAGATTTGTGTGTTTCTATCTCTATAAGATAAGAATGTATTTGTAGTATTTTCCTATTTTAATGTGCCTATGCATAAGGGGAACAATGCCTCATGGCATTATTTGTGCATAGGGGGACCACTGGAACAAGTCCAACAATCCCCATAACTTGGTTCTAATATAAGTTCTAAATATAGGGACTCTTCTACCATAATTCTTACTGAACAGATTACAAAGAGAAGAACAGACAAACCAGTGGGGGAAATCGTCACTGTATAAGAGAATATTCAGTAAGGGTTTTAGCTGTTAAGGGACTACATACAAGATATTCAAAAGATATATGTACATGTCTCTTTTATGTCTTTGTAATAGTTGGGGCCTGGAGAGATAGCATGGAGGTAGTGCATTTGCCTTGCATGCAGAAGGTCAGTGGTTCAAATCCTGGCATCCCATACAGTCTCCCGAGCCTGCCAAGAGTGATTTCTGAGTGTAGAGCCAGGAGTAACCCCTGAGCGCTGTCGGGTGCGACCCGAAAACCAAAAAAATAAATAAATAAAAATAAAATAAAATAGTTGGGGGTGTGTAAAATCCGGTGCATCACTTTGGTCTGTGATTTGACTTGTGCAATCTCATAACCGGCTGGCAGTGGACCCATAACAGAAAAAATCCTTGAGCCGTGACTTCTCAGAAACCAAGTCTCTTAGCAAGCAAAGGCCCACAATGAAGGAAGGAGGAGGGAAGGAAGCCTTTGAGAGTGGATCAATAGCAACATAGTATTGGAATTTCTTAGGCTGAAAGGCTATCATATCACTTAGGGTGCAGTTAGGCAGCTGGCTTTGTGTGGGGATAATTATCTGCTTCTTGAGGAGCCAAGAACTGAAGGTAAAGGGTTAAATGTGGGGTAATGCTAGTTGGAGGTGAGGGAGTAAAGGACTAGAAATGAGGTTGTAGGGAGGTAGGCAAGGGCAGAATATAATATGGACATTCTGCATCTGCAAAACATACATTAATTATTGGGGGTGCTGAGAGGCCAGGGAGGCTCCCAGACTTCTCCCCTCTTCCTCCCAAAATCCAGGGGCATGCCTGGATGCTGGCCCAGCAGCCATAAAGGTGGGTGCCAGGGAGGACTCTAAAGGGGACCTCAGGACTATCCCCTGCCCCCACCCAGCATACGGGGGGAAGATATTAGGGAGGGGGGCAAGCGGATTTATAACTTCCGGTTCTATAGTAAATCCTTTTCTGTTCTGGAAGCTAGCTCTGGCCAGCATGGCGTGTTGGGAGACCCTAGGCCAAAGGCCTTTTCCCTAGCTTGTTGGGTACTGAGAGACCAGGGAGGCTCCCAGCTATCTTTCCCCTTCCTCCCGGACTCCAGGGGCATCCCTGTGTGCTGGCCCAGGCAGCCAGAAAGTGGATGCTGGGGAAGACTCTAAAGAGGGTTGGGCTGGGGGAAATCACCAGCAACTTTCTCACTGGTCTCCATTTTCAAAACTGCGCAGCGCATATGATATAAATCAATAGGATTTTCTATGATTAATGTATGTTTTGCAGATGTCATCATATATATATATATATATATATATATCATTTTTTAAAGGGATATATTTCTAAATAATAAAGAAACACTATTATTACTCCTTCTATATTAACTAAGACTAACATATAAAAGGACTTTTCCTTTTTCAATTAATTGTGGTTTGGGGGCAACAATTGGTGATGCTCAGATTTATTCCAAATTTTTTGTTCATGATTTACTCCTGATTATGCAAAGAGAAATATATGTTGTGCTGGGGACAAAGTGCAAAACTTTCTTTACCATTGTCATGATAGTTATTAGTGTAGGTATTTCTCTAACTGCACTAAAAGCTCTTTGTGGTAAGCTTCATACAATGGGCCAGTTTTTCCAGCTCTTATCTCTATTTTCTCTGGGTATTATTACAATAATATCTTTAAGTAGAATGTCTGTCACGAATACAGGCAGGGGTGGTGGAGAAGGGAGATGGTGGGCATTGGTGATGGGACTATTGCACTGGTGAAGGGAAGTGTTCTTTTTATGACTGAAACCCAACTACAAACATGTGTAATCATGGTGCTTAAATATATTATTAAAAAAAACAGTGCAAAACAATCATCTTAATATATGTACTATATCTCTGTTGATTTTAGATTGATTCATGCTTTGCAGAGTTTCCTCCAATTTTACTATTGCATTATTAACTCCTTTAAATAGTTTTTTTTTTTTTTTTTTTTGGTGAGAGAGAGGCATAACCACAGTGCTGGCATATCCTGGCTCTGAATTAAACGATTACTTCTGGCAAGTCTCATGGGACTTTATGGGATGATGAAAATTGAATTCAGGTCCTCTATCTGCAAGAAAGTGTCCTAACAACTTTACTATTTATTAAGACTTAAATAGTTAATTATATACAAAATGAAGTTAAAATTTATAAGTGAAATAATTTCAAATTAATATTTCACTACTATATTTAGAAATATTATACTACTATATTTATATATTTATATTTACTATATTTTTAACAAAGCATTTTAAAATAAAACTTTTTTCCCAGTAGATAAGAATTACTTTAATGAAAACTAAGGTATTAACATATAAGACATTCTTATTTCCTTTAGACAATATCTGATCAAACAGAAGAGACAAGGTTAATCAGAAAATAACTATAACAAGGGGAAAAACAAACACAAGACATTCCATTTTGAAGTATGACATACACAAAGGGAGGTTGGATTAGGTAAATCATTAATGGATTCTGATACGTATTTTTTCTAAATTGGAATAGAGATTTTCTTAATTGGAAAGGAAAGACCTTGGGATAGAGGAAGATTAGTAATGAGAAAGAGATAATTGAGATTGAATTTTCATGTTTTCTGGTGTGAGGCAATTTAATAAAGCCTCTATTTTTTAATCAACAAGAGATCTGCCTATATTGCTATAACTAGGAATATATTTTTGTTTGAATATACTTAAAGAGAAATAAATTCCAGGACAATCTTAGAATTTATAGTCTTTTATTAAACACCTTGATTACACATACCATTGTAGTTGGGTTTCAGTTATGAAAAAAAAAAAAACCCTATTCACCAGTGCAACATTTCCATCACCAATGTCCCAATTCTGCCTCCTCCCCACCCCACCCCCACCTGCACTCAATACAGTCTTTCTACTTCCCTTATTCATTCACATTGTTAGGATAGTTCTCAATGTAGTTATTTCTCTAACTGCACTCATCACTCTTTGTGGTGAGCTTCATGTTGTGAGCTGGACCATCCATCCTCCTCTCTTTTGTCTCTGGGAATTACTATAAAAATTTCTTTTATTTTTCTTATAAACCATAGATGAGGGAGACTATTCTGCATCTCTCTCTCTCTCTCTCTCTCTGATTTATTTCACTCAGCATAATAGATTCCATGTGCATCCATGTATAGGAAAATTTCATGACTTCATCTCTCCTATGTCTGCACAATATTCCATTGTGTATATGTACCACAGTTTCTTTAGCCATTCATCTGTTGAAGGACATCTTGATTGTTTCCAGAGCTGGCTATTGTAAATAGTGCTGCAATGAATATAGGTGTGAGGAAGGGATTTTTGTGTTGTATTTTTGTGTTCCTAGAGTATATTCCTAGGAGTGGTATAGCTGGATCGTATGGGAGCTCAATTTCCAGATTTTGGAGTAATCTCCATATTGCTTTCCATAAAGTTCGGACTAGACAGCATTCCCAGAGTTCCTTTCTCTCCCCATCTCCGCCAGCACTGCTTGTTTTCATTTTTTGTGATGTGTGACAATCTCTGTGGCATGAAATAGTAGCTCATAGTTGTTTTGATTTGCATCTCTCTGATGATTAGTTATGTGGAGCATTTTTTCTTGTACCTTTTGGCCATTTGTATTTCTTCTTTGTCATAGTGTTTGTTCATTTCTTCTTGCCATTTTTTGATGGGATTAGATGTTTTTTTCTTGTAAAGTTCCATCAGTGCCTTGTATATTTTGGAGATTATTCCCTTTTTTGATGGGCATAGGGTGAATAGTTTCTCCTACTCAGTGGGTGGCTCTTGTATCCTGGGCACAATTTCTTTTGAGGTGCAGAAACTTCTCAGCTTAATATATTCCCATCTATTTATTTCTGTTTTCACTTGTTTGTAGAGTGCTGTTTTCTTCTTTAAAGATGCCTTTGGTCTCAATGTCATGGAGTGTTTTACCTACGTGTTGTTCTATATACATTATGGTTTCAGATCTGATATCAAGGTCTTAAATCCATTTGGATTTGACCTTTGTAAATGGCATTAGCTGGGGGGTCTTATTTCGATTTTTTTTTGTAAGTAGCTAACCAGTTGTGCAAACACCACTTGTTGAAGATGCTTTCCTTGCTCCATTTAGGATTTCTTGCTCCTTTATCAAAAACTAAGTGATTGTATGTCTGGGGTGTATTCTCCAAGTACACGAGCCTACTCTACTGATCTGTTGGTCTATCTTTATACCAATACCATGCTGTTTTGATAACTATTGCTTTGTAGTACAATTTAAAATTGGGGAAAGTAATGCCTTCCATATTCCTTTTCCCAAGGTGTGCTTTAGCTATTCTAGGGTGTTTGTTGTCTCAAATGAATTTCAGAAATGTTTGATCTACTTCCTTGAAGAATGTCATGGGTATCTTTAGAGGAATCACATTAAATTTGTACAGTGCTTTGGGGAGTATTGCCATTTTAATGATGTTAATCCTGCCAATCCATGAGCAGGGTATGTGTTTCCATTTCTACTTGTCCTCTTTTATTTTTTTGGAGTAGGGTTTTATAGTTTTCTTTGTATAGGTCCTTCACGACTTTGGTCAAGTTGACTCCAAGATATTTGAGTTTGTGTGGCACTAATGTGAATGGGGTTGTTTTCTTAATGTCCATTTCTTCCTTATCATTATTGGTGTATAAAAAGGCCATTGATTTTTGTGTGTTAATTTTATAGCCTGCCACAGTGCTATATGAATCTATGTTTTTCTATAAGCTTTTGGGTAGAGTCTTTAGGGTTTTCTAAGTAGAGTGTCATGTTATCTACAAACAGTGAGAGCTTGACTTCTTCCTTTCCTATCTGGATTACCTTGATATCTTTTTCTTGCCTAATTGCTATAGCAAGTATTTCCATGCTATGTTGAATATTAGTCGTGAGAGTGGTCTGCCTTTTCTTGTACCAGAATTGAAGGCTTTTAGTTTTTGTCCATTGAGGGTAACATTTACCATTGGATTGTGGTAGATCGCCTTGACTATATTGTGAAAGATTCCTTTCATTCCCATCTGTTTAGATTTTTTTTTTTATCAAGAATGGGTGTTGGGGGCTGGCGACATAGCACGGAGGTGTAAAGCCTTTGCCTTCCATGCAGAACGACAGTAGTTCGAATCCCAGCATCCCATATTGTCCCCCAATACTGTCAGGGGCAATTTCTGAGCTTAGAGCCAGGAGTAACCCCTGAGCACTGCTGGGTGTGACCCAAAAACAAACAAAAAGAATGGTTGTTGGACCTTATCAAATTCATTCTCTGCGTTTATTGATATGATCATGTTATTTTAATTTTTCTTCTTGTTGATGTTGTGTATTATTCTGATAAATTTACAGATGTTAAACCATATTTGCATTTTTGATCATAGTGGATGATCTTCTTGAAGCATTGGATCCTATTTGCAAGGATATTATTGAGGATCCTTGCATCTGTGTTCATCAGGGATATTGGTCTGTAATTTACTTTTTTGGTAGCATCTCTGGTTTAGGTATCAAGGTGATGTTGACTTCATAAAAGATATTTAGAAGTGTTTCCATTTTTTCAATTTTATGAAAGTGTCTTGCCAAAATTGGTAGTAGTTCCTCTTGAGATGTTTGAAAGAATTCATTAGTGAATCCATCTGAGTCTGGGCTTTTGTTTGTGGGTAGACATTTATTACCGTTTTTATTTTCTAAATAGTGATGGGGGTGTTTAGATATGTTACATCCCCTTTATTCAACCTAGAAGGTTACAAGAGTCCAATAATTTATACACTTCTTCCAGGTTCTCATGTTTAGTGGCATAGAGTTTCTCAAATTACTTTTTGATTACCCTTTGAATATCTGCAATATCTATAGTGATCTCCCCATTTCACTTCTGATATGGGTTATCAAGTTTCTCTCTTTCTTTGTGAGTTTTTGCCAATGGTCTATCAATCTTGTTTATTTTTTCAAAGAACTAACTTCTGCTTTCTTTGATTTTTTTGGGTTGTTTTTTGGGTTTCCATTTCATTGATTTCTGCTCTAAACTTAGTTATTTCCTTCTGTCTCCCTATTTTTGGTTCCTTTTGTTGAACATTTTCTAATTTTATGAGCTGTGTCATTAAGCTATCCAGGTATGCCCCTTCTTCCTTATGTGTGCTTGCAAAGCTATTAATTTTCCTCTCAGTATTGCTTTTGCTGTGTCCCATATGTTCTGATAGTTTGTCTTTATTGTCATTTTTTTCCAGGAATGTTTTGATTTCCTATTTGATTTCATCTCGGACCCACTTGTTGTTCAGTAGTAAACTGTTTAATTTACAGATGTTAAAGTTTATCTTTTGTATCCCTTTGTAGTTCACATCTAATTTCAGAGCCTTGTGGTTAGCGATGGAACCCTGCAAAATTTCTATCCTCTTGATTTTATGGAGGTATGTTTTATGTGCCAGCATGTAGTCTATCTTGGAGAATGACCCATGTACATTGGAGAAGAACATGTATTCAGATTTCTAGGGGTGGAGTGTCATATATATATGTATATATATAAATATACATATATATATATATATATATATAATGGGCATCTTTTTTCCATTTTATTTTCAGGTCTAGTATATTTTTTGTTAGGTTTCAGTCTGGTTGACCTATCAAGTTTTGACAAAGCCATGTTGAGGTATCCCACAATTACTGTGTTGTTATTGTTATCCTTTTTCAGATTTGTCAACAATTATATTACATTTTTTGCTGGCTCCTTATTGCGTGCATATATTATTAGGAGAGTGATTTCTTCCTGTTGTACATGTCCCTTGATTAGTACAAAATGTCCAATTTGTCCCTTAATACTTTTCTGATTATAAAGTTTGTGTCATCTGATATTAGTATGGCCACTCCAGCTATTTTATGGGTGTTGTTTGCTTTCATGATTTTCCTACAGCCTTTGACTTTGAATCTATGTTTGTTATGACAATTCAGCTGTGTTTCTTCTTCTTCTTTTTTTATCCATTTAGCCTCTCTTAACTGGTGAATTTAGTTAATTGACATGAGAGAGATATTTGTCATGGAATTTAGTGCCATCTTTGTGTAGAAGTTTTGTGTGTCTTTTGGTCTGCCTTGTCTTAGATTAGATCTTTCAGTTTTTCTTTTAAGGCTGGTTTTTAGTCTGTAAAGAGTCTGAGATGTTTATTTGTGAAGCTATGTATACTTCCTTCAAACCTGAAAGTGAATTTTGCTGGGTACAGAATTCTAGGCGATACATTTATTTCATTGAATTTTGACATTATGTCCCACCACTGCCTTCTGGCCTTGAGTATTTTTTTTTAACAGGTCTGCTGGAAATCTCAAGGATGCTCTCTTGAATGTAATTTTCCTTTTTGATCTTGCTGCTTTCATTATTCTATCTCTAGACCTACTGTACTATCTCTCCTTCCCCTGTACATACAGCAATAAAAATGAGTATGAAGAAGAAAAATATTCACTATACCTACATTCTTAATCTGAAGTCTTGCCAATTAGACATAAATATAAGAATGGGAGCATATGTTATCTCAATAAATAACTATAATAAATTCTCATTATCCAAGTGATGATTATCCTATATATAGTGTTTGTGTTTAGGAAACTAATTTTAAAATGTATAAAATGCTGATCATTGGCATTTTAACTATTTTTTATTTTTAAAATTACTTTAAACACCATGGTTTACAATGTTGTTCATAATACAGTTTTTTTCTCAGGTTACAAAAATTTTCATGATTTTCAGTTATATAATGTACAACCCTATCATTAGTGCATAAAAACATTCTTATTCTTTGTGCTACATGTTTATGTTTATTGCCCTCAATATGATGATTAAGAAATGGATTTATAAACTATTAACTATTTGTCCTTTTATATATATTTATAAGTTATAAAATATGTGATAAAAGATACCAATACAATTTTATTCATTAACATATTCTCTACATTTTGCATTGTTCCTGACTCTTGCAGATAATTTTCTAATAAAGTTTAGAAACATAGTAAAGAAACTAAAAAATACCAAACTCATTATAATCATATTGATTTTATTATGCTTTTGAATAAATAAAATGATAAAGTCTTTTAATTAGACAAATTTTCTTAAATAATTAAACATATATATATGTAGCAGCTATAATTTTTTTCTCTTGGATCTACACCTTGCAATTCTGTGTTTACACCTGGCTCTCAGCTCATAAATTACTTCTGGCAAGGTTCAGAGGACCATATGAGATGTTGAGATTTTTATCTGGGTCATATGTGTGCAAGGCAAGCTTCCTACATGCTGTAATATCTCTTTGGTCCAATCACTTTTTATATATCAATTTTTATATATAATTTTAAAGTAACAAACTAAATAATTTAAAGGATTTATGATATTACACAAAATTTTATGCAATTTTCTTTAATTATGAGAATCTGGCCTCTAGTTAGTGTTTTGCCTCTTTCCTTGGGAAACAAAGTTAAAGATATCAACTATGTTCCTCCTTATTCAGCAATATAATGAGTTCTGTCTGGTGAGTTTTACTTAAATGAGAGAACTATAAATACTTGGAGTATGCCATTGCACCCTAAGTGTGGTGAATTTTGTAACTGACAACTGGGATTGTCTGTAGTAAAACAAAGGCTTCTAAATCTGGGACATTCTCCTTTGAGCTATATACTGAATGTATTCTTCTGAAGGACTCCCTTCAAAGAAGAACAATTGATGCTGTCCTGATAGCAAAATGTTCCTGTTCTGCTTTTTGGGAGTAGGATAATGCCAGAATTGGTTTAAAGAAAGCTGTGTATTTGAAAGTTTTATTAACCTAGTAAAATCCTTTATCAGCATGAAATTTATGTCTTTTGTTAACTAGACATTTGCAGTTGCACTTGCAGTGCCAAGTGTTATTCTTGGCACTGTTCTCAGAAAGTGCCCCGGGAGCTCAAGGGACCATATGCAATGCAGGGAATTGAACCCAGGTCAGTTGCATCCAAGGCAAATGCACTACCACTGTGCTGTAATTCTGACTCCCTAATTAGACTTAAAAAAAAAAGCATTATTGTGGCACACACAATAGATACATGCAGCACACATGTGTAAGTTAGTCATTTATTGCTAGGATTTTTTAAAAATAGCTTTATTAATCTATAATTAAAATATAAAATTTTTGTAATGTGTGCAGTTCATTCTAGCAGTATATTTATTTTTTTACTGTTAGAAAAAAATTTATTACTTTAAAGCATTTCCCCTCAAAACTTTCATCTACTGGGCAGGAGCGATAGCACATCAATAGGGAGTTTGCCTTGCAGGCAACCGACCCAGGAAGGAACCAGTTTAAATTCCCGACATCCTATATAGTCCCTAGAGCCTGCCAGGAGCAATTTATGAGTACAGAGCCAGGAGTAACCCCTGAGCACCGACTAGTATGACCCCAAACAAACAAACAATCAAAAATCCCACATCCTTTTGACACTGTATATACATCTTTTAAAATAATGCTTCCCTTTTCCTCTGACAACCACCAATAAACACCTATAGTATATACTAAATATTTTATATAGATTTAATGTGATATGTGGTCTTTTATTTATGCAAAACCTAAGTAAATAAAATAGTTTAAATAAATAAAATACTTTAAAAATTAATTCGTGTTTTGGTATGTGTCAGTATTACTACTACAATAGCCCAATAGCATTCTATTGTATAGATAATTCTTGTTTTTGTGTTGATTGATTGACAGACACTGCATTTGTCTATATTTTAGATTATTTTGAATAATTCTCTTGTGAGCATAGTGTACATGCTTTAGCATAGTTATGTATTTTTTCTCTTATCTATATCCTAGCTGTGGAATTTCTGCTTAATGTAGAAACTACTTGTTGAACTATGAATTTTCCAAAGTGGCTACTCATTTTGCATTGTTTTTCAAAATGGACACTTTAAAAATTTTTTAGTAATTGAAGAAACATTTCTACAATAGTAAATGTTCATGATTTTGATGTTAAATATTACTGCACCCCAACACCACTACAGTTACCAAAACCCTGCAAAAATGTCCCTGTGTCAATTTTTCATTTCCCATATACCTCTATAGATTTGCATATAATTTCAAATTTATGATTTCCTACTCAAATAGATGCCAATAAGTGAAATTTTTGGGTCATTTGGAAGCTTTAGTTTTCATTTGTTGTTGTTTTGTGGTATCTCCATATTATGTATTGATGGATGGTTAATGAGGATTCTTTTTTCCTCATGTTTCCATTATACTAATTCTAGTATTTTATATACCTGTTCTTCCTGGTGTGAAAAATATATCATTATCGTTTTGATTTGCATTTTCTTAAAAATAAGAAAATGTCAATCACCTTTAAATATGTAAAATTGGTCATCTTTACATCCTCTCTTGAGAAAGTGTTGATTAATTGCTGCAGTTTTTGATGGAATTGATCTTTTAGTTGTTGAGCTTTGTGAGTGTTTTGTATATATAGGCTATTATCCCATTAACAGGAGAATGATGATTTAATAATATGTCTTTTAACATTAGCTTAAATATCTTTTGATATGCAAAAATATTTAGTTTCATTTAGTCACACTAATTTTGTGTTTATAATTTTTATTCATATCAATGGAGTTAATCAATTAAATCAATTAAATCAATTAAATCAATTAAATCAATTAAAACTGCCCCAGAGTCCATATTATCCATATTATGAAGAGTTCTTAAATATTTTACTTTCATATTTTATAAAATATGGTCCAATCTCAATGTCTTTTTTTATGACAAACATTTATGCTCAGCAGTTACTCTTGCTCTGAACTCAGGAATCAGTCCTGGAAGAACTTGGGGACCATATGTGTTGAAAAGCTGCATGCATGGCAAACCCCTTATCCACTGTACTATCAGAAATTATTGTTTATGGTGCATATCCAGTTTTTATTAATAAATGTAGTTATCCAGTTTTCAATAAGGCTTTCTTCACTGCACATCAGACACCTAGTTTTTTGTCATAGATTAACTAGTGCATAAATCTGAGAATTTATTTCTGGACTTTTATTTTGTCTCATTGACTAAGCATCAATTTTTATTTTGTTACATATTATATTTGATGATTACTCCTTTATAATTAAAAAAAGTAATGCAATATTCCCCATGCTTTATCTCTCTAATGATTATTGGGGGAGTTTTAGCATTCCATACAAATTTTAGTAAAGTTTGTTGTTGAAAAATGCTATCAAAAATTTTTATGAGAATTTGCATTTAATCTGTTTAATACTTGAGATATGGTATCATTTTGACAACATTTGTTCTTCCCATCAATGAGCATGAAGTTATTTTTTATTTCCTGTTGTCCTTTTATATTAGTATCAAAGTGACTTCAAAGTTTATTTTATCTTTTTTAATGTTTAAGTCACATTGTATTCAAGTTGATTCCAAGATTTTGAAAACTTTTTAAAATATATTTGACTTTTGAATTTTTTATTCTATTTTTAAATTCAAATAAAAATTCTAATCAAATAATGAGAGACACTTGTTCATTATTAAGTTGTTCATGATGGAATTTCACAATGCCCAGAACCCATATATTCACCTGTGCACATTTCTCACCATTAAAGTCCCTAGTTTCCCTCCTCCCACCCTAACCCCTGTCATCTACCCTGGCTACCTCAATGGCAGACATTTTTTTCTACCTCTCTCTCTCTCATTATTTTGTTTATCCCTTTTATATACAATATGTTTGCAATATTAATACTATAAGGGTATTGTGTATTTAATTCTACTTCCTTCAGCACTTCAGCTATTTTCCAAAGCGATTATTTCCAGCTATCACTGTGATAATTTTCTCTTCTCTGTCATCTGAGTGTCTTATTTGATGAATTGTTTATTCATCTATTCTCCTACATTTTCGGTAGAGTTAGGTTTTGTTGGTGGTGGTTTTGTTTAGGTCTAACTGTGCTTATGTCTTATATATTAACCCCTTATAAGATGACTATTAGATGAATAGCTTTTCCCAGTCCGTGGATTCTTTGTGTCCTGGATACCATTTTCTTTGAGGTGCAGAAGCTTCTAGTTTAATTTAGGTCCATTTGAGTATCTTTGCTTCCACTTGCTTGGTCAATGATGTTTTATGATTAAAATGCCTTTAGTTTCAATTTCATGGAGAGTTCTGTCTTCATTTACCTCTCTGTGCCTTATAGTTTCAGTCCCTTTATTAATAATTTATTTGAATTTATTTTAATTTTCTTTATTGCATGTCAATAAAAGAAGTCAAATTTTATTTTTTAGATGTAGGTTATCAGTTTTCCCAACACCACTTCTTGAAAAGGTCTTTTATGCTTTACTTCATATTTCTTGCTCCTTTACCAGAAATTAATTGATCAGACCTTATGATTTGTTCCAGGATATTGATGTCTATTCCCTTGATTTGAAAGTTTGTCTTTATACCAATACCAGTCTGTTTTGATAACTATGCTTCAGAATACAGTTTGAAGTTAGGGAAAGTGATGACTCTCATCTTATTTTTAAAGATCTTTTTTATTATTCATGGAGTTTATTCCAAATGAACTTCAGATGATGTTCTATTTCTTTGAAATATGTCATGGATATTCTTATAGGGATTTATTATATATATGTACAGTGCTTTGGGGAGTATTTTAATAAATGCTTATTTATTTTAATAATGTTAATTCACCTAGTCCACAGAGAATGTGTTTCCATTTCCTTGTGTCCTCTTTTATTTCTTAAAGTATCTTTTACTTTTCTTTATACAGGTCTTTCACTTTATTAAGTTGATTACAAGATACTTAATTCTCTGAGGCACAATTGTGAATAGAACTGTTGCTCTTAATTACTCTTTCCTCTTTCATTATTTGTATATAGAAGACATGTAATTTTGTATATTATTTTGTGTTATACAGCTTTATTATATAAATTTATTTTTTCTAGATTTTTAAAAAATATTTAGGAATTTTTAAATATAGTTTTATGTCACCTAAAAAGTGAGAGTTTTTATCTATATAAATTTCATTGATTTTTTTTTTGCTGGTAATTCATTTCAATTTCAGGGTATTAAGGTCTGAGAAGGTAAATTAATACATCATCTATCCTATTGATCTTATGGAGGTATGTTTTGTAATCCAGCATTTGGTTTATCATGGAAAATGTCCCGTTTCCATTAGAGAAGAATATGTATTCAGCTATTGGGCATGAAAAGTCTTAATCCTCTCTCTATCATTGCTTCCTTCAAAGCCATTATACCTTGTTAAGTCTTATTCTGGTTGATTTATCAAAAGTTGACAGAGTAGTGTTGAACTCTCCAACCACAAATGTGATGCTATTAGTCTTTTTTCAAGTCTATTAGCAGCTGTTTTAAGTATTTTTCTGGCCCCTTATTCTATGCATATATTTTAGGAGTCAAATAACTTTAGGAAGAAATAACTTCCTTAATTTTCCCTTGATTATTAAGAAATGACCTTCTTTATCTGCTACCTTTTTAATTCTGAAGTCTTCATTGTCTGGTATTACTATGGCCACACAAGTCTTTTTGAGGAAGTTGTTTGCTCGAAGAATTGTCTTCCAACTTTTGAGTTTGTGATTGCTCTGTTTATTCAAATGTGTTTCTGAGAGGTAGTGGATGCTGGATTAAATTTTTGGATCCATTTTGTGTTTTTTAATTGATGCATGTAGTATATTGATATTGAGAAAAATTATTCTCATGGAATTTTTGCCAGTTTTTTTAGATATTTGTTGTGTTTTATGGGTTTCTCTTACCTTAATGTACCCCTTTCAGTTCTTCTTTTAAAGTTGGTCTTGAGTTTTTAAAGTTCCTGTTGTTTTATATGTAAAGTTGTGTATCATTTTTTCCAACATGAATAAGTCTAGCTGGAATAAGTATTCTTGGTGAAGTATCCTTTGAGTTACTATTTTATTTTATTTTTTACTATATCCTACTACTGTCTTCAGGCCTGGTATGCTGCTGTTAATAAATATGCTGTAAATCTTAAGGATGCTCAATTTATGTAATTATTGATTTTGCTGCTTTCAGCATTTGATTTTTATTTATGGTTTGCATCACTGTAAATAAGATGTGACTTGGGTGGTTCTTTTTAATTAATATCTTTGTGTAATTTTGGTATGAGGATAATTGTTTTTTTTAATATAGTAAAACTTTGAGGGAATCTAGGAGTAGATGTTAGTGATGGTAGTTTGGAACTTAATAATGAAATCAGAAAAAAGACCACAACTTTTTTCTCTGAGATATTTTTAGTTATTGCTTTAACTTCCTTATTTGTGATTGATCTGTTTGGCTCTTCTATTTTCTTGAATTTTAATTTTGTGGTAGAGAAGGTGTTGAAATAAAAATGTATTCTTTTTTCTTTTTGTTCTCTAACTTAGTGTTCATAGTACTGTTCATAGTAATTTTAGATCTTTCATATTTATGTAATGTTTATTCTAAGTTTAACTCTTATCACTAATTTGATTGAATCTATTTTCATTTTATTGTTTTCTTTCTTGTGATTCAAGCTTTAGTTTTATCAATTCTGTTTATTTTTTTCAAAACTAAATCACTCCTGTATTTACTGACACTACATATTTTTATTTCTATGTTATCGTTTCTATTCTAATTTTTTTAATTTTTTGCCTTCTTTTACTTCTTTGGGATTTACTTTTATTTTTCTGATATCTCAATATATGATTTAATTTAGCTTAATATTCTGTTAAAGCATTTTTTAGCCACAGACTTCCTTTCTTGTACTACCTTTGCTGTGCACCACAGTTGCTGATAGTTTTTGTTTTCATTCTAATTAGTATTTGCTTGTTTGTTTGTTTTTGGGCAACACTTTGTGACTCTCAGGGGTTTATTCCTGGCTTTGTGCTTAGAAATCGTTCCTCGCTTGGAGGACCATATGGGATACTGGGGGATCGAACCGCAGTCCATCCTAGGTCAGCTGTGTGCAAGGCAAACTCCCTACTGCTGAGCCACTGCTCTGGCCCCTCTACCTAGTTTTGAATTTTTGTTACTTCTTAGATTTCCTCTTTAACTCTTCAATTATTTAAAACTCCATTCTTCAGTTTCCTTTTCACTAGGTTTCCTCTAACTTAGATTTCAGAATCAATCTGGTGCAGCCATATTTAGAGAATTTCCTTTGATTGTAAACTGCTGCTACTATCTTGCTTGACTATCTGGCACATGAGGACTGGCAGGTGAGGCCTTTCAGGAGAGAGAGTTGAGATATGGCAGAGACAATGTTTGATAGGGTGGAGCTGTGGCTTCAACCATTCCTTGGGAAGTCTGAGGCTGGGGATATTTTTTGTGCAATCCTCACTAATAGAATGGGTGCTCCCAACCCCAGATGGTTAGTCTACATCACTCTTTGTTGGACCTAAGACTCTTCTGAGCCAATAAACAAATAAATTATATACAAAGACTATTTGTTTACTTAAAATATGTATGGTAGAGGGTAGTGTGGCCATGTCAGCACTAAGAGACTATACAACCCTATTGAGAGATGATCTCCTCAAGAATGATTGAGTTCTCCAATAACAACAGTTCACTGTGTTGTGCTGCAGAGGCTGGTTTTTTTGACTTTGAAAATATAAACTTGTTATTTGTCTGGTACTGTCTTCTTGGACTAAGTTACCTTTTTTTGTTTTGTTTTGTATTGTTTTTTAGTTTCTGCTCCCTCTATCATCAAGGGAAAGAGATCCTTAGTTTAGAATTTCAACAATAGGGGCCAGGAAGGTGGCGCTAGAGGTAAGGTGTCTGCCTTGCAAGCGCTAGCGTAGGACGGACCGCAGTTCGATCCCCTGGCGTCCCATATGGTCCCCCCAAGCCAGGGGCAATTTCTGAGCTCATAGCCAGGAGTAACCGCTGAGCGTCAAACGGGTGTGACCCAAAAACCAAAAAAAAAAAAAAAAGAATTTCAACAATACTGGTTTCTACAGCATGGGATTTCACTGAGGTAGTAGTTGTTTCCTCCAGTTTTCTTACTGGATATTCTGTTCTTAAGAGTTTTTTGTTTTGACACTACAGGAACACTCACAGAACTATTCCTTTTTTTGGCCACTGTGGCACTGATTTCTATTGACAATTTTTGATAAAACCTCATTTTGGGTTTATATCTAAATTGTATGTATACTACATTTACAAAACAATTCTAAGAAAAATAAAGACAATATTTTATTTGACAGTATGTAAGAAAAATAAGGGAAAGTCTTCTATTACCAACAGTCAAAACTTGAAAGAGCATAAGTATTTTTTTGAGTTGATGGCATAATCAATTGTTACAGTAATTTATATAGTGGAGTTGATAGATAAGTGCAAAGGTTTATAGTGCAGAACTGGCCTAAATCATTCTCAAAAGAGGATGTACATATGATATGTATGTTATGGGAATACTTTTGATAAATTTAATATATGAGGCTTAAGAACTTGCTGGGTTGCTCTCATGTTAAGATTAACTGACAAAATATTAAAATATACAGTTATTTTAGCAGGTGTTCCATACATTTTTATTAGTCAGGATATGATAATGAAAATTCAAGGCGATTCCTATAACATCTACATTTAGAATTTATAAAACATTATGATTAATGATGAGTATTAAATTGCTTTAAGTTTATACGTGCATATCGATTTTATGATAAAACCTAAGTTTTAAAACATAATAGAACAATATATTTAAAGTGAAGTTTATACATATCCAAATAAAGATAATGGAACCTAATTTTGGAGTTGAAAAATTATCATTAGTCTAATGTGTGTCTAAATCTTTAATCCATCGCATAGACATTGGATATTAATCAGCCTTTTTAATTTCAGGTGTTGTTTATGTTGCCTTTCATTTTCTTGTATATTGTAAATAGCACATTACATTACAGTTGTTCTGATTATTTATGTTAATTGATCCTTGTATAAACTATCAATTTCTTATGTAACATTATTATATATACATAAATATTATGAATCATTTATATTTATTTGTAAGTAGTTCGCTAAACTAAAAGTTGTCTTGCAAAGTAGTGCATATAAAATCTTTTATTTCACTTGTAGTTCAAATATGATTAATTGCTGAAAGCACTTAACTCATCTGTATGCATTATACATGTAATATTAGATGAAAACAATTGCAAGTGCTTGCTAAGAAAATTAATATAGTACATAATTATAGGACATCAAAACTTCAAATAGAAGGCAAGATTGCAGGTGTGAATTTCCTGCATTATATTCTTGCTTTTATTCTGCATCACTAACAAAATTGCTTTATAAATAGAAGTTTTAATGTTGAAACAAAATTTGAAGAAACAACTATTTAGAACTACATGATATTCTGCTGTTTTTATAGATGTCAAGTGATTTAAACTTTGGCTAACATTAGGTTTTGATTTATATAATTTATATACTATAGTGGTTTTTAAAGTATTTAACATTTCTCTTTAAACATAACATGAAATATTGATTCCAGGTTAATTATAGTACATACTTATTATCTATTAAAAAGTAAATTGTGGGGCTGTAGAGATAACACAGCAGTAGGGTGTTTGCCTTGCATGCAGAAGGACAATGGTTTGAATCCCAGCATCCTATATGGTCCCCGAGCATGTCAGAGGCAATTTCTTTCATGTCAAGAAAGTATAGTGCTATAGAAATATCTAATTGCTAAACTTGTGTTGTCTATTATATTTTTAGAGGAAACATTAATTTAAAGGCCTTTAAATGATACTGGCTTAAGAAGCAAATGTCAATCACATGAATCTTATATAATCTGTATTTGATTCTTATTTAGTATATAATAAATAGTTTTCTAAGAAACTCATGTATTTATATTACTACAGCAAATTTGATATCTGTTTTTAATAAATATGATGAACATAATAGAATCTAACACATGATTCTTTTGTAAGTCTTATTGAAATTTTCTTTTTTCTTTCTTTTTCTTTGGTTTTTGGGCCACACCCGGCAGTGCTCAGGGGTTACTCCTGGCTGTCTGCTCAGAAATAGCTCCTGGCAGGCGCGGGGGACCATATGGGACACCGGGATTTGAACCAACCACCTTTGGTCCTGGATCGGCTGCTTGCAAGGCAAACGCCGTTGTGCTATCTCTCCGGGCCCAGTCTTATTGAAAATTTTATTACCCTTTAACATATATTTTAATCTTATTTTATAATGCATATATGTAATTTTACACAAAACATTTCCTTCTCTCTCCCCATAATTTGGTAAATGGAAATTCTTCATAACTTTCAAGCAGGCCTGAAGTAATCCTTTTTCATTTTTTTTTTTTGGTGGTTTTTGGGTCACACCCGGCAGTGCTCAGGGGTTACTCCTGGCTCCATGCTCAGAAATTGCTCCTGGCAGGCACGGGGGACCATATGGGACGCTGGGATTCGAACCAATGACCTCTTGCATGAAAGGCAAACGCCTTACCTCCATGCTATCTCTCCAGCCCCCTCATTTTTTAAATTAAAATGCTACATAATGCCTTTGATTAATCATTTATAGATCCATTTTCTTCAACTTAAAAAAATTAAGAGTTAACTCTGATGAAGTCTAAATTTAGAGAAATAAAGCAATCTATACAGATAGATGTTCATAAAAGCACCCTAATTTGTGCTTCAAAGTTATATTTTGGTAATATTAAGGAAGATACAGTAAATAGGGTCAAAGAGATAGCACAGTATATAAGATGCTTGATTTCCATGTATTCTATGTATAAATGTATTCCATTTATTATTTCCAATAAATAAAGATTTATTCTCTTACACCTTTTATAATCCTCCAAGGCCTTCTAGGAGTGATCACTAATTTCAGAGCCAGAAATAAATCCTGAGTACTGCAGTATTTCCCTCAAATAAAACAACAAAAAAGTAAATCTTATTTTTTATTTTTGTTTAATGGATTATGTTAAATTATAAATTTTATATAAAATGTATACATATATACTTAATAGAAATTTAATTGGCAGACTATATCTACCTTTTAGATCCATGATAATTTGAAGAATTTATCTTGGGCAGAGATAATATTCTTTTAGTTATTTATACATTAGTTTGGGTTTTTTTTTTTTCTCTTTCTTTTGTTTTTTGAGTCAAACCCGGCAGTGCTCAGGGGTTACTCCTGGCTCTGTGCTCATAAATCGCTCCTGGAAATTTCAGGGGACCATATGGGGTACCAGAATTTGAACCACTGTCCATCATAGGTTGGCTGCGTGCAAGTCAAACGCCCTACATCTGGTCTATTAGTTCCACCCCACAGCAGTATTTTTATATCTGATTGTTGGGTGCAATTTTGATGGTTGTATTTCATAAAACTTAAGCTAACAATGGTTTATGTTAAATTTTAGGAGTATATTTTCGACTTTGATAAATGAATATGTGTAGCTATATGTATATCACTCCATATACTACTTTGTTCTACTTTCCACCCACTATCATCTATTCAACTCCTTTTTTTTTTCCTTTTTTTTTTTTTTGGTTTTTGGGCCACACCCTGTGACGCTCAGGGGTTACTCCTGGCTATGCGCTCAGAAGTTGCTCCTGGCTTCTTGGGGGACCATATGGGATGCCGGGGGATCGAACCGCGGTCCGTCCTAGGCTAGCGCAGGCAAGGCAGGCACCTTACCTCCAGCGCCACCGCCCGGCCCCCATCTATTCAACTCCTAAACGTGTCCTTTCCTATTGATCCTGCATTCTCTTTAATAAGCATCATTCTATTTTAATATAAGGTTATATTTTACATTTTTGTTTATTTTCTTTTTATGTTTATATATTGTCTTAGTAAAATCTTATGCAATTTGTATCTGTCACTCTGTGAGGGACACAAAATTACACATTTTAACAAAAATGACAATATATCTTTTTAAATAGCTAATAGACTAAGTGTGTGTATATTTTATTTTATTCATCTTTGATGGATTCTTAGTTTGTTTCTGAACCTTGGCTTCATTCTCTTGGTTCTTCTAAAAGTAGAGGTGTATAGCTTCCCTACCCTCCCACTCCCAATTGCTGGAATCCCCAGCAGCCAACATATCCCATATCCATGGCCATATAAACAACATAGCTTCACAGTCTCACAAGGACTTAAATGGCTTTAGACAATAGGCTACTAATACTATCATTATGAAATGTAGTAATAAAATATTTCACTCTAGAGGCCTGTAATGGTTTATTTGTTTTTGTTTTTGGCCACACCCACTGGTGCTTGGGAGTTTCTCCTGACTCTATGCTCAGAAATCACTCCTGGCAGGCTTGGGGAGCATATGAGATGCCAGGAATCGAACCTGGGTCAGATGCATGCAAGGCAAAGGTCCTGTCCACTGTGCCAAATCTCTGGCCTCTCTAGATGCTTTTTTTATTGATACATTTTTGGACAAATCTTTATTACAAAATTAAATTTAGCATGAAAGAAAAAAATTGTTCAGTGTGAATGTGTTTTTCCATAATTATATGATTTAAAAATATATCTTTAAAATTACTGATTTAAAATTTTTAGGGGTGATGTAAATTAGAGGGGAAAACTCAGTTTTATGAAAATTTTATGAAAACATTTTTACAAGTGAAATGAAACTTTTAATAAAACCTAGAGTTCACATACCTTAAGAATGTGGGCAGACAGTATTGCAAATCAGTGTTTAAAAGGAAAAGAGAGAGACAGAGACAAAAAAGAGATTGAGACAGAGACGGATAGAGATAAATAGAGACAGGAACAGAAAGACAGAGTCAGAGAGAAAAGTAAAATGTCTGCCTTAGAGGAGGGCAGGTGAGGGATGAAGGAAAACTGGTAACGTTGGAGGAGGAAAGATGCACTGGTAAAGGGATATGTTTAGACATTGTATGACTGAAACTCAATCATGAACAACTTTGTAATTGTGTATCTCACAATGATTCAGTTAAAGAATTTGATTTTACAAAAAGAATGTGTGCTTTTTTCTCTGTGATATAAATCCCGGTGGATTTTATTTATAACAAATCATTTTTTTAATTTTAGAGTATTAAATCAAATTTGAATCAAATTTTTACCCTTTTTGTTAATTCAATGTTTTATTTATTTATTTATTTATTTTTTGGTTTTTGGGCCACACCCGTTTGACGCTCAGGGGTTACTCCTGGCTATGTGCTCAGAAATCGCCCCTGGCTTGGGGGGACCATATGGGACGCCGGGGGATCGAACCGCGGTCCTTCCTTGGCTAGCGCTTGCAAGGTAGACACCTTACCTCCAGCGCCACCTACCCGGCCCCTAATTCAATGTTTTAAACTAAAGTATGTTATAGTGTTCTAAATTGAGCTTCCTTCCTTCCTTCCTTCCTTCCTTCCTTCCTTCCTTCCTTCCTTCCTTCCTTCCTTCCTTCCTTCCTTCCTTCCTTCCTTCCTTCCTTCCTTCCTTCCTTCCTTCCTTCCTTCCTTCCTCCCTTCCTCCCTGCCTCCGTCCCTCCCTCCCTCCCTCCGTCCTTCCTTCCTTCCTGCCTTCCTTCCTTCCTTCCTTTCTTCCTTCCTTCCTCCCTTCCTCCCTTCCTCCCTCCCTCCCTCCCTCCCTCCCTCCCTCCCTCCCTCCCTCCCTCCCTCCCTCCCTCCCTCCCTCCCTCCCTCCCTCCCTCCTCCCTTCCTTCCTTCCTTCCTTCCTTCCTTCCTTCCTTCCTTCCTTCCTTCCTTCCTTCCTTCCTTCCTTCCTTCCTTCCTTCCTTCCTTCCTTCCTTCCTTCCTTCCTTCCTTCTTTCCTTCCCTTCCTCTTTTTTTTATGGAGAGGTGTTGGCCCACACCCAGCACTTACTCCTAATTCTGCATTTAGGAATCATTCCTGGGTGTGCTTGGTGGAGAATCTTTGGTCTCAGGGATAGAACCTAGGTCATATACAAGTTCTCCCACTTTCTCCAGACCCAAGGGATTAAAGATCTTTATCTTTCCTCATGCTTTTTCAAAATATCTTATCTAGGGAATGCTTGGTTATTGAAACTCTTTAAACTGTCAGTCTTACACTGAATGAAGAGTTTCTGTATATGTGTTTTTTTTAAATATGTGTGCTTGTGTTTGTGTGTGTGCGTGCATGTGCACATGTGGTGCCATACCTGCTGGTGCTCAGATACTCTTCCCTCATCTAATATAAGGGGTTACTCTTGGCAATGTTTAGGGCCATGTGCCACTGCTAATGAATAAAATCAAAGCATACACTCTAGTCCAAAAAGATGATTCTCTGATCTTGCCATTATTTTCCTGTAAGGGATCATAAGTTGCTAAAATTTTGACTTTAATTGTGAGATGGCTGGTCCCCATTTTTCTTAACATAAAAATGTACTGGAAGGGGCCGGTGAGGTAGCGCTAGAGGTAAGGTGTCTGCCTTGCAAGGGCTAGCCAAGGAAGGACCGAGGTTCGATCCCCTGGGTCTCATATGGTCCCCCCAAGCCAGGGGCAATTTCTGAGCACTTAGTCAGGAGTAACCCCTGAGCACCAAACGGGTGTGGCCGAAAACAAAATGTACTGGAAAAGAACAACTCTAAAACCCAACAAAACTATAAGATAAACTGATAGTAGTTTCTTCTTTATCAGCTATCTCTTAGGTCAACAGATAAAAGAAATAGAGCTTGTAAAAAGTGTAGATGGTGAAATGTTTTCTAAAAAGCTACTCCCATATATGTATAAATCTGTACATCCATTTACCAAAAGATAATATATATGGTTATAAAGAAATTTCAAGTCTTTCAAATTACTAAACAAAATACTAGGTATTAAAATTCCATTAGTACATAATTTGAACCTCTTAAAGTAGTTTCATAGTTAAAGTCATGCATATTCCAAACCAATAAAACAATTTATTTATAATTTCAAACAATGAATCCATTATTTCCATTGAGTAGTTCCCTATTACATTTTGTGTTTCTGTGCATTCTCTAATCTATCTCTATTTATACATATCTGCTGCCTTTTCTCTATATATAAATTTCCCTAGAACATACAAATAAAATAATAAATTTATTTTTTAGTTTATAAAATTTTGGTAGTTTGCAATACATGACTTCTAAGTTACAATACATTTCTAAGTAAAAATCTATTACTGAACAAAGAAAATAGATGATTACTAACATGAAAAGGGAAATTTCAGCAACTTTTTCTGTGTCACACCTGGTGATGAACAGGGGTCTACTCCTGGCTCTTCACTCAAGAAGTGATGCTCAGGAGATTAAATAGTAAATAAATAATAAATTGTAAATAGAAGACTAAATAATGCTGGTGATCAAAATGTGTCAGATTATGAAGGCAAGTGTTTTATGCGCTGTACTACCTTTTTGGCCTCTTCAGCATATTTTCACCCAAAAAACATTGAAAGTAAAATTTTGTTTTAAACTGTGTCTGAAGTTCTTTAATCTGGAACTTTTGAATCACATAAATAGGAATGACTATGTCAATATTGCCATTAGTGTTGCTGGAATTTTGAATCATGGTGGTAGAGTTTTAAAGCACTAACACTACCATTAATTAATACCATCTTTTTCTAACTTAACTAAAACTTTTACTTTTGGAGCTTAACTTCTGGAAGTTGCCATGTATTCCAAAATGTTATAAAGTATCAACTCTCTTTACTTTTATTAATAATACATTGTTAGAGTGATGCATTTTTTCCATATAATTTGAAGGATAATATTACTGTAGGGGACACATTTTCAAGTGAGAACATAGAATGGAGATGAAATGATTCCTGCCATCACAAAGCATTGCCAAGAATATGTGGGAATGTGGTAATCATGGCAGTAAATCACATTATTTGTGGCTATTTTAAGCTTTTTATTCTATAGTAATATATATATGAGTTACTATGTTCCCTTACATTGTTTGCTTTTATTTTAAACAATTTTAAAATGTAAGAGATGCTCAATCATTATAATCCTTATCTGTTTTCATATTTGATTACAAACTATTAATGTATATTGAACTGTTCAAGTTTAGATAACAGACAGAAATTTATGTGTATGTTCTGGTTTATAATTTGACAGTATATAACTGGTAAATATCATGCAGTTTGATGCTACTGAATTTTCATTTCCTATTGTTTCCATAACTTGAAAGGATCATTTTTATCTTATTAAGCAAATTAAATGTGTTGTGTTGTATATTTTATATTAAAGGGTCCATGTTGCATGCCAAAATGTTTAGAATGAAGTGTTCCTTGAACATTGATATTCAAAAATTAAAGAAAACACTGTCTGACATTTAAGTTAGTGGTTGAGGCTGAAGAGATACTACATCCAGTGTGTATGCCATTGGCCTTTCATGTTGCCAATATATGTTCTATTCCTGTCACCTGAAGTATCAGGTGGTTTCCTGAGTGCCAGGGCATTTTTAGGGGGGCTCAGTCCACCAGATGTATCCTCAGATTCTTGGCGGGTAGAACTCATTTAACCCCCATGGGATTCCTCAAAAGGCCTGCTGTGGACGCCTTTTTCCCCTGCATGGATGGTTGAGGAATTTCCAAAGAGATGCCTGGCATTACATTTTCAGCCAGTATTTACTATCTCTCCTTTGTATACATCAGGCAAAATAATGGCCTCTATCAAATAATTTGGCTCAGAAATCCCAGCACCACAATTTTATTTGAGAACCCCTTTTCTGGATAATCAGCCTTAAAAGCAAAGACAATATATTTTTTTTCTCTTTTTCAAATATGTCCTTGCAGCTGCATTTTTTGGTAATCAAGGGCATAACCAGAATGCTGATCCTGGCTATTGAATATTGACCCTCCTTTAGAAAAAGGGAAACTCATTTTCGGTGATTTGGCTCCTCCCTTTACTTAACCTTTAAAACAATAGAGTCCAGCCCAGGAAGATCAAGTTTCTAGATATTTCCAACTTCCTCCTAATCCCGATTTTGCATTTGAAGTAAGCTTGCAGGGAATTGCCTTGAGTTGTGACCTTCTCTTTTGTAACCTAGAATTTTTACAGTCTCACCCATATCTTAGGTATTGTTACTGTTGTATTATGCTTTGTAATTATAATTATTCTTTACCTCTGGCTAATTTTACCCCTATTAATTCCCCTGCTCAAAAAATTAAACTTGTTGCACTCTGCCAGAAGATGTGTTAACCCCACATACTCTGTGTGGTTTCATTATTTCATATTTCATATTTGACCATTTGTGTTACCCATTTTTCCCCTCATGAAGGATTACTCCCCCCTAAAGATGCTGAGACGCAAGGCGCCTACAGCATCTGAGCCTCAGAAAGAGTGATCCCTGGTGCAGAGCATAGACAGTGTGTACCTAAAACAAAAAAGAGATGGTGTTACAATTTTTTTTCTGACTTTATATAATTTCAAAAGATATTTTAAATTTAGGTTGTGTCTATGTTTCAATATATCAATAGAAATTCTCTTCAATATTTCTATAAAATTTTCTTCTTGAAGTGTACATTTTTACTTTTTAGAATTTTTCTTAATCCTCAATATCTCCCAGAGTTATTCAGAAGTAATCAAGACCCATAAACCTGCCATCTCCATCAAATGTCAATTATGTTCTCCAATGATAGTTCATATCGCAAATAATTCCCCACTTTATTCCAAAATAAATTACTTATATTTTCAGGATAACAATTATAATATAAGTCATAGAACAAAGTTGTCAGTTTCTATAACATACAAATCTAATGAATTATTGATGAAAGAGTAGAATACGCACAGTAATTTCACCCTAACAATATTGTTTTCTGTTCTATTGCATAGAATTTTTTTTTTGTTATTGTTGTTGTTTTGGGGCCATACCCAGTGACGCTCAGGTGTTATTCCTGGCTCTGAGCTCAGAAACTGCTTCTGGCTTGGGAGACCATATGCGAAGCAGGGAATTGAACCACGTCCGTCCTGGATCAGCCGCATGCAAGGCAAATGCCCTACCACTGCGCTATCGCTCCTGCTCCTATTGCATAGAATTTTGAACATGATCATTTTGGTTACTTGCATCTAATAATTTTATTTGTTTTTATTTTGGGGACAAACTTGACATGCTCAGGGCTTACTCCTGGTTTAGGCACTCAAAAATTACTCCTGTAGATTTTCTGAGGACCATATGAGATGCCAGGGACCACGATGGAACCCAGGACTGCCATATACAAGGCAAGCACTCGATCTACTGTTCTTCACTCAGGCTCCTTTTAACTTTATTTTTATTTTGGGTTTCATTTTTTGTTACTTATTTATTGTTGGTTTGGGCCCTTCTTAAAAGTTCTTAGAGTTGGCTCAGCTACAGTAGGGAGTTTGCCTTGCCCGTGACCGATCTTGGATAAACTTTGGTTTGACCCAAGCCAGGAGCAATTTCTGATCAGATAGCCAGGAATAACACCTGAGCATCACAGGGTGTGGCCCAAAAAGCAAAGCAAAACAAAACAAACAAACAAACAAAAATAAAACCCAACCAGTTATTGGAGTTTACTGTGTTCAAAGGCCACTACTATGGAGCTTGGTGGACCAATTTCAGGTATTATTCTGGTTCACATTACTGTTAAACTCTCTGAATTGACCTAGGTTCCCTTGACTTCAGTTGCTGTTGTCTCATCTGTCTTCCAGAAATCTCTTTATTGGAACTTGTATCTTTACTTGAACTCTTCCCAGGGTGCTCTCAGTCTCTCTCGTGATTTTTCCCTTTGTATTTTCTCTTTGACTCTTGCCACTCCCGCATTTAATTGGGTACTCTCACACTGCTCTTTGATCTCTGTGGTCATGCATATTCTGATCCTGTTCCTTATAGGATTCCCTCCCTATAATGAGTTGTTTTAATACATATTATTTTCACAGGTATCTAAGAATAAACGATATATAAGAAAACTGTAGTATAAATACACAGTGGGCTACTACTGATTGATAAGAAAAAGTGTGAAATCATTCAACTTGCCACTACTTATAAGAAATTAAAGGTAATCATGCTGAAAGATGACAGGAGAGAGACAAATACAGAATAATTTCTCTAATATGTGGGATACAAAGGAGTATAGTAAGGAAACGACTAATGGCCAAATGAGTTAATTTAAAGAACTGAGCTTGACAAAAGAGGGCACAAATGGTGATGGTATGGACTCTTATTTTGTACTTTGGTAGAGAGAAGCAGACACTCTAATAGTGAGTGTGGTGCTGGAATAATGCATTCATGAAAAATAATTAACAATATTTAAGTGATAATACCTTAGGAAAAGCATGAAAATTAAATGATAATAATAATAATAATAAAAGAGGCTGTAGTAAATGCACAGAGGGTTAAGGTGTTGGCTTTGCTCTTGGCTGACTCATGTTGGATCCCGGCATCCCAGATAGTCTCCTGAACCTATCAGGAGCATTCCTGAACTCAGAGCTAGCACCACTTAAAGTACCACAGGGCGTTGTTCAGAAACCAACAAAAGATAATGATAAAATATATCAGCCCAATTTACATTATGCATAGAGTTTGGTCAGAGAGCTATAGAGGAGTAGAGAAGTAGGGCCATTGTTAAGGTGGCAAATGTGGGTGATGGCTGCATGCACCCATGATTTTGGAAGGACGTTTCTTTTTTTTTGGAGTGGATGAAGAAAGCTCTTCGAGACATTAAAGCTGAAGTCATCTTCAAGAATGAAACACCACTGATAAGGAAATGGAAGCAAAGATTAAGCAAATTGAGCTACATAAAATTAAGAAGCTTCTGGACCTGAAAGGAAACAGTGACCAATGACAAATACAGAAATAGAAAATCTATTCGCCCAATCCTATATGATAAGGGCTTAATATCTAAGATATATAATGCACTGGTAGAGCTTAACAAGGAAAAAAAATCTAACCTAATGCAAAAATGGGAGAAGAGAGGAACAGAAACTTCCTCAAAGAAGAAATACAGATGGCCAAAAGGCACATAAAAATTGTTACACATCATTAATCCCCAGGGAGATTCAAATCTGTGGCCTTTTTTTTTTAATCCTACAAATGTGTGTGATCATCTTATGTCTATCCCTCCCTCTGATACTCCTTTGCTGGGAATCAAATCCAAGACCTGACAAATGTAAAGTATGTATCTACCATTTGAGTCATAATCCATATTATACTTTCCTATTTATTTTACCTACATAATCACCTTAAATTCCATTTATTTTCTACCTAAGGTCACAATTTCATTTGAACATTATTTCACTGCATATATAAACTGCAACTTCGTTTTTCTAGCATCTGTCAGTGAACAATTAGGTTGATTCCATAACTTGGCTGTTGTGAATAATGTAGTAATAAACATTGGTTTGCAAGTGCTTTTTCAAATTTCTGTTTTTATGATTTTAGGATAAATGCCCAGAAGTGTTGTACTCTATCACAGGCTATTTCTACTTTTTAAAGGATTCTCTAACATTTTCTATAAAGGCTATGTTAGTTTACTTTCCCACCTACTGTATACCAGATTTCCTTCCTCTCTACATCCCTACCAAGACTTGTGATTTTTTAATGTTTTTGATATGACATTCTAGCAGTGTGAGGTGATATTATGGTTTTGGTGATAACGTTGAACACATTTTTAATGTATCTTTAGGTTACTTGATTATCTATCTTCTTTTAAGTAGTATTTATAGAAATATTCTGTTAATTAAAAAAAAGAAATTTGCTTTCTTATGAGTTGCATGAATCCACATTTTCACATATAAATTCTAAATAAAATATTATAAAATGTTACATGGAGAATTATTTTGTGGTCAAACAAACAGCTTTAAATTGGTAATCTGACTTTCATATTATTGAATAATATTTGCTAAGCTAATGCTTTACTGTATCTATGCAGAAAAATAAATTCAACTACAATTATATAGTTATTTATTTTTAATTAAGCTGTATATATTTTTGTAAAGATTTATAATTGAGTAGCAATATATTGTATATATTAAAATTTTTATATGTAAAGTATTTTATATTCTATATTAAGTTTAAAATTAAAGCCTGATAGTATCTAAACTTCACCAAAGTACTCCCTTATACATGATTTTCCTTATTTATAATTAATGCTAACATAAGCATACTATTCTTATAATTTTTGGATAATTACCCAGGTGTGAGAAACTGGATCATATGCAATTTCAATTTTGAAGTTTTAACAAATTAGCTTTTATGATAGCTATATAACTTCGGTCCTACCAATCATCTCTATTAAGTGTTTTGTAATTTTCACTTTCAGATTATTCCATTAAAATTTTGACTTTTATTTCTTTTTATTTTTAATTTTTAATTATTTCTGTTGGAAATAAAATCCCCAGTATCATCAGAGTTATAAGGTTTTCCTTTTGGTTTGTAGCCATATTTACTTGTTTGGTCATTATGCTAATACAGTTTTAAGATTCTGGCTTCCATTGAGAATGAAGTATACAACAAAACCATCCATGCTCTCTAATCAATAGCAAAATTGGGAAGGGCAATAAAAGATAGGAACAGCCTCATAAAAAGAAGACATAAACTTTTATGTTCTTCACTAAAATCAGTAATTTTTTTAAAGTAAATACTTCTGAATTTGTTATTTTCTTTTTCATTTACTTACAGAATTCTGAAATAAATGTTAACAATTTTCTTTGGGGTTGGAAACATATTAGAGTGGGGTAGGGTCCTTACCTTGCATGTGTCTGAACCAGGTTCAATCACCAACACCACTTATGTTTCCTCAAGCACTACCAGGAGTGATCCTTAAGCATAGAGTAATGAGTAAGTAAGTAATATGTGTCCAAAATTAAATAAATAAAACAAAACAAAACCGAAATAAATTATTTAATATTTCTTCTATTAGAATAGAATTATTTATTCACTGTTTCATTATATCATAGAAAATTCCTTCTTTGTCTATATAATTTTCTATTAATTTAATGTTATCATAGTTGAATTACTTGTCTCTTCCTTTGGACAAGAATACAGTGAGGTCTACACAAAGTGGTAACACTCATTTGGATGTGCTACATTATGACATTTCTAGTTGTATATTCATCATAACAGTTCTTCAAGTTCTGCTTTTTTAAAAATTATTTGTCTTCCCATGCTATTATTAATAATGCCATAGATGTTGACTGTGTTAACACTTCATTTGTTGGATTGTTTTGAGGTATTAGGAAAGAATTCTCAAATATAATTTTTAGTCAATCTTGCCTCAGTAATTCAGTTAAATTTGCTTCAACCAACATTTCTCAAGTACTTATCTAGTGTCAAGCAATGTTCTAGTTTCATTGTGTGAAGGGCAGCATTGCAGAAGGCAAATTGAAAGAAGGTGATATGAAAAAATAATGTAGAATAATGTATCGTTGCCCCTCTCAAGGAGTTTAGAATCCCCAAAGGGAAGACAAATGTGTTTAATCAAATGTGACTACAACTGACTGATAACTGTCCTGACACATAGTTCTTAAATCCTAATGTGCATAAAAATAAAAACGTCAGACTTCAGATTCCAATTTATTGAGGTTTTCAGTGGGAGCTGAGATTTTATGTTTTTAGGAAAGTTCTGGGATTGTATTTGAGGAACAAATTTTCAATATAGGTGATAATAGCAATATGAATCTTGTTATTAAATATTTTGTTTTTACAAACTTGTCAAAGTTTTCACCTCCCATTAAGTATGTTATGTAGGATATGAAGTTTAAGAACAACCCACATATTATCCTGTCTTTTGTTTGCTATTGCTTGGTTATTTGAATTCTCTTTTGTGGTGAGACCTCTCAAGCATTGCTGAGGAAGTCCCTGCAATAATTGGCTACAGAACCAATTGGTTTGATTTTAGGACCTAGAAATGTGATGCTAGTGGTGGGCACCAGGACATCCATGTTGTGTTTGGGAATATTCAATGTTTGGGGATCATGAGGTGCCAATAATTACAGTTGGGATCTTGACCAAGCATGGTGTGTACACCTGGCTCTTAAGTAATATTTTTTGTTTGTTTTTGATTTTTGGGCCACACCCAGTGACACTCAGGGGTTACTCCTGGCTATGAACTCAGAAATTGCTCCTAGCTTAAGGGACCATATGGGATGCTAGGAATTGAACCCAGTTCAGTCCTGGGTCAGCCGCGTGCAAGGCAAATGCCCTACCACAGGGCTATTGCTTTGGCTCCTCTTAAGTAATCTTTTAGGTCACTTGAATTATCTAAGGGGTTTTCTAAGGAGTTGAAGCAATATTATATAAGGTAGGGGTGTTTGCCTTGTACAAGATTGGCCTGAGATCAATTCCTAATATCCGATATAGTACCATGAGTACCACCAGGAGTGATCTTGAAGGGAAGAGCACTGCCAGGTGTGGCCCCCAATCAAAAATATAAAAATAAAGTCTAGAATTTTTCTCCTCCCTTTTTCAAAATTCTAATTGGCAGGATTAACATCATTAAAATGGCAATACTCCCCAAAGCACTGTACAGATTTAATGCGATCCCCCTAAAGATACCCATGACATTCTTCAATTTATATATTTAAATCTTAAGTAATTATATTAAAATTTAGAATTAATTGAATAATAAAAATATTACTTAATATATTTTGTTTCTTTTTTACTAGAAAAAACCTCAGATATCACCCACTATACTAGATGTTGCCCATCAGTTCATTAAGGAAGTTACTCCAAATGAAAAACACGAAGAGCATCATTTTACTGAGGAGATTTGCAAAAATCAGCCTAAACCTAAATCTGTTCTTTTGCAAGATAACAGCTCTGAGGTAAGCAAAAGAAAAACAATAAACTATTTCACACATAGTTTTAGAGGTTTCCATTCATATACTTAACTGGAACTTTATACTTTTACAAATTATCTTACTACATTGTTGGTTATTTCTTCTTAGTAGTCACTCACTTAGTAGTCACTCTCATACTTACAATAAAATTTTAAGGACAATATTGCTGTGAGTACAAATAACTATTTTCATGCTTCATACCTTGATAATATTATTTTTATATGTCCATCAAGGCCAGATATAAATTAGTATTTAGAAGAGAGTAAAAAATTTATGCAATTTAGATTAGCTAGAATTTTATTCTGGATCTCAGGGACTCCATGATTCTTATATTTTTTCTGTTATCAATGATTTCTATTTTTGTCTGCTCGTATCCTGTGAGGATTTTTTTCCATTATTTGTTTTAAGACCCTTTTTCAATCTCTTTTCTTCTTTTGTATGAAGTTGTTATAAATATCTTCTTCCAGTTCACTGATTCTGTCCTCAGCCACTGTTTCTGTTGAAGAGACTTTTCAGTGAGATTTTCATTTCACCTATCAGGTTTTTTAATCCTTTTATATCAGTTTAGACATTTCTTATTTCTACTTTCATATCCTCTTGTTCTTATTTGTGTTTTTTTTTTGTTTATTTCATGCTTTCTTTGGGTTCTACTAAGATCCTCAATAATTCTTTTATAAACTTCTTATCTGAGAAGCTAAATAGGTGTTTGGAAATTTGGGAGTCATCAGAGATACCATCTTCATTCTCTAGGCATGGGAGTGGCCAGCATTTTTTTCCTCATGCTTATAGTATGGTGTTTTCTACATAGTGTTCTGGGGTTCACTGTTCTTAGGAGAACTGTGTGGCTTGGGCAGTGTCACTCACCTCTGTTGATGTGCATGTCACTGGCAGGGGAGGATGTGCGGCTCTTTGTGCAATGTGTTTTAGGCACACATCAGATTTTTCTCCTTACAACCTTCAATAGATTAACAATGGTATTTGAGGGAACACGGTTCTATGATTGATAATGCTGTAGGTGCCACTTTATGTAACCCAACTCAGGACGAAAGGGTCTGGACCAGGTTGTTCTTCGGGGAAGTAATAAACCAATACATGCATATAATAGAATGCATAGATGGGTAGACTTTGGCTTAGTGATCTTCACTAACTAGGGTTTCAGAGAGGCTAGAAATACAAAATCTTGTCAACTGCTTTAGGTGACAGACGATTTGACAGTTATGTAAAACAGGATTTATATAAAAATTTGGCAGTTACCATATTCCAATTAAATACTGATCTCACAGTTTTCTAGCTAAATTTTATTTTTATGTGTATATTATTATAACATGATTTAATAGGGAGAAATAAAATCTCCAATTGTCAGATATGCAGCAATTTATTTATATGCCTTATTTATATGCCTCTTTCCTTTACTTTGTACTTACAGTATTGTGAATGACTTGTTTAAAAACATATAGCTATTTATTTGGTGACAGAATCATGCTTGAACTTTGCTCTATTGAAATTTAAACACATGCTTAAAGAACAGACAAATGTATGTTCTATGTTAATATTATGCCATTTCAATCAAAGACCTGTTGAAAATATGCTTGATTAGTCTGGCAATGCTGATGTATTTGTGTGCATTTTTCATCACTGAAAACTCATCAAGGGTGTTTGTGAAAAATCACTAAATGAGGTACAGTTGTCAGAAGATAGTACAGGAGGTAAGGCACTTAGCCTTGCACTATGGCTGACTTTTGATAGATTTCCAGAACAGCCTATCATTCCTGAATACTACTGGATGTCACTCCTGATCACAGAACCCTGGATATACACTGAGTATTGCATAACCAAAACACAATAATAAAAAGTAGGCATTAAGACATGATTCTCAGAGATTATCCTAAATATTTTATGTATTGTTTTCTTTATTATTTTTTGTATAAAAAGTAGTGATTAAGAAACATTTTATAATTTTCTAAAGTATAATTAATAATGGAACTTAGATTTGAAATCAGATTTATTTAATCTGAAATTACATAATTTCAACCTCTCCTTAGAAACCTCTTCTTATCAGGGCCAGAGCAATAGTACAAAAGGTAGGCTGCTTGTCTTACGTATGGCCAACCCTTTTTCTTTTTTCTTTTTTTTTTGGTTTTTGGGTCACACCCGGCAGTGTTCAGGGGTTATTCCTGGCTCCAGGCTCAGAAATTGATCCTGGCAGGCATGGGGGACCATATGGAGCACCAGGATTTGAACCGATGACCTCTTGCATGAAAGGCAAATGCCTTACCTCCATGCTATCTCTCCGGCCCTACCATTTTTCAATCCCTAGCATCCCAGACTTTTTCTTGAGTGAAAAGCTGCAGTTACTCTGAGAATTTCTAGGTATAGGTCAAACCTAAAGATAAATAGATAACAGAATTTCATATTAAACCAGCATGTATATAATTCATCTAATTAATAATAATTATAAAAGAAGGATGTATTTCACTATCAATAATATTGTTTGATCCTTTGTATGCCTAATCTAATAATTACAATGCCTTATAATATACTTTATTATTATCCTGTTTACAAATGAGGAAGGCAAAGAACATAATATCATGCAGGAGTTTTAACTTAGAATCAACTGAATTATGCTTTAAAGAGATGTTAAAATGATGTTCATTGTAATATCAATTCCCATATTGTGAAATCTCCCCATGCATCATATTTCCAACCCCAATTGGATGGGTCTGAAAAAGCATTCTAGCTACAAAGAATTAATAAATGAAGCCAGTCAGGAAAAACTCATAGAGTCAGTTTGCTTCTCACTTTATGGTCTCTCTGTGTGCCAAAGCCTGATGGAAATTTTTTATTTACCTAGTAGAAATTTAACCAGGGCAGAGGAAGACCAATTGAGAGACAAAAGTGCTTTTCTCAGGGAGGGACTACAGAGCATGAAAACTGGCAAGGCTTTGCAAAAGCCGGCTCCCTGTGTGTGACACCAGGCGGGGAAAATCCGCGAAAGTACACCGGCCCAGTGGGGCCCAACTGTGAAAAACTGTGAGTTTGACCTGTCTATGTCTGTCTACTGTCCTCTTGCGTGAAACTCTTGCGAGTGGGGCAAAAAAAGGCTCCAGAAACATCGCTCGCCTAGACGCCATTTTCAGGGAGGGACTACAGAGAATGAAAACCGGCAAGGCTTTGCAAAAGTCGGGTCCCTGTGTGTGACACCAGGTGGGAAAAATCCGCGAAAGTACACTGGCCCAGTGGGGCCCAACTGTGAAAAACTGTGAGTGTAACCTGTCTATGTATGTCTACTGTCCTCTTGCGTGAAACTCTTGCGAGTGGGGCAAAAAGAGGCTCCAGAAACCTCGCTCGCCCAGACGCCATTTTCAGGGAGGGACTACAGAGCATGAAAACTGGCAAGGCTTTGCAAAAGCCGGGTCCCTGTGTGTGACACCAGGCGGGGAAAATCCGCAAAAGTACACTGGCCCAGTGGGGCCCAACTGTGAAAAACTGTGAGTGTGACCTGTCTAGGTCTGTCTACTGTCCTCTTGCGTGAAACTCTTGCGAGTGGGGCAAAAAGAGGCTCCAGCGGAGCATGGCCACTCCACTTTGCTACGCGGCCGTGCACTCTTTTTAAGGAAAGAACACCATTGCAACAAGAAAGAAAAATCACACTAAGAATGGTGCTATATCACAGAAGCAAACATTTCTTTCCAGACTGTCTTGTCTGTTGAATGTTCGGGCCTAAGATTTGACCCAGTGTGAGGCTTCATCCACGGAGGACTCCCCTCCCTTCGAGGCAAGTCAGCCCATCCAGAAAGGGAGGAGCCAGAGGAGTGTGCTGCCTGCATCATATAGACAATGAATACCACTACAACACGTAGAAAAACCCACAATACAAGTGTGACAATGGGGAAACAATGCAGGCCAGCATCAGACATAGAGAATGAAGATGACAATTCTGAGGACCAGATAATGACCAACCAACTGATCAACCTCTCAGATAAGGACTTTAGACTAGCAATATGGAAGATGCTCAACGATCTCCAAGAAACCATGGATCGAGTTGAACAGAACACTAATAAGAACCAAGGAAATATGAAGACAGAAATCACAAAACTCCAAACTGAAATAACATGTCAACTAACAGGACTGAAAAAGTCAGTAAATGAAGTGAATGACAAATTGGATAAGCTCTGGGACAGGGTATCAGAAGCTGAGAATAGACTTGGTGCTGTGGAAGATGAGATACATAACAATTCCATACAGCAGGAGAGATTGGACAAAAAACTTAAAGCAAATGAGCAGACAATGGAAAAATTAGTCAAAGAATGGGAACAGATGAAAATAGAAGTCTATGATAAGATCAACAGAAACAACTTAAGAATAATTGGAGTCACAGAGACCCAGGAAGAAAATTTCCAGGAAGAATCAATGGTCAAGAACATCATTAAAGAGAAACTTCCAGAGCTAAAGAATATATGTGATCAAATCCTGCATGCCCGAAGAGTACCAACCAAAACAGACCCCAGAAAAACCACCCCAAGACACATCCTAGTCACAATGACAAATCCCACAGATAGAGACAGAATTCTGAAAACAGCAAGATCAAAAGGGGAAATCACGTTCAAGCAAGCTTCCCTGAGATTTACAGCAGACCTGTCACCAGAAACACTCAATGCCAGAAAGCAGTGGTGGGATATTGTGACAAGACTGAATGAAATGAATGCTTCACCCAGAATACTATACCCAGCAAAACTCACTTTCTGGTTTGACGGAAGAATACATGGTTTCACAGACAAAAAACAGCTCAGAAACTTCACAGACACAAAACCAGTCTTAAGAGAAAAACTGAAAGACCTAATCTAAGACAAGACTACCCAAAAGACACACCAAATTTTGAAATAAAGATGGCGTTAAATCCCAGTACAATTCTTTCTCTCAATGTCAATGGACTAAATGCACCAGTTAAGAGACACAGAGTGGTTAAATGGATCAAAAAACTCAATCCAACCTTCTGCTGCCTACAAGAAACACACCTAAATAGTCAGAACAAACATAGACTCAAAATAAAAGGCTGGAGAAAAATTATCCAAGCAAACAGCACCCATAAAAAAGCTGGAGTGGCCATATTAATATCAGATAATGCAAACTTTATACTCAGGAAGGTTGTAAGGGACAAAGACGGACATTTTATATTAATCAAGAGGTACGTAGAGCAGGAAGAATTCACTCTCCTAAACATATATGCACCAAATGAGGGGCCAGCAAAATATTTAATACAACTGTTGACAAATCTGAAAAATAATATCAACAACAACACAATAATTGTGGGGGACCTTAACATGGCTTTGTCAACACTGGATAGGTCAACCAGACTGAAACCCAACAAGAATATACTAGACCTGAGGAGAGAAATGGAAGAAAGAGGCCTAGTGGATATATATAGGACACTTCATCCCCAGAAACCTGGATACACATTCTTCTCCAATGTACATAGGACATTCTCCAGGATAGACTACATGCTGGCACATAAAACATACCTCCATAAGATCAAGAGGATAGAAATTTTGCAGACTACCTTCGCTGACCACAAGGCTCTGAAATTATTTCTGAATTCCAAAGGGACCCAGAAGAAACACTTTAACACCTGGAAGTTAAACAGCCTCATGCTCAATAACCAGTGGGTCCGAGATGAAATCAAGGAGGAAATAAAAAAGGTTCCTGGAAACAAATGACAATAAAGACACAAACTCTCAGAACTTATGGGACACAGCAAAAGCAGTACTGAGAGAAAAATTTATAGCTTTGCAAGCCCACATCAGGAAGGAAGAAGGAGCTTACCTGAGTAGCTTAATGACACAGCTAATAGAACTAGAAAATGCTCAACAAAAGGACCCAAGAATAGGAAGACAGAAGGAAATAACAAAGCTGAGAGCAGAAATCAACGAAGTGGAAACTCAAAAAACAATCCGAAAGATCAACGAAAGCAGAAGTTGGTTCTTTGAAAAAATAAACAAGATTGATAGACCACTGGCAAACCTAACAAAGAAAGAGAGAGAGAGAAACTTGATAACTCGTATCAGGAATGAAAAAGGAGAGATCACTACTGATATGACAGAGATTCAAAGGGTAATCAGAAACTACTTTGAAAAACTCTACGCCACTAAAAATGAGAACCTGGAAGAAATGGATAAATTCTTGGACTCTTATAATATTCCACGGTTGAAGGAAGAGGATGTAGCATATCTAAACACCCCCATCATTATTGATGAAATTAAAACAGTAATCAAATGTCTGCCGAAAAACAAAAGCCCAGGTCCAGATGGATTCACTAATGAATTCTATTAAACTTTCCAAGAGGAACTACTGCCAATCTTGGCAAGACTCTTTCATGAAATTGAACAAACAGAAACACTTCCAAATAGCTTTTATGAAGCCAACATCACCTTGATACCTAAACCAGACAGAGATGCTACCAAAAAAGAAAATTACAGACCAATATCACTGATGAATGCAGATGCAAAGATCCTCAACAAAATTCTGGCAAATAGGATTTAATGCCTCGTTAAAAAGATCATCCACTACAATCAAGTAGGTTTCATCCCAGGAATGCAAGGCTGGTTTAACATCCGTAAATCTATCAACATAATACACAACATCAATAACAAGAAAAATAAAAACCACATGATCATATCAATAGATGCAGAGAAAGCATTTGATAAGGTCCAACACCCATTCTTGATCAAAACTCTCAGCAAGATGGGAATGGAGGGAACCTTTCTCAATATAGTGAAGGCCATCTACCACAAGCAAGTGGCAAATATTACCCTCAATGGAGAAAAACTAAAAGCCTTCCCTCTAAATTCTGGCACAAGACAAGGCTGTCCTCTCTCACCACTCCTATTCAACATAGCACTGGAAGTACTTGCTATAGCGATTAGGCAAGAAAAGGATATCGAGGGAATCCAGATAGGAAAGGAAGAAGTCAAGCTCTCACTGTTTGCAGATGACATGACTTAGAAAACCCTAATGACTCTAACAAAAAGCTTCTAGAAACAATAGACTCATATAGCAAGGTGGCAGGCTACAAAATTAACACACAAAAATCAATGGCCTTTCTCTACACCAATAGTAATAAGGATGAAATGGACATTAAGAAAACAACCCCATTCACAATAGTGCCACACAAACTCAAATATCTTGGAATCAACTTGACTAAATATGTGAAGGACCTATACAAGGAAAACTATAAAACTCTGCTCCAAGAAATAAGAGAGGACACACGGAAATGGAAACACGTACTTTGCTCATGGATTGGCAGGATTAACATCATCAAAATGGCAATAGTCCCCAAGGCATTATACAGATTTAATGCCATCCCTCTAAAGATACCCATGACATTCTTCAAAGAAGTGGATCAGACACTTTTGAAATTCATTTGGAACAATAAACACCCTCGAATAGCTAAAGCAATCATTGGGAAAAAAATATGGGAGGAATTACTTCCCCCAACTTTAAACTGTACTACAAAGCAACAGTTATCAAAACAGCATGGTATTGGAATAAGGACAGGTCCTCAGATCAGTGGAATAGGCTTGAATACTCAGAAAATGTTCCCCAGACATACAACCACCTAATTTTTGATAAAGGAGCAGGAAATCCTAAATGGAGCAGGGAAAGCCTCTTCAACAAGTGGTGTTGGCACAATTGGATAGCCACTTGCAAAAAATTGAACTTAGACCCGCAGCTAACATCATGTACAAAGGTAAAATCCAAATGGATTAAAGACCTCGATATCAGCCCCAAAACCATAAGATATATAGAACAGCACATAGTCAAAACACTCCAGGACATTACAGGCATCTTCAAGGAGGAAACTGCACTCTCCAAGCATGTGAAAGCAGAGATTAACAGATGGGAATATATTAAGATGAGAAGCTTCTGCACTTCAAAGGAAATAGTGCCCATGACACAAAAGCCAACAACCGAGTGGGAGAAACTATTCACCTAATACCCATCAGATAAGGGGCTAATCTCCAAAATATACAAGGCACTGACAGAACTTTACAAGAAAAAAACATCTAACCCCATCAAAAAATGGGGAGAAGAAATGAACAGACACTTTGACAAAGAAGAAATACACATGGCCAAAAGACACATGAAAAAATGTTCCACATCACTAATCATCAGGGAGATGCAAATCAAAACAACGATGAGATACCACCTCACACCCCAGAGAATGGCACACATCACAAAGAATGAGAATAAACAGTGTTGGCGGGGATGTGGAGAGAAAGGAACTCTTATCCACTGCTGGTGGGAATGCTGTCTAGTTCAACCTTTATGGAAAGCGATATGGAGATTCCTCCAAAAACTGGAAATCGAGCTCCCATACAATCCAGCTATACAACTCCTAGGAATGTACCCTAGGAACACAAAAATACAATACAAAAACCCCTTCTTTACCCCTATATTCATTGCAGCAGTATTTACCATAGCAAGACTCTGGAAACAACCAAGATGCCCTTCAACAGACGAATGGCTAAAGAAACTGTGGTACATATACACAATGGAATATTATGCAGCTGTCAGGAGAGATGAAGTCATGAAATTTTCCTATACATGGATGTACACGGAATCTATTATGCTGAGTGAAATAAGTCAGAGAGAGAGAGAAAAACGCAGAATGGTCTCACTCATTTATGGGTTGTAAGAAAAATGAAAGACACCCTTGTAATAATAATTTTCAGACACAAAAGAGAAAAGAGCTGGAAGTTCCAGCTCACCTCAGGAAGCTCACCACAAAGAGTGATGAGTTTAGTTAGGGAAATAACTACATTTTGAACTGTCCTAATAACGAGAATGTATGAAGAAAATGGAGAGCCTGTCTAGAGTACAGGCGGGGGTCGGGTGGGGCGAAGGGAGACTTGGGACATTGGTGATGGGAATGTTGCACTGGTGATGGGTGGTGTTCTTTACATGACTGAAACCCAAACACAATCTTGTATGTAATTAAGGTGTTTAAATAAATTAAAAAAAAAGAAACATCAAAAAAAAAAAGAGAGAGACAAAAGTGCCTATTCAGGTAGAATTTTCCATACAAAAGCACTAGGTTTAAAGGAGAGGGGAAGATGGGGAAACACCTTTGTTTGTGATAATAGCTGCATGTCAGCTTATAATTTTACCCTTTCTATTCAAAACAAAACACATTGAGAAAGGCTACAAAAGTTTTATTCTTCTGTTTTCTGCAAGAACAGTAGATCAGAAGGTATAAAAATGGCTGAATTTTGTGCTGGCGGGGATGTGGAGAGAAAGGAACTCTTATCCACTGCTGGTGGGAATGCTGTCTAGTCCAACCTCTATGGAAAGTGATATGGAGATTCCTCCAAAATCTGGAAATTGAGCTCCCATTCAACCCAGCTATTTCACTCCTAGGGATATACCCTAGGAACACAAGAATACAATACAAGAATCCCTTCCCCACACTTATATTTATTGCAGCACTATTCACAATACCCAGGATCAGGAAACAACCAAAATGCCCTTCAACAGACGAATAGCTAAAGAAACTGTGGTACATATACACAATGGAAACACAATGGAATATTATGCAGCCATCAGGAGAGATGAAGTCATGAAATTTTCCTATACGTGGATGTACATGGAATCTATCATGCTGAGTGAAATAAGTCAGAGGGAGAGAGATAGATAGAATAGTCTCATTCATCTATGGGTTTTAAGAAAAATAAAATTCATCTTTGCAACAATCCTCAGAGACAGTGAGAGGAGGGCTGGAACTTCCAGCTCACTTCATGAAGCTCACCACAAAGAGTGGTGAGTGCAGTTATAGAAATAACTACACTGAGAACTACAATAATCATGTGAATGAATGAGGGAACTGGAAAGCCTGTCTAGAGTACAGGTGTGGGTGGGGTGGGATGGAGGGAAATTTGGGACATTGGTGGTGGAAATGTTTCACTGGTGAAGGGGGGTGTTCTTTAAATGACTGAAACCTAATCACAATCATATTTGTAATCAAGATGTTTAAATAAAGATATTATAAAAAGTGGCTGAATTTTGCATAGGTACAGTAAATTTGGCTGTAAAATGTTAGATTATGCATACAACATTCTTAAAGCATTCAGTTTTTTATATTTTTGTCTTATACATATTATATTTTTTATTTTTTCTTTCTTTTTTTAAGTGACTCTCACTCACTGCTAGGGGTTGTGTTGACAGGTCCAGCCTTTTTGGAAAGCAATATGGACTTTCCTCAAAAAATTAGGAATTCTCATTATCTGCAGCTCTTGTCCTCGCATTAGGGACCTATATCCTTAACCTGTCACCTTTATCATCAATTGGAAACCATATCCTTATCTGTAACCCTCGTAGACTTCTCTGAACATAAACCTTAGAACCTTTCTGCAGACACTAAATTTGAAAATTCTTAAACAGTCTTATAATGAATACTGTAAGTTTAGAACATCGGAGTTTCTTTTCAATAAACTTACCTAAACAAAATCCTAAGAACATGTATGCCAACATATATAGTTTGAAAATAAGTTTAAAAATGTTTTTATAATGAGCACTGTATAGACCCTGTGGAATGTTATCTGTGTGCAGTGCACATACTAATTTTTTCCTTCATTTGCCTAGACTTTCTGTATTAAAGAACATTTGTTCCCCAGCTATATTAATCACCAAAATTATTAGATATTTTAAAATGTATTTATCTGTACCTTTAGGATCTTAAAATATAGTTTTAAATTAGTGTATCAGGAAACTAAAAGCTTATGTAGTCAATAAAGTCCAGTGTGAATCTTCTTTAGGAATTTTCTCATGGCCCCAAGCCAACATCATGTATAGACTTGGCGAGGGATGTGTATCTGGAAGAGCTTTTATTATAGCCTAAATCCCAGGCTTGAAATGCTGTCTATGGTTTTCTTACAAGTTTATGACATCAGGAAATTTATTTAGTTTCTATTTTTGTTTTGGCTCATACATAGGGGTGCTCGTGGGTTATACCTGGCTCAGTTCTGAGGAATCACTACTTGCTGTGTTTGGGGACACATGCAGTGTTTGGAATCAAGCCCACGTCTCCTGCATAAATGTAGGAGTCATCACTCCAGCTTTTACTCTGTCATTACTTTTTGATTCTGTGTCCTCTTCTGGAAAATAGAAATGTTAAAATATATCTTTCAGAAATATACTGTTGCCTACTGGTTAGTGGATGCAAAGCACTAAATTTTATTTGCTTTTCAAATTAAATTGAACCCTTTCACATTGCAAAGAATCTTATTGGACTCTGAGTGAAAGTGACACATGATATTTATGGCTGAAATATTGTATAGTTGATATAAAACCTGTATTTCCTAACTTGCAATCATTTTGTGGAGACCATTTAGAGTGTCATATTTCATATTTGTTGCTGGAAAGAAAGCTTCCATAAAGAGTTATAATATTATTTTGTATGAAGCCCTTGAGTTACCAGTGCTGCTTCATTAGAGTGGTATAGATACATGCATCCTTAAATATTGCTCACTGGATACCTGCACTCTTCATTCAACATGTGCCTGAAACTCAGTATTTAAGAACTAAATTCTCTCCAATTATTAAAACTGACTATTGTTAGAACCTATCTTCCATATTTCTAAGACAACAAGACCAGGTAATTTCTATCATTCTTTCTTTCCTGTGTTCATTCATGTAATTTTGAAAATAAACATTTTATATATTTTTGTGTAGATGATGAAATACTGATATTCTGATATGAATAAATTTAAAAAAAATTAAGTATATATAAAACACCATGTTGTTTATTATATAAAATCTCTAGTTTGGTCATTTGTGTCCATATGCTATTTCAAATATAGAAATTTTGTAAAGTCTTTTTTTTTTAATTCTTATTCTGTCTAGATAGGGGGATTTGGCCACACCTAGCTGTGCTCTGTATTACTCTTTGTTCTGCATTCTGGGATCACCTCTGGTAGGATTTAGGGAATAACCTGAGTGCTAGTATAGAGAGTAGGGATTGAACCCATATATGGCCATATGCAGAAGAAGCATCCAACTTGCTGTACTAATGTTTAAGCTGCATATAAAAATTAGCTTTTTCTTTAGGTTGGAAAAGGTTTCTAAAGTAAAAGTTACTCCTAGTTTTGTGCTAAAGTACTTTTTTATGTAAGGTGAGAGGTAAAATAGATCAACTTTTGACAAATATGAAGAAATCCCAAAATTACTAGTTGAATTTGGAAATATGTTTATTGACAGAATGGTAATGCTCATTGGGGAGTTGATTCAAAGGACTTTGCATGCAGAATTCCTGGGTTCTAGCTTCAGGCTCACATGATCAATTCTCCAAGTTTTGTGCCAGGCTAAGTATGCAACGCTTATTGAAATTTATATGTATTATATATCATTGTAATGAACATTATATTATTAACATAATGGATCATTTAATTGGTTTATTTGCATATGAATTAACTCTTCTCAGTATTTATCTCTCATAAACATGACACTTCAGTGACTGAATTTTTACTATTAAGTGTAAATGTAAGTTCAAGCTCCTCATTATCCCAGACATAATTATTTTTGTTTTGGTATATTTTTGGAGGGCACACCCAACCACCCACAGGGGTAACTCCTGGTTCTATGCTCAGAAATTACTCCTAGAAGGCTCTAGAAACCATATGGGATGCTGGGGAATAAACCCAGGTCAGCCCTTTTGAAAAGGCAAATGCCCTACCTGCTGTATTATCACTCTGGCCACCAGTCACGATCATTTGTCTTTCTATATCTATTTTTTTGTGATAGTAATGCAACTAATTTAGATATCCTTGATACTATATGTTAATTGTATTTTTAGCACATATCCAATTCTGTCCCTGCCACATTTTTATTGATTTTTTTTTAATAATTCCACTTGCCTTTGTTTCGTACAAGCAATATAAAGTAAATTTGTAGCTACTAAGGGGCAAGCTTGTGTAGTGGGAAGTTTCTATTGAAAACTCACTAAGCTAGTTACATGCCGAACAACTAGTGTTTGGCATTTGACAGTGTCTCAGACACTTTTATTTATATGTGGAAAAAAATTTATACTAGAAAAAAAAGCTTAGGAGAAAATGAAATGGAAAATGTTCCCCTTACTACAGAGAACACTGGTGAAGAATAGTGATAAATCCTGTCTTATAAGTTTTAGTTTTGAAAATTTCTTGAGACCATATATAATTGCCAATTGAACTTTAACACATTATTTAAACAAGTTAATATTGAAACTTTCTATTATTTAAACTATATGATCTATAATGAATGATTATTATTTCAATGTTTTGAATTGTGGAAAATTTTTCAAAGTGCTCTTAGATCAATTTTTAATTGTTCTAGGTAGAAGTTTCAACAATAGAAGCAGAATATAAAAATCCCAAAGAGAAGCTTTTGTGTGAAGAGTCATTTGATAAAGAAGCTTTTACCCTGTCCTTTCAGAATGCTTTAAATCACAAGGAAACTGAACAAGGTGGCAATGAGAAACTGAACTTAGCAGTAACAAAAGCAGGTACAGCTATTTTTATAAAACAAATTCTGTAAAATAAATCTGAATTTAATGACTACACATTCTCTGTTGATATATGTAATGTAAATAAACAAAAAAGTTAACATTAGGATAGGGATTTGATATTGTTTCTTAAAATAATATTCATGATAAGACCATTAGCTAGCATTTTAAAAATATTTATTGAACTCTGAATTGGTATTAAGATATATGCTTGTTTGATATGCATGTAAAGGCTGTAAAATGAATCTTTTTAACTTTTTTTAATCTTTTGAGCCACACCAACTGTATGCAGGAGTTACTCTTGCTTCTCTGCTTAGAATTTATTCTTGATGAGTTAAAAGAAAAATAAGTTGTGTCTAATGAATCCCAAGTCCCATGGTGTGCAAAGCAAGCACCCTACCTACTTATACTATGGTCCCAAAGTTAATATTTTTAAAATAGATGACTGAAAAATTAACTTCAAAGATGTTAGAAAATGAACTGATATTTTTTATTTATTATTCAGAGAAATATGTTTCTTTTATAATATTTACATGCCCATATTCTTGAATTTCAAGAAATAGATGATCAAAGCATTTCATATTGTTGCTCTAAGTTTCCCATTATTTATTTTTTTTTAGGAAATGCATGTTTAAAGTATCTGATGGGGCCGGAGAGATAGCATGGAGGTAAGGCGTTTGCCTTTCATGCAGAAGGACAGTGGTTCAAGTTCCGGCATCCCATATGGTCCCCTGTGCCTGCCATGGGCAATTTCTGAGCATAGAGCCAGGAATAACCCCTGAGCACTGCCGGGTGTGACCCAAAAACCAAAATAATAATAATAATAATAATAATAATTATTATTATTATTATTATTATTATAATGTATCTGACATACTAATTTTTATTACACAATCTTACAAAGAGTCTCAATTAATTTTATCAAAAACATTTAATTATGATAAATTTTGACATTATGTTTTAATTTGAGGCAACTGATATTTAGTTTTATTTTTAACTTCTATTTACAGAAATTAAAATTGAAATTCCTTATATCAAAGTAGCATATACTATTTTTGCAAACTAGAGAAAATATAATGCTATTATTTTTCTTTCAATGTTTTTAATATACCGGTATTTGTTCACTGTATGATTGAATTACTACTTCCAAATTTTAGTAAATTCTTATTTTAAATTCCATTAGCGATGTCATATTGTATTATTTTAGATTCTCTTTGTATTTTCATGTATTTTATCTATTCTATAACATCCTTCTTCTACTTGATTATAAGAATATATAGTAATTAAATTATATGATAACTAGATAAATTATATTAATTTTGACTTGACAATATATTAAACCTTTAATAATTTTACTTTTTTAAAGCATAATTTAAAATGATTTACAATTATTTGTCAAAACAAAAGTTAACAAATAACAAAATAAAAACAATCTTGAGCTCCTATTCAGAGGTGAGCAATATTCTATCACTGAGAACTTTATCTATAACAGTTATTAGCTATCAACTAGTATATGTTTTAATAAGACAGTTACATCCACATTTACATATAAACATAAATTGAAGGTGATATTGCATTTACCACTTATTAAATTTCACTTTTGTTTTGATTCTGTCAGGGACAATTCTTTTTTTATAAATACAAATATTTGATAGAACAGAGACACCTTCATGGCTTACTTTGTTGGAGTCAATGTTGATTTGAGCTACAGAACCACATATGGTCTCCCAAACACATTTAGGAGTAATTCCTAATCATGGAGCCAGGAGTACAGCTACTTGTGGTCCAAATAAATTTATGTATATAAAATACATCTTGATATATATAATTTGGTTTATCTTTATTTAATCAGACATTTATTAATGGACTGTGTTATCTTTTCAATTTGTATCATAGAAATATGTAAAATAAGTAGATTAAGATATTTTAATTATAATACTGAAGATAAATTATAGAACTTGAGGGGCTGGAGAGATAGCATGGAGGTAAGGCATTTGCCTTTCAATCAGAAGGATGGTGGTTTGAATCCTGGCATACCATATGGCCCCCTGTGCCTGCCAGGGGCGATTTCCAAACATATAGCCAGGAGTAACCCCTGAGTGCTGCGGGTGTGACCCAAAAACCAATATATATAACTTGAATATACTGAATTGATTTACATAGATATATTCATATAAATATGGATTTTATGTAGTGACTCCATAATTCAAAAATTGCTTTTGTTATGTTACATTAACTAATTAAATGTTGGGATTGATAGTACACAACTAATTTAGTTTAATTATATTTTCTGTGAGGTACCAGGAAACCGTTTTTTGGTTTTGCTTTTTGGGCCACATCCTGTGATGCCCAGAGGTTACTCCTAGCTCTGCACTCAGAAATTGTTCCTGGCTCAGTGGAACATAAGGAAGTCTGGGGATTGAACCAAGGTCCATCCTGGATCAACCACGTGCAAGGCAAATGCCCAACTGCTGTGCTATCACTCTGGCCCCACCAGAAAACCTTTTGCAGCCAAGTAGCTAGTACCAAGTTCTTGGTAAAGATTTGCATGGTATCCTTTCTATATTGAAGACTGTAGATAAAAGTGCTTTAATATAATTGTACATTGAAGCCTGGAATGATAAAAAAAATCTGATGAAACAATGTGCAGACATAATTTATAGTGAGATATATGTATATATAATGTTAATAATGCTTCAAAGTCACATAGTTTCCTTTTGTACTTAAATCAGTTGAATCTGTTTGAATGATGAACTGATATGACTTGAAACAGTATACTGAAAAGTCAAATTTTTGTGAAGTTCTGTGGCTGAAGCCAGTTCACACATTTGAAATTCTTAAAAGTTGGCACCCTTGTCCTTTTAGAGAATTTTGTAGTAAAATGACAAGAGTTCATTAGGTATCTTTTATCAAGCTTTCCTCACAGAAACCTAAGGGTTGACCAGCATGCAACGAGAAAGGAAAAGGCTCAGATCATTAGAGGGATTTTGATTCTGTCTCTACACTAACACTTATTGATGGAGACTTTAAATACTACTAGTTCAAAAGTCAGCATCAGGCATTTTTAGAAAAAAAAAAGTGGTGTAACTTTGAGACCATTTTAAGATTGTTTTTCCAGTACAGCTATATATTGGGAGTGAATACACTTATTAAAGAGTTAGACTTATTGTCATGTTTTGGTGGTTTGGTATGAAGATTGTTAAATTAGTACATAAGTAGAAAATGTTAAAACTATCTCCATCCCTTGCAAACTTCTATGCCAAAATAGCATGCTATAAAGAAAATTATGTTTCTGAAAAGTTCTGAGATAAAAATTATTATCAAGAGCCTGAAAGATATATGGCTACATAACACTTTTAAGTGATGCAAAAAAAATGGTCTTAGGGAATGACTATTAGTTATAGTAAATTTGATTAGATGTTAGTGATGGTAATGTCAACCACAGATACTTTCTGCACATTATACCTTTACTGGAGAAAACATTTATTATGAGTGGATAAGAAGCTATTAGTCTTGCATAGAGTTAAAGGAACTTTTTCTGTCAAGCTGATTAATAAATATTTCATTCTGAAGTACTAAAAATCTGCTATTGTAGTATGAAAGAAATCATAGATCATACACAAACAAATGACTATGGTTATTTTTTTTATTTTGGGACAATACAATTCAAATAATTTAACATTTTATACTATTTTATTTTTATTATTTCAATCATTACATATTTAGAAACATTTTTACATGCAATATATTATAGAATCAAATTTTGGGTCAACTCTGACCTGTAAGTTTTAGTTTCTGTTCCTTGGCTTAACAAAATATTATTTTCTATTTCTGTCAAAGAATAATAAATACTTGGATTTAATGTGGCAAGGACAAAAGCATGTATTTACAATACTACATTAGACCTACATTAATTATATTATCTTCTAGTAATATGATAGGGCTATGATTATTTTGGCATTGTACAAAACATAATGATTGACTATTAGATTGAGGATATAGTGATAAGAGTCATGATGTGATAAGGGTTCTGTCTGTATTAAAGGATGATTTATTGAATCTCTCTATCATGTAAAGGGAATCTATTCTAATGGTGAAATGTTCTACTTATTTTTGTATAGATTTCTTCCTCTGCATATGGTAGCCTCTTCCTGCTCGTAGAAACCTTATTTATTAGCATGGTATGGCATAATGTCTTAAGTCAAGATACTCACTTTATAATTGAAGTGGTATTATAAGAGTCATATCTCCTTAGAATCAGTAAATTAGCATGAGAACTATCTAGAAGCATTGGGTAGGTAATTTGGGGGAATTGCCAAGTGTGTTATGTTTATCTTCTAGTTCCACCTGTGTAACAACATCTGTTGTTTCAAATTAAAGTGCTTGTTCTAAGTGCTATATTAGTATTTTTTGAAACTACAGTCTTGTTTTAATTTTTAAAACTGAATTTAAAACTACTAATTCACAATATTGGGAAGTTATCAGCACTGAATAGTCAAGCATTCTACTATACTTAACATTTTGGCTGAGCATAATATCAATAGATTTATACTATATAATGAAGAGAATATATAATTCAATTAGAGATAACAAAATGGTGGGCTTATTTTTGTGTGTCCAATAATAACTTGAAAATATAACAACCTAGTAAAAAAGAGAACATCCTTAAGCCTTTGAAGATTTGAATAATTCCACCAAATAAAAAGTGATGACAAACAGTAGTATGAACCTAGAAGAAATTGTGTTAACAAAGTAAAGTTATTGCAATTAAATTAACTTAAGACTTCGAAATTGGCTGTCTTGAAGTACAGGGCAGCTGTATTTCATGTTTTTTGTTTGTTTGTTTGTTTTAAAATATGCTGGGCAAAACTGGTTTTTCAAATTTTAATATAGATGTTAGTTGAGGATTTCACTAAATTTACATCTGTGATACACAGCAGCTATAAAATTTTATGTTTTCCTTGTTTCAGATATGAAACATTTTATGTGTATGTAGAGAGAGATGGTGAGGAATGAATGATAGAGAGGGATAGACAGAGAAAGAGGAGGTGTTAAGTGCAGATCAGATAGTCTACTTTTTCAGATTCATTCTCTACCATTTTCTTTGAGCCAAGTGGTTGCTCTCTAGAAACTTATTTCTTCTGAGTTCTCTGACTCTATGATCTCTTTAGTTTTACTTGTGAAGATAAAAACAGAACACATGGGGGAGAAGGAGAGGTGGAGATATTGTCTTTTCATGTCCTTAATATACTGAGATCTTATTTCTTTCTTTTCTGAGCTACACCAGTGGTGCTTAGGACTTGCTCCTGGCTCTCTGCTTAGGGATTACTTCCTTTGAGTCTACAGTACTAATTATGTGATGCTGAGCATCAACTTTGGGTTAGTCATGTACAAGTCAAGCTACTGAATGCTGAAATAGCTCTCTGGTTCCAATGGACTGGGATTTATAATGGCTTCATTTTGTCCTATGCAATTAACACCACACAAATAATTTCTCTTTTATAACCATTGCTTTCAAATCCTTTATGGCTTTTCTTATTTTGTCCTCTTGATCCTGTTATTGAATCTGTTATTTTCTAGATACATCAACATCATTTGTTCCTTTTTCCCTATCACAGTAATTTTGTTTGTTTTGTTTTGGTCACACCCAGCTGTGCTCAGAGCTTCCTACTGACTTTTTGATCTGGGATTAATTCTTGTATGCTCCAGAGAGTTTGTCCATGCTGTTATAAAGCTGGTATTGGCTGCATACATGGGAGTCTCCTTATTCTTAGTGCTACATTGATTATAAGTCAGTTTCTTCATTTAAGATTCTTTAAATGACCTCTTTGAATTTTCATTTTTTTTTGGTCAGGATGATTATTGATATAGATAGTTAGAAACGATGATTCCTAAGGTGCCAAAATTTCAGTGAAGGGTTGAAAATGAAATGGAGAGTCTAGATGGAAAATAGCATGTCAGATACTTTATAATGGGTTGAGCATAATTCTTTTAATGGACCTGAAGTTAGGTATAGATGGCTGATGCTTAGCTAGTTGGGGAAAGTATTGTAGGATAGAGATATTTACATTTTTGTGGCCTGAAAAGGTAATTCTGTCAAAAACACCCACACACATATTTATATATTTAGTATTAATATATTTGGCATACATATATGTGAGTAAAGTTGGTAAAGTGCATTTTCATAAAAGTTATGGTACTTGTCATTATAGAAATGAGGTCTTTCGGGGCCAGAGCAGTGGCGCTATAGGTAAGGCATCTGCCTTGCCTGTACTAGCCTAGAACGGACCGAGGTTCTATCTCCTGGCATCTCATATGGTCCCCACAAGCCAGGAAAGATTTCTGAGCACATAGCCAGGAGTAACCACTGAGTGTCAATGAGTATGGCCCCCAAAAAATAAAATGAGAAATGGGGTCTTTCTTATATAATACATATAGTTACTATAGATGACTCATTAAGACAGAGAACTTTTGTTCATGTTATTTATCTCTGCCCAGAGTATCTTGGGTATTTTGGGTATTATGTGTATAAGTTTTCTAATGATTTACTTTCCTTAAGATATTAAATTAATATGTAAACATAAATTAATATGTAAACATACTATAGCTTGTGAGAAACAGCAGCCACTGTCCTGGTTACCTCTAAAAAATAACTAAGATGATTTTACAATTTTTAATTTTCTTTTTTTTTTTTTTTTTTTTTTGGTTTTTGGGCCACACCCGTTTGACGCTCAGGGGTTACTCCTGGCTATGTGCTCAGAAATCGCCCCTGGCTTGGGGGGACCATATGGGACGCCGGGGGATCGAACCGCGGTCCTGATCCTTGGCTATCGCTTGCAAGGCAGACACCTTACCTCCAGCGCCACCTACCCGGCCCCAATTTTTAATTTTCTTAAACATTATATAAGTAAAATATAGAATCTTCAATATGTAGATAAGTTCAGTGCAAGAGTTTTACAAATATTTTAAGATAATTTTGTATCAGAGCATATAAATGGTGTTTTGTGTATGTATAAATGTCATTGCATTAACATATTTTGGGCTCTTTCTCTGAGAGTTTAAAAATAAAATATCTCTATTTATTATCTTTTAAATATTATCTATATTAGTTTAAAAACTTATAAATTAAAATTGTATTGATTTAACATTTTTAAATCCCATACACAAGTTTTAGAATATAGCATTGTATCTTGTAAGTTATAAATATCTATTTTTATTGTATTTGTATACTCCCACCTATGCATATAAAAATCTTGGTTACCTTTTATTATCTGCAAGTCTTAAATTGAGAAAATTATGAAAAAAATGTTAGCCTAATAGTCTCTTAGACCATATATTTATATAAGCCTATATATTTGTTAGTCTAATATATTAGTAGATTTAATTTGTGAACCTATTTCAGATGATATATATATAATTTTCATGACTCTTAGTCACTTAGCAACATGCTTTGAGTTAAGCCTTTTAATTATCTTATTAACTTAGAATTATAACTTCATAAAACAAATACATGGGGCCAGAGAGATAACAAGAAGGTAGGGCATTTGCCTTGCATGCAGAAGGATGGTGGTTCTAACCTTGGAATCCCATATGGTTTCTTAAGCCTGCAAGGAGCTATTTCTGAGAGTAGAGCTCAGGAGTAACCCCTGAGCGCTGCCAGGTATTACCCAAAAAACAAAAATCAAACAAAACAAAACAAAACAAAAAACTCAAAAACAGAAACAAACAAAAAACAAATGTAATGGTTTTATGGGTAATTATTGAGAACATACTAGGTCCCAGAGGATAGTGAGAAGAATAAATTGAGCAAAGTAAGAGAAATATAAATATGAAAGGACTGGAGACTGGGGCTGATGCATGGTGGTAAGAAAGGATAGAATTAAATATCCAAGCCAGACTCAGCAACAGTGAAATTATGAGACTCAAACTTTAACACCCAAAATTAAAATCAGTCTTGTTATGCTCACAGTCTGGACAGGCAGTAGTGACATATTATGCAGTCTGAGAGGACCTTTGGCAGAAGGAAATTGATGCCAGGGGTGGGATTGGTCCTGAAACATTGTATGTGTAAAATCCAGCTATGAATAACTCTGAACATCGCATTGGTTTAAAAAATCATTTTGTGTTCTAAAATCAGATTCTCTTCAATGTAAAAGGAAAATATTTACAATGTCCTAAAAATTCTATTCTATCTGAAGGTCGTTTCCTTTGTGAATTCATGTTCTGTTATTTTATCTCAACTTATATTATTTTAACCACAGTAGTCTCCAGGTATTCCTTAAACACCTCAGATATATTTCCACAAGACTTTTGTATTATTAAAGGAAAATATGAACTCTTAATGATAGAGTAGCTCACATATATTTTTGCAGAAAGTAGGGAGTGAATTATCAACCAATGGAGAAATTCCAAATTTAATGTATATTTCTTAGATAGAATTTTTTAGCAATTATTCTTCAAATATATATGTTATAGATTTATTTCTGTTCAGTATTATAGACATATATAAATAGCTATATTTTCCAGAATTTTTTTCACCAAAAACCACTTCTTTACTCAGTAATAAATACACACACACCAATTCCAGAAATAATTATGTTTATAATTTAGAACTTTCTTTTATACACCCAGCAATGTTTTTGCTCTATTTATCAAATGGATGAAGAAAACTATAGAAAAAATTTAATTGATAACTCACATCTAGTATGTCTAATTACATTATTTTTATTAATATCTTTAAACACCTTCCAGAATTTTGTGAGCTTATTTCTATTTTTATTCCAGTTTTTGCTTTATACCCAGTTATGTTTAGGTCTTACTCCTGACTCTTCACTCAGGATCAATCCTGGTGAGTCTCAAGTTATGTCATAGGGTACTGGAAACAGGGTTGACTGTATAAATATGCTATTACATATTGTTCTCTCTCTCCAGTATAGGGAGTTATTTCTCAAACACACAGATACTTTTCTCTAATCTAGCCAGGAAAAAGGTGTCTTTATTTTTCTTCATTTTTCCTGTCAAAAAATAATTTGTTTTGGTGTGGAAGGAGAACTCATAGTGATGAATCTCCATTATTTCGTGACTTGCCTACTTATGTCCTGGATTTTGCTTTTTCCTGTTTAATAGATTCTGTTGATAGATTCTCCTCCAATCTTTTTTTTCTTATTATTCCTCATTGGAGAAAAAAGCAAAGTGAGTCACTTATATTCTTGCAACTTATATTTTGTTGTTGGTAGTTAATTTTCTGTAACCTACTACTTAAAACATGCAATATAATATTGTTTATTTTTACATTTAGAGGTTTTTGATACTATTTTTCATCCTTCTGATATAAGTTTTCTCTTCAACAATTCTTCTGCATGATGGTAAATTTGTAGAGAGGGAAGATATTTAGGAGAATTGGAGAATATAGTAATTTTCTGCTTAGATTATTTTGTTTCCCAGAAATCTCCATCAGTTTTAAATATCACTGTAAAGTGGTTTTAATTTAGTAATACTTCAGAATCATCTTAAGCATCTTGAAATAAATTGCCATGTCGATATAAATTCATGAGGATAGTGTCACCTTTGCCTGCCATTCTGAGTTATTTATTTTCTTCTTCCCATAATCTGTAAATATTATTGTCAGGAGGTATAATACATTCCTTATGATGCACGCTTATTGAATGCACAATATACCTGATGTTTTTCAATTTAAATTAAGTTATTCTTTTAAAATACTTTGTAAATCGCAAGATCCATCTATTTAAGGGAATTATTGAAAAATATTTCTCTAGTCATTTAACAAATAAAAATGTTGACAATTTTGTGTTAATTAAGTTTATAAATATTAATTATATAGGCAAATATAATATCAAGGTTACCTAAAATAGTGAGTTCAAGTCATTAAGAGGAGATATGATAATTTATAAATTAAGATATTTTGACTACATATTATTTTCATTGTTATAGACTCATGGGAAGTTAGTGAGGTACAAACAGATCTGAAAATTTGGAGAGAACCATTGAAGATTGAGTTTAAAGAAGATAGTTTATCCTATATGGAAAAATTATGGCTAAAAAAACACAAAAGGTATTTTCTAAAAAAAATTTCTTTTATGAAAGATGAATGCAAGTACTTGGCTATTTGGAGATAATATCCAGTTTTTTTTTTCTTTTTTTTTTTTTTTTGGTGTGATGAATTGTGTTAATTCCTTATATGCTTAATCTTTTTTACATTTTTTCTTTCTTTCTTTTTATTTAAAAAACAAACAAACAAAACCTTCACCAGCGCAAGATTCCCATCACCAAAATCCTAAGTGTCTCTCCTCCCCAACCCCCTCTGGCATGTGCTCTAGACAGACTTTCTACTTCTCTCATTCAGTCACAATTTGTTATGATGGTTCTCAGTGTAATTATTTCTCTAACTGTGCCCATCACTCTCCGTGTGGCTTCAACTCGTGAGCTGGACCTTTCAGTCCTCCTTTCTTTTGTCTCTGAGAATCATTGCCCAAATATCTTTTATTTTTCTCAACACCCATAGATGAGTGAGACCATTCTGTGTCTATCTCTCTCCCTCTGACTTATTTCACTCAACATAATAGACTCCATATACATCCATCTACAGGAAAATTTCATGATTTCATCTCTTCTTACGGTTGCATGATATTCCATTGTATATATGTATCACAGTTTCTTTAGCCATTCATTCATCTATATATTCATTTATATTAAGCTGAGAAGCTTCTGCACCTCAAAGGAAATAGTGCCCAGAATACAAGAGCCACCCACTGAGAGGGAGAAACTATTCACCCAATACCCATCAAATAAGGGGTTAATATCTAAAATATACAAGGCACTGACAAAACTACAAGAAAAAAACATTAACCCTATCAAAAAATGAGAAGAATTGAACAGACACTTTGACAAAAAAGAAAAAAAGAAAAAAAAAAGAAATACAAATGGCTAAAAGGCAAGTAAAAAATGCTCCACATCACTAATCATTACGGAGATGCAAATCAAAACAACTATGAGGTACCATCTCACACTACAAAGATTGGCGCACATCAGAAAGAATGAAAACAAGCATTGCTGGCGGGGATGTAGAGAGAAAGGAACTGTTATTCACTGCTGGCGGGAATGCCGTCGAGTCCAACCTTTATGAAAAGCAACATGGAGATTCCTCCACAAGCTGAGTTGAGCTCCCATATGATCCAGCTATACCACTCCAAAGGATATACCTGAGGAACATAAAATACAATACAAAAATCCCTTCCTCACACCTATATTCATTGCAGTGCTCTTTAAAATAGCTAGACTCTGGAAACAGTCTATTTTCTGAAATTTTACATCATCTATATGTAAAACAAAGAGTATTTTGTTCCTTGCTTTGTAACATGCTTTTTGTAGTAATATATATTTTCATTGGCATACAAAATTTATTTTTATTTATTTAAACTTGCCAAGTACAAAATAATTTATTTCATTATTTTATTTTATTTGTTGTTTTTACAACAAAATGGTAAGTGAAATTATCAGAAAATAATTCAGAGAAATAAAATAATTTATTTTATTTTTTTCATTTTTTGCTTTTTCAATAATTATTTAATATGCATAAATAATTTAAAAGTATTATTAAATATGGAAGTTTCTACTGTTGTAATAAGAATTTAATTTCATTTGTATATATATAATAGAACTAATTGAGGTTTTTCCTTAAGAAATAAAAGTGAACATGTGAAAAAGAAGGCACAGATATGGTGCAGAATTTAAAAAAAAATGCAATCAATGAAAATATATTTGGAAGGAAGATATTGCTAAGATATGAAGGAAGATATTTACTAAGAAGATAAAATTTGAGACTATTATTTTCAAACCATCTACTTTAAGTTAATTTGACCAGGGCCCGGAGAGATAGCACAGCGGTGTTTGCCTTGCAAGCAGCCAATCCAGGACCAAAGGTTGTTGGTTCGAATCCCGGTGTCCCATATGGTCCCCCGTGCCTGCCAGGAGCTATTTCTGAGCAGACAGCCAGGAGTAACTCCTGAGCACCGCCGGGTGTGGCCCAAAAACCAAAAAAAAAAAAAAAGTTAATTTGACCTTTCGTTTTATAAATTTAATAATAGTATTCACATATATTTTATACATAATATATCATTATATGTACCATTTTGTATATTATCTAATGAAAATGATATGATTTTAGAATAAACTCTAGCTGTTACATGTCAATTATAAATTATGACTAAGCATTCATGTAGTCATTTATGATTTTTCTTGACTTTATTTTTCATATGAAATTAATTAAACCCTTTATAAATCAATCTTAATTTGGATGATAAAAGCCACAGCTGAGCACCTCATATTTGTATCACAAAACTATCTTTTTTTTTTTTTTTTTTTTTTTGGTTTTTGGGTCACACCCGGTGGTGCTCAGGGGTTACTCCTGGCTGTGTGCTCAGAAATAGCTCCTGGCAGGCACGGGGGACCATATGGGACACCGGATTCGAACCAACCACCTTTGGTCCTGGATCAGCTGCTTGCAAGGCAAACACCGCTCTGCTATCTCTCCGGGCCACAAAACTATCTTATAACCCTGTTGGTTGGTATAATTTTAGAAACATTTCTTCATTTGTCTTAAGATTCTGAAGATAGTAAATTTTGTAGATCCATTGTACATTTATAAATGAGCATTTTAAATAGATTAATGCATTTATAGAATCCATGTGGCTTTTTGAAAATACTGACATATTTTTATTTTAAACTAAAACAGTTTGAAAAGCACTAGAAGAACTTTGTGTGGTGTTAATTTTATTCATAAAGTTATTTTAATAGATTTATATTTGGTGAATAGAAATATTTGATTTGGTGAATAGAAATATTACCAAGATTTTAAATTAATTTTGTAAACTCATTTGTTATATAAATCAGATCTTGTATGAAAAGTTTAAGTTAAGGAATGCTAGTCATTTAATTGTTCTATTACTGTATTGTAGTACTCTACAGGAGAAAAATCGAAACGTGCATCCGGATACATTCATGGCACATAAAACTGCTAGTGAAGCCGAGTGTTCTCACAATGAAAATAATCAACATAGTGATGGTTAGTTCAGTCACTTTATATAATTTTAAATTCATTATTTTAGCTTTTATGCCAAACATTAAATAGTATCTACTTTTTGAAAATTGCATCATTATGTGTAGACTTAATGACCTTAGTCTCCATATCAAAATTTACTATTTCTTCTTTCCATTCTCTAAATTTATTTGTTCTTAGATTTTATTTAAAATTGATTGCTAAAGTAAATATTTACTTTTATGAGGAAATTAAGAAAGCTTATAATTTTTATAGACAGACAGTATAGTAGCATTTTTAACTATATTGTTTAAAGAAGGTAAATTATTAGGTAACTATACTGTGTTGATAATATTTACAAACATTGCTTTCTAGTTGAGGAGAACAAAGCAGAACATGAAGATATTTTTCTGCCTGCACAAGAACTAAACCTAGAGAGATGCGAACCAACTCTAAAAATAATTGAGCTGGATGATGTAAGTGCATAATAAACATAACACATTGCTTAACAAAAAGAAAATTCATAAAAATTACAACTGTACATTATTTTCAAACTAATTTATTTTATAATTTAATGTAGTTTGAAAGGTTTTAAGAAGTATTATAAGTATATTGATAGAATAAAAGAGTATTTTATATAAAGTAAATTTTCAAATGCTTGGATTTTTTTTAAAGCAGGTGAGTGATAGAGCATGCTTTAATATTTTTACTTATATAACTTGGGGGGGTTGGGTCACACCTGGTGACGCTCAGGGGTTACTCCTGGCTATGCTCTCAGAAATTGCTCCTGTCTTGGGGACCATATAGGACGACGGGATTGAACCATGGTTCGTCCTAGGCTAGCGCGGGCACGGCAAGAAGCCTTACTTCTTGTGCCACATCTCTGGCTCCTTAGTTATATTATTTAATGTCTGATTAATCTTATGTTATAAGATCTCTTAAAAGAATGAAAAATCTTATATGTAATATGTCTAGCAGGGTGTGTATATGACAAACACAATGTCTCAGAATGAAAATAATCAACATATTGATGGTTAGTTCAGTCATCATTATATTTTTTCAAATTCATTATTCCAGCCTTTTATGCCAAACATTGAAAAGCATATATTTTTTGAAAACTGTATCATTATGTATAAGTCTCCATATCAAAATCTATATCTCAAGAAAACATGTTTTCTGAATGGCATTTATTTCCTTTTCAAAGAATATGTAATTCATTGCTTGCATTGACAAATATAACACATTTTGTATATTATTAGTATTATTTAAGGAAATTATTACAATAGTAACTTCAACTTCTACAAAACACTTAATATAATAAGCTGATGGTAAAAAAAAGCAGTAGTAGCTAGATATTACACTTAAAAGTTTAATTTTTGATATATTAATCTGGACAGATAGTACAGCAGGTAAGGCATTTGATTTGTACCTATTGATTTTGGTTTAACTGATAGAAATACGTATGTTTTTTGAGACCGACAAGAGTGTACCATGAGTAAGCCTTGAGAAACTCCATATATTATCCCCTAAAACATAAATAAAAACAATAATACATTACCCACTTCATGGGTATTACTTCTTGTTATATTTTAGTAACAAACAAGCAATTAAAATTTATTAATAATTATTATAATGTCTGTTCTGGCGCCAGATAGATCGTACAATTGTAAGATGCTTTCCTTATATGCATATCCTGTCCATGTCCAATTCTCACGTCACATATCATAGTCACAGCACCATCCAGGTGTGATCCCTGAGTTAATAGCCGGGAGTGCTGCAGGTGTGGCACAAAAATAAAACCAAACGAAACAGTAAGAAAGTTATGTGGTAATTTTTTCATGTGCCTTATTTCTTCTTTGAGAAAGTGTCTGCTCATTTCTTCTGCCCATTTTTTGATGGGGTTATTTTTTTTTCTTGTTAAGTTCTCTCAGTGTCTTGTATATTTTGGATATTAGCCCTTTATCTGATGGGTATTGGGTGAATAGTTTCTTCAATTCTGTGGGTGGCTTTTATAACCTACATCAATATTTCCTTGGGAATGCAGAAGCTTCTCAGCTTAATATTGTCCAATCTGTTTATCTCTGCTTCCATTTGTTTGGAAAGTGATGTAGACACTATTATAATAATACCCAGAAACAATAAAGATGACAACCAGAAGAACCAGTTCACTATTTGAAGCTCACCAAAAAGAGTGGTGAGTGCTGTTAGAGAAATAACTATACTGATGACTACCATAACAATATCAATGAGTGAAAGTAGAAAGCCTGTCTCAAATACAGATGGGGGGCTAGAAGGGAGATGGGGGTCATTGGTGGTGGAACTGTTGCACTGGTGAAGGGTGGTATTCTTTACATAACTTACACCCAACTACAATCAAGTTTGTTATCAAGGTGCTTAAATAAAAATATTATAATTTAAACAAAGTTCTGAGGGAGACTTTATGTCTTTACATGCTGCTTATCCTTTTCAGAGTTTAAAAAGGTATTTTACCTACATCAAACTTTTCAGGCAAAAATTATTTATAATACTTTCTTGCCCAGAAATCTATCTTCTTTTGAGCAAACAAAAAGTGCTTCTTCCCAATGGCATCTCAGTATACAGCTGCCCACATATAATTCTCCCCATGAGCCATAGTGCTCTTAGGGGGAATACAAAATTTATTAATGAAATATATCAGTTGTCCTCAATACTTTGCTTGATCTTATTGTTATTGTGATAATAATAGTATTAAAATGAAGGAGGAAGAACCACCTGGAATATTGCACTTTGCTTTAGGTTACTATGTAACAAGTAAATATATCTATCTATTAAATACATATATGTATGTATATGAATTCGATAACACAGGAGTATGTGCCTATCATACACATATAGTTATGATTTGTTTTTAAGTTCTTGATACAAAATAAGCTTATAAAATATTTACCAAAAAACTAAAAACACGTTACTCTTTGATCTATTTGACTTTTAAATTATTTAATAATGGGGCCGGAGAGATAGCACAGCAGTAGGGCGTTTGCCTTGCTGGCATCTCATTTGGTCCCCTGAGACTGCTAGGAATGATTTCTGAGCACAGAGTCAGGAGTAAGTAATATTTGAGCACTGCCAGGTATGGCCCCCAAATAAATAAATAAATAAATAAATAAATAAATAAATAATTTAATAATAAAAAATAGTTATTTTTGACCAGAGTATGTTAGTAGTGATAAAATGACTAAAATCCATATCCTGAAAATTTTGAGAAATTTTGAATGTATTTAGGTATAGAAGTTTTGTTTATGGCATATAGTCATAGAGCTTATGACATTATACTTGCATGAAAAATTTTCTCTAATAATATCCATAAATTAGATGACTAATGTATAATAATTTTTCTTGAACATGCAAATATTATACAATATGAATTCCATTAAGACTTATGAAGAAGACTTTGAAGAAATAGGAAATATCGTGCCTTACAAAGTTGAGTTAGCTGATACAAACTGTCAACAAAGGTGATCACTTTGATGCTTATTTAAGTGCTATAAATATCAAGTATTTCTTTAGATAATAAATTTATGATTGTATGTATATTTATATGATTTTAATTTTTTGTGTACTGGTATAGTTGAAATTTTCTATAAAAATTACTGATTTTAATATGTAATTTATTTTTCTGTAGAGGGGAATTATTATTAATTGACAAGTTATCCAAGTATGTTGCATTTTATTGAGTTTTATACTTTTGTCCAAAGATGATATTTGTTATTTTCTTATTTCAATTGATATAAACCATAATCAAAATAGCTGTATACTAGTGTAAACACTGAGAATATAAAGAGCTCCCAAGCCATAGATTACTTCCCAGGTTGTATGTAATATATGGCAAATAAGTGAGCAATATATGTGCAGTGGTTCTTTTTTTCTAACTTTTTTTTGTAGAATTTTGTTATCCATAAAAGAAATATAACTAAGTCTTGACTATTAATGTTAAAAATTGTTTCAAGTTCTTTTTTGTTGTAAATTTAGCTAGAATATAATATATTTAATTACAAAATATTGGATTGGATACATAACAATAAAATTTCCATCACAAAATATTGAGTTGAATAAATATCGGAATTGAGTTTCAATGAAGAAGTCCCTATACAAAATTCTATAAGTTCAAAACAATTTGGTCTCTTGTAAAGAATGCAATGGGCCTAAATGATGCCATTGATTCTGAAAAAACAACAGCAGCAATACTTGTTGGACTCCTTAATTGCAGGCATCTAGTATCAAAAACACTTTTGGCAGGAGATAACCTTTTAACTTGATAAGAGCTTTATTCACACAGAAATGAATTACATGTTTTCCCTCTGTATATTAATTCTTTATATACTGTCAGAGAATGCAGAAAATATTGTTGATCATAATTTGACAATAATTTTGCATCATGGCTTTGGAAGTATCCATAGTTTCTTCTTTTTCAATAATCATAAATGACCTTCCTGTTGTTATTGTGGGATAAGAAAGACAACACTCAGCCAAGCTCAGGGCTTAATCATAGCTCTGTACTCAGAAAATACTCCTGAGAGTACTCAGGGACAAAGCATATAGGTGCTAGGGACAAATCTAAGTTGGATAAGTGCAAGAAATGTGTCTTACCTCCTGTGCTAACTCTCCAGCCCAAATTACCATTAAGCTTTTTTGCACTTGTATTTGCTTTTGGGTCACACCCAATAATCTGCAGGGGTGCTCTTGGCTCCACATTCAAGAGTTAATCCTGAGAGTACTTTGGGGAACCATATTGGGTGTCAGGGTCCATGACTAGGTCAGCTGGTTGCCAGGCAAGCACCTTATCCACTATTTATTTTTCCACTCATGATCTTTTTTTTCTAAGAAGAATTGTAACTATAAGTGACACAAGAAGATATTACAAATTATACATAACTCATCATATTTTATGATATAATGTATAGATATATATGCAGTATTTTGTGGTACAAAATGCATATAAACTAAATTATATAATTAATAAAATTGAAACATAAGTAGAACATACAGCTTAGTAACTTACAATTTATTGGTGGATTAATGTATAAAGCCACTGGTTTTTGTGGATATAAAAGAGCATTACCACACATACATTAAATAAAGAATCAAAGTATTTTAGAATGATTTAAAAGTTGAAATCCTGAAATTGAATCAGATTGGCCCAATTACATATTTCTTTCATATAAGTGATATTTATTATTTGTCATTAGTAATATGTTTAGAATACTGGGTTAAGTGTCTAAATATCCTTGTATCCTTAAATTTTAATTATTTGTTTTAATAAGCTGACGTTTTTAACTTTATTTTTTAATATCATTTATTTTGACTTCATTGCTGCCTGTCAATTTGAAAGTTATGCATCTCATGATGATCAGAATTCTTTTCTGTATGAAAATGGCATCCTCCATCGACATTTTTTCATCAAGAGTAAAACAGACTTCTTACATCGTTATCTGAGTAGCAGATTTTCTTATTGTAAAGATAATCTAAGAGGTAATTTTGTCCTATTACTTAATATTGTTGACCATGAGTCTTGTAACTTAATAAAACAATAGTTATTGTACTATATAAGAACTCTTAAGAGACTTTTATAAACTGTTCATTTAAGAAAATAGATTGAGGAGCCTTAGTGATAGCACAGTGGCAGTGCCTTGCATGCAGCCGATCCAGGACAGTTAGTGGTTTGAATCTTGACATCCTGTATTGTCCCCTGAGTCTGTCAGGAGCAATTTCTGAGAGCAGAGCCAGGAGTAACCCCTGAGCGCCGCTGGGTGCGACCCCAAAACCAAAACAAACAAAAAAGAAAACCATTAAAAAGAAAATTGCCTTAATATTGTGCTAATCTCTTGAAAATGATTCCTTTGCTGTGAATAATGGTATCTTTATACGAAAAAGAAGTCAATCTAGGTCTCTAAATATTGCAGGAAACTAAGCTAACATACATATAAAATCCCAGTGATATAGATATAATAGACATTAAGTTTCAATGCCTTAGACTAAATCTATCAAACATTTTCAAATTTAATATAAAGTTTCAAACAATTGATAAAACCAGGATAAATCAACTGTTCATGTTTATATAGGTGTATGGTTATTAATAGTAGTTTCTTTAAGATTGGTATAATTGAAATTCTGTATGCAAATACTGGTTACAATTTCCAGATAATGAAATAATAAAAGACAGTTACAGAAAGATACTCTGATTTCGAGTCTTATTAGTTTTCTTTTCTACCTTTCACTGTGACCTTGAAATACATCACTTAATTTCTTTGATGTAACTTAAACTAAAAGTAAAATTATTTCCAATATGTTTTAAAATTATATATCATCTACTTGATATTTACATAAAGTTAATAAGTATATATTATGAATTGGGAGATGTTAGAAAGCATTATTTTAAGTAACTAGTTATAAAACTAGTGATTATCTTGTGATTTGTTAGCAGATGGTAAATAACAGTGATTTGTGGCAATCCTGCTGGTCTTGGAATTCTCAACTACGAAGACACAAATCATTCTGACCAACAATGGACTAACTCCATATAGCAACACCCAGAACTTCAGATTTCCTACAGATACATTTAACACGCACGCACACACACACACACACACACACACACACACACACACACACACACACACACACACACACACATACACACACACACATTAATTTAGATTTAAAATTGTTGTTTACCCTAAATGCAGAATTTAAAAAATTCTAGTTGCTTATCATTTACATTATGGCATCTTTGAATTGAGTAGGATTTCTACAAGTATTTTTGTGTTTACTGATTTAATATTTAATTTAACCAATTTTATTATGCCTTCATGATAATATTGAAGAAAATTATGCTTTAATGTTTTGTTTGCTTTTTTCTTCATTTACCCTCAATTTTCAATGAAAAACAAACTAATCTATTTAGTAGAGAGTAAATATAGTAAAAACTTAAGATACTTGCTTTCCATCAACAAACTAGATATAGAGTTCAACCAAGGTCACTAAATATGGTTTCCTAAGCATAGATTTCAGAGTAAACCAGTGGCCCTCAAATAAACAAAACACACAAAACCTAAATTAAGTATGATGTTTCATTTTTCTGTGTGAAGAGGGAATGTTGACAATAAGGCCCACAGGAATGTTACTTTACATATAATTATTTTTCATATATAATTGAATATATATATTTAGGTTAACTGCAAAAAATATGCAGTAAATGCAGAGTTCCTTTGTACTTTATATTACTAATAACCTATAGTTTTTCCTAAAATAACTTTCCAATCCACATTTATATATTGAATTAGAGTTAGTATTCTTGCTACTTAGTCTGTCTGAAAATGTGTAATTAAATATATTTACCATATAGGATAGTTTCACTATTCTAAAAATACTGTTTTGCTTTCAATGTTTTCCTTCCTTCTTGCTCCTGGAAACCACTGGTATTTTTTACTGTTTACCTAGTTATGTTTTGCCCACATGTCCTATAGTTGTAATATTAAAGTATGAATTATTTCAAACTGTTTTATTATGTAGAGATGTGAATTTAAAGTGTCCCTTGGTTTCTATGCCTTCAATATCCCTTTATTTTATTGTGAATAAAACTTCAGATGTATCAAAATTGGCACACTCACACATTATGAAAAATCTTGCTTACATACAACTTTTTACAATTATACATTATGTTTTTTGGTTTTGGGGGAGGATGGAGGCAAAAAAGGAATATTTGTGGCTCTGTGCCCATGAATCAACCTGAAGGTTAGGGAATTTTGTAAGATATCAGAAGTTTGAACCCAAGTTGGCTGCACACAAGACAAGATCCCTGCCTCTGGAATAACTCTCTTGGTGATAGATTTTTCATTGGATATATTTTTGTTTCTTTGGCTAAATACTAAAAATTTTATTGTTAAATCATGTTTAAATTGATAAGAAATAAGTGGAGTTTGTTTCCCAAAGTGACTATAATATTTTAAATCCCACTAAAATAATTTTTCATTATCATTTTTATATTGTGAATGATTGGGTTGTTTTTGTCCTCATAATTATTATAAACTGATATATCATTTGCTTTTCATGTAAAGCTGTTGAATGAGTTGATGTTGATCTATATTCCCCTCTCTTTATAAATAACACACATATAGATATATATCTACATGCAGATTAGATGATGAACTATCAAAGGCTTTTGCAAATTTTAGACAAGTTGTATTGTAAAAATGAGAAGTCTTCTCAGAAGTATTCTTGAAGTAAACAAGTTGTGTTATAATTTTAATATAATGTAAAATAAAAGCCTAAAGAATAAAAAATCTATATGCCTTATGAAATAAAAAATATATTGGGAGAGAAATGACACATAATCAATTTCAGTTGCATGAGTCTGTATAGTGCATTTTATTTTTATTAATGAAAGCTCTGTAGAGCTGAAGTAGACACAGAGCCTGTAGGGCTCCTGCCTTACACACAACTGACCCAAGAATGACCTTTGGCACCATATAGTTTTCCCTAAGTTCCACGAGAAATGACTCCTGAATGCAGAACAAGAAATAAACTCAGAGTACTGCTGGGTTTGGCCCCAAAAGTAAAAAACAAAAACAAAAACAAAAAACATTTAAATAATAAAAATAAATAAAAGCAATGTGTAAAAGCATTTAAAAACATTCCCATTATACATGTAAGAAAGACTAACATTTTACAGAACTGAGTGCTCATTATATTCACCTGGAGAATTTGATAGAAAGGGGAAAATATTGCTGTGTCTGATTTAATTGGTTTCAGATCAAAATAACACTGCTACTTATTTTAAAGAACCTTTAGATGATCCCATTGTGCATCCAAGTTGAAAACCAATGATCTAAAACAAGTGAGTTATTTAAAGCAGACATAATGAGTTGGGTGACTAATATAATCTTGCTCGTTTTGTAGTTTTTCAGAGGCAGGTGTCCCAACTTAAGCATATTTTTGTGCTCTTAAATGCTGTTACTCTTTTATCTGGCAGATCTCCCTTTGCCCTCTCCTTGTCACTAGGAATACTAATGAAAGAAGTGAGATGTGGAGATAAGGTTTCCTATATATTATTTCTGAAAAATTCCTACTATAAAATTTGAGTGAGTGAATCTATAAAACAATAGTCAAGGAAAGGAGCAAGAAAGGGGAAAAAGACAAAAACATTTGAACAAGGCTAAAATAAAAGTGTCAATTTCATTGCAAATCAAAATTTGTTCCCCTCTGTCAGTCTAATGAATTATAAATGTGGTTATACATGAACTGATTATCATGTAAAAATATAAGAATAATTGTATGAGTAGCTAAGTATTTTTTGGTTTGATTTATTTATTCATTTAGTCTTCGGTTGTGCTTAGGTCATACCCCTGGCTCTGCACTCAGAGATAACTCCTTAAGATCTCAGGGTACCAAATGGTGTTCCAGGATCAAGTCTTTACCTCTTCCTCTTCTTCCTCTATTCCTTTTCTTTCCACCTCCTTCCAACCCCGAATAATCCAGTAATATCTTTGGACAATATAGCCCTTCAATAAATTTTTCTTCACATATACACAAACATAATGGTAATGATATATGTATTGATAAAGAATATTAATTAATTAAATTAATAAGTGTGGAGATTTTATTTATTTAAAAAATAAATATGTATTTTTTCACAGCAGGAGCTTCAATTACAGATTTGAACAACAGTGAGGGACCTGATGCATCTTCTCATGCCACCAAAGAAGTAGTTGATTATGAGTTGTTCAAACGAAAATTTGAAGAGAGAAGCATAAAAAGAAGCCAAAGATATGATGATTCTCACATACTACATAACAGAAAGGATTCATTGCCAAATGTAGATTTAGAAAAACCTTCCAGTAGGGAGAAGTTATCCGAAGATGAAAAGGAATCCTTGAAATGTGTCAATTTACATTTGATGCAAAACTTTGAAATTTCTAAAGCTTCAGAGTCATCACTGGTAAGTCTATAATGTTTATTAAAATGTTGTAAGAAATAGGGGTCAAAGAGATACAGGTAGGGCACTTGTCTTGCCTGAGCTGATAAGGTTCAATCCTCAACATCTCATCTGGTCCCCTAAGTACTGCTAGGACTGATTCCTGAATGCAGAGTCAAGAGTAACCCCTAAGTATCTCTGGGTTTGGTGCCCGAACAAATTAAAAAAACATTACAAATGTATAATTATGCAATATAATTATGTAGTATATGCAATTATGCAGTATATCAAATGTTACTTCCTATTGGAGTTAAATTGTGGTAACATTATTACACAGTGGTTTAAAAATGACTCAGCTACCAAATAATTTTAATGATTTAGGGGACAAATTATAATATAATAAATAATATGACAATATTTTTCCAAAAATAATTAGACTGTAAGACTCACCTCAGACATCAAAATGTGTAAGATAATCTTTCTGCATTAAATTAATAATATATATGAATATTATATATAAATTATATGAATTCATATACTATATGAATAAATTTATATACTAAATGTATATTTTACTGGAAACTATTTCATTGGTTAACATATAAGACATGCAAATACACAAAACTAATTTCTATGACTTAATGTAAATATTACTTTTATAAGGTAATTATTTGAAAATATGATTAATATATATGATTAAATAAATAAATATAATAATTAATTAAACAAAATCAATTAATAAACTGTTTTATTTTTGTTAGAATGATTGGTAAAACAACATATTTAATTATTGCCAAACAGTTGCATTTTTAGCAAATAAAACTATTTTCATTTAAATTCTACCTATTGAAATTATTAAATAGTATAATTTATTAATAACTATTACTAAAATGAAAAGATCAAGTTTATTAATCATTTAATACTGGGGTGGCAAACAAAAATTTTACCCTCATTCAAAATGGCAAAATGCAATATGTGTTTAATATATTATTGTTAAAATTATATGCTTTTGTGTGAGTGTTTGTCTGTTTTGGCAGGTCACTGTGTGATGTGGCTCTCTGACTCTCACAGTTTAAAATTTTGGTTCTTTGTGTCGAACTTACTCGCCACCCCTGATTAGTAGCTCTTTCAAGCAGTGCTCAGAGGAACTTGGGCCATTTCCAGAAGTTTTTGGCTACTTGACTGGTGTCTCTGTGGTAGAGCCCTAAATTTCAGTGGGACTAGGAGCACTTCCTGTTCAGACACATCTATTCAGTACCCAAGGATCTCCAGGAATATCAAGAAGCACTTGTCCTCTCCATGGCCACAGCCAAGGAAGTCCAGGCAGACCATGTAGTGTAGGGAATAAAAATGGGTGAAACACAATTGTAATATATCTATGATTTAGCTTATTGATATTTTAAATACCTCAGAATTACTATTAGAAAAAATGAGCTGTAAACTATATGGCATTAATTATCATAATCTAGATGCTGTGTTTGAATAGCCTTTTTTCTAATGACCAGAAACTGCTTTCATCCTCTCTGATAGAAAAATTCTTTAAGGGGGAGTTGATTTGATTTTTCAGAGTTGTTATTTAAGATCCACTTTGAATGTTGAGAAGTATGTTTTAAACTTAATTTTTGAGCAATTATTTTGTAAAGGTAAGATTCTAGAAATAAGTAATAAGTAACAGCAGTGAGAGTGGTCTCAGTGCCAACGCAGAGTCAGGAATTCTTGCTTTTGATTTTTAAATGTCAATATTTTTCTTTGTGTGGTTAGAAAAAGGCACAAACAAAACAAATCAGATAGAAAAATAACCTTGCCAGTTAGTATATAAACAAACCTACCAATGCTTAGTGTCTATCTCCCCCAAAATGTTTAGATTCTAGATCCTCATTGTCTAATCCAAATATTAGTTCTGCTAGAATTTAAAAATCATGCACTTGGTAAGCATTGTCTTAGGAAGCCAGAGAAAACATCATGAGTGAACTTGAATTTGTCTCTGAAGAAGACACAAGGTATTGTAATTAATTTTACTTATAACTTAAAATTTACATTATTTGTAACTTACAGTGATTTACTCCCTTGAAATAGCTTGCCTTTATGCTTTTATTTAGTATATTGGGGAGTTATTAATATAGGATAGACACTGATAATTGTAGCACACCAAAAATGATCACTTCTGGGTATCTAATTTGTTTTTTATTAAGAGTTATAATTTGAATTCCATTAATATTTTTCTTATAATAAAATATTAATAGTATTGAGCTGTGACATTCCGTACATCTCATTAAGAAAGATGTATATTCAAAATTTTTTTTTCAGTCTCCTTGCAGCACAAACATCTTTAGTTTTTTGTTTTTGTTTTTGTTTGTGTTTCGGGGAACCACACCTGGTGACACTCAGGGGTTACTCCTGGCTATAGAGCTCAAAATTCACTCCTGGCTTGGAGGACCATACGGGACCATATGGGAAACTGGGGGATCAAACTGCAGTCCGTCCTAGGCTAGTGCCAGCAAGTCAGACACCTTACCACTCCACGCCACTGCTCTGGCCCCACATTTTTAGTTTTGTTCCCATTCGTTTGGCTTTTATTTGCCATTCTTTTTGGCCCTCATGATTAACTTATCTCATAATAATCACATGGACCTAGTCTCATAGACCAGAGTATACAATAGAATATAAAAAGCAGAAGAAATAATAATAAATCATGATAAAATCGCTAATGACTATACATCAGTAGTCTTAAGTATTATTTGTAGTATAGAAATGGAAATTATTGCTTAGAAGATACTTTGGGTGCTTCATATTTTTCATATTGTATCAGTATACCTGTACCCATTAATATAATCCAAGGTACCCTTCTAATTTATTCACTAATATTTGGTCTGAAATTCATAGGAACTACTCTTTTATACTAGAATGATGTATTTCTATACTAGTGTATATTATGTTATACTATACAATAATATACTATTAGTATATAGGTTATATATTATGCCATGTATTATACATACATGCTATATGTATATTAATATATGTTAATATATAACTCTATAATTACATTAACTTATTGTTATTGATAGTAAAATATTTCTATAGTGCACAAATTTATCTTTTAAATTTCTGATTAATTTATTTATCATCATGTATATATATCATTGATATATAATTCTATGTACAAGTAACTATAAAGACATTAATTATTTTATACATTGACAAATGACTATCCTTTTTGAATTTTTAATTTTGAATCAGGACTGGGAATAAATATAAAGCATGTAATTAATAAAATCATGATATTTTGGGTACTAATGCCAGTAGTACTTTAAAGATAATGTTTTTCACATGTTAATACCAATTTGTAATCATGCAATGTAAATTATTTTATAATAAAATTCTTTATTTTAATAAAAAATAGATATATCTGAATCAGAGAAACTAGCAGTGCATTAAAATACTTTAACTATGGGGGGCACAGAGAGAGAGAGAGAGAGCGAGAGAGAGAGAGAGAGAGTACGGGTGTAGGGCGTTTGCCTTGCACACAGCTGACTTGGATTTGGTCCTTTGAACCTGCCAAGAGTAATTTCTGAGCTCAGAACAAGGAGTAATCTTGAGTTCTGTTAGATATGACCCCCAAACTAAAATAATAATAATCATTAAAAAGTAAGTATAACTATGGGATGAAATCTAAAATTTTTCTCTGAAATTTTGACTGGAATTTAGCAAGTCATTTTGAATAATTACATATTACAAATTTACTTTACATATTACATTTACATATTACAAATGTTACTTTAAGAAACTATTTGAATAACTTTTTTCCCCTAATTTGAAGAAAACAAGATGAAGAAACTAAATTGTGATCAATTTAGGGAAACAAAATAATAATCTGATTTAGATCTTTTCTGTTGGATTTTTTCTATTATAAAAAATTAGGCAGCACAAAATTATATATATATTCTTTTGGGAGTATAGTTTCCAAGTGTTACTCAGGATGCATAGCGCTATTCTTAGCAATGTTTAGTCTAGGGATTCAGTGTCAGGAATCATACATGAGGTTCTCACCTAACAATGATGTTCAAGAGAACATGTTCCAGGGATCTAATCTGGCTCAGCATCATGAAAGGCTTGAACACACAGCAACACTTCTTCATTCACTCTGATTACTTCACCTTTACCATAATATAAGAATAAGTCATATTCCAAAAATTAAAATTGTTCAATAGGAACTAGTACTGTGATTATCCTGTTTTGGCCTTTTTAATCTAAGGACCAGTATATAATTATCTTAAAATGTATAAAGTTATCTTTAAAAATGATACAGCTTTTACTATAGTATAAATAGTATGTGAATTAACCTTGAAATAAATTCATTTTACAGATGTTTTGTTATGACTTTAAGTAGCCTCTTTTTCTTAAAGTAGGAAAAATTAGAAGGAAAGTAATATAGAAGTGTTCTTTTGATGTGAGAAAAGTAATTTGGGGTTAACAACTGTGACAAACCAAAATTGATGGCAATCTACTATTAATGGCAATCTCATATACTCTGTTGCCTGACATGAACTGCTCAAATTTCATAAATCTAGTATTTTTTTAGTTTTTAATACTCATTCAGAGTTTTAAAATAGTTGATTTAATATATTATTTCTATTTTTATTTTAAGTCAGACATCACAGAGACCTTAAACAATAAATTTAGGACTTTCTAACCCTATTAACAAAGCAATACTTTTTCTTCTTTATTTCTCAATTAAGAAGTACAACTGATGAATCATTATCAATAGCTACTTCTAAAATTTTAGAAATTGAATATACTAATATATTCAAGGATCACAGTAAACCATTCTTAGATACCACTGCTGATAAAAACAGTTTATTTTATTTTATTTTATTTTATTTTATTTTATTTTATTTTATTTTATTTTATTTTATTGACTAGAGAGGGAGGCACACCAAGCAATGCTCAGCAGTTACTCCTGGTTCATTCCTCAAGATTTAATGGTGCTTGGTGATCATATGAAATCCTGGGGATCAAACCCAGGTTGGTCACACATACAAGGCAAATGGCCTACCTGCTGTACTCTCTCTTAGAAACAATTTTTAGATCTTTTGGCAAAAGAATCAAATTTGCTGTTAAATGATGCAGATAATGCTATTCATCCCCCAGTCCCTCTACTCTAATTATTTTAAACTCTGCTTCACTTTTCAATATTCTCATCTTAAGCAAAAAGGCTAACAACAAACATTTCCTGTATCTCAATTTTGACCATCAACCTTTTGTCTGTTTTCTCAAATATCACCTTATGTTATCTTGAAAATGTTATAAAATGTGTTGTTGCCCAGACAAACCAAAAATAATTTCCTTTGGAACTCATAAATAATGTAAATTATGTAATAAAAATTTTCATGTGGATAGAAACAATTTTTTTTTGTTTTACAAAACCAATGAATGGCTATTTCAAAGAACTTTATGAAATCCTTATTTATGTACCACTAGGGTCAAATGCTGCCACGCTGAGTAGGAGGTTCTTGTGGTACTAAGAGAAAGGGTGGAGACTCATGCCTTGCACATGCTAGGTCCAATCTATCTAGTTTCAACAAATAATTAACCCCCTGAGAGATCTTGATAAAATGTATTTCTAATTCAGTATGTTTGTAATGGGTGAGAACTCAGATTCTCCACATTCAGTGATGCCTGAGTTAATGACAATGATGCCGATGGGCAGATCTTGTGCATCATATGACTTAATATTCAATAAATAGAATATAATCTAGAAAATCATAAGAAAAATATACAGATTTGTCATTTCATTAGTAATTTAACTTTTAATTTTGGGCCATACCCAGCAGTGCTTAGGGTTTACTCCTGGCTTTGTACTCAGAGATTTTTCCTAGCATTCTTGGGTGTCCAGATGTGTTTCTGGGGATTGAGCCTGGATCAGCTGCATGCAAGATAAGCATTCTATTCAAAGTAAGCATAATCTGGCCATTATTTAAGTTATATTTTTATTTATTTATTTATTTTAAGTTATATTTTTATTTAGTGATTTTCAAAGTGATTGATAATTGAATTTTAGGCATCCACCATTTTAACACCACTACCACCAGAAGACTCAACTTTTTCCACCTGTGTTTTAATGCAACCTTCTGCCCTTCTCATCCACCACCATGTCAGGTACATTCAGTGTTGGTAAATTAGAGTTTCTGTTTTCGATGTTATTGAACACTTGATTTGGGGACCATATGAGATGGTCGACCATTAGCTTGACCAGTCTCAAATATAAATTTCTAGTACATCTGAGGTCCCTGACTCCAGGTCCCTCATTACTATTACCATCTTTTCTCATCTTCTTTCCATGTTATTTTTAATTCTCTACCCTTTCCGTCCCTATAGTCTTAGGTCAAGGGCTAGCTAAGCATTTGCCCTTTACTACATTACATTTCCTCATCTTTTTTTCTATATACCACAGATATGTGAGAACAAGCTATATTTGTCCTTTTTCTTCTGGCTTACTTCTCTCAACACGATTTTTGTTTTCAGAAAATCATTTCACACAAGTCGTAAAGACAGATCAGGTATTTCTCTGGGCCTCATATATAAATTTGTGTAATATTACACAACTCTTATTTTAACTACTAGTTATATTCTCCTTTGTTAGCCTAAAATACTTATTTTTAGCATTATGTTTTTTAAAAGACATGTGACTTTAAAAATTGAATCAATATTAAAAGTTAGTGTAGGGACTGGAGCGATGACACTAGAAGTAAGGCATCTTTCCTTGCAAGCGCTAGTCTAAGACGGACCGTGGTGCTCGATCCCCTGGCGTCCCATATGGTCCCCCAAGCCAGGAGGGATTTCTGAGTGCATAGCCACAAGTAACTCCTGAGCGTCACCGGGTGTGGCCCTAAAACAAAAACAAAAACTAAACAAAACAAAAAGTTACTGGTAAAGGTAAGCTCCAAACTCTCACACACTCTTAGCGCTCTGAAAATAATATGTTCAGCATCATTTTAAGCTTTCCTGACATCATAAATAAACCCGAAAATATACTTTTAAAAAGAGATTGAATAAAAGATGAAGATAGTTCAAATGGTAAAACACATGCTTTAGGAGCCAAAACCCAGGGTTTGATTACAGGCACTCATGTTTCTTCATGTACTTCTGGGAATGATCCCCAAATATCACCAGGTGTGGCCCAAAAATAAAATATAAGTTCAATATATTTTTCCAATTTAACAAACATATATTAAAAAAAATGAAAAAAGTAAAGAACATTTTAGTACTTTTTTTTTTTAACCACAAGAATGCTGTTGCTTAGGTGAAACTATCTTTTTATTCCTTTTGGGGTCACACCTGGAGGTGCCAAGGGTCACGTGATTCTTGGCTCTGTGCTCAGGAATTTCTCCCAGCAGTGCTAAGGGATCATACAGGTTGCTGAAGGTTGAACTAGGATTGGCCATGTGCAAAGTAATATCGCTATCTGTTGAGATAACGCTCAGGTCCCTTGGAATTGTCTTTTCACAGAAAAGAAAATGCTCACAAAACAGTAAAAATTTGGTAAATTTATGTAATTTAACAATAATTTTGTATAAACTTCTTGAATATGGGGCTAGATTATAAACAGTAAGCAATTTTACTCAACTCTGATTGAGCTTTAGCCAATAGAGGTAGATTGATTTGAGAATTAAAAGGTTACTTATTAGGGGTTGTATTTCTAGTCATATGTAATCTAAAAACTATTAAATACATATTATCTTAGATATGGTTGATTGGCAAGTTAGCTAGTTTACATGAGTAGATCACAATTTGGTTTTGGCTTAGCTTTGTATATTTATCCTCTATCTTATAACTCAGAATAATGTTTATGATTCTCTATTAGCAGAGGTTTTCCATTTCTTTCCAACTCCCCATTTGTTTTATTTTGTGTTTTTTTTTTTGAATTTAATTTTCGATTATTTTGAGGTAGGACTCTATTGCCTGAGTTCCTTTTTGTTTGTTTGTTTTTGGGCCACACCCTGTGACACTCCGATGTTACCCCTACTGGCTCTCCGAAATTGTTGCTGGAGGACCATATGGGACCCTGGGGATAGAGCTCAGGTCCGTCCTGGGTCAGCCACTTGCAAGGCAAGACAAGGCAAGGCCCTACTGCTGTGCTATTACTCTGGGTCCCTGAGTTTCTTTTTAATTGAGAATATCTTAAGCCTTTATATTTAAATAAGTTGCTGAGGTTAATTCCTTGAATTACTATTCTCTTAAAAAACTGATACATTTTGATTAATCATTTTCTGCTTCTAAATTCCACTTTGACTTTTCACTTTAAACCTGCCTGGTTCCCTTTTCTGTGACTCTGAACTTGAATATTTTTCCTCTTATTTCTTTAATTTCAGCAAAGGGATAGGATTATATTTAGTTAATAACAGCATTTTTTAAAATATAGGAGTCTTTGCAAAATAAAATTCTACAGTGAAATATTCTGCTTCTGTAGAATTAAATTGCTTTTCTGTTCTATTTCACTTTCTTTTATAAAGAAACTTAGTCTGAATATGTTGGATCCTTATTATAAAGTTGCTTTTGAAATATTTATCTTAGTATTTTAATACATTCATTGTAATTATTTAATTCTTGTGTTCTTTCTGAGTATTTTACTTTTTAGCTAGCTATCTTAAATTTATTTTATTTTTTATTTATTTTGTTTTTTGGGTCACACCCGGCGGTGCTCAAGGGTTACTCCTGACTCTATGCTCAGAAATTGCTCCTGGCAGTCTCAGGGTACCATATGGGATGCCAGGACTCGAACCATCGTCCTTCTGCATGAAAGGCAAATGACTTTCCTCCATGCTATCTCTCTGGCCCCTAGCTTAAACATTTTTATTTTTTTGAATTTAAAATAAATTTTCTTTAAAGTTGTTGCTTTGAATACTTTTCTAGAGTCATAATTTCAAACATATAAAATTTAGAAGAGTAGAATTATAAGACAAGAAATTATTGTATTAAATTCTACCTTTTCATTATTTGTATTTCCCTATTTTTATTGAAGTGTACTAAGTCACAGATTCTTTTTATTTCCAAAATCATTAAGAGGAAGTGATAAATATCAAGACCTTTACAGTAAAATATTGCCTCAATATATTTTTATTTAAATATTATCTCTTAAAGCCATACTATATTAAATGATTAATTTAACTACTTAACATTGACAAAATAAAATTGCCTAATCCATATCAATATCTAGTTTTGTTTGTTGTTTTCTTAGTGATATTAATTGTGACTTGCTTTTTGTTCTAATATAGTAGTCAATCCAGGAACAGGTGATTTCTAATTTGTTTACTTTTTATATGCAATGTATTTGATATTTGAAGTTACTTTCGAACTTTTGAAATATGTTGTTTTTATTTTAGACAAAATAGGCAAAAGGTTTATAGTGTATTTTTGTCTTGAATAAAGTATCTACTATTATAATTCTATTTGCGTAACAGGATAGGGAAAAGCAAGTAATTGTAAATCACTGAGATTAAGGTAACTCAGGATATGTGTAGAGTCTAGATGAGAACACACCAGTTAGAAAATATTTTTAATATTTGCTGACATAACAAATTTAAAAGAATGTTAGATTTTGGGGCCGGAGAGATAGCATGGAGGTAAGGCGTTTGCCTTTCATGCAGGAGGTCATTGGTTCAAATCCCGGAGCCCCATATGGTCCCCCGTGCCTGCCAGGAGCAATTTCTGAGCCTGGAGCCAGGAATAACCCCTGAGCATTGCTGGGTGTGACCCAAACAACAACAACACAACAACAAAAAAGAATGTTGGATTTACATCATTATATAAGAAATCATCTATCATCAAAGTGGTAATATGTTCCACCATAGTCAATTGGGTTTTTTTTTAGCTTATTTTTCTGCCTTCTTGGTAATCTGATTATTTTTGTTATGTTATTTTATTTCTAGAATTATTGATTTAGGGCAACACCTAATCATGTGTAGGGCTTATTTCTGGCTCATACTCAGGTATCATTCTTGCCAGTGTTTAGAGGACCATATTTGATGCTAGAGAGCAAATTGGAATTGGCCACGTGCAGGACAATAATCTTATCCAATGTACTATATATGGACTTTTAAGATTTTTATTTAATTGGACTTTACATATATAGAGATGTTCTTGTCTTTTTTTATTCCTTACATAACCTAGTATTCATATTTCTCTCTCTCTTTTTTTTTTTACTTATTTTCACATAGCTTGATTCCCTCTAGTTCATCATATCTATGTGCTAACAAAGCACAAAATTTATATTTTTGTGCTTGGAAGTATTTTTGTTGAGTTTATATACACATTTTATGTGCTAATTTATAATTGGTTACTTAGATTATTTCTAAATAGTGTCCATTATCAATAGTGCCCCAAGGAACTTAAGAGTACATATAGCATTTCAAAATAATGTTTCTGAGTTCTTTGGGTGAACCACTAGGAGTAAAATTACTTGTCTGTACAATACTTCTATTATTTCTTTCTAGTATTTTGTGTGTTAATTTTGTTTTGTTTAATAAATACTCCTTACTGTTTTCCACAACTCTGAAGCAGCTTATATTTCTACCACCAGCATATAATTGTTCTATTTTCTCCCTATCACAGATGGGACTTCTTTATTCTAGCTCTTTTATATAGGTCATTTTCATCAGTTTTATATATATCATTGTCATTTTGATTTGCATGTTACTTGTAATGAGTGATGGTGATTTTTATGTGCCTGTGATCATTTATATTGCGTGTCCTCTGTGGAGAAGTGTCATTCAGCTCTTCTCCCTTTTGATGGTATTTTTTGAAGTTTAGGAGGTTCTTTATATATGTATATATAGTATATTATGTCTTTATCAAACGTATGTGTTTGAATATTTCATATAATTTGAAAGATTTCTCTCACAGTATAGATACTTTCAAATTTTACATAGTCTCTTGTTTTTTTGTTTTTGTTTCCTTTGTTAGGAGAGCCAAATCAATGAAGACAAGACTGAAACCAGTACAATGAAATAGTTTGCCTGTGGTGAATTTAATTGTTTTGTGGGGAAAAACTATATCAGCAAAACTATTGTTTCTCGGTGTTCTGCATTCAGAGATACACCTGGTGGAACTCAAGGGACCATATTGAACCAGTGCCATATATTGAACCAAAGTGAGCCACATGCAAAGAAAAAGCCTTAGCTGTGGTACTATGACTCCAACTCCTATCTTTAAAGTTTTTATAAACATTAAATTCTTTGTTTTCTGCCATGTTAGTCTTTAATCATTATATTTTGGATTCTAGTTGCATGCATAGATAGCTGCAATGAATCTTTGCATCTTACTTTTGTTCATTTTGCATAGATTGAGGTATCTGACACAATGATTCTAAGCTTTCCCTGAAAAATCTCTCTACCGATACTGCATAGAATGGTTATTACATTTTTTCCCCTGTATCATGTTGGCTGAAAGGAATAGGGAGCATATTGAAAAACTTTGGAGAAAGCTTTCTTTCTTTAAGGAATTATATCTTCTTGTGTTTGCCTAGATTTTATTAAATGCCAACTTAACTGTACCTTATTTCAAGAAAGTGTCTGTAGCTCTGAGGACCACTCTTGGGTTTGGCTTAATAATGTTATGCTGGATAGCTACAGGCTTTAAAATATTTTAATGTTTTTCTCTCTTAATTACACTTACTTATTCTTCTTAAAATTTGTTTTATATGAAAACTGATTGCTTCACTTTTATTTATCTATAATAAGTTTGGTGTGAGTATTGAGTATAGAATGTATGGGTAGCATATAGCTACTGTCAAGGAAATGTTTAATATTTACTCATAAAAACTTTATTAGGATAATTTATATTCCTTTTTTGTTTAGTTCCCATTATAAATTTATGGTATTTTTATATTAAAATTGTTCATTGGCTATTTTGGTAAATAAGAATATGATTCATCTTACCTGTATATCTTATTAGTTTATTTCTCTTGTAATTATTAAAAATAAAATGCATACCCTAAGATGTAATTCTTATACTAAGGTTAATTCTGAACTAAATATGTCATATTTGAACTGAGTCAAAACTTATACTTTTACTCTCCCATATGATCCAGCAAAACCACTCTTAGGGATATTCCCTAGAAACACAAAAACACAATACAAAAATGCCCTCTGCACACTTATGTTCATTACAGCTCTATTTACAATAGCCAGAACCTGGAAACAACTCAGATGCCCAACAGATGAGTGGCTAAAGAAACTGTGGTACATATACACAATGGAATACTATGCATTTGGCAGGTAAATGAAATCAAGAAAATTTTCTATACATGAATGAACATGGAAACTATTATGCTGAGTGAAAGGAGTCAGAGAGAGATATAGACACAGAATAGTCTCACTCATCTGTGGGATTTAAGAAATATAAAAGAGAGTACAGTAATAATACCCAGAGACAATAAAAATGAGGTTTGAAATGACCAGCCCTCGATATGAAGCTTAACGCAAAGATTGGTGAGTACAGTTAGAGAAATATCTGTACCAACAACTACCAAGATAATGGCAGTGAGTGAGAGAACTAGAATGTCTGTCTCGAAGGCAGGCAGGTAGTAGGAGAGGAGGGATACGGGAGGCATTGGTGGTGGGAAGGTTGCAGTGATGATGGGAGGGTGTACTTCTTTATGACTGAAACCCAAACAAACATGCTTGTAATCATGGTGCTTAAGTAAGTATGTTAATAATTTGTTATAAAGTTTTTATTTGGGGGGCACACCCGGTGACACTCAGGGGTTACTCCTGGCTATACACTCAGAAATCACTCCTGGCTAGGGGAACCATATGGAACTCCGGGGATTAAACCCAGGTTCGTCCTGGGTCAGCAGCATGCAAGGCAAAAGCCTACCGCTGTGCTATCACTCCGGCCCCAAAATCTTATAAAGTTTTAATCAGAAAACAGAGTCTCTAAGAATGGCAGATGTATAAGTTCATTATTCACAAATAAGCTCATTATTCACATTCTTTTTTTTTTTGTAATGTCATGCATTTTCCCCTTCTCCCATGCTGTGCTTCTTTTAGCCCCCCCCCCCCCATATTTACAATCCTATGAGAATACTCATATCATGGTAAACTCACACTGTGGCCATACAGGGATTTTTTTTATGGACCAACAACTGATGACAAAAATCTGCATGCATTTGGTACAGGGCTGGGTCTCTGTGTATATGAGAAAATAGATGTGGGATCAGTACACAACTGTTGAGAAATTATGAGGAGATAAAAGATGACGACACAGCAGCCAACCTGGATCAACCCAGGCAACCGAAGCTGTGGTGAAATGAAGTTCTATACCAACTTTTGTATTTGTCTTAGCATCATTGCACATCAAATTTCCATTCTCATATACATGATACAGTCTGGAAAATTTTTCTGCATGAAACTTAGTCTTATATAGTCATAAACAATTTGTGTCTTATACAATGTCACTGTTCACATGCCTGTGAAAACTGAATTTTCTGTGACCAGTAATACTTCTGACTTATTTTCTATTAGTTCTGGGAGATTTCCCCTTCCTCTTTCTATGGCAAATAATCATGTGAAGAATTGGGAAGAAAAAATATAGAAAAAAATAAAAAATAACTGTATAAACTGTTTCTCCTTAAACTGCTTTGAATTACTCTGATTAATATTAGTCCTGTTTCCAATATAGCCTGGCTGGCCAATAGGGAGAGGTGTGTGTGTGTGTGTGTGTGTGTGTGTGTGTGTGTGTGTGTTACTTCCTATTGATCTGATAAATAGGTAAAGCAAAGTATAAGTTTGGAAGCCAAGATCCGGGACTAAGATGTCTGGCTTTGACACTTGAAACTAAAATTTCTTCTCAAATTGCATTTCTAATTGTTCTTTTAATAAGGTTTTGTTTATTAAAGATGAATATGATAATATGACTTATTTTTTCTCTACAAATAAGTTTTATCTTGGCTTACAGATGAAACTAGATATTCCATGTTGTTACTGACTTATAATCCTAATGTATTCATTTCTAGTAGGTGAATATCAAAAACGAGTACATTGGGGTTTCTTTTCCTCTTTAGAGAAGTCTCATGAGTACAGCCCAGGGCTGTAGCTAGATAATTTTCTGAAAATGTAAAGATCCAAAATTTAAACAGCCTTTATAAATGTAAGATCTGGAAGCAACCTTAAACAAAAGGTCATCTGAGGTAAGTCTAAAAATAATGCTTCATCTAGTGTAGGCAAGCCAGCAGACACTTTAAAATGCCTCCGTGTTAGTTAAAAGTTCAAAAAGCCCAGGGGTTCACTATTATTTCTGAATATTGAGGAGTTCTGTCATGAGCTTGTTTGATGATTAAATGAAATAGAACGTTAAAAATTGAATTTATGAAAATCACCTTTCTCCACATACAAACACCAGTACCCTAACACATCATAATTTCTAAAACATGTTAGATAAATAAATAACTTGAGCTAAATAACTTGGTGAAGATATGCATATATAACAAATATGTATCTATATGGTACAGGTAAACTCAGATTTTAGTCAAAAGCATTAAACATTGCATTCTAAATTGTATTTTATTTTGAATGGACTTAAAAAATTTAGTTAGGTATAATTAATGCCATAGTATTTTTTCTTCTAAAATTACCATTATAAATACCTACAACTTTTCTTTAATAACTGTAATATAGCTGTGTAACACTTAACAAGACACTTTATAAGTTTGGGGGTTTTATATTACCTACTAAAGTTTAAATAAGTATAAAAAATTTGTATTGTCAGAGTATCAATAATAATGGACTTTAAAGAATTTACATTTCCAATAAATAAAAATGATTTCTTTGTCTTAAACTCATTCTGATTCATAGTTTAATGTGTCTTTAAGTGATTTCTTATAGAAGTCATATTTACTTAGGCCTATGGGTCGTTATTACTCTTTGCAAAGGAACATTTTCCTAACAAAAAATCTATTTGATACTTATAAGTATAGCAGTATAACTATAAACAACTATAAAAACAATAACTTCCTATGTGGGACTTCTGTTCATTAGTTTTTCATTAATAAGATAATTAACTATAGATGCAATAATCAGTACTGATATTTACTAATTAATTCAATAACTTTCTAAAACGATCAGGTTGAGATCAGTTAGAATGGATTTCTTTTGCCGTTAGGCTACTGGAAACAAGATAGGATTCTGCATACATGCAAAAATATTAAAGTACTCTGTTATTTATTATGTGAAAGTATTTGATGAGTGATAATTATTGCTTTGTATTAAATCTACCTATATAAAATTGCTTCATTTTGTTTAATAGATACTCTGTAAGGCCAATAGGACAAGTGTTATTCTTAATACCCTTTTTATGGGAACAGATAATAAGCAAGTGAGAGAGATAGACGCAGAATAGTCTCATGCATCTATGGGGTTTAAGAAAAATAAAAGACATGTTTTGCAATGATTCTCAGAGACTAAAGAGATGAGGGCTAGAAGGTCCAGCTCACAGCATGAAGCTCACACCACAGAGAGTGATGAGTGCAGTTAGAGAAATAACTACATTGAGAAGTATCATAACAATGTGAACAAATGAGGGAAGTTGTAAGCCTGTCTAGAGTGCAGGTAAGGTGGGATGGGGAGGAGGAAGATTTGGGACATTGGTGATGGGAATGTTGCACTGGTGAAGGGGGGTGTTCTTTACGTGACCAAAACCTAACTACAATTATATTTGAAATCAAGATGTTTAAATAAAGATATTAATAAAAAACATAAAAAGTTAAAAAATTAGTTATGTCACCTCCACTCCTATTTTTTAAAGGTATGCCTTTGTAAATTAATATACTTTTTTTTAATAGCTTATTTTTATTGAGGATCAGAAGTTAATATACGGCTAACATTATTTCTGCACACATCTTTCCAAAAATACCCCCATGGCCTGAGCACTTCTTACCTTCACAGTAGCCCAAGGGCCCCTTTCATAATAGCTCAATCCAGGGCCTATTTTAGTAACATAGGATTGAAACATAAACCAATCAGATTTGTACAAGTACAACAATTTTAACCAATGGGAGCATAAACACATTTTGATGGCGGGAAGGATAAAGAGAAACCTGGCAGGATGGGGGGAGGGGAAGCAAATTCTTAAACAAATAACTAATTGATATTTACGCAAATACAATTATTTGTTTAGCCCATTTTCCATTTAGATCTATCTTTTGTGCAAGCAATAAGGATCATAATTTAAACTTTACAAAAACATATCTATAACTACATGCTTGAGAGCAGTTACAAAAACAGGTTCCATGGAAAGGTTAAGGCATCTGGTTAAGCCAGATTCTTTGTGCTGAGCTAAATTTATTTGCAGAGTTTTCTGTTGGTTCAGGGCTATGCAAACTTTTGTGGCTTGAATCAGACAGGCGGTGGAAAATTCATTCAGAGTTCCTTTGATATGTGGGGTGCTCGATCTCCCACATCTCCCCCTGTTTAGTATACAATATAGAAGGGACAGATGTGCCTCGGTGGACTGGCCACACTGGGTGAAGAGGTGTGGGGCTTCCAGTCACCGCATCTGATACCCTTGATTCAGTCGTTTCTAAAGCTTGGCAAGGCACAGATTGAGGTCTATGCGCCAGCTCCTCGATAACTTCAAACTTAAGTGGCGGAGAGTTGGCAGGAGGGGAGATGTCAGGTGTCAGCTGGTCTTCTGAGGTGCATAGTTGTTGGTATAGAACCTTTGAGTCCTTTTTGGTTGCTTCATCCACTTGATTCTTTACGAAGGTGGTGAGTTTGCAAAAAGCCCAAGGACCAAAGGAAACTAGCAACATAAAGCCAATGAAGGGCCCCAAAAAGGCTGGGAGCACTGTTGTTATCCATGGAGTGGTAGAAAACCAATTTTTGTACCAGCTCTCACTCTGCTCTATATCTTTTTGTCTATTTACTAAATTATCCTCTATGTGTTGAATGCTATCTCTAGCTAAGCCGAATTTATTTTAAAAAGCAACAGTTTACTCTAAGGATGACACAAATTCCCCCCTCCCTCAAAAAAAAATGTTCAATTTTGAACGACAGCGGTTATTCTGCACTCTTTGCTAGGAAATCAACAGTAGTGAAAACTTCTTTAAGTTTGTAAACATTTTTAGCAACAGTTATAAGGCATTAGCAGATTCTAGAGTATGAACCAATGAATAAATATTTGTGCTTACACCAATAACACCTAGGCCTTTTAATAAGGCTAGGGTGATGGCAGTGTTTGATTTTTGTACTGCAGCGGGGAGAGACACAAGATTATATTTAAGAGGTAATAAGGCAATTTTTGATCTAACAGTCAATTTAGGCATTAAAACAACCAAAACACAGTGGTACTAGGACTAAAGAAACAAATGTAAAACAATGGGGGAGATAAACTAGTGAAACAGGCAAAAAAAACGTTAAATTGGGGGCAATCATGAACTGAAAGGAGAAATCAACGACAAGAATTTGATTACAATTTTTTCAGATTATTAAAATTTGCAGCAGGGAGGTCTTGGAAGAGTTCTTGCATTGGGGATACTTTTGGAGCTAGGCCCAGTTTCAAGGAACAGTCCACGTTAGGGAGAGTTAGTAGGGAGGGCCTCGCAGCATGAGTCCACAGGGGAGTTGGCTGTCTTTTCTTTCAGGAGACGAGGTGTGGGTTTATCTGGGTGTCCCCTCGCCTGGGTGTAGGGTACTGGTTCGTTGAGTAGGAGGTCGATCTTGATGCCTAATAGAATAAGGACTGAGGGTGAAAAATTTTAATATGGTGGAAGATCTGGATGGGACTGAGGGGTAAAGGGATAGTTGGATTTCCGGAGGGGAGAAAGGGGAAGGTATATGGGAAGGGTATGAAGGAAGAGAAAAGAGAAAATACCTTAGAGAGAAAAGGGGAAGAGAAAGAGAAAAAAGTAATAAGCAGAATAGAGAGAGAGAAAAAAAGAAAAGTAGTAAGAAGAGAGGAAAGAATAGCAAGGGAATGCTGGTTTAATTAAAAGTGTTCGAAGAATCGAGCCTGTGGTTTAAGTCTGTACGTCTCAGGTACTGCTTCAATGATCTGAATGATCACGTGCTTCAATTCCTAAATGGAGGTATTACCTAGAGATAAAGTATATGTTAAAGAGTTTTCTCGTGGCCATCTCGTAGTGCATGCAAGGTATGGTATCCTGTGTGGTATCCCGAATAGCCACCTTAGTTTGTCCGCCCTTTGTATCCAAGGGCGCCTGTGGACAGAAAAGCTGAGAAATTAATATTCTACAAATTAGGTTCACATACAAATTCAGTTCACATAGAATTGAACCTTAGCTCATCTGATTAGAACTTAAATGCCTGAGTTTTATTACATCTCCACATTCTTGTTATTTTAGTAAGCACCAGCAGTAGAATTTAATACCAGTTTTTTTTTTTTTTTGGATTTTCAGGCCACACCCATTTGATGCTCAGGGGTTACTCCTGGCTAAGCGCTCAGAACTTGCCCCTGGCTTGGGGGGACCATATGGGATGCCAGGGATCGAACCGAGGTCCTTCCTTGGCTAGCGCTTGAAAGGCAGAGACCTTACCTCTAGCGCCACCTTGCCTGCCCCAGAATTTAATACCAGTTTTACCAGTTCCAGATTTTGAACTGATTGGTTCTTTTACTTGTTGATATATTATCAACAAATAAATTACATATTTTTACAAATAAATGTATGTACTCTTGATGCAATATGTAAATTGACCTTGAGTACCTGCCTTCTTTAAACTTACCAAAAATAAGGGATACAATAATAGCTAAAAGGTAGGGGGTGGAGAAAATAAGATAAAAATAATAGCCAAAGGTAAAATAATTAAATTCTATAATATGGTGATTTATAATATTGGTGAATGCAATAAACTCATATCTAACTTGGGCTAGTTTAATATATATCAATATGGCATACAAGCTACTTGTCTTGTGTGCCCTTAGTTTACTGATCTTTAACAAATGGATCTGGGTAAAAAAATACTTTGTTGAAAGCTAGACCCAGAGGGGACCACTTATACTAGCAGTCTGGGGGGTAAGGGAGGGGTATATGGATGGGATGCTAAAATGGGGTGGAGGGAGGACAACTTTGGTGGTGGAAATTCCTCTGATTCAATGTTAATATGTACCTAAAATATTACTGTGAAAGATATGTAATCCACTTTGGTCAAAATAAAAATTACTATTAAAAATACTTTGTTGAGTATCTTGTTTTATTCTAAGAGAGAATAATATTAGTTGAGAGATTTGTTTTACTCTAAAAAACTGCCCCTCCAAAATTTATATGAAATTCAGTAAAGCTATCCTAATTGTCTTGGAGACAAGACTCTATCATAGAGAATGCAGAATATGACATAATGAAAGGTGAAGAGCTAAATGATTTTGGGAGACGTTTGCCTGTAAATGTATTAAGACTGTCACACTGTAGTGAGAATTGAAGTTGCTTTCATCAGGGGAATCTCTGTTTTATCCAAAACTTCAATTTAGTACTAACAAGCCAAAGAAAATTTTTCTCAGCAAGTGAATATATATATATATATATATATATATATATATATATATATATATATATATATATATATATATATATATATATATATATCTTGGTGTTTAGTCCTTCTGATTTTTGCTGGATGATTTCATAAGAGTGACACAAAGAATAGGACACAGAAATAATGATCTCACTTTATAAACTTAAAAAATATATAAATAATGAAAAGACATTGTAGCATTTTTAAGTAATTTTTTTGGCCACATCCAGTGATGCTCAGGGGTTACTCCTGGATATGAGCTCAGAATTCGCTCCTAGCCTGGGGGACCATATTGGATGCCAGATTGTGGTACATCCTAGGCTAGCATGTGCAAGGCAGATGCCTTACCACTTGCAACACCGCTCCAGCCCCAGTAAATATTACTATTTATTTCTACATTTAAAATTTTGGTAGTATACATAATTGAAAAAATTTTATGCATAAAACTTACTTGATTTAAACTATGAATCCTTACATAGGCCAGCTTTGTAAAAAGAGTGTTTTAGGATTCTAACTTTCCACATGTCCAAAGAAGGAAGCCAAGATAAAAATAACAGTTGTCAAAACTAAGCTACTTTAGAGTCAGTGTGACTAATGCCTTTCTTAGAAAAATTAAATATAATAATTTGTTTTAACATACAGGCAGGTAACTACTCAAATAATGTAGTCTTAAGTAGAGTCACTGATAGTCTATTGAATTTTGTGAATTCTTAAAAAATACAAAAATTAAGCATATCCAATATTTAAAATGAATATGACAGGCTGATATAAGTAATAGAGTAAAATTAGATTTTACATGAAACACTTGTTTGAGAAATCTAACAAAAACCAAGTCACTGAAACATATTAGAATGATAGTGACCAGAAGTGGTAAAAAGTAGGAGATATTTGTTGTTGTACACATTTCTAGTTATAACAGTCTATAAGATATTATATGTAATTATATTAAATTCTAGATCTAATATACATACTAGTCATTATAGTTAAAATATAATATTATATCTTTTAAAGTTGAAGAGAAAGTAAATCTTTACATTTTATTATCATGAAAAATAACTGGTAATTAAGGTGTGCCATTAGGTAGTTGATTTTGTCTTTTTCTTCTTTTCTTATGTAAACCTGTATTGCTAAGAGTTTCCACCTATTTGAAGCTTTTTCTGTGTGCCATAGATTTTGGTAACTCATTTCTTCATTATCTTAGTCTCAAAGACTCTCTTTATTCTTTCTTGATTTCTCCTTTAGCCAGCTATTGTTGAGCAGCATGTTGTTTAGATTTCAGGTGTTAGATTGTCTACACATCTTTTTTTTTACAATTAATTTTGAGACAGTAAAGGAACCAAAACACAAGCAAAAGTAAAGAAATAATAAAAAAACCAGAGTAGAAATCAACAATAAAGAAACAAGAAAAACAATACAAATAATTGATAAAACCAGGGGATAGTTTTTAGTAAGAATAAACAAGATAGAAAACCATTGCCAAAACTCATAAGAAAAAAAACTAAATCCTCAAATAAATTAGATCAAAAATGAAAGGAGAGAGATTACAACAGAACTTTAAGAAATACAAGACATCATGAGAATTTATTATGACCAACTGTATGCTGTTAAGCTAGAGAACCTAGGACAAAAGAACAGATTTCTGGAAACATAATTTCCGAAAACTGAAGGAAGAAGAAGTAGAAAGCCTAAACAGGCCAATCATAAGAAAATTGAAATAGTAGTTAAACTCCCCAGTAATAAAGTCCAGCACCAGACAGATATATGGTGAGTTTTATTAAACATTCAGAGAATTACTATCATTGATTCTTAGCCTCTTCCAGAATATTTAAGAGATGGAAATCTTCCCTAATACCATCACTCATTCCCAAAGCTGACAGGCATACTACCAAGAAAAAAAAATACAGATCAATCTCACTAAAAACATTGATGCAAAAACTCTTAATAATATCTTAGCAAACTGAATCAAACATTACATCATAAAGATTATACATCAGGGCCAACAAGTTTACATCCCATGGATGCAAGGATAGCTCAATATATCCAAATTAATCAACATACTACACCACATCAGTAAAAGGGAGGATAAAAACCACATGGTCATTTCAATCAGTGCAGAGAAAGCATTTGACAAAATCCAACTTCCACTCATGATTCAAACCTCAGAAAAATAGGTGTGGAAAGAATATTTACAAGACAGTAACAGCCTTCTATAAAACATCCACAGCCAAAATTATTCTTACTGGTGAAAATATGAAAGCATTTCCACTACAGTCATTCTGCTTTTATTTAACACAGTATTAAAATTTCTAGCAATAGCAATCAGACAAGAGAAGAAATTAAAAGAATTCTAAGTTAGAAAAGAGATTTAAAATTATCTCTATTTTGAGATAATGATATACATAAAAGTCTCTAAATAAGCACAATAAAAGCTTCTAGAAACAATAAAACAATACAGCAAAGTCCATAGAGCAAAATCATTACAGATACTAATATACAAAAGTTAGTTGCGCCCAGGTGGCCGCCATTGCAGACTCAGGGACCCCAAACCCAGCGGGGAACGGCCAGGTGAGTGTCTCGCTCCCAAGCGGCCGCCGTCGCAGACTCAGGGACCCCAAACCCAGCAGGGAACGGCTGGGTGACTGTCTCGCTCCCAAGTGGCCGCCGTCACAGACTTAGGGACCCCAAACCCAGCGGGGAACGCCTGAGTGAGTGTCTTGCTCCCAAGCGGCCGCCATTGCAGACTCAGGGACCCCAAACCCAGCGGGAAATGGCCGGGTGAGTATCTCGCTCCCAAGCGACCGCCGTCGCAGACTCAGGGACCCCAAACCCAGCAGGGAATGGCCGGGTGAGTGTCTCGCTCCCAAGCGGCCGCCGTCGCAGACTCAGGGACCCCAAACCCAGCGGGGAATGGCCGGGTGACTGTCTCGCTCCCAAGTGGCCGCCGTCGCAGACTTAGGGACCCCAAACCCAGCGGGGAACGCCCGGGTGAGAGTCTCGCTCCCAAGTGGCCACCATTGCAGACTCAGGGACCCCATACCCAGCGGGGAACGGCCGGGTGAGTGTCTCGCTCCCAAGCGGCCGCCATCGCAGACTCAGGGACACCAAACCCAGCGGGGAAAGGCCGGGAGAGTGTCTCGCTCCCAAGCAGCCGCCGTCGCAGACTTAGGGAACACAAACCCAGCGGGGTACGGCCGGTTGAGTGTCTCGCTCCCATGTGGCTGCCTGTCGCGAAGCCAGGAACCCCAAGCCCGAGTGGAGAGCCGACTGGCAGAGACTTGGAGGGGGTAGAGCTCCATAAACACCCAGAGAGAGGAGGGAGGACAGAGAGCTAGGCTCAACATCACCAGCAATCATTGTGGCCAGGAGCGGAACTGCACCACTGGCTGAAATAAGGAGCAGAAAAGTGACAAGGCGGACCTCTAAGTAGCAAGGGGAGAAGAAAGAGCTAGGTTCAACAAGCTCACCCAACAGCCCCCTCTAGAACCACCCTCAGGAAAGTGACCCATCTTCACGCCACAGGGGACCAAAGGAAGGCTGAACTCTAGGTAGCAAAGGGGAGGAGAAAGGGCTAGGTTCAACAAGCTCACCCAACAGCCCCCTCTAGAAACACCTACAGGAAGGGGACCAAAGCAGGCTGAAATTAGAAGCCACAGCACTCCAAAACACACCATTAAATACAAAGAATTATGTGTAAATCAAGGAGATCCCTAATAACTGGAGACACCATGACAAACCCTATCAAGTTTCCTAGTCCACCAAAACGCACAGATCCATGGGAAGAAGACCTAAAAGCAGCCATGAGGAAGGAAATGCAAAAATTACTAAAAGAATTGAAAGAAACCCTAGCAACTGAGTATAAGAAAGCCATCGATGAACGAATCAGCCAAATTAAAGAAGAAATGTCAAAGAACATGAGAGATTCCATACAAAAAGAAGTGAAGGATTTAAAAGACAAAGTAACAAGCCTTACAAGCAGAAACACAGAGTTGGAGAAGCACATAGAAGAACTCGAAGGAAAACTGCAATCAAAAAATGATCAAGAAACCAACAAAGAAATAAAAGGCAAAGCACTGGAAGGAAAAATCCAATATCTAATGAACAAGGACAAAAGAAACAATCTAAGAATTGTGGGTATACCAGAAGGGGAGGAAATAGGGAAGGGGGAAGAATAGGTAGTCAGGGAGATAATAACAGAGAATTTCCCCACCCTCTGGAAAGACACTTCAGGACAAATCCAGGAAGTCAAGAGAGTCCCTAATAAAATAGACCCTAATAAACCCACACCAAGACACATAATAATCCAAATGGCAAAAAAACAAAGAGAAAGAGGAACTCCTGAAAGCAATAAGGGAGAAAAAAACCCTAAAGTACAAAGGAAAGGTCATAAGAATCAAACCAGATCTCCCATTGGAAATAATTCAAGCAAGAAGACAGTGGAATGACATATTTAAACGACTGAATGAAAGATATTTCCAACCCAGGGTCCAATACCCAGCAAAACTATCATTCATATGGGAGGGCAGACTAAAAACATTCTCAAACATGAACGAGCTAGAACTATTTGTGCAAACTAAGCCGATCTTAAACGACCTACTCAGAGACAAATTACACAATCCAAACCCCCGATTGTAACATCAACCACTCCACACAATACAACTGCACAACAGTCCTCTCTCTCAATAATTTCCCTAAATGTTAATGGACTAAACTCTCCAATTAAAAGACACATAGTAGAGAACTGGGTTAGGAAAAATAAACCAGACTTCTGCTGTCTCCAAGAAACACACCTACAACTACAGGATAAGCACCGGCTTAAAAAAAGGGATGGAAAGTAATTATACAGGCCAATGGAAAACAAAAAAGAGCAGGGACAGCCATTCTGGTATCAGACCAAATTGCATTCAATCTCAAGAAAGTGATCAAAGACAAAGAGGGTCACTACCTACTGATTAAGGGAACATTGGATCAAGAAGTACTAACCCTGGTCAATATCTATGCACCTAATATAAAGCCAGAAAATATGGGAGGCAACTACTGGCAAACCTGGAGAAACACATAAAGGGAAATGTGATAATAGTAGGGGACCTCAATACTCCACTATCACCACTGGACAGATCCACCAAACAGAAAAATAGCAAGGAAATAAGAGCTCTAAATGAAAAATTAGAAGACTTAGGGCTAATAGACTTATTTAGAGCCCTCCATCCCCAGAAAGCAGAATACACATTCTTCTCAAACCCACATGGAACCTTCTCCAGAATAGACCATGTCTTAGGATAAAAAGCCAACCTATATAAGACCACAAAGGTAAGGATCATTAGAAGTACCCTTTCAGATCACTATGCAACAGAGGTCAAAATTGATGTCAAGAAGAAACAATGGAGAAAAACTAATACCTGGAGATTAAACAACATGCTGCTCAACAACAACTGGATCAAAGAACAACTCAAGGAAGAAATAAAAAGATTCCTTGAGACAAATGACAATGAGGAGACAACTTGTCAAAATTTGTGGGACCCAGCAAAAGCAGTAATTAGGGGGAAACTCATAGCAATACAGGCCTATGTCAAGAAACAGGAAAACAATAAAATCAACAGTTTAAACGATCATCTCAAGGAATTGGAACAGCAACAGCAGAGAAACCCAACCACGACCAGAAGGCAAGAAATAATAAAAACCAGAGCAGAAATAAATAACATAGAAACTAAGAAAACAATACAAAAAATCAATGAGACCAGGAGTTGGTTCTTCGAAAAAATAAACAAAATAGACAAATCACTGGCAAAACTCACCAAAGAAAAGAGGGAAAACACCCAAATCAGTAGGATCACAAATGAAAGGAGAGAGATTACAACAGAACCCCAAGAAATACAACATATCATGAGATCATACTATGAACAACTATACTCAACTAGACTAGAGAACCCAGCAGAAATAGACAGATTCCTAGAAAAATACCATCTTCCAAGACTGGAGAAGGAAGAAATAGAAAGCCTAAATAGACCAATCACCTCAGAGGAAATTGAAGATGTAATTAAAAAACTCCCCAAGAACAAAAGTCCAGGCCCAGATGGATTTACAGGTGAATTCTACCAAACATTTCGAGAAGACCTACTACCACTTTTCCATAGGCTCTTCCAAACCATAGAGAAAACTGGAATCCTCCCCAATTCCTTTTATGAGGCCAATATCACACTCATTTCCAAAGATGGCAAAGACACCACCAAAAAAGAAAACTACAGACCAATCTCACTAATGAACATAGATGCAAAGATACTCAACAAAATCTTAGCAAACTGAATCCAGCACTTCATCAAAATGATCATACATCATGACCATGTGGGATTTATACCAGGAATGCAAGGTTGGTTCAATATACGCAAATCAATCAACATTATACATCACATTAACAACAAGAAAGGCAAAAACCACATGATCATATCAATCGATGCAGAGAAGGCGTTTGACAAAATCCAACACCCTTTCATGTTAAAGACACTCAGCAAAATAGGGTTAGAAGGATCCTTCCTCAAGATAGTTACAGCTATCTATGAAAAACCGACAGCCAACATTATTCTTAATGGTGAGAAACTAGAAGCATTCCCACTAAGATCAGGAACTAGGCAAGGCTGTCCACTCTCTCCACTCTTATTCAATATAACCTTAGAAGTCCTAGCAATAGCAATCCGACAAGAGAAGGGAATCAAAGGAATCCAAATTGGGAAAGAGGAACACAAACTATCTCCATTTGCAGACGATACGATGATATACATAGAAAACCCTAAAGAGTACACAATAAAACTCCTAGAAATAATCAACCAATACAGCAAAGTAGCTGGATACAAAGTCAATACACAAAAGACAGTTGTGTTTCTATATACAAACAACGAAGCCGAGGAGAGAGAGAGATTATAAATACAATTCCATTTAAAATAGTATCAAAAATATCAGATACCTAGGAATCAACCTCACAAGGGAAGTGAAAGACCTATACCAGGGAAACTTCAAAACACTTCAGAAAGAAATTGAAGAGGATCTAAAAAATGGAAGAATATCCCATGCTTATGGATAGGTAGAATTAACATAGTTAAAATGACTATCCTACCCAAACTACTATATAGATTTAATGCAATCCCTATCCAAATTCAAACACCATTCTTTAAAGAAATAGAACAATCCATCACAAAATTCATCTGTAACCACAAAAGACCCAGGATAGCCAAACAAATACTGAGAAACAAGAAGCTGGGTGGCATCTCCTTACCTAACTTGAAACTATACTATAAAGCCATAGTAGTCAAAACAGCATGGTACTGGAACAGAGACAGGACCTCAGTCCAATGGGTCAGGACAGAATTCCCAGACATAAACCCCCAGATATACAGCCAACTAATATTTGATAAAAGAGGCAGAAACTTGAAATGGAACAAAGAAAGCCTCTTCAACAAATGGTGTTGGTACAACTGGAAAACCACATGTACGAAAGTGAAAATTGACCCATACCTCACTCCTTATACGAAAGTCAACTCAAAATGGATCAAAGACCTTGAAATCAGACCCGAATCTATAAAGTTTATTGAGAACAAAATAGGTAGAACACTCGAAGACCTATATATCAAAAAGGTCTTCGAGAATGGAACACCAATGGCAAGAACTTTAGCATCAAACATAAACAAATGGGACTACATCAAACTAAAAAGCTTCTGCATGGCGAAAGAAACCTTACTTAATGCAAGAAGACAGTTAACAGAATGGGAAAAATTTTTTTCACTCAACATATCAGATAAAGGGCTGATATCTAGAATATACAAAGCACTCAGAAAGCTGAGCCCCCCAAAACCAAATAAAGCCATAAAAAATGGGGAGATGAAATGAATAGACACTTCTCTGAGGAAGACAGAAGGATGGCCAACAAACACAATAAAACATGCTCACCTTCACTCATCATCAGAGAGATCCAATCAAGGCAACAATGAGATACCACCTTACACCAGTAAGGATGGCTCACATCAAAAATAATGGGGACAATCTCTGTTGGCGGGGATGCGGTATGAAAGGAACTCTCATCCACTGCTGGTGGGAATGCCCCCTAGTCCAACACCTATGGAGAACAGTCTGGAGAGTGCTCAAAGAACTCAGAATTGAGTTGCCATTTGACCCAGCAATTGCTCTCCTAGGTATATACCCCCAACTTGAAAGGACATTCATTCCAAAATATGTGTGCACCCCACTATTTATAGCAGCACTCAGTATAATAGCCAGGTCTTGGAACCAACCTCGATGTCCAACAACAGATGAATGGATCATTAAGATGTGGTATCTATACACAATGGAATATTACATGGCAGTCAGAAATGATACAATCACAGACTTTGCAGCAACATGGATGGATCTAGATCATGTTATGTTAAACGAAGTACGTCTGAAGACCAAAGATAAACACAGAATGATAGCACTATTCTGAAGCACCCAGATTATACATCTTATACACAACTAACACTCAACAATCAAATAATAGGGTTTAATAGGGTAGAAACTCTAAACACTGTAATAGCCAACATATACTCGAGTGCAGTGCCCAAAATACATGAAAAAAGGGACAACACAAACTCTTGACCGCACTATACCACAAAGAAAACAGCAGCACCAGAAATAACAGCATAGGGAGAACAGGTATGTAATCAGCCTTCTACGACAAAGGCCCACAATAATTCCTTGGAGATCGTAATCAGGATCACAGGTAAGGAATACCACTGGAAATCACTGACTCCAATGGAATCATCCCATAACATCAAGTTTTAATGCCTTATCTTACTATATTTAAAATAATCTCTCAGCTTTTCTGTCCACAGACATCCTTGGATACAAAGGGTGGATAAACCAAGATGGCAGCTCGGGATACCACACGAGATACCATTCCTATCTGGCACTACGAGATGGTCCCGAGAAAACTCTTTAATATACACTTTTTTTCAAGGTTATACCTTCTTTTAGGAATCGAAGCACGCGGCCAGTCAGACCACCGAAGCAGTACCCTTGACATACGGACTTAAACTACAGACTATACTCATCGAACACAATCAACCAAACTTACATTCCCTTGCTATTCTCTCCTCTCTTCTCACTACTTTCTCTTTTTATCATTTCTTCTCCACTTTTCTCTCTACTTTTTTTTCTTTCCTCTTTTCCCTTCCTTTCCAATGTATTTTCTCGTTTCTCCCTTCCTACCCCTACCATATACCTTCCCCTTTCCCCCCTTTGGAAATCCAAATACCCCCTCATCCCTCATTCCCATCCATACTTCCCACTGTATTAACACTCTTCACCCTCAGTCCTTAATCTATTAGGCATCAAGATTGACCTCCTACCCCAATGAACCAGTACCCAGTACCCAAACGAAGAGACACCCAGTCAAATCCACACTTCGTCTCCTGCAAGAAAAGGCAACTAACTCCCCTGCGGACCCATGCTGCGCGGCCCTCCCTACCATCTCCCCCTAAGGAGGACTGTTACTTGAAACCGGACTTAGCTCCAAAGTAGCCCCAATACAAGAACTCTTCCCAAGACCTCCCTGCCGCAAATCTTTCACCAACCTGAAGAAGGTCAGGGGGTGTGATGGAAAGGTGCCTGGAAACCCACACACTACAAGAAAAACCCAAAAGACAACGGGAAAACCTATACTCCCAACATAAACATAAAACCCGTATTACACCTCCTCTTTACCTGCCTTTCCCCAAATGTAAGGTAGTCTTTTGCACCTCGTTGGTCCTTTAAGTACTCCGTTAATTCATTTTTTAACTTTTTTGTCCACATATACATATGTGAGCACATACATTTTTAATCCTATTTGTTTCTAATCTTTTTTGGGTATGTGACCTGTTTTTGTTTTCCTCTCTGTCCACCCCCAAAGGCACCAACAATATAACATAACACCATTTCTCTCTGCAAAGGCACACTAAAAAAAGGAGAAAGCTTTCCCATAAAGAAAGAGCTTTTATCTACTAGAGATAGAAACTCAGAGTTGTTTACAATACAGAAATAACTCCTACCTTGAAAATATGTCATGTGGAATCAACTTAGACCTCAGGAGATTAGATCCCATCCATCCAAACTTGAACCATGGATCCCTGTCACAGAAATGGCACAGTCCTTCACAACAGCTGCATGTAACAAACCCCATCCGGAACAACCTTATTACTGCTGGAACACCAACGAGTGCCAGTTCTAATACAATATCCTGACACCGAGGAAAAGGGGAACAACTTGATTTTAGAGCAGGTTATCCTGCCTTACCAGCCACCGATAAGACAAAATCAGAAGATTTCTCACCTGCTGGTAGGTCCAGAAGCCAAAAACGCGATTTACAGAGGACTGGCTGCTAGAACCATGACAAGACTGTATATATCTTGGGACCAATAAAAAAGCCCTAGCCTAGGGTTTGAGCTACGACCTGCACAACAGCCATGATCCCCAGTTCCAAAGGTCTGGCAGAGACAACTGTAATGGAATGGGGCTTCTGAAAACGCAAGGAAAGGCGTTATCCTAGGTGCCATCCCAGGGTTAGTGCCAAGACCAAGACCACCAACCACAGAAGATGGACTGGAGTGACACGGAGGGAACAGAACTTCTACAACCACAAAGACTGACTTCATCATAAGTCCCACCCCTGTAACTGTGCAGATACTGAGATCTCTAGGTACAGAGGTCTCACTATAACACCCAGGATGGAGCAGAAGCCTCCCAAACTCCACAAATGAACCACCGGGAGAATAAAGGATCATGAACAGAGTCTATAGTTGATCCCATGACAATATACTCCAAGGGCGGAGAAACCCCATATCTCTTAGGCCATGTGAATCCCTTTTTGAATGACCCCAATATTTACTGTGCCTGGGCAGGAGGGAAAAAAAACCCAAACACATTGTTTATTTTTCATATATCACTTTTTATCTTCATGTACTACTATCATTATTTTTATTTACCTATCTATTTTTGGTCGATTTCTTTGTTTTAGTGTGGTTATTGAAGTTATTGTCCCCCACTTATCTTTTTTTCTCCCTTTTTTTTTTCTTTTTTTTCAGATTTCTGGATGGCACCTGGCATTGCTCAGGGATTATGCCTGGCTCTGGGTGCAGAGATTGCTCCTGGCGGGCACAAGGGACCATGTGGGGCGCAGAGATTCGAGCCGATGACCTCCTGCATGAAAGGCAGACGCCTTGCCTCCATGTAATCTCTTAGGCCCCTCCTTTTCCCTCTTCATGGGCTCTGCCATGATGCCTTTCTCAAGACCACGACATTTTTTGTTTGTTTGTTTGTTTTGTTCTGTTTTTGGGGTGCTTAGCGTTATTGTTGGAACTCTTAATAGATATTTGACACTTCATTTCGTAGGGGTGGACTGTTTCACCTTCTTTTTCTCCTTCGTCTCTCAAACCGAGGGCGAGAGCCTCTAGAAGAATTCTGCTTATTCCCGGCGTATTAGACTTTTACCCCAGTTTATTATTTTTTTCCTCTTCAAACAAAACCACATAACTTGAACTAGCTAGTCCTGCCCCCCAATTAGAGGGGGAAATAAAGGAGGCATCAGGACCAAACAGGTGTAAGACTACGAAGTAATAGGATAGGTACAGAGGGGACCACATATTCTAGCAGCCCTGGGGGTGAGGGAAGAGGATATGGAAGGTAGGACAAAAACGGAGGAGTAGGGAAGACAAACTGGTGATGGGAATCCCCCCTGATTTTATGTAAATATGTACCTAAAATATTATTGTCAACAATATGTAAGCCACTATGATCAAAATAAAAACTATGTTAAAAAAAAAGTTAGTTGCATTCCTTTATAAAAATAATGACTCATAGGAGAAAGAGATCAAAGAGTCTATCCCATTTAAAATAGGTTCCAAAACTATCTAGTACCTAGGAATCAATCTAACAAGAGAGGTGAGAGACCTATAACACTAAAACTTTAAAACACTTAAGAAAGAAATGAAGGGGACCTAAAGAAATGGAAGAATATCCCATGTTAATGGATTGGAAGAATTAATATCATCAAAATAACCATCTTACGGAAACTATTATACAGACTCAATGAGATTCCTATTTTAATTCAGATAAAATTTTTCAAGGACTTAGAAAAATCAATTATAAAATTTGTGTGAAACCATTAAAGAACCAAGATAATAAATCCATATTGAAAAACAAAAAAACTGGGAGGCATCTCATTACCTAATTTGAAGCTCTACTACAAAGCCATTGTGATCAACATAAAATGGTATTGGAAACAAAGACAGACATTTAGAATAATGGGTCAGAATACAATAGACAATGACAAACCTAAAAGTATATGGGCAACTAATCTTAGACAAAGGAGACAAGAACTTAAACTGAAATAAAAGTCTTTTCGATGAATTGTGTTGAAACAATTGAATAACTACATGCAAGAAATTAAAGATTGATCCATATCTCAAACCTTACACAAAGAATTTAAGACCTTGAGATTATATCTGAATACATAAAATTCATTGGGGAAAACATAGGCAGACTTAGATTTCAAAGAAGTCTTTGAGAATAGGATGTCAATGACAAGGGCTATAGCATCAAATCTGAATATATATGGAACTGAATATATATGGAACTACGTAAAACTGAAGTTTCTGTATGGCAGAACAAAAAACAAGTTAAAATTAGAATACCACTACTGAATGGGAAAACTTGCTCTCAATGCACCAGATAAAGTTTTGATATCTAGGATACATAAAATACTCAGAAAGGTTAACTTCATAAAACTCAAACAGCCTAGCAAAAATGGGGAGAGAAAATGAACAGACACTTCTCTGAGGAATACCAACAGATAGCCAACAGCACATGAAAAAATAACTATCACTTATTCTTAGGGAGATCTCAGTCAAGACAACAATGATATATAATCTGACATTAGTGAGGATGGCACATATTAAGAATAATGGTAACAGTCACTCTTAGTGGAGATATGTTGAGAAAGGAATTCTCATCCACTGCTCATGAGAATCTACCTGTACTAGCCCTTTGGAAAAAAACAGAGACTTCTCAGTAAATTCAACATTGAGCTTCCATATGAACTAGCAATCTCTATTTTGGGTATCTACCCCCAAGACAGAAAAATATTCATCCAAAAGGATGTATGCACACAACTATACATTGCAACACTCAGAACAATTGCAAAGTCTTGGACTCAACCTGGATGTCCCACAAGATATGAGTGGATCGTGAAGATGTGGTATATATATATATATATATATATATATATATATATATACCATAGCTGTAAAAAATAAAGCAATCATGCAGTTTGCAACTACATGGGATAAAGCAATCATGCAGTTGAAACTACAAGGATGGAACCAGAAGATATGTTAAATGAAATAAGTCAGAAGAAAAAGGATGAATACAGTATAATATCATTTTATATATGTGGTATTTAGAATAACTTCAAGAAAAAATGCAATAGTCTAAATAGGAGTTGTGTCAAATGCCCTTGGCACCAGAATATAGCCAGAAAAAAACAAACTGAGTAGAAGAGGAAAACTACAAATATGAAAGGATGGAGACCAGTGGCCAAGTAGTCTCAGGTGCATTGGTAGTATTAAAAAGAGATAAAACTACATATCCAAACCAAAGGCAACAACAATGGAATAAAGAGACTCAAAATTTAACAATTCAAACTTAAAATGGGCCTGTTAGACTGCAGGCTGGGGAAAGGAGGGATGCACTTGGAGAACACTGGTGGATGGAGGTAACCACTGGTTAAGGATTGGCCCTTATTCTTTGTTTGTCTGAAAATAAACTATGAAGGACTTTATAAATAATAATGCTTTTAATAAAAACTGGTAATTATGTGATGGGATAAAAGTGTTAATATTGTACCCATTTTTCGGTATATAAAACTTTTAAATAAAATTTTTAACACCTTAGACTTGTAAAAGCTTGTATGTTAAATTGTTTCTCTCAGAACTACAAAAATTAGAGAATTTTCTAGAAAAATGTATTATTATATCTTTTTTTAATTTGAAACATTGAGATTTTTTAATGTTATTCATAGTTGAGTTTTAGATAGAGTATATTTTAGCACCAATGTCATCACCAGGCTAGCCTCCCTCAACCAATGTTACCAGAGTTCAAACCATACCACTACTTCCTGTCCCAGTTTACTATCATAACAGACACTTTTTTAAGTTTTATCTTTAATGTTTCACTCTGACTTGGATATTTAGATCTGTCCTTAAATTCTCCAATGAACCTATGTCCTCTTGGCACCTGTCCTTCATTATTTTATATTTGTCTTTTCTTCCACTCAATTTTTTTTATTCTCCTCAATATTCTCTGGCACCAAGAGTGTTCTAGACAACCCACATTTAAATCACTGCATTCTTCATGAAATTTTTTAATGGCACATAAAATTGACATCATTATATATTTGTTGTTTTTCTGGCTTTACTTCATTTAACATAATATTTTCAACGTCACACCCATGTGGCAGTGAATTGCATGTTTACATCATTCTTTACAGTTGTGAAATATTTCATTATATGAACATGTCTTCATGAGCACTCTTCTGTTGTTAGATATCTAGTTTGATCCCTACTCTTAGATGTTGTACTGAGAGCTGAAATGAATAGTGTTGTGCATTCATCCTTTTGAATAAATGTCTTTTTCAGTCCTAGGGATAGATACACCAAAATGAAATTAAAGTAATGATATAATTTGTTATGAATAAACATTTCAAAATCATACACTGTAATTTTTCTTGGATTTACTTGTTGACAGAATTTGAAATATAATATTTTAGATACTCCAGAAAACCTTGATAGGTTAACCTCTGAAAAGTTACCAAGCTTCAACAATGTTACTCTGAATATAAGTCAAAGTACCTTAAGTTTTTCATTAATTCATATGCAAGTAACCTCTATAAAGTTGAACTGAGGTAGGTAAAATGTACATAGTTTGTGGGAAAATAACACATTATACAATTTTTTGTGAGTTTTAAATATTTTGCTCTATAAAAATTGTCCTCATGTATATATTTCATGGGTAATTAATTATAAAGTGTTTAACTTCTTTTATGCAGTTGTTAGTTAGGTTGCAGTGGAGATCAGTATCCGCTCTATGTGTCTGCCAGAAAATAAAAAGATAATCTGGAATTTAAAAAATTCTCAAATGTGTTCTCTAATACTGAAAATTGAACATCTTACATTATTAACCTAGTAAATTTCAGAGCTAGGTTTTCGAAGTATCTTACTAAATGTGAATAAATATTTTAAAATAAAATATTGAAAAATTTCTTGAAATTGAATCTTGATGATAACATTTTAATTTTTGTTATTCCATTCTATCTTCACATAAAATAATGATATGTTGGAATGATGATCAGCTGATATAAAATTAACTATCTTAATAAATTATATTGAAAAATATAGTTGCTAAAAGGAGAGTACAAAGGTTTAGTTGATGCCTTGCATGTAGCAACCCTGGTTCAATTCTTATCTCCATGCGGTCTTCCAAGCATTGCTATGAGACCTGCCAGATTGGCCCAAGTAATTCTTGTCAAATAATAGTTTATATTAATTAATTCTTCCACAAAAATGTCTTTCAAGTTATTCTTTTAGTGACCTACTAGAAATTCTTAAAATAGAAGGTAGGCTTTTTTCTAGAAGGACTAAAATAAACATAAAATAGATGTTCCTGATCTTGGGCAATATGGATACTACAAAGTTTAAGATTCTTGCTTTACTTGAGACTGGCCCAATTCCATCTGGGCTTTGGATAGGTGACAATAAAATCCAGAGTGACTCCGTTTACCTCTGGTGAGACACCAAGGCAAAGTTCCTGAACATTCTTATGATTGTGTTGAAGTCTATTCTTGTAGAATGGAAATTAATCTTTTCTCTGTTGTTTTTTGAATGAAGTCATTTGATGATAATTTTAGTACTTATAACACCACTTACATTTTTTAAGAGGGATCTCTATAAGAAGGAAACATTTTTCTTAAAATATCATTAATAAATACTTAAAGCTAGCAGATGCCCTCAGCCTAATTTTACAAAAGACATTTTAATTCTAAAAATATGTTCCCCAATGGGGAACATAGTAGCACATTAAAGCATACTTCTTTACAATTGTCATAAAACATTGCCTTTTTCTTATTTTTATTATTTCTTCTTAAACCTGTGAAAATTATAGTCACTGATCTGTATTGATCCATATACTAAAGTTTAGTTACTGCTGATTCAGCATGTGCTGGCATAAATAAAGAACACACAGATTTTGCTATATAAAAAGTTGTATTTTCTAGATACAGAGGTCCTATTTTACCATCCATGATGAAGAAGTCTTCCATACACCACAAAAGCATCGAGGGGAGAATAAATGATCATGCAAGGAGTCTATAGTTAATTCCATGACAGTATGAAACACTGTATCTCCTAAGCCAAGGGAATTCCCTCTATAATATCCCAATAGTTACTGTGCCTATGAAGGGGAAAAAGAGAAAAAACCCCACAAATTAATCATTTTTCCACATATATATTTATTGATTGATCTATTTTTATTGACATCTTTATTTTGGTGTAGATATTGAAGTTGATGTCTCCAATTTTTTTATTTTATTTTATTTTATTTTATTTTATTTTATTTTATTTTATCTTTCTTTTTGCATTCCGGCATGGTCTGATTTCAGAACCGAGACTATTGTATGGTGCTTGCCTTTATTACTGTAGTGCTCACTGGATATTTAATTTGATATTTCTTTCTGTATTGATGTGGTGTTTCAATTACCTTCTTTATGTCCTTTCTCAAAATGAGGTCGAACGCCTCTAGAAGGACTCTGCCTATTTTCAGCTTATTTGATTTTTTAATTTATTTTTATTTTTTCTTATTTTTTACCTCATCCTATGGCTTTTCTTTCCTTCAAACAAAACCACATAGCTTGAATTATCTAGCTCCGCCTCTCAAATAGAGGAGAAAACAAGGGAGGGTACCAGGACCAAACAGATATATGATCACTAAGAGTAAGCTAGACAAAGAGGAGACCACCTATTCTAGCAGCCCAGGGGGGTGATGGTGTGGGATATGGGTTGCAGAAAGGGAATGGGGATGGGGGAGGACAAATTTGGTGATGGATATTCCCCTGATTCAATGTTAATATGTACCTAAAATACTACTGTGAAAGATATGTAAGCCAATATAATCAAAATAAAAATTAAAAAAAAAAGTTGTATTTTATGTTATTTAGTGACTCATGAACTGAAAGTCCAGCAAGCTTAACACCAAGATCTAATTATGCATATTCCACACTGCTTGTACCCTCCTCTCTCAGGGTTAACATAGCTATAGGCTCAAGCTCTTACCTTTATAGAAAAAAATGTAGTACAATGAAATAACTAAATAATTGCTGCCTTTAATATTGATTTTGGCATATTTTGGATGTCTATCCACATAGTCCTAATTTACTGTACACAAAAGAGGTGATTTATCTGGCAGTCTATTCATTGGAATTCTATTAAACAGCCAATGCAATGATAAATGTTCTTAATGATGACCCTGAGGCTCAGCACGTTTTTTAAAGTGCCTTCTGAATTACCAATGAAAGATACAAGCAGAGACCATAAAACCTCTGCTTGATTCCTCTGTGGCTTTATTTCTTGAAAGAGAGATAATGATGAGAATTTCTCAATAAAAGAACATTGGAATATTGGGCACTTTGAAAATTATATCCTCTATCTGAGACGGCCCCTTCACTTTGCCTGTCTCCACGACTTCAATATGTGTAGTATTGATTATAAGATAAATGAAGGGTTTAAATCTCGTTCTATATATTGTATATTGATTTTTAAATGCATTTCTAGCTCTTCTAAAAAAGATATAGATATTTAGTCTTTGCTGGCATCTTTTGAGAGCAGCACTGATGAGAAGATTTTCTTCATTAGCCTCATTTTATTACACTACAATGGCCAGTGAGTTTAATAAATATTTGTTCGTTACTTGTTTAATTTTGTACCCAGAGTAATGTAAACCATTGAAAAATAGTAACCAAGTGATTACCTGTCTAGTTACTGGAGACTTTTGTTATTAATGGCTTTGGTATATCAAAGTTTGTAGATTAATAAAATTAGAAAAAAATTTAAGTTTAAGGCCCTTTTCTTCCAAATGATATATTGTATGTCAAAATCTATTATAAAATCAGTGAAACTGGGTGGATTTTAAGAAGTATCATAATTGTGTCTACAGAACCTACCATAGGACAGAACATTTTAAAATGTATTAATATTAATTATGTTTTAAATTATTATCCTATACTTAGGAATATATTTGACAACCAATTTATATTTGGCAGTAGCAGCGATAGAACCTGAAACATTTTTTACTTTGGGTATTATAGTATTTTCAATTAGTATTATTTTACTTTTTGGGGGGCACACACACGGTGACAATCAGGGTTTACTCCTGGCTATGTGCTCAGAAATCATTCTTGGCTTGGGTGACCATATGTGACACCAGGGGATTGAACCATGGTCTGCCCTAGTTAGCCACGTGCAATGCAAATGCCCTACCGCTGTGATATTGCTCTGGACCATTGTATATTTTACATTTATAAAAAAGTTTCTGGTAGCTTAAAATGTTACTGTTAAGTGACAAAAGAGGACCCGAATAAATTGGAAATTATTCTTGCCATAGTCTAGTGAAACTCAAAAATAAAAACTGCAAACAAACAAAAAAACAAAATTCCAAAACTACAGAAACATTTTATTTGGGGAAGAGGGCAATGTAATGTAGAATTTTATGTCAACCTGAGTAGGCTTTAATAGCAAGATATTTGGGCAAACATTATTTAATATTTTATAACTATTTCTTTTTTACTAATATCTTTATTTAAACACTTTGATTACAAATATGATTGTAATTGGCTTTCAGTCATGTAAAGAACACCCCCTTCAACAGTGCAACATTCCCATCACCAATATCCCAAATCTCCCTACTCTTCACCCCATCCCTGCTTTTACTCTAGACAGACTTTCTACTTCTCTCATTTGTTCACTTTGTTATGATAGTTCTCAATGTAATTATTTCTCTAACTACACTCCACTCTGTGGTGAGCTTCATGTTGTAAGCTTGACCTTCCAGCTATCCTCTCTTTTGTCTCTGAGAATTATTGCAAAAAATGTCTTTTATTTTTCTTAGAAAAACATAGATGAGTGAGACTATTCTGCATCTATCTCTCTCCCTCTAACTTCTTTGGTTCAGCATAATAAATTCCATGTATATCCATGTATAGGAAAATTTCATGATTTCATCTCTCCTGATAGCTGCATAATATTCAATTGTGTATATTCCATTGTGGTCTATCCTGAAGAATGACTCATGTACACTGGAGAAAATGTGTATCCAGGTTTCTGAGGATGGAGTGTCATATATATGAAGTATATTATTATGAAAATATATTATATATTATATAATATTATATATTTATATATTATTATAAAAATAATTCATATATATAATTCATTTCTCTTTTCAGGACTAGTATATTTTTGTTGTATTTCAGTTTGGTTGAATTATCAAGTGTTGACATGGCCGAGTTGAGTTCTCCCGCAATTATTGTGTTATTATTGATGTCCTCTTTGAAATTTGTCAATAATTGTATTAGATACTTTACTGGTCACTCATTGGGTTCATATATGTTTAGTAGTGCTATATCTTCCTGTTGCACATATCCCTTGATTAGAATAAAGTGTTCATCTTTGTCCCTTACAACTTTTTTGAGTGTAAAGTTTGTGTCATCTGATATTAATATGGTTATCCCCACTTTTTTAAGTTTGTTGTTTTCTTGGATGATTTTCTTCCAGACTTTGATTTTGAGTTTATGTTTGTTCTGACTATTCAGGTGTCTTGGGGTGTATTTCTTTGGGTCTCTTTTAGCTGGTACTCTTTGGGCATGAAGAATTTGATTGCATTCGGTCTTTAGCTCTGGGAGTTTCTCTGTGATGTTATCTTTGACTGTTGATTCTTCCTGGGGATCTCTTTCCTGGGCCTCTGGGACTGCAATGATTTTTACGTTGTTTCTGTTGAGTTTATCAAAGACTTCTATTTTCATCTGTTCACATTCCTTGAGTACTTTTTCCATTGTCTGATTGGCAATGATTCCATTGCCAATGATTCCATATATATGATATATATATATATATATATATATATATATATATATATATATATATATATATATATCATATATACAAGAACTAAGGAAATGACACATATGTAAGCTTTGTGAAAATCCTGGGTCATGATTAATTATAAAGTGACTAGGTAGTCAAAGTGAAGTGTTACATGCCTTTTAATGCAAGATACTAAAAAACAGCAGGGCTATATAAAATAATTCTGTGATTTTCACTTTGTGACATTTTAAAATAGGTTCTTCTAGTGAAATTTGTTTATATAGAAGTGGCCTCTGAAATTGGCCATGGCAGAGTCCCAAAATTTGAACTCTGTTTATCTTGTTCTGATATCATGTGTAATAACTACTGTTGCAAGTTGATGGCTACTTATTATAAATGTATCTCTGATATTTCCCCCATAATATTAAATAATTTTACTGGCATCTACATATATCATTTACTTACAGTACAAAATTATTATTAAGGGAGCAAGGAGGTAATACATTTGGTAAGTTGCTTGCCTTGCATAAGGCTGACACAGCACCCCATATATCTGGATTCTGCTAGGTATGATTCCTGAGCACAGAACCAGGAATGAGCCCTGAATAACATAAGGTGTGACTTATAAACAAAATTATATATATATATATATATATATATATATATATATATATACCTATAGTCATTCCTAGGTTTTCAAATATAGAACACCCTTTATAAAAATAATTAACAGTGAAAATCAGGAAAACCACTGATGAAGGGGATGTTTTGTTTATAACTAAAATCCAACTACAGTCATGTTTGTAATCATTGTGCTTAAATAAAGATTTTATATAAAACAAAAAAGAATAAAAAGAAAACCACCAAATCATTAAACTATTTCAAAATAATATTCTGATAGTTTGAGTATAATTTGTATTGTTTTCTCACTTTATTTCTTCTTAGTCTTGTAGCTTTACAGACAATAGTGTATCTCATTATCTTCATAATTTGTGTCAAAGCCCATGTGAGATCCCCCTCAAGTTGATGTCTTTCTGAATTTTAGTGTTCATAATTAATACTGGTTTGCCTGTTCATCTGTTAAGATAGACAGAAACTTTATTTTTCTTTTTATTGTGTCTGTCCAAATTTAAATTATCTTGACTCTATAGTCTCTCTCTCTCTCTCTCTTTTTTTTTTTTTTACAATTTTTCTATTTATCTTATGAGGAACAAGTGTCTGTCTCATTAATGTGACTTATACAATTACAGAAAGTTTCTCCAACAAATTGGAAGGTGATGTGTTGGACATTTGTTATGGAATTATTAGATCTATGTCTTCTGTGTAATGATCTGTAGCTTGTGTTTATAAACTTAATTGGAAACATATAGATACCCTTATAAGATGGCCTTACCTTTTATAATATATTTTTGAAATAAATATTAAATAGTAGTTGTCACCAATGTTGACTTACATTTTTGTTTATTTGATTTTGGGTCACACCTCTGGTTCAGGGTTTGCTCCTGGCTCTACATTCAGAAATTACTTTTGGCAAGCTTGGGGGTACTGTATAGGATGCCAGGAATAGAACATGGGTTGTCTACTTGCAAGGTAAACATCTTATCTGCTGTGATATGACTCCAGCCCCTGTTGGCCAACATTTGAGTTAAGAACTGTATCACTTACCTGGTGTAATTTTATTTATTTGTTTGCTTGTTTTTTGGTCACATCTATTGATGCACAGGGCTTACTCCTGGCACTCTCTCAGGGGTCATTCGTGGTAATGTTTGGGAGAAGGTGGCAGGAAGGGTGTTGGGGATTGAACCCAGACTCATTGCATGCAAGAAAGATCCCTGCCCACTGTTCTATTGCTTTTGAACTCAGACTTCATTATTTGACTCCAACATGACATTGACATTGAACATGAGGGTCATCTGTGGCAGAGCAGAACAGACCCCCTTCTGCCTTTATTTGATCCTCATATTCACACATTTAGAAAAGCTCCTTAATTTCTTCCCCATTAGTCTAATGAGGAAATAAAAACAAAATAAGGTTAGAGCCTTTGCCTGAAGCAGCTTCAATTTGTTCTCTCATTGTGAAGCTCTGACTTCAAATTGCTATTAAATGTGAGCACCTAGTTTTGACTGTGAGACTGAGCCACAGAAATACAAAAAGAATCAGGACCATTTTTACAAAGACTTAAAGTTGGTTCTTATTTCTCAAAAAACTGAACAGTAAGTCACCTGTTTTTGTCTACGTGCTGCAATTTAGTAAATTTTTACTCAGTGGTATAATAACTATAAGCAATCCTGTAATTTACACTCATGGATTTAGACAGTATAAAACTAATCGACATACAATTATCTTTGATGGTTCCAATATGTTGTCTGGTATTCACTGAAGTCATTCAGATCCAATGCACCCAGAAGGTTGTAGCACAGCAGTGTAGTTTCCATTTAGGACCACTTACTGAGGGTCTGGAGAGAGTACAGAGACCCAAATGTGATTTTCACCAGGCTGATCTCTGGACACCGTGTCAGAAAAAAACTGTTAAGCACCTATGAATACTACTCTAAACCAAAACAACAACAAAAAAAGCACATCTGAGCTTAAATGTGTTGTGGATCAAAAATGTTTTCTTAAATGTTGCAAAAAATCTTGAGTATAATAAGAATCATAGGTATAATTTATATGTAGCCTAAGTATAGTTTTTTTTCTCATACGTCTGGAGGTTAAAAGCTGTAGGTTAATTAACTTCTGAAGGAACCCCTCCTTTTTTTAAGGAGGGAATAAAGCAGTTGACTTTTTTATATAAAATTTAAAAATCACACCAAAACGTAAGATTATTTGAAGATCTGCACATAGAATAAAACTACAAAGAAAACCAAAGGAGTAAATGGCACAGAATTTTAGTCCAAAATTAAAAGAAGAAAGGGCAATCAGGAAATACTGAAAGGTTTCAAAAGATTCAAAAACATTTTAGTGCCTTACAGACTGGTATAACAAATGGCTACTTGTTTGGTTTTGTGTTTTTAGCATATGAATGTTCTTCAAACTGTACCTACAGCTTGTGTTTCCTTTTTTAATTTACGTTATACATCAGTCTTTAGTTTGGATCCGTGTTCAGCTGTGATCAGGGTTAACTCCTGATTCTGTGCTCAGGAATCACTCTTGACAGTGTTCAGGGGACAAAATGTGGTTTCAAGAGTCAAACCTAGATCAACCAGGCATAAAGCAAGTACCTTAGGAATCCCATTTTGACTATTTTGTTTTTTTCCTTTGTCTTTATATGACCTTTTTTCTTATAAAATAGAAATCAGGTTTTCTTGCCTTTGATGAAGCTGTTTATTGCTTTGTTATTTACCTTTATTTATTTCTTTATTTTAGTGGGATTTGAGGAGAGAGAAGAGAAGAATGAATTTGTTAAGTGTCTCATCACTTCAAAGTACCTACCCTTCCTTAAATGAATAATTAGTTTAGATCTTACATCAGCACTGATCAATGATCACTCCTTGGTTTATGCTTTCTGGTCTCCACTGGTGTTACTCTGGCTGTGATGATAGGGTGCTGAGGGCCAAACCTGAGCTTCTAGCTTTCAATTACCATTTAAGCTATGAAACTGGGCTCACTACACTTCTTTGTAATTACTATATTGCTCTGAGAGGATATTTTGCTATTGTAAGACCATAGGCATTACTTATTTCTATTAACTCTAAGTTCATTTTATATTCAATTACCTTCTGTTTCTTTTTAAAAATTTTCTTTTTACTTTATTTAGTGCATTAATTTAATCTCTCCCTATATTAGTAAAAATGTTAGCTCTTTTATTTTTTATTTAGAACTAGTTCATATATATTACAAATGAATTGCAAATGGTAGAATTACAACTTTTTGTAGCTGATGCATATCATTTATTAGATTTATTTTAATATAAATAACAAAAGTAGATCTTTTTATAATTTTAATTTAATGGTTGTCCAGAAATTGAACAACAGTGGTTTTATCTTAGTTTGGATCAAATTCTATTAGCATTTCTTAAGTTTTAGAAAGAATTTCAGAAACTCAAGTTATCAAAGAAAATTTATCTACTAATTAATTACCTGTATTTCTACCCTTTCCTTTACATTTTTCTTTTTCTAAGTACTCTAGTTTTTCTTCATAACTGTCATAATCATTATCTCTAGGTTTTGAATGTGTGTACCTCAACAAAATATGTATTTTAATAAAACCTGGATTATGCTTATTTTATTAATAATCACTAATATAGGCTTATTTCAGATTGGTGGTCATTAGTGAACAAAATGAAGAAATAAATTAATGGAATTTTCCAGATAATAAGCCATCTTAGTCCTTAATATCTCACAAGGGAAGAAAATACAACATATGTGTGGGATAAGTATGGGTTATTAGTCTGCACTACTCGTTTGCTGACATGTTGCTTGCTTGAATGTAATCTTTCTTGAGGAAATAGGGGAAAAGATAACCACTTAGTTCAAAGAAACACTTATATTTATATATTGTAATGAATGCAAAAAGAATTTTGGAATAGAAAAATGTTCAGCTGTGTTTATTATTGTGACTTTTATGAGTTCATGTCACAGTTATTGAAAATGAATATTAATGGTGGCCGATTAAGTAAATTTGAAGTTAGAATGACAAATGATCTACAAAAATGATTTAAAATCAAAGGTGGAAAATTGTTTCAGTATTTTAAGTAGATTGAATGATATATGAAGTTTTAATTTACTTTTAACATTAAATATATTTTCCTAATTACTTTTTTTAATTTTGTTTATTGTTATTTTATATATTTATAAATTCCATTTTTAAATATTGAAGTCTCCCTGATTCATTATAAACACTGTTCATTATACTTACAGGGAGAGAGAAATTTAAAAATGATATTTATACCTCCTCAAATTTCTTTTTAGAATATTATGTTCGATCATAATTTCATCCCGTTTATTTATTACTAGCTGTGTTTGCATAAAAACAATCATTATTACCTCAGAGTTCATCTGTGCCTGAGTTTATCCCCCACCTAACGTCATAATTCATTGTTAGTGACATCCTGATTGTTTTCTGGGTAAATGGTTATGATGTTGTAAATAGGATTATGACTTTAGCTGTGGAATAACCAGCGGGCATATCTAAACTCAAATGAATAAAGATTCTTTTCTTTTCATGTAAATGTCTTTCATGGTTAAAGAAAGGAAAAGTATATTCTTAATATTCTCTATGAAGTAGCAATTACATTTAAAGAGAAAAGAATTGATGAGTTTATTCTGTGTTTCTTTTCAAATATATCTAGTATACAATGTCAGTTATGTAAACAATTCTGAAAGTACTCTCTATATGCTCTTCTCCTGGAAGGAAGTGATATAAATATGAATTTCTACCCAGAAAACACATATACATTATTTTAGACAAAAATGTTTGGAAATATTTCCAAGATGGGAAATATAATTTATCTTTATCTTATTAAAACCAAACTGCATATATAAAGCACAATTATGAATCTTATTTATAGTATATTTTGCTATAAAATTACCTATTTAGGTACTTTTCATGTTTTGATAGGATTACAGTTTATTGCTCATTCAAATGATGATAGTGTAACAGCTCTGTACTTAAAAAATGCGATCTGGAAGTACAGATGGGAAATGAACAGATGCATGTTTTATTTTTGAAGTGATGAATACGTTTATTTTCTCTGCTGCCCTCTTAAGCTATAGTGGTAGAAGAATCTCTCGCAAGTATATTGATTTAGTTAGGATGTGTTTTATTTTTATATTACTGATAATACCATATAACAGTAGACTAACTCCAACATTGACTTGTCTATGTAAAGTCTGATAAAGAACATTAAAATGCAACTGCATATATTTGTTTTACATCCTAATATGTTACAAAAATTTTTGTAGATCTCTAGCCTATACATTCTCAGATCCTAGCAACCAGAAGGTAGAAAGTGGGAAAAAGAAATTTAGATACCTCTGAACTGAGATAACTTACTTTGAACTATCTTCCTAGAAATCTTTCTCAGCACTAGAGTTCTAATAATTGGCCACAATTTAATCTATTTAAATATTTCTTAAATCAGAATTAAGTTTTTAGAGAGATTGGGAGAGTAAGACAATAGTAATCTTTTTTCCAGCCTAAAATTATGTCTTCCTTAATCATAAACATATTCTTTGGGGAGGGGGCGGTCACACCTGGAAGTGGTCAGGGGTTACTCCTTGCTCTACTCTCAGAAATTGCTCCTAGAAAGCTCGGAGGACCATCTGAAATGCCGGAATTCGAACTACCGTCTTTCGGCATGTAGGCAAACACCCTACCTCCATGCTATCTCTCGGGCCCAATCATAGAAATTGCTCCTAGAAAGCTCGGAGGACCATCTGAAATGCCGGAATTCGAACTACCGTCTTTCGGCATGTAGGCAAACACCCTACCTCCATGCTATCTCTCGGGCCCAATCATAAACATTGACGTGCTTGGAATATTGAAACCTAAGTTGTTTATATCAATCAATAGGGTCTACAAAAAATATACCCAAACTAACTAGTGAAAATCATTAGTTAAGGCAACTAAAGAAGGGCAAAATAATTAAACTTTAAAGATTAAAGTTATGATTCATAGGGAGAGTGTGTATAGTTGAAGGTTGAAGTTTCCCTGTTTCTTGACCTTCAGAGCCACAGGCTAGCATTGGCCGAAAGAGATAAGAACCTGGCTCCACTTGAGGAGGGCAGTATACACCCAATTTGCTCAAGCTCTCTGTTATCTTTGCTTGCAAAACTTTTAGTAAGGTAGAGTAAGGTGGCCACCCCCACCTATAGCCTTTAAGGTAAAGAAATGTAACCTTAAGTTTAATATTTCTCTGTAGGATCAAAACGTAACTTTTAGTGGTGGTCTGTTTAGCTTTAGCAATTGTCTCTTTGTGTAACTTTTAGTGGTGGTCTGTTAGGTTTTAACGATTGTTTCTTTCTTTGCTAAATATCTCTTTCTTTTAACTGAGTTGTGCTGTATTCCTAAGTAATATGTAACAAACGGAATACTTCTTCCGTGACGTATATTGTCCCTTTGGAAAAGTGCTCTATAAAACACTGCTTAAGTAATGTTTGCGGTCTTTGCTCTGGGGTTCATCCCTTAGCAATGGCCCTGGTGTCACCCTGGCACCAGAAAGAAAGAAATCATCATTTTTACAAATTTCCATGGCTCCGTATCTCTTTGAAATGCTTGAGACGCTGCTCGAGAGAGGGGGACTAATCCCGGACCCCAACAATACATGTATTATGTTATTTATGTGCTTTTGAATATGTGATTGATATGAACCACTTGGGATTTACTTCAAAGATTTCAGTGGCACTGAACTCTAATTGATACTTCTATATCTAAATTACTCAAAATTTTTTCAAAATATACCTCATTGTTAGACTGAATGACAGATTTTAATTGTACAAATAGACTTTTTTTTAATAACTGATATTCCACTGTTACGCTTCTAGTTTTACCTTAGATGTCATGTCATGCAGCTAGAGGTCTCCATTATAGGGGAAGCTAGTCCACCAGACATATCTATTGGCTTTCCTGGTACAGTGAGCTGATATTTCCCCCAAGAAATTTTTAGTCAGCAGGCCCATTGGTGGACTTAATCATAACTCCTACACGGATCACTGGCTATAATTCTGTTATACATGGCATAGTGGTGACATTAAATATTTCTTTTCTTATCATTTGGCTTTGTTTCCCTTGCAAAACTAAAGGCCAAAATTTGGCCTCAGGGAAAGTTTTAGTACCAAAAGCTGCCAAAGTTCCCCGCTGGCAAAGTATATTTGCAACTCAAAGATGAGTCCAGCCAGCTACCTGCAATCTGTTTTTCTGGTCTCAGCTTCTAGGTGGTAAACAATAGTTTCTGCCTTTCTTGCATTTTACTATTCTGGCAGGCTGCAAAATTGTAGTAAAACCACTTTCTCTTTCTTTGTTATAAGAAGCTTCTTGCTAAATCAGAACACCCCTTCTCATGTTTTGCCTTAGCTTGCTAGCTCAGGATTCTTTTCACCTGTATTGGCTAGTTTTTTTTATATGTATATGCTAGGGCCCAGTACCATGTGTTATTCCTCCTAAAGGTTTTCTGCCTTTTGTTATTGCGGAAATACCTTGCATACCAGAGTTGTGCTTATATGTCATCAGCCTGAAAAGTAAAATTGTCTCATGTCTCTTGAAGATGCCGGTCCTCATACAATTTATTTGTGTGGTTTCATTATTTCATATTTTCATATTCGTCGCTTTCCTTTCATGAAGGATTTCGTCCCCACTAGGAGATGCTGATACGCAAGAAGCCTGCAGCACTTAGAACTTTTGGAAGCTCATTTAATATCTTTTTGAAGTTCAATATTTAGGCTGATGCATTAATTCAATCTTTTTAGGAGACTTTTTGTTAGAAGTACAACTGTAAGAAATATTTTTTAAAATGAATATTCCAACATTTAGATATTTTGTAAACTGCAATATTGGACACCGTTACAATATTTCACAATGACAAAGGTATAAAATATTCATATCTTATAGGAATGTTGAATTTTAGCATAGATGAAGAGATCTCAAATGATATTAGAGATAAGCTTCGTGCTCATTTTTCAATATAGAAACTTTAGTTTGTTAGAGACCATATATTAAATTATTGGTGGGGCTGGAGAGATAGCATGGAGGTAGGGTGTTTGCCTTACATGCAGAAGGACGGCGGTTTGAATCCCGGCATCCCATAAATGTGTCTCTTAAATTATAGGTTTCAAGATAAGTTTTGGAAACTATTAGGATGATCGTTTGGAGAGAAATGTTAAGAGGGCAGAGATGCTAAATAAAATTTTTCATGTAGAGTTACCTTTTATTTATTTCAAAATAGAATTAAATCTGCCTCAAATCGTTAAAAAAATCTCAAGAGATCCTCTCACTATTATAAGGCCATGTATTGCCATATACTGCTATGTGTTGCTAATGTTTGTGTCTTGGTTTACATATCTGGCTCTGAATCTAAATACTACAAAATCAAAGTAATAAGATAATTCTTCCTCCATAAGACATTCCTATCTTTTCCTTCTCTAAAATAATTCAACTTTAAGTAGCTGTTTAAGTAAATAACAGATATAAAGTTATTTATTTTCTTCAAATACAGATTCATACAAGCTATTGAAAAGAAAGTTGATTGATTTTAGCTAAAAGTGAAAATATATAAAAATCCAAGTATAACAGTAAATAAATTATTCATGAATTTAGGATTTTAGAGTTTAGGATCTGAGGCAGTTCTCCCTCAAGGTTGTTGTGAATACTCATGGACCTTGCCTTTTTTGGGGCACATTAGCTCTATTTTCTGCTACTGTTGGACTACTTATAGTCATATTTAGTGCTTATGCACAAATATTTAATTTGTAGTGGCTTATCCAGATATCCTAGTTATACTAAGATATGGGTTTCAATCTCTTGGCTTGCTTATTCAATTCTAAATTCAAAGACATGTTTAATCAAGTTTTTATTTTCATGTAAGATAATACAGTAACCTAATATGCACTCAGTTAATGGGTAATATCCAGATACCAGCAAAGGAGAGCAAATAGAAATACAGTAGTACAATTTATAAAACATAATGTTTAACTTGCAGTACACCAGAGAATATTATTTAAGAGAGCTCTTGGAAACTCAAGTGTGTGTGATATGCTAAAGAGTTGTCTCAGTCTTTCAGGTAATGAAACAAAGATTCTGAGAAAGTTTGTACCTGAAGGTGAATAAAGAGTGTAAAAGAATAGTGGCATGTCAGGGCTAATTTGATTAAAGAGTCCTATGCAGGTAGTCCCTATAGTTTCAAGCATCTTTAACCTGAAATGCAGATGTTCTTGGGAGACTTTCTGAGAGCATTCCTCTCACACATGGCACAGAAAAGACATCACTCAAAGAGCCTATTATTAAGTATTGCTGGAAATGAATAACCTGGAGCTTCATTTTAATTTTGTTCTTTAATGACTTCAACAAACACACTTTTTCATTTCCAGAGCTGATCTATTTGACAGCTATGAAGTGAAAGTTCCCACTTAATACCCCTTAGGTCAAGTTTTCTCTAGAGGCTCCAGGAAATTTTGAAAAGCAATATTATAAAAAGTATGTCAGGTGTTTTCTCTTGGCTTGCTTTGCTTTCGAGGCCAGATGATGCTGACAGGAGCTCAGGCCTATCTCACACAGATTCCAAGTTATTGGTTCTTGAAATGGCCCCATTTTCTTCTTTATTGAGAAAGAACTAATGCACCAGCAGATGCTTGCGATTAAAATTAGAGATAACGATAATAGAACCTTACCAAGGATACGTCTCCTCCTGCTCTCAGATAGATGCTAAAGTGAACACAAGTCATTTATCTGCAAATAAACATTACACTGGGGGCAAATGGTTTATTTTCCAAGTTTGAAGCAATTATATTTTGACAGCATCACTCCTCTCAAGATTTTAAGTTTATTATAACATCATTAAAAACACATTTAGTTGGTATTAATGAAACACAGTTCATTGCACTGTTATATAAAAAGTAATTTTATGTCAAATAAGCATAGTCACTTTTAATATATACAAAATATATTTTGTTTATGATAATAAAGTACATAAATCACCAAGAATATTTTGAATTCATTATTTTTAAAAGTAAGAATTATAGATTGCAATTATCAAGTGATCAAATTTTTATCGGTATTTCTCAAATGATAAAAATAGAAGCGCTTAAGCTTCTACGTTGTACTTAAAGCTTTTCTTTTTGATTTGCTGGACTACTCAACATATTTACTACTTTAGAATAAAATAATTTTTCATTTTATTTATGTAACATGCTGTACACTTTAAAATTAGGTTAAATATTAATTTCTTGTATCAGACATATTTTTGAAATATTTATGATATTTTGTAAATAATTAAAATTAGTACTAAATAATTCTTAATCTTAGGTCAAAGGGTTTCTCTTTATGGGGTCAACTTAAGAGAAATAAGTCAAAGAGACACAAAGACTAGAACTCTTTACTATGTAGTATTAAAAACAATAAAGCAAGGGAGCAAATGACAATATCCAATAAAACAAACCCCTAGATTTTAAAGTATTGATTTTCCAAGGGTTGTAGACAAGTGGACTAAAAGCATGAATGGAATGTAGAATATGTATAATGACACTAGGGTTATGGGACTAATATAGCCTTATAGTGCTATAACTTAGAAAACATCACACTCTTGTAAACTTATATTGTCCTACTAAAATATAAATAAACAAATATAACTATCATAAAAGATCCTCCTAGCAAAGAGACATCATATTGTTAGATCTTCCATAGTAATTTATTTTTGTTTTGAGGCCACAGACAGTTGTGTTCAGAGCTTACTCCTGGTTCAGAGCTTACTCCTGGTTCTGTTCTCATGGATCACTTCTGACAGTGCTCAGGCTGTTGGGTATTGAACCCAGGTTGGCTGCAGATAAAGGAAGTATTTCCCACTGTCCTATCTCTCTGGTCCTGTAAGAAGCTTTGCTTCTTCCATAGTACAAATTCTCTAAAGAATTCTGTATACACTGCTTCAATTTGCTTGCTTTTCTAAATTTATTTTCTCCCAGGAAATTTGCCTTTTGTTCTCAGCACTTGATCATGTTCTCATGGGTTGTGTCTGCGTTTTTCTCAGAGTTCATTATACGCAACATCTCAGACTCATTTAATATAACTGACTATACTGCATCACCCTTGAAAGTGTTCTTCACAGATCCTGAGGGACTCCACACTCATGGCTTTATTTTGAACTTATTTTTCAAAGTGTCTGAAATTCCTTCTGCTTTTATTAGCTTCTGCATGTGTTTAGGCCACAATCCTATGACCTCTTATATTTACTTTAAGTCATCATATTTAATATGAAATGCATATTTTACCTCTAAAAACACTCATTTAATCCTGATCAGTATGCTGATACATCTCAAATAGACTAAATTTTTCTTCATATCTCATATTCTCAATAACTTAAACTACTTTTTTTGAAATATATACAGCAGTATGAAAGTTGAAGAGTTCCTCAGATTTTGGATAATACATTTGCTCACTGAATTGTTCAGGTAAAATATGTTAGCAATCTGTTTTGAATCTTCCTGTCTTCATAGATTCTTATTTATTTTGCAGTAAGTCCTCTTAACATTATCTGAAAGCACATCCTAATAATTCCTTCTCTTCCTACTCAGTCTTCTCTACCTCCATCACTACCACTACCACTACCTCTTCCTTCTTTAATTTTGGTCAATAGTCTAAGGTACTGAAGGATTTACAACTGTCCCTGCTTTGGGACCACTCCTGAAGGTTATTTGCTTACATAATGTGGTGCCAGGATTGAACTAGTGAGTTTATTCTCTCTACTATATGTATTACCCTCAAATTTTTTCTTCTAGCTATTGATACCACTTATACCATAAATAGTTGTTATTCCTCAATGACTCTTACTTATACATAATGAAACTGCCATAATTTTGAATTGCTTTTAAATTTTGTGGTGTTGGGATTTTTGTTTGATTTTGTTTTTTGTTTTGTTTTGGTAATTCCCAGCTATGAATTTCTCAGGGATCACTCTTAACATTGTCCTGGGAAATAAATTTAATACCCCAGGATTGAACGCAGGTTGGCTGGTTGTGATGCTAGCGATTTATAAGCTATATTATCTCTCTAGCTAAATAACATTTTTTAATGCAGATAAGGGGACATTCTTTTCTCATGCAAAATTCACCACTGGTTAATATATTTAAAATTAAAATCACATGTTCCTAATTGTAAAATTAAGTCCACGCACTTTGTGGAAAAGACCCCACACCTTTTCTCTAACCCCATGTGGACCCAATGTGCTTCTGAAGAAATAGGGTAATGGTGAAGGATTAATAAACTGAGCCTTGGGGCCAGAGCTATGGAGCAGCTGTGGGGTGTTTGCCTTGCATGGGGCAGACCCAGAACAGACCTCTGTTCGATCCCCAGCATCCTCATGGTACCTGAGCCAGGAGCAATTTCTGAGCACTGAGGCGGGCGTAACCGCTGAGCATCACTAGGTGTGGCCCAAAACCAAATAAATAAATAAATGCTCAACCAGTCATGAAATTATGATGACGTCATTTTTGGCTTTTACATCATGGTGACTTTTTCATCATGCTGTTGTCTCTGAGCACCAAGCCAAACTGACTTTCTTCTTTATTATCTCAGAACCAAATCACCAGGACAGAGTAGGGCAGAGTAATCCAGGTGGGCTTTGACATATCAAAAGAGATTTACTGAAGGAGGAAGATGGGGAACACATTTGTTTGAGTTAATAGCTGAAAGTAATCTTACAAATAATGCTGACCAAACCTTCTATTATTCCACTCTCCCTACATCTAATGCCCATTGCCAGAAACTGCGTTTATGCTTCATTGATTTCAATATCAGCTTTGATTTCACCTCAGCTATTTCTAGGAGAAATTGGGATGGTGGGTCACATCTGGCAGCATTCAGGGGTTACTCCTATGTCTGCACTCAGAAATCGCTCCTGGCAGGCTGGGGGACTATATGAGGTGCTGGAAATTGACCTCAGGACCATAACGAATCAGCTGCATGCAAGGCAAATGCCCTATCCTATGCTCTCTCTCCAGCCCCACTAGTCCTACTTTTCACTGATCACTATAACTGAACGAGCCATTTATCTGTTTCTTATCTGCCCTACATTTTATTTGTCAAATTTACTACTGTAAGCAGTCACTGAAATTGTTTACTTTTCCCATTCCCATTCTGAATCCTGCAATATATCATTAATAACCATATTACCACAATGTATCTGGCACAGAGAAGATTACTGAAAAAAATTAAAGGGATCTTTTTCTTTAAAAAGGTTAGCAGAGGTAGGGGGGAACCTGAGGACAACTAAGAGTCCACCTGAACCCTCAGGTTCCCCCCTCCCTCCGTACTCCAGGGGGGAGGTGCATGGGGAGGAGGGCAGGCAGACATCTGGCTTCAGATTTAGTCCTTGATTCTGGAGAACAGCTCGTGCCAGGTATAGGGTTTTTCTCCCCTGGACTTCAGTCTTTCCCTGGGCACCGGACTAGGTGGACTCTATAGGGTTCAACAGACTTTCCCCCTATCTCTCCCTACACTAATGGGAATGCGCTCTGGGAGGAGGGCAGGCTGTTCTAGCACTGGTTTATATTGAGACCGTCAGTGGAATTTTTTTTCTCTTTGTTTTCATATTGATAGTATTGTGTGCATATATTCTATATATCCATAATATCCATCTTGTATTGGGACCTTGATGCTGCCCTATAAAACTCATTTCTAATATTTTACTGCCTCAGTCCCAACCCTTACTTCCCCCCATCCTCCCATGTAGGTGCAGCTAATGACATGAAGCTCACCACATAGAATGATAAGTGCAGTTAGAGAAATAACTACACTGAAAACTATCATAACAATGTGAACGAATGAGGGAAAAAGAAAGCCTGTCTCAAGTACAGGTGTGGGTGGGGTGGGGAGTAGGTTAATCTGGGAAATTGGTGGTGGGAATCCTGCACTGGTGAAGGGGGGTGTTCTTTACATGACTGTAATAATACAACTACAATTATATTTGTAATCACGGTGTTTAAATAAAGATAATTAAAAAAAAGGTTAGCAGAGAAGATACTTTGTAGAAAAAGTTTCTGCAGTAACTGCTTAATATATTGAACATTTTTACCTATAGCTCATCATTGCCATTGGCTCAGAACACATTGACGCAATGTGTTATTTTTAGCACTCATTTTGCATATTAGAAAAGAGAGTTCTAAAACTCAATTCTGAATAACTTTGTAAATCATGTTGTCATAATAAAAATTAAAAAAATTAAGTAATTAAATAATGTATTCCAGGTTAGAGACTAGGTGAGGATGCTGTATTATAAAATAGTCTGGGGCTGTGAAGCAATAGCACAGTGGTAGGGCATTTGCCTTGCATGCAGCTGATCCAGAATGGCCCTTGGTTCAGTGCTGAGCATCCTGTCCCATAGGGTCCCTGAGCCAGGAGTGATTTCTGAGCATATAGCCAAGAGTAACCACTGAGTGTCACATGGTGTGGCCCAAAAACCAAAAAAAAAAAAAAGTATTTGCAGAATTCATCAGGTAGGATGCTTTCCCTGCAAGTACTAACATGAATTAGATCCCCGGAATCCCATATGGTCCCTTGACCACTACTAGAAGTGATGAGCCAGGAGTGTGATCTGTAGAATACATGTTATGATCTCCAAAGAAAATCTCAAAAAAAAAAAATAGTCATTTCACTTGTTTACACTTGTCAACATGTATAATGTTTTCTTTCAATGTATTTAATATCAGTGAACTTTAAAAATATAAATTAAATATTTATGGAAATAATCTTAATTTAGTGTTTATAATTTTATTATTTGGCAGTGCTCAGGAGTTACTCCTGGCTCTATACTCAGAAATCGCTCCTGGCAGGCACAGGGGACCATATGGGATGCTGGGATTCGAACCACTGTCCTTCTGAATGAAAGGCAAGCGTCTTACCTCCATGCTATCTATCCAGCTCCTAGTGTTTATAAATTTATAGTTTAATTTTTATCAATGTTTAGGCTAGCTCCTCATGTCAATGTTCTCCTTTGAAAATATATCTTGCTTGTTTGTATTTGCTAGTTTCATTCTGCTGATTCTCTCAAATTATTTTCTTCCTCTTGTTCATTCTCCTCACATTTAAGTAAACATTTATACAAATATTTTTGCTTCACAAAAATATGCATTTTCTTATAAAAATAGCTTTAATTTGCCAGGACCTAGTAGATTTAGTAACTCTTACTTGAATTAAATATCAAAAATAGAATCTAAGAAGTTGATAATAGCTATAGTTTTGCCATCACTTAATTTTCTTCTAAAAGTATCATATAGTAGATAAGAAGTAGCTAGAAAAGAGGCTAAAGGTAAATGCCCTTGACTATAAATTTACATACCACTTTGATGATTACTTGTCCTACTATGGCTGTTTACAAAGCAATTCCATGAGACACTTCATTTATAATGATAATATTAGCTATCAAAAAAACACCTTTGACAGTTCATTATGTGACAGGCACAAAAGTAATCCTTAGAGCATAAATGAATAGAGTATGTATGTGTGTATATATATATGTATATATATTATTTTACATATATGTATATATTTTCTGTCTAAAGAAATTTATGTTAGAAGAAGGGAAATAGACACATAAATAATTGCATGTATATTGACTTCAGCTCTTTGATATTTGCATTAAGAAAGGCTTTGCAGAGGCAGGAGTGATAGCACAGTAGTGAGGTGCTTGCCTTGCACCTGGCTGACCCTGGACGAACCCAGGTTTGATCCCAAGAAGTCCATATGGTGCCCCGAAATTGCCAGGAGAGATTTCTGGGCACAGAGTCAGTAGTGACACCTGAGTACTGGTGGGTGTGGCCCCAAAATCTAAATAAATAAAATAAATGTTTTAAAAAAAGAAAAAAATTGCAGGAGATATTCAATTTTCTATAGAAGAAATGCTTATTTCTTCTTTTCAGAGATGTTCCTCACAGAAAAATAATGTTCAATTCACAGAAGAATTGGCGTATGTATGTTCATACAATATACGGGTTAAAGGTGAAAAATAATTACTCTCCATATACTAGGATTAACTTGGATTTTGTCTTGAGTCTGTATAATCTTATCTCTAGGGGCTTTATATTATGTCTTAAAAGGAAGGAAAAAACAGGCTAATTTTCAAGGTGCATATAAAGTAGTGTTGATGGGATGGAAAATGTGTTTGAGAGATCTCCACTGACACAAGGGTCAAAGTGACATCAATCATTAATGGCAGAGATTTGTTACTTAGGCAGCTCTCATCACATCACCTACCTTCTTGAATTCCTAAACACCAGACTAAAACAAAACAAAAAGCAGTCATCTCCAATCAACTTTTAACAAAATAAGATAAATACCATGGCCTGTATTATTTTTATTATAGAAAATGAGAAACATAAACTGTACTATTGAGCCATTTACCAGATGCATACTAATATGTAGTTTATATTAACACATAAAAGTAATATCTATTATGTGTCTGAAGGGAACATTGGTGCTTCCAACAACTCCCTTCAGGATAAAGTATTGGGGCCAGAGTTTTGATTCTTTCTCGATTTAATAAGAAATTTCCTATATTTTTTGTGTAAGATTTTCTTTTGCATCAAATATTTCAAATCTGCAATGTTTAAGTGGTGCTGTTCTATTTATAAGTACACTATTATAAGAAACAAGTCTTCTTAAAGCTTCTTTTAATTGAGTGGAATAGTACTGTATACATGCTTAGTGCAGCATAAAGCATAAATGCCTAAGATGGACTGCAGAGCACCTTGTTATGGAAACAACCCAGCTTGACTCAGATGATGAGTCATTGCTCTGATGATGCACTTTTATTTTACAATTTAAGAAACACTTTAACTCTGTAGCTGCTAGTTTAGTTTAAGGAGTTTTAGTGGAAATTCCTTAACGTATGAAGTAACTCTTCATCCTATTTTTATTTACTTACATTTGTAAGAAACTATTTCAAGTATTTTAATTTGGACAAATACTAACAGAGGTCTTTTCATTTTTAAAACTATAGTAATCAGTAAAGTCTAGGATTAGATGAATGAAATACCTCCTTTGCAATACAAATCTTGGCACCCACTTAGAAAGAGTTGTGACCCAGTTTCACAAAGACACAGTGCAAAATAATAAATTGTTAGGCTGCTGCCTTTGGCATAATATGCATTAAATACATAAAATAAAGTCATAGAAACATAGTCAAAGAAAAATAAATACCTTTTAAATACCTTATAGAAATTAAATTCATGAATAAGATAAAATGGAACCTGTTCAGATTAGGATGAGGTTCCTTTCTTTTACAGCTAGAGATCTTTGGTATATAAGAGTGGGTTAATGCAGAAATTTTGGGAGATTATAAATCCTACAATTTTATAAATTCAATAATGTGGTATTATGAAAAGATTTTATGCCTTTACTCAGAACTTTAAAATAGTTCACATATGAAACAGTTTTAGGATTGCTAGAAAGCATTTGAGGTTATATTGAATTAAGTCAAGTTATAGATTTGTGTGAAAGTCTCTAAGTAACAAATTTCTTCTTAAGGAAGATCAGGAAAGGACACAATTGTGTTCAAAGAAGAGTTATCTGGTCACCTTTTTGATGAAGTAAAATAAGGTAAATAATGTGTCTTTGTAGATTTCCTTAATATGAAGCTGTAGTACCAGTCTTTAATTGCAAAATGTTTACATTTTTGTCCAGAGTTGAGAAAATTGGCAAAAAATTATAGCTTCATATTCATTATTCATGTGTTTATTGAAAATGAGTTTAGAACCATTGTAGTATAGAGCCTGTTTCATTCTTATATTCATAAGATACTTATTTAGTATTCAGAAAGTGTCTAGCTCTTTCAGTTCACATGTTCAATTCTTTTTTAAATAATTATTTTAGGGGCCAGTGAGGTGGTGCTAGAGGTAAGGTGTCTGCCTTGCAAGTGCTAGACAAGGAAGGACCACAGTTCAATCCCCCAGTGTCCCATATGCACCCCCACAAGCCAGGACCAATTTCTGAGCACTTAGCCAGGAGTAACCCCTGAGCATCAAATGGGTGTGGCTCGAAAAACAAAAAAAATATTTTAGTAAAGTAGTTCAACTACACAGGTTATCATTTTATATATTGTAGCTTCTCATTTGGAATGTTAAAATGAGTGGCTTGAATTTGTATTAGTTAGGACAAAGTGACACTGCAATAAACATTTTAAAGTGATTGAAGTAAAATAACTCATGATATATTCACCAGAAATTCACTGGACCTTTATTCCAGATAATTTTCTGTAAAGGCAGAGTCTAATAAGACCTTTTCTATCTAGTACTTCATACACTACAATGGCACAATGAATAAAAATGAGATAGTGATTTATCAGCTCTTTAAGCTTCTGACTAAAAGTACATGTTACTTCCAATTTATTTTTATTGGTCAAAGAAATGTAAAGAATGCTGAAGGTAAAGAATGCTTTGATTCAAATATTCATTAATAAATTATTTTATGAAGAGCTCATATTTAAGATGAGATCTCAAAGGTTAGAAATTGGTAGTATTAGGATCAGAAGTCAAAGCACAATTGAAATAAAGTAAAGCAAGACTTTATTCCATCAGTCACAAGCCCAAACTGACTAGTGGGATCATTGCCCAAAAAAGGCGATCACACCCAAGATCACAAACCTGGTTATATAGGGAGGGAATGAAGAGATTCCGTTTCTTTAAAACAATTGGCTATTGTCTAGGTACTTTCTACCACTCCCTGGTGTCCTTTCTAGATAGGGTATCTAATATGGCCATATATATCTTTGGGTGGTATTAATGGAAACTTAGGTTTGAGAAAGAGAAGCCTAAGAAGTTTACAACATATACTCCCTTACAAAATGTTGTCCCTCCAGTTCCCTAAATAAATGTTCCTCCTAGATCCCACATTCTGTCCTCTTTTTATGGGCCTGCATCAAATCCTTGACTTTCCTTGAGGTTCCTCAACCCCATCTCTGCTTAAGGACACATCCTGGAACATCAGCACAGCATCTTAACCGCACCTATGTATGCCTGAATAAAGCAGGCGAGAAAATTAGCTATGCAAGATTACTAAGAGCATTATAAAAAGAATGAACAATGACTCAGCCCAAAAGGTTTTCCAGGGTGATTGAGTCACCTGCTGCAATGTCCCCAAGATGACCCCCTATCTGTTTGTGATCTATTTGCATAAAAGCAACACTGTTCTCTGAGAGCCATACACTAGTTTTTAAGAATCTTGTGTCCAAACTCCTCCTGTTCTGCAGGATCACTTATATTAAAGAGTCCAGATAGTGCTCTAGATGTATGCACAATGAATAATCTTTGGACATTTCTGGGGAAATCTTGATTCTTGGCTCTCCTTTGCTCCTGCTTAATAGTGGGGCTTATACTGAGACATTAAGTCAGTGTTGAACTAGTTCCTCCTTCTACTTTAGCCCAGGGGTCTCAAACTCAATTTACCTGGGGGCCACAGGAGGCAAAGTTGGGGTAAGGCAGGGCCGCATAAGGGATTTCACAAAAAAAGTCCTCAAACATAATTATTAACAGTTTTAATTATAAGAAAACATTGAGTGAAAACCATGAACAGTTCTTCTGAACATGGCATCTTTTGCCTATTCCTTGCTGCCAGAGACTTGACAGCACTTCTCCTCAAAAATCTGAACCACATTTGGCTTTAGAGAGGAAGCAGTTGAGACCCTCAGTATGGCTTGAAGATGATCATCATTAAGTTTAGACCTGTACTTTGACTTATTGAAGTTCAATGTGGAGAATAACTTTTCACACAATTATGTGCTCCCCAAAAGTCACATGGTGCGCGTGAACATTTGGGAAAGCTCAGGGAAGCGGGGGGGGGGGGGGCAATTCTCTCAAAAATTCCCCATGCATGTCTGCTTTTCCACTAATCTCCCTGAACTTGGCTTTAAGATCAGAGTTGCATTGCAGGTCAATGAGCTCCATTTGAAGCACAGGAGGGGCATCTTGCACATCAAAGGAAACAGGGTCCACAAAAATTTGGAAAGTGGCTCTGTGCTTTTTGAAGTCTGCAAATCTGTGATCAAATTCCTTCTCTAGCTTAAAAATAGCATCAACATATTTCTCACCACTGAATGATATGCAAGTTCCTTGCATGCTGGAAAATAGCAAAGGCTTGTCTGTGAGAGCTGGGATTTCCACCACACAAGTTTTGTGGAGAATGCTCTCACGTTGTCATAGGCAGCACTGATAAGCTTCCCCGGGGCCTTGTAACATCTTGTTTAGTACATTCAGCTTATGTGTGATGTCAACAAGAAAAGCTAAGTCCACGAGCCATTTGTGATCACTCAACTCATGCAACATTCTCTTTGGTTGCTTTCTTGAAGAAATCTTGTTGCCTCATTAGACATGCTTTAAGACTGGCAACCCTCATGGCTCTCTCATTTCCTTGATATTTTACACATTCCTTAGCATGTTTAGTTGAATAATGGCATTTCAAGTTGTATTCCTTGTGCACTGCAAGATTCTCTGAGCAAATAAGACATGTGGGGATGTCCCTGTGCTCAACAAAGCAATACTGCATCTCTCATTTTTCCTGAAATTGTCTGTGCTCATCATCAATCTTTCTCTTCACTGCAGGCTTTGATGAAGTCATGATGCAGGTATGACAAAATCTAATTCTGTAATAAACTTCTCTCCCTTCTCTCCCTTAGGCCTCTCATAATGCAAGGGACAGCGGGCAGGAGCAGCGGAAATGACATCTGCACTAGGCACAAAATATTCGTGATTATTCGCTTACCTAATATTCACAATAAAAAAATCACAAAAAATCGCATTAAACATTTGCATACCCGGAACGGAACTGCTCGGGGTATGCGAATGTTTAATGCAATTTTTATTGTGATTATTCAGTAAGCGAATAATTGTGAATACTGCGATATTTGAAGGTCTGCTGTGGGCCACAAAATGTTGTATGGAAGGCCACAAACAGCCCGCGGGCCACGAGTTTGAGACCCCCGACTTAGCCTTTTTGGGGCAAGACAGCTCTGATTTTCTGCAAAGAAACAGCACTCCAAAAACTCTAACTGAGACCTCTAGTCTTCCCCCTCCACACCCCCCCCCCCCCCCCCGGTGATCTGGCTCCCTCTGTAATTTGAATGTATCCTCCCAGGTGGCTTCCTTGACACTCCTATAATCTGTATCTCTTCCCCCACAATTTGGGAGACTTTCTTATGGATATGCATAAAACTGGAATGTTCTAAGTGCAACTTCCCTGTCCCAGAACCCACACCTATCAGGTGGTACCCACTTCTTTTTATCACTTACACTTCAGTAGTGGTCAATCTTGTGGAGCATAATTGGAAACCCCAAACAAATTGTTCCACAAACCCTCCACCCACAGTCTGGGTAAGAGTCCAAGTATAGTTCACAAGCAAATGGGGTGTTCAATTTTGCGCTCATCCTGCAGTCACTGTTACGAGCAGGAGCATCAGGGTGATCTACATTCTGTCCTGGTTCTGGAAGCTGAGTCAGCCAAATCTGCATTCTTCATTTGGGCTATTTCTCTCTACTGTGAGGAACAAGGAGGTTCCTTAATCATCTTCAATACTGCAATTTATACTACTGTTGGAGTGGAGAGAACAATATAAGGCCCTATAATCCAGTCACCCAGAGAGATGGGCTGTAAGGGTCTTTGCCATTCCTTCTCTCAGTCAGACAGAAATGCCTTTCATACCTGGTGTTTATTCCCTTTTTCCCCCCTCTGTGCTAATTCTTAAACCTTAGTCTTAAATGTTCATTGTTTCCTCATGCTGACCTCTGGGAAGATAGGAATAGTGTAATTTTTGGTTGATTTTGTAACTTTAGCTTGTTGAGTACTTACAGTTCCTTTTTCCCTTATTTCCCTGACAGCTTTCCTGCTGACTTCTTGTTTCACATTTTCCCTAGAGATTCATCATCTTAGACATCATTAAAGGGGAGTGTGGGTAAAGGTCTATCTTCTGTGTAAAATTTTGGCTTCTATTATCCTAATAAGACTAGTCATAATCTGTACATATACAGTTCTTCATGACCAGTCTATTACAACCAGTAAGTACACTTTAATGTAGATTATCCAAGAAGAGTTTGCTTTAAGTCTGTAGAATGCATTTAATTCAATCAACTACAGAAAAATAGATTTTTTCTTCACCTTCACCTTGCACCTTGCCAGATAGAATAAACTTGGCTTGTTCCTTTGCATAAACCTGGCAAAATTGAAGAATTCTCCATTGTAGCACCTTTTTATTTATGAAGAATTTCTGGGAATTGGTCAAGGACAGAGCACAGGTGGTTTACCATTAAAGAAATTAATACTTTACTTGTCATCATAGGAATTAACCTTGGTTAGTCAAAGTGATAAAGTCAGATTCAGAGGTAGTCTGTACCAATCCTATCCAGGGTTAGGAGAGACTCTGATCTTCACAACTTTTCACAATGCTCAGAGCAGAATCCTAAGAGTGTGGCAAGTACTTGTGCGTATAAACATTCCTAGATGATTTCCAGTTTTTTAAGGCCAATCTGCCTCTATAGTCTCCCTTAGGTTAGCAGAGCAGAGTACTGTACAAAACACATTATTATTGGACCTGCTTTTGTCATTTTCCTCAATACTTTTCAACTCAGTTTCCCTGGAAGAGGAATCTAGGGTCTCCTAGTTGACTTTTTAAGATTTCCTGTCATTCATGATGAGTAATCCCCAATACAGAGAGCAAAACTTCCTGCCTGTATTTACACACTGATATAGTGCAGTGTATAATCAAAAAATACTGAAGGTGCCAAGATAAAAATCAATGTTTCTTAATTTACAGAACCCACAGAACACCAATTATGACATAATTATAAATTCCATTTGAAAAGCAGAATAAAAATTATAACTTCCATTTGATTTCTATAATTTATAATTTATAAAGGTCCAATTTTCTTTGTTTTTCTTTATTTTTTCAGGAGATATCAGCTTTATTCAGTGGAATAGGCTGAAGATTCCCCTATAAAGGACCAATTTTCTAAGAGCACTATAGCATGAGTCTAGAATATCGAAATTCCTTTCCATAAAATTCTCTGTACATAAACTTTAGATCATTTGTTATTTAGAGAGATACTAATAATCCAGTTTTACCATACAGTTGTTTCTAACTCAACCCTCAAAGTCGCACATTCCTTTACATTTTTGTGTATTTAATGTTCCTTTATTCCAATTTGCAACCAACCAATTACACTATCACAGAATTCCCTCCATTTTATTACTATTCATACCTTTTACCCCATCCTGGTGGTCCTACTAGGTGTAAGAATGTCAACAATACAATGACAGAGAAATAGAGTGACTGGAATCCCAAGTGGGACTCAAACTCACAAGGATCCAGTTGAGACTCAAACCCCTGTATCACTCTTGACTGTGATGCTAGAGCTCCTCTTAATGGGACTCGAACACATGAGGCACATAGTGGTATTCAAAGCCATGTCGGTATCATCCCTGGAGGTTATGGTGGTCAAACCCACCTTTCCTAGTGGGAGGGTTGGGACATCCTCATAACCTCCAGCCTTTGGGAGCAATAGTGCATTTGGTTTCTCCGTCTTGGGCCCTGTTATTCCCTTTAGGCTTTCACCTACCTCGAGGAATCCTGGTGTATGTCCACAAGATCTAGGTAGCTATGTTGGTGACCAAGTCACTATCATTTGATCCTGGACAAGCCCCAAAATGTTAGGATCTGGCGATGAAGGATAAGACCACACAATTGAAACAATAAAAAGCAAGACTTTATTCCATTGGTCACAAGCTCCAAACTGGTTAGCAAGGGCTACCTCCCACAGAAAGCAACTATCCCCAGGGTCACAATCCAGTTTATATGGGATGGGGATGGGAAGTTTAGCTTCTTATGATCTTTAAAACAATTGGCTGTTTTCTAGTACAACTTCCAATAGCTCCCTAGTGTCCTTCCTAGATAGACTATCTGATATGGCCAGATATCTTGGGGCAGTGTTAATGGAATCTTAAACCTAAGAAATAGAAGCCAAGATGCTTACAATTGGAATCCTTTAAAAATGGTCTCTCTCCTTTATAACCTAGGCCCCCACATAGCTATTTTAATAAAAATATATATAAGAAAGGGAAGAAACTATTAGAAAAAGTTCATAAAATTTTGGTCAAAGACATGCAAAAAAAGAGTCCTCTATATTTGTTTCCTCCTACAATCATGGTCTATGTACATCAAAGTGTGCATATATCACTATGCACAAATTCTGCGCAGCAATGCTATACAAATATAGCACTGAGGACTGGATAGAGAATCTCCAGAATGGAAATGTCACTGAAGACTAACAAGCTGTGATTTGGAGGACTTTTCTAAGGTGTAAAATCTTACACTAGGGAATAAGGGACTGATTAAATGAATGTTCTTTAATCACACCCATAATCCTACATTTTCTTCCTGGAATTGAGAGTTATAAAATTATAGAATCAATTTAAGGGTTAAAGTCCCATGGCAGGTAGCATTCTGGTGACCTCCGATGACCTAGCACCCTCAGTAAAGCTACGCATGATCAAAAACAATAAAATTCTATTTTATAACTGTGGGAAATCCTATAACAAAAATAAAAGATGGGGGGATGATTGAGGGTAAATTGGAAAGCAGGAGATCTTGACTTTGCTATTTCATAGTAATAAAAAGTAGAACATAACTATAAAGAACAAGATACTCAAAATGAAAATTTAATGCCCAGAGATAATAATTTCACTAAGGTTTTCATACTGTCTAAACCACATTCTTCGCCTGTACCTTCTCTCACTAAAGATTATGTTTTAGAAAAAGGCATAGGTGATGACATATAGTGAATAAAGATAGAATAAACTGAAGAGCCACAATACCAAAAGCAAGAGATAGCCAGGTAATACAGATTAACATGATAAAGAAAATTCTTCTAAATGAAGAAATGTTTTTAAACTAATATTTTTAAATATTATACTACAATGAGATATGCAGTTATAGTTTTATTCACCACTGAATTTCAGTCATACACTGCTCCAACATCCATCCATTCTTTCAGCATTGCACATTTCCTGCCATCAATGTCTTTTATTTTCTTTCCTGCACTCATCTCCCACCCCAGACTTGGCCTGCCTAAATGGAATGAATTTTCTTTTTTTTTTTCTGATGAAGATACTTTTTTTTTCTGGCAGTTGCAATGCTTTAGGAGCATTTTGGAAGCAGTCATGCATAAGGAGGTAAAATTTGGATGTTACATGAAAAGGAAAGAAGAAAGAAAGCAAGAGAAAGAAAAAAGAAAAACAAAGCATGAAAAAAAAAGACAGGAAAAGTAAAGAAAGGAAGAAAGAAAAAAGAGAGAAGAAAGGAAAAGACAGAAAGAAGAAATAATACAGAAAGGAAGAAAGAAGAAAGAAAATAGAGAAAGAAGGAAGGAAAGAAAAAAGAAAGAAGGGAAGAAAGAAAAGAAAGAGAAATAAGAAAAGAGAAAAAGAAAAAATAAGAAAGAAAGAAGACAGAAAGAAAAAGACAGAAAAAAAGAAAGAAAAGAAAGAATCTGGGGCAGATAGATTGAAAGCCACATATATAAAGAAAACAAGTTACAATAAAAGTACAAAGTTGCTAGATCTTGGGAACCAGTTCGTAAGAAATGTAGTATAACAAACTTAGGGAAGAGGAATATCAAGGCATAGACCTGGAGGTAATGTAGGTTGAATAAAGAAAAAAAAAAAAAAAAAAAACATTGACCAGAGAAGGGGAGGAAGGCTTTGCTAGAAGAGATCCATCATGATAAAAAAAGAAAACTGGAAGAGCAGGTAGTGGAATGAAAAATGGCCAGTGAGATGCTATTGGAATGAAAGAAGGAAACAAAAAGTTTTTAAACTTACATGAGACTTCAATATCCTCTTCAGTTCCTTTAATTGCTTCTTTGTTCTCCACAACATGCCTCTAGGAAAGAAAAATACTGCCACTCCAAAGAAAACCTGAATAGGTGGAAACACAATGGAATGGTTATCAGTCCTGATTTCTCCCAAATCTTTTATGCTGTCTGGGATGCTTCCAGGTCTTTCAAATTTGATATGTTATTTTGTCATTCAAATTATAATACTATCTATCATTTATGGTTTCTTTCCCTTTTTTCTTTTTAAATTTCAATTGAATCACAGTGAGATATAAAAAAAGTTGTTCATGACTGAGTTTCATTCATACAGTATTTCACTATCATTATTTATTTTTATTTGGGGGGGGCACACCCGGTGACGCTCAGGGGTTACCTGTGGTATGTGCTCAGAAATTGCTCCTGGCTAGGGGAATCATATGGGATGGTGGGGATCGAACCATATCCATTCTGGATCTGCCGGATGCAAGGCAAAAAGCCCTACAGCTGTGCTATGCTCAGTCCCCTCATTATTTTATTTTGAAGCTGAAAGTCACCTACGGGTCATTTTTGAATCATATTTTCACAAAGATGAAAGAAAATGATATTGTGGGGTACAAACTGCAGTTGGAATAACTCATGTTTAGGTCTGAAAACATGGGATCTACTAAATGTTTTTTTTTTCTAATCATTCCATTCATGTTTGAGGAAAACTTTTGATATGAATAACCGTAATAACGTATTTACCATTCTGTAGGCATACACTAAAGTGTTTCTTATTGCTTTAAACACTTTATTGTCAATGTACTTAAATAAATGCTATTATCTTGGAGAAAAAAATAAAAGGCCATGGATAAAATAAAATAATTTGGGAGGATAATTATTTCTAAAATTATCTGGATTTCCAGCTTTCACACATCATTTAATTCCATTAGGAACATATAGAATTTCCAAAGGAGATATACCTGATGTTTATTCATGTGTTTTAAATTAAATTTTCAGTAAATAAGAACTATGGGTGAGAGGACTTTTTTCTTTCCATAGAATATGGAGTGAATGTATAATATAATTTGATATGTATGCTTAATGTTTTCCTTTTCCTTTAAATTGTGGTCTTTGAATTTGAATAATTAATCTATTCATTTGTTTACTATGCTGTATATCTGCTAGAATATCCAAGGCTGTCAGGGGTCTCAAACTCAATTTATCTGAGGACCGCAAGAGGCAAAGTCGGGGTGATCCTTGAGTGCAAAGTCAGTAGTAAGTCTTGAACATTGGGGGGGGGGAGTATGACCCAAACAACTAAAACAAAACAAAACAAAACCAAAAAAAGATTCCTCTAAGGCAGGGCCACAAAATGTTGTATGGCCCATGGGCCTCGAGTTTGAGACCCCTGCTAGGTTGTAAACAAATGATTAAATCTGAAGATAGCATTTCGCTCAAGAATTTTGAATTTTGTGTGCTTTAGAACTAGTGGAATAAATTATTTAAAAAACACAGATGATGTTTAAGAGTATATTCATTATTTTCAAGATAGTTTCTAATAATAAGGCATGAGATAATGGGAGTAAATATTAGATCTGCTCCAGGGGTTCACTACTAAAGTATAAACAGTAGCTTAAACCTTCCCAAGGCACATGGATCCAAGGCAATGGCTATCTCATGATGAAGAATACTCATCTTACTTTATGGGACATCATCCTTTCATTATTGATGGGTTCCAGGAGCTGCCAGAAAATGTTAAGGTACAACTATCTTGCCTATAAGAAAAATGTGCTCAAATGAGACTACATAATATCTGTAATTGTACATACTAGTTATAATCTCAAGATCTGAACCTGGTCATACTGGCATTACAGAAAGTTATCACCCATTGTGAAATCTGAAAGTCTTTTAAAATATAACTTTATTTCTGACATCATCATCATCATAGTCATGATCATCATCATTAGTAAGTCTCAGTCTCTCTATGGGCTGTGAACTTGAAGTAAATATAGTGCTGTGTATAGTCATATAAGCAATGTGTTGCTGTATGACTTATGACATTTCTATGGAAGAAAGTAATATGAGCAAAAATAGTCTATATGGCTTGACAAGATACATTCTATGGGGCTATCCACTTAACTTAAAAAAACTTTAAAAAACTTCAAAAAAACTTTAAAAAACTTTAAAAAATCTTAAAACTAAAACAATCTTTAGGAAAACCTCTTAATCATAATCTCTGTGTGATTTGGACTCTTTATCAGAATGCAATAAATATTACAGTGGACATTACTTATAATGTTTATAATTTTGTATTTGTGGGAAATATGCACAGTAGTGGCTTTGCTGGGTCATATGATAACTATCTTTAGCTTCTTTGTGGTAAGATGTTTGCTATACCGTCTGTGCTTAGGATTCATTCTTTGGCTTTGTGTTCTATTATGTATTTGGTGCAGGTTGTATATCTGGTGTAGGTTGCAGAGGATTGACCTACTGTCACTATATTAAACTGAATTATCTATGTAATATCTCTCTGGCCCCATGATTAGCTTTTCAGGGTACTTCTATAGAATTTTATATGAAGAAACACATTTTAGATTCAATTGGACATACATTAGCGATAGCTAGAGGAAGAAAAATTTTTGGAAGGTGACTCATGTTAAATGTTCAGTTGGGAAGAAGTGTTGCAATATATAGGCATGTGAAAATAAGAGACTAATTTCAAGAAAGGGATATTTTGTATACTCAGTAGCTTTCAGGCTATTATGTTTTAAATTTATTTTTAAACATAAATTTATGTTAATTTTAAATATTCTTTTGTGATAATATATGACTAGAAATTATACCGATCATAGCTGGAGCACCAATGCTTATTTAGCATGCCAATTTATCAAAATGCATGAAACTAAATAAGTGTAAATAATGTATTTATGAGAAGTCTGAAAATAATACAGTCCAATGTTTTAATTGATTTGCATTGAAATGATATGGTTGGTTAATTCAGGAAATTATTGAGAATCTAATATAGCCCTTATATAGAGATAATGGACTAATAATTACTATGCATTTCAGCTTGTTAATAGCTTGTTTCCCACCCACTATGTTCCCTCCTGTTGGCTTGTTTGCCAAGCAGATCGACCTGAACTTCTGGAGAACGTTTAACTGCATAAGTCATTGAAAACATCACCATTTAACTCTCACTTTCTGCTATATTTTTTGTCTTCCATTAATATTTCAAGAAAGAAACAGTGGAACAATAGTGTCATGGAGAATCCATTCTCTTTTAATGCCACACAGTTTATATACAGAGCTATTAATAATAAAGCCATATAAGCTGTATCTTGGGGCTATTAAGAACACATTCAGCAAGGATTTAACAAAATATATGTTATTATAAATTCTTAAGGACTGTAAATAATTGAACTGTTACAAGTATAACATAAAATAATGGTGTTAAGGTAGGCTTTTTGCCAGAATTTCTTAGTTGGCCAATAGGTTAGAAAGGGTATTTGTTCATTAATCATACTTGTGACAGAGGAGAAAGAGTGTTAACAGAAAGTTAAGAGCTGAAATTGGACTGAAAGATCAATTTGACCTAACACAATGATTTTATAAAGCCATCTAGAAGACCAGAAAGGTTAAGTGACTTGCCTAAAGTCATAGTGCTAGTTAGAATCCAAGGTAAAGCTAAATTTTAATTCTCAGTTGTCTCATATCAAAGCCCTTTCAGAATGTTAGACTTTGGTTTTCTTTCTTGTCTTTTCTAAGTAGTTTCAAGTACTTTTATATAAGGGCAGTACAGCATATAAAATATAGTAAAAAAAAAAAAAAAAAGCATGGGTGATGATAATGAATGCAAAGGAAAGTTTAGGTGTTGAATATAAAGAATGAGTCTATGATTAGCAGAAGACTATAATTGGGGAGATGAAGAAGTAGATTCCACTACTGCAACACCGATGATGTGGTGCAAAGTTTGATTAAAGGTGGCTGTTTTGGTGAGCTATAGTAGAGAGGGAACATAACCAAGTAATAAATATAAAACTAGCTTTCAGTGTGAATAATTCTCTGTTCTCAAAATATCATGTCAGGTACAACTTCCACAATACAATCAAAGGCTGTTTTACTAGGGATAACATTTTAGAAAATTTTGCAAATTTACATTTGTGAGTTTAATAACAATTTGTGTAGAATTATTTTATATATTCTCTTCTCAATTCTACACAGTCTATAAATGCTCGGGAGTAAGGCCACACGTTGCATATAAATATATTATTTTAAAATCCAGGTATTTTATTCTGAGTATGATTGGATAGTTATTACATTTTTAAACCCTGTCTCTGCAATGACTTTGTGAAATATGGCAAGTTATTTCTCTGTACTTAAGTGTTCTGTCCTGTAAATTGAAAACAAAACATGCAGTGAGAATCTCATTACATTATTTCGAGTGCTAAAGTAGTAAAAAATATAGTGCTTAGTAAAATATTTGGCATTTAAAAACTCCTGCACATGTGATTCTGTTAGTGTCTTACTTATTTTATATAACAATTCTTTGAATTTATCTGTAATGCATAATAATCCTATTAAACATATTAATAATCAATTATTTGACATCTCAAAATCACTTAAATTTGTTAAGCACATTTACAAATTTTTCATGATTTTTATAGATACCTTTGCTCCTTACTTTGTTAAAGAATATATTGTTTCTCACTTAGTAATCCTCTTTTCTTCACATTATCATTATTTACTATTAGCTATAAATATAAAATTCTTTACCACTGAAATGTGATGGTCTTGAAGGGGATCAAACTGAACCCTGCACATATATTAACTTAAACTTGCATAATAAGCTTTTCTCTTCACCTACAAGAGTAATTTCAAATGCCCCTTGCATCTCATACTGTGGCCCTGTAATATTACAATTTTGTTATTATCTACCTCTCCTTTCCAATTTCTTTGGTTTTTATTTCTCTTCTCACCTTCATTTCAATAGTAAAAAAAAATCAAGCTTATCTCATCTTCTTGTGTAAAGGCTTACTAAGCCTTTCTTCCTTTTCATTTGTTTTTGGTGTTGGCTCCAGTTTTTAAGATTGTATCTCTTATTCTAAGTACTATTCATAGACCTTTTCTAAACAAAACAATTTTCTCCATGCACTTAAACTAACTGTTAAGAAAATGGACTTTTCCTCCTTTTAATAAAAACAGACAAACAAAAAACAACAGAGCTTTTTTGGAGTCTGAAATTTACTCAGATGACACTCAGAACAAGTACTATAACCAGATTGTGGTACCTCAAGTTAAGTTCACTTTCTGTTGGAATTCTTTAGGATATTTATATATGCCATGTATTCTGACACATATATATTAATGTGAAGTGTATATTCAGTGGAAGACTTAATCCTGGTGTGTATTCTCATGATTGACCTTTATCCCTTTATATTGGACTCATCTTGAGTTATCTTTCAATTATTTCAAAGATAGAAAAATAAGGAAAATTTATAACTTGCATGTATATAGCTCTCTCTATAAAAAGTCATTTGATTGTAGAGGTAACTTGTTCCTTTGACACTGACTGAGTCTTGTCATATAACTCACCATCTTGAGAGTTTTAATACATGGCAATTAGGACTGGATTTTAAACAAAATTGTAGAATCAGTTTTCTTTTTTGTAAAAGGAAATCAATTCCCTTTAAAACTCTGCCTTTTGGTACTATTATTGTGACAGTTTAAATTTCATTAAAACATTAAAGGAAATATACTATGAGAGTTTGCTTGTTTAGATTTTATCTTTGGATTCGTTGATGCTTTGTTTTAAAATGGAATTTCATTAAGTATTACTTGATCATATTGATTAGTTCAACTCAGTAAAATTTTAAAAATGAAACCACAAAGATATTAAACTCTAATATATAGGAAGCTTATTTCTAACAACTTGTTGGTTGTTTTTTTTTTTTTTTAGATATTTTAACATGCATTCTTGTTTGTTTTCTGATTTTGGATCACACCCGGCAGCACTCAGGAGTTACTCCTGGCTTTGTACTCAGAAATCACTCCTGGCAGGCACTAGGGACCATAGAGGATGCTCAGGATGCTGGGATTCGAACCACCTTTAGTCCTGGATCAGCTGCCTGTAAGGCAAACATCCTACTACTGTGCTATCTCTCCGGCCCCTTAACATGCATTTTGATAATATTTCTAAACATCTAAAGCAAAGAGAACAATTGCCAATTCTTTGTTAACTACATTAAATTATGAGTATAGACTTTCCTTATTAACAATGAGATATCACAGCCGATAGTAAGACTATTGTACTGCTAATTAGGATTGTGAATAAAATTCAAGTCTTGTTTCCCTCACAAAAAGTTCTGTGACCTTGTTTATACTCATGAGACATTTCTTAATCCTCAGACTCCTTAACTCTATAATAAATTTAATGTTAATAGTCCTCTCCTTCTCACAGCTACCAGAAAACCTATTCAACAAAGTAGGTAAAGGCACTTCCTAAATTTTAAGTACCAATCATCATTATGATTTGATACATAAATAAAAATTATTTAACCTTTCAAACAAGTAACACATTTCTAGTATTATGCCTATAAAAAAGGGTAATGCTTGGCATGGCGATGCTGTAAAGTTCTTCTAAAATAAAGAAACTAGTGCACTTTGAATTGAAGAAATTAAGCATTTGTTTTAATGTCAAGGAACAATTCTGTGTGTAAATTAACTATTAGGTGTTTTCAGGAAGAGATTTTTTTTTCTAAACATGGAAATGCAGAGACATAGCAAGAAACAGTGCATTCCCAGAGTTCTACTCATGATGTTGTTCTTAGTTCTTTAAACTGTGATTTTTTATTTACTTTGTTTTTCACTCCAGTGTTCTATCTTGAACCTGTATCGTGCTTTCTTGCCTCTGCTCATTTCTATTCTGGAGCAAACCCTATTCTCTCTTGAACATGTACTTCTCTCTTTCCTCACATCTTTCTAAATAAGTTTTAGCAAAAGTATCTAGCTGCAGCAAAAAATAGGTAAATAAACAAACATACAAGTAAATAAATAAGCTGTGTATGCTAAATTCCTTTAGAGATTTAAGTTTAGTTCTTTCATTTTACTGAATGTCTTCATATGTGGACCATAGTTTCTTCATGTTTAGGATTGTGGAACTCAATCTTTATTGCATTTATTATCCGACAACTGCCAGTATATGACATTTACAAATTTATTTGAAATGGAAATTTCTTCTTCTTCTTCTTCTTCTTCTTCTTCTTCTTCTTCTTCTTCTTCTTCTTCTTCTTCTTCTTCTTCTTCTTCTTCTTCTTCTTCTTCTTCTTCTTCTCCTCCTCCTCCTCCTCCACTTCCTCCTCCTCCTTCTCTTCTCCTCCTCCTCCTCTTCTTTCATTTTTCTTTCTTCTTCCTTCTTTTTTATTATTTATTATTATTATTAAATTTTGAACTGCTTTCTAGGAATAAGTATTCTTTTTAAGTGTGGTAGGAAGAACAGAAGACAATTGTAACTGTACTAAAGAAAAATTTTGACTCTCTCAGATTTAAAACTAAAATTAAAATTGACTTCACAAGCAAAGTGAACTTTCTAATAATAGAAAAATCAATTTTCCCCATTGACTATAGGTTTTATGTTAGTGCTTGGGCCACTGCTAGCAGTGCTTAGGGCTAACTTCTGGCTTGCACTCAAGGATTACTTCTGTAGGATCTCAAGGACTATACGGGGTGCTGACAAACATACCAGGTGCCTTAAGCTCTGTCACAATCTCAACTGACTATAGACTCTATATAAACCAAATATAAATTAGGTTGTATTTTAGTCATTGTGCATTCAGTTCTATATCGTATTTTGGAATTCCTAGGCAGAGGTGTTTATTTTAATTCCATTTCAGATGTACTGAAAAAATAGGTTTTGAAGTAAACTATAGCAACTTAGATGTACAGAAATTGACAACGTATGGAGGTCCAAATATTTGTATATTAATCATTTAGCAAGTTCTTTCATTAATACATACATAGTTGGTGAATGTAGCATTTTGTCAAGTTGTTCTACCTTGAATATTTCTCTCTTCCAATTTTATTTGTCTATCCAATTTATCTTCTAAGGTTTAATTTCACATCTACCATTGGATATTTGACTTGAATTGTCAAAACATTAGAAGTGAAACGCCTGAAGTGCTAGGAAAATAGAAAGGGTTCTTGCCTGGCATGAGGCCAACACAGGTCCCATTACAGTACCCATATAATCCAGAGTCTGTTAGAAATAATTCCCAAGTTATTCCTAAGTAATTTCTAAAAACACAAGAAGTAACACTTGTGTACCTCTGAATGTGACTCCCCAAAGGTAAAACAAAACAAAAAGTAGAACTAGGGATTTTCTTTCAAAAAATGTATTATATGTTGAACTCTGATGGAATGCTGAGGCTTCGCACATTTCTCTGGACTGTCTTCTGTGCTGCATCTGCGGGCCTGATTTCCTGTGTGTCTGGCTTCATCTGAGGATGGCTAGCCTTCCCTGGAGGTGAGTTTTTCCGCCCAGAAAGGGAGGAGCTGGTTGAACTCTGATGGAATGCTGAAGCCTGGCACATGTCTCTGGACTGTCTGTCTTCTGTGCGGCATCTGCGGGCCTGATTTCCTGTGTGTGTGGCTTCATCTGCAGACTGCTAGCCTTCCCTGGAGGCGAGTTTTTCCGCCCAGAAAGGGAAGAGCCTGAGGAGCATGGCCGGGAGCCCCGCACATCATTTATCCAATGAATAAAACCACAACACATAGAAACCCACAATACAAGTGTGACAATGGGGAAACAATGCAGAACAGCACCAGACATAGAGAATGAAGATGGCCACTCTGATGAGCGGAACATGGCCAAACAACTAGTCAGTCTCTCAGATAAGGAGTTTAGAGTCGCAATATGGAAGATGTTCACAGAACTCAAAGAAAGTATAGAAGACAACACTAATAAGAATCAAGAGAATATGAAGATAGAAATCAGAAAACTCCAAACTGCAATTTCAGGTCAAATAACAGGTCTGAAAAACTCAGTAGATGAATTGAAGAAAAAAATGGATGAACTTTCCCACAGGTTAACAGCAGCTGAGGATAGTATTAGTACACTGGAAGATGAGATGAATAACAACTCCATACAGCAGAAGAGATTGGAAAAAAAGCCTTAAAGCAAATGATCAAACAATGAAAAAAAATACTCAAAGAATGTGAACAGATAAAAATAGAAGTCTATGATAAGCTCAACAGAAACAACTTAAGAATCACTGGAGTACCAGAGACCCAGGAAGAAAATCTCCAGGAAGAATCAACGGTCAAGAACATCACTAAAGAGAAACTACCAGAGCTAAAGAATACATGATCAAATCCTGCATGCCAGAAGATAACCAACTAAAAGAGACCCCAGAAAAAAACACCCCAAGACACATCCTAGTCACAATGACAAATCCCACAGATAGAGACAGAATTCTGAAAGCAGGAAGATCAAAAAGAGAAATTACATTCAAGGGAACATTCTTGAGATTTACCACAGACCTGTCACCAGAAAAACTAAAGGCCAGAAGGCAGTGGTGGGACATAGTGACAAAACTCAATAAAATAAATGCTTCACCTAGAATATTGCAGCCAGCAAAACTCTCTTTTAGGTTTGAAGGAACAATACATGGCTTCACAGACAAAAAACAGCTCAGAAACTTTACAGACTCAAAACCAGTCTTAAAAGAAAAACTGAAAGACCTACTTTAAGACAAGACTGACCAACAACACACCAAACTTTGATAGAAAGACGGCACTAAATTCCAGGACAATTCTTTCTCTCAATGTCAATGGACTAAATGCACAAGTTAAGAGACACAGAGTGGCTAAATGGATCAAAAAACTCAATCCAACATTCTTCTGCCTACAAGAAATGCACCTGAATAGTCAGAACAAACATAGACTCAAAATAAAAGGATGGAGAAAAATCATCCAAGCAAACAACACCCATAAAAAAGTTGGATAGGCCATGCTAATATCAGATGATGCAAACTTTATACTCAGGAAAGTTATAAGGGACAAAGATGGACATTTTGTATTAATCAAAGGATATGTACAGCAGAAAGAAATCACTCTCCTAAACATATATGCACCGAATGAGGGGCCAGAAAAATATTTAATAAAATTGTTGACAAATCTGAAAAATAATATCAATAACAGCACAATAATTGTGGAGACTGCAACACAGCATTGTCAACACTTGAAAGGTCAACCAGACTGAAACCCAACAAGAATATACTAGAACTAAAAAGAGAAATAGAAGAAAGAGGCCTAGTAGATATATATAGGACACTCCACCCCAAAAACCTGGATACACATTCTTCTCTAGTGTACATGGGACATTCTCCAGGATAGACAACATGCTAGCACATAAAACATACCTCCATAATATCAAGAGGATAGAAATTTTGCAGGCTACCTTCCCTGACCACAAGGCCCTGAAATTACATGTGAACTATAAAGGGACACAGAAGAAAAACTTTAATACCTGGAAGTTAAACAGCCTAATACTGAACAACCAGTGGGTCCGATATGAAATCAAATAGGAAATCAAACCCTTCTTGGAAAGAAATGACAATACAGATACAAACTATCAGTACCTAGGAACACAGCAAAAGCAGTACTGAGAGGAAAATTTATAGCTTTGCAAGCACACATTAGAAAAGAGGAAGGAGTATACCTGAATAGCTTAATGATGCAGCTCATAGAATTAGAAAGTGCTCAACAAAAGGAACAAAAAATAGGGAGGCAGAAGGAAATAACAAAGCTGAGAGCAGAAATCAATGAAGTGTAAAACCGAAAAACAATCCGAAAGATCAATGAAAGCAGAAGTTGGTTCTATGAAAAAATAAACAAGATTGATAGACCACTGGCAAAATTAACAAAGAAAGAGAGAGAGAAACTTGATGACTCATATTAGTAATGAAAAAGGAGAGATCACTACTGATATGGCAGAGATCAAAGGGTAATCAGAAAATACTTTGAAAAACTCTATGCCACTAAAAATGAGAACCTGGAAGAAATGGATAAATTCTTGGACTCATAATCTTCCATGGTTGAATGAAGAGGATGTAACATATCTAAACACCCCCATCACTATTGAGGAAATTAAGACAGTAATCAAATATCTGCCCAAAAACAAAAGCCCGGGCCCAGATGGATTCACTAATGAATTCTTTCAAACCTTTCAAGAGGAACTACTACCAATCCTGGCAAGACTCTTTCATGAAATCGAAAAAACAGGAACACTTCCAAATAGCTTTTATGAGGCCAACATCACTTTGAAACCTAAACCAGACAGAGATGCTACATAAAAGAAAATTACAGACCAATATCACTGATGAACACAGATGCAAAGATCCTCTACAAAACCCTGGCAAATAGGATTCAATGCCTCATTAAGATCATCCACTATGATCAAGTAGGTTTCATCCCAGGAATGCAAGGCTGGTTTAACATCCGAAAATCTATGAACATAATACACAACATCAACAAGAAAGATAAAATCACATGATCATATCATTAGATGCAGAGAAAGCTTTTGATAAGGTCCAACACCCATTCTTGATCAAAATTCTCAGCAAATTGAGAATGAAAGGAACCTTTCTAAATATAGTTAAGGCCATCTAGCACAAGCCAGTGGCAAACATTGTCCTCAGTGGAGAAAAACTAAAAGCCTTCCCTCTAAATTCTGGCACAAGATAAGGCTGTCCGCTCTCACCACTCCTATTCAACATAACAGTGGAAGTACTTGCTATAGAGATTAGGCCAGAAAAAGATATCAAGGGAATTCTGATAGAAAACGAAGAAGTCAAGCTCTTGCTGATTGCAGATGACATGATACTCTATTTAGAAAACCCTAGACTCTACCAAAAAGCTTCTAGAAAAAATAGACTCATATAGCAAGGTGACAGGCTACAAAATTAACACACAAGTATCAATGGCCTTTCTATATCTCAATAGCAATAAGGAAATAATGAACATTAAGAAAACAACCCCATTCACAATAGTGCCACACAAACTCAAATAACTTGGAATGAACCTTATACAAAGAAAACTATAAAAATCTGTGCCAATAAATAAGAGAGGACACACGGAATTGGAAGCACATATCCGGCTCATGGATTGGCAGAATTAACATGATTAAAATGGCAATACTCTTCAAAGCATTGTACAGATTTAATGCGATCCCTCTAAAGATACCCATGGCATTCTTCAAAGAAGTGGATCAGGCACTTTTGAAATTCATTTGGAACAATAAACACCCTCGAATAGCTAAAGCAATCATTGGGAAAAAGAATATGGGAGGAATTACTTTCCCCAACTTTAAACTTTACTACAAAGCAATAGTTTTCAAAACAGCATGGTATTGGAATAAAGACAGGCCCTCAGATCAGTGGAATAGGCTTGAATACTCAGAAAATGTTCCCCAGACATACAATCACCTAATTTTTGATAAAGGAGCAAGAAATCCTAAATGGACTATAGAAAGCCTCTTCTTCAAGTAGTGTTGGCACAACTGGGTAGCCACTTGCAAAAAAAATGAACTTAGACCACCAGTTAACATCATGTATGAAGGTAAAATCCAAATGAATTAAAGACCTCTATATCAAACCCGAAACTATAAGATATATAGAAAAACACATAGGCAAAACACTCCAGGACATTGAGACTACAGGCATCTTCAAGGAGGAAACTGCACTCTCCAAGCAAGTGAAAGCAGAGATTAACATGTGGGAATATATTAAACTGAGAAGCCTCTGCTCCTCAAAGGAAATAGCGCCCAGGATACAAGAGCCACCCACTGAGTGGAAGAAACTATTCACTCAATACCCATCAGATAAGGGGCTAATCTCCAAAATATACATGGCACTGACAGAACTTTACAAGAAAAAAACATCTAATCCCATCAAAAAAATGGGGAGAAGAAATGAACAGACACTTTGACAAAGAAGAAATACAAATGGCCAAAAGACACATGAAAAAATGCTCCACATCACTAATCATCAGGGAGATACCAAATTAAAACAACTATGAGGTACCTCCTCACACCACAGAGATTGGCACACATCACAAAGAATGAAAACAAGCAGTGTTGGCGGGGATGTGGAGAGAAAGGAACTCTTAACCACTGCTGGTGGGAATGCCATCTAGTTCAACCTTTATGGAAAGCGATATGGAGATTCCTCCAAAAACTGGAAATCAAGCTCCCATACGATCCAGCTTAACCACTCCTAGGATTATACCCTAGGAACACAAAAATACAATGCAAAAATCCCTTCCTTATACCTAAATTCATTGCAGCACTATTTACCATAGCAAGACTCTGGAAACAGCCAAGATACCCTTCAACAGATGAATGGCTAAAGAACTGTGGTACATATACACAATGGAATATTATGTAGCTGTCAGGAGAGATGAAGTCATGAAATTTTCCTATACATGGATGTACATGGAATCTATTATGCTGAGTTAAATAGTCAGAGAGAGAGAAAGATGCAGAATGTTCTCACTCATTTATGGGTTTTAAGAAAAATGAAAGACATTCTTGCAATAATAATTTTCAGACACAAAAGAGAGAAGGGCTGAAAGTTACAGCTCACCTCATGAAGCTCACCACAAAAAGGGATGAGTTTAGTTAGAGAAATAACTACATTGTGAACTATCCTAATAATGAGAATGTATGAGGGAAATAGAAAGCCTGTCTAGAGTACAGGTGGGTTAGGATGGGGAAGAGGGAGATTTGGGACATTGGTGATGGGAATGTTGCACCGGTGATGGGTAGTGTTCTTTACATGACTGAAACCCAAACACAATCATGTATGTAATCAAGGTGTTTAAATAAAATATAAAAATATTAAAAATATAAAGTCATAATAAAAATGTATTATACATAAACATAACACTTTGCTAATATATGGGTGATGCAGATACTGTCAGTTACTAGAGGACAGTTTTCTTATTAATAAATTATTGTTCAGTGTTATAATAGTGATATCATAGGGTCCATTTCACAATTAATCAGAGGGTTCCCAAATGTACCGCCACACAAATGACCAGGGATGTAACTTGCACATAAACTCACTCTCCGCATTTTTTTTTCACTTTCTTAAATGCTGCATAACTCATTATGTCAGAGAGTTTTGAGTTTTTTTTTTCCGGTTCTTGCTGAAATCCCCCAAAAAGCAGTCAGTACACATGAAACAAAACAATAATGAATTAAGTACTCCGAAATTGTCTTTTAGAGAGACAGCATTTAAATGATCTCTTACATTTATTTTTATATTTAAACTGAATTAAGGACAAAGTTTAAATTACTTGGTACAAAGAAAATCACTGATTATGTGACAGGGTTACTCTACTTTTGAAGGCACATTATGTCATTAACAAAACCATGTGTTAAAATGCTAATAAATTATTAAAAATGCTTAATTTAGTAGTTAACTATGCTTTTACACAGTAGTTTGTATAGATGTGTTTTTAAATATAATGTAAAATGAATTTTTAGAACTTATCTCAATGATTTAAATAAGACATTTTAATTTCATATTCAAATTTCAAGGAAACAACTACTGTATTTTTTATTTGCCAAAAAGTCAAATGATCTACGCTTACATTTTATTTAACATTATGTCTATTTAACAATATAAAATATGTACCTTCAAATAGAATGTTAAATCTAGTCTTTATTCCATTACATTTTTGAATAATTTTATAAATGTGCTTTGCATCATATTATTAGCATAGCAATGTATTTGTAGTAAAAGAGCCAAGAAAAGGGAGACCTTTTCAAATTAATATGGCCCTATCCAAACTATACTGAATTTTATTGAATCATTTAAAAAAAAAGCAAAATAGTAGGTAAAGCCATGCCAATGTTTCTGAAAATTAAATTCATATTCAAGTAATTGAAAAGCCTTAAAAGTATTGTTATATTTTCCTTTCTTTTGAATCTTGGATAATCCTCAAATAATATGAAATAAAAATCAATGATTATAATCTATGAGATATCCTTCAAATGACCCACTTTTATCAAGGAATGAGCTCAGAAAATAATTCCTTCCTGATGTATTAATAGCATTTTTCTAACATAGCCTATAAATAATCAGTACTTTCATTTTGATAAAAGACTGGTATTGCAGAGATATTTACCACCTTTACTGGTATTAAACCAGAAAAGATGAATTTCACTATTATAAATGATTATTACAAAAATAATGAAAGAAAAGAAAGTAGATAATGTCTATGTATGTTTACTGTGTGCAAAATGTACACAGTCAAGTGAGTACTGTTATGTTCTATTCAAAAGATGATAGATGGGGAATATATTGAAATATCTCTCAATTAGTAATTTAGAAGGACTATAGAATGTAATTAGCAAGAAATGACATGTTGAGCAATGGAGAAATAATGATTCTTCGTTGCATTCTCAGTTGCATTCTTAGTCGCTTCATTCGTCCAGTAATGTGACTTGACTTTGAAATTCTCTAGGTAAATTAATCTTTTGATAGTGATAACTCAGAAAATGTAGCTCATATTTAAAGTGTCTTTTCTTTAATTGTGATAATATCAATGTTATTAAAGTTAGTTGTGTACTATACAATTTATAAAAATTTTATAATATTTAAATGTTTTAAAATTATTCTACTAAATCAACATGGATATTTAATTATCTTACTTGAACTAATAATTCCCTAGTAAGGATAAAGACTGCCTGACTTGTATTAATAATTTAATAAGTACTATAAATTCTATATATCAGTATTAACTCCTATATTTCTGTACAAAATACTGTAGTATAATGCAATGCCTATAACATTCTGATGTTGGGTGAGCATTGTAAATAATAAAATATCAACTATTAGTCATATAATATTTAAAATGTGTTTCACTTTGACAACTTTATCAATAGCACAAACATTCCAAGATTTCTCCTGTAATATATACTCACAGAAAAAAAAATGTTAGTCTTGGATTCTGTGCAGTTAATTATTTGAACAAGATAAAGTGTTGAGTTAGAATTTCTAAGAATTTGTCACAACATAATATGGAGACAGCCAGATGGTAGAAGAATCAGGATTCAATATTAAAAATGATTTGTCCAAATATGATCAACATGTAATAAAAAAACAAGGCACTAAACTTTAGCAGTATGTAGGTAGTACATAACTAAGAGATTAGACAATAAATCACAAAAGCTTACATTTTTTGATGCCAAGAAAGAACTGTGAATCTGGAAATTATTATTCCAAGGAGAGGGAGAGTGCCTTTCCATTTTTTATAATTATATCTTATACGGTACTTTTATTGAATAGTGTCATCAGGTAAGCCTACAAGAAAAAAGAGCCTCACTGGAAATAAGCTGTTACATTCATTTCAATATACCAGCATGTTCTGCTCTGATGCAGCCTGTCAGTATCTACTTGATGTTTTAGCTTCTCCTGTCAATTTCAAATAATTTCATTTTATTGCAGTCATCATTAAAGGTAGAAATAATGATAAATATTATATTGCCTCAGAAAAACTTGTAAAAATTATTCTCATTTGGGAACTATTTCATCAGAGATTAGTTTCCTTTGGTGAGTCCAATAGCTTTGATGTTCTAGACTTAGAAAGCAATAATGAAATATGATACTTGCAAATGGGAGTAGGAAATGGGAATAGGAAATTGTGTGTGAGCACAATTTCATTTTCAAAATTATTTCCCTTCTCATTAAAGAAATAAGTAGAATATTCTAACATATACCTTGAATTGTCACAAGCTTGGATCTCTTATAATCTACAGCATTAGCATAGAATAATATCAAATTGAAAATATTACTCAACAAATGAGAGATTATCTGCTAGCTTTGACATTACCTCTTCAGTATTTGCCAGTCATTGATCAGTCTAGTGATAAAAGTCTGTCTGTGTTATATACTTACTTTAAAAGCTCTGCTAAAGAAAAATCATAGGGGATATATACCCAGAGCATCTATTTAACCAACATATTATAAATTACTTTAAAAGAGCAAAATATTTTCACAAAAATAATAGACAATTAACATCTTTGACTTGATTCAGAAATCATATTTACAATTTTATAATGAACATAATATAAAGTATGATAAAATAAATTTTGAATCCATCTTCTCTTTTAGATTTTATAACAAATTGTTAAGGATTAGTCTGTGGTCATAACACAAAGGAGTCATTTGCAATGAGTGAGCAAATTGCCTGTAAGAGCTTTGCAACATTCATCACTCATCACAACATATCACTCATCAAAATACTGATCACAACATTTTTTAGCGCACTGTCAATGTCATTCAGAAGAATATATGTAGAATTCATACCAGCTATAATAGCAATTGTGGGATAAAAGGTTTCACTAAAGACACATAGCACGACTGTTAGTGTTCAGGGCATTTTTCTAAGTATCTATGCTGTACAATTACAAAATAATCTAAAGTGGGTGAAACTCTTGTACTTTAATGTTATGTGATCCCAGATATGGCAGCTCTTGATTATAATTTATTGGAAACCTCTGTTTTATATTATTTTTCATGTAAAGAAAAAAACTATTTATAGTGACTTCCTTTATGCCATCATAAATAAGATTTGCTGTATTTTGTAGCTGCTATCATGGATTCAGCTTTAACAGTATATAAGCTGTCTGTAAATATACTTTCTAAGAAATGGGGCCGGAGAGATAGCATGGAGGTAAGGCGTTTGCCTCTCATGCAGGAGGTCATCGGTTCGAATCCCGGCGTCCCATATATGGTCCTCCCGTGCCTGCCAGGAGCAATTTCTGAGCCTGGAGCCAGGAATAACCCCTGAGCACTGCCGGGTGTGACCCAAAAAACCACAAAAAAAAAAAAATATACTTTCTAAGAAATCTCCAAATCATAAAGTCATGGCAGATGGTACTATTGTACAATAGAAATTACTACATCAAAATAAAAATGTTTTATTAAACTTAAGCCTAATTAAAATTGATACTAACTAAATGTATACTTTCAACAGAACCAAATATGAAATATAATTGTAAAAATTGACATTATTAGGTTATTAAAATAATTATTTTAATAATTTTTATATTTTATTCTGGATAGGATCAAAGTCCTTCAATTATAGTGACTCAAAAGTAGATTGAAAAATATTATCTTTTGGTTTGATGGTTCAAGTAAATTTAAACTATTAATTTCAGATCTTTAATAACTCAATAATATTGATCAATTTTATTCTTAACATATTTATTTTCTCATTAGTGAAATGATGCTATAGTAGAATAAAAAACTGATAGGTAAATAAGAAAACTTCAGAGTTTCTTAGTGCAAGGGAATCTACCCTGATTTAATTCTTCTCAGATTACATAACTTCAGGAAGAATTGAAAGTTAAACTATAGAAGCACATTCACCCAAGAACTATTTACAGTACATTACCGGAATGATTTCAGAACTTAATGGCAGAGTTGAGAGCCCTGGATTCTATACAATTTGGAAAGATGGTTTAAAAGTAATTATAATTTTGGTCTCTTTTTCATTTGAAAGACTGACTTGATTTTTTTTTCTCTTTAATTCTGGTATAGCCTATGGATACTTGACAAAAAGAATCTTGTGCTACTTTCCAGGCTTAAATTTAGTGAAGATTGTAAACTTTGGCTTTTTTTTTTTTAACCTTAGAGTGATACTCTTGGTCATTGCTTAGACTCTGAATACAAATTAAGGTATTGGAAGTGAAAAATCCATAAAGAATCCATTTAAAGGTACTCTGATCCTTAAACCAGGTGGATAGGCAAGCCTCTATCATTAACTGTTCTGCTCAAGTTATAGTCATTTAAATCTCTACAATTACTATAGCCAGTATGCATTGCCAGGAACAAACCAACTACAAACATGTTTGTAATCATGGTGCTTAAATAAAAATATTATAAAATTGTATAAATTCACAACTGTGATAGATGATATGATTATAAATTTATATCACTAATATTTGAAGTGTTTTTTATATATTGGTTATATAGTATTATATGTACTTTTTAAAAATATTTTTTGATTTTTGGATCACACCTGGCAGTATTTAGAAATTACTTCTGGCTCTGTGCTCAGGAATTATTCCTGGCAATGCTTGGAGGACCATATACAATGAGAGGGACAAGTATGGGATGTGAAGGTCATATGGAATAGAGGGACAAAACCTTGGTAAACTGCATGTAAATTTAATGTCCTAACTGCTATACTATCTCTCTGGCCCTATTGTATTTTTACATTAAGCCATTGTATTTTTACATTTGAGAAGAAAGTTATCATTTATGTTTTTGAACAAAGTTCAGAGATAGGTTCTAAAACAAAGTCCTGAAACTAGATAAAACTAAAACTGGTGCTAGGTGATAAACTCAGAAAAAGATACAACTACATTTTGTGGATCAGGAGTCCATATCTTAAACATAGGTTAAAACCAACATAAGTATGACTCTATGAAATGTCCCCCAAATGTCCCCACATTATATATCATATTATTTAGAGACAGTCACACCCTAGATCACTAGGATAATATCCAATGCAGTGTATTTTCAGTTTTATAAATGAGGATATAGGAAAATAATATGAGTTTGTTTAGAAAGCCATAGTTAATCATTAAAGGTCAATAAATAAATGATTATTTCTGAACAGAGATATGAACAGCTTTTATAATAGTCAAATATTTATATATCTTTATCCTTTTTAAACATACAAATTTGTAATATAGATATTAGATAGAAAATAAAATTTCATTAGAACTAGTAGAAGGTTAGATTGAAACTGAAAAGTATAATTATCCAACATCATATAAAGTGACATACATTAACTTTTAGTAACATCTGTATAATATAACATTTTATATTCTGTGATATTATATAATATTTAAGAAGTCTTTAATATTATGAATGTGAAATTTACTATAGCTTCCTTAATAAAAATATTAAACATTTTATATTTTATTGTTAATTCTACATAAATTTTATCATTGGTCTTTCTCCAATTTGATTTACAGAACAAGCTCTAGAGAAAGTCAGACTTCACTATTTTCTCATATAATCTTCATTTAACAACTTATCTAATATATTTATGTTCTTAACATATGACATTCAACAACATCATCCTTCCATCTTAGGGTATTCTATAGAGGATAGGTCCGTTACAGAAAACATTATAATATTCATATTCTCCTTCTGAAGTGAAAGAATCTGCAGATATCTGCAGAGAGGCTATAATTGGCATTTAAATAGAGATAGTGACAATAGTTGCAAGTTTTGTTGCTGCCCAGGCTCAAAGCATAATCCCTCAGGAAAGCAGGAGTGTTCAGTACTTTTGGTGCTTGAACTGAATCACCTCCACCTTGAAGGAGAAGAAATGGAGCTTGAAAAGAATTGAAGGGTCTTAAACTTGAGGTCTATTTGTTTCATGGTGAAATTGCCTCTAATTTGAGGGTTAGGAACAAGCTTCTTAAATTCTTCCCAGATAAGGTAAGGATATGTCCTATTAACTCTGCCAAGCTCAAGGGAGCAGTTTTATGAAAAGTGCTTACATGAAGAAAATGAGAGGTAGAGAGAGGCAGAATCCAGTCAAGTCTAACAAAGTCTCTGCCTTTTTCAGTTTCAACCTAAACACATTTTGATGTAGTTAATCATTTCCACATTCTTTGTATATGTTCAGTTTCAAATTTTTCCCCTTCCAAACGTGGAATGAGTTGAAAAATATACACAGGAATGTAAGATTAAAAATACTACTGTCTTGCTGCCAAACAATTTGTGAAATGAATGAGGAACTTGAGATGAAATTGGATGCTATTTCCTTTTCTGTAAATTGACCCATTCCAGTGACACAGAAAAGTCGGAGAACTCAGCCCTGCACAGACTACTTGAATATGGAGAAGTGAGACACATAGCTGTCCTGTGAGAAGATATATAAACCAGGCTCTGACGGTAATGTGAAGCTACAATTTCACCAACAGGGAAATAATTCCTATCAGGAAAAGGTCAATGTGGAGCTTCATAGAAATAGAGCACAAGGTTAGTCTTTTTTTTTTTTTAAATGAATTATCTTAGAGAGAAGTAGATGAAGCCTGTGATGGAGATGGCAAAGTTTACTCCAGAAAGGAATAGTTCTGGAGGATTTTTCCTTTTTGGGGTGGGGTCCACACCCAGCTGTGCTCAGGGGTTACTATTGGCTCTGCGATCAAAAATTATTCCTGGCAGTTACGGGGACCATATTGCCGGGATTCGAATCACCATTCGTCCTGGATTGTTTGCATGCAAGGCAAACACCCTACCGCTGTGCTATCTCTGAGGCCACTGGAGGATTATTGATATAGCATTTATGTCTCTTTCTGTTATCTTTGACAGAATTAGTCTATCTGTGACTTGTAAGCAATGATTGCCTATTTCTTCTGATTCTTGCCACTGAGACTCTGACAGACTTGTTTGAGAGTTTGCTAATACTGATTTTTAAGGAAGGATACTTGTATAGAAGCTTTGAGCAGGATTTCAACTTTAATGATTTAGTAGGACTAACTAGAAAAGATCTATGACTATTTACATAAATCTTCCTTTCAGGGTTGCTATATTGCAGCCATTATCTCAAGAAAAAGGCCAAGAGCTGCATGCCTAGCATGCTGCATAATTTGCTTTAAGATTAAGACTGAGCAATGTCTTTATAAAGAGAAGCACAGCTCCAAATTCCTATTACTTTTTTAATTAATGGAGGCAACTGATTTACAACACTGCATATGTTTCAGGAACACAGTATATTAGGACTCCATGCCATCACCACATACTAATAATAACCCTCCATCACAATTTCTTGGAAATTTCCACTCTATTACTTTCATATATTTCCCACTTCCACAGAATTTACATAAGCTTAAATTCTACAGTCAGATTCAAAACATTTGATTTTTGTATTATTTTGTTTCTTTGATTTTATTCTTAAAAACTATACGTTTTTATGGGCCAGAGCGATAGCACAGAGGTAGGACATTTGTCTTGCACATGGCCAATCTAGGACAAACCTCCGTTGATGCCCAGCAACCCATATGTTCCCCCCAAATAGGAACAATTTCTGAGTGCAAAGTCAGGAGTAACCCCTGAGCATCACTAAATGTGCCCCACCCAAAAAACTATATGTTTTAAACATATTAATAATATTTATTTATATTCTAATATTTTTGCTTGACATCAACATTATCTCCTGTTTTACCAAAGTTGTCATAAATGTAGAGTCTTTTATTTTTAGAAGATTATTGTTTTGTTCTACAGATATATCCTATTATAATCCTAGAAAACACAACTATTTGCACTGAATGCTGTAGGTTCACTTTAAATGCAATTGAGATTTTTCTTTTTTATGTCCTGTACTGAGTTCTTTGGTGTTAATTTTAATTAGTCGGTTTGTTTCAAAGGAATAATATCGCTGATAGTTGATAAACTCAAAGATATAAACAACTTATAATAAATAATTTACATAATTTTTACATTTTAAGACGTTAAAAATATTTTATCTCTATTTCAGAGTATTCAAGCAATTGTTATCAATTTATATATGTTGAAACCAGAGCTCCACTTGGTAGTGTCTATTAAGAGCTTATGTCTGTTAAAATTTTGATCTCTATTATTGTCAATCTGTCCAAATTTTTGGTGCATATAATACCAAGCAATATGAATTGAATTTTATGAATCATAATTTTGGGTGATAAGTATGCCTCACTGTAGGTTTATGGGTAAGAACATATATATCAACTACTCTGATAAGAGAAAAGGGCATTTTAAGTGGTAAACTGTGTCATGTTGCTTTTAAACGCATCAAAATAAAATATATTTTATAAGTAACATAAACTTGTATAAAGTGTATAGTATTCTAGAAAAATTATCTTATAATTGTTTTACTTTGAAATATGTAATTTGTGAGGTGAATTTGTGTGTGGCCTTCAATTATTAGTATCTTACTAAATTGTCATAAATAATAGTGATATTTTTAATTTATATTTATTATTTTAATTTCAAAAACTTTGAAGTTAAGAAATACTTTGTTTTTGTTTGTTTTCTTTTGGTCCACACCCAGTAATGCTCAGGGGTTACTCCTGGCTATACACTCAGAAGTCACTCCTGGCTTGGGGGACCATATGGGATGCTGGGGTATTGAATCACAGTCCATCCTAGGGTAGCACGGGCAAGGCAAACACCCTACTGCTTGCGCCACTGCTTCGGCCCCTTTAAGAAACACTTTTAAAGGATATCAAACATTCATCATTTTGGAAGCTTCACTTGTTTTCTTTTTAACTGGGATGTATTCAGATGCAAATCTGGTAGAAATGTACTTAGTTTATTACATTGTATTCAAATCACAAAAATATTTTTATTCTACCTAAAACCTCAACTTTCACGTGCCTTTGGATTTCTGAGTAATGTTATATTAAATACAATATATTTTTAGATTACATAGGAGACATAAGTTTTGCGACTAATTTTGGTAATCTCTGAACTAATAATAATGCAAAGCAGTTTATCTATTAATATATCCTTAAAAAACTTGAGACATTATCAAGTATCTGATTATTTCTCAAATTGTAGAAGTGTTTTTGATTCCATTTTCTTCAACACGTGTATCAAACTAAGAAAGCAATTATCATTTTCATAAGAGTAAAATGTGAAAATCAGTTTTAGCCTTTGACCAAAAGATTCGTATTTTATTCTTTTTGTTTATAGGGGTCATTTCTGAACTCAACCTGCAGAGAATTTTAGTGCTCATCTTCTTGGAAGTTATAGATACTACACCTGAGGGAACAAGAACTGGAAAGAGGGTAAAAAATTGCAGTGCAGTTTTTATCTGAAGGGCCTAAACTCATCCTGGATAAAAAAAATAAGACTTGTAGAGTTATGCATTGAATTTTATATATATATATATATAAATTTAGTCAATAATGAAGTCACAACATTATTTGTGATTGGGTTTCAGGCATAAAATGATTCAACACAATTTCCTTCATCATGTCTCTTTTTTATATAAAAATCTTTATTTAAGCACTATGATTACAAGAATGATTGTAGTTAGGTTTCAGTCATAAACAGAACAACCCCCATCACCAGTGCATCATGTCCCTTCATCTTAACTTTCCTCCCACTTACCAGTATGTTTCTATAAGCTACATCATTTTATAATATTTATCTGCTAAAGTTTAGTTTACAATTCTCCCATCAGAATTGTGTTTTATTTAAAACCTTGTAAATGTTTCTCTCTTAAATGATTCCATTATAGTAGTATCACATTTTGTACCATCATTCTGCACTGACCTGCGACATGTTTTAAAAGTGCATTTCCCCCTATTATATCTTTGCTCTACTGCCAAATTATCTCCTTGATGTTTGAGGTAAACTATAGAAAGTATCTCATACTGTAGATTTTTTTAATTCTAGAGTGCTGGTTTGCTAATTTGAGACATTCATCTAGTTTGAATAACAAGAGAATATTGTCAGCATTGATTCTCTATTAAGTTCTTATTGTCTTATTTTAGTGCAAGTATAAAAATCATAAGCCCATTGTAAATTTATATAAATATTTATAAATAAAAACTGATGAGAAATATGCTCATCTGTACCATTCATTTGCAACCTGTAATATGAATAAACTTAAGGATATATGTTTTCACTATTAATGTGTTGTAAATTTAATTGCAATCACTTAAATTTATAGTTTAAATGCAAATCAGAGCTGTCGAATTTTGCATGACTTATACCTAGTGTTCCAAATAATATTTGCTTTCATTTCACTAAGCTGCCCCACAAGGGAATTTAGTGTGGCGATGAAATGAAGAGTTATGTCATTCATAGTGAAACGAAAGATATTTGATTCTGTCCTCACTAAAACCTTCAATGTCAGTTGCCAATGATTATTTTTCAACTTGCCAGGATTCAGCTTTGCTCCAATGAACACATCCTCTTTTGCATTAGCAGCTCTATCTCTGAGCACTCCACATGGCTCAACATCACAAATTGTTCTTTTGCAGAAAAGTGGGGGTGTATGCTTTGGTGTAGAACAATTCTCATATGGAATCACTGTTTTGTTTTTATTGTCTCCTCATCACAGATAGATTTCTCATTCTTCCTACTATTCTGTCAGAAATTCATTTTTTATATCTGTCATATAATTTGACAAAAAACTGAGTTATTGAGTTAGATTGATGCTGTAAGCAGTATACATGATAAAAAGAGAGGAGTAAAATAGAGATGTTTGGGTTTTTCACTTTAGCATATTTCCCTTTGCAAAATACATAATAATAATCTTCTAAAATAAATAATTGTCACTTTTCCTTGGATAAAAATTTCTGTCACAGATGATGCATGTTTCTCATTTAGAAATAAAAGCATCATCCCAAAGTTGAAAACATAAACATTTAAACATACAGGCAAAAATATCCTAAGCCTTATAACAAAAGGAGAGATTTGTTATAATCTTTATAACAAAATATAAGCAAAATTTGATTACAAGCTAGATAATATTTTATTAGCCTGACCACCAGTTCAATTTGACTTTAGCTTCTTATTAATAATATGTGAAGATGAATAATTGGAACTTTCAGCTCAAAATTATTTGCTTTTCTATAATAATGTTTACAAAAGAAAACTCATATACATATTTACCCTTAGAATAAAAATTTATTTAGGTCAGTAATTTATATTTAATCCATATTTCTATTTGTAATGGATTTTCTAAAATAAAGGAACAGAACAATGTAGTTTAGCTCTATAATAAAATTATAATATTCAAGGAAAGGAGATCTAGAAATTATGTAGCACATAGAATTGACTTAGAGCTTTTGTTATAGTATTTTCTTAAAACTGCCTAATAAATTAAATGTTATTAATTGCTTTTTCTATGGAAAAATTGTGCTTTACAACAATTTTCAATATTGTTAATAGTAAACAATAGTCACTTCACATATTATTGAGAAACAACAACCAAAAACCTGATGCCATATGACTAACAGGTAACATACATAAACACTAAATCTAGAAAAAGTTATAAATTACATTAAAACACCAAGAGAAATTTCTAGACCTGCATTAAAAATGTAGAAGACCAGAAGTAAGATCTGAACATCACCAGGTCCCAAAACTAAAATTCAAAATTAAAATTAAAAGAGAAATAGAGGGGATTGGAGTGATGGCGCAGTCAGTTGGGAGTTTGCCTGGCATGCAGTCGACCTGGGTTTGATCCTCAGCATTCCATATGATCTCCCAAGTCTGCCAGGTTAATTTCTGAGTGCAAAGCCAGGAGTTTCCTCTGAGCTCTACTGGGTGTGCCCCCAAAAGAGAGAAATAGAGGGGAAACCTTTACTTTTGTAGGATGGATAATTTGAATAAAGATTAAATTGTATATATGTATATATATATATATATATATTTTTTGGGGGGGGGCCAGACCCTGTGAAGCTCAGGGGTTACTCCTGGCTATGAGCTCAGAAATCACTCGTGGTTTGGGGTCCATGTGGGATGGCAGGAATTCAATCGAGGTCCGTCCTGGATGAGCCGTGTGAAAGGCAAACAAGAAAAAGAAGGAAAAAAAAAAGAAAAAGAAAAAGAAAAAGAAAAAGAAAGGCAAACAAGATCTACCGTTGTGCTATTGCTCAGGCCCCTAAATGTATATTCTTAATTCCAAGTAACCTGTTAAAATCAATCCAGAAATAAGAAATTTGAAAGCAACAAATACCTTTAATAAAAAAAATTTAAAGATAGAATTAAATAAACTAAAACTTACATGAATATTTCATTAGAACAAACCTTTAGAATACTGTACATAGAATATAAAATTATAAATTAAAGAAAATGCCATATTTTATACAAATTATGTTAAGCATTGTGTGTATGATATTTATGTACAAGCAAACATAAAAAATTGACTCAATTTCTAATTTAGGATGGAAATGAGCAACAGCTGTTCTTAAAATTAAAAAATATGTAAATTTATAAAGAAAATTATTATTGTCATAAGACCTTGTACTAAATTTTAAACACAATGAAAACCAGAGAAAATTAGTTACTTGGGGCTGAATAGTACAGTGGGTAGGGTTTATGCTTTGCATATGATAATCCAACTTGAATCTGACACCTTGAATAGTGTCGAGTGTCCCTAAGCACAGAGCAGGGAGTAAATTACTGAGTGCAACTATACGTGGTCCCAAATCTAAATATTATAATGAAATAATCATTTGTATCAAAATATTTAATAGAGTTTGATTTATAACAACAAGAGTTTTAATGTAGTTCAAATATTCATTACTGAAAAAAGGTTAAGTCAACAATTTATTTTTTATTTTATTTTATTTTTTTGGTTTTTGGTTCACACCCAGTGCTCTCAGGGGTTACTCCTCGCTCTATGCTCAGAAATAGCTCCTTGCAGGCTCAGGGGACCATATGGGATTCCAGGATTTGAACCAATGACCTTCTGCATGAAAGGCAAATGCCTTACCTCCATGCTATCTCTCCGGCCCCTAAGTCAACAATTTAAACAGTTACAATAATGCAAATTTCAAAATGAAAATTAAAAACCTGTCTCTACTTCAAATTTCTATTTTAAGAAAAAACAGTAAAATATATATTACATTTATTTATAGAATATCAAATACACATAAATAATATAAAAATAAAAAACATAGTATACTGGAATGGAAAACCACACTCAGTTTGGAGTTTCATGTTTTGAGAAAATTGCACCATCTACAATATGTACTAATAATCAAACAAATATATTTTCACAATATCTCATATTCTACCATGAACCTAGTAGTCAATTTTTATCTCTATCAAACTTATTTTTATTACTTTATTTAATTATTTATTATTACATTTATTTCTGATAGTATTATATAAAAACCAAAAGTATTAGAGAATATGTTTTTTATGAGGCTTTTAATATTGTTTCTAGAAATGTGTTGATGCACAAATACAACAACAGTTTATGAGACTGCTCCTTATATTGCATTACAGAAAATACAATATCACTTAAAAGGCATTCATTTTATAATTTGATAGGCAAAATGAGTAACTGGTTATAAAAATTTTTATATAGTTGTTACTTTAGGCTTTGAAATTAACTAAGTTGAATTTGGAGAGAGCTTAAAAATTCCAGATATAGTTTCCAGTTTAAAACTGTGAAATATATTTACCTCCTAAACTTGATGAATGGAACTTTTATGGCAGTTTTATATAAAAAATATCTTTTAATACCTAGAAGGAAGTATGTGTCCCATAAATGATAATTATTTTAATTATATTATTTTGTTGAATTATGTATGTATATAATTTTGTTTTCCATGAATTACTAGGGCTCTTTAATAAAAATGATTAGAAAAAAAAATAGAGAATATGTTTTTGGTTCTGACTGTTTTCAATCATAAAAAAATATGAGGAATTTAAAATTACATTTGGTTAGATGAAAGCTCGATGCTGAATTTAATGACAAACTTTCATACTGTTTTTTTATAGAGATTGGATGAGAAAACATTTCCACCAGTAGTAGATAATTTTGTTTCACTACATGCCCACCGACATAGATTGTTCACACTTTTTTTAATATTTGCATTTTCACTGATGTAATGTTATATTTTTGTCATCTTAATTTAGATATAGCTAATAATAAGTGATAATGTTCCTTCTTCATGTGCCTGTTTCCCATCCATTGATCTTCCACAAAGATCTGTCTGTTAACATTTTCTCTTCTAATTTTTGATATATTTTTAGATTTTTTTTTGATATTGATCATTGTGAGTACTTTATATACCCTTTATACCAACTCATTATTTGGTCTATTGCAAGTATTTTCTCCCATTCAACTGTCTTTTAGTTTTAGCCTAAGTTTCTTTTGCCAGGCAGAAACATTTATTTATTTATTTATTTTGTTTTTTTGGGCCATATCCGGTGGCACTCAGGAGTTACTCCTGGCTATGCTTGCACTCAGAAATCGCTCCTGGCTCGGGGGACCATATGGAATGCCGGGGATAAAACCCAGACCCATCCTGGGCAGCTGTGTGCAAGGCAAATGCCCTATATTTGTGCTATCACTCAAGCCTCCAGAGAGATACGTTTTATTTTATGTAGTCCTACTTTATTTTGTTGTTTTTGCCAAAGGCATATCGTTATTGAAGTTGGGTCTTCATGTCTTCTACTATATTTTCTTTCTTTTACTTTCTAGATTCAGGCATGATCTCAAGGTTATTGTTCCACCTTGAGTTGCTTTTGTATAAACTGTGAGATATTGACCAAGCTTTAATTTCTTATAACATGTTTCTTCATTCTCCCAAGACTATTTGTTGAAAAGGTGGTTTCTATTCCATTGCATTATTTCTGATCTTTTGTAAAAATTTGTTACTCATATATATGGGAGAGTTATTCTATTTTCTATTCTATTCTTTCTATTCTATTCTAATTTATTGGTCAGAGAATCTATCATTGTTCTAGTATCACATTGTTTTTATCTTTATGAATTTGTAGTATTACTTCAATTTAGGCAATGCAATTCATTCTGCTTTTCAGTAGGGCTTTGACTATCCAGGGTCTCTCATATTTTTTTTCAATTTATTTAAACACCTTAATTACATACATGATTGTGTTTGGGTTTCAGTCATGTAAAGAACACCACCCATCACCAGTGCAACATTCCCATCACCAATGTCCCAAGTCTCCCTCCTCCCCACCCGACCCCCGCCTGTACTCTAGACAGGCTCTCCATTTTCCTCATACATTCTCGTTATTAGGACAGTTCAAAATGTAGTTATTTTTCTAACTAAACTCATCACTATTTGTGGTGAGCTTCCTGAGGTGAGCTGGAACTTCCAGCTCTTTTCTCCTTTGTGTCTGAAAATTATTATTACAAGGGTGTCTTTCATTTTTCTTAAAACCCATAGATGAGTGAGACCATTCTGCGTTTTTCTCTCTCTCTCTGACTTATTTCACTCAGCATAATAGATTCCGTGTACATCCATGTATAGGAAAATTTCATGACTTCATCTCTCCTGACAGCTGCATAATATTCCATTGTGTATATGTACCACAGTTTCTTTAGCCATTCATCTGTTGAAGGGCATCTTGGTTGTTTCCAGAGTCTTGCTATGGTAAATAGTGCTGCAATGAATATAGGTGTAAGGAAGGGGGTTTTGTATTGTATTTTTGTGTTCCTAGGGTATATTCCTAGGAGTGGTATAGCTGGATCGTATGGGAGCTCAATTTCCAGTTTTTGGAGGAATCTCCATATTGCTTTCCATAAAGGTTGAACTAGACGGCATTCCCACCAGCAGTGGATAAGAGTTCCTTTCTCTCCACATCCCCGCCAACACTGTTTATTCTCATTCTTTGTGATGTGTGCCATTCTCTGGGGTGTGAGGTGGTATCTCATCGTTGTTTTGATTTGCATCTCCCTGATGATTAGTGATGTGGAACATTTTTTCATGTGTCTTTTGGCCATGTGTATTTCTTCTTTGTCAAAGTGTCTGTTCATTTCTTCTCCCCATTTTTTTGATGGGATTAGATGTTTTTTTCTTGTAAAGTTCTGTCAGTGCCTTGTATATTTTGGAGATTAGCCCCTTATCTGATGGGTATTGGGTGAATAGTTTCTCCCACTCAGTGGGGGGCTCTTATATCCTGGGCACTATTTGCTTTGAGGTGCAGAAGCTTCTCAGCTTAATATATTCCCATCTGTTAATCTCTGCTTTCACTTGCTTGGAGAGTGCAGTTTCCTCCTTGAAGATGCCTGTAATGTCCTGGAGTGTTTTGCCTATATGCTGTTCTATATATCTTATGGTTTTGGGGCTGATATCGAGGTCTTTCATCCATTTGGATTTTACCTTCGTACATGATGTTAGCTGAGGGTCTAAGTTCAATTTTTTGCAAGTGGCTATCCAATTGTGCCAACACCACTTGTTGAAGAGGCTTTCCCTGCTCCATTTAGGATTTCCTGCTCCTTTATCAAAAATTAGGTGATTGTATGTCTGGGGAACATTTTCTGAGTATTCAAGCCTATTCCACTGATCTGAGGACCTGTCCTTATTCCAATACCATGCTGTTTTGATAACTATTGCTTTGTAGTACAGTTTAAAGTTGGGGAAAGTAATTCCTCCCATATTCTTTTTCCCAATGATTGCTTTAGCTATTCGAGGGTGTTTATTGTTCCAAATGAATTTCAAAAGTGTCTGATCCACTTCTTTGAAGAATGTCATGGGTATCTTTAGAGGGATGGCATTAAATCTGTATAATGCCTTGAGGAGTATTGCCATTTTGATGATGTTAATCCTGCCAATCCATGAGCAGCGTATGTGTTTCCATTTCCATGTGTCCTCTCTTATTTCTTGGAGCAGACTTTTATAGTTTTCCTTGTATAGGTCCTTCACATATTTAGTCAAGTTGATTCCAAGATATTTGAGTTTGTGTGGCACTATTGTGAATGGGGTTGTTTTCTTAATGTCCATTTCATCCTTATTACTATTGGTGTATAGAAAGGCCATTGATTTTTGTGTGTTAATTTTGTTGCCTGCCACCTTGCTATATGAGTCTATTGTTTCTAGAAGCTTTTTGATAGAGTCTTTAGGGATTTATAAGTAGAGTATCATGTCATCTGCAGACAGTGAGAGCTTGACTTCTTCCTTTCCTATCTGGATTCCCTAGATCTCCTTTTCTTACCTAATCGCTATAGCAAGTACTTCCGGTGCTATGTTGAATAGGAGTGGTGAGAGAGGACAGCATTGTCTTGGGTATCAGAAGCTGAGAATAGAATTGGTGCTGTGGTGATCTCCCCCTTTTCATTTCTAATACGGGTTATCAGATTTCTATCTCTCTCTCTCTCTTTCTTTGTGAGTTTTGCCAATGGTCTATCAATCTTGTTTATTTTTTCAAAAAACCAGCTTCTGCTTTCATTGATCTTTCGGATTGCTTTTTGGTTTTCCACTTCATTGAGTTCTGCTTTCAGCTTTGTTATTTCCTTCTGTCTCCCTATTTCTGGTTCCTTTTGTTGGTCATTTTCTAATTTTTTAAGCTGCGCCATTAAGTTATTCAGGTATGCTCCTTCTTCCTTCCTGATGTGTGCTTGTAGAGCTATAAATTTTCCTCTCAGGACCGCTTTTGCTGTGTCCCATAGATTCTGGCAGTTTGTGTCTTCATTATCATTTGTTTCCAGGAAAGTTTTGAGTTCCTTTTTGATTTAATCTCGGACCCACTGGTTGTTCAGTAGCAGTGTGTTTAATTTCCAATTCTTAAAGTTTTTCTTCTGTGTGGCTTTGTAGTTCACATATAATTTCAGAGCCTTGTGGTCAGCAAAGGTAGCCTGAAAGATTTCTATCCTCTTGATTTTATGGAGGTATGTTTTATGTGTCAGCATGTAGTCTATTCTGGAGAATGACCCATGTACATTGGAAAAGAATGTGTATCCAGGTTTTTTGGGATGGAGTGTCCTGTATATATCTACTAGTCCTCTTTCTTCCATAACTCTTTTTAGGACTAGTATGTTTTTGTTGGGTTTCAGTCTGGTTGACCTATCAAGTTTTGATAGGTCTGTGTTGAAGTCTCCCACAATGATTGTGTTATTATTGATTTCTTCTTTCAGATTTGTCAGTAATTGTATTAGATAATTTGCTGGTCTCTCATTGGGTGCATATATGTTTAATAGTCTGATTTCTTCCTGTTGCACATATCCCTTAATTAGTACAGAGTGTCCATCTTTGTCCCTTACCACTTTTCTGAGTATAAATTTGGTGTCACCAGATATTAATATGGCCACCCCAGCTTTTTTGAGGGCGTTGTTTGCTTGGATAATTTTCTTCCAACCTTTGATTTTGAGTCTATGTTTGTTCTGACTATTCAGATGTGTTTCTTGTAGGCAGCAGAAGGTTGGATTCATCTTTTTGACCCATTTTGCCACTCTGTGCCTTTTAATTGGTGAATTTAATCCATTGACATTGAGGGAGATGATTGTCATAGGATTTAATGTCATCTTTGTAGATAAGTTTGCTGTGTTTGCTGGTCTCTCTTGTCTTAGAGTAGACTTGTCAGTTTTTTCTTTAAGGCTGGTTTATCATCTGTGAAGTTTCTGAGCTGTTGTTTTTCCGTGAAGCTGTGTATTCTTCCTCCAAACCTGAACGTGAGTCGGGGTGGTTCAGTATTCTTGGTGAGGCATTCATTTCATTCAGTTTTGTCACAATATCCAACCACTGTCTTCTGGCCTTGAGAGTTTCTTGTGACATGTTTGCTGTAAGTCTTAGGGATGCTCCTTTAAATGTAATTTCCCTTTTTGATCTTGCTGCTTTCAGTATTCTATCCCTATCTATGGGATTTGTCAATGAAACGAGGATATGTCTTGGGGTGTTTTTCTTTGGGTCTCTTTTAGCTAGTATTCTTCAGGCATGCAGGATTTGATTGCATGTAGTCTTTAACTCTGGGAGTATCTCTTTGATGATGTCTTTGACAGTTGATTCTTCTTGGAGATCTCCTTCCTGGGTTTCTGGGACTCCAATGATTCTTATGTTGTTTCTGTTGAGTTTATCAAAGACTTCTATTTTCATCTGTTCACATGCCTTGAGTACTTTTTCCATTGCCTGTTCGTTTGTCTTAAGGTTCTTTTCCTATTTCTTCTGTTGTGTTGAGCTTTTCTGCATCTCATCTTCCAGTACTCCGATTCTTTCCTCAGCTGCTGATATCCTGTTGGCGAGGCTATCCATTGTGGTTTTCAGTTGAGCAACCATATTTTTCAGATCTGTTATTTTAGTTTGGAGTTTTCTGATTTCTGTCTTTGTGTTCTCTTCAGATCGATCTCTGCTCTTTTTGAGTTCTACGAACATATTCCATATTTCTATTCTAAACTCCTTATCTGAAAGGTTAATCAGGTGGTTGGAACTTATTAGGTCATCCAAGCTTTCATCTTCATTCTCTATGGATGGTGTTTGCCTGCGAGTTTTCCCCATTGTCACGTTTGTAGTGTGGTTTTTATTGCATGTTGTGGTGGGGTTCATTGATTAGAAAGAGTGCGTGGCTGCGAAGCGAAGCAAAGTGGTCGAGCTCTTCTGCTGCCTCTAGTTGTCAGTCCTCAGAGTGAACAAAGGCACAGCAGGGCAGAGCGATCCCACAGCCCCAGAATGTAGGCACTCACCAGCTTCAAAATGCAGTTTTTTGGAGGTGTGCTCCCTAGGCCCCTGAGGAAACCTTCGGGGATTCAGAAGCACAGTTTCAGGCAGACAGAGATAGGAGTTTCCTGAAGTTCTCAGAGTGAACAAAGGCACGGCAGGGCAGAGCAATCCCACAGCCCCAGAATGTAGGCACTCACCAGCTTCAAAATGCAGTTTTTTGGGGGCGCGCTCCCTAGGCCCCTGAGGAAACCTTCGGGGATTCAGAAGCACAGTTTCAGGCAGACAGAGATAAGAGTTTCCTGAAGTCCTCAGAGTGAACAAAGGCATGGCAGGGCATTTACTGTGATCTTATGATAAATGGCTTTGACTACATTAAGCTCCTTCAACTGACATTTTTTGAGAGATTTTTATCGTTAGATGGTGCTGGATCTTGTCAAATGCTTTCTCTGAAATTATTAGTGTGATCATTTAATAATCATTATTAATATGATCCATAATAATATATTGCTTAACTAGTTTATGTTAAAGCACAGTTTATCTCCAGGATGTATTCCACTAAGTCACTGTGTATGCTCAATGTGATGAGTTGTCGAATTTTATTATTTGAGGATCTTTGCATTGGTGTCTCAGGATCCCATTCTTTAATTTGCGTGTGGTGTCTCTGTTTTTGTATCAGGGTTTGCTTCATAGAAACTTTTGGATTCTTTGTATCCCCAATTTCTTTTAAGACCAAATTAAAAAGAGAGTAAATCTTCTTTAAAAGTTTAATAGTTCTTGGGGCCAGAGAGGTGGCACTAGAAGTAAGGTTGCTGCCTTGCAAGCACTAGTAAGGAAGGACCATGATTCTATCCCCTTGTGTCCCATATGGTCCCCCAAGCCAGGGGCGATATCTGAGCAGTTAGCCAGCAGTAACCCCTGAGCATCAAACAGGTGTGCTCCCCCCAAAAAAGTTTAACAGTTCTCACTGGTGTGTTTATGTGATTAGACAAATCGATTTTTTTGCATAGAATTTTGATTATCGGGCCCGGAGAGATAGCACAGCAGTGTTTGCCTTGCAAGCAGCCGATCCAGGACCAAAGGTGGTTGGTTCGAATCCCGGTGTCCCATATGGTCCCCCGTGCCTGCCAGGAGCTATTTCTGAGCAGATAGCCAGGAGTAACCCCTGAGCACTGCCGGGTGTGGCCCAAAAACCAAAAAAAAAAAAAAAAGAATTTTGATTATCATTTTAATGTCTTTAAAAGTTATAGGTTATTCTGTCATTTCATATCTTCTTGGTTCAGTCTTGTTCACTATTGTGAATGGGGTTGTTTTCTTAATGTCCATTTCTTCCTTATTACTATTGATATATAGAAAGGCCATTTGTGCAACCATGTATTCTTCTGTCAAACTGGAAAGTGAGTTTTGATGGGTACAGTATTCTAGGTGAAGCATTCATTTTATTCAGTCTTATCACAATATCCCACCACTGCTTTCTGGCCTTGAGTGTTTCTGGTGACAGGTCTGCTGTAAATCTCAAGGATGCTTGCTTGAACGTAATTTCCCTTTTTGATCTTGCTGTTTTCAGAATTCTGTCTCTATCTGTGGGATTTGTCATTGTGACTAGGATGTGTCTTGGGGTATTTTTTCTGGGGTCTTTTTTGGTTGGTACTCTTCGAAAATGCAGGATTTGATCACATATATTTTTTAGCTCTGGAAGTTTCTCTTTAATGATGTTCTTGACCATTGATTCTTCCTGGAAATTTTCTTCCTGGGTCTCTGGGACTCCAATGATTCTTAAGTTGTTTCTTTTGAGCTTATCATAGACTTCTATTTTCATCTTTTCCCATTCTTTGACTAATTTTTCCATTGTCTGTTTATTTGCTTTAAGTTTTTTTTCCCAGTCTCTCCCACTGTATGGAAATGTTATTTATCTCATCTTCCACAGCACCAATTCTATTCTCAGCTTCTGATACCCTGTCCCAGAGCTTATCCATTTTGTCATTCACTTTGTTTACTGAGTTTTTCAGGCCTGTTAGTTGACATGTTATTTCAGTTTGGAGTTTTGTGATTTCTCTCTTCATATTTTCTTGGTTCTTATTAGTGTTCTGTTCAACTTGATCCATGTTTTTTTTTTTGAGTTCTTTGAGCATCTTCCACATTGCTTGTCTAAAGTCCTTATCTGAGAGGTTGATTAGTTGGTTGGTCATTATCTGGTCCTCAGAATTGTCATCTTCATTCTTTATGTCTGATGCTGGCCTGCATTGTTTCCCCATTGTCACACTTGTATTGTGGGTTTTTCTACATGTTGTGGTGGTATTCATTGGCTAAATGATGTATGCAGCCACACTCCTCTGGCTCCACCTTTTCTGGGTGGGTCGACTTGCCTCCAAGGGAGGGGAGTCCTCCATGGATGAAGCCTCACTCACACAGGATCACATTTTAGGCCTGAGTACGCAGCAGAGAAGACAGTCGGGAGAGAAATGCTGGGCTTCAGTGATCCAGCACAGTTCTTGGTGTGATGTTTTCTTCTTGATGCGATGGTGTTCTTTCCTTAGAAAGAGTGCAAGGCCATGTAGCCACTGGGCAGGTGTAGTTTCATAGATTTTCCCAGCCTGACGTCACAAACAGGGGACCTGGCTTCTGCAAAGTACTGCTTATAGCCGATTTTCACATTATGAAGCAGTTCCTTGGCGTTCCCGCCCTGGAATAAGCCTCTGGAAGAGCGAGTTTTCTGGAGCCACTTTTTGGCCCACTCCCAAGAGGTTCACGTGAGAGGACAGACAGACACACACAGGAAGCACTCACAATTTTTCACAGTTGGGCCCCACTGGGCAGGTTTGTGATTCTCAATGTCTGATGTTCACCTCTCTCTCCTATTGGCAGGAGAAAATATGCAATCAGGGTATGTATGCAGACTTGCTTCAGATTCTGGAGTCTGACTAAATTTAAAGTAAATATAATGAGTGAAATCACATTGATATTTATTCCACCCACAGAAAGTGTTTTAAGTAGGATGGTAATAGATACCTATACTCAAAATTTATCTTACTGCTCAGTTATTTTTTCTTTTAATTAAAAACCATGAATACAAGTTGTTCATGATTGAGTTTCAATTTTACAATGTACACCACACTTTATTTATGAACATTAACTATGTTTTTAGTAGAATTTTTGTTTTTAGCTTTAGTTGGATTATTATCTATTTAAAGACTTTTTTAACTGAGGCTTGTGCTGTGAAGCACCTGGAGTTAATCCCATTAATAGTTAAAACATAGACCTGAAAATTCAATGCCAGAGCTCATGGATCCAGCACTGACTAGGACCTATGGTCACAGGAACAATGGAGACAGTATAACAATTCTTGGAGACCCCCATGGATACATCTGGATTTACTTTAGCTGCATTAGGTACCTTGCAATCATACACTTTTAATCTCACACTAGAAATTGGTTTTAAATGTAACATAATATTTAATATAGACTGATAATTTTATAGTTAAATAATTACATTTTATGTATATTATATGTTGTATATTCTTTGTAAAGCAAATATTTAAAAGCAAACTAATGAGTTTGCCGCATAAATAAAATATATTTTAAGTTGCAGTATTGCCCAGTGATTATTTTCATAGATTCCATATTCTGGTAGTAACAATTGTTTAAGATTTTCTCCTCAAATATAAAGTTTGCATATAATATGGGTTACTTTATTACTGAAAATTTTTCTTTAAGTTTAGAATTTTAGACTTTTCTAAAACAATTTGCCTGGCTCAAGATGAGATACAGTCTGATATTATTTCAACTTGTTATGAAGTCTCCGAGGAATAAAACTGCTCTTTAATTAAAAGGAAATGGTATTTCATCATGCTATCATTTGGAACACCAAACCACATCTGACAAATAAAAGGCTTTTGAAAATTAAAATAAAAAGTCTTTTAGGTGATAATATATCTTTTTTAATGTATTGAAGGTGTTTCAAAATAAAAGTATTAAAAAATATTTGGTTCCTTTAAATAATATTATAAAAATTAGAAAAAGTAAAGATTGTATATTCCATAAATGTAATAAATATTTTATTTTTAAAAATATTGTTGTTTTGAGGCCACACCCTACAGTGCTCAGGTTTTACTCCTGGCTCTGTGTTCAGAAGTTACTCATGACAGAATTGACAGGCATAGAATGCTGGGGATCAACCCAGGTTGGCTTTGTGTAAGCCAAACGCCCTACCCACTGTAATATTGACCCAGCCCCAATAAACTATTTAAAAATATTATTTCTGAAGATTTTTAATTACAAATGAAAATTGTGGAAAATATGCTATAAAAATTGATATAAAATTTATGCTTATTTTCTACATATCACAATGAGCAATTCTCAAAAAGTGCAGTTGTTCTTTATTTAATGATGAGACCAATTTTTGTTAATGTGCTGCAGGCTTCTTGCGTCTCAGCAACTCTAGTGGTGAAAAAACTCTTCACGAGAGAAAAACGGGCAACACGCGCAACAGGACGGTATATGAAATAAGAAATAATGAAACCACACAAAATAAATTGTATGTATGAAGACCTACATCTTCAATAGATGTGAGACAATTTTACTCTTCCATGTTGGTAATATATATAGGTAGTCATCCTGGTCTCAGGTATGAAAGGAATTTCCGCATTGACAAAAGGTGGGAAGTCATAAAAGAATGCACACAATGACAGCAGGTCCTAAAATATACATATCAAAATTAATGAATACAGGTAAAAAAAAATCCCTGCTTGGAAGGAGGAAGTAGCATAAGGAGAAAGGGGTGTAGCTAGTTTAGAAGGGAGGATCTTATGACAAAAGATGAAGAACTTGTTTTGCTACAATTTTGGGGGCTGGCCTAATAACAACTAGCAAGGAAGATAGAAACTGTTTACCACCTACTGAAACCAGGAAATGTGGTTTGCAAGTAGCTCCCCCTGGGCTTTTGAAATGTAGATTTATTTGGCTAAAGGGGAAACTCTTTGTAGACTTTTGGTGCTGAAAATCTCCCTGAGCGTTCTCCAGACATATAATCACCTAATTTTTGATAAAGGAGCAAGAAATTCTAAATGGAGTACAGAAAGCCTCTTCAAAAAGTGGTGTTGGTACAAGTGGCTAGCCACTTGTAAAAAATTGAACTTAGACCCCCAGTTTACATCATGTACGAAGGTAAAATCCAAATGGATGAAAGACCTCGATATCATACCCGTAACCATAAGATATATAGAACAACTCGTAGGCAAAACACTCCAGGACATTGAGACTACAGGCATATTCAAGGATGAAACTGCACTCTCGAAGCAAGTTGAAAGCAGAGATTAACAGATAGGAATATTTTAAGCTGAGAAGCTACTGCACCTCAAAGGAAATAGCACCCAGGATACAAGATCCCCCCCCCCCACTGAGTGGGAGAAAATATTCACACAATACCCATCAGATAAGGGGCTAATCTCCAAAATATACAAGGCACTGACAGAACTTTACAAGAAAAAAACATCTAATCCCATCAAAAAATGGGGAGAAGTAATGGACAGACACTTTGACAAAGAAGAAATACAAATGGCAAAAGACACATGAAAAAAATGCTCCACATGACTAATCATCAGGGAGATGCAAATCAAAACAACTATGAGGTACCACCTCACACCACAGAGATTGGCACACATCACAAAAATGAGAACAAGCAGTGTTGGTGGGGATATGGAGAAAAAGGAACTCTTATCCACTGCTGGTGTCAATGCCTTCTAGTTTAACCTTTATGGAAAGCAATATGGAGATTCCTCCAAAAACTGAAAATCGAGCTCCCATATGACCCAGCTATACCACGCCTAGGAATATACCCTAGGAACACAAAAATACAATACAAAAATCCCTTCCTGCCAGACCCAGCGAGACAGGCCGGGTGAGTGTCTAACTCCCAAGCGGCCGCCCCGCAGACTCAGGCAACCCAGACCCAGCGGGACCGGCCGGGTGAGTGTCTAACTCCCAAGCGGCCGCCCCGCAGACTCAGGCAACCCAGACCCAGCGGGACCGGCCGGGTGAGTGTCTAGCTCCCAAGTGGCCTCCCGCAGACCCAGGGACCCCAAACCCAGCGAGGAAAGGCCGGGTGAGTGTCTAGCTCCCACGTGGCCGCCCGTCACAGACCCAGGGACCCCAAACCCAGCGAGGAAAGGCCGGGTGACTGTCTCGCTCCCATGTGGCCGCCCGTCACAGACCCAGGGACCCCAAACCCGAGTGGAGAGCTGACTGGCTGAGGCTAGGAGGGGGTAGAGCTCCATAAACACCCAGAGAGAGGAGGGAGGACAGAGAGCTAGGCTCAACAGCGCCAGCAATCATTGTGGCCAGGAGCAGAACTGCACCACTGGCTGAAATAGAAGCAGAAAAGTGACAAGGCTGACCTCTAAGTAGGAAAGGGGAGAAGAAAGAGCTAGGTTCAACAAGCTCACCCAACAGCCCCCTCTAGAACCACCCTCAGGAAAGTGACCCATCTTCACGCCACAGGGGACCAAAGGAAGGCTGAACTCTAGGTAGCAAAGGGGAGAAGAAAGGGCTAGGTTCAACAAGCTCACCCAACAGCCCCCTCTAGAAACACCTTTAGGAAGGGGACCAAAGCAGGCCAAAATTGGAAACCACAGCACTCCAAAACACACCATTAAATACAAAGAATTATGCGTAAATCAAGGAGATCCCTAATAACTGGAGACACCATGACAAACCCTATCAAGTTTCCTAGTCCACCAAAATGCACAGATCAATGGGAAGAAGAACTAAAAGCAGCCATGAGGAAGGAAATGAAAGAATTACTAAAAGAATTCAAAGAAACCCTAGAAACTGAGAATAAGAAAGCCATGGATGAACGAATCAGCCAAATTAAAGAAGAAATGTCAAAGAACATGAGAGATTCCATACAAAAGGAAGTGAAGGATTTAAAAGACAAAGTAATAAGCCTTACGAGCAGAAACACAGAGTTGGAGAAGCACATCGAAGAACTCGAAGGAAAACTGCAATCAAAAAGTGATCAAGAAACTAACAAAGAAATAAAAGGCAAAGCACTGGAAGGAAAAATCCAATATCTAATGAACAAGGACAAAAGAAACAATCTAAGAATTGTGGGTATACCAGAAGGGGAAGAAATAGGGAAGGGAGAAGAACGGGTAGTCAGGGAGATAATAACAGAGAACTTTCCAACCCTCTGGAAAGACAATTCAGGACAAATCCAAGAAGTCAAGAGAGTCCCTAATAAAATAGACCCTAATAAATCCACACCAAGACACATAATAATCCAAATGACAAAAAAACAAAGAGAAAGAGGAACTCCTGAAAGCAATAAGGGAGAAAAAACCCTCAAGTACAAAGGAAAGGACATAAGAATCAAACCAGATCTCCCATTTGAAATAATTCAAGCAAGAAGACAGTGGAATGACATATTTAAAAGGCTGAATGAAAGAAATTTCCAACCCAGGGTCCAATACCCAGCAAAACTATCATTCATATGGGAGGGCAGACTAAAAATATTCTCAAACATGAACGAGCTTGAACTATTTGTGCAAACTAAGCCGATCTTAAACGACCTACTCAGAGACGAATTACACAATCCAAACCCCCGATTGTAACATCAACCACTCCACACAATACAACTGCACAACAATCCTCTCTCTCAATAATTTCCCTAAATGTTAACGGACTAAACTCTCCAATTAAAAGACACATAGTAGAGAACTGGGTTAGGAAAAATAAACCAGACTTCTGCTGTCTCCAAGAAACACACCTACAACTACAGGATAAGCACCGGCTTAAAAAAAGGGATGGAAAGTAATTATACAGGCCAATGGAAAACAAAAAAGAGCAGGGACAGCCATTCTGGTATCAGATCAAATTGCATTCAATCTCAAGAAAGTGATCAAAGACAAAGAGGGTCACTACCTACTGATCAGGGGAACATTGGATCAAGAAGTACTAACCCTGGTCAATATCTATGCACCTAATATAGAGCCAGCAAAATATGTGAGGCAACTACTGGCAAACCTGGAGAAACACATGAAGGGAAATGTGATAATAGTAGGGGACCTCAATACTCCACTATCACCACTGGACAGATCCACCAAACAGAAAAATAGCAAAGAAATAAGAGCTCTAAATGAAAAATTAGAAAATTGAGGGCTAATAGACTTATTTAGAGCCCTCCATCCCCAGAAAGCAGAATACACATTCTTCTCAAACCCACATGGAACCTTCTCCAGAATAGACCATGTCTTAGGATACGAAGCCAACCTATATATAGGACTACAAAGGTAAGGATCATTAGAAGTACCCTTTCAGATCACTATGCAACAGAGGTCAAAATTGATGTCAAGAAGAAACAATGGAGAAAAACTAATACCTGGAGATTAAACAACATGCTGCTCAACAACAAATGAATCAAAGAACAACTCAAGGAAGAAATAAAAAGATTCCTTGAGACAAATGACAATGAGGAGACAACTTGTCAAAATTTGTGGGACACAGCAAAAGCAGTAATTACGGGGAAACTCATAGCAATACAGGCCTATGTCAAGAAACAGGAAAACAATAAAATGAACAGTTTAAACGATCACCTCAAGGAATTGGAACAGCAGCAACAGAGAAACCCAACCACGACCAGAAGGCAAGAAATAATAAAAACCAGAGCAGAAATAAACAACATAGAAACTAAGAAAACAATACAAAAAATCAATGAGAACAGGAGTTGGTTTTTCGAAAAAATAAACAAGATAGAGAAACTACTGGCAAAACTCACCAAAAAAAAGAGGGAAAACACCCAAATCAGTAGGATCACAAATGAAAGGGGAGAGATTACAACAGAACCCCAAGAAATACAACATATCATGAGATCATACTATGAACAACTAGGCTATACTCAACTAGGCTAGAGAACCCAGCAGAAATCGACAGATTCCTAGAAAAATACCATCTTCCAAGACTGGAGAAGGAAGAAATAGAAAGCCTAAATAGACCAATCACCTCAGAGGAAATTGAAGAGGCAATTAAGAAACTCCCCAAGAACAAAAGTCCAGGCCCAGATGTATTTACAGGTGAATTCTACCAAACATTTCGAGAAGACCTACTACCACTTTTCCATAGGCTCTTCCAAACCATAGAGAAAACTGAAATACTCCCCAATTCCTTCTATGAGGCCAATATCACACTCATTCCCAAAGATGGCAAAGACACCACCAAAAAAGAAAACTACAGACCAATCTCACTAATGAACATAGATGCAAAGATACTCAACAAAATCTTAGCAAACTGAATCCAGCACTTCATCAAAAAGATCATACATCATGACCAAGTGGGATTTATACTAGGAATGCAAGGTTAGTTCAACATACGCAAATTAATCAACATTATACATCACATTAACAACAAGAAAGACAAAAACCACATGATCATATCAATCGATGCAGAGAAGGCGTTTGACAAAATCCAACACCCATTCATGTTAAAGATACTCAGAAAAATAGGGTTAGAATGATCCTTCCTCAAGATAGTTACAGCTATCTATGAAAAACCGACAGCCAACATTATTCTTAATGGTGAGAAACTAGAAGCATTCCCACTAAGACCAGGAACTAGGCAAGGCTGTCCACTCTCTCCACTCTTATTCAATATAACCTTAGAAGTCCTAGCAATAGCAATCCGACAAGAGAAGGGAATCAAAGGAATCCAAATTGGGAAAGAGGAACACAAACTATCTCTATTTGCAGACGATATGATGATATACATCAAAAACCCTAAAGAATCCACAATAAAACTCCTAGAAATAATCAACCAATACAGCAAAGTGGCTGGATACAAAGTCAATACACAAAAGACAGTTGCGTTTCTATATACAAACAATGAAGCCGAGGAGAGAGAGATTATAAATACAATACCATTTAAAATAGTATCAAAAAATATCAGATACCTAGGAATCAACCTCACAAGGGTAGTGAAAGAACTATACCAGGGAAACTTCAAAACACTCCAGAAAGAAATTGAAGAGGATCTAAAGAAATGGAAGAATATCCCATGCTCATGGATAGGTAGACTATCCTACCCAAACTACTATATAGATTTAATGCAATCCCTATCCAAATTCAAACACCATTCTTTAAAGAAATAGAACAATCCATCACAAAATTTATCTGGAACCACAAAAGACCCAGGATAGCCAAACAAATACTGAAAAACAAGAAGCTAGGTGGCATCTCCTTACCTAATTTGAAACTATACTATAAAGCTATAGTAATCAAAACAGCATGGTACTGGAACAGAGACAGGACCTCAGACCAATGGGTCAGGACAGAATTCCCAGACATAAACCCCCAGATATACAGCCAACTAATATTTGATAAAAGAGGCAGGAACTTGAAATGGAATAAAGAAAGCCTCTTCAACAAATGGTGTTGGTACAACTGGAAAACCACATGTACGAAAGTGAAAATTGACCCATACCTCACTCCTTATACGAAAGTCAACTCAAAATGGATCAAAGACCTTGAAATCAGACCCAAATCTATAAAGTTTATTGAGAATAAAATAGGTAGAACCCTTGAAGACCTATACATCAAAAAGGTCTTCGAGAATGGAGCACCAATGGCAAGAACTTTAGCATCAAACATAAACAAATGGGACTACATTAAACTAAAAAGCTTCTGCATGGCGAAAGAAACCTTACTTAATGCAAGAAGACAGTTAACAGAATGGGAAAAAATTTTTTCACTCGACATATCAGATAAAGGGCTGATATCTAGAATATACAAAGCACTCAGAAAGCTGAGCCCCCCAAAACCAAATAAAGCCATTAAAAATGGGGAGAGGAAATGAATAGACACTTCTCTGAGGAAGACAGAAGGATGGCCAACAAACACATGAAAACATGCTCACCTTCACTCATCATCAGAGAGATCCAAATCAAGGCAACAATGAGATACCACCTTACACCAGTAAGGATGGCTCACATCAAAAATAATGGAGACAATCTCTGTTGGCGGGGATGCGGTATGAAAGGAACTCTCATCCACTGCTGGTGGGAATGCCCCCTAGTCCAACATCTATGGAGAACAGTCTGGAGAGTGCTCAAAGAACTCAGAATTGAGTTGCCATTTGACCCAGCAATTGCTCTCTTAGGTATATACCCCCAACTTGGAAGGGTATTCATTCCAAAATACATGTGCACCCCACTATTTATAGCAGCACTCAGTATAATAGCCAGGTCTTGGAACCAACCTCGATGTCCAACAACAGATGAATGGATCATTAAGATGTGGTATCTATACACAATGGAATATTACATGGCAGTCAGAAATGATACAATCACAGACTTTGCAGCAACATGGATGGATCTAGATCATGTTATGTTAAACGAAGTAAGTCAGAAGACCAAAGATAAACACAGAATAATAGCACTATTCTGAAGCACCCAGATCATACATCTTATACACAACTAACACTCAACAATCAAATAATAGGGTTTAATGGGGTAGAAACTCTAAACACTGTAATAGCCAACATATACTCGAGTGCAGCGCCCAAAATACATGAAAAAAGAGACAACGCAAACTCTTGACCGCACTATACCACAAAGAAAACAGCAGCACCAGAAATAACAGCATAGGGAGAACAGGTATGTAATCAGCCTTCTACGACAAAGGCCCACAATAGTTCCTTGGAGATTGTACTCATGATCACAGGTATGGAATACCACTGGAAATCACTGACTCCAATGGAATCATCCCATAACATCAAGTTTTAATGCCTTATCTTACTATATTTAAAATAACCTCTCAGCTTTTCTGTCCACAGACATCCTTGGATACAAAGGGTGGATAAACCAAGATGGCAGCTCGGGATACCACATGAGATACCATTCCTAGTTGGCACTACGAGATGGTCCGAGAAAACTCTTTATCATACACTTTTTTTTCAAGGTTATACCTTCTTTTAGGAATCGAAGCACGTGGCCAGTCAGACCACCGAAGCAGTACCTGTGACATACGGACTTAAACTACAGACTATACTCATCGAACACACTCAAGCAAACCCATATTCCCTTGCTATTCTCTCCTCTCTTCTCACTACTTTCTCTTTTTATCATGTCTTCTCCACTCTTCTCTCTACATTTTTTTCCCTCTTTCCACTTCCTTTCCAATGTATTTTCTCGTTTCTCCCTTCCTACGCCTACCATATACCTTCCCCTTTCCCCCCTTTGGAAATCCAAATACCCCCTCATCCCTCATTCCCATCCATACTTCCCACTGTATTAACACTTTTCACCCTCAGTCCTTAATCTATTAGGCATCAAGATTGACCTCCTACCCCAATGAACCAGTACCCAGTACCCAAACGAAGAGACACCCAATCAAATCCACACTTCGTCTCCTGCAAGAAAAGGCAACTAACTCCCCTGCGGACCCATGCTGCGTGGCCCTCCCTACCATCTCCCCCTAAGGAGGACTGTTACTTGAAACCGGACTTAGCTCCAAAAGTTGACCCAATACAAGAACTCTTCCCAAGACCTCCCTGCCGCAAATCTTTCACCAACCTGAAGGAGGTCAGGGGGTGTGATGGAAAGGTACCTGGAAACCCAAACACTACAAGAAAAACCCAAAAGACAACGGGAAAACCTATACTCCCAACATAAACATAAAACCTGTATTACACCTGCTCTTTACCTGCCTTTCCCTAAATATAAGGTAGTCTTTTGCACCTCTTTGGTCCTTTAAATACTCCGTTAATTCATTTTTTAACTTTCTTGTCCACATATACATATGTGAGCACATACATTTTTAATCCTATTTTTTTTCTAATCTTTTTTGGGTATGTGACCTGTTTTTGTTTTTCTCTCTGTCCACCCCCAAAGGCACCAACAATATAACGTAGCACCATTTCTCTCTGCAAAGGCACACTAAAAAAAGGGGAAAGCTTTCAAAAAAAAAAAGAGCTTTTATCTACTAGAGATAGAAACTCAGAGTTGTTTACAATACAGGGATAACTCCTACCTTGAAAATATGTCATGTGGCATCAACCTAGACCTCAGGAGATTAGATCCCATCCATCCAACCTTGATCCCTGGATCCCTGTCACAGAAATGGCACAGACCTTCACAACAGCTGCAGGTAACAAACCCCATCCGGAACAACCTTATTACTGCTGGAACACCAACGAGTGCCAGTTCTAATACGATATCCTGACACCGAGGAAAAGGGGAACAACTTGATTTAAGAGCAGGTTATCCTGCCCTACCAGCCACCGATAAGACAAAATCAGAAGATTTGTCACCCACTGGTAGGTCCAGAAGCCAAAAATGCGATTTACAGAGGACTGGCTGCTAGAACCATGACCAGACTGTATATATCTTGGGTCCAATAAAAAAGCCCTAGCCTAGGGTTTGAGCTACGACCTGCACAACAACCATGATCCCCAGTTCCAAAGGTCTGGCAGAGACAACTGTAACGGAATGGGGCTTCTGGGAATGCAAGGAAAGGCTCTAACCTAGGTGCCATCCTAGGGCTAGTGCCAAGACCAAGACCACCAACCACAGAAGATGGACTGAAGTGACACAGAGGGAACAGAACTTCTACAACCACAAAGACTGACTTCATCATAAGTCCCACCCCTGTAACTGTGCAGATACTGAGATCTCTAGATACAGAGGTCTCACTATAACACCCAGGATGGAGCAGAAGCCTCCCAAACTCCACAAATGCACCACCGGGAGATAAAGGATCATGAACAGAGTCTATAGTTGATCCCATGACAATATACTCCAAGGACGGAGAAATCCCAGATATCTTAGGCCATGTGAATCCCTTTTTGAATGACCCCAATATTTACTGTGCCTGGGCAGGAGGGAAAAAAAAAACCACATTGTTTATTTTTCATATATTACGTTTTATCCTCATGTACTACTATTATTATTTTTATTTACCCATCTATTTTTGGTCGATTTCTTTGTTTTAGTGTGGTTATTGAAGTTATTGCCCCCCACTTATCTTTTTTTCTCCCTTTTTTTTTTCTTTTTCTCTTTTTTTCTTCTTTTCAGATTTCTGGGTGGCACCCGGCAGTGCTCAGGGATTATGCCTGGCTCCGGGCTCAGAGATTGCCCCTGGCGGGCATGAGGGACCATGTGGGGCGCAGAGATTCGAGCCGATGACTTCCTACATGAAAGGCAGACGCCTTGCCTCCATGTGATATCTCAGGCCCCTTCTTTTCCCTCTTCATGGTCTCTGCCATGATGCCTTTCTCAAGACCACGACATTTTTTGTTTGTTTGTTTTGTTCTGTTTTTGGGGTGCTTAGCGTTATGGTTGGAACTCTTAATAGATATTTGACATTTCATTTCGTAGGGGTGGACTGCTTCACCTTTTTTTCTCCTTCGTCTCTCAAACCGAGGGCGAGAGCCTCTAGAAGAACTCTGCTTATTCCCGGCGTATTAGACTTTTACCCCAGTTTATTATTTTTCTCCTCTTCAAACAAAACCACATAACTTGAACTAGCTAGTCCTGCCCCCCAATTAGAGGGGGAAATAAAGGAGGCATCAGGACCAAACAGGTGTAAGACTATGAAGTAATAGGATAGGTACAGAGGGGACCACATATTCTAGTAGCACTGGGGGTGAGGGAAGAGGATATGGAAGGTAGGACAAAAAAGGAGGAGTAGGGAAGACAAACCGGTGATGGGAATCCCCCCTGATTTTATGTAAATATGTACCTAAAATATTATTGTCAACAATATGTAAGCCACTATGACCAAAATAAAAATTATGTTAAAAAAAATCCCTTCCTTACATCTATATTCATTGCAGCACTATTTACCATAGGAAGACTCTGGAAACAGCCAAGATACCCTTCCACAGATGAATAGCTAAAGAAACTTTTGTACATGTACACAATGAAATATTATGCAGCTGTTAGGAGAGATGAAGTCATAAAATTCTCTTATACATGGATGTACATGGAATCTATTATGCTGAGTGAAATAAATCAGAGAGAGAGAGAAAGACGCAGAATGGTCTCACTCATCTATGGGTTTTAAGATAAATGAAAGACATTATTGCAATAATAATATTTAGACACAAAAGAGAGGAGGGCTGTAAGTTACAGCCCACCTCATGAAGCTCACCACAAACAGGGATGAGTTTAGTTAGAGAAATAACTGCATTGTGAACTGTCATAACAATCAGAATGTATGAGGGAAATAGAAAGCCTGTCTAGAGTACAGGTGGGGTTAGGGTGGGGAGGAGGGAGATTTGGGACATTGGTGATGGGAATGTTGCACTGGTGATGGGTGGTGTTCTTTACATTGCTGAAACCTAAACACAATCATGTATGTAATCAAGTTGTTTAAATAAAATATATATTAAAAAAAAGAAACTATAGTACATAGACATGATCGAATATTATGCAGCCATTAGGAAAGATAAAGTCATGAAATTTTCCTATACATAGATATACATGGAATCTATTATGCTGAGTGAAATAAGTCAGAGGGAGAGAGAGTCACAGAATAGTCTCACTCATTTATGAGCTTTGAGAAAATAAAAGATATTATTGAAATTATTCCCAGAGGTGAAGGCTGGAAGGACTGGCTCAGGATATAAAGCTCACCAGGAAGAGTGGTGAGTGCAGTTAGAGAAATAACTACACTGAGAATTTTCATAACAATATCAATGAGTGCGTGAAGTAGTAAGCCTCTCTCAAATACAGGCTTGGGGGAGGGAAGATGGGGATATTGGTGATGGGAATGTTGCACTGGTGGAGGGTGTTCTTTTTATGACTTACACTGAACTACAATCATTTTTGTAATCACAGTGTTTACATAATGATATTATTTATTTAAAAAATAAAAAATAATGAATACCATTTATGCATGTCTATATGCCTGGCAAAGGTGTATCAATATGAGACAAAGTGTATATGGATATGTGAATAAAGTGCATTGTTTACTCTTTGTCATTCAGATAGAATAAAGCATTGTTTCAGGGCCCTAGAAAATTCAGAATTTTCAATGTATGCGTTGCACACAGCCAACATTGGTTATGCCTTGTACCATTTATGGTGCCTTAGGCACCTTCAAGTGTGTGTAAAGCCAGGGAAAGCACTGATAAACTGCCAAGGGATGACTAACCCCACACTCCTAAATCAGTTGAACATCGCTTCTCATGAAAATAAATTATACAGACATGTAAATTAATTCTATTAATTAAGAATAACATTTTAATATAACATACTAATTTAATATAGTTTAACAGGTAATCTTTTGGATAGTTTTATTCTTGGAGTTATAAAATTACCCAGGTTTTTTTGCAGTTGGTGATTTCAAAGTTTAGGTAGGTCATAAAATTAAAAAAAAATGTTGGATTGTCTTTTCTATCTTTGTGATAGAGAATAACAGCTCTCTTAGTTCATATAGTCACTAGAGAGAGGATCTAAATAAACTTTTATGTGAGGACTAGCAACAACTAATATTATACATTTTTGAAAGCTTTACCAAAATAGTAGGGTTGCTTTTAAAGAACTGTAAACTACATATACCAGAGTTCTAAAGGTGTCTTTCAAAAAAAAATGTTAGCAGGGGAGATGTTTTTCTGTGAGCTTTTATGTTTTGGGTGTTTTGCTTTGTTTTGTTTCTTGTCTTGCAGACAGCTAATCTGGATTTGAGATCCCCACTAGTATATCACCTAAGAACAACCAGGAATGAGTTTAGAGCCAACAGCAAGTCCTGACAGAGCTGTATGTGTCTTCATCCAAAATACAATAAAATGATAATAACAATGACTTTATTACGCCATACATTTGAAGGATTACTATTTTTTCTAATTATTTTGATGGCATTTTTAAGGACAAACCAATCCGAAAAATGCCTATATAGTAGATGCATTTATGAATGTTTACCAAAATAAAATTCATGAAATAAAGATAAAAATGATGAGAAATATATAGTCTGATGAAAACTCTTGTTATGAATTGTATTTAATTAATGTTTAATTATTTGATATAATAAACTAATTTTAACCATTTATCAAGGTATTGCAAGTCGAAGAACTATAATTAAGTCAGTAGAAAGAAATTATTGGGGATCAAATATTATACCCTGCTGGTTTTTAAGCTAATAAATGTGTATTGGGCTCAGTTCCTATTGTGCAAATGTTCCTTCACCCATTGAATGTCTGACAATTGGAGGGGAAACAATATAAGAGAAAATGAACAGTGATGAACATTATGTATATTCTATTACTTTTAGTGTACTATATTAAGTGTCCTCTATAAAACTAAGAACTCTTAAATTTGTATGAAATAGGTTATTAGGTGCGCAAGATAAAATTTTTAAGTATCTTTTACAATAAAAATGTATTAGTCTTGAATCCTGGTTCCTGAAAAATAATATTTAAATCTTTTAATAAGGAATTTTCCTAGATATTGTCCTCAGTTTATGATGATTTATAAATATTCATAATTTCCTGAATGATGAAAGTGTACTTGTTAGTATATGTGTTATAAAATAAAAATAGAAAAATCAGGTTACATCACACAAAAAACTTCAGAACTGCAATAGAATTTATCAATAAAACATAGACTAATGAATGAGAGAAATTATGCAAGTAAACTATTTAAAAAATTAATATCCAAAATTAGTAATGTAACCTCAACATTCACCCAGAAAACCCATTAAAATGGGGAGAACTAGGTAGGTACTTTTCCAAAAAAAAAAAAAAAATATATATATATATATATATATATATATATATATATATATATATATATATATATATAGATGGCCAATAGGCACTGAAAATATGCTAATTATTACTGATTAATAGAGAAATGCAAATAAAAGCAAGAATGAGATATTCAAATTCTCATCAGTGAAAATGAGTATAAAAAGACATCCATCAAAAATAGAACAGAAAAGATTGACAGAAAAGTGCAAATTAAAGCAATACTGAGATATTACTTCACAGTATTCACATTAGAGAGAATTGAATGCATTTTTATGAGAAAGATCCCAAACAAACAAACAAACAAACAAAAAGTTAACAGAAAATACTGGCAATGGTGTTATACAGCAAAACATTAATTCACTGTTGGAGGCAGTGTAATGGTGTTCAATCTTTGTAGACAATAGATTATGCAAAATAAAAAACATAGAATTACTATATTTACTTTGAATTCCACTTCTATTTGTCTATCCTAAGAAATCCAAAGCCTTAATTCAAAAAGATATATGTATACCTTTGTTCAATTGCATCTTTACAAATAATCAAAATGGTAGAATATAAAATAGAAACATACAAGTGCCAACAACAAATGAAAGTATAAACAAATTGGGCTAAGAAAGAGAACTATGCATTATTAAAAACAAGATTATTTCGCTATATTCTTAAAAAAGTATAAAATTGAAGATTGTTATGCTAAGTGAAAATAGAAAAGAAAAAATAAGTATTGTAAGTTCACAAGTAAAAGAAAGCCAGAGAACAGATAGGGTCCTATGAAAACATACCCTTAATCTCTGACAACAGAATTTGTACTTACAAAAATGGGGTCAGGGCAGTGAAAGGTAAGTTTTACCACTGAATAAGGAATGATTGCACTTAGAAGATGGGTTGGTGTGGTATAATATTAAAGTATAAATATTTAAACATTGTATTAAACTATAAACCTGTATTACCTTAATAAATTAAAATATTTAAAATACAAATAAATAAGTCAATAAAATGATCTAGGATAAGAATTTGCAATACTATCAATATGAAAACAAAAAGAAAACATAATAGTTGAGGTTTTGAGCTAATTTTTGAATATTATACCACTCTTATGATAGTAGGTTGAATATTGAATTTAGCAGAGTGACTATATTAATCAAGTATGCCTACCTAATAAAAGCCTAATAAAAACGTTGGACATTCACGCACCAATGAACTTCCTGCTTAGAAATAGTCTGACTATTATCATAGATCAGTGCACCAGGAAGGTAATGTATCCCTGGAGAAAATAGAGCTTCGTAGTTAGAATACTCTCATATGTCACATTATGCATATGTCCTTTAGGTTGTTTCTAATTTTTTCCTTTCCAATAATAATATGTAATAGTAAGTAAGGGACTTAGCTGAATTCTGACTCTTTCTAGTGAACTTTCAACCAGCGGGATAGTGAGAAATCTAAATCTGTAGTCAGCCAGCTAGACAGAAGTGATCTCTGGACTTCTATCATATGTGAAGTTGGAGTCTAAGGAAAAGGGTCTTTAAATTTAACCTTAAACTTTGACCATTTCTGAGTAGTCATGTCAGAAGCTATTCTGTAACATGAACACAATAGTGACTCAATCATTTAAGGTTAACAGCAGAGATATATTCAAACTATGGAAGTGAATAAGGTAAAAATTAATATGATTGATTTTATAATCACAATTGAAGTTAAATATGAGCATAATTTTATTAATGAGTGTGCATTCTAAATAAAGGAAACGGTTTATATCCCAAAATACATTCCTCTATATATCAATTAGAAATTTTACTTAAGTCAAATACACCCTCATTACCTTGCTATTGATTGTTATTAATGAGTGATGAAGGTATAGTGTCAAATCTGGTATAAAAATAAAACGACAATTTATAACTGACTGATAAGTCAGTTGTCAAAAAATAAAAATAATAATAATAATATAGAAATAGTAATTTTAGATGTAGTGATTACACAGCATGAATAATATACTTACTTAAAAATAAGCAAGCAGAAAATGAAGGAACTATTTAGCATGGATATTTGGTGAACTTGAAATCATTGACACTTTGTGAAGGGGAACATTTGCTGCTTGGTAAGTAAACTAGATGAAAGATTTCATAAATAAATTGTTCATCTCACTTCCCATAATAGGACTAAAATCCAGTGAAGGATATCTGTAGGCTTAGTAATAGTAGGTGATACAAAACCCAGTAGGTTAGTCATTAGTGGATGTAACATGAACCAATTCAGTAAGGTCATCATAAATTTCTAGAATATAATCACTTTATATTATCTTCTTAGTTGGCATAATTTGGGAATAATGATAAGTACTGCATAGTGAATAAGTTTAATAGATAATGGTGACAGAAAAGAACTGGCTAAGTAAGAGTAAACAAATTTGTGAGTCAGATATAGAACATTACAGAAAAGAATATAAAATTATAACTAAAGTCTGTCTCTCTCTTAGGTGTACTTTTTCTCTAGGGGTATTTAGTACAGATGCAAGTGGGAGACATCCAATCAATGATTTATGTGAGTATTTGGGGAGAATGGCAGCAGATTGGGAAAGGGAATTTATCATGTTCTTTGTTTTTAGATGATTACTTTAAGCACAATGGCTACAAAATTGTTCATAATTAAATTTAAGTCATAGAAAGTACACACCCATTACCAGTTTACCAGTGCACATTTCATGCCACCAATTTCCCCAGCTTCCCTCCCAGCCACCCATGCCCATCTATCTCTGGGACAGATTTTTTATTCTTTCTGTCTTTCTCTCTCTCTTTCCTTTTTGACACTGTGGTTTGCACTATTGTTAATGAATAGGCACTATGCATATTACATTGTCAGCACCCAGGTCTTGTTCAGTGATCATTTTCAATTATTGTTGTCATAATGGACCCTTCTGTACCCTAAATGCATTTGCTGCTCTTTGTAATAAGCTGATCTGGCCCTCATCTCTATTGTCTCTCAGGATATTATTACCATACTATCTTTTATTTTTCTTCTATCCTACAAATGAGTGAGATTATTCTATATCTAAACCTCTCTTTCTGGCTCATTTCACTGAGCATAATAATACATATCTATTCATGTATAGGAAAATTCATGACTTCATTTTTTCCTAATGGTTGCATAGTTTTCCATTTTGTAGATATACCACAGTTTCTTTAGCCACTTATCTGCTCTTGGGCACTTGAGTTGTTTCTAGATTCTGGTTATTGTTCAGAGTACTGCAACAAATAATTGACTAATGAGGGTTTTTCTGCATGGTGTTTCTTTTACCATACCTCTATCACAATGGAGATTTCCAGATAGATCTAGTACAAATAAAGTCTATGGTGAGTCCCTTTGTACTAGGGGAATCAAGACTCACCAACCCCACTAGGCAGCCATCGAACTTCACCTGTATTTTACTTGTTCTGCATAGCACAGGACTTTTTTCATGGATAGCCATGGACTCAGGTTTGAGCAAGAAATTGCTCTTTTTAGAAAAACAAAAGGCAATCCTAAATCTTGCCCATGTCCTTTAGGTTCATCTGCTTTCCTCACAGAAAAAAATTCAGGATGAGGGGAGCAGTTAAGTAAAAACAGGTTTAATCAATGGTACCGGGGAAGGGGAGAGATGGTTTAAGAAAGAATAATAGGTAATGAGCTTAAGAAAGAGCTCAGACTTCTGCTAAATTACAAAGAGCCAAGTGCACGGTTTGGCAACAAAATGTATATTGCTTCTTTGTTCTAAATTAATTTTTATTTGGTTTCTCCCAATCTACCTCACATAGAGCTTTCTAGCCAAATAATATTTGTGTGGTCTATTGAAAGGGAATAATTGGTGGTCTTCTTCGATATTCTTTTCTTTGCTGTTGTTCCTATCAGTGCCTTTTTTAGGAGGGGTTCCTGACTTTTCAGGTTGTGGTGGTATCAGGTGAACCATTATAAATGGCAAGGCAATTCCTCCAATGCTAGATCTTGTTTACTCCTTCCATTTAGAATGAAAGTTACTGTGAAGTTACTTAGAAACTTTATATTATCAGGATAATTTTAGCTGTTTTTATTTAATATGAAATCTTTCAATTATTTAATATAGCTTCCATTTTTTCTATGTGGCTGAAATGTAGATATGTATATTCTATTTGATTACACTTACAACAGTGATACAAAAATAACACGTTCATCTTTTTATTTTAATTTTTGCTCTTAGTATTTCCAAGAAAGTACATGATTTGAGTGATTTATTTTGCATTTAACTCAGGAGAAGTGTAAATTAGATGTATAAAGAAATGACTGAAGTAACATATCTTCAAAAAGCTACCATGATTATTTTGTTACATGAGGAATTTGTTTATATAATAATATTAAATTTTTCTGGTTTCAAAATGGTTTAACTTTAATTTACTCAATATAACTATTCCTATAGTTGATTCTGATTCTATTTGTGTAATATAATCTCAAAAGCAAGATCTATCATCTATACATATATTTTCTTATTTGTATTTATTATGAAAATTTAACATACACTTATTAAAGTTAAGAAGTTCCACTATCTGCAATTTGTGAACTATAAGCCTAGAAAAGCTGATATTTATAGTTGCAATCCAAATCTAAGTTTTAGAAGCAAGGTGGTCAATAGTTTAAGTCCTAGTATGAATCTAAATGCCTCAAAACGAGAACCATTGTTGTTTGAGGTTAGGAAAAAAGAAAAGTTGCTTAAGTATAGAATAGATTTTCTTTCTCTGTATTTTTATTTCATTTAAACCTTCAGTGGATGGCTCAGCCACATTGTCAAGGTACTTGTTCTTTCCTAATCTACCTATTCAAATGCTAATCACTTCGAAACCACTCTCATAGCACTCAGAAATGATGTTTGCCAGCTATCTAAACATTTTTAGCCCATTCAAGATGACATACAAAATTAGCCATAAAAATCATTATTTTATACTATGCAAGAGTCAGACTGATCATTAATTTTCTCATAAATTTTCTCATAAATTTCTCATGCCCAAAATAAGGATTATGCTTTAGATAGGACTTGACTAGCACTGTTTGAGAGAATCTCGCTACCTTTGGCATTCTCAATAAAATTGTGGTAACATGTTAATCAACTCTCCATAAATATTTGCTCTGATTATGTTATGAAATAAAGATTAAATACACAAAACAATAAACATTAGGTTTCTTTTATATAAAGATGATTTTTATTAGCAGTATTTAGAATTTTTACCTATATATGACAGTAAATCATAAAAAAATTGAGATGTCTAAAAAATAGAACTGGGGCATAAAATTAAAATTAAAAAACTATGATGTAAGAACTAGGTAGCTGTGTGACTAAAACATTCGTTTGGATTATTATATATTTATTGAATTAATCTTTAATGAAAGCTCAGAAACTATAATGCAAATGGGAGTAAGCAGAAAGGAAAAACTATCCTAGTTTGAACATAAGCACTTAATTAAGAAATAAAAGGTAGAAGTCTCATTCTACTTTCAGTAGAATAAGTAATAAGTACTAATTGTAGAAATAATGTAGCCCCCACCCCCAAAATGAGTTGTAGAATCTAAAATGTTTAGCTTATGAAAAGAGAATGTTTCATTGGAAAGATAGGAAAAATCCGAAAATGTTCTTGCTTTGCAAGATTCTCAATCAGGTTCAATACAGAGCACATCACCTGGCCTTTCAAACCTTGACATGAGTGATTCCTGAGAATAGAAAGAGGAGCAAACTCTTATCACTGTTGTTGAGGAAAGAAAAGAGAAAAAGTAAGACGAAAGAAAAAAATGAAAAAAGAAAGTAAAAGAGAGAAAAGAAAAAATGAAGAAAGAAAAAGAAAGAAGGAAATAATGAGAAAGATAAAGAAAAAAAGAAAGAAAAGAAAAAAGAAGAAATGGAGGAAAAATGAAGAATGAAAGAAAAAAGAAAGAAAGAAAAGAAGGAATAAAGGAAGAAAAAGAAGGAAAGGAAATGAAAAAGAAAAAAGAAAGGAAGAAGAAAGAGAAAAAGAAAAAAGGAAAGAAAAGAAGGAACAACTGAAAAGAAAGAAAAATGAGAATAATGAAGGAAGGGAAAAAAGAGTTATAGTGAAAGGGAATAAAGAACAGAGGAAAAAGAGGAAGAGAAGAAAGAAAAAGAAGAAAGAAGAAAAAACAGAAAAAGAAAGAAGAAAAGAAAAAGAAACAGGGAGGGGGAGGGAGGAAGAAGGAGATCAAAGGAAAGTGATAAAATATTCACACTTTACCTAAGATTCACATACTCTGAAACAAATTTGCTATAACTAAGAGTGGTTAGAACTAAACTGAACATCTTAAAACATAAAACTTTGCCTCCTGTTTTTATATACACAAGTGCTATTAAAATAGTTGGACAGAAACCAAACGAGAAATAAGGCTTTAAGAACTTTATCTTTTGTCCAGACATCTGTACCCTCAGCAAGCTGTCAAAAGAAATTCTGTCTTGGAAACCAAAGTCACCCCGGGGACTAATCAGCTCAAGCACATGACAAAAGTCATAGACTATTCCAAAGTGCTAAGAACGTGCTGCCTGCCAAGAAACTGCACATCACTGCCAACACAAAAAGAATGGTTTGCTCTGCTTGAGCTTTTGGAATTCTTTATTTTCCCCTTCCCTCTTTGAGCTCTTCTTGGAAAGTATGGTAGTGGTGAGAAACTTGAGAATACCCATCTGGTGAGAGAGCCAAGTTCACAAAGTTAGGCTTTTTGGAGTGCCAAGGAAAGAGCTGATAAGAAAGTTGAGTGTTTTGAAATATTCTACTTTAAAGTATTTTCCCAGACTTTTAATTCCATGCATTTTTTTTTTCAGTTTTCCTTCTTTAGTATTTCTGGCAGTGTGAGGAAACAGTGACTTTACAAATTACTTAATGATTGCTTCTTTGTCTGACTCATGATCTCTCTGACATTTGTATGAAATAAACTTACCTGGTTGTATTCCACTCTTATTCTTCTCTTTTAAATCATACTGTAAAATTGGTAAAGAAAATATAAAACTTAATTGTCCATGAGTTATTATTCTGGAATTTTTATTTCCCTATTTTGTGTTATCATTCATTCATTAGTGCCACTGGTTAAATTTTACTTCATATCCTACATTTCTCAACTGAGAAAACAATGTTGTCATGGCATTTGTAAAGCTGATTTTTCTAAATATGAAACTTTGCATTGAAAATTTTTTTTGTTTGATTGAGAGCATTTTATATTTAAGATATCTGAGCACTTTATCTAATATATATTTCTTCTTGTAAGACCAACGTATTCATATTACTGTTAAAAATATGAATTTGAGGGGCTGGAGCGGTGGCACAAGTGACAAGGCAGATGCCTTGCCTGCAATAGTCTAGGAGGGACCACGGTTTGATCCCCCTGTGTCCCATATTGTCCCTCAAGCCAGGAGCAATTTCTGAGTGTATAGCGAGGAATAATCCCTGAGTGTAACTGGGTGTGGCCCAAACACCAAAACAAACAAACAAATATATATATATATATATATATATATGAATTTGAGAGAATTTTTCATACTCTTTGATCTAAAAGTATCTTTAGTTTTTCTTAAAATTTTCTTAGATTTTAGATTATATGTGCCTTTTCAATTTTCTCATAAAAATTGGTCTTAGGATGTGTATTGTCTGTTTTGTGAATATCATTTACTCATATATTCTCTTTATTCAACTTCTATTTAAGTTTTCATGCACAATTCTGGGTGAAAAATACTAGTAACAACCAAACTATAATAAAAAATGGCTTCTTTTGGGAATCCTATTATTTATGGGAAAAGGGAGATAAATGAAACAAAATATGACAGCTATAGTTGCTTTACAGGAAATGCAACAAATGTCGGAAACAAACAGAGTGGGGCTGTGATTTAAAACAAGGACTCAGAGACTTCATTGATAATTAGAAAATTCTCCATAAGTTAAAAGATGAAAAATGTAAGTTTAATTCATGTGCATATGGTCATTAAGTCCTAAATCCATAAGTAAAATCATATAATGGGGGGAATCTAGGAAGTTATTTGGAGTTATTTATGTAGGAAAGGATGGAAAAAAAACAGAATAAATTAGAGGGAGAAAAGTAGAAGGAATGAGCACAATGTGTAAAAGATTGTAGGAGAATGGAAGGACTTTGCTTTTTATTATTTGGGAGAATACAAAGAAAGTATTAGAGCTAACATAGTGACATGATCAGATTTATGTGTCAAAAATAGCTCTGGCATCTTAATAGTTATGTACTTATAAGGGAGAAAACATGGAGAACAATTAGGAGAATGTGGTGCTCTATAACATAAATTTCACAAAATTAGTTAGAGTTAATAATTTTAAAGAGAAAGTTCAAAAGGTGGTAAATTATAGAAATCATATTTTGATAGAAGAGAGAACATGATTTTTAGCTTTTAATATATAATATCATTCTCCTAGCCTGGCTTTATCTGGTCACATTTATACTCTAAGACTACATTGGGAGGTGGTGTGAAGCAATAACACTATGAGTAGGGCACTTGCCTTACGCATGACCCAATCAAGTTTCTATCCCTGGCATTCCCTGAACACTGCCAGGGCTGAATCTAGAGTGCAGAGCCAGAGATAAACCTCGTGCCCCTCCCAGGAATATAATAGAGACAGACTTGGGATATGATTCAAGTGATAGATCATGTGCTGCCATGGGTAAGTTCCTAAGTTTGATTCCCAACACTGCATGCCCCTCTTCTTATCATGGCACTTAGTAACTCCATTGCACTCCAAGATTGGTTTCCTTAGATTAAAAAATGAATTAGACAATTATGTGTCTAATACATGTAAAGGCCTTACAATGAGGTCTATAAATCATAGACTTTGTTAATTAGTGTTGGATACTGTTAATGGTAGTGACATTCACTTTTATGCATTTATGTCAAAATTTAATAAAAAATGCTATTTTGCCAATTTTGGAGAGTGGATCAAGTGCTTCAGATCATGACTTTCACCCATTTTCATTGCACCTTACTATGACTGAAATACATGAGCCAAAGCAAGTACTTAGACAAAAAATATTTTTGAACACATAAATATGTCATATATGTAATAGTAGAGGTTCTCTTCTGCCATAGCCCCTGGCCTACAGGCATGATGGCTAAATACCAGCAGGACTACGGTGGTGTAGGCTTAGCCTCTCCACTGAAAAAGGGGTTGTGGTCCTGACACACACTGCTGAGAAAAGGCCACTTTTGCCCTATGTTAGGGCTTGGCAGGATAGCAACAATGGACTTATCAAACATTAATGCATAATGAGAACTAACAATGCTGAGTAGATGAACAAACTGTGTAACTATTCCCCTTGCATAGAAACAAGAATTGCTGGAGAATAGCCTACTTACCTAAACTGCCTTTCTCAAGCTGAAAAAATCTACAATCATTTTTTCGAAGTTGATAGAATCTACTATAATATTTTTGGTCTGTTCCTTAGTAATGTGTAGTAAAAGACCAAGAATATTTAGTCTTTTAATTTCATCTGCCTTCTTTTTACAACAGTTTCTTGGTATAGCATTATTAGACAATAGGCTTGTATTTTGTTGATTAATACTTGACTAAGAAGAATCATATAGAATAGGAAATAATAAATATTTTTCTGATTTCTGTTAATGGTAAATAAAACTGATGACAAAAACTTATAAAATACGTACAGTGTTTAGATGGCTGTTTAATGATTGTGCTGACACATAATGTTTAATCCTATGGCTAAAATGATGTCACACTTGATCTACCCAACTTCCTGCTATTGATATTTTTTTGCTAAAATATGGAACAGAACTCCCAATAAATTGGGTTAAGTTCTGACTACTCTTAATTGTGTTTGGTCTCTGAGTACCCACTCTTACCAAATCCTCGCTTCCATTATCCTATTGAAGAACACTGAAGGCCCTGTCAGTGCTTCCCAAATCAGCTGGACAGCGACACTCTTCTAGTTTGAGAAAGCATTTTTTTGAGAAATAAAATCTAGATTCAAAGTCTTTGTTTTCTGGAGTAAGTGAGATAATGCAGTAGGCAGGGCATTTGTCTTACACCCGTGGACCTGGCTTCAATCTCTAGCAGCTCACATGAGTCTCTGAATATTGCCAAGAATGATTCCCGAATAGAGCCAGAGGGACGCTTTGAGCACTGTCAAATGTAATGCTACCAGCACCCCTGCCAAAGGAAGAAAAAAAAAACACTTTGTTTTCTAATCAGGACAAATAAAATAAATTGAATAATGCAGACAAAATTTTAATGCCTAAGATTTTTAACAAAATAATGTTTTCTTTCAAATTATCCTGTCATTCAAATTTGTGGGTTTAGAGTATATATACATATATATATGCATGTGTGTATCTATGTATACATGTACATGCAGTATATTATTATAAGAAAAAAAATAGTGATTTTAGACATAGAAGATGCAACTAGCAATAAGTCTTTATTCACAATAATATTCTAAATAATATTCTATAAAAGATACTGAACAACCCAGAACTTTTTCTTTCTGAGTACTTCCTTTTATCAAAGTTTTCTGCTTTTTTGGAACTCAGACTGCTTTCTTTTCTAGATTCAAGTTTAACACTAGACTAATAAGGCTACAATAAGACATAGAAAAAAATCTGATAACAATAACATTTTTACAGGATTATTTTGGTTAAAGTGGATTAAGGCATTATGGGACAAATATTTGAGGACAGAAACATATTTGGTTAACTAGTCATAATTTGAGGTACATTACTTAAGAATTTGTATAGTAATCCTGAAAAAATTATTTTCCAGTTAAGGCAAAGCTAACTCAATGAATACACAAATCACAAAACAGTACCTATATTTTGCCTATGCATGGAGGTATTCCTGATACAGAATAAAATTTAGAAGTTAGTTATGGGGTTTGTGTTGCTGTTTCATCAATATCTGGCTGCATTATTTTGCTTAATTTTCTTTATCAAAATAGAAAACATCAAGTAAAATAAATAATATTGCTTCATACTCTATAGGTATTAAATAAGATAGCAATTTATTTCAAAATATACATGACAAATGGTAAGTACATGTATCTGATATTATTGTAGTTGTAAGTACCAAACATTGAAATATCATATTTAAATATATATTTGATTTAAACTTAGAAGAAAGAAAATATGCACTCATTAATAATATAAAGAATTTAAGACATTCAAGCATTTTAAAACAATCTTTCAGTGAGGAAAGTTGTGCTAAGCAATATTTCTTTCTCAGCTAGACCTTTTATCTGTGTTGCTATTTTAAAATAGAGTAAAATGAACAAGATCTTGGTTAAAGTTGACATGAAATTTACAAAGTATTTAAATTTTATTTATTTACTTATTTTTGGTATGGGCACAGGTGGCTTATTCCTTTCTATAAACAAAAGTCACTCTTAGCAGTGGTTAGAAGATAATATGGGGTTTGAATCCAGGTTGGCAAGTACTCTACAAACTGTACTATTTCTGTGGACCAATATATAAGTTTAATACTTGTTAATGATTAAACAATATTTTTAAAATTTGTTAAAATACTGTAGAGTAAATGAGAGTCTCTAATCTTAGAGCCTTATCTTCTAGAAGAGAGTCATAGTTAATTCGAAGTTCACATCAGATATGATATACAATGCAAAAATTTTAAAAACTTTTAGATTATATAAATAAGTACTCTGCAGAGGAGTCACTGAGCAATTCTACTTGGGCCAGAAGAAAGAGTATTGCAATATATTATCTATTCTCTGAGCTTGCATTTCTTTTCTTAGGTACTAAATGAAAAAGTTGAGGTTTCTGAAAGATTACATTTTCTTTTTTGCTTTCTTTTGCATTTACCTATTTTGTATAAGCAGAATACTATGGGGGAAGTAGTTATAACAGATACATTATTGGAACAGATGTAAAAAAAATAACACTAGTTTTGAGGCTAGAACTGTAGGAAAGTACATAAAAATAGCTATTGTACAATGTTCTATCTTTCACAGATAACAGGAAATTAAATCTGTATGAATATATATAATTAGTATGGGTGCTATCCTGGGCTGAATTTTGACTATACCTTATTTAGGTTGGGACTTTATATAATCAGTTTTTGAAGTCTTTTGTATATCTTTTCCATTTTTTGTTTTTAATAGTTTGGTGGGGGGGCACATCTGGTAATGCTTGAGTTAATTCTGTCTCTGTACTATTAGGCACTGAAGATCAAACTTGGGTGGGTTGTAGTATCTCTTCAGCCTCTATCTCTTCTATGTTTTGCAGCAGTCAAAAATTAATTCCACTGTAATGACTACCATTATCTACATATAATACATTTTTTGTCTTTGCTTTTGGACCGTCTATATGGTCCTTTGCTCTGCTCCTGAATCTGTGCTCATATTTTGGTCTTATTAGTATCTTAGTAGTATTATTATTAGGCATTACCAGAAATCAAACCCAAATCTCATTTTTCACATGCTATTAATTCATTGAGTTGATTTAATAAAACTTTATGTGTTATTTGATGCAAATAAGTATGTTATCAAACAATTTAAATTGAATTATTTCATAATATTACTTTTATTGACCAATTATTCCCATGTTTCTTCCTTTTACAGCTTAGAATATTTGAAGATATTACTAATATGTAGAGAAAAACCAAATTTTAAGTTTAGATGATCTTTCTCAAAATTATATACTTCACTTTTTATGTAGAATAATCCTCTGATAATTCTAAGTGGTAAGGTAAATGATGATGAATTCTTATAAATACGATGCATGCTTATAAGGAATGGCATGCTGCTGGATACAGCTGCTAACATGGACATGTACTGTGACACATGTTCAAAATGGTGTCTATTATGATTACATTTTTAGTCAAATGTGCAGTTTTAACTACACAGAGCTGCAGCAATCTGTGTGTTAAAATAGATTCTGTTAAACAATGTATCTATATAAAGAAGACTTCAAATTACACTGCTAATAAGTAAAATTTTTGGACTTCATTGTTGGAACAGACTACATTTTGTTATGAGATCTTTATTCCACACTTCATTGATTGATGTAATCCAGATAGAAAAATGAGGAGGTAAAACCACTATTTACTAAAAACAAGATGTGTTATCAGAACTATAATTTTCTTTTTTTTAAATTTTTTAATAAATGTTTATTTAAGCACCATGTTTACATGCATGTTTTGTAGTTGGGTTTCAATTGTAAACAGAATAGTACATGAGATACAATGAATCCTGGAAATGATTATTCCTGTCTCATGTTTTAAATAATATTGTATATTAAAAAGATATATATAAAATAAAAAATGATGCAGATGTATGATAAATATATATTAGTATATAATGTATATAATCAGAAAACATACTCTTTCAAGTCATGGTTTTTCTCACTATATCTAGTTGTTCCTACAATAACATTATACTCTATATGCAGTGAGGAAAGCGATGACATGAATTAGTAGCCATAATATTTTGACATTTCTGGTTCCCCTTTAACTTCCTATTCTATCTAATACTAGAATTTCTCAACCTCTTCCTTTTACTGTTCAAATCATTCTGACTTTTCTATCCTTCATAATTTTCTTATCTATCCCTCCTACATCGGAAGCATTTCACTTACTGCCTTTATTCAGCATAATATGAATACTTCTCCTGATGTCTTTGAAGTCTATATTTTAAATTTTCTTGTTATAACATCTGAAACAACTTGCCGTAGATATTATTTAAATTTTTTGACATGATTATTTTATTAATATAACTAATTTTCTGCAAGTTTTTCAACTCATGAAAATTGTATTTGCATATCAAGGTCATCTTAAACCATAGTTGAAAACAGTGTGAATGAACACACACAAAAAATGCTATGATGAGGATTGCTTGAATAAAATGAAAACACAGGGGTGAGGTGATAGCCTGGCAAAAGGGCACTTGCCTTACTACTGTGGAGGTTTAATCTGTAGCATCTCATACAAGTCCCTCTGAGCCCACCAGGTATGATTCCTAAGTACAAAGCTAAGAGTAAATTCTGAGCATTGCTGGTGTGGCCAAAAATAACAACAGAATTTTTTAAATGCAAAACTGTCATAGATGTATAACTATAAAAGTTAATTAGCAAATTCTATAAACCAATATTTATAATTTCAGCTAAAGGGAATCCCTTTTGCTTTTGCTGCCTGGTAATTGTGATAGAGGAGGAAGCTAAGTTGTTTCATTGTCTGCTAAAATCCATAGGCAGTGACAAGGCACACTGTCTGCTTTAAAAAAAAATAAATTCCTGTCATTTTTCAACTACTTCATGTAGGTGTGATGACAAGATTGCAGCCCATTTTCATCTTCTTTCCAGACTGTCACATAGGGAAAACAAATAATATTTCTCATTTGATATTCTGTCCTGTGGGAATTTTATTACAGTTTTTTACCTAAAACACAAGTGAAAATTTTGACACCAACTGCATAATATACAAAAAGTCTGTTCTTTTATGGATGAGGAAGTCATTGCTTAATAAAAGCTTTCCATTGTAAGGTCAAATAAAATATGGTGTCCATTTGTTATAGAAACCATATAACATTGATTTATTTTCTATTTGTACTTTTCATCACAAATTACGTTTTATTACTTTTTACAACCAAAATTTTTAGTTCTTTCAGTAATATTTTTTATTTATTTTGATTTTTGTGTGACACACCCAGCAACACTCAGGGGTTATTCCTGGTTCTTCACTCAGAAATGACTCCTGGCAGGCTTAGAGGACCATATGGGATGTGGGGGATCATGTCAACACATGCCAGGCAAACACCCTAACCTCTGTGCTAATGCTTTGGTTTCATCTTCTAAGTATTTTATTATTTTTATTTTCTTTGTTTTTGGGCCACACCAAGAGATGCTCAGGAGTTACTCCTGGCTCTGCTCTCAGAAATCACCCCTGGCAGGCTCAGAGGACCATATGGGGTGCCAGAAATGGAAGACAGGTTACCCTGGGTCTACTGCTTGCAAGGCAAATGCCCTATCACTGTGCTATCTCTCTGGTTCCATCTTTCCAGTATTTTAAAAACATTTTTACCTCAGCTGGTGTGTGCTAAGTAAGCCCTTTATGATTAACCTACTCTGAAACAAGTATAAATGTTCACATTTAATTAATAAATTATTCAGTTCTAAATGCATTTTATGAAACATAAGAGGTTTATTTTGTAAAGTTTCCTGGGATCTTGACAGTCATGGGAATTTTTTATTCTTATACTTGCTTACTGTCTTTGTCCTAAATCATATTCTTTAGTGGCCTATAAGGTGAAATAAAGTCCCCAGCTTCCCTGCCTCATGTGTCACCCTCATTAATAAACCTGCATTTCTGGTCCTCTGTTTATATCTGAGTCTTGTTAAAACTGGATACTGAAGAAAGCCCTGAGTCTAGGCTACATCTTGCTCTATTTACTATTAAATGTGTGTAACTCTGATGGCTACTGATGAGAAAGGAGCATGGTTTGGTTGTACTGATTTTAAGTTAAGCATCAGGAAAATTAAATACTAATTATGGTTGGAGGATTTTTTTTTTCAGAAAAAGTCCTTCTTTAATTTACTAACAAAAAATAAGCAAGATTTATGAAATACTAGTGTACTTATACCTACTTATCTATAAAAATAACCAATTTTACTCCAAAGGCTACAATGATGTAAATCTTGTCAATAAATCAAGTCTCCTATGAGAAGTGAGTAATGATGAATATTGACAATGAAAGTATAACAACTGGAGCTTACTATATGAGATTGCTATATGAAATTCAACTTATTATGTGAGATTCATTTTAAGGTGATCTTGACTAAACAACAACATGAATAAAAAAGAAGTATTTTGCTTAAGAGGCAAGTCAAATTATGTTCAAATTGTTCTGGTGTACAGCTTACTTTACAAGTAGAATATTTATATAGTCAAATGTTTACTTAATGCTATTAGTATACAATTTGTATGACTGGTTTTCATTTGATCAGTCAATGATTCCCCCAAGCAGGCACTGAGACATAGATATGTTTCTATCAAGGTACAAATTCCTCACTTATGCTTTTGTTGTCTTACTGGTCTTCAATAACCACTCATATGTTCATTTCCTCCAATAAGAATAAAAATCTATTTTATAAATATTCACCCTATCTCATTAAATGACAGAAAGTATTTTATTTGTGTGTGTGTGTGCAACATTTCTAGAAGAACAGCAACATCAGGTAGGTGGGTGTGTGGAGTGGATAAAGCAATCTTCTATTTTCCTGTTCTAAAAACTTATTTAATGTATTGTTCTCATAGAGGGCATGGCAAATATTGAGTTGATAACATAAACTACATGTGTTCTTAGCCAAACATCTGACAAGAATCCTAAATAGAATTTTAATATGTTTTTCTTTTCAACTAATTATTTTTTGAGCCACTGTAATTTATACTGCTGCTAAGGAACACAGTTCAAATACCATATCCACCAACAGAAATGAAAGGTCATTATCTCCCAACAGCACCAAGGTCTCTTCCCATTTCTCCCCCACCTAGATAAACTTAGGTTTATTCTTTTTTTTTATTTTACGTATTTTAATTAAAGTGGATTATATATCTTTTACAGTAATATTTTAGGTACATATTGATATTGAATCAGGTGGCATTCCTGCCACCAACTTTGTCCTCCCTCCACCCTTGTTCCCAGCATGCATCCCATATAAATTTTTTTAAATTTTATTAAATATATTTTTTATTTAAGTAACATGATCATATTTGGGTTACAGTCATAACCAGTACCAGAACCAGAACCAGCTCCTCATTGAATGACACCCTCTCGGTCCTCAGCTCATGCCTATACAAACAACTACAACCAACATGCCTGGTGACCCATGCTTGGTGGCCCCTCATGCCCCCATCAAACTATGGACTGTTGCATGATACCAGAATCAGCTTCAGCATAACCCCTAGTTCAAGGACAATATAGGGTTCTGTAATGCCACAAAACATGTCTCAAACTCAACTATCACCTGTTGTCTTCAAATTCCCTTGTTTTCTTTCTTTTTTTTCTTTTTAAAACATAAAAGGGTCACATGCATCAATTTTGTATATCTCAGATGTATTCCCTTACATCTATAACTCTTTTCAAATATCCTCATATAGTGACAATTTTGCCCACTAGATTAGTTATTTGATTTTTGATTTTCCCCCTGTGAGATCTGTTTTATAAGTAATACTGGTAGAAGAGTAACTCTGTATAGATTTCACGTTTATACCAAGTTACAGGAAATGTTGGACTTTATTCGTTGGCCCCCAGATGCACCAACAATATCTTGTGGCATTGCTTCTCTTTGGCATAGGCACATTAAAATGGGAAAATAATACATATGCAAACAAGTTTTTATCTAATAGAGATGGGAACACAAATTTGGTAATGTAATTAGGCCTTTTACCCTGAACATTGGCATAATGATTTGGCTCAGGCCTCAGAAGAATGGGCATCGCCCACACACACTTGAACTATGGAAACAACCACAATTGTCTTTAACATTCCCAGGATCCAAGCCTCTACCAGAGAAAACTTAGGTTTATTCTTAAATGAATTCGAGCTTATGTTGCCTTTGCCCATTCATTGTTCTGTTACTATGTTTTTTCTTATGTTATCCAGTGAAAGATCATTAGGTATCTATCTAGCCCTATCCTTGTAGATTCTATTGATCTGATACCATCTAGTTTTATACAGTTTGCTGCAGTTTGGATGATTTCTTATTTCCTTCTGTCTGAGTAGTATTATTTTGTGTGTATGGCACAACTTCTTTACCTGAACAATCACCTGCTGTTAAGCACTTAGGTAGTTTCCAGATCTTGGTTATTGTGTATAATGCTTCAGTGCACTTAAGGTTACAAATGTCTTGTTAAAATAGTGTTTAGGGGCTCTTAGTGTAGAAGAGAAATGGACTAGCTGAATAACATTGTAATGAAATTCCTAGTTTATTTTTTGTTTGTATGTTGTTTTGCTTTTTGGGACACACCTGGTGACTCTCAGAGTTACTCCTGGCTATGCATTCAGAAATTGTTCCTAACTTAGGGGACCATATGGGACACCCGGGATATTGAACTGCAGTACATACTGGGACAGCTGCGTGCAAGTCCTACCGCTGTGCTATAGCTCCGGCCCCCCCCCCCTTTTTTTTTAATTCTTAGAAGTGTCTCTATTATTTTGCAAAGAGGTTGAAGCAGGTGACATTCCAGAAGAGTAGATAAGGGTTTCTATGTACCTAAATCCTCACGAGGACTATATGCTTTTTGTTCTTTTTCTCATTCATCACACTATTTATTTGGACATTTTAAAATATTTTTTGTAAACTTTAAAATAATTTTTATTAAAGTACTGCGATTCACTAAGTTCCTCACAGTATAGTATAGGCATACGATGTTCCAACACCAATCCTACTACTAGTGTAACTACTCTCTGCCAATGTGCCAGTCAATCTTCCTTCACAGTCCTCAGCCAGCCTCTTTAAAGTAAATTTCTAAGTTTGGGTCTCAATCTTACAGTATTGGTTCTGTGATTCGGATTAATGCATATTCTACAATGATACAAAACTGGTGTTCCTGATGCCCTATATCCTACCTGCCTCTTACAACTCTTCTCATTTTTCATTTCTTGTCTTTTACATTTCTACAATCTAGAGCCAATTATAATCTAAGGTATGTGTGTTTTAAATTTTGATTTAAATTTATGTCATTATAAGTGAAGGAGTGTTGTTAGTCTTCCTTGTTTTCCATCTTTTACTTTTTATTTATTTATTTATTTATTTATTTATTTATTTATTTATTTATTTATTTATTTATTTATTTATTTATTTGCTCACTCAGCAACACTCACGGCTTACCTCTGTCTCTGCACTCAGAAATTGCTCCTGGCCCAGGCGATCCAATGGGATGCCAAGGATCAAACCTGCCACCTTCCTGGGTCAGCCATGTCCAAGGCATATGCCCTACTGCTGTGATATCACTCCAGCCCCAGTTTTCCATCTTTTAAAGAAAAGTCTATTCATCTTTTCCCTCTGAATTATTTCATTCAGCATAATAGTTTACATGTTTATTCATGATTAGGAAAATTTTATTACTTCATTTTTCCTGATGGCTGCGTGGTATTCCATTGTGTGTATATACCACTGTTTCTTTAGTCACTCATTTGTTGCCAGGCAACTGGGTAGTTTCCAGATTCTGGCCCTTCTAAATAGTTCTGCAATGAATATAAGCATGCAGAGGGCAATTTTGTATTGTGTTTTTGTGTTCCTGGAGTATATTCCTAGGAGTGGTATAGCTGGATCACATGAGAGCTCAATTTCCAGTTTTATTTTTTTTTTTTAGGAATCTCCATATTGCTTTACATAAAGGCTGGATTAGACAGCATTCCCACCAGCAGTAAATGAGAGTTCCTTTCTCCCTATATCCTCTGCAGCATTAATTGTTCTTATTATTTGTGATATGTGTATCTGTGGCTTGAGATGGTACCTCATTGTTGTTTTGATTTGCATCTCCCTGATGATAAATGATGTGGAGCATTTTTTCATGCGCCCGTTGGCTATTTGTATTTCTTCTTTGAGGAAGTGTCTCATTTCTTCCCCCATTTTTGATGGGGTTAGAAGTATTTTTCTTCTTAAGTTCTATCAGTACTCTATTTCTTAAATATTAGCCCCTTATCTGATGGTTATTGGGTGGATAGTTTCTCCCATTCTGTGGGTATGCTTTGTATTCTCATCACTATTTCCTTTGAGGTGCAGAAGCTTCTCAGATTAATCTAGTATCATCTGTTTATCTCTGCTTCCACTTGTTTGGACAGTGATATTTCCTCCTTGAAGACTCCTCAAAGTCATGGAGTGTCTTACCTACATTTTCTTCTAAATATCCATTATGATTCTGTGTCTGATATCAAGATTTTTAATCAAGTTGAATTTGACTTTTGTGCATGGTGTTAGATGGAGTTCACTTTTTTTGCATGTGGCTAACAGAGTTGTCCCAACACCACTTGTTGAAGAGAATTTCCTTGCTCCAATTTATGTTACTTGCTCTTTCATCAAAGATTAATTGTATGTCTAGGAAATATTCTCTGAATACTCAAGTCTATAGTATTGATCTGATGGTCTTCCAATACTATGCTGTTTTAATAACATTGCTTTGTAATACAATTTAAAGTTAGGTAAAATGTTGTTTCCTGTCTTCTTTTTCCCAAGTATTGCTTTAGCTATTTGTGGGTGTTTATTCTTCCAAATAAATTTCAAGAGTGTTTGATCCACTTCTTTGAAGAATGTTATGGGTATTCTTAGGGGAATTGCATTAACTCTTGAGTAATGCTTTGGGGAACGTTACCATTTTAATAATGTTAATAATCCCAATTCATGATCAGGGTGTGTGTCTCCATTTCCTCTGTCCTCTTTTATTTCTTGAAGCAATCTTTTGCAGTTTTTTTTGTATAGATCCTTCACAACTAACTAACATGTGTTCATCTTTTACTAAACAGGGATTTTATGATTGTTGTGAGAATTATAATCTTAGCCATTTTGTGAGGTAATTGTTATTTTCACAAAATTTTCTGGTAAATTCTCGACAATTATATAATAGATCTATCACGTCTCAATCCCCAACTTCAACTCTAAAAAAAAAACTTTGTCAAAGAGTCTCTTTTAAAAATTGTCATATGTATTTTTTAGGAGAACACTGAAATCTTTTCTGAGAATACTACCAAATGTGAATGGAGAGGCCCTGTGAAAGGATACTTTTTCCCATATTATGTAGAATGTTCCAGAGGGATTTACTGAAATGAGCACATTGCCTCTTACATGAAGGCCAGGATTAAGGGATTTACTTCAAAAGAAAGAGCTTCTGACATATGGAAACATATTCCTTTGAACCATATGATGCCAGGGGCAAAAATAAAATATCAAGACACTGATCAGTGAAGTGATATCCTTTTTAAAAAATACCAAATCTGTATATTTAAAATAATAAAATATGTGAGTCATAATGGATTCTAGAACTCTATTTTTTAATATTAAACAATACTTCTATTTCTTCACAGAAAAAATTTTTGTTAACACTCAGATCTATCTTTTTCTATATACAGACATCTTTGGTGAATTGTACTGAATCTCTAAGAACATAACTATTCCAGGTAATAATTTTCATAATTTTGAATATTCCACTTTGGATTTGTACTTGTTGTTGAACATAAAGCTGGAACAGAATAGGTAATTCATAACTATAATTTACAAGCATTTAACTTGATATTTTTTAAACAAAATTTATTTTCTTTAAAATTAATAAACCCCAGCTTACCACTTTTCAACATTATCTTTAACCATTCTGTTTTTAGAACTGTCCAGACTCTAGCATGCAGTTACATTTTCTCCTATGCATAACGAGATTGATTCTGGTGATACCATAATAAAGACAACAGTAATCAATATGTCACTTGAACTTCTTCCCCCATTTCTTTTTTGCAAAGGAAAGAGCAAACTATTCAAATTATTCATTCAAGATCAAAGTATTCAAGAATTCATGCATAGAATATGTGAAATATTTCTTCCCATGAATAAAAAAAGACTTTGCTTTACTGCTTTGCATAAGTTTACTACTTCTAGAATCATGTTGAGATCTGTTATTGTGAGCCTGGAAGTCCTGTTAGAAAAGAAGAGGATTCATCAAATTTTATTCAAAGTGACATTTTCCTCTTGCACACTTCTGTTGTAGTGGTAATCTCCTTAACAATAAAACAATCAAAAGAGGATGATATTACTGCCTTGTTTTTTTTTTTAATACTGTGTAGTTAGAATTAATTCTGAACACTAAAACATAGAATTTAGGATACTGTCAGTCTCAGGTAAAGCTTTGTCATGTGAGACATTTGAGAGTTATTGTAAATAAAGTGTTCTCTTTTATAATTAATTTGATTCAAAATCTCTTCCTTTCAGTAAAAAAATCTGCAGATAATTTATTTTTTAAATAAGGCATCTACATCTTGAAAAGTCATGGTAAAAAGTAGAAATGCACTGCAAATATATGAGAAAATATTTTAAAAGAGACTTAGTGATATTTTGAATATATTTGAATATCAATTTTAATGTTCATTCAGTTCTAAAGTAATTGATTCCTCATAAAATATTTTTTTTGAAATTTTAAGATAGATTTTTTTCTTGGAAATATTACTAATTAGGTTTATATAAAATGTAGACTGTAACTTTAAGAAAATAGATCTTTTAATAATTTTAGGTTCCTTGTGAAGTTAACCATGTAGAAATACAAAACCTCGTTTAAAGGTGGAAATTTTAATGCTTTTTATGTTAGAGTAAAATAGTTTTTTTCAATTTTCTCTATTCCTTTCTATAGATGTCACTGTAGCATAGGACAATGAAAGAGAATTTCTTTTCTTCTGAAAATTTATGACTTCTACATGCAAATGAAAAAAAAAGTCGTGATTTGGTTTATTATGCTAAGGTTGTCATATCAACAATGAGGTTTCCAAATAACTAGTAGAATAAATTATTTTATAGATTTATTTGTGCAGCTTCATAAAAAGGACCAAATAGAAGACATATTTTTACCCATGATTATGTGGTAATTAAAAGTCATTATACAATATTATGCATTAAATTCACATTACTAGGAAGAGTTCAAAATGAATCATTTGAATGGAATCAATGCCAAAAGACTTAATGAAGATTTGCAGCTTACAAGGAAGCATTGTTGTTTAATGTTTGTATTATATTTTCAATAATTGATTTTCAAGTCTATAGTATGATTTGCATACATTTATCCTTCAAAGAGCTAGAAAATATAGTCCTTTAGACTCTCTTTAGAATGACTCCTGACAGAACCATGGAGCTCATTCTGTTAGACAGAGTGACTTATAATCTTCTACATATGCAAGTATATAAGCCAGTTTTTAAAAAGGTTTCCAAAAAGTTAAGAAAGTATGAGAAAATTAAGCATTGATTTTTTTTTAAAGAATGCCTTGGGGATGTTAGAGTCTTGTTACACATTCACAGACTATATTCTCAAAACATCTTTTTATAGTTTAAACATTTTCAATTCTGTTTTTTAGTTGCTTGTGTCTCAACTTGAGAAAAGCCTGACCTGAATGTAGGCGAGTTAGATGTTTTCTCTTCTTTTACTTGATTGGAACTTCCTTCAAGATGTTTGATTTACTACATTTCTGAGAAGAAAAAGAAAAGTTTCTTTCTAAATTTCACAATGTAGTTAAAGAAAGCCAAATTCTACCAGGCAGTAGCAGTACATGGATTTTACATCAATAGAACACAGATATATTTGTTTCTGGAGAAAATCAGTCATGTCCAAAAAAAAACATCCTGCTTGCTTTGTCTTTCCTAGAATGATTTTATTCTTCACACTTCTGTTTGGTTTATCCAAAAAATGTTGTTTGTTTCAAAAATTAGTTGGTTTTACATAGCTAAAGCATCAGGAAAATAACTTGTATTGAAATATAACTAAATGAACTACTGTGTTAACTGAATTTTCCTATTTTAAAAATATATGGTTATACCTTGCTTTTACTATCTATGTACGTGCTGGGGCATCTTGTCTAACCAATTCAGGTGTGTCTGCTTCATTATTGCCAACATCTTTTTTTATATCCTTGGAGATATTTTATATCCTTAGAGACATTTTAGAGTGTCAGCAAGTAGAAGAAAAATATTTCTCCCTTCAAATGACATTGCTCTAGTATTATTATGCATGCCAAGTAGTTCAACTTTGGACTATATGTGTTTCATTCCCTTTCATTTTTTTGTGTGACATAGTTGACTCGAAACAAAAGAAAATCATTTTGAGATTCATGGAAATGCTATATACACAGGTATTACAATAAACAATCTTCCTATACTGTGCTTGGTTTCTTGTTACCTGCCTATGCATTACTTCATTGCTTCTGTATCTTATTTTCAATTGTAAGCTCTTAGGCAAATTTGCTCTATTATCTTTCAGGAGAAGTCAATCTATTTTCATCTATTTCTGTCACAGAAAACAAATGAACAAAAATTTTAAAAACCTTTCCATTCTAGTCCTTTCTCGTTTCTACTTTTATACTAGAAGGTGAGGATAATGAAAACCTGTGAGTGCTATATGGCTGGAGTCAACAGAACAAAGGAGAGGTGACTATTGGAAAACTTCCACTTCATTATAAAATATTTACATAATAAAAGCACACCCACCTATATTAACAACATTTGTAAGTGCATGATAACCACTGAAAATAACCAAATTTGATAAGAATTCAAGTGATATATTGACTTCAGGATATCTCCTCCCCTCAATCCCTTTTTCCTGAAAAATATGAAAAGTCCATCCTTAATTTATCTTCTCTATTTATTTACATAATCTAGAAATCTGTGCAGAGATCATGCTTCTTTCTCTGGAATATACTTGCACTCTGGCTCTTAGAGTGTGTGCTGTTATTTTAATATTCCTTAACAAGTATTTTCTTTATATCTCTAACTTGTGCTTGGACTCTTTATGTGTGGGCTAAATATATATTGGAACCAATGCAGTACCCAAGGACTATCGTCTTGATTGATCACATCCCGCATCAAATTTAACAAAATGCTTACATATGCTTTTCCATAAATAGAATACCCAGGCATGTCATTAATTGTTTCAAATAGTGAGAACACTTAAAATAGCAAAATAATTTCTTTCCTTTCCAAACATAATTTCCCTTAGGATTGTTAAAACAATCTTGACCAGTGTTTGCCAAACTTGAATGTAAAAACAAGTTAACTGAAGAGTATATTGAAAGTCTATCCTAATTCTGGAATTCTCAGGAGACTCTTGGGTCTAAAACTCCCAATTTCTAACCAAATCCCTGTGGGTGACTCATGATTTATAAGCTACATTTTATGCAGCTGAGCTTTAGAATCTTTCTACCTTGTGGGTGAAGAAGCTGAATCAGTGCACTGTGAGCCTTTTTTTTTTTCTATTTTATTACTACAATATAAAATTTAAAAGTTCCAAAGCAAGAATGGATAAGCATTTGTATATGCAGTATATGCATAGATGAATGGATGTCAATTTTTTTGTGCTTTGATAAGTTATTTTTCCCATTTATGCTTAAGTGGTTTGAGATTATTTACTCATCACCAATGTTTCCATATTAATTGAGCTCAAAATTGACTTAGAAGAAGCTAAAATACAATATTTTTGAGGCTTGGAAAAAAGTTTAATCTAAAAAATAGAGCTTTGGGAAAACTGAGAAAACTTATCTTCAAATAATCACAAACTATGTGATAGAAAGAACAGGGATATTTTAGCACCATATATTAATATGAGCTTTCCAATAGAAAAATAAATGCAATCAAACAGATGGGCTAAGACACTGATGGTGTAGAAATTAATTTTCTATGATGAATCATTTAGCTGGCAGGCAATAAGCAGTAATTTGAAAATATGAACTTTATTTTCAGTAGACTAAAATATCTCTGTCATTTTTTCATTGCTTTTTCTACTTAGGGCTACACCCAGCCATGCTTATGCATTATTCCTGGCTCTGCATTCAGGAATCACTCTTGCTAGTGATTGGGGATCCATATGGAATGCCAGGGATAAAGCCTTGGTCAGCCACATGCAAAGCAAACCACCTATTCACTATGCTATCTCTGGCTCCCAAAATTTTGCATTTTGAAAAATATTAAAGTTCTGAACTGAAAAGAAACATCTCTTGATATCTCTATTTTGCCAGATGATGGAACATAAATGTCCCCTTATTTCTATGTTGTGTTATAATTTCTTCTGAAAGCTATGGTTGAATGAACTACTTTTCTCAGATTAAAGTAGAAATTCCTACTGTGCCATTTAATATGGGATATATTAAAAAGTTCAGGTGTCTTAAGACATCCAGATTTTATACCGTGACACCAACTTAAAATTTTAGTGGCCAGAAGTCCACTCACCAATTATTAATAACAACATCTTCTGAAAATGAAAAGTTGATAAGGAATAGATACCTTAAAGTGTATAATTTGGACCCAGAGTGATAACATAGCAGGAGGGTGTTTACCTTGCATGCAACCGACCTGGGTTCAATCCCCTGCATCCCGTATGTCCCCAACCTGCCACGAGTAACTTCTGAGTGCAGAGCCAAGAGTAACCCAGGAGTGCTTTCTGGTAAGGCTCCCACAAAATAGTGTATCACTTATTTTTCATAATGAATAAAATAATCTGAGTCATATGGGAGTATGAGGGATATTGGGAGAAAAAGAATATCTTGAAGAGTGGAAATTTGAAATAAAGATAAATATTGTTAATGAAGTTTTGTTTAAATTTTAATTGAAAGCCATGCAGCATCACTTACATATATATTTTTAGGTAGAAAAAGTAAAGCAAAGAAAGGACAAATTGCTCTGGAGAAATAGCTCAGCAGTATGGCATTTGCCTTGCAAGCGACCCACCCAGGACCAATGGTGGTTGGAATCCTGGCATCCCATATGGTTCCCCTTGCCTGCCAGGGGCAATTTCTGAGCGCAGAGCCAGGAGAGTAACCCCTGAGCTCGGTCTGGTATGACTCCAAAACAACAACAACAAAAAAAAAAAAAAAAGAAAGGAGGAACTTCAAAATAGAATCCATTCAGTCTCAGACACATTCATGTTGAATCATGCTTATAACAGCAACTATAAATGAATGGTCTCTGAAGAGGACCTGTAGGAATTTAAACTTGAACAACAGAGAGACAAGAAAATGTTCCCAAACCACATAAAAACTTGTGTATATATTTGCAGTTGTTTTGGTGAAAATTTAGGTTTTGATAGATCCATAAAAGATCTTGGGATAAAAAACAAAATAATAATTAATGACTTATAGTAAGTGTATTGGTTTATAGGGATAGTGAAGGAGTGACTTTGACCATAGTTTATATTTTGTATTTTTGGGTTTCTGAAATTTTTCATTTTAATCTTAATTTTTTTAGATTCAAACCAATCTTGTAATGCTCAGTGCTTACTGATGACTTCGTACTCAGGAATTATAAACAGAACTAGATATTCCATATACAGTTTGAAGAAGATCTCTAGTCCTCCAATGTACAAGAAAAGCACCTTAACAACAAGGCCCAACCCACAATTATTTTAATTCTCTCAACTAATTTTCTTGCATTGTTGCTTAAATCATACTTATGATTACTTCAGAGCATGTACCATAAAATTCTTCAAACATGAGGCAAACTGAGATGTTACCATCCTCCTTCTGAGTCCTAGAAAAGGTTTGGACTTGCATAAACAAGAAAATGTTAGTGCACGAATGATAAACAATTTGTAAGATGCTACTAAGTCTACAGAAACAAAAATCCTACATAATTACTTTCAATCATTTTCCTCCAGGTTACCAAGAGCTAATCAATAACATATCTGCATTTCATTTTATACATCTTAAAAATTCTTTCTAGAAATTGTGTAAGAAGTTTTGAATGAAATTTGATTGTGCTAAGTTTATGGCCTGTCTTTGCTATATAGGACATAAGCTTTCCCTCATTTTACTCAAAAATAAATCTTTTCAGTGATTGGTTCTACACATTTGTCACTCTGTAAAATAGAAATTATTTTTAATTTGTGCCTAAAACTTTGGAATGTATTTGTCTTTTTAAGTTTTGGGCCACACTCAGCAGTCTTCAAGGTGTATTCTTGGTTGTGATCAGAAATCACTCCTAATGGTGCTTATGTGGTCCAAGATACTGAACTTAGGTCTACTGCTATTGCAATGCCTTGACACCCTACACTATCTGGCCCTAAAACAGGGTATTTTATAAAAATTTAAAAGGACAGTAAGACGTCAGCAGGTGACAGATATCACTTATCTGTGGTATATTAAGAGACACAAACAATAGCATAGGCAGAACTGGAAGATGGCAAGCACATGGCCCTTGTATTACAACACTTATACTACCAAATGGGAAGAGGAATAAGGGGACTGAAGTAGTGAATACAAACAACAATAGGGGCATTGCTGGAGGCATTTGGGCATTTTTTTCGATGAGGTGTTTTGTTGCTTGCTTTTGTTTGTATGTTTATTTATTTATTTATTTATTTATTTTTTGGAAGGCCATATCCAGAAATGCTCAGGGCATAGTTTAGAATTTACTCTTGTCTCTGAACTCCTGGTGGGTTTATGGTATGGTGCTTGGGATGTAATCCTGGTCATTCATATGCAAAGCGAAAACTCTCCCTGCTATGGTGTCAGTCCTGCCTTGGTACAGAAACTTTATTTCAATTACCATCAATTTTAACATTATTGTAACCATGATACCAGCAACAAAAATAAATACAAACAAAAATGAATTTAGTTGAAAAATAAATCTATGTTAGGAAAGTTTATTTTGACAGAGCATTAGTAGAAACTGCACAAATATAAATTTTAGTAATAGGTAAATTTATTATTATTCACTAGTTTATTAAATACGAACATTTTTATATGTCATTGTCCATTACTGATATCAAAAATCTGAACTTTTTTGCCATGTTAATATAGATAATCTAAAATGAATGGTAACATATAGTTTTGAATGAATATTACATTTTTCAGTCTTATTATATTTAATATGATTTTGTAGAATAATTTAACAAAGACACAGTTCTTTTTCATTTTAAGTACTCTTTTTCTGTACAATATGCCTGATGGTTTGCATTTCTATTTCTTGGCCTAGTGGAGTGCAATTCATTAATTCATTTGTTTAACAATATTTTTAAAAGCCACTTAAATAATTAACAATAGCAGATAAAAAACAATATTCTAGTACATAAAGTATGCTACACCTGAAGCAACTTACAATTCATTTATAAATAATACCATATTTTATATAAAAATATATGTTAGAAAGTATTTGATTGTTATATGGTATTAAATGAATTTCCGGAACTGCCTGAACTCTGCACAATGGTACAGCAAATTAATACAGAGTTATGCCAGTACTGAAGAATTAATACCACTGACCATCATAAATTATTTTTTAAAATTTCTCCATTGTTTGCTAATTATACCTTTCTCAGAAGTGGCCAAAGTTATATATTTCTGTTTCTGAATCTGCAAAAGGAACACCATTTACTCATTCTTTCCTGAGGTTCTGAATAAAGATTAGACTCGATTGCATCACAGACCTGAAATGAGAATGGCATATGTAAGACTGTCATAATTGTGGAATAAATTAGAGCTACAGCATGACAAGTGGCTTACCCAGGATGGACGCGGTTTAATCCTCGGCGTCTCAATATGGTCACTAATCCAAGAGCGATTTCTGAGCGCTGAGCCAGGAGTAACCACTGAGCATAGCTAGGTATGCGCACCCCTTAAAAAAAGAACTACAGCATGAGATATTTATATTTGTTTCATTATCCACCCAGTGAATATGATATTTATGATATGTTATACATGCAAACACATATAGAGATAGACAGAAATGAGTGAAGTCACATAATCAAATACATAAAAATGACAATGTTCAAATGTGTTGAGAAGTTTATCATATTTATATTTTTAGTTCATCTCTCAGCTCAGTCAACAGCCAGCTTTTTATTATTAAATATTAGAAAATATAGGTGACTCAGCAGCATAGTTATAGAAGTCTTTGGACACATTGTTGATAAGGTATGACTTTACGTTTAGAGAACTAAAACATAAATAGTTTGCTATGATTTTTCTATATGAAAAATACAAAAAGGTAATACTCGGTTTAAACTAAGAGATTCCTGAAAAGACAAAATAACTGGGATTAAGTTTGGACTTTTTTATTTTATTTGAGTCTTACTCAGCTATGCTTAGGGTTTACTTAGGTTCTATGCTCAAGAATCTTACTTGGTGTGACTCGAGGGACAATATGAAATGCCTGGGACCAAACTCGTCCATGTCCCAAGCCAACTGACTATCTCTCCAGCACCTGACTGATTCTTTTTTTTTTTTTAAGAATTCTTTCATATTTTGAAAACTCAATTGGTTGAAACTGTAATATGTTATTTATTGCTTTTTATTATTTGATTCTACATTTCTATAAATCCAGATAATGTGCAAGATATAGTAGATAGCATGATTGTTACTCCATAAATGATTTATAATTTGTCTAATAAAAATGGCATTACATACAACTGATGTTTGGATTTTATTGTGTGGATTTCCTATTTATGTTTTATTTTTGGTTTAGAGTGCAAAGTCTCAGAATTTTCTGTGATATTTATTTACTCTACATATCTACCAATTACATTTATCAAACTGGTAGGCTGTACACATTATTTGAATATGGTTAAGTCCAAAATCATATTGTACACATGTATCAAGAGAAGGATAATTACATTAAGAAACAAGAAATAGCTCCTAGTGGGATTCTATTCCACTAAAGAGTTATGGTTAATTATAGTCGTATTTAAGACTATTATTATTATTTATAATTGCATACTTTTTATTTTCTACTACCCTGCTTCCCAAGTATTCCTGATTGTTTTTATAGATTGTAACGGTTTCAAGTAGAAGATTTTACCACTCATATTGAAATTAAGTGTCTTGATCATTGGAATTCTTATACTGAGTTTTTACATAGATTATTATAAATTTGAAGCTTGCCACAAAGAGCAGTGAGTGATGTTACAGCACTAACTACAATGAGGCCTACTATGACAATAATAGCGAGAAAGAAGCAGAATGCCTGTCTCAGTGGAAGGCAGGGTTTTGGGGATGGGGGAGAGATATAGGGATATTGGTGACAGGAAAATCTCACTGATGAAGCGTGGTGTACATTCTATAACTGAAACCCAATTATGAATATTTCTGTAACCACAGTCCTTAAATAAATAAATAATTATTTTTAAAAAAGTCCCAATAATTTTAACCTGAAGAATTATTTATCTTTATAAATCACATCTTCACACAAATATCAGTATGCTCCTTCTAAATCAAAGTATTTGATTCTTACTCAGATGCCTTACCCATTAGGCCACATGGGAAGGTTGCACTGGTGAAGGGGGGTGTTCTCTTTTTATAACTGAAATCCAACTACAAACATGTTTGTAATCATGGGGCTTAAATAAAGATATTATTTTTAAAAAATGCATGCTGAGAACAGGGATGGAGGGAGGAAAACATTGGTGGTGGGAATGCCCTGATTCAATGTCATTATGTACCTAAAATACTACTGTGAATGATTTGTAATTCACTTTGGTCAAAATAAAAATTATTAATAAAAAAAACAAAAAACAAAAAAAATAAAACAAATTCAAGACCTTGCACATGACATGTGCCTTACAATCTGAAAAAAAAAAAACTGAAGTATTTGAGTTCCTTGCTCCTTTTTTCCACTATTCTATTATTTTCTTTTTTCTTTATGTTTATATGTGTGTGTGTACACATATAAACATACAAGATTTAAATCAGAGGCAACCATATAAAATAAATTAAGAAGATAAACACTGAATAATAGCTGTCATGAATGGAATATGCAGAAGCAATGCAAGAAAAAGTAAAATGAATATTTTACCTTTGGCCAAATGCACATGATAATTCATTGAAGCACTAAGTATGATTAATAAGGGTTGGAAACAGATTAGATATCCAATGGCAGATGAGTGGACCAAAAATATGTGTTATTTATATAAAGTAGAACTCTGCACAGCTGTAAGAAGTGATGAAATATAAAATTTGTGGCAACATAGAAGGAACTGAAAGACATAATCTTAAATGAAGAAATCTAGAAGAAGGATAAAAACAGGATGATAACATTCTGTTTTTTTTTTTTTTAAATAACCGACAGAAGGAATACAAGGGTTTAAAGTATGCATACCTATATTAACTTTGACCCTACTACTGGCAGGATAAATGAAGGGGAGAGGTTGGAAAAGACAGATCAGTTATCAAGAGAATTAGGGATCAAAAGGACACACATATATCAGTGGTGTTAAGGAATGATAGATCTAAATATTCAAACCACAGATTAGAAAGCTCTGAAATCTACTGAACTGAAAAAGGTGCCTTGCCAAGATGGCAGGTGATGGACTGGGTTATGAAAGGAAACAGGGAACATTGGTGGAATGAGGTTCTCACTGGTGGTGTATTGTATACCTAAAAACTCTCACCTATAAATAATTCTAAATCACTTTGTAAAACTTGTAAATTTTAATTAAATATACTTTTTAATTAAAGAAAAACAGGACTTTATCTCAATAAATTTAAAACAAATACCAGAGTGGAAGAGGAGGCTGACTCACAATTGAAAGGCTCCAATAGATTGTGCTGAACAGATATCGCTATTTTAGTAATATAGTAATCTATTTTATGGTGATGCAGGAAATTTAATTCCTAGCTACTATTATCTCAAAAATTAAGTTAAAATAATTAAGTAAGAAAATTTAAAGAAATATGCATTATAAGAATATGTTTATATGTTTATCCATATGTGATATTTAAGCATTATTAGCTACAGAAAGAATAAATATATTAAAATTTTAAATAAATATTAGTGAGAGATGAATGTTATTAAAAACAAAGTATCAAAATACGTAGCCTAAGAGATCAGTTTGCGTACTATAAAACTATGCCAATATAAATAAAATTTTTTTAAAATGCCAATAAATAATATTAGATTGTTTACCTTTAATTATAATTTGATTTTGAAATTAAGGACCAGATTACCATTGTTATATCATATTTATAACAAATTCAAAATGATTGTTGATGCAACCTATTTTACTGAAATATGTGTCATTGTGAGAGAGTGAATTTGAAATGAGAAGTGAAAATGTATTAATTCTAACAAAGCTGATGATCTCCAAGACCCTCAGAAGTAAATCATTTTTATTTCATAATATCAGAAGATTTTCTCATGTTGAACATTTGCCAGAAAGAATCAATTGATGTAGATCTAGAGAGATAGTGCAAAGAAAACCCAAGCTTAATTTTCAGCATCCCAGATGGTCTCCAGAGTTTACCAAGAATGATTCCTGAGTGCGGACCCAAGAGTAAAGCCTGCATACTGCCAAAATACAAAACAATTAAAAAATTAAAATATAATAATCAGGGGCTGGAGAGATAGCATGGAGGTAAGGCCTTTTGCCTTTCATGCAGAAGGACGGTGGTTCGAATCCCGGCATCCCATATGGTCCCCTGTGCCTGCCAGGAGCAATTTCTGAGCCTAGAACCAGGAGTAACCATTGAGCGCTGCTGGGTGTGACCCCCCCAAAATAATAATCAATGCTATAAAATGCTTAATAATAAAATATGTAGCACTTAGTGTTTTCACCAGATGAAAGACACAATACAATGTGATTTGCCTTATATTTATGGGCAATAATATTAAAAATGAGGAAAATTTGTATTAAAATACACTTAAATGTATTTGAGTGCTAGATATTTTGCTTGCATAAGTATAAGATGTAGTGTTTCAAGGACTTAAAATATTATATTCATTTAAATTATCTAGTGCAATTAATGAAAGCAATGAATGATTATATGTTATTACTTAATCTCTACTCATCCCATCTAAGTATTTAATAACTAGTCAATTTAGAATCATTAATAAAATAAAAATAAAAGTATATTTTTGGAAAAAAGTAAACTCGCTGTCAATTCTAGTATTTTTTTTCTAAATAATAATTTAATGTTGTACTAATGTTTTCCCCAATGTGGCATGATAAACTATTGCAATTGCTAACAGATTCCGGGAAACATAAAAAAATATTACTGTATTCAACCTTGAGTAATAATTCGAACAATGTCATATAAAGGGTACATTTGTGCTATATATATATGTTTTATGTAAATTATAATATTCACAGTGACAAAATTAAAAGTTGGCTATAAACATACCAATTTTATTTACTATTGTATAGTAGTAAATTATAAATTTCAAATTATAATCTATCACAAAAGAAAAATGTTCACAGAAATATGTATATTTTGTTCATTTCTGTAAGGCAATTCTTTTAATAATTGAGCATCTCAACATCTCATGCTTTTGATTCTGCTGTAGATCCTCACCTCATACTAAATTTTGATACATAGCTGAAATATATATATTTTTTTACCCCCTTCCTCCTCAGCTGAAATACTTCTAATATATAATATTATTCCTCTGGATTTCAAGTTTTCCCACCTCATTTTAAAATAAGGTTTAAGTGCCCTTCCTGGAGCTGGATTTTTAGCAGCACGGGCGGGCAGCTGGCAGACCTCCGTATGTGCCAGCGGCCTTTTGGCCTGGCCTAGGGTGGGGGGCCCGGACCTGGGTCACCCGAACCCCCTCTCCCCCTTTCCTCCCAATCTCCAGGTGGGTTTCTGGGAGGAGCTCATGGGGCACCCTGGGTTTTCCCCACTCCCAGGCCGGCTCTAGAGGGTGGATCAGGGGGTGTAGTTTGATCTGGGGGGAGGCAAATAATTTCTCAGCTATACTCAGGCTATCACTGGCAATTTCATACCAGTCTACATTTTGAAACCGCGCGGGGGCTAGCGCCCCCGTGCGATCATATGCTCCTCCCAACCATCAGTACCCCAGATTTACCCTTCTTAACTTCAGTAACACACAGCTTCAATCTCTGACCAAAGACATACAGTAGATCTTACAAATCCCAGAACTATTTAGAAGGACACAAATCGAACACATATTGAACACATATATCTTTTGAATATTTTATGGTTATTTTCTTTAACTGCTGTAACTCTCTATATATTCTTCTACCATGATGTTTCTATCCACTTTTCATCTTGTCTTTTCTTTGTAAGCTGTTCAGTAAGGATTGTGGTGGAACTGTCCCTCAGTTTGATGCCTATGATTGAACTATGTCATGGAAATTGCTGGTCTTGTTCCTATTGCCTCCAGATGCACCAATAACGCTTCGTGGCATTGATCCTTGTTTGCATAGACACATTAAAATGGGAAAACACTATACATACAGATTAGTTATTATCTAATAAATCTCATTACAATGTACCTTACACCCTGAATATTGATATAATGACCTGGCATAGGCCTCAGTTGAATGGGCATTCTCCATTCACGCTGGAACCAGGCAAGCTATCTACGAAACATCCAAGGTCTTTTATAGCAACAGTTGGAAGCAGTCCTCTACCAGGAAAGACACTACCGAGGGTGTGACATCGACCTCCTAATAAGACACTTCCGTTTACTCTGAGAAGACGTGACAACAACAATGACCTGCGAGAAGACATGACAACAACGATGACCTGCTCTACAGGACATGGTTCTATTGCCCCTTAAGTGTGAGGTGAAACGAGAGGATGCTCTGCACCATCTTGACTGCAATATGGGATATGCAGACTCCAGGATCTTTAATACAGAAGCATGATACCAACAACAGAGACTATGTGAGGAATGGAGGTGTATTGCCACTACAGACTATGACTTGAATTGGACAAACTAGTTTGCCTGGAGCCTAGAGTCAGTCCTGTGCCAGGAAACTTCAGGGGTAGGGTCTCCATGTATTTAGACCATAATTTGTCTTTCCATGTCCCTTATGTTTTGGTGGGCCTATGCAAACAAATGCCACTTTAATATCGTTTTTTACTATGTTCTCTTTACTCCAATCCTTAAGAAAAACAACCCATTAAAACTTTTGAGGTTAACTTAAACTAGTAAGCATGTGCATGGAACTAGATAAATGTACTTTGCCCTCAATGTTTAAAGAGTTACATAAGTCTAATATCTTTAGATTATATGGTGTGCTGCTAAGAAACAATATGTACTACAACTGGGGATTTGAGGGACAAAGTAATTGTATTGTACATGGGTTCAGTTTTGTTTTTCTTAATGTTCTTTGGCTGAAAGTTCAAGGCTGGGATATCATCGATGGAACTACTGAGAATCCTGTTTATGGGTGATTGGGCTTCCACTGTAACTTTACCCTGTCCTCTTTCTTTGCATCTTTGTTGTCATAATTAAAATAATAAAAAAAATAATTAATAAAAAAAAAATTAGGTTTAAGTGATACAATCTTAAAATTTAGTTTACTTCCCTAAAATTTATCTGTATGTTTATCACTAAGAACTGTGAATATCAACTGATATATTTCCTTAATACATATTTTTGATTGATGATTTTTTGTTGTTTTGTTTTATTTTTGGGGCCACACCCATTTGATGCTCAGGGGTTACTCCTGGCTAATCGCTCAGAAATCGCCCCTGGCTTGGGGGGGGCATATGGGACACCAGGGGATCAAACCGAGATCCTTCCTTGGCTAGCGCTTGCAAGGCAGACACCTTACCTCTAGTGCCACATCACCGGCTCCTAGAATGATGATTTTTAATGTACATATATATCAGGGTAAATTTCCAAATATATATTTTGAAAAACATATACTCCTTAAAAACATTTAGCTCTTATCTCATTTTTCATTTTTATATTACAAATATATTATTATGTTATATTTATATTATATTATGTTATGTTATGTTATGTTATGTTATGTTATGTTATGTTATGTTATGTTATGTTATGTTATATTATATTATATTTATTATATTATGTTATGTTATTTTATGTTATATTACATTATATTTATTATATTATATATAATTATATTATATATATTATAGTCATATTCAATTGTGAGCAATCAGTAGTACATTTTAAAGATATATAAAATAGCATAGAGAAAAACTATGTTACCATTCAAAAATGTGTTTTTTTGTTTTGTTCTGTTTTGTTTTTTGGGCCATACCAGGTGACACTCAGGGTTACATCTGGCTATGTGCTCAGAAATTGCTCCTGGCTTGGGGGACCTTATGGGACTCCGAGGATCAAACTGAAGTCCATCCTGGGTCAGCCACGTGCAAGACAAATGACCTACCACTATGCTATTGCTCTGGCCCCAAAATATATGTTTTTTAATTAGAAAGCAGTTCTCGATATATGCATAACTATGCATATTGTACTTTATTCTTTATTTTACTAAAATTTCTCCAAATATAGTTTTGACTTGCTCAAAATCCTGATCTTAAACTTGGTAGTATACCTATGGCTGCCACTACTTTAGAAGGGTTCCTAATAAATCACTAGCTTTAACAATAACTTTGACAGGAGTTAATATTGTGTTATTCCTATTAGATAATGAAGTCTTCAAGAGGTTAAAAGATTATCCATGGTCATTTAGTAAATGAAGGTGAGCAAATGGGAAATCATGGATGTCTAATGTGATGTTCATTTTATTATCTAACTGCTTTTGAATGAATAATTTATTCCTACTTAGAGACAAGAATGGACAGTGTGATTAAATGTTGATAATAGATATTGATGACCCCAATAATAACATTTTAATACAACTATTTAATTTTCATTATTGGATAGAAACAAAAATGAACAAAGACTCTGATTAGAGACAGTTATTCATAAGGAAAAATGAGTGTAACTAAAAAATTAGAATGTTATGACTGCAATTGAGATTTCAGAAAACATAGGCTTAAAAAGGCTAAACCTAGAAGATATATATTTCTATATACCTATAAATACTACATGGACAATCTACAATGATTTTTTAAAATTATAAATTGGCATAAACAACATTATGCACATTTAAATTGCATGGTTTAATTTTTACTTAGAAATATTAATGAAGTTATGAGCACAATAGTAAAATACAGTAAAATACAGCTCACATTTCTTTTTTTGTTTGTTTTTTTGGGGGGAGGGCACACCCAGCGGTGCTCAGGGGTAACTACTGTCTCTGATCTCAGGCTCTGGGCAGGTCCGGGGACCATATAGAATGCCAGGAATTGAACCCTGGTCTGTCCTGGGTTGACCTCGTGAAAGGCAAATGCCCTACTGCTGTGCTATCTCTCTGGCTCCAAATAGCACCATTCTTATCCTTTACTCCCCTATTCTTCTTTCCCTCAGGGTGCATGTAATTTTCACTATATCTAGAAGACAGTTTCATTTCTTATTAATTTATTTTCTTCATTCATTTTCTACATATTATTATAGATTTTACTTAAGATAACATTTCTTCACTTAAGATATTCAACTCAGTGACTTTTGTCACAAAGAGTATAATCTACTCCTGCAGTTCATTGAGTATATAATAAAGTTTCCTTGCCTATTCATTTGGCAATGAGCATTTAGGTTGATTCAATTTTTATTTTATTGTTAAGCTCTTCGGGCCAAAGAGAGAGCACAGCAGTGTTTGCCTTGCAAGCAGCCAACCAGGACCTAAGGTGGTTGGTTCTAATCCCTGCATCCCATATGTTCCCCCGTACCTGCCAGGAGCTATTTCTGAGCAGGTAGCCAGGAGTAACCCCTGAACACCTCTGGGTGTGGCCTAAAAAACAAAAAACAAACAACAACAACAAAAAAGATTTATGCTTTTAACCAAAAGTACATATATTAATTTCAAATCAATGTATCTTTGCAAAGTTCAAACAAATGATTGGGTAGTACTAGTCTATGTAGATTTTGTCTTTTCACTTTTAGTTTTTAAGATTTTTGGGGGTCACACCTGGTGGTGATGAGGGATTACTCCTGGTTCTTTACTCACAAATTATTCCTAGCAGCCTGCGGGACCATATGGGACTCTGGGATGATAGAACCTGAGGTGGTCACAAGCAAGACACATGCTAGGCTATCTATGGTAATAACTTTCCTTCAATTAACTTTCATGGTAGAAGTATTACATGGGTATCGACATTTATTATTTCCAAAACTTTTGGCATAGGCCATTTTCACTGATAAAACTGTGATGTCATTGTGATTTTAATAATAGCAAGTGATTCAAATATGTTTTCATGTCTCTGTGGTCAATATCTATCTATGTCTTGTTTCTAAAAGCATATATATTTATTTAGGTCTTACACCCACTTCTGTTGAATTATTTTATGATTGCTTATATTTGAATTAATTATATTTTATTATTAAATCCTTGTCAAATATGTGGTATGAAAATATATTTTCCCAAATGCTGTGCTGCCTTTTTTTTTGTGGTAGTATCTTTTGCTGAATATGTGAATTTCTATGGTTGTAGTCCCATTTATTTATTCTTTTATTTTCCTTGACATTAATGTTGACATATCAAAAAGGTCTCTAGTATTGAGGTCTTTGAATACCTCATTTACTTTTTTTTTTTTGTATTTCATGATTTGGGATCTAAAATATGTCTTCAATTCATATTGATTTTAATATTGTATATTGATTTATATAATAAACTGGCTCTTGGTTTAGTTTAGTTTAGTTTTTTATGTTGCTATCTGTTGCAAGTCAGCCCCTGAAGAGGTTGACTGATGGAGGGATGGAGGATGAGGTCTTTCCCCTTCAGCTCGGAGCACATGTCTGCCACCCTGTCTAGCCGACGGTTCCAAGGTGAAACGGCGGGTAAACAGCTCGCAGACAGTCAGGCTTGTGGAAATATTAGCTTTATTCGGTGGACAAGACTGAAGTCCAAAGACTCAGCCTCAGTTCCAGCAAAAAGCCCCTCACCTTCCACAGACCCTTGTTTTTATCCCCCAGAATCAGGTACCACCCAATGGTGGGGTCAGATACCAACCAATGGTGAAAGCAGAATCAGGTACTACCCTAGGGTGGGGCAGAATGCCAGGTCACACCCTAGGGTAGGGCACAATCACCAATCAGGTTAGGGTCAGTAACATAATAATCCCCTAAAATATTTACATACACAAGAATTCCCCCATTTGTTTTTAGTAAACAAACAATATTGTCTACAATTATTAAAGGAAAAACTAGTCAATAATAAAAGAGCGGCTGTTTGCATAAGCACATCATTTCATGACTTTATCTCTCCTGATGGCTACTTAACTTTCCATTGTATATTTACCATATTTTCTTTATCCATTCATCTGTAGAAAGACATTTTGGTTGTTTCCAGATTCTAGCTATTGTAAATAGTTCTGCAATGAATATAGGTGTGAGGAAAGCATTTTTGCACTGAATAATTTTGTTCCTAGGATATATCTCTAGGAGTGATATAGCTGGATCATATGGGAGCTCAATTACCTGTTTTTTGAGGAATCTTCTTATTATTTTTCATAAAAGCTGGACAAGACAGCATTTCCAACAGCAGTGAATGAGAATCTTTCTTTCTCCACATTCCCAACACTGATTGCTCTTGTTCTTTGTGATGTGTGTTAGCCTCTCAGATAATGACTTTAGAGAAGTAATATGGAGGATGTTCATAGAACTCAAAGAAAACATAGATCAAGTTGATCGGTCCACAAATAAGAATCAAGAGAATATGAAGATAGTAATCAGAAAACTCCAAACTAAAATAAAAGGTCTGAAAAACTCAGTAGATGAAACGAAATCCTCAATGGAAATCTTATTCAACAGAGTAACAGCAGATGAGGATTAAATCAGTGAGCTGGAAGATGAGATGCAAACAACTCCATACAAGAATAAATTGGAAAAAAAAAACTTTAAACAAATGATCAGACAATGGATAAAATTCTCAAAGAGTGTGAACAGATGAAAATATAAGTCTTTGTTAAACTCAACAGAAACAACATAAGAATCATTAGAGTCCCAGAAGAAAATCCCTAGGAAGAATCAACAGTCAAGGACATAATTAAAGAATAACTTACAAGAGCTAAAGACTACATGCAACCAAATCCTGCACGCCCAAAGAGTACCAGCTAAAAGATCCAAAGAAAAGCACCCCAAGGCACAATGACAAATCCCACAGGTAGGAATAGAATACTGAAAGCAGCAAGATCAAAAAGGAAAATTACATTCAAAGGACCATCCTTAAGATGTGCAGCATATCTGTCACAAGAAACTTAAGGCCAGAAGGCAGTGGTGGAATATAGTGTCAAAACTCAATGAAATGAATGCTTCACCTAGAGCACTGCACCCAACCAGACTCACTTCTTTCAGGTGTGAAGGAAGTATACAAAACTTCATGGATAAACAGCAGCTCTGAAACTTTACAGCCTCAAAACCAGTCTTTTGTTTTGTTTTGTTTTGTTTTGTTTTTGTTTTTGGGCCACACCCATGATGCTCAGGGGTTACTCCTGGCTATGCGCTCAGAAGTCGCTCCTGGCTTGAGGGACCATATGGGACACCGGGGTCCATCCAAGGCTAGCGCAGGCAAGGCAGGCACCTTACCTCTAGCGCCACCGCCCGGCCCCAAAAACCAGTCTTAAAGAAAAGCTAAAAGGCTTACTTTAAAGACAAGAAGGACCAACAGACACACCAAACATACACACAAAAATGACACTAAATTCCATGACAATTATCTCTCTCAACATCAATGGACTGAATGAACCAATTAAGAGACACAGAGTGAAAAATGGATCAAAAATTTGAATCCAACATTCTGCTTCTTTTAAAAACACATCTGAATAGTCAGAACATAGATTCAAAATCAAAGGTTGGATTAAAATCATTGAAGCAAATAACTGCCTTAAAAAAGCTGGAGTAGCCATATTAATATCCAATGACACAAACTTTAGACTCAGAAAAGTAATAAGGTATAAAGATTTTATAATAATGAAAAGATATGTAAAACAGAAAGAAATTACACTTCTTAATATATATGCACCCAATGAGAAACCCGCAAAATATTTAATACAATTGTTGACATATCTGAGACATCAATAGCAATACAACAATAGTGGGAGACCTCAACACTTCCCTGTCATTCCTTGGTGAGTCATCTAGGCTGAAAACCAACAAGAATATACTAGCTCTGAAAAGAGAAATAAAATAAAGTGTCCTAGTAGACTTATAGGGTTACTCTATCCCCAGAAAACTGAATACACATTATTATCTAATGCACATGTGTCATTCTCCAGCATAGACTACACGCTAGCCCATAAAATGTATTTTCATAAAGTCAAGAGGATAGAAATTGTACAGATTACTTTCTCAGATCACAATGCACTTAAATTAGAAGTCAACTACAAGGAGACACAAAAGAAAAACTGTAGCACCTGGAAAATGTTAACTTTGTAATTTTAATTTTTAGATCTGTCTTTCCATATTGCTACCAATGTCCTGTAAACCCTGAAAAATGGGCCCCACATCCTGTTACTTCTCATATGACTTTCTCTTCCATTTCCTTTCTTTCTTTCTCTTGCCTCTCCTCTGAGGTTCTGTAAATGCTTGGAAGCCCTCCCACTGTTGGGGGCTGCTTGAACCCTGAGCATAACCGAAACCTCTGAAACTTCAGACTCTGCTACGGATACAACCAGAGGCACACATGTCCGTGAGACAAAGGAAATAGCTACAACGTATCCCTAAACCTTGAAGTTTTATAATTTTATAAATTATATAATTTAATTTATATATATAAATTATATAATTATAAATTATATAAAATTATATAAAAGTTTTATAATAACTTTTCTTTTACTTGCCTATAGGAATTATAGGTCCCGCCTTGTGATGTTAAGATTAACAAAATGCTTCCTTTAGACAAAGTAGACCTCTGCTCCACCCCCAGGTGTTATTCCTCCCTATTCCCTGTTTTTTGACTTGTGCTGATAACCACCTGCAGGAATGTAACTAGTGAAAAAGGACTGAAGTTTGAAGTGTTGTATGCCATATATGGAATGCCTCCTGTCCAATGAGAATTTGACACGTTTGCCTTACTCCTCCCCACTCCCCTGTACCTGGCTTACGCAGGTACTGAGAAACAAATCGTGCCTTGTCTCTACCATATATGGAAACATTCCTTGCCCTAAAGGATGATTGGTCCGTTTGAATTTCCCCCTATGCATGTGTCTTTAAAAGCTACCCACCCCTTACAATAAACGCTTTTGAACAGCGTGAGTTGTCTTAAGCCTCCTTCTTACTAACCTCTCAAGTTTGATTCACAAATTGGCTCTGCTTGAGAAAACCCACGAATTACTGGAGACCTTCATTCCCACACCCCCCCCCCCCCGGTTTCGGGGGTCCCCTATCAGGGGTCGTGTATCCCCCCTTTATACTATGTCTAGTGAAGCAAGCCAAATAAAGAATGATGGATACAGAATAATATCACTTTAATGGTGTATTTAGAATAACTCTGAGGGAATGGAATAGACATTACATATTTTTTGACACACTCAGTTTTATAAGTGCTTAATGCTTGTAGGTTGCAAAAGGGAGACATCAAGTAAGAACATGCTTGCAAAGCACAGGTCTTTGCCATTGAGCCATCACTGCAACTGTATTTTAACTTCTATTTTTAAAGCAATTATAAGTAAATTGTTTTCTTTATTTTTTCTACCTCAAATCCAATTGTTTGCTTATATAAATGCAGCAGAATTGCTGATGGTGAATGTGTGTAAATGTGTACATTAGAAGCAAGATCATCAATGTTTGTTCTAGCTTTATTTATCCAAAAGATTTGAGATATTGTCCTATGAAGTAAAATATTTATTTTGAGAAATATTTGAACATGTGTTGTCTATTCTCTATTGTTTCTACATATAAGTTTAATTAAAGATGTAAAGATACACATTTATATGTTACTTTTTCCCCATGAAAGTTTCAATATTTTTCTTTAAGAATGATTATTGATTATTTAATTGTGATATTCTTAATATAAGCCATATTTGATTTAAAGTGGTTTTTTTACAGTTCTTTAGCAATGTGTAATTATTCTTTTTTTGGAGGGTGAAAGTCTTAGTTTAGATTATGGTCTCTACTGTATCTCCCTCTTTCACCTTCAGGTATTTCATAAATTTATCTGCAATTTTTACCCTTATAATAGTGTTTGAAAATCTTAGTAGTTGTACTTGATGATATTTTACCATGTCTCTTTTTCTACAAATTTATGGTTATGTATTCTGCTATATTTTATCTTTGATTCATGATAGCCTTTTTTAAAATTAAAATCTATTTCTTATGCTGCTCACATTAGAATGAGCTTCCTTTACTGTGATTTCATACCTAGAATTTCTCTTTTTATCATCATATGATATTATCCATATGCAGAGTTTAATGAACTAAATAAAATTCCTTAATGGAAACAACCCTGAGACACATTCAGCAAAACTATTATCGGAGAGTGTGAAGAAAGTGGTGCATAATTATGGAGGGAATCATGGAGTGTGGGGGATAATAATGACTTTAGTTATGTGGGAGAATATTGTATTATTATCTTTCTTGTGATAAATTGGTGTAATAGCATGTGTACCAAAATATTTCTTTCAAAATTATTATAAATAATGATACTTCATTTAAAATTTGATTAACAAACGTGTTTTATATATAATAAAATATACAACTATAAAATTAAGTATTATTTTTTGTGTCAACTTGAATGGAACTTAAGATATGTCAAAATTAATGCAGAGGGAAAAGGAAGAATTCTATATGATCTCACTCATATTATTCACAGAGAAATAAAACAAAGAAGAATATAATATGAAAAGATGGAAAACTCTTGGACTTCAATTACACACCTCAGTTGGGAAGGAAAAAATTTGGAGGAGACATTAAGGAAAAACCATGCAAGGTCAATATTGAAGAATCTTGGCACTGTTGTGTTGGTGAAAGCAAAGCAATTTTGCATGCTAAACACAGGTGCTAACATTACAATAACCATGTCAACTACACTATAGTTTTTGCAAAGCTATATAAGCCTAGTATTGCAAGGAATGTTATTGAAATTAATAAAAAATGAAAAATTAGATAGAATCCTTAGCAATAAGGGCACTTGACTTACACCTGGGTTAAATTCCTGTCATTTTATTGGTCCCAGTGTTAGCAGAAATATTCCCTGAGCAGAGATACAGGGTAAATCCCAAAACACTACTTGTGAGGCCCCCTACAAAATGAAAACCAAAATCATGTTATTAGTAGTGATATGTTCCTCCTAAAATTTAATATAATCATTTATTCTTGGTTTTGGTGTCAGATGGAAATCTTTGATGTTCCATATTTTTTTAATTTTTTGTTTTTGGGCCACACCAGGTGATGCTCAGGGGTTACTCTTGACTATGCATTCAGAAATCGCTCCTGGCTTGGAGGACCACATGGGACGCCTGGGGATCGAACCATGGTTCATCCTAGGTTAGTGCGTGCAAGGCAGACACCCTTGTGCCACTGCTCAAGCCCCTGATGTTCCATATTTAATCAATAATCTCTACCCCATGTTATCAAATTAAATTTTCTCTGTCAATTGTGGAGTCTGTTTATATTGTTTGCAGAGCTCATCTTCCTTCATATTAAGCTTTTTTTTCAACTAGTTGCATCTGAAGTAGATTTAACTAAAATAAGAGCCTATTATAAATTTCTAGAAAGTCAGTAATGTGGTACTCAATTTCTATCTTGTAAGAATTTTATTATATTTCAATATATACAAATATAATTTTGTGTTATTTATTACATGATTAAATCTATAACTATTTTATTATATTTATAATTATTTATTGTGTAAACATAATTTTTATTCAAGCTTATCTTTTGATTGATAAATTATTTGTGTTAGCTACTGTAGAACAGTAATAACACATTTTTATAAGCTAGATAACTAAAAACAATAATTTATTGCCTCACTATTTTTTCTAATTTTAACTTTATTATTATGAAAGGAAAGTGATTGACAAAGTTATTCATAGTTGAATTTTAGGCATACAACTATTCCAGCACCAATTTCACCTTCATTGTCAACATCTCTTTGTCATTTTTCAAAAGAAAATTCTTTATGTAGACCTGTTTTACTGAGTTTTTGCCTAAAAATTGCTTTTACTCTGTTTCATAGATTTTAGCAAATTATTTCTTCATTATCAGTAGTCTCAATGAACCCTTTTATTTATTCTTATTTTCTTTAATCCAGAAGTTATTTAGCAGCATATTATTCAGTTTCCAGGTTATAGAATATCTCCACATCAATTTTTATGTCGTGGATAAGATGAATGTTTCATATGATTCTTGTTAAATTCTGAGAATTAGATTTATATTTTTAAGAAGTAATATATCCTGGATAATGTTTCATATGCACTAGAGTATTTGTATTCAGCTTGTTTAGGATGGAAGGAACTATATAAAATCACTAGTCCCAGCTCTTCTAGTTTCTCCTTCAGAGTCTTGTGTCATTGCTGTTATACTGTCTACTGGATCTATTCAGTGGTGTACAATGGTATGTTGGAGTCTCATATAATTATTGTGATTCCATCCATATATTTCACTGGGCTTGTGAGGAAAAAGCCTTACCAACTTTTCTGAACTAACATTTGGTGTGAAAATGTTGATAAGAGTTAGTAATTCTTGGTCTATTCTCTTGATCAATACATAGTACTTATTCTTGTCTGTTTTTTTTTTTTTTTTTTTTTTTTTAGATTGAATGCAATTTGGTCTGATATAAGTATGACTACCCCATTTCTGTTGCATGTATAACCGTTTTCTATCCACTTTCTCTGAGGCTATGTCTGTCTAGTGATTTTAGATATTTTTCCTTTATGTAGAAAATAGATGATTTTGTTGCCTGATTAAGTCTTCCACTCAGAGATATTATTGACAAAAAGCAGCTGTGTTACAGTTTTACTCTGTAGGGTTATTGCTTCTACAATTGGCTATCTGTTTTACATAAATGGACTTTCATTAGTTTATTCTGGGCCTGTTTGGTTGTCACACATGTAATCAGCTCTTGTTTGTTTCATCCTAATTTTGCTTCTCCATTCTATCTAAATGAGAGGGTAGGGTAGTTTTTTCATATAGTAATTTTAATATTGTATATTACATCTTTATCTGTACTGTCATAATCAGTTGTGATTATTGTGTTATTTTGTTCCTGTTTAAGGTATTTCTCCCCCTAATTGTTTTAAGAAGTTTATCTCCGTGATCAGAGAGATATCACAGTGGGTAGGGTGTTTGCTTTGCATGCAGTCTTCCTGGATATGATCCCTGGCATTACCTCTGGTTCCCTGAATCTGCCAGGCATCTCTCATTCTCTGAAAAAGTTCTTATTTGAATCATCTATTTGTTGCTTGATTTTGCTGGTAAGTGTTTCCTTAACTTCTGTTGCCAGTGCAGTGATTATTGATTTTGTTCCTCATAAATTGGACTCAAACATTTTGATGGGATTGCAGATTTTCCTAGGTTTCTGTTCTTATCTGTGACAGTAACTGAGTTTTCTAGTGTCCTCAATGGGTATTATTTATGGAGATTTAAATTTCTACTTACTAGAGATTAATCTGTTTAATTGTTTATTCCAGAAGACTGCAAAATGATGTGTCTGCTCTGCATACTCTCTCTACCATGCATTGTTAAGAGTTACCAGAAAAATAATCAACTAGCTAATTGTTGGATTAACTGAGACTTAAGACTGTATACTGTTAGAGAACTAGGAGTGACACATTCTACCTGACCCTAATATAAGAAATGGATATTATAGTGCTTTTGTACAGACAGGTTAGCATAAGTGTGAGTTTGGGTTTGGAGGATAATCTTGAGAATGAGCCAATGCCTGTTCTTGAGTTGAGAAATACAGGCAAAAAAAAGAGGATGTAAGGTCCCCAGGCTTGAAAAGATATGGACCTTCAAGGTGGGTGTAGTCTACATAATTATTATAGACTATATATATATATATATATATATATATATATATATATATATATATATATATATATATATATATGAAGGCATTAAAGGAATTGATTCTTGTCACTGCACGTAACATGGATGTCTCCACTATAAGGGAAAGCATACTCCAAATGTGTCTTTTGGCTTTTCTGGTGAAGTGCCCGATTTTCCCCTAGAAATAATTCAGTCAGAAGGCCCGTCAGTGGATTACTGACTATATTTCTGACATGGCTGTGACATTATATATCACTTTACTTTTATTTATTTGGCTTTGCATCCCTTGCTAAATTACAGATATTTAGCCTCTGATATCCTGCAATCTTATAGAAATTTTCAGCACCAAGACTGATAAATTCCTTGCTGGCTAGTATATTTGCAACTCAAAGGTTGAGCCAACCAGTTCCCAGCAACTTGCTTTTCCCTGCTCTCAGCTTCATGGTGCTAAAAACAGCTTCTGCCTTTCTTGAATTCTACTTTCCGAAGGCTTTGAACTTCTTGCAAACCAGAACACCTCCATCTCATGTTTTGCCTTACCTCTAGCAGGGCTCTTTCTCACCTATATCCCGTAGTTATTTGATATGTAGATTCTAGGGTCTGGTACCATTGTGTTGTCTCTCCCAACAATCCTCTGCCCTTTGTTTCCCTGAAAATACCTTGCATATCAAAGTTGTGCTTAAAATGTCATCAGCTGAAAAGTAAAGCTTGTGGGGCCAGCAAGGTGGCGCTAGAGGTAAGGTGTCTGCCTTGCAAGCGCTAGCCAAGGAAGGACCGCGGTTCCATCCCCTGGCATCCTATATGGTCCCCTCAAGCCAGGGGCAATTTCTGAGCGCTTAGCCAGGAGTAACCCCTGAGCATCAAATGGGTGTGGCCTAAAAAAACAAAAAACAAAACAAAACAAACAGTACTGCTATGAACATCAGACTTCAGAGGACATTATTGTATTGTGTATTTGTGGTCCTAGAGTATATTCCTAGGAGTGATATTCCTGGATCATATGTGAGCTCAATGTATAGTTTTTTAATGAATAATCTATATTCTTTTCTAGAAAGCCTTCAAGGAGAAATAACACTGTCCAAACAAGTGGAAGAAAATGCTATTATATCAAATTATAAAGCTTCTGCACTTCAAAAGAAACAATGGCCAAGATAAAATGGTCACCTACAAAATGGGAGATGAGGACTAGAAGGACCAGCCTATGACATGAAGCTTACTACAAAGAGTGGTGAGAGCAGTTAGAGAAATAACTACACTAATAATTAGCATGACAATGATATGAGTGAGAGAAATAGAATGCCTGTCTTAATTACAGACCGAGGGTTTGGGAGGAGGAAAACTAAGAGTGTTGGTTGTGGGAATGTTGCACTGGTGAAAGAGGGTATTTTTTTTATGACTGAAACCAAACTACAAACATGTTTGTAATAATGCTGATTAAAGAAATATTTTATTAAAAATAAAATTCCAACCAGACAAACAAAACAACATCTAACTACATCAAAAATATGGAGAATAAATGAACAGACATTTCCTCAGAGAAAAAATACAGAAGATTCAAAGGCAAATGAAAAAATGCTCCACCTTACTAATCATCAGGGAGATGCAAATCAAAACAATGAGGTACCATCTCATGTCACAGAGACTGGTACACATTAAAAAAGAACAAGTACAACCAATTTTGGCATAGATGTGGGAGAAAGGAACTCTCTTTCATTACTGGTGGGAATGTCCTCAACTAGAAGTAATTCTTTTGTTTTTTGTTTGTTTGTTTGTTTTGGGTTTTGGGGGCCACACCCATTTTGATGCTCAGGGGTTACTCGTGGCTAAGCGCTCAGAAATCGCCCCTGGCTTGGGGGGACCATATGGACACCGGGGGATAGAACCTCCATCCATTCTTTGGCTAGCTCTTCATGCCACATCACTGGCCCCTAGAAGTCATTCTTGAGCACAGAGCAATCAGCAAGTTCTGAACACAGCTGGGTTGTAAGCAAAAATAAAACAAAAAAGAACCTCAATGAATGTTTATGTTTTAGTATAGAAAAATACATTTATTTATGTAATTACCTACTATTTTATTTTAATGATATATTTTTTACAGTCTTTACTACATTTTATGCCAGAAATATGTTTTCAATTATTTAGGTATAGGTGTTATGGTAATAGTTTCAGTTTTATTTTTGTTTAAATAATCTACTTGCTTGCTAAGAAACAAGTAACCCTATTAAGAAATTTGGAAATCAAATTAATAGACAATGCCACAACTAGGGCATACAAATGGCCAATATATGAAAGTGATCTGTCACTTAAGGGTTAGTGTCACACAAATCCAAACGACAATGAGTCAGCCCTTCACGGCAACTAACAAAAAAGCTTGAAATGTGTATTGGTGGTAGTGTGGGAAATCAAAAATAAACTTTATTTACTGATGGTTGAAATGTCATCAGGTTCTGCCTTTATGTAAAACAATATTGAGATTTCTCAAAAAAAATAAGTCTAAAGTTCCCACATACCCAGATGTTACACTTGTAGGTATTTATTCACATAAAATCAAAATATTTAATTTGAATAAATATATGTACACATATATGTATTAAAGCATGTAATAAAATAACAAGCATATAACCAAAAGAGCCAAAATCAGATAAAGGGATAAAGAAGTTTTGTGATATCTACACAGTACAATAGTATGCAAGCAAAGGAAAAAAATTGTCATGCAGTTCAGGCAACTTGGGTGGAAATAGAGTGTATCATGTGATTCCAGAGGCAGCAGGACAAATGCAGAGATATCTCACTCATACTGGTACATAAACAAATTATGGAAATGTATAATGCCAATTGAAAATAATCTTTTGACACTGTATATCTTTGTAGTCATTAACTATATATGCATATATATACTTAAATGTATAAACATATGTATTTAATATTTCATTTTTGCTTATATATGCTGTTACTTTTGTTTCATTGTTTGAAGATTCATTTTCTAAATAGTTTTTTAAGATTAACAGAAATTTAGATAATTTAATTATCTATATTTATCACTATAATTATTGATAATGAATTATCCAATTTTTATAACTCAAAATTTAGCAAAAATATTTGTATATTGTATCTTATGGAATATTAAAAATTTCCCCTACTTCTGGTTAATAATACAATAGGAATTAATTTTGTGCATTTTTAAATATAAATTGGTTTAATATTTTTCTTAACCGTGGATATACATAAACCAATACCATCATTTGTAAAGGTATATATTATGTAATTTTCTCTTAAGTTATGTAATTATTTGCTATCAATTGTTTATGAATATATGAGTTTATTTTGAGATGTGTTTATATTTTGGTCTAAATATTTATTGTTGTGGCAATACCTATATTTATCCTGTTAGCTTTTTAATATATTTGATAATTGCATGTAGAGGCTTTTTTATTGTTAATTGCTTAAGGCAAAGTCATTGTTTATTTTTAAATGTCACAGATATATGTATCTTTTTAAAATATAGAGTTAAAAGTACAGCTTCTATACACATGTTGAAATAATGTCTACTTTCTTAGACATTTTTAAAATATATGTATGCTAATTTTGTTTATATTATTCTCATCAAGTATATATCTTGTCTTAGTAGTAAAGATTTAAGAATTTATTTTTGTTCAAAGTCATTCATGAAATACTAGAAGTAATTAATCTCCTCTCAAACTATTAGTATAATTTCTCATTAGAATATTCATATAAGTGACCATTTAAGTATCTTTTGTGGGTTTAACATCCATTATTTCTAAATTATTTTGATTCTAAATTATTCATCTTTGTCAGTAAGTTATGTACTAGGATATAATTAAATCTTTTAAACATCTATGTCATTTTTGAGTAATAATCATAATCTCTCTACACCTGCACACACAAACATTAACACACCTAGATTTACATGTTTACATTTTTATGTGGGAAGACTTTAAAGAAAAAGCCTACTCATTAAAAAAAATTGCTTACTCTTTGACCCAGTTAAGTGGTTTACACATAAAGGATTGTCATCTGTCCCTAGAAATATGCATGGTAAGTCTATCAATAACAGTATTTAGGGCTCAGAGTGGTAGTACATCAGGTGAGAGCTTCACTAGTGTTTAGTTGACCCAAATTCAATCCCAGCACTCTCTATTGACCTCAAGCTAGCCAAGAGTGATTCATGATAACAGTGCCAGGAGTAGGACTTGAGTTTCACCAGAAATTATTATAGAGGTTATCTCTAAAAAGCCTTTTTTTTTAGAAATGATAGTTTAGTACATTTTTAGTTTTAATTTATTTAAAGAAAATGAATCACATATTAACATAGTTTATCATAATACATGTTTCCAGATAAGTGAAAGCGAAGTTAATAAAATCTATAAATAAAAAATAAAATGGAAGAGAAGAAAATGATAGAAGAAACAAAAGAAAGAAAGAAAGAAAGAGAAAAAGAAAAGGAAGCAAAGTAGGAAGGAAGAAAGAAAGGAAGAAAGAAAAAAGAAAGGAATAAAAGAAAGAAAAATGAAAGAAGGAAGAAGAAAAAGAAAGAAGAAAGAATGAAAGAAAGAAAAAGAAAGACTAAAACATATAGTAGCAAGTACATTTATGAAAATTATTTGTATCTCCACTGAGGTCATTAATACAATGGCAAAAGGGTTAGTAAGCTCTTGTTAGCTGTCCATTCTGTTAAACTGATGTGTTCCTATAGGTATGGCAGCATCAAACAAATGTCCAGATTTTCAAAACACTGTTACTGATACAACATTTAGGTGCATGTACTCAGCTGACAGGCCTCCTGGAAGAAGAATAATACAGGGTTAGGATGCCTGTACTTGCTTTAAAAGCCCTGGTGATATCAGCTCGGAAACTGGCATAGCTAAAGTGTGATCAAATCAGTGTTTCCAAAGGGATCATAGACGGTCACATATGAGGCAGGGCCATACGGAAAATGATGATTTGAGTGATGGAGACAGCAAGTATGTTTTCAGCAGTGTAGGCATTTGGGCCCATGGTCTCCTCCTTAGATGGCCAGAGTTCTGCTGTGTGGGTCAGTATGGTGATAATCTTTTATGACTTGGTTTATATCTTGATGGAGAATAGAGTGAGTTCTGGAGATGGCTCAGTTCAAACATGGCAACTATACATACACAATAAAATACTATGCATTTTTCAGGAAAAAAGAAGTCATGATATTTTTTTTATACATGATGGATATGAAAACTATTATGATGAGTGAAATGAGTCAGAGTAAGAGAGATAGACAAAGAATAGTCTCACTCACCTGTGGGATTTAAGAAAACTGAAAGACATAATTGTAATAATAACCAGAGACAATAGTGATGAGGGCTGGAAGGATCAATTCACAGTATAAATCTTACCACAAAGATTGGCTAATGCAGTTAGAGAAATAATTACACCAACAACTATCATGACAATAAAATAGAGAGAAATAGAATGCCTGTCTCGAAGACAGGCAGGGAGTGTGTGTGGGGGGCATGAAGATGAGGGATGAGGGCCATTGGTTGCACTGGTGAAGAGAATATACTTATGATTGAAATCCAACTTGAAATATGTTTTTAATCATGGTGCTTAAATAAAGATATTTAAAAAATGGCCAAGAAGGTGGAGCTAGAGGTAAGGTGTCTGCCTTGCAAGCGCTAGCATAGGACTGACCGCAGTTCGATCCCCTGGCGTCCCATATGGTCCACCCCAAGCCAGGGGCGATTTCTGAGCGCATAGCCAGGAGTAACTCCTGAGGGTCAAATGGGTGTGGCCCAAAACAAAAAAAAATGGCAACTGTGTTTGTGGGCATGTTAAAGCTCTTATAATTTAATTCTTGCTTCAGATTCTGATTAAATACATAAAAACTTAATAAATAAAGCTTAAATAACAGGCATGCTATAAATTACTTTATATATATATATATATTTTTTGGGGGGGTTTTTTTTTGGGGGGGTGGTCACACCCGGCAGCTCTCAGGGGTTACTCCTGGCTCTATGCTCAGAAATCGCTCCTGGCAGGCTCGGGGGAACATATTGGATGCTGAGATCCGAACCAGTGTCCTTCTGCATGCAAGGCCAAACCCCTACCTCCATGTTATCTCTCTGGCCCCTACTTTATATATTTGAATACAAATTAATACATAATAAAACTCAAGTATGCATTTAAAAATAATATTTGGAAAAAGTTATTTTTCTAGAAGATTGCTGTGATCTAGTGGAACAGCTAATTCTTTCTCTCCTCTTATTAGAAACAGTAATCAGCTATTAAACTGGCCCCACATTTGACTAGTCCATTAAAATTTACAAAATATACCCATGTGACATTCTATCAGATAGGAGATTCATTCCTCACAGATGTTAGGAAAATGACTCAAGGTGGTCATTATTCCTATGAAAATAATGACCTAGGATTAAAGATATATTTGATGTATTCAGGGTGGCACCATTGGTCTCCACAGTAGCAAAAGTATTAGGGTGAAATTTCCCACAATTCAAAAATAGTGGGCATCTGAAAATTGAAGAGAACTCTGCCTTGGACACTGAAAATCTGTAACAATATGATGGTTTTGGGGCAAGTATTCTCTGAGAAGCTTACAGTTTTCATGGGTTGTGCTTCCTTAGCAAGTTGTGAATGTAGTCCCAAGACTTCTCCACCTCTCAACTGAACCACAAATAAAATACATAAGAATTCCAAAACTAAAGTTACAGAAAAGGAGAATGTGAGACAGAAGAAAGAACAAAAACTTTCTTGGAAAAATGTTAATGTAGAAAATGAAATATTGGAGCTGGAGCGATAGTGCAAGGGTGGTGCAGATTCTGTCTTCCGGCGCTAGCCTAGAATGGACCACGGTTCGATCCCCCTAAATCCCACAGCATCCCATATAGTCCAAAAAGCCAGGAGCAATTTCTGAGCGCAAACCAGGAGTAACCCCTGAACGTCACAGGGTGTGGTCCAAAAACAAAAACAAAAACTAAGGAAAGAAAATGAAATATTAAGTCTGATCTAAAAAGAAAGATAAAATTCCAGGGAGCAAAGATAGTGAGAATTGGAGAATCTAAAACACAAAATTAATAATTACTATCATTAATGAGTTTATTTCGTTTCTATTATTTTATTTCTGCTTTTTCTCTACTGTTGTAGCAAGCATTGAACATGTTGCTTGTACTACACTAATACTCATTAATTTTAAATTACTGCTTAAATATTCCATTTTTGCTTCAATTTTTTAACATTTTAATATCCCATACTTTACAGAGTTATGTTGATATAAATGTTATTAGCTATCCAAATTATATATACACACATAATATAATTACTATTATTAAAAACTGAAGTCTGTGATATGAATTAAATATAGAACTACATCAAAGACCTTACAACAATAATTTGTAAGAAAATGCATTTTAATAAAGATATGAAATCTGGGACCTGAAAGATAAAACACATGTAAAACTCTTGCTTTGCACATTAAACAATCCTTTGTAGTAGGCCTGATGCCACATACTTTTTCTTCAGTACACCAGGATGATCCCATATCAAAGAGACAGGTAAGCACAGATGGTGTGACCCCTTCTCCCCCAAAAACAAAATAAGAAATATTAAAAAATTCAAATATGAATATATAATATTAAGAAATTAGAGGTAACCACAGGAAACAAAATGAGTCACAATTTGCAGAAGAAAAAGATCATTGGAATTATTAAAAGTGTTCAGATGATTCAAATTTAAGAGAAGAGAAATGTAACATTTATGATAATAGAGAAATTATAATACTATTTGTATATATTAAAGAGAAAATATTCTTTGATATTCTTTATAGATAGTCTCTAATATGGATAAGAGAAATAGAGGGATTATTATACTATGTCATACACAAAGATTAATTCAAAATAAAGACTAGTAGATACTATCCCAAACTTCAAATGCATAAAAGAAAACACTAGTGATATTCTCCATGTTCATGAGGTTAGATATATATTTGGAGATTCAAATTTAATGTGGGAGAAAATCAATACATCAATCAATCAATGGAATTACTCAGAAGCTTCTAAACAATGAAAAAAAATCTCACAACTAAAAAGGCAATTAGCAACTTTTAAAAAGATATTTGTAAAATAAATAAATAAATAAAAATAAAAAGATATTTGCACTTTGTATGTAAAAATAAATAAATAAAAATAAAAGGATATTTGCACTTTGAATGTCTATCAAATGCTTAGTAGTATGAATTTATAAAGAATTTATACAGCACAACCTGTAATGTATATAAAACAATAGAAAATGGTGATAGAAATAGATACTGTTCAATGAAGACATACAGATAACCAAAACACATATGAAAATAAGCTTAGTTTTACTTAATATTAAGGAATAAAGCTACAATGAGGAATAAAAACCACAATGGAATATCACTTCACCTCTAGCGTAAGGTCTTTCTATTTCTATCTCTTTACATATATGTATATGTGTATATATATATGTTTATACATATATAACTTTAAAAATCACATATATGTGTATGTGTGCATATACATATATGTATGCATATGCACACATGACTATGTGTGTATTATATATGCATGTTAGACTCTGTCAAAAGTAGTTTGGGGCAGCTGTAGTTCATAAAGAAAGGGGTATTTCTGCCTTCTTCATGAGAACGCTACAGAGGTCTAGACTAGCAAAGAAATATCTGTGCCCATTATTTTCTTTCCACATTTTTAAAAATTCTTCTTTGTTTGTTCTGGGTCCAGACCCTGTGAGCTCAGGATTACTCCTGGCTCTTCGCTCAACAATTATTCCTGACAGTGCTTAGGGGACGATATAGGATACCAGGGGTTGAATACTGGTTGGCCACATGCAAGGCTCTACCTACTGTCCTATCGCTGTGAATCTTTCCTTTTGAAGACTAAGCCTCCTCACATCCACCCAACATCAAAAAACCCAGCATCCCCCACCCACTGTTCTTCCATAAATCTTGCACTTGCTGCAGCCCACCACCACCACCTATATATATATAACCCAGTTTTTCAGATAAAATCAAGTAGTATGAGAGTATGAATTATAAAACAATCTTGTAGACTATTATTAAAAATGCAAATTAGTTCTGTGTCCACAAAAACTAAAGTGTAAAGTGTTAAAATATTTAAGTCAAAACAAAATAAAGGTAAAACCTATTAATTAAGTTAAAATTAAGAAATACTTCTCCTAGGTATTTTACTGAAGAATATGCAAGACTAGTTTGAAAAGATACAGGCAACCCAATACTCATGTCAGTTGAGAGGGGCTCACAGACAAAAGAGGAAAGCAACTTACTCAAGCATCCATAAAAAATAAAGAATATGTGGATCAATAGAATCCAAGTGAATGATTTGCTATTTCATAAAAAGCAATGTTCTATTTTGTAACAGCGTAAATAAACTTCAGGTTATTTTTTTTTTGCTAAAAATACATCAAAATGTGAAAGATAATTAGAAGAGAGTTTATAATATAATGAATATAAATAATCCAATAAAATAAATTAAAAATAACACAAAATAATCTAGAGTCTTACAATAGTAACTAAGAGAAAAGAGAAAGGGAGAAAGAGTGCAGCTATAGAAAGTCTAATTTACATAAAAATTAGTTAGGTCATTTGAATATGAATTAGATTTAAGATTTGGTGATTTTTTTACAGTGAAAAATAGGATTACATCAATGTATGAAACTCTAATCCCCACCCAATTTTACTGAAAACTAGTGGTAAATGTCCAGTACAAAATTCAAGTGAAAAAACTCATGTAATATTTTAAATGGTTTCAGTAAGAGATCCAATATGGCAAGTTGATTACTAACAAAAAACTATCTTGCATTATGATTATAATTATGATTTTTTTCTAGAAAAGAACCTCATCAATCTCAATATATTATATTAGTATTTTAGATTCAAATATTTCATTTTTTAAAGATTTCAATATATATTTAAAGTAATTAGAGGAATTTTATTTTTAAACCTGTTATTTTATTTATTTATTTATTTATTTATTTATTTATTTATTTATTTATTTATTCAATAATTTCTTTATTTAAGCACCATGGTTACAAACATGTTTGTACTTGGGTTTTGGTCATAAAATCTACACCACCCCTTTACCAGTGCAAATTTTCTATAAGCTTACTAATGTTAAGGCATGTGTTTATAATGTTATTGAAGTATATGAAATATATGTGAATTTTATCTCCTTGTTACATATGAAATTATCTCCTTCGGTTGAAGTACATAGTATGTAGCCCATTTTCACACCTACTTATTAGGAAATATTTCATATGTTAATATATATCTTTCACTGGGTCTATATTTAAGAGCATTCTAATTTAAAGAATATTTTTCTACTACAAATGTATTTCTTTGTTTATATTTTATTTTATTTTATGTTATCTTTTATTTTAAGTTCATACCTGGTGTTACTCAAGGCTTACTCCTGGCTTTTGGTTCAGGATTTTCTTCTGGTGAAGTCACTCCTTATGAGCTCAGGGGAAAACTATGAAGTGTTGGGATCAGACTCATGAGTCTGAGTGCAAGGCAATCCCCCAATTCACTCAACTATTTCTCTAACCACATGTCTTCCTTTGGAGTCTGCAGTGGTGTAGAAAAGTTGGTATGTATTACCTGAGAATAAACATTGTTCAGTTTTCCCCAATTCTCTATAAAGTACTCTCAAATTAATAGTATAAAATCAACCATGTTGGAAGTTGTAACATCTGAAAAGACTATACAGTGATAGCAATCAGGATTCTAGATTGGTGGCATGTAACATTTTGTCCTTGTCACATGGAGCCTCAGTCAAGAAAGAAGAGCTAGAAGACTGCACTGCTCATCTGCGTTTTCACTTATAGTCATTATTCAAAACTGAAAATATTGGCATGCAATATCTGTGCAAAGGACAAAAACTCCATGACATATAAATACTCCTAATATTTAATAGCAAAAATTACACAGTTCCACAAGAAAATGGAAACAAATCAATTACACTCTTGTGTACTTATGCTCTGTTAACTCCCAATCATGCCTCTGTTCTTTCCAAAAATGCACTTTCCCTAAAATCCATGTCCTAATGTGTTTTCTGTGTAGAATGCAGAATGCCTGAACCATTAAATTGGACTAGAGATTTGAATGATATATTTTAAATTAGTATCAAATTTATCTATTTATCTATCAAATAGAATGAGTCACTAATTTGATAGGGGAAATAAAACACAAAGACTAGATTTTATAAAATGTTACAACTTTCATGGAAATGCAAATACAAGGCACATTGTTTATAGATTAATCAATATTTAAAATTATGTTATCAAATCTCTGGGCAAATTTGGGGCATTGTCTGATAAAGACATTATACAAAATGTACATCACATTGCAGGGCCTGATTAAAAAAGAGAGAGGAAAGAGCATTATTTTTATTTTTAGTATGAATGGTTAGAGAGTAGCAGGTTTACATTGCGGAGAAAATTGGAAGAGAAAAAGGATCATACTCAGATAATTTTTAGGGATTTTGACATTCAGTCACTCTGACACTTTTATCAGGCAGAGTTTTGTGGACAATTGAATTATCGGCTTGTTTAAAAAATATGCCTTTATTCCATATCAGCCATTTGCACTCAAATACACAATCCTTGTTAACTTTTATATTTTATATTAAAATAAAAAATTTAATGATAATGCACTTAAAAGTAATGTGCTCGCTTAGATTACCAGATACGTTGTTATGAACATAGAGAAGAGAAAAATTCAATTGATTTTTTGGTGTACTGAAGACAGTCACTGAATTCCAAGTTTGCATCCTGAAGATTTAAAAACAATCACAAACTTCCAAAGATTTATTATTTATCAGAAACCTATTTTATAATTTTTACTTGATTTTTCCGTTATTATCATCATTATTTCCCCCATTTTAGTAAGCCATTAATTTCCATAATCATCTTAATGTTATTTGTTTTTGAAATGACATGAAAGCCAATTATGAGTCTTACAATATAAAATCATCCTACGCAGCTCTGATTCTTGATTTCTGACAGGGCCTTTGTGTAGAAAAGGTGACTGGTGTTTAGCTATTGTATTAAATCTATTGAAAGATGACACGGATGATGGTGCTGCTGAGTTTTCTCCTGTGACTCAGAGACAGAGTTGCCTAGTAACTAACCCAAAATAACATTTCTGAGGAACATAAAACCAGAGAGACACGAATTGGGACAAAGGTGCCCCAGTCAGTGGTTAACTTTTTTCTTTCATTCATGATTCTTATTTGAAAAAATTTTTGGCCTTTGGTCAGTGAACCTTAGAGTTAATAAGACCTTTTGGGTATAAAACTATCAAATCTAATAACGATACCTTTGTTACTCCTGTCTATGATAAGGTTCTTTAGAAAATGTGATCCAATTCTGAAATATGTGTGGGTCAACTCACACTAAATTGAGTATATACCAATTCACCTTAGAAGTCACCATGAGCTTATCACATGATTTTAGGGCATAGAATTTATTTAAATTCTTTGAAAAAGTTTTTAATTATAGAAGTAAAGCATTCTCATCCCTCAAATGTAATTTTAACAACAGTCCCAATGCTATGTGTTCTTTAAAAAAAATGGGTATGTCAATACAATTGATTTAATTTATAATATCAGGTAATTTTTTCAGGCATGATTAAATAAGTTTCTAGTTATAAGTGAATAAACAAAATATCTCTAATACAAAACACATGGATGATGCATTTATATTGCAATGCACATACGTGTTTAATATGTACTCACATATCAAATTAGAGAGAATAAATAAAACAAGACTGAAGAAAAGTTTATTGCATTTATTAGTTCAATGATGATCTTTGTCTGAAAAACTTTCATGAGTTTTGTTTCAGCAGGCTAGAGAGAGATCAGAAGTTAGAAGTTATATATTACTAGAACATGTACACTTTATTGTAATTGTAATTCTTTTTTGTCTTTTGATTTGGGGATACATCTGGAGAAGCTCAGGGTTTACTCCTGATTCTGCCCTCAGAAATCACTCCTAGTTGGCACAGGGGACCATATGGGATGCCAGGATTCCAACCACCATTCATCCTGGATCAGTAGCGTGTAAGGCAAACACCTTACCTCTCTCGGGCCCCTGTGTTTGTAATTCTTTTTCTTTTTGGTTTTTCGGGCCACACCCATTTGATGCTAAGGGGTTACTCCTGGCTAAGTGCTCAGAAATTGCCCCTGGCTTAGGGGGACCATATGGGACACTGGGGGATCAAACCACGGTCCTTCCATGGCTAGCGCTTGCAAGGCAGACACCTTACATCTAGCGCCACCTCGCAGGCCCCATGTAATTGTAATTCTTAATGGAGGTTTAAAATAAAGTACTTCCTGTTCTTATTAAAAAGTTTATGAATAACATTTCAGTTCCAATATTAGTGCTTTAGAAATATGCATAATCACTCTGTTCCTGAAATTCTCTTGTGAAGTTTTATTGCACACCTTTTTTTAAATTTTTTTATTGAGTTAACTATATTTTTCCCTTTATTTAAACATCTTGATTACATATATGATTGTGATTAGGTTTCAGTCATGTAAAGAACACCCCCTTCACCAGTGCAACATTCCCACCACCACTGTCCCAAATCTCCCTCCATCCCACCCCACCCCCACCTGTACTCCAGACAGGCTTTCCAGTTCCCTCATTCATTCACATGATTATGGTAGTTCTCTGTGTAGTTATTTCTATAACTGCACTCACCACTCTTTGTGGTGAGCTTCATGAAGTGAGCTGGAAGTTCCAGCCCTCCTCCCATTGTCTCTGAGGATTGTTGCAAAAATGACTTTATTTTTCTTAAAACCCGTAGTTGAGTGAGACTATTCTGCATCTCTCTCTCTCCCTCTGACTTATTTCACTCAGCATGATAGATTCCATGTATATCCATGTATAGGAAAATTTCATGACTTCATCTCCTGATGGCTGCATAATATTCCATTGTGTATATGTACCACCGTTTCTTTAGCCATTCTTCTGTTGAAGGGCATCTTGGTTGTTTCCAGAGCCTGGCTATTGTGAATAGTGCTGCAATAAATATAGGTGTGAGGAAGGGGTTTTTGTATTATATTATTGTGTTCTTAGGGTATATCCTTAGGAGTGGAATAGCTGGGTTGAATGGGAGCTCAATTTCCAGATTTTGTAGGAAAATCCATATAGCCTTCCATAGAGGTTGGACTAGACGGCATTCCCACCAGCAGTGGATAAGAATTCCTTTCTCTCCACATCCCCACCAGCACTGATTGTTCTCATTCTTTTGATGTATGCCAATCTCTGTGGTGTGAGATGGAATCTCATCGTTGTTTTGGTTTGCATCTTCCTGATGATTAGTGAGGAGGAGCATTTTTTCATGTGCCTTTTGGCCATTTGTATTTCTTTTTTATCAAAGCGTCTGTTCATTTCTTCTCCCCATTTTTTGATGGGATTAGATTTGTTTTCTTGTAAAGTTCTGTCAGTGCCCTGTATATTTTGGATATTAGCCCCTTATCTGATGGGTGTTGGGTAAATAGTTTCTCCCACTTGCTGGGTGGCTTTTATATCCTGGGCACTATTTCTTTTCAGGTGCAGAGCTTCTCAGCTTAATGTATTCCCATCTGTTGATCTCTGCTTCCACTTGTTTGGAAAGTGCAGTTTTCTCCTTGAAGATGCACACATTTTCATTAGAGCTGTCTTTACATGTAGACTCGTGTCTCACTGTCCTACAAACACTGTAGTGTAACTAACTGGTCACTTTACCTTTTTGTGGAACTGTTAGGGGTGGGGATGAATGACATTACACATTCCTATTGTTCTTTACGTAATTATTGACAACTCTTCATTGTTTGTAGGTATTCTTGGTTTTGTTATATGTGTAGTAAATGCAATCCTATAGGAAAGGAAGAATAGACTGGGCCAGTCCTGGCATTGCTCAGTATTTATTTTTGGCTATTTTCTCTTCAGTGAGTCTTTGTTATGCGTAGGGTCCAGTTGTAGTGTCAGGGTAGCAGTTGCCATAGTAACATGCCTTACCTCTTATACTATCTCTCTGATTCTGATAAACATAAAATTATTTGTCTAGGAGAGAACTACTGGTTGAAAAAAGATGATGAAATAAAGATAAAAAAGGATAATAATATAAAGCCAAATGAGTAAGAAACACTGGACTTAGTTTATGATTGAATTATACATGTATGGAGAGAATAAAAGCACTAATAAAGTGAAGCAAAGAAAGTAGACTGAAGTAGTCATAAATATGCTTTGGATTATCAGAATTATAGTAAAAAGTACTTATACTATTAAGAGATATTAGATAATAGAGACATTTAAGTTCTATTATACTTTGAATACTATGTTGGGAATATAAAAATTTTGCTTTAAAAACTTGAGTGTATTTTTTACTCTTGGGATTATATTTGTCTGATCATATTGTCTGATCTTAACTCATTTATTTCATGGCACTCAACTCAAATGGGAATTTTATTTAAGCAAATTTGACAACTTTTAGCTAAAAACACTTTTTAGTGCAAAATAGATCTTTTGAAAAGCTTTAGAATGAGCTGAGTATCTGGTTACTGGTAGTCACACTCACACAACTCATTTTAGTTTCAAAAGGGAAGCTGAGAACTTTCACAAACTCTTCCCCTTTCTAGCTTTCAATAACTCAAAATTAATTTATTTGACAAATAGAATAAAGAACAATATAACATATAAGTGCTATCACTTACAACTTAACATATAACCGCAGAGAATATATTTTGAAAATGCTCTTTTGTGGAAAAATCATGCTTTAAGGGTTTATCCAAGCTAATGGGACTGTATTAGATAGATCACTATAAAAAGAGACTGTATCAGCCTAAAAAGTTCCTCAATTGGGGATGGAAAGATAGTGTAGTGGGTAGGGCTTTTTCCTTCTATGCTGTCAACCTGGGTTTAATTCCTGGAATCCTTGAAGCCTACTAGAAATAATTTCTTGGTGCAGAGCCAGGTGTAATTCCTGTGTTGACATTTGTGCCCCCCCAAAGTAATATAACGAAACCAAACACCTTGGCCCCAGAATATAGAAAGGAGAAAGAGAAAAACTGAGTGAAGGAGGAGAAACACCAATATAAAAGGAAGCGGTCCAGGGGCCAAGCAATCTCAGGTCCATTGGTGGAAATAAAAAAGGAAAAACAAGTTATATATCCAAGCCAAAATCAACAACAGTGAAATCAAGAGACCCTAACTCTAGCAATCTAAATATTAAATGGGCCTGTTACACTGTCAGGCTGGGTGACAAAGGGTGGTGGTTGGATACAATCTTGGAACATGATAGAGGGAGGTGGAAACTGGTGGTAGGATTGGCCCTGATTCATTGTATGTCTAAAACCCAATTATGAAAGACTTTAAAATTAAAGAAACTTTAAAGAAATTAAAATGGTTTCCATAAAACTAAATTAAATTAAAAAAAAGGAGTGCTCTGTCTATTCATGAACCTGAGGAGGCTTTTCTCTACAAGACATAAAAACAAAATTTAAGTGAATAATAATAAATTAAGTAAAATTAAGTGAATTGAGTAAATATTAATTTTACAACTTAATTAATTGTACAACTTATATTAATTAATAATTAATAGTACAATTTATCCTAGAAATTTTTACATTAGAAGAAAATTAAATAACAATAACTAAAATTAAATTAAATATAACAATACTAAAATATAATTAAAATACTAATATATATGTTGGTTCAAGCTGAGATAACTAATAAATGATTATTCTGTAGAATGCAGTTGACTTTAACAAAAGTAAATTATTTTTATGTCAGAAATATTTTCCTAAAATTATCAGAGAGGATCATATATAAATTATATATACATCCACATATACATATATACATTTCTATTAGCACCTTAGCATTTCCATCATTTGCGATATGTTGACTATATACATTTTTTAATTGTTTTAATAAAAATGGTCTATGAAAGTGAATTATAGTGAAAATCATTGAACAATAAATATTTTATTGCGAGTTACATATTTAAAACATGATTATAATATTGTAAATATAGGAATACAAGTTTTAATATGTGAAAAATGACCTTGTTTATAGGATATCATTTACATCTGCAATATCTGTTTTATGGAGATGTTTTGCATATAAAACCTGTAGTGTTGCATAATATGACATATTCATACTTGCTCTTTTTGTTCTCCAAAAATTTTATTCAGAATTATAACTGGGAATAACATCAAAAGTAAAAAATAGTTACTTGTAATTATCCTTTGTCTTATTTGCTCTAGCTATTAATTTTTGTATAGAAGTACAATACATCCTCTTTGATCATATAACGAAAAGGAAAGATTATTTTATGGAACAGAGAAGTATCACTTTACTTTTAGATGAAAAAACATGACATGTTGAATCTCATTCAAACACTTACAGGACTTCATAGATGACATTTAGTTTTAACTTATTAAAAGGACTAAGAGCTTATTTTTTCAAAGTCATAGGGTTTATTTATCATATTTGTGTATATAAGTCAAAATTTAATTCTATAAATTTTTTTCTAGACCATCAAGACAGCCTTTAACATGTAAAGATATTTTTCCTTTCACTGAGTTTCTAGAACTTACAGGTTGAATAATAGCTAATGAGAAAGAAGTTACTTGTTAGACCTATGTAGTTTTGAAGACATAAATAATGGATTGCATTTTGAAAAAAATACATATGAGAATTTTCATAAGGTTGTATATTTTTGTTTGGTTTTTGGGCCACATCAGGTGATGTTCAGGGGTAACTCCTGGCTATGCACTCAGAAATTGCTCCTGGCTTGGGGGACCATATGGGATGCTGGGGGATCAAACCGCAGACCGTCCTAGGCTAGTGCGGGTAAGACAGATGATGCCTTACCACTTGTGCCACGACTCTGGCCCCGTATTTTATTTTTTAAGTAAACATTTAATTTAAGCACCATAATTAATAAATTCTTTATGGTTGATTTTTAGTTATATGATATACACCATACTTCAAAAGTGCATGTGTCCCACGATGATATCCCATTTTCCTCTCACCCTTCACTCCCTGGCCTACCTCTCAATAGATATTTTACTTCTCTTTGTCTTTCTGTTTTTTTTTGTTTTGCTTTTGTTTGTTTGTTTTTTTGGGTCACACCTGTTTGATGCTCAGGGGTTACTCCTGGCTAAGCGCTCAGAAATTGCCCTTGGCTTGGGGGGAACCATATGGGACACCGGGGGATCGAACCTCTGTCCTTCCTTGGCTAGCACTTGCAAGGCAGACACCTTACCTCTAGCGCCACCTCGCCGGCCCCCTCTTTGTCTTTCTGTATCTCTCTTTCTGTATCTCACTTTTCCAATTTGACACTTTGTTTTTGCACTATTGTTAATTATTGCTTATGTATCATGCATATCAATTTATCTCATTTTAGCACACACTATTTGTGGCAAGCTTCCCACAATAAACTGTTTTTTCTGGCCCTCATGTCTATTAGCTTTGAATGTTATTACCATATCATATCCCACAAATGAGTAAAATCTTTCTATCTCTATTCCTCTACCTCTAACTAATTTTACTCAGCATAATAATTCCCATATCCATCTAAATATAAAAATTTTTCATGACTTCATTGTTCCTAATAGTTGCATAATATTCCACTGTGAGACATGTCAAAGATTCTTTATTCATTCATTGTTCTTGAGCACTTGGGTTTTTTTCACCTTCTGACTATTGCAAATAGTGTTGCATAAAAAATAGAAATGCAAGGTTTTTTCTGCATTGTGCTTTTAGTGTTTTTAGGGTATATCCCTAGAAGTTGTATTGCTGGATCATAAGGAAGCTCAATTTCTAGGGTTTTGAGGAATATTTTTATTATTTTCCCAAAAAATGACTAGTCCAGTCTGCATTCCCACCAGCTGTGAATCAAAGTCTCTTTCTCCCCTCATTTTCATTAGCATTGGTTGTTCTTGTTCTTTGTAATGTGTACCTGTCTTTGTGGTGTGAAGTGATATCTCATTGTTTTAATTTGCAAGGTTCTAATCTAAAATTCTGACTCTTGAAATCAACTCAATGAATTTAACTCTCACTGAAAGAACAATGAGAGAGAAGTTTCTCATAAGAAGTAAAGTTTATACAGAAGCAAATTTATCTAGTCAATTGAAATACTAGATTCCTGTTGTTAACATTATACATTTAAAATATGATATATGCCCTGTTGCTTTTTTTTTTTTTTTTTTTTTTGGTTTTTGGGCCACACCCGGTGACGCTCAGGGGTTACTTCTGGCTATGCGCTCAGAAGTCGCTCCTGGCTTGGGGGACCATATGGGACACCAAGGGATCAAACCGCGGTCCGTCCTAGGCTAGCGCTAGCAAGGCAGACACCTTACCTCTAGCGCCACCGCCCGGCCCCGCCCTGTTGCTTTTATATGAATATTTTAATGATACTATCTCATATGCTGAATAATATGTGGTAGTAATAGAGGAAAAGTACTTGACACACAGTAAAACCCAAATTATTTTACCCTTATATTTTTAAGTAAATTATAACTTTTACTTTAAATGTAATAAAACATATTTATGTTAATTAATTTCCCTCTTTTTTTACTAATTGAATATATCTTTTCAAATCTGATTCATTATGTCAAAAATATTGCCTGTAATTAATATCAAAGGTAATTGAAAGAACAAAAACTGATAAGCCTGGGACATCAAAAGTAATGCTCAGGTTAGAAAAATAGTATAAGGATTATTTCATATGTTTTAGCTTTCTGCTGAACATAGTCAAAACCTTTGTACTACATATAGTCCCCCCAAAGTCAACTAGAGTTCAATCCTGAGCACAGAGTCATTAATAACCCCTACCTACAGGCTGATATGGCTACCCAGACCCCATAAATAAATAAATCATAAATATGAATATATTTTAAAATATGAAGGTAGCTTTATGAGTTCTTCTTTCCAGCAATGGACATTTTCGCTCTCCAAGAATAGATCTAACTTCCAAATGAATATTACTCACACACAGCAGGATTTTAGTTTATACCACAGCTAGAAAATACAGTATATGAAGCCAATATTTTCTAACCTGTGGATATTGCTTTTATTAATTATTAGAAATCCCCAATTGTAGCACTTTGTGAAGAATATTCCATGTATACAGATATTTTTTAAATTTTTATTGTGATCATAATGGCTTACATATCTTTCACAATAGTATTTTAGGTACATATTAACACTGAATCAAGGGAATACCCATCACCAAATTTGTCCTCCCCCATCCCAGATCCCTTACTGCAACCCATATACCCCACCATCACTCCCATGCTGCTAGAGTAGGTGAACCCCTCTTTGTCTAGCTTACTATTAATGGTCATATATCTGTTTGGTCCTGGTACCCTCCCTTGTTTCCCCCTCTATTTAAGAAGCGGAGCTAGGTAAATCGAGTTATGTGGTTTAGTTTGAAGAAAAGAAAAAAATAGAATGGGGTACAAAATAAGAAAACATAAATAAATAAATAAATACATAAATAAATGAAAGAAGTCAAATACTTTGAAAATTGGCTGAGACCTTCTAGAGGCTTTCAATCTCAGTTTGAGAAAGGACATGATAAAGGTAATTGAAACACCACAACAATACAGAAAGAAATATCAAATTAAATATCCAGTGAGCACTACAGCAATAAAGACAAGCACCACACAATAGTCTCGGTTCTGAAATCAAATCATGCTGGAGTGCAAAAAGAAAGAGAAAGATAAGATAAAATAAAAAAAAGTGAAATAAAATAAAATTGGAGATATCAAATTAAATATCTACACCAAAATAAAGATGTCAAAAAAGTCGATCAATCAATAAATAAATGTGTGGAAAGATGATTATTTTGTGTGTTTTTTTCTTTCCCCCCCTGCATAGACACATTAAGTATTTGGGATATTATAGAAGGAATTCCCTTGGCCTAGGAATTACAGGGTTTCTCCACCCCTAAAGTATACTGTCATGGGATTAACTGTAGACTCCTTGCATTATCATTTACTCTCCCCTCAGTGCTTTTGTGGTGTATGGAAGACTTCTGCTTCGTCTTGGATGGTAAATCAGACCTCTGTATCTAGAGATCTTGGTGACTGTGCAGCTCAAGGAATGGAGCTTATGATGGAGTCTTTCTTTGTGGTTCTAGGAGTTCTGCTTCTTCAGTGTAGTTTTAATCCATCTTCTGTAATTGGTGGTCTTGCTCATTATGTTGCTCCTAGGATGGAGCCTGGGATAAAGTCTTTTGTTACGTTTCCGGAAGACCTGTTCAGTTGCGGTTGTCTCAGTCAGACCTCTGGAGTTGGAGATCTTGTTTGTTGAACAGATCGTAGACCAAAAGCTAGGCTAGAGTTTTTTTGTTGCTGTTGTTGTTATTATTGGTCCCGGGATGCTTACTGTCGAGTCCTGGTTGTAACAACCAGTCATCTGTATATAACGATCTTGGCTTTTGCTCAGGTCAAAGGGTGACATGTTTTCTGATTTTGTCTTATCGTTGGCTCATGAGGAAGGACAACTTGCTCTTACATCAAGTTGTTCACATTTCCTCGTTGTCAGGCGATCAATTTAGAACTGGCGCATGTTGTCATTGGAGCAGTATTATGAATGTCCTGGAGGGGATTTGGTTCCTGGAGCTGTTGTGGAGAACTCTGTCATTTCCATGTCTGGGATCCAAGAGTCAAGGCTGGACGATAGGTGTCTAGTTCCCTGGAGTCTAAGTTGGTTCCACATGACATACATTCAGGGTGGGAGATGCCCCTGTGTTGTAAAGAAGTATGAGTTCTTATCTCTAGCAGATAAAAGCTTGTTTTTACATGTAAAATTTCCCCTTTGTTTAATATGTCTTTGCAGGAAGAAAGGTGCTACATTATATTGCTGGTGGATTTTTGGGGGTGGAGAGAGAAGAAAACAGACACATGCAAAAACTAAAAGTATATATATGCTCACACATATCTAAAGAAAAAAGTTTCTTTTAAAAAAAAAGTTAAATAAAAGACATAATTAAAGGAATAAAGTGGGTCCAGGAGAGATAGCATGAAGACAAGTGTGGGGTAGGAGGTCGGTCTTGATGCTTAATGGATTAAGAACTGAGGGTGAAGAGTTACAATGTGGTGGGAATATCGGGCGTGGGATTGAGGGGTGAAGGGATAGTCAGATTTCTGGAAGAGGGGGAGGGAATAATATATGGAAGGGGTTATATGGGGTATAGGTATGGGTTGTTTGTGGTTTAGGTTTGTCCCTTAAGGAGGATTCCTATATATATATATAACTATAGAAGTTAGCTTAGGTGTATATTAATGTAGAGAGGTGGGGAGGGCAAGAGGTGCGCTGAGTACAGAAAGATAGGTAAGTATAGTACTTGTAAGGAAAGGAAACTAAAAGATCAACTTTTGGATATGTATAGGTTTTGTGTCTCAAGAACTGACTGCTATGTTAGTGAGGTCTATCTGTATAGGTGTTTACCCTTTGCAGTTTTGTCCACAGCACCCTATAAGTCAGCTTTCCTTTCCTATAGAGGAGGTAACCGTGTGGTTTTTATTTGACATAGATTGAATTGATGATAGTGAGGAGGAGAAGGTGAAAGAAGAGGGAGACAAGAAGTGAGAGAAGGAAAAACAAAACAAAACAAACCTACAATCAAACAACAACAACAACAACAACAAAAATACGAAGTAATGAGAACAGAGGGTACAAGAGCAAGGGCCTCTTAGTTTGCTTGAACGTGTTCAATGCTTAGGCCCTGTAGGTCACGATTGTTACTTTGGTGATCTGGCTGGTCATGTGCTTCAGGTCCAAAAAGAAGGAATAATCTAGAGATAGAGGGTATATTAAAGAGTTTTATCCGACCATTTTCATAATTCAAGCTGAGTATGGTGCCTCCTGTGACTGATCACTGAGTACAGATATTACAGCATTTTACTGACCTAAGTTTTGAAAAAATATAGACAAGGATATTATACAAGCTATATTACCTTTTATCTTTTCTACAGGGGTATCCCTTAGTTGAAAAAAATGGATGGATCACTGTTAATAATAAAATTCACAGTATAAAAATAAATAAATAAATAAAAATAAAATTCACAGGATATGTAAATCATCTATATATTCTTACCAACCATAGTGAAGAAATAATAGGGGAAGAGGACAGATACAAAGATGGAGTGTGTGGGTTGAAACACTATGTGATAAAGTACTATCAGTAACTGTACTATAAATTACTATAACACACAAGGACATGTTATTTATCATTCAATATTTTCTCTTATTTTATTTGTAAACTACGAATAAGCTTATGCTTATGTGATAATGGACATATTGAACAAAATTCAGAAAAAGAAATCTTTGTAAATGTTTTGACCTTGCAGATTTATAAAAAGTTTGTAGACAACAAGACATGGCCTTCAACTCCCAAAACGAACATTTTTGGAGATAATTTTGAATGCATAGAATAATGGGTGTGGAACCTTGTATATTTCTGAGTCATTTTAAGCTCAAATAGAATGTGTTTTTCTGTATACTGAGAAGTAGAGATATACAAAACTTATTTATGAGAAATATATAAAAATAATGTAGAAATATTATAGATTGTTCACATATCAGATTATTTAAAGTTTGGTTTTCAGAAAATTTGTGTGAATATATATTTACTTTTCCTCAATGTGGTTTTGTTAAGGAAGGGCTGTCTGTACAAGTCTATAAGAACTGCTGGATTCTCTAGGGCTAAAGGTGTTTCTTTTCTCAATTATAAGGAAACTAAAAAGGGAAGATGAGGATTAAGGTTGGAAGGTAGAGTTGAATAGTGGGGAGTTACAAGACATTACAGAGGAAAACTTTAGTTTTTAACAAAGAGTTGATGGAATCTACAATTTCTGTTGGCTTCTTTAGAGGCAAAAGTATAGGGGTTGTTAGAAAAATTTAAAGAGAAATATATATGAACATATATATATACATATATATGTATATATATATATATATATATATGTGTGTGTGTGTGTGTGTGTGTGTGTGTGTGTGTGTGTGTATCAGAGACTAGTTTAGTTCTATAGATGAACTCAGGGCTGAGCCTGAATAAGGAAAGTCAACAAATCAAGGCAGAGATAAGCAATCACAACATTGGAGTTTCATAGGTTTCTAGACATCCTTCTCACTTGAATCTCTGACTTCTCTTGCTGTCCCATTAATCTTTAAGTCACAGTTCCTTAGTCCCTTTGCTCTTGTCAGAAACTCATGGGAAATTCCCTGCAATGAAAACCTGCCAGGATCAGAGATGGACTGTATATAAGAAGAAAGAACAGATTTTTTTTTTTTTGTGGTTAGAAGGTCTAAATGAGAAGTTGCAGTGAAGCTGACAGTAAGTATAGATCACATATGCCAAACCCCACAAGCTCAAGGAATGAGAGTTTACAGCAGCATAAACTCCATAACATTAGTTTATTATGTCTTACATTCTCAGTCCCTGCAGTACAGACTGTGTGGTTGGGGACCAGTCTACATTATTTCTTAAATTCATCTTATCATCCTCTTTCATGACAAGGCTTCAGCTCATTTAGCAGTAATCTTATTTGTTAGCATAAAGGCCAACAATAGTCCATACCAGTACTCTGAATCCTTCCATTTTAAACACAAGATGGTTTCAAAATAACTGGGGAGAGAAAAAGTGGTATAACCTTATAAAACTGAGATCAGAACACAAAAAGTAATACAGGATCATGAACTCTAATAGATAAAAACAAAACACTTTAACCTTATTAGGTTAACAGAAAAGCTAGATTTGAGGGTGGCTAATAAATTTGTAAGGCTATAAATAATTATTTGAACATACACAACTGCTATTGATAGGGAGGGTTTACAGAAATCTGGGAGTTTTTTTGATTGGCTTAAAGAAAGGTTATATCTCCAATTAAAGGAGAGAATTATGCTGGGACCCCAATCAATTTCCCCAAATGCCTCATGGCAATTGTTGGTGCAGGCACTCAAGGTTGCTTTAGCCAGGTGCCCTCTCTTATGGGTATAGGCAGCTATGATTTCTTGACCCAGTGCCCTGGTTTCTGGATTACAGTCTCTGACATAGGGGTCATTGCATTCACCCCGATGCAATAAGGCACAAAACTTATAGGGAAGGAAAGAAGGAACACATGTTAAGTCTTAAAGTATGCTTTTATTTATTTTATATAAACTTATTTATTTAAAGCAATTCAAATTGTGTATCACAGAGTTGATTATAATACATTTGTGTCCAGGTAAGGGAGAAATTATTAAAAGAAAGGAAAAAAGAAGAAAATAAAACTACAGCAAAATAAATGATCATATCTTCTAATGAGGTCATTATTTTATTCTCATACAGTTTCATAAACTCTTGCTGCTAATTGATTATTCTGTTACTTCTTTTATTTTTGAGTATTAATTGGTTTGAGATGCATATTAAATGGGTGTGCTCTTATAGGGACAACCATATTAAAAAATGGTGTTGCACAGTCCAGGAATTTCAAGCACTATTGCTGAGAGAGGTTTTTGAGGGGTTTGATTTTAGCTCGGAGGTATTATAGAGTACAAGAATTAAGGACAGTACCTGAAATCACTTCAAAGATGTCTTGTTGATGTCAGCCAAATACCTAGAGTTTTTGTGAGATTGGTGTCTCTACAGATAGCCATAAATGACTGATGAAGCTGGACCACTTGGTGAAAAGGTGGTGATTCCACGTGGTGATGGGTGCTTTCAATTTAAAATACTTTTTAAGATTATATCCCTATACACAAATCTCAAGATAACATCAGATGAAACAAATATAAAATAAAATGAAATAAGGAACTTAGAACACAAAATAGAATTCAAAGAAACTATATAGAAACAAAGATTGTTAATTTGTTTTACATCAATATTATTTTCCTAAGTATCATTGACCTGATGTCACCAATCCAAAGATACTGTGGTTGTGACTGCTTCAAAAGGCAAAGCTAATTTTCCTTGTTCTTCACTAACTCCACTTGAAGTCCAAACACAAAATCATAGGCTCAAAGTGAAAGGCTACAAATGAATCCCACAAGCAAATGCTAAGTTAGAAAGACAGGGCGTGTCATATATTTATCAAATAACTTGTATTAATCCATCAGGAAAAACTTGACATTTAGTTATATAAATCTATTAAGTGAATAGGCATAAAAGTTCATTGACTGCTCACTTACCGACATCAAGAATTGATTGACATCAACTTAATAAGAACAGGGGTATCAATGTCCTACTTTCATCAATCAAAAAATAAACCTGAAAAAATAAAATAACCAGAAAATCTTAATAGTCATCTAAATCTTCTCCACTTAAATATATATTTATGTATATACATTATACAATTATTGATAATTGTATATAAATATATAATATTACACATATTATACATACATTTATATATTTAAGCAGAGAATAATTTAGATTATTATTAAGCTTTTCTGGTTATTTTCTTTATATATATTCACATATCTTCTCTATAACACAAGAAAATTTATCAAAGATAAACAAAATGTAGGGACAGAAAAACAAAAATAATGTAACAGTTAAAATAATATCAGTGACTTGGTCTGCAGTGATAGTGCAGCACTAGGGCATTTGCCTTGCACACGGCTGATCCAAGACGAACCAAGGTTTGATCCCAGGTCCCCCAAGCCAGGAGCAATTTCTGAGCTCATAGTCAGGGGTAACCCCTGAGTGTTACCGGGTGTGGACCCCCAAAAACAAAATAAAGAAATAAAACAAAATAATATTAGTGTTTTTTCAAAATCATAATGGCATACAAATCAACAAACAAAATAATAAATTCTCAAACATATGACATTAAACAATATACTACTAATAAACTATTATGTTATGAGAAAATAATAGAAGAAAATACTTGGAAATTAAAATAAATGGATTATAAAGATATATAGGATGGAACAAAATGAGTACATAAAATATAGTTCTACCTCATTAACCAAGAAAGGTATCTAACTTAACAACTGTGAAACAATACAAGAAAAATATATAATGTATACTAGTGAATAAAATCCTAATACCTACAGAGGGGCCAGAGAAGTGACACAGGATGTAGGGCTTTTGCCTTGCACTCACTAACCTTGGATGGAACCCAGTTCGATCTCCCAGCATCCATATGTTCCCCAAAGGGCAATTTCTGATCACATAGTCTGGAGTAACCCATGAGAATCACCCGGGGGGGGAGGCAAAAAACAAAACAAATAATAGTAACAATAATAATATCCTAATAATTGGGGCCCGGAGAGATAGCACAGCGGCGTTTGCCTTGCAAACAGCCGATCCAGGACCAAAGGTTGTTGGTTCGAATCCCGGTGTCCCATATGGTCCCCCGTGCCTGCCAGGAGCTATTTCTGAGCAGACAGCCAGGAGTAATCCCTGAGCACCGCCGGGTGTGGCCCAAAAACCAAAAAAAAAAAAAAATAATATCCTAATAATTAAACAAGTAAATGAATTAAAAATTATAGAATAAAATAAAGTAAATGAATTAGAAACAAAAATATATTTATAAAATATCAGTTTCTTTTCTTATAAAAGCTAAAATACATTATCCCAAATAATAGAAAATATTAACACATTAAACATGTGACAAGAGAATAATATCCAAGCTGTACAAAAAATTATAAGTTCAACAAAAAATTAACCTCATTAAAAAGAGCAGAAAAGGTGAATAGATAATTTGCCAGAGGTCACATAAATTGGAAGCAGGCGCATGAAAAACTTCTCATCATTGCTATTATCAGGGAAATGCAAATTGAATTACAATAAGATACCACATTGTACCTCTGAGAAGGCCCTTTGTCACAAAGATTAGAAGCAAGTGTTCATGAGGTTATGGATAAAATGATAAACTTGTACATGACTGTAGGGATATGAACTGGTCAACTACTATAGAAATAAATACAGGTTTTTATAATTTTCTTAAAAATAAACTTGTCATATGATCTAATAATTAATTGATAGATGCATATACCAAAATTGTCATGTAATCTATTGAAAAAATACAAGGCACAAAACAATAGTCTAAGTGCTAAAGACAGATTTTTAAAGAAGATATTTATACCTAACAATACTTATTTATAAAATAAGGATTCTTGCAATATATAGAAAATATATTATTGTGGCTGGAGTGGTGGAGCAAATGCTAGGGCATCTGCCTTACATGCACTAACTTATGTCTTTTCTATTTTACTCCCTCATCTTCTCAGCAACCAACTAAATTTCTAATGGCTTACTTGGTTTCAATCAATAGAGTCCATAGATCTGTTTGCTAGTACACTGAGACTGCAGTGCATATCCCTGCAAATGGTTCTTCCATCGAAGAGTTATATAACATATAACATATAACAAAGGTTATATGTTTTACAGTGGTTACAGTTGATAAAGTGGGGTTGACTGGGCTTGGTCCTCATTTTGATGAAACTGTATTGGATGCACAGAGTTAGCACATCTGGAAGGGAATTAGCATGTACAAACCAATTTCTTTAAATCTGTCTTCTTGATTTATAATAATTTGATCAATTATTATTTTATTATTAAAGCAAAACATGAAAGAAGATTTACTATTTGGTTATCATAGAATTTAGTTAAAATATTCACACCATTTCTCAAATAAGGTCACAAAATCTACTAATTGACTTGAAAGGCTTTTATTTTACATTTTATGTTAGAAAGACATGTGTAAATTTAGACCTAATTCCTGGTTATAGAGCTGCCCAGATTGAAAATATTTTAATTTTTTCCTAATTAGAAGCTAACAACTTAGACTAACAGTGGATAATGACTGATTATAATGATAATTCTTATATAAGACACAGAAGACTATATCAAAATAATAATTACTTGAGTCTGAATTTAATTAAACATATTTAATAAGTAATATTTCAACAAAACACGTGTATTTCTCATTTTTTAGAACCACAGAGTAGGAAATATCTAGGAATTTTTGTTTTAAATGAAATACAGCAACTATATTATTTTCTTTTTTGTAATGATGTGGAATATTTCTCAGAAAGTGATGTTCTAAAAAGCAGTTTAATAAGTTAGTATAATAAATAAAAAAACTTTATTGACCAATGAAACCTTTGCCATCTTCTATTTGTGCTGAATTACACTATAGAACTCCATTTTTGTAGCAGGGTTTTGTTTGTTTTGGGGCCACTACCCGGTGGCGCTCAGGGGTTACTTCTGCTCTGCACACAGAAATTGCTCCTGGCAGGCTTGTGGACCATATGGGATACTGGCGATGGAACCTAGGTACCTCCCAGATTGGCTGCATGCATGCAAATGCCCTACCACTATGCTATCACTCTTGCTCCAGTAGCAGTGTTTTTACTAGAAGAAAAATCAGAGAGTGAGTGAGTCTCTAATCAACCAAAAAACCTCAGCAAACACAGAAAGAATGGTAATCAAATTTGCAAAAACTCTATGAAATAAGATAGAAATATTTATATTTATATTTCTACCAGGATAAATGCACATCCATTGCGACCCAAAGTATCAACATAGAAAACATTTTTTGCTTCCATAGAAATCTAAAACCTAGAATGCTTTAAGCACACTGTAAATTTTTATCTTCAGGTAGAAAATTACATATGTTTAAAATGTGTATATAACTGAATTATTTTTATAGATATTGTTGAAGAATATGATATAAAAATGGAACTTCACAAGTTCACCCGAATATACTTGCTAAATGACATAAATCTTCATCAAAACAAAAATCGATTATCATGAGAAGATTTGAGATAAAATACAGCCTTTTAAGTTGATGACCAAGGTAGGACTATTTTTAATAGAGTTCAGAAATCTCATGATGGTAAACTTGTTTGAAACACCTTAAATAAATGCCCATAAAAATAACAATAAAGCCTGTCTTTTAGGAAGTTTCAAGACTTTAAAAAAATTGAGTGTTTATGAAATGATAAAAATAAAAAATACAATTGAATACAATTCCTGATACCACAAAGTAGAGGTGTAGTGGGTTGTTTAACAATGCTGACACAATAGCATTTTTGTTGAGCAAAAGCTCATCTCTCTCATGGAATGCTTGTAACAGAGCAGTAGGACTCTGAAGTCCCCAGGAGAGTCATTTACTTGGGGAGCAGTGGTAAGGATACTTAAAGTAACAGCAGATTTTTCAGTGAAAGAAGGCCCAAGAGATTCAAGTAATTTTATTTTTGACACACTAATACTTAGCAGTAGTGGAGACCTGCAGATCAGCCAGCTTACCAATATGTTTCATTCTATCATCAGTGGTCCAGAACTTTCCTAGTCAGTTGGACACATCCACACCTACTAAAAGTGGACGCTAAGAATGAAATAATGCTGAAAAGTTTGCTTAGGAAATTAGAAATGATTAAGACACTATGTCCTTGATTAAGAATATATTCTTGGTTTTTTTTTATATTTGTTTTTTCTTTTTCTTTATATGAAAAATCTGGTTATAAATTTTTAAAGTCTCAGTGTTAACATACCTTGTCCACTACAAGGTGCTAATATAATTGTAATACTATCCATGAAGCCACACTTCTTAACCTTACTCTGCCCCACACCACTTGACTTGGTTACCCAATTTTGTTATCAAACCTAAGGTTTTGGTTTCATTGGGCATTGCATATTTCTTCCCTTTACAATTAAAATATCTTCTGATAATTGTTTTCTTCTGACTTATTTAAAATGCTATTCTCTGCTTCCAAACATGTTGTAGTATAATGCTAAATCCTATATCTTCTTAGAGTTGAGTGGCATTCCATTGTAAATACATACATCATGATTTCTGTACCACTCATCTGTTGTTGGGAAGTTAAGTTGTTATCATATCTTGGTGAGTTTAAGTAATGCTCGAAAGATTATAGGTTTGCATAAATATTTTTAACTGTATTTTAACTGTATAATATTTTAACTGTATAATTTAACTGTATTGCTGAGTAATACAGTTATAACTATTTTTAATATTTGAAAACAAAAAAACAAAAACAAAAGAACAGTCACTGCCAGAAAACTACACACTTGAGCAGCATGTTCAGTGTCATCAGCAATTATTATTTAGGATGCTGCTTTGCTGTTAGGAAACTCTATGTTTAATAGAGGAATTTATTCCAACACCTGTCCTTGCATATATATTTATACCAAGAAGTAGATTCATTAAAATTGGCATGCAGCTGAGATGATTCTCATCTGTGACTTCAAATGCCTAGTAGTAGTATTTCTAGTAGCCCATCAAATTTCTCTATAATAATTAGAAATTATCATCCATGATAGAGTGCTCAAAATAATCTAGTAACCATAATAATTTCAAGGGGGAAGCTTTTCTTTTTCCACAGGCTATCCAATTATACTTTGACCAAGGCATTCTCCTGGTTGTGAGACAGTGAGTTCATTGCATTCCTAGGGTTCACAAAGCTCTTGACAATGTTTTGCTCTGCAGAGAACTTGCTGAAGATACCTGCCCCCAAAGACAGGACATGGCACAATCCACAGTGCCACATATTTTTGTGTAATGTCTATACTTAGAATCTCTATCTCTGACAGAGCTCTGCAAGTCCAATCAAATATCAATTTTTCAGTCATGTTTCCTGGTGATAATAAAGAATATATGATACCAGAAAATGTTCAGGATTTTAGAAACTCTAAGTTTAGTGAATCCATGGACCTAATGAGAACAGTTTGATATATATATAATATTGTGAGCAAAGGAAATTATAAATTTTTCACAGTAATATTTTAGGTACTGACATTGAATCAGAGGCATTCCCACCACCAGTGTTGTCCTCCCTCGACCCCTTTTTCCAGCATGAATTCCATATTTCCCACCTTTGCCCCTTGGGCTGCTAGTGTAAGTGGTCCCCTCTGTATCTAGCTTGTTGTATAGATTCTGTTGTCTTTGGCTTTGGATTTGGTGTTTAAGTCTGATCATTTTTTTATTTCTATTTAACGTTCATATGACCATTTGGTCTTGATACCATCCATTGTTTCCCCTTCGATTTATGAGGCAGAATATGATGATTCTAGTAATGTGGTTCAATTTAAAGGAAAAAAAATTTAAAAAACAAACAAAAAACAGGAGATGTCCATCTAGAGGTTATAAATATTTAAGAGCAGAAAGGGAAAAATGAAAAAAAAAAACACAACAAAAAGACAAAAAAAATACAAAAAAAGCCCCAAACAAAAATCTACCATGACAATAAAAAGGAAAGCAGCACAACAATAAAGACAACAAGCAAACAATAACCATGAGAACTATTTGCTTTTTGAAACTACTACAATGATTTGTACATTTTTGTGATTTTTATTCAAAAAGGAATATTGTTTCTATTTTCCAAAAATTATATAAACTATCCATTTAAAAACAAAAAGGCAATGAGCATTTCTGTAGACAAAACATTCAAAATGGTTTTATAAATGATGGGAAATCATTTCTTAGCAGTTTCTATAGATTATTATTTCCTCTACTTGAAGAATCATGAATATTAAGGTGCTGAGAAATTAACTAAAGATAGTGTGAGGAAAGAGATTCTGATTCAGTAGATAATATTTCAGATGAAGGATTCTATAACATTAACAATGCAGGAATGCATTGAATTGTGTGTATTAATTTTGTAATATGTGCAATATTTTTCTGAAATATCTTACTTTAATGACTACTATTTCTAAGAAACTCTGGTTACAATGTATGATTCTACATGTGCACAATGGTAGTTTGACAATTTTTTTTTAATTTAAACATCTTTGATATGTTCTTCTTGTGATTTCTGTGGTGAGGACTTTCAAATTATGTTAAATAAAGATAGTGGCAGTGGATATTAATTCCTTTTGCCTGATTTTAATTATTCACCATTTAACATGGTCTGTGTAGTTAAATGTTATCTTGAAGTATTTTCCTTCTATTCCTACTTTTGGGGAGATTTTTATTGTAATTAACATTGGATAGTTCCAAAAATGTTCTTTGGATCAACAAAAATTTTTTTTGGTGTTAGGGCCACACTTGAAAGTGCTCAGGCTCTGGTTCTGCACTCAGGAATCATACCCGGTGGGCCCAGGGGACCTTAGGGTATGCTAAATATCAAATCTGGGTCAGCTGTGTGCAAGGCAAGTGTACTACTCAATGCACTATCACTCCAGCATAGGGTCATACCATTTTTTTTATAAATTTATGTTGATGTATTCCATTGCATTAATTGATTTGTGTATATAGAATCATCCTGCATCCAATGGAATGAATTCCCATTAAATATGGTGTATAATCTTTTTGCTATATTTCTATAAACTCAATTCACTAGGATTTTGTTGAAGATCTTTGCATTGATTTTCACAGGGGATATTAATCCAACAATTTTAGTAGTATTCCTCTATGCTTTTTGGCATTAGTGTAATATTAATTTTATAGGAGCAACAATGGAGGATTCCTCACATTGAAAACTTTAAAGAACTTAAAAAAGCATGCATATTGTTTTCTCTTTGAAGTTTTTGTAAAAAACACATGGTTCTGAGATTATTTTTCTCAAGGATATTTTTATTTACTGTTTAAATTTCTTTATTCAATATTAGTTTTGAAGATTTTGTTTTTTATTTATTTAATAATGGTAGCTTTCATGATTCAAGAATTCATACATTTATTTTGGGTTTTTGAACTTGGTGATATGATGTTGTTCACAGTAATTTCTTATATCCTTTTATAGTCCTGTGATGTCATACTTTGTCCCGTGTCATCTTGAAACCTATTTATTTGGGCTCTTTGTAATTGCTTTTTTTAGTGAGATAACTTAAGGATAGTTTATCTTGTTTATTCTCTTAAAGAAACAACTTCTAGTTTATTTATCCTTTGCATTATTTTTGTACCATTATATCTGCTCTAATTTTTATCAATTCATGTCTTTTACTAGGTAAAGGAGTTTATATTATTAATGTCTTCATCCTTGAATACAAATCAACCCACATTTTTGTCTGTTTTATAATATGTAATTTGTTATTTATTGGTATTTTTGCCTAGTTGAATTGATAATAAAAATATAGCCACCATAATAAGGTGTTTATTATAAATTATGTCTATTTCACAGTTATACAGCTCTACAAATTTTCAGATGTTTTCTGACTGTCCACTTTTATGTCAAATGGTTAAAGACTCATTTTTTTATTTCTTTTACATATTCCAGGACTTTATAAAATAGTGGTTATAGTATATGGTTATAGATATTGCTTTTGCTTTTGCAACTTAATATCATACCTATTTTATGTATGTTTGTTTTCTTCTGTAATCCATACTGAGGGTTATGAGTAAATGTATGTGATCTTCTAAATTTTACATATTAATGCTTTAACAGCCAATATTACTCTCTATGGAGATAGGAGACTTGTGAAAATGTTACATACAGACGGACTGACAGCTGAAAATAAGCCCCACAAAAGCCACAGCATCAGCAATAGCGCTTGGAATAGCAATCTGCACAGCTCCATTTTTAATATTGTCATCTCATAAAAATACATTGATATTCAGATATACCAGTGTATATCTGATGTCACCTAACATTGAGAAACAAAAGTAGCAAAAACAATAAGCATATAGCAACAAGATCTCTTGAAAATGACTCTTTGACCTCATTGCAAGATACAAAATTTTCACAAATTTTCTTTTGGATGTACTCTGCTTTTCTTCTTTCTTTCATTCTGTTTTGCTTTCCTTTCCTTTTTAAATTTTTCTTTGTTAATAATTCCACTATCACATTTGTAAAACAAATGCATTATGATCAACTATGTGATACACAGTTTTTAAAGAAAGTAGATTATATTTTAAAATTCATGTACTATAAATTGATAGGGCTTTTGGAATTATACATAGTTCTACCCTATAAGCACATTCAAAAGATAAACTATGACCATTTAATAATAAGGTTGTTATTTTTATATTTGAAATAGACTTTTTTATCAGTAGCAATATATTAGAATACTATATAACTAGTATTCATCACTGTAATAATATTAATTTGCATTGTAAAATGTATCTCTTCTGCATAGTATTTATATGAGAAGCCACTGATACAATGGGTTATTGTAATTGTGATATTTTTATGGGTTATTCTGTTTATTCCAATAAAAGGATAATCCTTTCTGATCCCACATATATATACAGCTTAATCACATAAAGAATTTTAACACTCTTGTCTCTTTATGTTGATTCAACTTATTCTCACTAATTATAATTGGGTGATTATGTTCATTCAACAGTATTTCTATTTACTATCAATATTATCTAGGAATTTGGAAATCAAAAAATATGGTTTCAATAAGTTTGACATAGTAAATGAGGAAATTTATTAGTATGATAAGAAAATTGAATGGGCATGGTAGTCTATCAGAACAATTCACCATGCTAATTCATTATCTTTTCTTTTTTTTAACTTTTTTCCTTTATTTAAAAATCTTGATTTTAAATATGATTGTGATTAGGTTTCAGTCCTGTAAAGAACACCCCCCTTCACCAGAACAACATTCCCACCACCAATGTCCCAAATCTCCCTCCATCTCACCACAACCTCACCTGTACTCTAGACAGGCTTTCCAGTTCCCTCATTCATTACATGATTGTGGTAGTTCTCAGTGTAGTTATTTCTATAACTGCACTCACCACTCTTTGTGGTGAGCTTCATGAAGTGAGCTGGAAGTAACAGCCCTCCTCTCATTGCTCTGAGGATTGTTGCAAAAATGACTTATTTTTCTTAAAAACCATAGATGAGTGAGACTATTTGTGTGTGTCTCTCTCTCCCTCTGACTTATTTCACTCAGCATGATAGACTCCATGTACATCTATTATAGGAAAATTTCATGACTTCATCTTTCCTGATGGCTGCATAATATTCCATTGTGTATATGTACCACAGTTTCGTTAGCCATTCTTCTGTTGAAGGGCATCTTGGTTGTTTCCAGAGCCTGGTTATTGTGAATAGTGCTGCAATAAATATAGGTGTGAGAAAGGGGTTTTTGTATTGTATTCCTGTGTTCTTAGGGTATATACTTAGGAGTGGAATAGCTGAGTCGAATGGGAGCTCAATTTCCAGATTTTGGAGGAATCTCCATATCACTTTCCATAGAGGTTGGACTAGACGGCATTCCCACCAGCAGGGGATAAGAGTTCCTTTATCTCCACATCCCCGCCAGCACTAATTGTTCTCATTCTTTGAGATGTGTGTCAATCTCTGTTGTGTGAGATGGAATCTCATCGTTGTTTTGATTTGCATCTCCCTGATGACCAGTGATGAGGAGCATTTTTTCATGTGCTTTTGGCCATTTGTATTTCTTTTTTTCCATAGTGTCTGTTCATTTCTTCTCCCCATTTTTAATGGGATTAGATGTTTTGTCTTGTAAAGTTCTGTCATTGCTCAGTATATTTTGGATATTAGCCCTTTATCTGATGGGTATTGGGTGAATAGTTTCTCCCACACAGTGGTTGGCTCTTGTATCCTGGACACTATTTCTTTTGAGGTGCAGAAGCTTCTCAGCTTAATGTATTCCCATCTGTTTACCTATGCTTCCATTTGTTTGAAAAGTGCATTTTCCTCCTTGAAGATGCCTTTAGTCTCAATGTCCTGGAGAGTTTTACCTACATGTTGTTCTATATACCTTTTGGTATCAGGTCTGATATCAAGGTCTTAAATCCACTTGGATTTTACCTTCCTACATAATGTTAACTGGGGGTCTATGTTCGCTTTTTTGCAAGTGGCTAACCAGTTCTGACAGTACCAATTGTTGAAGAGGTTTTTCCTGCTCCACTTAGGATTTCTTGCTCCTTTATCAAAAATTAGGTGATTGTATGTCTGGGGAATATTGTCTGAGAACTCAAGCCTATTTCACTGATCTGAGGGTCTGTCTTTATTCCAATACCATGCTGTTTTTATAACTATTGCTTTGTAGTACAATTTAAAGTTGGGGAAAATAATGCCTCCCATTTTCCTTTTCAGTAAGAATGCTTTAGCTATTCGAGGGTTTTTATTGTTCTAGATAAACTTCATAAGTTTTTGATCCACTTCTTTGAAGAATGTCATGGGTATCTTTAGAGGGATCGCATTAAATCTGTACAATGCTTTGGGGAGTATTGCCATTTTAATGATGTTAATCCTGACAATCCATGAGCAGGGTATATGTTTTCATTTCTGTGTGTCTTCTCTTATTTCTATTCAACCTCATTGATTTCTGCTTTCAGTTTTGTTATTTCCTTCTGTCTCCCTACTTTTGGTTCCTTTTGTTGGTCATTTTCTAATTTTTTGAGCTGCGTCATTAAGTTATTCAGGTATGCCCCTTCTTTCTTCCTGATGCATGCTTGTAAAGCTATAAATTTTCCTCTCAGGACTGCTTTTGCTGTTTCCCATAGATTCTGGCAGTTTGTGTCTTCATCATCATTTTTTTACAGGAAAGTTTTGATTTCCTCTTGAATTAATCTAGGACCCACTGGTTGTTCAATAGCAGGCTGTTTAATTTCCAATTGTTAAAGTTTTTCTTCTGTGTGGCTTTGTAGTTCACATCTAATTTCAGAGCCTTGTGGTCAGCAAAGGTGGTCTGCAAGATTTCTGTCCTCTTGATTTTATGAAGGTATGTTTTATGTGTCAGCATTTGGTCTATCCTGGAGAATGACCCATGTACATTGGAGAAGAATATGTATCCAGGTTTTGAGGGTGGAGTGTCTATATATATATATATATTAGTCCTCTTTTTTCCATTACTCTTTTCAAGGCTAATATGTTTTTGTTGGGTTTCAGTCTGGTTGACCTATCAAGTGTTGACAGGGCCGTTTTGAGGTCTCCCACAATTATTGTGTTATTATTGATGTCCTCTTTCAGATTTGTCAGTAATTGTATTAGATAATTTGCTGGTCTTTCATTGGGTGCATGTATATTTAATAGTCTGATTTCTTCCTGTTGCACATATCCCTTGATTAGTACATAGTGTCCATCTTTGTCCCTTACCACTTTTGTCATCAGATATTAATATGGCCACTCCAACTTTTTTAAGGGTGTTGTTTGATTAGATGATTTTCCTCCAGCCTTTGATTTTGAGTCTAAATTTGTTCTGACTATTCAGGTGTGTTTCCTGTAGGCAGCAGAAGTTGGGATTCATCTTTCTGAACCATTTTACCACTCTGTGTCTTTTAATTGGTGAATTTATTCTATTGACATTGAGGGAGATTATTGTCATAGGATTTAATGTCATCTTTGCAAATAAGTTTGCTGTATTTGTTGGTCTCTCTTGTCTTAAAGTAGGCTGGTTTTTCATCTGTGAAGATTCTGAGCTGTTGTTTATCCATGAAGCTATGTATCCTTCCTTCAAACCTGAACGTGAGTCAGGCTGGGTGCCGTATTCTCAGTGAGGCATCCATTTCATTCAGTCTTGTCACAATGTCCCACTACTGTCTTGTGAAATGTCTGCTGTAAGTCTTAGGGGTGCTCCTTTGAATGTAATTTGCCTTTTTGTTCTTGCTGCTTTCAGTTTTCTATCTCTATCTGTGGGATTTGTCATTGTAACGAGGATGTGTCTTGGGCTATTTTTTCTTTGGGTCTCTTTTAGCTGGTACTCTTCGGGCAAGCAGGATTTGATTGCATTAGTCTTTAACTCTGGGAGTATCTCTTTGATAGAGATACTGTCTTTGACAGTTGATTCTTCCTGGAGATCTCCTTCCTGGGCTTCTGGGACTCCAATCATTCTTACGTTGTTTCTGTGGAGTTTATAAAAGACTTCTATTTTCATCTGTTCACATTCCTTGAGTACTTTTTCCACTGCCCGATCATTTGTCTTAAGGTTCTTTTCCAATTTCTTCTGCTGTGTTGAGTTTTTCTGCATCTCATCTTCCAGCATGCCTGATTCTGTCCTCAGCTGTTATTATCCTGCTCGCAAGGCCATACACTGAGTTTTTCAGTTGAGCTACAGTGTTTTTCAGATCTGTTATTTCAGTTTGGAGTTTTCTGATTTCTGTCTTTGTGTTCTGTTCGAATCGATCTATGCTTTCTTTGAGTTCTACAAACATTTTCCATATTGCTATTCTAAACTCCTTATCTGAGAGATTAAACAGATGGTTGGAATTTTTAGGTCATCTGAGCTATTATCTTCATTTTCTGTGCATGGTGTTTGCCTTCAAGGTTTCTCCTTTGTCACGCTTTTCTCTGCATGTTGTGGTAGGGTTTATTGGTTAGAAAGAGTGCTCGGCAATGAAGCGAAGCAGAGTGGCCATGCTGTTCTGGAGCCTCGGGGAGAGCTATTTCTCTGGGTGCTTTTTGGCCCACTCCCAAGAGGTTTAGGAGACAGGACAGTGGAAAAACATGCACAGTCAACACTTACAGTTTCTCACAGTCGAAAACCACTGGGCCGGCGTAGGTACTGATTTATTTTCTTATCCTACACTGATATGATGGGATCATAGAGTAATTTACTGCTCTATTTTTCTCATGTCTCCTTTTGAGTTATTTTTCATTGTAATTTTAATTAAAAATCTATTGATGCAATATTATTTTACAAATTAACGTTTTATGTTTTCCATTTTAACCTCTTTTATGTCTTGGTACCACACTATTGCCAAATATAAAAATCTTATAATTACAGATAGCTGGAATCATTTTTCTTCCTTCTATAATAAATTCAGCTAACTTTGACAATGTGGTGGTTTGGTAAATTTCCAAGGCAAATTTTGTTTTGAACATAAGCATATTTGTAAACAATTCTAAAGGAAAGGAGAGTCACTGTGGCTAATAGTTAACTGGCTATTTTGTAGTACAAGAAAAATGTTTGCCATATAAGAACTATGGAAATTATTGCTTGACTACCAAATAAACCTTCTAATTTTACTTTGACTGTACATGACATCTTCAGGTAATCAGTTAAATAGACTTAAAATTCATTTTATTTAAAAAAAATTGAGTTAACTGGCTGTGTAATTTAATTGGTTTAGACCAGGGGCCTCAATCTTTTTAAACAGGGGGCCAGTTCACTGTCCCTCAGACCATTGGAGGGTCTGACTACAGTAAAATCAAAACTAATGAACAAATTCTTATGCACACTGCATATATCTTATTTTGCAATGAAGAAACAAAACAGATAGAAATACAATATGTGGCCCGCGGGCCATAGTTTGAGGACCACTGGTAGACTCTAGAGTGATAGAAATGGCTGATTCTGAGGCGGGAGAGATAGCATGGAAGTAAGGTATTTGCCCTTCATGCAGAACAATGTTTGTTCGAATTCTGGCACCCCATATGGCCCCCTGTGCCTGCTAGGGGCGATTTCTGAGCATAGAGCTAGGAGTAACAACTGAGCTCTGTTGGGTGTGACCCAAAAACCAAAAACCAAAAAAAGAAATTGCTGATTCTTCAACCAATATTTTAGACTTCTGAAGCCTCACAACTTGCTCCAGGGAACATTCTGTGCTAGGGACTGAAGTCCAAAAGCATGCATACTATCCCTTTAGTTAAGCCTAGAAAGCATTTTCTAGATACATACCTTTTAATCAATTCAATACACATATATTTTAAATATAAATTTACCTTTTTGTCCAAAGTGCCTTATTTTACATATATGTATTATAATTTTCATTTCTGGAGAAATATAAGGTTAAGTTGTTTTGTAGCCCACTAACCCTGCTGATTTGTATCCCAAGTACTACATAATTTCCCTAAGGCACTTGAAGATGTCATATCCAAAAACAGAGTTAGGAATAGCCTATGAGCACCATAGAGTTTGATAGGGCTCAAACTCAATTCTACTTTATTAGTTTAAGTTGTATATTCTTGCTGGGTTTCTTAATAGCACAGTTAGAAATAATTTCTTTTTTTTTCTTTTGGGTCACACCCAGTGACGCTCAGGGGTTACTCCTTGCTACGTGCTCAGAAATCGCTCCTGGCGTGGGGGACCATATACAAACCCTGATCCATCCTAGTTCAGACACTTGCAAAGCAAATGTCTTAGCACTGCTCCAGCCCAACACAATCTCTTTATACTAAAATTATAAGAAATAAAGAGCAAAATAGCATAGCACTGATTATTGGTTCTGGAACAGACATTAGGAAATATTTAGTATTAAATAATAAATTTAAGTTTTAGGAAGGCAAAAGTGAATGAGTCCTAAGGCCCTTTTGTCTTTAATTTTCTAATATGTAATACTGATGAAAGTACAGAAAAAATATCTTTGCTCTGAGGAAAACAACAGGGAAAGTATTGGCAAATAAAAATAAAATTATTTTCCATTTACCAAGGGAAATCAAGTTTGAAAAAATATTTCATTTATTTCAGAGGCCACCACAGAGCTGTCCTTAATTAGAGGATCCAAGCCTCCAATTATATTTAGAGGTCCTTACTGGAATACTAAATACAGTTTAACTTGGTTATTTCTTGGTAATTCTCAACATGAAAATGTGACTAAGTGGGGATCTTAGTTAAGAATCATCATAGATCTATAGTATTAATAATATTGTCATATAAAAAATAATGTCAATCATAGGTTATTTTCCCATGATATATGTAAATCTTATAACTCATATTATTATTATTATTTTGATTTTGGGGACACACCCAGTGACACTCAGGGGTTACTGCTGGCTATGTGCTCAGAAATCGTTCCTGGCCTGGGGGACCACATGGGACTCCTCTGGGGGATGGAACTGTGGTCTGACCTAGATCAGCCACATGCAAGGCAAACACTCTATTGCTGCACCACCGCCCTGGCCCCTATAACTCATATTATTGAGAAAAATCTACTGAATTTAAATATTTTCTCAACTATACTAAATGTAAAGTTCAAACCATCATGTTATGTATATCTGAATTTGATAATTTGTATTTAATTTAATTCATCCATCAATAATTTTACAGAAGAGAACACTGAATATTTAAGAATTTATTTTAAACAATATTGCTTATAAATTTTTTATTTATGTGGTACCATAAATACAAATTCTGGTGCCACATCCTCCACCAGAGTGTTTACTTTCCACCAACCAATGTTCCAGTGATCTTTCCCTGATCCATTCTCCCCTGTGAATAGTTTCCTATTAAACAGCAGTTCTGAATTTCTGTAAGAACACTGAAATGTTAAATATAAAAACTATAATCATATAATCAAACCAATAAAAGAAAGATTCTTTCTCTTTATACTACAACCATGCCAATAAATATCAAATAAAGTGTGTTTAAAAAAAAAAAGAAGGGTCTGGAGAGATAACATGGAGGGAGGTAAGGTGTTGCCTTTCATGCAGAAGGATGTTGGTTCGAATCTTGACATCCCATCTGGTCCCCTGAGCATACCAGGAACAATTTCTGAGCGTAGAGCCAGGAATAACCCCTGAGCACTGCTGGTTGTGAACCCCTCAAAAAAAAAAAAACCACAAAAACCAACAACAACAACAACAAAACCCACAACCCTTTTTTTTAGAAGTTACTGGTCTGTTTTTTTCTTTTTCTTTTTTTTCATATTTTTGCTTTTGTTTTTGTGTTTTTTTTTTATTTTTGTTTGTTTGTTTTTCTTCTTTTTTCTTCTTTCCCCTTTCTTCTTCCAAAGAATACTTACAGCACCTAGATGGTGCTTCATTTTCCTTTTCATTTCCTTTTTTATATATCTCCTTTTTTTCCCCCTTTCATTTTATTTCTTATATATCTCCAATAGAGCCACATTACTGGAATCACCTTGATCAGCATCATACTTGGAGGGAGAAAACTGGATGGTACCAAGACCAGACAGTCAGTCATATATTCTTTTGGTGGAAATAAAAATGATCAGACTTGAATACAAAATCCAAAGTCAGCGACTACAGAAATGATACTCAATCTACATCAAACTGTACAATGGGGGTAAAGAAGGGGGAAATGAGGGGCCGGCGAGGTGGCGCTAGAGGTAAGGTGTCTGCCTTGCAAGCGCTAGCCAAGGAAGGACAGCAGTTTGATCCCCCTGTGTTCCATATGGTTCGCCCAAGCCTGGGGTGATTTCTGAGCACTTAGCCGGGAGTAACCCCTAAGCATCAAACGGGTGTGGCCCCAAAACCAAAAACAAAAAAGAAGGAGGCAGTGAGATGCATGCTGGGAACAGGGGTGGAGGGAGGACAACATTGGCGGTGGAATGCCCCTCATTCATTATTAATATGTGCCTTAAATATTACTGTGAAAGATTTGTAATTCACTTTGCCCATAATAAAAATATATATAATATATGGTCATCAGTTCTACATAATATCACTGAAAATAATATATTTTCATTAAATTTATTTATAGACAATTCAAGGAAAATACTTGGCACTAAACATTTTTCCCCAGGGGAGGCACTCTAAATATCCTAGCATGGCTGACCTACTAATTAATAGATTAGAGAGATGTATAAAATCTCTGGGGATACACAGAACATTGCAATTAATTGAGAAAGTTAGATTATAAAGTACTGTAAATGCAAAGTTCAAGTAGAATATTTATTTCTTTATAGTCTTCTGAATGCTATTGAGATACTATCAAAGGTAGAAAAATATTTTTCATTGACCTTTTAATTCCTTATATAGTCTGTTGTTCACTACCCTAATTTTAAAGAGAGTGAAAAAAAAAATGAGTTTCAGAGAATTTGCATAAAACCTTAGATAACCTAAATTAGGAGACTTGATAAATCTACATTCTCACAAAATCCCCCTTCTACTTAATTAAAATTATAATAAAATAGTGAGACATAATGGTTACAAGGTTATGAATAAAGAAATGTATCAGAAGATATCTGCTGATGATTGCATCATAGGTAGCATTTTATATGTGTTTATGTCTTTTCCACTGGATTTTCTCCTCTACAAATATGTTCAAATATTCTCTATATTTAAAAATCTTAAAATCATTTTTAGTTAAAACTATTTTTCTCATCTTAATGCTGCCAAAATTTTAAAAATGTTCTTCAAATTTTATTGTGTTAGGGGCACTAAACAATATTGGTAAACATATTTTGGGTAAGCTTTAAGTTCCATTTTATAGAAAAACCTGGGTGGTCGGGGTCTAGTTGATTTATGATAGCTTTAGTAGAAAGCAGTAAAATAGGAAACTCATGGAAGGAAATAGCAAATGGGAAACTTCTGCTTATCACAAACCAATATCATAAACATCATAGCTTAATTCCTTTCCATAAGCTCTAGTTATTTTAATCATGAGTTTTTCTGCCAATGTTGTGGAAGGTCACAGAAGGAAACAGCTAACAGAAGGCTGCCTTTTGCCCCAAACCTCAAAACAGATGATATCTTTCCTGACTTACAGAAGCTATACTTCCTTTCTTCATACCTCAAAGGGAAAGTACACAGGATTCTTCAGAGAAATCACAGGAACAGGAATGACGTGAAAGCCTCCAATATCATGCTAATATTAACTTAATCCTAGACCTACTCACTTTTCTCACAAAAGCTCATGAAGATATCTATAATGATAAGAAATCACAGAACTCAGTGGAGAAGACAGTGACACAGGAAAGAAGTACATCGAAACTACAAAAGGAACCATAATTAAGTAGCACAAACCACACCATGTCTTTTGGGTTAATATTGAAATCCTGTAGACCAAATCAAGAGTAGTCTACTATATAATCTTTCTAACATGGAGATCAGAGTGGTAATGCTTGGGATTTTTTAATGAGTAAAACAAACAATGGAACAGACTGCCAATAAAATACAAGAAGATATTATATATATTTATATATATATATATATATATATATAAGGAAAATACAAACAAAAACAACAGAACTAAAAGAAATTGCTAGGCTGAATGAGAAATTCATTGGAAGTCCTACCAGTATAGCAACAGATAGAGAATAAATCAGAAACCTGAAAGATAAAGTGCAGTTAACAAATAATATACAGAATAGCAAAACAAACAAACTAGAGAACTGAGATAAATTAAACAGAAACAAAATAAGAATAATGAAGACACAGAGAACTAGATAGAAAACCCATAAGAAGAAGCAACAGTCAAAGAAGTAGTTCATATTTAAAAGTTCCCAGAGCTGAAGAATGCATGTTCTACCTCATGGGCATTCTATATAATCTACATAAAATAGAATAAAATTGCTTATGATGTCAAACAAGCTCAAAAAACAATGGGGCATACTTCCAATAATACACATTAGGACATGAGCACAGAAATAGAAAAAATCCAAACAGAGTAACAGCTGCTGAAGGCAGAATTAGGAACTCAAACATGAATGCACAAAAGCACCAGACAACAGAAGATGGAAAAATAAACTCAGTAAACAAAAGGAACATGGAAAAAAATCATCAAAAATTTTACAAAAAGGTAGCAATAGAACTTTGGGATATTCTACAGAAACAACCTAAGTGTCATCGTGTTAGGAGAGAGCCATGAAGAAAAACCCAAAGTCAACGACATGAGAATCTATACTTAATCTACAACAAGCTATATACAAAGGAAAATGGAGAAAGTCCATGGGACTAATGGGGAAGATATGGGATGCTACTGGGAACAGGGGTGGAAGGAGTACAAGACTAGTGGTGGAAATGACCATAATTCATTGTCACTATGTACCTTAAACATTACTGTTAAAGACTTGTAATTCACTTTGATCACAGTAAAAATTATTTAAAAAAAAAAAGAAAACACTTCTAAAGAAGCAACAGTCAAAATAATCATTGTTGTATTTTCCCAAAGCTCAAAAGTGCATACACCCACATTCTGGATGTTCAAAGAATACCAGTTAAAAAAAATCCAAATAAAAGAATCCCAAGACAGCTACTTGTCACAATGATGAAAACTGTAAATAAAATTAGAATACTGAAAGCAGCAATATTAAAAAAGAAATTACATACAATAGAGCATACTTAAGATTTAGAGCAGATTATTAACAAGCAACATTATGGGCTAAAGGCAGTAATGGGATAGTTAAAAAAGAAAGGAAAAAATATATCAGTGAAATGAATGCCTCATTAGGAATACTTTAATCTGCCAGACTTTCATTCAGGTGTGAATGAGAGTTTTTCAGCTTACACAGCTTCCCAGATAAACAACTCAGGATATGTATAGATTCAAAACCAACTTTAACAGAATTTAAGGGGCTATTTTAAGGCAAGGCAAGCCCTACAAACAAAACAAACTTCTTCAAAAAGATGATACAAATTTCGATGACTTAATCTATCTCAATGTAAATGGACTAAATGTACCATATAAAAGATGAAAAAAAGGGATCAGAAATTAAATCCAATATATTTCTGTCTACAAGAAAAATATTTCAATAATCAAAGCAATTACAAATTTAGGCAAAGGTTAGAAGACAACTCTTCACACAAACAACTCCATTAAAAAGAATATGATAGTCATACTATTATCAGATAATGTAGATTTTAGGCTTAAAAAGTTATGAAAAAAAGTTATGAAATAAAGATCATTTCTTAATAATCAAGGTATATGTACATCAGAAGAAATTATACATCTAAATATACCTACACCCTATGAATGTCCAATAAAATACCTAAAGCAACTGCTAATAGACTTGTAGAAAAACATTAATAGCTACATATGAGTAGTGGGAGACTTCAACACAGCTCTTTCACTTCTTGATAAATCAACCAGGCTAAAACACAACATTATTATACTGGCTTTGAAGGAAGAAATAGAAGAGAGAAGTTTATATACATGACTTTTCCTTCCAAATATATGAATACACATTCTTCTCAGTGCATAAAGGGCATTATCCAAGATAAACCACATACTTGCCAAAACACACCTCTATAAAATAAGAGGGTAAAAATTATATCAACTATCTTGGACAACTATGATGCACTAAAAATAGAAGTGAATTACAAACCAAACCTTAGAAATAACCCTAACGGGCCCAGAGAGATAGCACAGCGGCATTTGCCTCACAAGCAGCCGATCCAGGACCAAAGGTGGTTGGTTTGAATCCCGGTGTCCCATATGGTCCCCCGTGCCTGCCAGGAGCTATTTCTGAGCAGACAGCCAGGAGTAACCCCTGAGCACTGCCGGGTGTAGCCCAAAAAACAAAAAAAAAAGAAAGAAAGAAATAACCCTAACAACCTCAGTCTTGAAACTAAAGAGTTCAGTGCAAAACAAACAGTACACATGTGTACACACATGCACAAGGCATCTATGGTTCACACACATACATATACATACACATGCATTGTTGCATATACAAACATGTTACACACATACACTTTCTATACAAATACACACACTGGTGCACGCAGATGCACTCAGCACTCTGGCACGAATATTCACATATAGTACACATACATGTACATACATGGGAACTAACACTCACACATAAGAGAAGGTTTCATTACTGAGAACTTTTCCCCAGCTGTGTGCCAGGCTCAGGGGAGTGCTGGGAGGCTGGCAGGAATCCTCCTGCCACACATCAGTCTGTCCCTGTCTCACGTGGCAGCTTCTGCCCACATGTTTATGCTGCCCTTAGAACTGCTGTGACCTTACTGTTGTAGCTGTCCCCCACTCACTCAGCGCAGCTTGTCCTCGGGGAGGCTCAGTGACTGGCTGTTTCTCCCTGGCTGCAGGACAGAAGGGCTATCGCACCACTGCATTGACACTTACTGGGTGAGTGATTTGAGCTGGGAACTCATGTACAACCTGAAGGCTCCCAGCCTGACTTGCTTTTCTGTGTCTGGTAGTGCAGCAGAATTGGCTTGGAAGCTTTAACCCGGGCCACGGGGATGAGAAGGGCCCTTGGCAGGCACAGCTGGCATTGTCTTTGGTTAGTCTGTTACTGCCCAAAGGGGACACTTGGTAGAGAGGCTAGATCTTGGCTTGTGAACTCCATGAGAAATGGGACAAGTTGAAGAAATGCCTGCCAGAGGTTGGAACCAAGTGTCTCTTAATGGGGTCCCTGGCATTACCAGTCCTAGTGTGCCCCTAACTCCCTCCCAAACAGTAGTACCCCAGCTGTCCCCTCATCCCTGTTTCACTTTCTTCAACTAAGGGCTAAATATTTAGTATTCCCTCTCTTAAGAATAAGGGAGCCAAGATGACACTTGAGTATTTATTTTCTCTAGATGTAGAATTCCTGGTGCAGAACTTGAAGGGCTCCACCCAGAAGTCCCTGGTGTCTGAGAGCCTGACTCTGCGGGGGAAGAGCCTGTTTATACATGTTCTGCCACCTTTGTGCCCTACTGCTTTCTAGGCACTTTTATCCAATTAATAAAAAAAATTTAAAAAAAGAAAGGAAATAAAAAGATTTATAGAATAGAGGTAGGACATTTGCCTTGGATGCAGAAGGACAGTGGTTCGAACCCTAGCATCCTATATGATCCCCCGAGCTGCCAGGAGCAATTTCTGAGCATAGAGCCAGGAGTAACCTATTAAAATTTTTATAGAAGTTTAAGAAATTGGAGTCCTCCAATAGCTTAGAAGAAGTGAACATTTCTCTGAAATCAAAAGTTGATAATTATATTTCTTTCTTTTTTTTTGTTTTTTTGGACCACACCCATTTGATGCTCAGGGGATACTCCTGGCTTGGGGGGACCCTATGGGACGCTGGGGGGTCGAACCATGGTCCTTCCTTGGCTAGTGCTTGCAAGGCAGATACCTTACCTCTAGTGCTACCTCACCGGCCACGATAATTATATTTCTAAAAAAGAAATTAAAGACCTCTATTCTGATGAACATATGCAAAAATTTTCAATAAAATCTTATCAAAATAAATCCACAAATACTCAAATAATCATAAATGTTCAATAGGATTTATTCAAATGATGTACTAGTAGTTTAGTGTACAATAGCAATAACATATCAGTATCAGAAAAAATCAAGAATCTTTGGATCATATAAATAGATTCAGAAAATATATTTTACAAGATTCACATCCATTCTCATAAATTTACTCAATAAAATGCAATTCTTTAGATCTTTTCTCAAGATGAAGAAAAATATTTCCCATAAGAAGACAGCAAATATACTCAGTGTTAAAATCCTCAAACTATTTTATTTAAAATCATTAAAAAGTGTTGTTTACTTATCATCTGCCACAACTATTTAATAAAGTATTGGAAAACTTTGCTAATTCAATCATAAAAGAATTATATATGGTACCTCTATTTGAAGTGGTATCTATTAGAATGGTAGCTCTATTAGAAAATAAGTCAAACTCACTATTTTGGATAACATGATACTATACATAGAAATCACTTAAGATTCAACATAAAATTCCCAGAAATAATATACTTTTAGAGTGGCAGATTACAAACCTATGTCTTTTTATAAAGATTATAAATCTGTCTTTTTTATATAGAAATAATGATATAGCAGAGTAAGAATTTTTGAAAAAACCCTATTAACAGCTGTGCGACTAAAATAAAAATCAAGAACCTGAGAATCAACCTAACAAAAAAGTTGACAGGCACACACAAAGAATAACTATAAACAATCACTAAAACAAATAAAAAAAGACATGAGAAAATTAAAATAAAATTTCTTGCTCATAGATATAAGGGGAGGAATAAATTGTCAAAGTATATTCTTACCCAAAGCATTGAACCAATTTCATGCAATTTCTATAAAAATATTCACTATATTTTTAATAATTTATATCAAACTCTATTAAAATACATATATTTATATTTATATATAATATATTTATATATATATTTATATATACTGCAATTAACCTTCCAATAGCCTAAACAATCATGGGAATAAAGAAGATGAGATTCTTCTTTTTTCTCAAATTCAAACCATACAATAAAGATACATTAATAGTAATAGTGTGAAATTAGAATAAAGATAGAATCTCAGACTAGTGATATATAATTAAAATTCAAAGACAAATTTTCATCTATATGGACAATTGATCTTCAGTAAAGTTACCAAAAATGTATATTGAAGTAAGGGAATCTATTTAACCAGTGATTTGATGAAATTGGTTAATTGCATATAAAAAAATTCAGACTTTTTCTGAGGGTGTATGTCAAGTCAAAGTGTATTGAATACCTTGGAAACAAAACTGAATTTCTATACTGCATTGAAAAAAATAAAGGTAGAATAATTCAGAACATTAAATCTAGAAACAATCTCCCTTCAATGATTCAAAGACTTTGACCAAATGGGAACAAAGATAAATAATTACACTTATATCAATACGAAAAGCTTCTGTACTGCCAAATAAAATATAACTAATAAAAAAACCTCGTACATTGGAGAAAATATTTGTCCATCACTTATCTGACACTATACTACTTTCCAATATACATAAAATTTTGGAAGAATTTTATAAGACAAAAATCAACCCAATCAAAAATGACGGAAGAGATAAACAGAAAAGTGCTCAAGTAAGATATACAAATGGCCAAAAACCATATAAAAAAAATTCCTCTCACAAGGCCGAGAGATAGTATGGAGGTTAGGAGTTTTCCTTGCATGCTAGAAGGATGGTGGTTCGAATCCTGGCATCCCAGATGGTCTCCCGAGCCTGCCAGGTGCGATTTGTGAGCAGAGAGCCAGGAGTAACCCCTGAGAGCTGCTGGATGTGAACCAGAAAAGAAAAAAAAATTTCTCTGTATCACTTATCTGGGAAATTTAAATCAAAACCAGAAGACATACATCCGATTAGTGAGATTATACATAAATGATAAAGAACAAAAATAAGTAGTATTAAGAACTGTAGGTAAAGAGTATTAAATATGGAGGAATAAAATATCAGGATTAAAAGGACGAGAGGATTGTAGGAGTTCTGAAGGGGGAGGGAAGGGATAATATATAAGAGGGGCTATTCACAATACAGGCATGGATTGATTAAGAACTTTGGGTGAAGAGGGTTAATTCAGGGGACATCGAGTATTAGGGTTGAGGGAGTGAGAGGATAGAAGAGGATCTGTAAGGTGGTAGACAAAGAGTGGGGAGGAGGGATATAATATAATAGGAAATATATATATATATATATATATATATATATATATATATATATATATAGAGAGAGAGAGAGAGAGAGAGAGAGAGAGAGAGAGAGAGAGAGAGGCAGGGATTGTGTATAATAAATTCTTAACTCATTAGGTACCGGGACCGACCTCTGCCCCAATAAGCCACCACCCAGCTCCCAAAGCCAAAGGACGCACTCTCAGTCCCACATCACCTGCCCCTTCCAGAAGCTGACACCAACACTCTGCTGACTTATTCTATTGTGGTTTTTCTTCGCATACTCCCCACCTAAATTGTTGACTGTTGTATGCTACTAGATTTAGCTAGAAAGATCCCCAGCTGAAGGACACTACATGACCCCTTACTGCTGCAAACCATTTATCCAACTCAGTAAGACCATGGTCTGGTATGAAAATGTGCTCTGGGTCTCACCCCCCCAATCCAAGAAAATCTCAAAAGACTTAAAGCAGTGATATATATTTTCTTTATATGTTTGATTCCCCAATATTTATACCTCTTAGTGTGCTTATATCCAAATGTAGAGGAAGTCTCTCCAACCTCCCTTTTTAAAATTTTGTTTTATTTGTTTCTGCTTGATATGATATTATAGAAGAAAAATTCTTGCTTGAGATAAAATCTCAGTTCAAAATCAGTACACTAAGATTGTATAGACTGTCAGTCTTATCCCCAAATGCACCAACAATATAATATAGCACCATTACATTTTGCATAGGCATACTAAAAAAGGAAAATCTTATGTATAGAAACATGCTCTTTTCCACTAGGGATAAGAACCCATAAATTATATAATACAGGGGTGCCTCCCACTCTAAACATGTGTTTTGGGGATTCAACTTAAACTCCATGTGATCAGACAGCGACCACATAACTCCAAACCCCAGAAACCAATCTCAGAACTGACACAGTTCCCTGCAATAGCACAAAGAATTGAACTCCCTCCAATAAGTTCCTAATACTGGGCTTGTACCAACTTCTGGCAGGTGATATGAGTTCCTGATGATGAGAAAACAGCAGCAATTTGATCTAATGCAGGCTATCCTACCTCATCACCTAACAGTAAGATGAAATCAGAAAATACTGCATTCTTTGACCAACAGAAAAACCAAGATCACCAATTACAAAGGAATGACTTTGGCAACCTAGACTGAGCAGATTTTTTCCTGGGAAAAAAAGACCCTAGCCTAGGCTTCGGCCTAGGATTTGTACAAAAATCAATTTTCTGATTCCAGAAGTCTGACTTTGAATACCACGACTGAACAGAACTTCTGAAACAATAAGGAAAGTCTCTATCCTTGGCTTCATCTTAGGATGAACCACTAATAATTAAATTATTAATTTAATTAATCACTAATAATTAAATTAATAATAAAAATCACTAATTACAGAAGAATGACTATAACAACCTTGTTAAAGCAGAATTTCTAGAACCATAAAAACTTTATTTTAAATTTTGTCCAATGACATGTTCAAAGATCTTTAATTACAGAGGACTGATTTTTTTTTTTTTTTTTTTTTGGTTTTTGGGCCACACCCTGTGACGCTCAGGGGTTACTCCTGGCTATGGGCTCAGAAGTTGCTCCTGGCTTCTTGGGGGACCATATGGGACGCCGGGGGATCGAACTGCGGTCCGTCCTAGGCTAGCGCAGGCAAGGCAGGCACCTTACCTCCAGCGCCACTGCCCGGCCCCCAGAGGACTGATTTTTAAAATGGCAACTGAGTAGAACGTTTCCTGGCACCATAAAAAGACCTTGGGGTTCGACAATGAGCATGTTCAGAGCCATTAGTTGTTCCCATGACAGTAGGCTTCAAGGGTGGAGAAACCCTATATCTTTAAGGTCAAGGGAAGTCCCTTTCTAATTTCCCCAATACATAATGTTTCTATGAAAAAAATGCAAAACACAAAACCGTGCAACACCAGCTACCCTCCATATTCTTTCTTTCCTGCAATTGTAGTTTTATTGGTTTTGTTATTGTGTTTATCTGTCATTGCTTGTTTGGTTTGTTTTTTTTTTCTTTCTTCTTTTAAATTTATGTTTACAGCTTCTATACGGGCTCCTCCTATCTTCCTTTCTTTTTTATTTTTTTCTTTCTCCAACAGAACCACAGAACTTGAATTATCTTGTTCTGCGTCATATATTGAGGGGACGGGAGAAGTGGATGGTACTAGAAGCAAACAGTCACATGGACATTGAGTGAAAATTAAAAATGATCAGACTTAAATTCCAATTTAAAGTCAATAAAAATAGAATCAAGGTACCCAATATTCAACAAGGTATATACAAAGGGGACCTGTAACACTAGTAGTCTAGGGGACAAAGGTTTGAGGTATAGATGCATGCTGGAAACAGGGATAGAGGGAGGACACATTGGTGGTGGGAATGGCCCTAATTTACTGTCACTGTGTATCTTAAATATAACTGTGAAAGACTTGTAATTCACATTGGTCACAATAAATATTAATTTAAAAAAACTAGTATTGACATAATTTGTTAAAACGTCATCATCATTCACTGCTGATGAAAATGGACTGGTTCAACGTTCTTGAAAAACAAATAGAAACATCTGAAAAATTTAAACTTGAGCTGTCATATGACAGTAGTTTCACTTCTTCTCCCTCTCACTCCTTGACATCTATTCAATTGTCCTAAATCCTACAGAAAAGAAATCTGCATCTTATGTATGTTCATTTGAGGATGATTTAAATAGACAAAATATATAAGTATGAAGTGTCCTAAAATATCTGACTGAAGCAAGAAACTATAGTATGTACACACAATAGAATATTGCTTGGCCCTAATAAAGGCAAAAATCATACAGTTTGGTGATAAGAGGATTTATCTGGAAATATCATGTGAGAAAAGTGACTTAGAAGGCAGTGGAGATAGACACAGACTAATCTCACATGTGTGGAATATTAGGATACATAGTAAGAACCTATCAAAGCCCCCCCCCAAAAAATTGAGAAATAGTCTTTAGTAGTAAGATCACCACAAGTTAGGAAAATTAGAATTCAGAACAGACATCAGGAAAATGTTGGAGTGTGAGGTGCTGAAAAATGTTATATGCATGACAAGTGACATTAATAGTATTGTATACCAATTTTTCTAAAATAAATATAATTCATTTAAAAATGAAATTATTTCACTTATTTATTATCACTTCTATGACCTGAATATGTTTGTCCCCACCTCACAATTATTATATCTAACTCCCGTAGAAAAACAGCCCTTAGGATGGGCTTAGATGGTGGATGGAGGCCTTAGTCCTTAGGCCTAGGCCACGTGGCTCTATCCCCCATTAACCAGCAGATCATTATCTTCAGGTGATCTCGGCTGGTATTGAACTCACTCACTGCAGGCTTCCAGAGAGATAACATCTTTATTGCCCTGGCCAACAGATGTGGCTGCTAACCATTTATGCATTCAGCCCTGCATTCTCGTTTCTCTCTCAGCCATAGCTCTCCAACCAGGTAAATGCCAATTCCTCTCCATCCTGGCCAAAGACCAAAAGCCCCAATCCCTTAGCCCAAAGTCCTTATCTAACCTTTCCAAGACCCCTCCCAGGAGTGGGAGGGGTCTTGTAGGTAAGGTTACACATAATATCTGCTTCCTAAGACCCATCCCAGAAATGGGCGGGTCTCAGGTAGATACACATAAATCCAGGGTGGAGTCACAACCCCTAATTAGTGTCTACTCTGACTGTATCAGAATAGAGGGCTTTTGGAGATAACCAGGGAGGAATTAGGTGCTCAGGCAGTCCTTATAGAGGTAAAGATTAATTTCTTTTAAAAAGAGAATAAAGACATAAAAACACTGATCCAAAAGAATGTATGCACACCACTTTTCAGTTAAGCACTCAACACAATACTAAGGGTTGGAACAAACTGAGATGTCCAACATCAGATGAATAAATCATGAAGATGTAGTACATAAACAAAAGAGCTGTAATGAATGATGCAATCCTGAAAAATAGATGAAACGAGATATATTAAATGAAGTAAAACAGGAGAAGACGGCCAAATGCAGAATGATATAATTTAATAAGTGATATTGAAAATAACTGCATGAAGAAATGTAATGGTTTAAATGGGAGTTTTACCAACCACCCTTGACCTCAGAGTAGAGCTAGAAGGAAAGAATATGGATAGAGGAGGAGATATTCAAATATAAAATAATGGGGGGAGGCAGGGGTCATGTGGTCTCAGGTACATTGATGGTATGCAACAAGGTAATCATAAAACCCAAACTTTAACAATCAAAATTTAATATGGGCCTGCTATGCTGGCTGGCTTGGGGGCAGAGGAGGTGGCATGGGATGCACTCTGAGAACATTGGTTAAAGGAGATCTACGCTGGTGGTAAGATTGGCCCTGATACATTCATGTTTGAAACCCACATATGAAGAATTTTATAAATCACAATGGTTTCAAAAATATATTTTAAATATGCAGAGTACACCAAGGAATCTATATTTTTCAGTGTAGATCACAAAAATGTGGCTGTCTAGAATCAAGGAACAGCATCTTCAGATACAGAATTCTTTAGCAGCTTGATCATGGATTTTCAGTACAACACAATTGTGAGAACATATTAAATTACCCTTTTGTTGTCCTTATCAACAACTTTTGATGTCCTTATTATAACTATCTAGATCATGACAGTGATTGATAATATTTTTCTTTTAAAACTCCTTTTTACTTTTGCCCTCTTTGCCTTTCAATCATTCTAGCTATATGCCCAATTTTCTTTTGAAAAGTCCATCAAATTTTTTTTACCTTCGATTACCTTTGTAAAATCAATCCCTGAGCTATACCATTAACCTTCTTTTTCTTTCCCTTATCAATAAATGTTTTTACTATCTTACTTACTCATAATTTTATTTTGCATAATAAATCATATCTTGATATAAAAGTTTCTCAGATTGTTTTTCTTTTTTGATGACTTTGTTTTGAAAATCACTAATTAATAATATATTTGAGTATTACTTTGGGATAGAGGTCTATAAAAGTAAAGTACCGTTCTCATCAAATTTCAGGTGCCAAATAACATCCATATGCTTTTAACACTAAAATTTGTGGAAGGAGATATAATATAGTGAAAATGGCATTTTCCCTGATCTTCAGAATACTCTAATTTTATCTGCTCCTCATATAGTCCCTGAGCCCCACCAGGAATGATTCCTGAGTGAAAAAGCCTCGAATATTGCTGTGTGTGACTCATAAAAATTAAAATAAAAGCAAAATTTTTCCTGTGGCTATCATTTACTAATTTTGCTTTCATGAATTTACTTCTCCTTCTTTTCTATTGAATTCATGGGAAGGAAGTCACTACAATTTTCTGGATTATATTTATAAACTATTTTAACTTTTAGTGTTAATATATATTTAAATAGTTTTACTATTAATGAGAAGATATTTCCATATGCTGATTTACAAAATTGCATTTATTTCAAAATACCATCAGTATCATATTTTTAAAATTTTGATATCACAATATAATTAGAAATTAAATGCTTGGCTATCCTGTTGTGCCTTGGTTGAACTAAAGGGACATTTTTTTTTTTTTTCCAATACAGCAGTAAAAAAGGTTTGTATTATTTATTATCCTGTTTAGGCACCAAAAACTTTAAACACATAAAACCTACTTAAATTTAAAGTTATGTTTTTGGGAGTTTGATCAAAGAGGCTAATTATTAAGTATCATCTATACAGCTTTTTTACTTTTACTTTCTAGCTATTGTTGAAATGTGAGCTATAGAGGAAAACATATCTGGATCATGGCATATTGTGCCAATCACACTACCTGATTCAGAACAAATTAAAAAAAATGAATCTTCTTTCCAGATTTGCTTGACCTTGTGGGTTACAAGCCAAATGATCACATATGTCAAAACTAAAAACTTGAAGAAAAAAACCATTCAGTATTTAAAATATAATCAGTGTTCATCATGAACTATTTGCAGGACATTATAGGATATAACGACAGAATAGGAAGTTAGCTGAACTGAATTAAATGTAAGACTAAATGCCTCCACTCCCTATCTCAAATCTTGATTTTTACTTTTCTGTTTTTCAGGAGGGTAGCCATTTAATAACTACAACAACATACAGAATTCTAACATCTGTTTTACAATGTAGCTCATATTCTTTGGCAGTTCAAAAACATTTTTAATATAACATTTTTTTTTTTTTTTTTTTTTGGTTTTTGGGCCACACCCGGTAACGCTCAGGGGTTACTCCTGGCTATGTGCTCAGAAGTTGCTCCTGGCTTGGGGGACCATATGGGACACCGGGGGATCGAACCGCGGTCCGTCCAAGGTTAGCGCAGGCAAGGCAGGCACCTTACCTTTAGCGCCACCGCCCGGCCCTAATATAACATTTCTAATTTGATCACAAACAACTCTTATGACTAAGATCAATGTATTTAATATTTTCTATACTTTAAAAGTATTGCTGATTCCAGTTTTTAATCTATAATTATTAGTCATTATTCAGGCAAATAAAAGAAAAAAGTCCAAAAAAAGATCTTACCACCACAATAACCGAATATTTCTAAACGTTGTTTGAATTAGTTTCAATTCCTGATCTCCACAATATATAACTATTTTAATATAACTATTGTAATGATCCCTTACCTTTTCACAAAAGATCATTTGAGGGCGTAAAAGCACATAAAATAATTCACAAACTATTGCTATTAAACAATCTATAACACTATTATCAGCTCAAAATGAAAAATTTGGTGTGTGTAGTCTTCCTCATGAATTCTTTTTGTTTCAATTCTTAAATTCTATGCATAAGTTAGTACAAATACATGTCTTTTACAATGATTATTTTGTGGTTACATTCCTAAACTATATAATTTTATTTTTTTATTTTTTGGGTCATACCAGCAGCCTCAGGGATTACTCCTGGCTCCACACTCAGAAATCACTCCTGGAAGGCTCAGGGAACCATATGGGATGCCTTCTGCATGAAGGCAAATGCCTTACCTCCATGCTATCAACTCTCTGGCCCCTATATGACTTATTTTTGTTATGTGTATAATCACATACATTATTTCCTTGTGATTAATTTTTATTTTGTAACCTATCTGTGCTGCTGAGGTTTTATTATATATTAATTTTTATCAGTGTATATTAAATTATTTTATCACTATCAAAATACTCTGAATATATATTTTTATCTAGTAAAAAACAATTAGTGATGAGCATTGTTTTACATTTCTCTTAGGCATAAGAATTTTATGGCTATATATATAATAATGGAAATGCTGTTACTTTAGTTGTGTATTACATTGTATGCATATATATAAATTGAATAATCTAAATATTTTCCACAATATTCATCTTAATAACTGTGTAAAATATTTTATTACAGCTTTTTTTGTCAATATTTTCTTGTGTAATCATAGAGATTTCTAATTTGCCCATTAGTGACTGTGCATATTACCTTTTGTGTGGGACTTTTCTTGTCCTTGCTTGACCAACCTTGTTATAATATGTATATTTTAAAATTGTCTTAGTTTTCTGGCTAGGTATATACTCAGTTTAAATGAATTTTCAAGTTGAATTAGAGTATAAATCCTCCTCATCAAAAGCAATTAACTAAAATGCTCTGATTTTGGTCGACTGAAACTATTCAATAAATAGATATTATAATTAATGAAGAGATCTTTGTAGATAGATTATGAAGATATAATATAAAATGGAACATACTGAAAGAATAAAAAACTTGAGAAGGAAGAAAGGATAAAAGGCTTTCCCCCTCCCTCCATACTCCAGAGGGGGAGGTGCATGGGGAGGAGGGTGGGCAGATATCTGGCTTCTGGTTTCCTCTGATTTTGGAGGCCAGCTCTTGCCAGGTATGGGGCTTGGGGAGGCCCCATGCCAGAGGCCTTCTTCCTAGCCTGGGGAGTGCTGGGAGACTTGGCAGGCCCCCAGCCATTCCCCTCTTTCTCCCCTGGACTCCAGGCCTTCCCTGAGTGCCAGCACAGATGGCCAGAAGTGGGTTCAGGTGGACTCTTAGCTGTCCTCAGGCTTTCCCCCTTTCTCTGTACTCCAAGGGGGAGGTGCATGGGGAGGAGGGCGGGCAGATATCTGGCTTCCGGTTTCCCCTTGATTCTGGAGGCCAGGTATGGGGTTTGGGGAGGCCCCATTCAGGAGGCCTTTTCCCTAGCTTGGGGAGTGCTGGGAGGCTTGGCAGGCCCCCAGCCATCCCCCTCTTTCTCCCCTGGACTCCAGGCCTTCCCTGGGCGCTGGTCCAGGTACTCTATAGGCTTTCATCAGGCTTTCCCAATACCTCTCCCTACACTAATGGGAATGGGTTTTGGGATGAGGGCAGACTATTGAAACACTGGTTTATGTTGGGACAGTCACTGGAAATTTTTTTTTCTTGGTTTCCATTTCTAAAACCATGTGGGGGCTAGTGCCCCCACGTGTACAATATATATTGATAGTTTTATATGCATATAGTTTATATATACATAATATCCATCTTGTATTGTGACCTTGATACTGCCCTACAAAGCTCATTTCTAATCATTTACTGCCTCAGTCTCAACCATTATTTCCCCCCATTTACCCACGTAAGTGTAGCTCATGACTTGAAGCTCACCACATATAATGATGAGTGCAGTTAGAGCAACAAATACACTAAAAACTATCATAACAATGTGAATGAATGAGGGAAATAGAAAGCCTGTCTCGAGTACAGGTGTGGATGGGGTGGGGAGGAGGGATATCTGGGAAATTGATGGTGGTAATCTTGCACTGGTGAAGGGGGATGTTCTTTATATGACTGTAATCATACAACTACAATAATATTTATAATCATGGTGTTAAAATAAAGATAAAAATAAAATAGAAAATGATTTTAAAAAATAAAAAAGAAAGAGGGAAGGAAGGAGAGAGGAAAGTAGGAAGGAAGGATAGGGAAAAAGGAAGGAAGAAGGAAGGAAGGAAGGAAAGAAGGAAGGATAGAGAAAGAAAAGATAGAAAAAGGAAGGATAGAGAAAGAAAAAAGGAAGAAAGGAAGGAGGAAGAAAGGAAGAAAAGAAGGGAGGAGGAAGGAAGATGGATGGAATAACTCGAGGTATATAACTTAATGAATCATCAGAGTGATACAATATGATATATAGCAAGACTGAGTTATGGACATTCTAGTATCTAAATGTCAGAAAAAAAGTCATCACAAAAGATGAGAGCAATTAAAATGAGCAAAGAATGGACTGATAAAGTTGATATAAGAAATATTTAATGTATGTAATAATAATGAAAATAAAAAAATAAGGAAATTTATTCTTTTTTATTTGATTTGGGCCACACTCAGTGGTGCTCAGGGGTTAATCCTGGCTCTGTGCTCAGTGGTCTTTCTTGACCATGCTCAAGGGACCATAGGTGATGCTGGGAATTGAACCTGGGCTGGCAGTATGCAAATTAAATGCCCTAACTACTGTGCTAATACTCCAGCCATTCAAAATTAAGATTCCTTTTATTGGAAAAGAAAATAAATAAGGAAGGTAGTGTCTTAACATATAAAGATCTTTTATGTATATAATAGAATCACTTATAAATGTGAGAACTATGTCAAAAAAGCTGACCCACTCAAGGTTTCTATAGGTAATTGCATGAAGTTGATATAATATAAATTAATATTATGTAAATACATTAGAATAAAATATTTAAAATAATTCTGAGCTAGAAGTAATACTACGGTGCAGGGTGATTTTTCTGATGTCATAGAAAATCCGAATGTAACTGGAAGTGCTCCTTTTTATTTAATATTTAATTGACATAATTGATTATTATACATATAGTAATAGATCTTTGGGAATTCACTATTCCAATGCCACATCAATCATGAGATTGTTAGCCTCCCTAATTCATATCTCAAAGTCCCTCCTCCCCATATCCTAGTCATGTGACAGTATATTTTGTAGTCCATTCTTATGGTGTTCTCTTTGTCCAGTCATTGCTGGCTTACTAAATTTCTGTATATTCCACAAATGACAGAAATAATTATACACCAGTAATACCTTCCTTATACTTAGTTCACCTGGTATGATTTCACACATTTCCATGACTGCAGCAAAAAATTGCATAGTATTTATTTTTCTTCTAACATTGGAGTATTTCAATGCGTATATGGACAGTAGTTGCTTTATCTAGTCAGTCTGTATCTTAATATTTGTCTACCCTCTCATAGTACCTTTTTTTTCCAACATGCATGAGAACTGTGCTGGTAAGATATTTCAGAAGATAGGGTGTTTGCTCTGCATGTAACAGACCTGGGTTTTGATACCCAGCATACCATAAGGACTCCTGAGTCCTTTAGAAATGATTTTTGAGTACAGAACCAGGAGTAATCCCTGGGCACTGCTGGTGTGGCCCACACCTAAACCTCACTGCCACAAAAATTAGAACAATTGGGCAAAAGTGCTTTTCTAATAAATATAAATTTAACCATATGCTATTCAACAGTACTGGCCAATTCTATTGAAATTCTTTTTTCTTTAAACAGAGATTAGAAACACATAATGAAAGAAATGTCTTTAAGTGTGATGGATGTCTAACTTTTACTTAAGAATTAACTAAGATGCTATAATTATATGCTGCAGGGAAATGGTTCACTACACATATTCTCAGAACTGATATTCAGTAGAATCACTATTTGGATTCATCAAAGGCAACTAAGTCAGCAATGTCCTATCAAATTTTATAAGCAGACTACAGATGTGTGGACATAAGATAAATAAGATATGAAGTCATGGGTGAAGAAAATTAGTTCATAAGTTATTGAGAAATAGTGAGATAACTGCCCTTTCTGGAACATCTGGCTTATGATTACTCCCCAGTGCTCCATAAAATGGCAGTAACAAAGCACTCTACACTAGTATTAATAATTTATACTTTACTATAGGTTTTAAATACAAAGTACTTTAATACAAATGATTAGAGGCCTTATTATTTCTCCTGTGGTAAAAGTAGGTATATAAGTTCAATGAATGACTTTGACGACATTGGCACATTTAACTTTGTAAGAGGTTTTCAAGACCTTCACCCACTATAAGGAAAAGTATGTGATCTACCTTTTTCTCTATATTTAGTAACTGAGACCTGTGCTGAGGTCTGATTCAGTCTGATTATAATCTTAGTCTATCATAACATACTTGCTCAAATCAGTAAATTATTTTAAAAAAGCCAAATATATAATAAATGAATGTATATTAATGGTATAAAACTCCTGTTACTGTTTCCTTAATTTCAATATTACTTATGCATATTTTATACATTAATTTTTTTGGTTCTTTGGTCCTGGTGCTCAGGACTTATTCCTGCTCTCTGGTCAGATATTATTTCTGGTGATCACAAGTGACCATATGTTGTGCTGAGTATCAAACCTCGGTCAACCATGTGCTAAGCAAGTGCCCTACTCAACTGTATTATTGTTCTGGTCCATTATTAATAGCTTTCAAAAGGTGCCTCAATTACATCTGCAACATGGATTTTGTTTTAAGTTACTACACAAAACAATTCAGGTTAATAATGGAAAGTTGTGAGTCCTTGAATAACATTCAGAGTATTGCAATACATGTTTGGCATTCATAAGTCCCTGGTTTGTTTCTTGATACTTGATGGTACCTGGAACATTGTTGATACAGTCTGGTTCCCTAATCAACACTGAAAAAGAATGCAAAAACAAAGTCACAAAAAAAAAAACCAACTTTGAAGCTTTGTCCTTTAAAAGGCAAATGCTAAAATTATAATTTATATTCCTCAAACTCACTTGATGATCTTTAGCAACAAAAAAGTGGAAGCATTTTATATATACATAGCTGAGCAGAATCTCTTAATCTTAATATATAAACTAATTCTTTCATCAAATTATTTAAACTCAAATTGTGCAAAAATATTGCATACATTTAAATATGAATGGGAGTGTTATATCAAGATAAATAAATTTATGACCAATATCTATTGTAAAATAGATAAAGTAGTTATAAAAATTTACAGAATATTCCTAAACAAATGGTTTGTGAGTCTTTAAAATGTCAAAAGAGTTTAGGGAACCAAAGTTGGTGTGTTTATGGAATGTTTAAAGCACACATAAATATTTGAGTGAACTGAGAAGCTCAGTCGTCTGAAGTTTATGACTTGATTCACAATCATTTATCAGTCAAAAGCAAATCCAAAGATCAGTTTGAAGAATTTTTTATTGCTAAAATACCTTAATAATGTGGATATTGTCAGAGGAGATTAAAATACCCATATAAGCCAATATTGCTATGTCTAAGATTGTCATAAATTGTCATAAATTAAGTAGTAAAGCACAAAAGAACAATAGGACATAAGTTTAAGTCATTGTTACAAGCCAAGAAATTGCCTTGGGTGGATAGACTCTAACCTATTTAACAAATGATACCAAAATAATGAGGTTGCATTTACATTTGAAACTACATTAAAAATGTTTATTAAAATTTTGCAAAACTGAGCCTGGAGAAATAGCACAGCGGTGTTTGCCTTGCAAGCAGCCGAACCAGGACCAAAGGTGGTTGGTTCAAGTCCCGGTGTCCCATATGGTCCCCGTGCCTGCCAGGAGCTATTTCTGAGCAGACAGCCAGGAGTCACCTCTGAGGAGCACCGCTGGGTGTGGCCCAAAAACCAAAAAAAAAAAAAAATTTTTGCAAAACTGGGGCTCGAGTGGTGGCACAGTGGTAGGGCATTTGCCTTGCAGGTGGCTAACCTGGGAGGAACTTCAGTAGATCCCACAGCATCCCATATGGTCCCCCCAGGCCAACAGCGATTTCTGAGCACATAGCCAAGAGTATCATCTGAGATTCACTGGGTGTCTCTCTCCCCCATTTTTTGTAAAATTAACTACAGGTTTCACTAATGTTTGTATCCAAAACAAAGCAATTAACCACATCCTAATGAGATATAAGGAAACCAAGATGCAGTTACATCCATATATTGAAAGGGAGAGCAAAATTATTATTTATACAAGGTCATGGTCAGACCCCAATTTCTTCTACCATTCATTAGCTCAGATGTTTGTGACAAATTCTATAAACAGCACCAAGAGCTGTTTAGGGTCAGGACACACTTTTTCCCAACCTTATCAACACAGAGATGTGACTCCTAATTAGTAGGGACCCAACAGTGAAAGGCTGATGTTTGATGTTTTATAATCCTTTAAACACTATGATATTACTTTTTTGAAATGTGTTATATTAAAGAAGATTATAAATAATGACTTCATCGTAACACCTAAAACAAATTTTGTACATAATAATATAAATGTGTTTTTGTAAAAAAAATAAATAATTATTGAAATTTTCACCTATTTCAGAATTATATGCTTTGAAATATTTTTCACTTGGCAAAATAAGGACCTTTGCTGAAATCTCATGAAACAAAGAAAGTGATAAATATTAATAGAGCTGTTTACATGGTTCTGTAGCTGAATTTATACTTGCAATAACACAGGTACACTCTCCAAATTGCTAGCTAGGGAAAGGAATGAGCTTTATTAATATTCACAATCTCAAAGTGCTGTGCTAGCTTTTGTTCAGGAAATTAGTGCTTAAAATTAGTGAAATGTGTAAGATTGTTTTCATTTGGTTAATTTCTTGTACTTAATTACTAGTAGTCATTTATTTTGAATATTTCAAAGCTAACACCCTACTGTACTCATTGTATAATACAATACTAATATAGTTACATTAAAATTAAAATTTTGGACAAAAGTCAATGCTTAAGTATTATATGATTACTGTGATTGCAAAAAATTTTGTGAAATAAAACTAATTTTTTTCTAAAAGAGATATTAGGTTTTCTTTTAACAACAAACAGTTTCTCAGGGCTTTCTGCTGACTCTTGGGAGTCACTCCTTTTGGGCCATGTAGTGACTTGATCAAATCCAGGTCAGCTCTTTGCAAGGCAAACCCCTGTACTATTGCTAGGATACTTTCAATAATAATATACTCTCTTATCAACTGCTAGATTTCTCAAGTTCCAAAATAGTACCTGATTAAAGAGATACTAAATGAATGAATTTGAATTTCTATATAATAATAATAACAATAATAATAATAAATAAATTGCATATGATGTTTATACCCCACATATTAATCCTATATTTGCTCTACATATTCACCAAGATACTATCTCTATACCGACACACCAAATTATATATATCCAAAATTAAACTATTTTTCCTACAATGCCTTCATTGCTATTAATTCCTTTTTGTAAAAATATTATCATAAGGTTCTGACAGTCCTGGTCAATAGGGAAATGGAGTTATAGAAACCAAAATAGATAGGACAGTAGGTAAGTCTCTTTCCTTGTACTCAACTGACCCAGGTTCCATCCTCAGCACCGTGCATCCTTCCTGGAATGATCCCTGAGTACAGAGTCAGGTGTAAGCCTGAGCACCTCAGGATCTGGGCCCTAAAACCAATATACCTGTTATATATTAATTTGTATCACATTACTTTATATATTATATCATATATCATATTTTATATAATATAACATATGATATATACTCATACATTAGTATATTATAAAGGTTTAAAGAATTCTTTTTTCTTTTTCCTTTTTTAATTAATATCTTTAAACACCTTGATTACAAATATGATTGTAGTTGTGTTTCAGTTGTGTAAAGAACATTCCCTTTCACCAATGCAACATTCCCTTCATCAGTGTCCCAAATGCCAATTCCTCATTACCTACACAATGTTTTTGCTTAAATCTGTAGCCAATGTAAGCTCCAATTTCATTGTCAGTATCTTGGCTTGTATTGTGAGAATATTTGTTCTAAGAGCAGAAGGGACTTCTAAACTGAATAATTTGCTTTCAATTCCCAATCTTTTAAGTTAGATGATACTAAAGGAATAAAAGTTTCATTATACAATTGAAACATTTAGATTATTTTTCAGTTTCCCGAGTTGCTTATTCCTGAAAAACAGATATTAGTCTAAATTTTCTGTGTTAATTTGCAAAAGTTACTAGTTAAAATGTCTATCTCAAATTACTTATTGCTGACTCCCTACACTTATTGCTACAGAGTATTTTGTTGCTCATCTAAATAAGGGAACAGATTTATCTTCTTCACTAATTAACTGCTCACTTTCCTTGTCCAGAAGGAATAATGTATTACTGACTTATAGTCATATTTTTTCACATAAAGGAGAAAGATAATTGGTAACACTTAAGGACACAGGTAATTAAGCAGCATGGTTGAATACCCAAGTTGCTTAATTTTCTAGAAATCATTAATGTATAGCACTGATTTAATTTGTTCTATTTTAAAATTATGAAATTGTGCATAGTAATTTTTTCTGGCTTTGTGATTACTCATTCTCTTGAATATTTAATTTTATATTTAATTAATAGAATGGTTTGTTTTTGTAAACTAGTTTCTGACATATGTTTGTGACTTAGTTAATTTATCAACTCTGAATTTCTTTAAAAATCTATACATATATATGTATGTTGGTGTTGTGAAGCAAGAAATCTTATTTTGTAACTATATCTTGCAGAACAATATTTTAAATGACCTTTCCAAATGAAAGTAACTTTACTTATAAATTCAATGTTTTGGGAGAAGCAAAATAAATAAATTGCTATGTATAATAGGATAAGTAGAATAAAACGAAATTTGGTTAACTGACAGACAATTAAAAAGAAATTTAATAATCCTCATACTTTCTAAAAGAGTTTAATATGTCAAAATCTGAATAGGCCTTGATGGCAAGTAAGTGTATGATATTAAATTTAGTAACAGCATTCTGGTTATGGTATTCAATAGTGACTCCCCTTATTCATTGGATGCAGGAAAGAAGGTAAAATATGACCAAGCTGCAGGATATGTGACAGTAGTACTAAACTTTATCTAGACGTTAGAATATCTCATTATAGAACATCTTGTGGCCTACACCATGCATCAGAATATCCAAGTAACTGAATACGTCTGACACTGACTGATGTTATACTTTAAAAAAATGTCCAGAACTATTTCCCTATGAGGCCTATAATGAGTCTACAATGACTTTCCCACTTATCAATATTCTCAACTAATGTCTTTATGGCTCATATACATACCATACAAATCCAGAATAAACATTGCAAATGACTCTTTATATTGACTCACAAATCCCCAAAGGGTTTACTCTTTATTTCAGGAGTGTTTCTTGTTTCTTCATCTTTCTATTCTAATTTTTCTTAACAAGTACATTTTTTTCATGCACACACACATACTTATAGAAAAATAAAGTATTTAACTCAACAAGCCAACAAATAATTAGGCCACCAAAATGTCCTGGTAAATTAAACTCTACCTCCATACTAAAAACTTAGGCCTCTTTGGAATAAGGATGAGTAGCTTCATTTCCTTTCTGTCTAGGTCTGTAAGCCACCTGACTGTCTCCACCATTTTAACAGGTCAAACTTAACAGTTCCTGAGGCATAAAGCCATATATGCAGTTATATGTAGCCATGTAAAACATCCTCCAAATGTCATAGTACTTATCATTCAGTAGAAGTACATCAAAATTGGTAGAAAAGTTGTGTAAACCACCCAGTTCAATAACCACACACAATAATAGAGATGGCTCAACTAGCATGAACCAGTTCAGTAAATCCTCAAACAATGACTTTAGGAAAAACATTATAACATAGTGGTTACAAACTGACTCATTAGCAATCAGTATGAAGTAAAATTGTTATGTGCCTACTGACAAGGTAGTTTAGGGGGTGGAGAGTAAACTGAGGACATTGGTGCAAGGAAGGCCACACTGGTGATGGAATTAGTGTTAGAACATTACCTGCATTAAATGACTATATTATAAACAACTTTGTAAATAGTGGAACTATAATTAAAAACATTTAATGGATATTTCTCTTTGTTCTTTCACTACTTTTTATCTATGTATCATCATTAAAAGACATTCATAATCACTCTACATGTACATTAAATGATGTCTTCCTGGGAAAGTACTGCTGCACAATTTGAAAACAGTTTTTGCTGGGCTTATATATTTACCCTACCCTCTCACTTGTTTTATGTTATTTGTGTTATCTAGTTCCTGATTCTCCATTTCCATACATGTAAAATGTTATAGTAATTTTATTTTCAAGTGATTTGCAGGGAACCCATTAATATAGAAAGTAACTACAATGATGGTTACTAGAAGCACAACAATATGACTAATATTTTTAAAATAATGATTATTAGATTTCATCAATTAAAATACATAACTATTTCAACATATCCATGAATAATTATAGACATCTTGATATTTTTCATGAATAATCTATTAAATCTATTTAGAAAAATTCTATTAATATTTATCTGGTTGGTCCATAAAACCACACAGGATATCTCAATAAAGTACTTAAAAAAGTAACACTAGGTAAATAGTTTGGAGAAATAAATGAATCAAAAGGGAATATGATAACATGGAGCAAATTGCTTATTCATTCTGAATTTCTCAGAATCTGTAGTCTTGGGGCAAGGACCTAAATGTTCTGGAAGTCAGACTTTGAGAAATGTTGGTGCCAAGTGATCTGCCTCTTTGTCAAGGTATGTAAGTGTGGCTGGAAATGACTGTTCAAAAGAGTTAGAGCAGGGTCTTCAAACTACGGCCCCGGGCCACATGCAGCCAGCAGAGGAGTCTGATCCGGCCCACCAGCAGTGAGCGCTGTTTGGTTGCCAAGATGCCTGCCAGCATATACGCTCAGTGTCACGGTTTCTCAGGGATGACGTCAACCACCTCCACCCATGGCATGTTGTGTGCTGGGAGGGTGGGTGTGAGGGCCTTGTTGAGAGGGACACTGATGCGCCCTTGCGCCTGGCGCTTGGTGCGCGCATTGCTGATGACATCACCGAGGGCGCCAGACGCCGCGTGGCAAGGAGTACCACATGTGGGTGACTATATGATGTAAAAAGGCGCCTGCTCCACCCCCACGTGGTGTCTGTGTGCTTTGCTGCCTGTTAGTGAGGTTTTCCTCCACTCCCTCCACTGCCAAAGGTCAGTCAAAAGTGCCATAGAAATAAATTTTTGCCAGATAGGGAGTTCTGCCAGATTGGGCTGTGGGTGACTCATATGAAAATTCCCCTTTGGGGGTGGTGAGGCCTTCAGTGCTGAAATCAAAGTTAGGGGGTGGGCGGTGGTTGGGAGGTTAGGGGTTCGGTGCTGAATTGCCCATGTGGAAATTAGAGGTTCGATGCTGAAGCATTTTAAAGTGGTTACATTGAAAATTTTATATGCATTTTGCAATTCCTTTTCAGTGTTCACATGCTGATATCGAACATATCAATTTGGGCATTATGTAGGGAGATATAACTGAACTATCAGGGACTGAGCTGGTCTGCTTAGAAAAGCCTGCAAAGGGTAAGTGTTCACATCAGAGACTAATGGGGGTTCATACACTCTGGGTATATATACACACATATTTGTATTCACTAATATCAGTTTGGAATCCCTAGGAAACAATGATGTCAAGAAAAAGAAAAATTGACGGCGAGTGTAGGATATTCAAAGAACAGTGGACTTACGATTACTTTTTTATGTGGTACAAAGAAAAAGCTGTGTGTCTGATATGCCAGAATATAGTTGCTGTGTTCAAAGAATAGAATTTGTGATGCCACTATCAAACTCAACATAAAGATAAATATGATTGTTTGGTTGGAGAAGTGAGAAAAGATAAAATATTACAACTGAAACATACACTGACGACTCAGCAAAATACTTTTGTGAAGCAGAAGCAGTTAAATGCTTCCTCACTGCGGGCAAGTTTTCAAGTTGCCAAGGTAATAGCACGCAATGGCAAACCATTTGTAGAGGGAGAATTTGTTAAAGAATGCCTTATTTCTGTTGCCAAAGAGATGTGTCCAGAGAAGGCTGATTTATTTAGTACAGTGAGCCTTTCAGGAATTACAACGAAATGAAGGATTGAAGAAATGGGAGAAAATTTGCTGCACCATTTGCAAAAATCTGCAAAGAAACTTTGCTATTTTTCCTTGGCACTCGATGAAAGCAATGATGTTCATGATTCTGCCCAACTTCTCATTTATATGCGTGGGACAAATAAGTATTTTGAAGTCACAGAAGAGCTTGCTGCACTGCAAAGTATCAAAGATACAACCACAGGAGTGGATATATTTGAAAAGGTTTGCCAAACTGTGAATGGTTTGGAGCTGGACTGGGTTAAACTAGTCAGTGTAACAACTGATGGTGCTCCTAGCATGGTGGGATCTAATAGAGGAATAATTGCTCACATTACACAAGAGATGGACAAACATAACCATCCTCATCCAATTGCCACACACTGCCTCATCTACCAACAAGCATCGTGTTGTAAATCACTGAAGTGGGACTCTGTTATGAAAATTGTGGTATCTTGTGTTAATTACATTAGAACTCATGCACTAAACCACAGACAATTTCGGGAATTTCTGTCTGAGGTAAATGTTGCCCATGAAGATGTTCTGTACCACACAGAAGTCCATTGGCTGAGTAGAGGGAGAGTTTTGAAACATTTCTATGACTTACTTCCGTAGATTACAGCTTTTCTACTTTCAAAAAACCAAGAAGTACCAGAGCTCAATGATGCAAAATGGAAATGGCACCATGCCTTTCTGACAGTTGTAACAGAGCTACTTAACAGTTTCTATCTGCAACTTCAAGGCAAGGGGAAGCTCATTTGTGATATGGCATCGCATGTGAAAGCATTTGAAGTAAAATTAGGCTTCTCATCAAAAAAGTAAAGGAGGAAAACTTCAGTCATCTCCCAATGACTCAAAACCTGTCAGCGGACAAACCATTGGTTGCATTCCCAAAGGAAACATGTCTGGTTTCACTAGAATTGTTGCAAAAGGAGTTTCAATTTAGATTCAAAGAGCTTCATCTCCATGAACAGGACATACAGCTTTTTCGTAACCCATTTTCTGTTGAGATTGAAAATGTCCTTACAATTTACCAAATGGAACTGGCTGAACTTCAGAATTGTGACTCTCTGAAAGACGCATTTAAGTCAAGTAACCTTTTAAATTTCAATGCATTTATCCCCTTTGAGACATATCCAAATATCAGGAACCATGCACTCAAAATTGTAACCATCTTTGTTAGCACTTATGCCTGTGAACAGATTTTTTCAAGAATGAAACATCTGAAATCTCCAACCAGATCAAGATTAACTGATGCCCGCTTGCATCACTTGTTACAGCTGGCAGTGACAAATATGGAACCGGACATTGACCATCTCATTAGCCAAAAGCAGGCCCACAGTTCCCATTGAAATACTGGTGTGTGATCTGTTTATTTATAAATGGTTTTTATTTTATTTATATAAGATATGTGCAGTGTGACTAGGAATTAGTAGCTCATATAGTCCAGCCCTCCAGCGCTCTAAGGCACTGTAATCTGGCCCCCACTTTAAAAAGTTTGAAGACCCCTGAGTTAGAGGATGAAATCAACTGTTTCTCATGCCTTCTTTTTTCAGGTTTTTAGAATTTTTATTAAAACATCAAGATTTACAAAGCAGTAACACAGTTGTATCACAGTTGTTTCAGGCATTCAATATTCTAATACTAATCCTGCTACCCATGTGATCTCCACTTCATCATGTCCCCAGTTTTCCTTCCACTTCCAGACTTCCTCCCTTAGCAAGCATATAACAAATTTATTTCACATTGCTTGCTCCAACAAAATGGCAAAGGAAATAATCAAAAAACAAATCAATAAAAGTCCATTTGATTGGTATAGGATTTTAACCTATGTAACTAAAGAAATTAGTATCAATGCAATACCACTAATGCTTATTCTCATTTATTAAATAAAATTTCAACTTTGGCATTTAAAATTAAATGCTATTTTGTACTCGAGTCTCATTGTGGAAATTATGTCTTCCCTGTCATTAATAAAACTTATTTGGGGGGCCCGGAGAGATAGCACAGCTGTGTTTGCCTTGCAAGCAGCCAATCCAGGACCTAAGGTGGTTGGGTCAAATCCTGGTGTCCCATATGGTGCCCCGTGCCTGCCAGGAGCTATTTCTGAGCAGACAGCCAGGAGTAACCCCTGAGCATCACAGGGTGTGGCCCAAAAACCAAAAACCAAAAACCAAAAAAAAAAACTTATTTGGGGTAGGTGGGCCACAACCAGAGATGCTCAGAGATTGTTTCTGGGGAAACCATATGGAATATTGGGGATTGAACCTGGATCAGTTGCATGCAAGGGAAATGCACTACCTGCTGTACTAACTCTCTGACTCTTGAAACTTTATTTTTAACTATTTAAAATATACTTTGTAGTCTATATGGAATAGGTAAAGCCTTCAAATAGAGAATTTGTCAAGAATAAAGAAAATGGGGCCAGAGTGATAGAACAGAGGGTAGCACACTTGCTTTGCACACAGTGGGCTCAGATTTGATCCCCAGTATCCTATGTGGTCCCCAAGAGCTACAAGAAATAATTCCTGAGTATAGGGCCAGGATTAATCTGAGTATCATCAGGTGTGATCCAAAACCAAAGCAAAAACAAAGAATGAAGATGATTAAGAAAAGTTAAAGGGGGGCCGGGAAGATGGTGCTAGAGGTAAGGTGTCTGCCTTGCAAGAGCTGGCATAGGATGAACTGTGGTTAGATCCCTCAGCGTCCCATATGGTCCCCCCAAGCCAGGAGAGATTTCTGAGCGCATAGCCAGGAGTAACCACTGAGCGTCACCGGGTGTGGCCAAAAACCAAAAAAAAAAAAAAGAAAGAAAAGAACAGTTAAAGAGGAAATCTAATAGTCCAATGAAAGTATAGTGTTTTTCCTGAAGAGAGAAATATAGTTTTATTTTATAAAACATTATATTAGATATTGTTTAAATATCTACATTAATAAGTAATAGATTGCAATAAAAACTCTAGATAAAAAAGCTGAAAAGGCCTAGACTATTCATATAAATGAAACATTAATTCATTATTGAATTGTATAAAAAATCTTAGTAAGCTGGAAATAAATCTTTTTTTTTTAAATCAGAATACCTATATTGCTGACTCATATCTTAAGCCCAGAGCTAGGCAAGGGAAACAGTAGTGAATAAAGCTTAATTAATTAATTAATAATTTTCATTGAGCCACACTTCCATATCAGAACCTACTCCTGATTCTGTACATAATAATCACTCTTAGTGTTGCACACAGAACTATATGGGATGCCACAACTGAAACTTATTTAGCCACATCAAGGCCAGCTCCTTACCCACATTATTATATGTTAGGCCTATAATTTTGTAGAATTATGATTATAATTGTAGTTATTAGTACTAAAATATATATTCAGTATTATATTCTTTAATGTGAAGCAAATATTCTCTTTCTTAGGATAAAACATACTTTTAAACTTATAGATCTATTCATATTTAACCTTAAAATTTTCATGACTTCATTCTTACTAAATTTTACATTTGTAGGATTTACTTGCATCATATAAATTTTAAAATACATTATCATAGAATTATTCATATTATTTTTACTTATAAACCTTAAATTGAGAGGTACATTTTAAAAATAGATTACGCTATCAAATCATTTATTTACAAATTTTTAGAACTTTAAGAGACTTCAAAAATATCAACTCTATTCATATATGTATAAATACATATATACATATAGATGTGTGTATGTTTGTGTAGGTGTCTATAATGCCACAATTCTAAAAAATAAAAATAAAATATATGGGTATAAGAAAGAAACATATTTGAAAAAAAATGTTCAGAGTCATTATGACTGGATTTTTTCCCATCTAACTGAGCTTACATTGGGGTGTGGTTCTTGGAGGGGCTTTTAGAACAGTGGTAGAAGGAAGCTGGATTTGGTATTGAGCTGATTTATGTATGAAAAGCATGAGTACCAGTATTTAAATTTGGGTATCTCAATAATAATTTTAAAATTACTTTTAATGTAAAATTTTAGAGTGATAGAAATAGGCATTTCTTGTATCCTGTCATGGGTTCAAATTCTAAGACCCACTTTATAATCCTAAGAACTACCAGTATAAAGTTACTCCTGAACACATAGCTAGGAATCAATCCTGAACACCACTGCATGTGTCACGAAATTTGAAAATTAAAATTCTAAAATGAAATTCAGGTTGTGATTTTGGTGAATTGGTCCCATCACAATAATCACCAAAGTTGGATTATTCACCTAGATAAGACTGTATAGGTATTAGAAGACAAAAGGATTTGTAAATTTTCACCAAAAATAATAAATAGAATAGATAACAAGGTAAATAAAAAAGGGGCCCAGGAAAAAATAATATAAATGGTTTAGGATCTTTAAGATGTGTCTGCTGAGTGGTCATGTAAAATATCCTGGCTCTGTTCTTCATTTCCATTGTATTTCAAAGTATTTACTAACTGTCTTATTATCCTTGTCCATTTAGACAATGGCTCCCATGTTGGGAGCACATGTGGGGGAGAGATATTTTATTAAATAAATTGTCATAGATGGGTTCCTAACTGTGGATTTGTCCTTATGTGTTCATTTCTCATTCTTTGTGCCCTCCTAGATAAAAGTTGAAGGTAGCAATTTAATTGGCATAGGCATATGACAATAAACTAAAACAAATAAAATCTAAAATTATTCAAATATATGAAAACGATTGCTATTTTACAGAAAATATTTTAATTTATTTTCAGTAAAATTGTCAAAGCTGAACATTACATATAATAAATAAAATACATTATTTTTAACAAAATAGTAGAATAAAAAATATCAGACAAAAAAGAAATGAGCTTGGTGCCCAAATTGATATTTTATCAAAAGCAAAAATAAATGTCTCATAAAACAAAAAGTTACTTATCTGAATTTATTTTAAAATACTATTTTAATTTAAATATTATATTGTAAATTAATGCAATGTAATCAATAATTGCATGGAAGCAAAAATTTTTAGGTGACAATATTATAGGGGTTATTCAGATGTTAAATAAGATAATTGCAGAAAATCATTCTTATTTATTATGGCATCTGAGATAGGTACACAAATTTTTGAATATATAGTATGGTGAGACATTGTGAAGGGGAGTACAAAGGAGGGATCAAAACACACTAAAATTAGTAAATAAAGGAAAAAACTTAACTGAATTATTTTATAGTATAGCTTATTTAATTAAAATATAAACATCTTAAAATTTTGTAAGTTCTGTATAATTATTTCATATACAAATGTAAGTTTTTATAATTAATTTTAGACTGGATATAAACTCATTATTTCTTAAACCTAACTATTGCTATTTTTGTCTAAGTAAATTAGTATTTGAAATAATATGTTTTGGCACTACTAATTCATAAATAAAATTGAAGAACTTTCTTTCTTTAAAATCACCAAGGAAGTTTGAAACAACTAATATGAGAAAAATGCAAAAATAAAAATTTTAATTATTACTCTTTTATGCATTATAATTGAATTAATTGTAATCTTAATTTCAATTATAACAGTAATAACTTAAAATGTTGAACACATTATATTAAAAAATACACAAAATAACATGGCTAAGTCCTAAAGACATTTTAGTAAAAATGTATAAAAGTACTGGAACCAGAGTGATAGCACAGCTGTATGGAATTTGCCTTGCACACAGCTGCCCAGGACAGACCTTGGTTCAAACCCCAGTGTCCCATATGGTCCCCCAAGCCAGGAGCAATTTTTAAGCACATAGCCAGTAGTAACCCCTGAGCGTCATTGGGTGTGGCCCATAAACCAAAAAAAAAAAAAAAAAGCGAAAGTACTTTTGGATAACTTTATATTTTTATATAAATGAATGTAGTACACTTTAGTTTTTCTGTGTACCAGTGATGTACTTGTTATAAGGATAGTCCCACTAATGTATTATTTCTAGATTAAGAAGAAAATGATTGAAACTAAATAGCTTTATTTTAATTCTGTACAACAAAATTAAAGCATTATCATTCAACAATGAAATAATCACATCACCTTTTTTATTAAGCACTTAAATTTCATATGTCACTGCAATTTCACATATGCTTCTAAAATCTAAAAATGCCAGAAAATGCGACTTCCAAAATCTGATTTTTCACAATGTGATTTTTCCAATTGTGTCAAAAGAAATATATTTAACAGTTCAAATTAATTAAATAAACTTAGAATTTAAATGTTACAAATACTAAGAAATAAAGAATATAAATTAGTTTCTCTTTTCCAATTTTTCAATTTTTCTCTGCAATGTCATCATTTCTGGTTACAAACAGTGCTTATATTGCCTGAAGGCCACTCTGGCATTTCCAGTGAACCTGGCCTGAAGTTCAGTGGTATAGTTCACCTTCAGTTCCACCCTGCGATGCTCAGGATCTCCTCTCCTTATCTTCCCTGCCTCTATGTACAATAAAAATGTAATATTTTTACATGGTGAAGAAATTTGTATTATAATTTCTTTTTTTTTTTTTTTGTTTTTTTTTTTTTTTTGTTTTTGGGCCACACCCGGTGACGCTCAGGGGTTACTCCTGGCTATGCGCTCAGAAGTCGCTCCTGGCTTGGGGGACCATATGGGACGCCGGGGGATCGAACCGCGGTCCGTCTCCTAGGCTAGCGCAGGTAAGGCTTACCTTGCCTCCAGCGCCACCGCCCGGCCCTGTATTATAATTTCTAGATACATTTCTTTATTTACATAAATGAATACATATTACTATTAAAGATGAACCTTTTCTGATGGTTTTCTAGATTTATGTCAGGAATTATGGCAAAGCATAACAAAGCATAACAAATCATGACACAAGGATGAAATATGCATCAATCCATAAGGAAGCAGAAAAGTAAACATTGCACCAGGGCTTAACAATAGAGTGCCAGGATTTTCTTCTTAACATTATCTTGTCACTAAAACAAAGGTTTTTAAAAAATCAATATAAGATATTTATAAATAAAAAATGTGAATCCCTCTAAACCTCATAGCTTGGAAAATAGAGGCTTTAGTGATACCATTAGCAAAACATAATGCACCAAGATAGAAAGTGGTTCAAGTAAAAGAACTATGCATTACATAGTTATTGTTAATTTTAGGAAACTAATAATTGTGGACATTCTAGATAATTTATTTTCAAGTTCTGAAAAAAATACAAAGGTTTACAAGATGACATCATTATACAGAGGCATAGTTGCATTTACTTCCCTTTGCTTTCACCCAAAAATATACAAATCTTATACTTACACAGTATACATAACCTAACATTACATGCTATTTAATTTAATAATAGAATGAGCAATGTGATGAAACAGAGCAGCAAGTATTTTTTCTTAGCAAATCAAGGGCTACATTTTTATGTTATTTAATTATAACCCTCTTATTGTTCAAATTTCACAGTATTTGTTGCATGGTTATAAAATGTTCTTTATTTACTTTGTTTTTAGTCTTTATATATTCATGCCTCATCAGCAAGGAACTTGATATTCTGGAGCAGTTATGAAAATGATGAAAATCAACATAAAAGAATAACAAAGTGTAAAATGTTTCATTACTTGAAATACATCATATTCAATACAAATGGTCTGAACTTCACGTTTAAAAGTCAGATACTGTGAGTCGAAAATAAATATATATAAGTGTACATATATTAAAATGTATATATGTATATATACATGTATATATATGTATATATATTTTTATATTATGTAGAGTAAAAGGTATATACTTAGAAAAAACACACTACAATGTTTAACAAGTACTTTTGTTTTGCTTTGTTTTGTAGGCCACACCCAAGAGGTGCTCAGGGATATTTCTGTTTCTGTAATCAGAAATGACCCAGGCTAGCTGAAAGGCTCAGGGGATTATACAGGATGCTGGAGATTGAATTGGGTCTGTCCTGTGCCAGTGGATGCAGGGCAAACACCATACCCCTGTGCTATCACTCCTACCCCAAGAAGAACTACTGTGTTGTGCTTTCTTCTAAGTTTACTAAATGAAGAAAATTCACTAAAATATCATCTTGTCTCATTTTTTCTTGTGAAATTATAGTTAGCTCTGTTGTCATCGACTTATATATATAACTAAAATTAAATCCAGTATCAGGTACTTGGAAATTAATATAAAGTAAAAATTTTAAATACTACAATAGGTAAATTTAATAACTACAGATTATTTTTCTAAATATTTGACAGGATAATGTGATAGTTTAAAAAGAAATGATCAGGAGTCATAATTTTGAATAAATTGTAGATCTAGATTGTTTAAAGAAAACTGAGAATACAATTTTACAATAAATTAAAAAATAAGTTAAAGTTTTGAGCGAAAAGAGAATGTAGTGTGTTTGTGTTGTGAGTGGCAGCCATGACATTCTATATGGTGGCACAAGCCCTCCAGAAGTGATCCCTGAACATAGAGCCAGGAGTAATCCCTGAGCACTGCTGAGTATAGAGCCCCAAAACAAAACACAACAAAAAATTTCAAAAATATGGATTCCAATGTATATTTTTATATATTAATTTATTTTAGAGAAGGTTGTTAATATAATGAAAAATATATATGGTATTTATTTACAGAGTTATTGCATCCTCAAATGACCATTAACCACTACCACTGCACTTACGTGAACTAGTCTAGTTTTCAACATACACAACCTAGTGCTCCCAAATCTTCTTCATTGTTAATGTTATAATCTATAACCAAGGGATTGTTTCATATTATCTAGCCATATTTTGACTTTCTGTATTTTATGGACACATGAGATGATATAGTGATAGCTCTTCTCCCTCTGATTTTGCTTGACATTATATCTTCCAAATCTATCACAGCCTGCTAATTGAATATTTTTTTCCTAATTGAATACTTTTTTCTCTTTTTATTGTCCAATGATATTTCATTTCAATACAACACTACATTTTTGTGTTCATTTTATTTTGGAAAGGTACAGTCAAAAGTGCTCAAAGATTACTCCTGACTCTCTGCTTTGGTTCACTTTTGTGGAAATTGACAGACTCAATGCAGTTCCAGGGATAAAACCTGGATTAAGCAAGAATCCTAGCATTCTATCCTTTGCACAATCTCTCTGGCCCTGTATACCACAACCTCTTCATCCATCTGTCATTTGTTGGCCATTTGGATTGTTTCCATACCCTTGATCTAAAATTTTATACTACAATGAACATAGGGATGTAAACATCTTTCAAATTAATGTTCATGTGTTTGGGGAGTAGATAACAAAAGGTGAGATAATTGTATGTAGGGGGTTTCTAGTCTTTAATAAAAATTAAATGTTATTTTAGATAACATGACTTACAATGCAAAAAATATCATTCCAATATCACATCTTTCCTCTGAAGGTCAGCTTCCCTCTATCATACGCCAGGGCCCCATTATTTGCTAACTTGTGGTGCCTATCTAATCATCAAATCTGCCCGATTGTGATATGCTTTCTATTAAAGATAGCTTTTGTTTTTGTTACCTTTTGTTGTTGTTGTTGTTGATTTACTATGTCTAACTTTAGGAATCTCTATTCTAATTTTTAGACGAATGTTCCTTGTTGTGTGTGAAAATTATTTTATCTTGTCAATGAGGTCATTAAGTGATCATTAAAAAGTTTACTAAGCTATTTGTTGCAAGTTGATCTTACTATTATTTGTTTTGTTTCATAACTTTAGATGGGTTCCTACTGGAATGATGGTATTAAAAAGAAAATTGTTCTCAATGAAAATTATAAAAAGAAAAAGGAGATCCATATGCACAACCTGGTTCTAAGCTTTGTGATTGATATGATGGTGGTTGTGTGGCATGGTTACCGCTGTCAGGCCATCCAAACTTTCAACATACCTAGACTTTTGGTCAGATAGGCACCTCTGCAGTGATAATTGATAAGGCTCTGAAGTTGGGCTATTAACAAAGCATTGATTGTGATTATGGGTGTTGTGGACAAGGCTATGGTAGTATATGAACTTGCATGCCTCCTCTTGAGATTGCCCTGGTTTTCAGCTATGAACTACTTGAATCTTAACTAGATAACATTCCCATGAACAGCATGGAAAGGTTCCTTTTTAACTGCAGTATGACCAACACTGGTTGCTACTGTCATTTTGACACGTTTAATTTTTTGTGGTGTAAAATAACAGTTCAGTGTTGTTTGGATTTTCATTCCTCTGATAATAATGATAGTAAGCATTTTTATAAACCTACTGGCATTTAAAAATTTCTTCTTTTAGAAAATATCTTTTCATTGATTTCCCTCTTTTTTCTCTTTAATCAATTTTCATTCCAGCATGAAATTTTTCTTAACAGTAACAAGTTATTCATGACTTAGTTTCTGTAATAAAAATGCCCAACCCCATCCCTTCACCAGAGCAAATTTTTCCACTACCAATGTATTCAGCCCCACTCCCCACCTCTATGGCAGGCATGTCCTTGTCACTTTCACTTTTCCTTTTATCATTTTAGACACTATGGTTTACAGTATTGCTGCTGAAGGGGTATCATGCCTTTATCTAATTTCGACACTTTTTTTGCTTTTGTACGTTTTTTGCTTTTATGTACTCAAATAATTGAAGATACCTCTGATTACCATTGTCTTCTGCAATTTTACTTATACTGTCATCAAAGTATTTGAGAAATATTTATGGTCTTATTTGAAGTCTTTAATTGCTTTGATTTAACTTTTGTTAAAGGTATGATATATAATTTGAGTCCATTTATTTGTATGTAGCTAGCCAGTTTTTCTATCATCACTTTTTTATTTAATGTATTTACAGAACATGTATCAATCAATAGTTGACAAATTTGACTGCAATATCCAGATAAGTGAGAACAAAATATCTTTAAAAATATAGAAAAGTAAAAAGAAAATGGAAAAAAAGGAGGAAAGAAAAAAAATACAGAGAAAAACAAATCTGTGAAAATCGTTGTGTCTCCAATGAGATCATTAAGTCATGGGAAGGCTCTTGATGGTAGCTTACCATTCCATTATTTCATTTGTTTATGAACATTAAGTGACTTCAGCTACACATTGGGATTTAATTTGGTATATTCCTATGGGGATGACAGTATTAAACAAGTAAAGTTGTTGTGTTAAATGTAGCCACATGATTCAGGAATTCAAGGCACTATTACAAATACTGTGACATTTGTGAGGCATGTCTTTGGCTGCCAGGTCTCCCAGAAATACAAGAAGGCTAAAGAAGGGTGCCTAAAATCACTCCCAAAAAGTCTTGATGATATAAGCCCAAATTATAACATACCTAAAGTTTAGTCATTTTGGGGTCTCTGCAGAGAATTGTAGAGGAGTGGTGAATCAGGGCCATATATAGAATGGGTGACAGGTGATGGATGTAGTAGGCATGATTTTGGCAGAGCAATGAATTGGCAAGTTCAGTAACAAGATTTTCAGCTTTTAGCTGTGCAAGTAGAGTACCCTGGCACAGTGTGGTTTAAATCTTTTTTGAGAGCAGTGATTCTATTGAGCTGCGATGTGCAGACAGAGCATCTACATTTGTAGGCATGGTTCCTAACATTATTTTTATAATGGCTTTTCTTGTTCTAATTCATTCCCTTTATTCTTTGCCAAAACAATTTGTTAGCATACCTGAATATTTTACTCTTGATTTTCAATTCTATTCTATTAGTTGGAGAGTCTAACTGTCCATATTAACTTAGCCTTAAATTAAGAGTGGAAAAACGGAGTCATCTTATTTATTTTTACATTTGAGGGTTTTATTACTTCATATAACTTTTAACAGCATTCAGTCTATGTATTAAAAATGCCCTGGATACTTTTTATGAATTGTGTTAGATCTGTGTAATTATTTGGGCTAAAATATTATTTTACCAATATTAATTCTTTCAATATATGAATAAGGAAGGGCTGGAAGAATGTCTTTCCATGTTTTCATTCATATTCTTTATTATTGTTTATTTTTTGTTTGTATATCTTGTATCTCTTTGATAATTTCATTCCAAGTTACATGATTTTATTAAGAATATTGTTCAAATACTTTTGTATAATGTTTCTGATCAATTTAGATTTACTTCATGTTTTGATAGCATTTGAATTATGTGCTTATTATTAAGAAGGATATTACAAAGACTTTCCTTTTTTAATGCATTAAATCTAGAGGTATATAAATTTAGAATATCTTCAAATTGCTGACACTGTAATTTCCTCTGAACTACCTTCATCTAGATCAGTAAGACTGTAATTGGAGCTGTTCATTGATTAATAAAAGAGAAAAAGACTTTTAAGAAGGACAATAATTATTCTCAGTCACTATGGTTCTATATTTTTGAGTAAAAAATAATTTGCAATAGTTTTCATGTTTGTGCAATGAGTGTAAAATTTTAACATTTACCCTATTGCCAAAGTGTGAAAAATCCAAAAATCTTTATATTACCTTTAGTAACTCCACCCTCTCCAAAGTTATGTTATATAAATATATATTTAAAATATATATTATATATTTATATTATAAATAAATGTATTATATATTATGCATATTTTATAATATATGTTATATATTTTAATTTTCTTAATTTAAAAAATACATTTTCTTTATCCAACTTAAACCTATGACTTCATTCTTTCCTTTTGGTAATCACTAGTTTTATAAACTAAAAATTTATTCTTGCTTTATTTAGCTAGTTTTTTTTTCTTTTCTGTATGTCATGTAAAAATGTCAGGTGTCATTTGGCTCCTTTCATTATTTACATATAATGCCTCCATCCATGTTATTGCAAATTGTCAGATTTAACAGTTTATCTCCCCAAACATATCACTTGATATCAGTTGATAGGCACTTAGATTGTTGCCAAATCTTGATTAATGTAAGCCATCTTTCTATAATTACACTAATCTAAAAACAGGGCTTTTATTTTCATTTGATTTTTATATTAGGAGCTCTATTATAATTATTCCAAAAATAAACTTGTATCCAAACTATAAACTGAATAGAGTAACAAGTTATCACTACTATTACATTAATTTATATAAGATCATAAAGATTTATTAAATAGAAAAATTAAGTAAGTACAAGTAAACCAGTGTCAAGGATGAGAAAAGTATCCTCTTATGGATTCCACAAAATAATAAAAGTTAAATGATATTATTAAATTTTTAGAATTATTAAAATACTAAGTTTATTTTATACAGTGAGACACTCTATAAAAGTAATTTTCCCTTGAAATGGCTTTTGATAATGTGTTTTTTATAGCATATTATTATTAAAAGCTACAAATTAAAAAATAAAATTAAACTACTAAATTTAATGTTAGAGCATAGCATACAAAGGATTCCACCTTAAATTTTAATAAAAATAACATAAGAATATGAAATGCCAATGGGAGTTGGTGATATTTAACAATTCACTATTTATTTGTTTCTATATGAATCCCATGTGCTATCCTTATTATCTTTTGTTGAACATTTTCTAACTTTAGTTCATGTACTTCAATACTGAATTAAAGTTTCAGTCTTTTCATCTAGTTTATTTTTCTCTGATAAGATATATTTTTAATTTGGTGCAGTCCCCTTGTTTATTCATACTTTTGCCACTAAAATAATTTATCTATTTTCCTCTGAAATATATAACAGACCATATAAATTATTATTTTCAGTATATTTGTGGTTTCAGAATCTATATCAAAGTTACAATCAACTTTGTATTTGTTTTTGTGTACCATCTGATAGTTTTAATTTTCTTCTTGTTAGTTCCTGTGTTATTTGTATAAAGATATTGTTGAAACAAATGTAAAATAACTCATAGAAATATATAATCAATATATATTTAGATAGGTTAGTCATGGAGTAGCTAGGCCGTATGATAGGTATTTAATATTAGGAAAAAGTCAAATTATTTTCTGAGTTTCAAATTGTCAGTGCCATATTTATATTATCACCAAATATCATAATAATTAAAAATTAAAATTTTAAATTAAATTTTTAATAATTAATAATTAATAATTTACCAATAATTAATAATCACCAAATATCATAATAATTTAAAAATTAAAATTTTAAATTTAAAAATTTTTAATAATTAATAATTTAATAATAACAGTGGTAGGGCATTAGCCTTGGCCGTGTCCAAATTGGGATGAACTTGGGTTCAATCCCCGGCTTCCCATATAGTTTCCGAGCCTGCAGGGAGTTATTTATGAGCACAGAGCAGGAGTAACCACTAATCGCTGCCAGGTGTGACCCAATTAAACAAAACAACACAAGACAAAAAATAGAATTCAAACTTAGTTTGTGTGTAGAAAAAAATTAACGAATTTAAATTTGTTTTGAAGCTGAGATAAATTTTGAGATTTTATAGAAATACGTTTTATTGGGAAAATTTTATATTGTTATATTTAGAAAATTTAACATAGATTCATGGTGACATATGAAATTTATTTTAATTTTGGATATTTTAAACCATCCCTTGTTATCTTTCTATATTTACTGAAAATTAAATGTTTTTATCTATAGGTAAGAAGAAAAATATAAAGACATAAGTAGAATAACTGTTTTAGAATCTTGTGGTAGATGCTAACACAGACAAAGAGCACCAATAGTTTACTCTTTTGTTTTTGTTTTATTTTGGGTTATACTGGCAGTGCTCAGGGGTTACTCCTGGCTCTGCACTAAGAAATTGCCCCTGGAGGCACTGGAGACAATATGAGATGTCAAGATTCGAACCATCATAGGTCCTGAGTCTGCTGCTTGCAAGGCAAACTTCCTACCGCTGTGCTATATCTACAGCCCCAATATTTTACTCTTAAGTAACATCAACAATATTACTTTTTATGGTCAATATAACTTAATATATTGCAATAATTGTAATATATTACAATAAAATTGTAATATAGGAAATACAGTTCCATAAATTTAGATGTAACGTAGAAATGTGTATCTTTCATATTGCACAGTTATTTAATGTTTTCTTTTGTTGTCAATTTCTCATGCTACACCAATATCTGAAATAATTGTTTTACTTTTAATATGTCTATCTTTATCTACTCTTATTTATTAACCCTTTAATTATTTAGATAATCATATTTTGTTACTAAGCTATTTTTGTAATTATAAAAATAATTTTTTATATTAAAACAAGTTTCAGCCAGAATCATTTTTGTAATTCAGTCAAATTCACACCTAGCTGCACCCAGTCATCAACCCTGACAGTGCTCAGGTGACCATGTAGAACAGGGGTCTCAAACTTGTGGCCCGCGGGCTGCAAATGGCCCTCCGTACAACATTTTGTGGCCCCGCCCTAGAGGAATCTTTTTTGTTTTGTTTTGTTTTAGTTGTTTGGGTCACACCCCCCCAATGTTCAAGGCTTACTACTGACTTTGCACTCAAGGATCACCCTGACTTTGCATTCTGCGGCCCGAAGGTAAATTGAGTTTGAGATCCCTGAAGTAGAATAAACCCATATCAGAAACATACAAGGCAAAGGCCCTACCAGCTACACTACCACTCTGGGCACAACGAAAATTGTTTTAAATAAAAGCTTGTCAGCACCTTATATATCCTGAATATAGAGGTTTTTATTATCTGATGTATTGTGCAAATATTTTATTTGGTTAAAAAATTTGGCCTTTCATTTTTGTTTGAGTAACTTTTGTCATGTAAAACTTGTATTGAAATACATTTTTTTTTTTTTTTTGGTTTTTGGGCCACACCCGGTAACGCTCAGGGGTTACTCCTGGCTATGCGCTCAGAAGTTGCTCCTGGCTTGGGGGACCATATGGGACGCCGGGGGATCGAACCGCGGTCCGTCCAAGGCCAGCGCAGGCAAGGCAGGCACCTTACCTCTTGCGCCACCGCCCGGCCCCGAAATACATTTCTTTATTTTGTTCTGTCTATTGTCTTTGCTAATGAGTTTTTATCATGCAAAATATGAATTCACTCTTCTGGATAGTTCTGTCTATATAATCCTTAATGCTTTTAAGGCTTCTTCTTTAATCTCAGTCTTTAATAAATATTAAATGAACATTTATATGATGTGAGGTAATGGATAACTATCTTTCTTTACTTTTTTCTTCTTTTTCTTATTCCTTCTTCAGTTCTTTCTTTTTTCCCCTGCTTCCTACCACCCTCTCTAAACCCATAAATATATGGTAATATGAGAATAGGAGCAAAATTACAGCAAGTAGTGTGCTTATATTGCACCTGACCTACCAGTACTTGATTCTTAGCATAGCAAATGATTCCTCAAAACATGCCAGAAGTGATCATTGAGTTCAGAGTCAGGAGTAAACTCTGAGAATTTCTAGGTGTGGCAGAAAAACATATAAATAAACATTTCTACAAAAACAAAATGCTAAAGACCAATGAATATATAAAAATATGCTCATTGTCTTTTTTCAGTAATATAAAAGTAAAAATGACAGAGAGGATTTAACACTCAAATTATAATGTATATATAGAGACCATGAAAAATATTCATAATGGTTATTATGTAATAGAAATGTCAACTTATTTACTGCTGAAGGAGATGTTATCTAGATTACCTTTATGGGTAACTTTATCAAAATTTCTCAAATAAATAATACTGAATTGAAGGGGGTGGTTTCCTGCAGTCCATTGTATACTTTCTAACCCTGGAAAGCCTGGGTTATCATCATAGACATCACATTACAACAGATGGATTCAGGTCCCAGAGAGATAGCATAGCAGTAGGGTATTTGCCTTGCATGCAGCCCATCCAAGATAGATATGGTCTGAATCCTGGCATTCTCTATGGTCCCCTGAGCTTGCCAGGAGCAATTTCTGAGCACAGAGCCAGAAATAACTCCTAAACACCGCAGAGTGCGACAAGAAAGGAAGGAAGAAAGAAAGAAAGGAAGGAAGGAAGGAAGGAAGGAAGGAAGGAAGGAAGGAAGGAAGGAAGGAAGGAAGGAAGGAAGGAAGGAAGGAAGGAAGGAAGGAAGAAGGAAGGAAGAAGGAAGGAAGGAAGGAAGGAAGGAAGGAAGGAAGGAAGGAAGGAAGGAAGAAGGAAGGAAGGAAGGAAAGAAGGAAGGAAGGAAGGAAGGAAGGAAGAAGGAAGGAAGGAAGGAAAGAAGGAAGAAAGGAAGGAAGGAAGAAGGAAGGAAGGAAGAAGGAAGGAAGAGAAAGAAAAAGAAAGAAAGAAAGAAGAAAAAAGAAGAAAGAAGAAAGAAAAAGAAAGAGAGAAAGAAAGAAGAGAGAAAGAAAGAAAAGAAAGAAAGAAAGAAGAAATAAAGAAAGAAAGAAAGAAGAAAAAAGAAGAAAGAAGAAAGAAAAAGAAAGAGAGAAAGAAAGAAGAGAGAAAGAAAGAAAAAGGAAGGAAGAGAAAGAAAGAAGAGAGAAAAAGAAAGAAAAAAGAAAGAAAGAAAGAGGAGAAAGAAAGAAAAGAAAGGAAGAAAGAAAAAGAAAGAAAAAAGAAAGAATGAAAGAAAGAAAAGGAAAGAAAGAATGAAGGAAAAAAGAGAAAGAAAGAAAGAAAGAAAGAAAGAAAGAAAGAAAGAAAGAAAGAAGAAAGAAAGAAAGAAAGAAAGAAAGAAAGAAAGAAAGAAAGAAAGAAAGAAAGAAAGAAAGAAAGAAAGAAAAGAAAAGAAAAAGAAAGAAAATGAATAAATAAAGAAAAGAATGAAAGGAAGAAAAGAAAGAAAAACCATAGAGAAAGAAAAAGGAAGAGAGGGGCTGGGCGGTGGCGCTGGAGGTAAGGTGCCTGCCTTACCTGCGCTAGCCTAGGAGACGCGGTTCGATCCCCCGGCGTCCCATATGGTCCCCCAAGCCAGGAGCGACTTCTGAGCGCATAGCCAGGAGTAACCCCTGAGCGTTACCGGGTGTGGCCCAAAAACCAAAAAAAAAAAAAAAAAGGAAGAGAAAAAAGGAAAAAGAAAGAAAGAAACGGATTCAGGGAGGAAGAGTATAACGCCAGGGCATTGAGCAGCTTCTTAGATCAAACTGAGTCAACCATATTTTTTCTCTGTATCTCTTTGCTCCTTTTATTAGCCAAATAGAACAAAGATAATTAACCTGAGTGTCAGGGCTGCTGCTAAATCAGGGTATTTATGTTAATTAAACATAGGTGGGTCCATAATCAAGCTCAGGTTTTGTTTTTATTTTCCATCTCAAAAGGGTTTTGTGGTGGAAATGGAAAGCAGGTTGTGACCTACAGTTGTCTACATATTCCCTTTTCTATTTTTTAGAAGTAATCTGTTGGTGAAAAACAGGGAAGTGATATTTGTTTTCTGCAGCTTCTTATCTGACCTACAAATTCAGTCACTTCATCTCCATTTGGAGAGGTCCAAAAATTAACTCAATTCTCTAAAGAAGTGCAAACCAAACTTGAAAAATCATGAATAAACAAACTATAAAGTTTAAAATTGGCAACCTTTGAAAAAGTGGCTGAGCAATTTTCCACCCAGCCAAAGCCCTACTAGCTGTACCTATGACCTACTGTTGCCACTTTGCCAATGCCCCACCTTTACAACTTAACTTCTGATCTCTATAGAGATGCCAAAATGACCAAAATTCTAATTATACTGGTATTGGGGCTAAAATCACCACGTTATTCTTGAATTTCAGGCACCCTCATACACATATTGTACTACTTCTAGTAGCCAAAATAATGCTCCATAAAAAGTAATGATATTAGCCACAGGTGATGTGTGATGTCAACAAGAAAAGCTAAGTCCATGAGCCATTTGTGATCATTCAACTCAGAAACAGCATTCCCATCCTTCTCCATGAAGGCTTTCACTTCTTCTCTCAACTCAAAAAATCAGCAGGACATTTCCCCTGCTGAGCCAACATACCTCAGTGAAATAGAGCACATCTCCATATTCTGACTCCATTTCCTCTAAAAAAAAATCATGGAATCTCCTGTGTTTTAAGCCCCTGGATTTGATTTGGTTGATGCATTTCACAATAACAGACATCACATTGTCACAGGGCAGGTATTTATTGCAAAGGGCCTGCTGATGGATAATGCAGTGAAGAGCAATGGCCTTCTCTACACCCTACTCTTCAAGTTTTTTTTTTTTAACAAGTGCTACCAGTCCATTTTTTCTCCCTGTCATAGATGATGCTCCATCAGTTATTATTCCAACAAACCTCTTCCATGGCAAACCTGCATTCTCAATGGCGTCACACAGATGCTGAAATAGCTCATTAGCGGTGGTCTGGCCATGCATTGAAATTATTGTGAGCAGCTCCTCTGTCAATTTAAAATTGCAATCAACACCACGGACATAAATTGTGAGCTTCACAGTGTCTGTTATATCTGTGCCCTCGTCAAGAGCAACTGAGTATGCATCAAAACTGTGTGGCTTTCTCACACAGTTGATGATAAATGTCACTTGACATGTCAGAAATGCGCTCTGCTTCAGTGTTAGCAGAAAGGCTGATTTTGCTAAACTGACCTTTCTTTTCCGGACAGATAATACTTACAGCCTGTAACATGCATTTTTTTTAATAAACTCTCCTTCTGTGAATGGTTTCCATGCCTTAGCAATCATCTCAATAATCATGTAACTAGCTTCTACTGATGCAACATTCTCTGGTTGCTTTCTTGAAGAAATCTTGTTGCCTCATAAGACATGCTTTAAGACTGGCAACTCACTTGGCTCTCTCATTTCCTAGATATTTTGCACATTCCTCAGCATGTTTAGTTGAATAATGGCATTTCAAGTTGTATACCTTGTGCACTGCAACTTTCTCTGAGCAAATAAGACATGTGGGGGATGCCCCTGTGCGTCAACAAAGAAATCACTGTGTCTCCACTTTTATCCTGAAATTGTCTGTGCTCATCATCAATCTTTCTCTTCACTGCAGGCTTTGATGAAGTCATGAGGAAGGTCTGACAAAATCTAATTCTGTAATAAACTTCTCTCCCTTCTCTCTCTTCTCTCTCTTAGGCCTCCGATAATGCAAGGAACAGCAGGCAGGAGCAGTGGAAATGACGTCCCGTGCTAGGGCGCAAAGTATTTGCGATTATTTGCTTACTGAATATTCGCAATAAAAAATCGCATTAGTAAGAAAAAAAATCTCAAAATATTGCATTAAACATTTGCATATCCCAAACAGAACTGCTCTGAGTATGTGAATGTTTAATGCGATTTTTTTCTTACTAATGCTCTTTTTATTGCGATTATTCGATAAGTGAATAATCGCAAATACTGCAATATTTGAAGGCCGGCCGCAGGCCACAAAATGTTGTAAGGAGGGCTGCAAACGGCTTGCGGGCCTGCTGAGTTTGAGACCCCTGATTTACAATGTTATTTTAGATGAATTTCAGACATGCATTATTTCAGATTCAATTGATCCATAAGTATTAATTTCCCTTTACAAATTTCTCTCAATTTCTCACATGTCAGAGCTTGTCAAAGTAATAGACATATTTTTAATTGTGATAACCTTAGTTTGATTCTCACACTTATATATGTATTGCTTCTGTGCAACAGTTATATAGATATACCACACTTCTATACTGTCAATGTGTCTGGCCCCTGTTGCAGTTTCATCCCTCTCACTTTCACTTATCCCTCTTCTTTTTTTTCATTTACTACCGTCTGTTATATAAGTTATGAGCCAGAGAAATCTAGGTATTTATGCTTTGTTATTTTTCATTCTCTTGTAGTTTGTTCTATATACAGCATCTTTCTTGGGCACACGGGCAAACAGTACATATATATATATATACACACACACGCATACATATGTATATATTTATAGTGACCATGTGGAATCTTTTTTTTTTTTACAAATTGTGGTGGATTTACTTATGAACACAAGATAAAGGCTATGGAAATTAATTAAAAGTTAGCAATTCAATATGCAGTATTTTTTCCTGATAGATACACATAACATTGTTCACAGATACTTTGTTTCTAAAGGTATATTTTCTGAGTCCTAACAGCTAAGAGAGCCAAGAAATAATTAAAATATTGAAAGTAAGAGATCATATATATCTGCATTCCCTATGCAGTTCTTAGTGTTAAAGATTTACGTGTTTGGATTTTGTTATTATATTTTGATAGGTGTATTGCATTTTAATTTGCTATTTTCTAATGGCACATGCTATTTAACATTTTAACAAGCTTATTTAACATCGTGATATATATGAATATTTTTGAAAATATTTTGGTGTGCTTAACAGCTCCAGTAGTATCTAATTAAACTAAAGTGGTGCAGATTTAATAAATTCTAATTTATTAATATTCCATTTGAGATATCATATTTGATGATCAGTGCACAAGCAATATAGATTTTATATACTTATTGTTATTATTCATATTAAATAAGTAATCTATTTTTAATGTCTTTTAGGTGCATTTGTCCATTTTAATGTTCTATAAAGCAGATATAAATATTTTATTTAATTTTATTTAATCATTTATTGTAAATAATGTCATATTGATTGAATTTTGTTTCTTTCTTCAAATATCAGTGACTGTTTGTGAAAGTATTTCTTCTTTCCTTTATTTCTTATTGATCAATACATATCCTAGGATTATTATCACTCTTCTGATTATCATAATTTTATAATAATACTTAAAATAAAATATTTTATATAATAAAATTTTTTTCTTTTGTTATGTTGGTTATTGTAATGTTTTGCATATGGAGTTTAGAATGACTTTGTAACTATTATTACTCTGCAGAATAACTTCATGTGATTTTGAATATTTGAGGTAGTGATTGTTGAATCACAATAGCTTAAGACTTCTACTTGGGAATCATTCCTTTTGAGACTTTCAAGCCATCATCTGGGGTGCAAGGAATAATACTCATCATTGTCATGATATCTTATCCACTGTAATACTGTACCATAAGATTTCTGATTCTGATTAAGATTGCATTGAGTCTATAAATTGATATGGTTGACTTTTCCATTTTAAAAATATTTAATTTTTATAAAACTTAAAGCACCACGATTTACAAAGCTACTCATAGTTGAGTTTTAGCTATACAATAATCTAATATGAAACCCACTACTTGTGCCAACTTCCCTGCAACCATGTTCATAGTTTCCTTATCATTACTCTCCCTCTAAGCCTGCAGTCTTGACAGCAAATTTTTTAACTTTGGTTGTTAGAGTTAAGGTCTCATAATTTTAATGTTGTGGAAATTTGATGGTTTGAATATTTAGTTACACCCTTCCTCAACATCTCCAATGCACCTGACTTACCCCTCAATGATTCACATGTCTTTCTCCTCCTCTACTCTATATTTTTCCTTCTTTTTATTACAATATGAGGCCAAAGAGGTTTTAAGCAGATCCTTTTAAACAATTGCATTCTCTCATGCAGTTTTCTAAACATAACACACAGTGATATAATCCTGTGATTCCAACCATAGACTTAGTATATTATGGCATTTTTATGGTCTTTTTAATTTTTTTTCTTAAGTGATTTTTCCCCCTTGGGGAAATTCTTTATTGTTTAAATTGTCTTGTATGTAACTGGCCTGTACAGACTTTTTGATTCCATTTTGATTTTTTGTTGTTGATGGGTTTTTTATATATATAAAATCTTTATTTAAGTACCATGATTACAAGCATGATTGTAGTTGGGTTTTAGTCATAAACAGAACACCCCCTTTACCAGTGCAACATTTTCACCACCAATGCTCACTTCCCGCTTCCCCTTCCCAAACCTTGCCTGTATTTGAGACAAGCATTCTAATCTCTCACTCATTAAGATCCTCATAATAGTTGTTAGTATAGTTATTTTCCTTTTTTATATATATTTTATTTAAACACCTTGATTACATACATGACTGTGTTTGGGTTTCAGTCATGTAAAGAACACCACCCATCACCAGTGCAACATTCCCATCACCCATGTCTCAAATCTCCCTCCTCCCACCTGACACCTGACTGTACTCTAAACAGGCTTTCCATTTCCCTCATACATTCTCATTATTAGGACAGTTCAAAATGTAGTTATTTCTATAACTAAACTCATCACTCTTTGTGGTGAGCTTCCTGAGGTGAGCTGGAACTTCCAGCTCTTTTCTCTTTTGTGTCTGAAAATTATTATTGCAAGAATGTCTTTCATTTTTCTTAAAACCCATAGATGAGTGAGACCATTCTGCGTTTTTCTCTCTCTCTCTGACTTATTTCACTCAGCATAATAGATTCCGTGTACATCTATGTATAGGAAAATTTCATGACTTCATCTCTCCTGACAGCTGCATAATATTCCACTGTGTATATGTACCACAGTTTCTTTAGCCATTCGTCTATTGAAGGGCATCTTGGGTGTTTCCAGAGTCTTGCTATGGTAAATAGTGCTGCAATGAATATAGGTGTAAGGAAGGGATTTTTGTATTATATTTTTGTGTTCCTAGGGTATATTCCTAGGAGTGGTATAGCTGGGTCGTATGGGAGCTCGATTTCCAGTTTTTGGAGGAATCTCCATATTGCTTTCCATACAGGTTGAACTAGACGGCATTCCCACCAGCAGTGGAGAAGAGTTCCTTTCTCTCCACATCCCCGCCAACACTGTTTATTCTCATTCTTTGTGATGTGTGCCATTCTCTGGGGTGTGAGGTGGTATCTCATCGTTGTTTTGATTTGCATCTCCCTGATGATTAGTGATGTGGAGCATTTTTTCATGTGTCTTTTGGCCATTTGTATTTCTTCTTTGTCAAAGTGTCTGTTCATTTCTTCTCCCATTTTTTGATGGGATTAGATGATTTTTCTTGTAAATTTCTGTCAGTGCCTTGTATATTTTGAACACTAGCCCCTTATCTGATGGGTATTGGGTGAACAGTTTCTCCCACTCAGTGGGTGGCTCTTGTATCCTGGGCTTATTTTCCTTTGAGGAGCATCAGCTTCTCAGCTTAATATATTCCCATCTGTTAATCTCTGCTTTCACTTGCTTGGAGACTGCAGTTTCCTCCTTGAATATGCCTGTAGTCTCAATGTCCTGGAGTATTTTGCCTATGTGTTGTTCTATATATCTTACGGTTTTGGGTCTGATATCGAGGTCTTTAATCCATTTGGATTTTACCTTTGTACATGATGTTAGCTGGGGGTCTAAGTTCAATTTTTTGCAAGTGGCTATTCAGTTGTGCCAACACCACCTGTTGAAGAGGCTTTCCCTGTTCCATTTAGGATTTCCTGCTCCTTGATCAAAAATTAGGTGATCATATGTCTGGGGAACATTTTCTGAGTATTAAAGCCTATTCTATTGATCTGAGGGCCTGTCCTTATTCCAATACCATGCTGTTTTGATAACTATTGCTTTGTAGTACAGTTTAAAGTTGGGGAAAGTAATTTCTCCCATATTCTTTTTTCCAATGATTGCTTTAGCTATTCTAGGGTGTTTATTGTTCCAAACAAATTTCAAAAATGCCTTATTCACTTCTTTGAAGAATGTCATGGGTATCTTTTGAGGGATCACATTAAATCTGTATAATGCCTTGGGGATTATGGCCATTTTGATGATGTTAATCCTGCCAATCCATGAGCAGGGTATGTGTTTTCATTTCCGCGTGTGCTCTCTTATTTCTTGGAGCAGAGTTTTATAGTTTTCTTTGTATAGGTCCTTCACATTTTTAGTCAAGTTGATTCCAAGATATTTGAGTTTGTGTGGTACTATTGTGAATGGGGTTGTTTTCTTAATGTCCATTTCTTCCTTATTACTATTGGTGTATAGAAAGGCCATTGATTGTTGTGTGTTAATTTTGTAGCCTGCCACCTTGCTATATGAGTCTATTGTTTCTAGAAGCTTTTTGGTAGAGACTTTATTGTTTTCTAAGTAGAGTATCATGTATCTGAAAAGAGGAGAGTTTGATTTTTTTCTTTCCTATCTGCATTCCCTTGCTTTCTTTTTCTTGCCTAATCGCTACAGTGATTACTTCCAGTGCTATGTTAAATAGGAATGGTGAGAGAGGACTGCCTTGTATTGTGCCAGAATTTAGAAGGAAGGCTTTTAGTTTTTCTCCATTGAGGATAATATTTGCCACTGGCTTGTGGTAGATGGCCTTCACTATATTGAGAAAGGTCCCTTCCATTCCCATCTTGCTGAGAGTTTTGATCAAGAATGGGTGTTGGACCTTATCAAATGCTTACTCTGCATCTATTTTTATGATTATGTGGTTATTATTTTTCTTGTTGTTGCTGTTGTGTATTATGTTGACAGATTTATGGATATTAAACCAGCCTTGCATTCTTGGGATGAAACCTACTTGATCGTAGTGGGTGATCTTCTTAATGAGGCATTGAATCCTATTTGCCAGGATTTTGCTGATGATCTTTGCATCTGCATTCATCAACAATATTGGTCTGTAATTTTCTTCTTTCCTAGCATCTCTATCTGGTTTAGTTATCAGGGTGATGTTGGCTTCATAATAGCTATTTGGCAGTGTTTCCGTTTGTTTAATTTCATGAAAGAGTCTTGCCAGGATTGTCAGTAGTTCCTCTTGGAACGTTTGAAAGTATTCATTAGTGAATCCATCTGGGCCTGGGCTTTTGTTTTTGGGCAGACATTTGATTACCGTTTTAATTTCATAAATGGTGATGGGGGTGTTTAGATATGCTACATCCTCTTCCTTCAACCATGGAAGATTATAAGAGTCCAAGAATTTTTCCATTTCTTCCAGGTTCTCATTTTTAGTAGCGTAGAGTTTCTCAAAGTAGTTTTTGATTACCCGTTGAATCTCTGTCATATCAGTAGTGATCTCTCCTTTTTCATTCCTAATACGAGTTATCAAGTCTCTCTCTCTCTCTCTCTCTCTCTCTCACTCTCTGTTAGTTTTGCCAGTGGTCTATCAATCTTGTTTATTATTTTCAAAGAACCAACTTCTTCTTTCATTGATCTTTCGGATTGTTTTCTGAGTTTCCACTTTGTTGATTTCTGCTCTCAGCTTTGTTATTTCCTTCTGTCTTCCTATTTTTGGGTCCTTTTGTTGAGCACTTTCTAGTTCTATTAGCTGTGTCATTAAGCTACTCAGGTAAGCTCCTTCTTCCTTCCTGATGTGTGCTTGCAAAGCTATAAATTTTCCTCTCAGTACTGCTTTTACTGTGTCCCATAAGTTCTGATAGTTTGTGTTTTTATTGTCATTGTTTTCAGGATCCTTTTGATTTCCTCTTTGATTTCATCTTGGACCCACTGGTTATTCAGTATGAAGCTGTTTAACTTCCAGTAGTTAAAGTTTTTCTTCTGAGTCCCTTTGGAATTAACAAATAATTTCAGAGCCTTGTGATCAGCGAAGGTAGTCTGCAAAATTTCTATCCTCTTGATATTATGGAGATATGTTTTGTGTGCCAGCATGTAGTCTATCCTGGAGAATGTCCCATGTACATTGGAGATGAATGTGTATCCAGGTTTCTGGGGATGGAGTGTCCTATATATATCCACTAGGCCTCTTTCTTCCATTTCTCTCCTCAGGTCTCGTATATTCTTGTTGGATTTCAGTCTGGTTGACCTATCCAGTGTTGACAAAGCCGTGTTGAGGTCCCCCACAATTATTGTGTTGCTATTGATATTATTTTTCAGATTTGTCAATTGTATTAAATATTTTGCTGGCCCCTCATTCGGTGCATATATGTTTAGGAGAGTGATTTCTTCCTGCTCTACATACCCCTTGATTAATATAACATGTCCATCTTTGTCCCTTACAACCTTCCTGAGTATAATGTTTGCATTATCTGATATTAGTATTGCCACTCCAGCTTTTTTATGGGTGTTGTTTTCTTGGATAATTTTTCTCCAGCCTTTTATTTTGAGTCTATGTTTGTTCTGACTATTCAAGTGCGTTTCTTGTAGGCAGCAGAAGGTTGGATTGAGTTTTTGATCCATTTAGCCACTCTGTGTCACTTAACTGGTGCATTTAGTCCATTAATGTTTAGAGAAGGAATTGTCCTGGGATTTAATGTCATCTTTATATCAAAATTTGGTGTGCCTTTTGGTTAGTCTTGTCTTAAATTAGGTCTTTCAGTTTTTCTCTTAAGACTGGTTTGGTGTTTGTAACGTTTCTGAGCTGTTTTTTGTCTTTGAAACCATGTATTCTTCCGTCAAACCAGAAAGTGAGTTTTGCTGGGTACAGTATTCTAGGTGAAGCATTCATTTCATTCAGTCTTGTCACTACATCCCACCACTGCTTTCTGGCCTTGAGTGTTTCTGGTTACAGGTCTGCTGTAAATCTCATGGATGCTTGCTTGAATGTAATTTCCCCTTTTGATCTTGCTGTTTTCAGAATTCTGTCTCTATCTGTGGGATTTGTCATTGTGACTAGGATGTGTCTTGGGATAATTTTTCTGGGGTCTCTTTTGGTTGGTACTCTTCAAGCATACAGGATTTGATCACATATATTCTTTAGCTCTGAAAGTTTCTCTTTAATGATGTTGTTGACCGTTGATTCTTCCTGGTAATTTTCTTCCTGGGTCTCTGGGACTCCAATGATTCTTAAGTTGTTTCTGTTGAGCTTATCATAGACTTCTATTTTCATCTCTTCCCATTCTTTGACTCATTTTTTCATTGTCTGTTCATTTGCTTTAAGTTTTTTTTCCAATCTCTCCTGCTGTATGGAATTGTTATTTTTCTCATTTTCCACAGCACCAAGTCTATCCTCAGCTTCTGATACCCTTTTCCAGAGCTTATCCATTTTGTAATTTACTTCATTTACTGAGATTTTCAGGCTTGTTAGTTGACATGTTGTTTCGGTTTGGAGTTTTGTGATTTATGTCTTCATATTTTCTTGGTTCTTAGTGTTCTGTTCAACTCGATCCATGGTTTCTTTGAGTTCCTTGAGCATCTTCCATATTGCTAGTCTAAAGTCCTTATCTGAGAGTTTGATTATTTGGTTGGTCATTCTCTGGTCATCAGAATTGTCATTTTCTTCTCTATGTCTGATGCTGGCCTGCATTGTTTCCCCATTGTCACACTTGTATTGTGGGTTTTTCTATATGTTGTAGTGGTATTCATTGGCTAAATGATGTAGGCAGAACACTCCTCTGGCTCCACCCTTTCTGAATGGGTCGACTTGCCTCCAAGGGAGGGGAGTTCTCCGTGGATGAAGCCTCACACAGGATCAAATATTAGGGCAAGATGCAGCAGAGAAGACAGTCCGGGGAGAAATGCTGGGCTTCAGTGATCCAGCACAGTTCTTAGTGTGATTTTTTCTTCTTGTTGCGATGGTGTTCTTTTCTTAGAAAGAGTGTGCGTAGCGAGGCGGAGCTAAGTGCTCTGCTGGATTCTCTTTTCGGCCCACTCTCAAGAGGTTCACACAACAGGATAGTAGAGAGACACACACAGGCATCACTCACAATTTTTCACAATCGGGCCCCACTTGGCAGGCGTAGTTTTGTGGATTTTCCCAGCCTGACGTCTGTAGTTATTTTCCTAACTGCACCACTATGAGCTTCATATTGTGGATTTTCCCAGCCTGACGTCCGTAGTTATTTTCCTAACTTCACCACTATGAGCTTCATATTGTGAGCCTGCCTTTCTGGCCCTCATCTCTATTGTCTCTGGGGATTATTACAATAATGTCCTTAATTTTTCATAAAACCCACAGATGAGTGACACTATTCTGGACTATTCTGTGTCTATCTCTCTCCCTCTGACCTATTTCACTCAGTATAATCGATTCCATGTACATCCATGTATAGAAAAATTTTATGACTTCATCTCTCCTGACAGCTGCACAATATTCCATTATGTATATGTACCACAGTTTCTTTAGCCATTCATCTGTTGAAGAGCATCTTGGTTGTTTCCAGGGTCTGGCTATTGCAAATAGCACTACAATGAATATAGGTGTGAGGAAGGGATATTTTTAATTGTATTTTTTGTGTTCCTAGAGTATATCCCTAGGAGTGGTATAGCTAGATCGTATGGGAGCTCAATTTCCAGTTTTTGGAGGAATCTCCATATCATTTTCCATAAAGGCTGGATTAGAAACATTCCCACCAGCAGGGAATGAGAGTTCCTTTCTCTCCACATCCCTGCCAGAACTGATTTTTCTTGGTTTATGTGATGTGTGCCATCTCTGTGGTGTGAGATGGTACCTAATTGTTGTTTTGATTTGCATCTCCCTGATGATTAGTGATGGGGAGCATTTTTTAAGTGCCTTTTGACATTTGTATTTCTTCTTCGAGAAAGTGTCTGTTCATTTCTTTTTCCCATTTTTTGATGGGATTAGATGTTTTTTTCTTGTTCAGTTCTGTCAGTAACTTGTATATTTTTTTATATAAGTCCTTTGTCTGATGGGTATTGGGTGCACAGTGTCTTCCATTCTGTGGGTGGCTTTTGTATCCTAAGCACTACTTCCTTTGAGGTGAAGAGTCCTCTCAGCTTAATATAGCCCCATCTGTTTATCTCTGCTTCCACTTATTTGGAGAGTGCTGTTTCCTCCTTGAAGATGCCTTTAGTTTCTTTGTCATGGAGTGTTTTACCTACATGTTGTTCTATATACCTTATATTAAAATCCTGATACAAGTTCTTTAATTCATTTAGATTTGACTTTTGTGCATGGTGTTAGATAATGGTCTAAGCTCACTTTTGTAAGTGAACTAACCAGTTGTGCAACACCACTTGTTGAAGAGGCTTTTCTTGCTCTATTTTTAAATTCTTGCCCCTTTATCAAAGATTAGTTGATTGTATGCCTGGGGAACATTCTCTGAATACACAGTCTATTCCACTTCAAGAAATTGCTTCAAACACTCCTGAAATTCATTTGGAACAATAAACACCCACAGATAGCTAAAGCACTCCTTGGGAAAAGGAATATGAGAGGCATTATTTTCCACAATTTTAAATTGTATTACAAATCAATAGTTATTAAAACAGCATGGTATTGGATTAAAGACAGATTTCCTTAAGTGATTTAATGTTTTTATATCAGGGGCCAGAGTGATAGTGCAGTGGTAGGGCGTTTGCCTTGCACGTGGCTGATCCAGGACAGATCTGGGTTCAATCCCCAGTGTCCCATATGGTCCCCCAGGCAGGAGTGATTTCTTAGAATATAGCCTGGAGTGTCTCCTGAGCATCACCAGTTGTGGCCCATAAGCAAAACAAGACAACAGCAACAAAAACAAACAGCAAAAATGTATTTTTATAGTATAGTCTTCCCATCTATTGAAATATAGACAAACCTTCCTATTTTTTTTTTTACAAAGTGATTTGTAGGAGCTGGAGAGATAGCACAGTGGGTAGGTCATTTGCCCTGCATGCAGCTGACCCAAATTTGATCCCTGGCATCTCACATATTCCCTTCACCCTGCTAGAAATAATTTTTGAGCACAGAGCAAGGAATAATCCCTTAGTGCTGCCATCTGTGCACCCCCACAAAAATAAAATAACCTGAAAATATGTGATTCCTAGGTATTTTATGCTTTCAATGGAATATATTCTTTGGATTTTTTCTTTCTAATTTATTATTTGTATAAGGGAGTGCAACTGATGTTTATGTATTGACTTTATAGCCCAACACTCTATTAATATATATTTTCTAGGACATTTTTATGAACTCTTTAGGGTCTCTACTGTATATCATAATATTTTTGTAATAGTGATACTTTAACTTCCAAAGAAGAAAATATTCCATTTAATTTTCTTTTATTTCCTTCTCTTGTCTTATTGCTTTTAATAAGATCCCTAATCCTAAAACAATGTTGAATAAAAATGAAGGTAATGAACATCTTTGACTTGTGAAAGATTTCAGAAGAATGATTTCAGTTTTTCCCCTTATGAATGATGAGTAAGACACTTACTTTTCAAGTGTATGACCTGGGTTTAATGATCTGAATCACATATGGTCTCTTGAACACTTCTAGGTGTGGCCAAGCTCTTCGCCTTCCAAAAGAGAATAATATTGGCTATGGGATTTTTACAGATAATTGTTATTATTTTGAGGAATATTCCTACTATCCCTATTTTATTCCATTTTTTTTATCACAAATGGGTGTTAGATCCTTTCAAAAATATTCTCAAAATTGGTCGATATATTTTTTCTTTCCTTTTACTCTTGTTGTATATTTTATTAATTTATTGCACATATTAAACCATCTTTATTTCTTGGAATGAAATCTATGTAACTATAGTGTATGATTTTCTTGTTGTGCCATTTGATTTAATTTGCTAAGATTTCTGTTGCTGATTTTTGTAAAATTGTTCATCAGGGAGAGAATTCTAAAATTATTTTTTCAGATTTTGGGTATTAAATAATAGAATCTTCAACTTTGAGTACCAGTTTCATTTATAGAAAAAATCATGAAAGATTCCTGATTCTTTGATATTTTTTAGAATTTAAGGATCAATGAGAATAATTTTTTTTAGAAGTTTGGTAAAACTCACCTATCTGGGAAAATATCTCTGGACCTGAAGTTTTATTCTTGGGGAGATTTTTAATTATTACTTCAATTACCTTGCTTCCTATGGTCTACAAAATCTATCTATTTGCTCCTTATTAAAATTTGGGAGAGTACATATTTCTAAAAATTTGTTCTTTTATTCTAGATTCTATAAGTTAAAAAAATCAAGTTGTTCCTAGTAACTTCTCATGATGTCTTGAATTTCTGGTGCTTCTGTTGTAATTTTTCTTATTTCATTTCTAGTAAAATTTATTTAAGTTTTGTCTCATTTTTCTTTTTGATTCTTGCCAATGATATGCCTATCTTGTTTATTTTGTTTTTTTAGAGAATCAGCTTCTGTCATTCTTTTCAATTAGTATTGCTTTATTGGTTTATAAATCATTGATATCGGTTCTGTTTTATTTTAATTGTTTATTTTCTTCTATCCAGGGGTCCTCAAACTTTTTAAACAGGGGGCCAGTTCACTGTCCCTCAGACCATTGGAGGGTCTGACTATAGTAAAAACAAAACTTATGAATGAATTCTTATGCACACTGCATATATCTTATTTTGCAATGAAAAAACAAAACATATACAATACAATATGTGGCCCGTGGGCCACAGTTTGAGGACCATTGTATGCATGTGGGTTCATTTGTTGTTAGTATTCCAGATTTTTAGGAGTGCATTTAGGTTTGTTAATTTTACCTGTGCCATCTTTTATTATGTAAGCCTGTATTGCTAGAAGTTTTCCCCAAGTACTATTTTGCTGTGTCTCATAGATTTTCGTTACTTGTTTCTCCATTTTCATTAGCCTCAATGGATCCTTCTATTTATTCCTTAATTTATGCTTTGATTCATCTATTATTAAACATAATGTTCATTCTACAGGTGTTTTACTTTATTACATCTTTTTATGATCAGTTTCTATCTGTGTCATTCTGGTCTGATAGGATACTTAGTATGATTCTTATGTTTTTGAATTTATGTAAGTCAAACTTTTACTAAAATATGCTCTATCCTGAATAATGATTCTGGTGCACTAAAGAAGAACATATATTTAGTTTTTTGAGGATAAAAAGCCCTGTATAAATTGATTCATCCTAGTCTTTTAGTTCCTCACTTAGTTATATTGGGTCTTTACTGTTATTCTGCCTAGATACCATTCCAGTGGCATGCTGTAATCTCCCACAGCTATCATGTTTCCCATACATGTGTATCTCTGAGTTTATGAGCAGAAACATTAAAAATTGTTGACCTCAGTTGAATGGCTAAAGAAACTGTGGTACATATACACAATGGAATATTATGCAGCCATCAAGAGAGATGAACTCACAAAATTTTCCTATACATGGATGTACATGAAATCTATTACACTGATTGAAATAAGTCAGAGGGAGAGAGAAAGACACAGAATAGTCTCACTCATATATGGGTTTTAAGAAAAATGCAAGACATTCTTGCAATAATTTTCAGAGACAAAAGAGAGGAGGGCTAGAATTTCCAGCTCACTTCATGATGCTCACCACAAAGAGTGATGAGTGTAGTTAGAGAAATAACTACATTGAGAACTACCCTAACAATGAGAATGAATGAGGGAAGTAGAAAGCTTGTCTAGAGTACAGGTAGGGGTGAGGTGGGGAGAGGGGGTTTTGGGACACTGGTGATGGGAATGTTGCACTGGTGAAGGGGATGTTCTTTACATGACTGAAATCCAACCATAATCATGTTGTAATTAATTTGTTTAAATAAATATATAAAAATTGTTGACCTGATATTTAGTGTGTATTTGTTCATTAGAATTAGCATTAGTACTTCTATGTAATTTTTTCTTTGATCAAGAAGTAGTATTCAACCCTGTTGATTTTACAATCTCTTTAACTAGGCTGAAATGTTTTTATGGGCTTGCAGACTTGCACATTTTTCTCCAAATCTACAACTGTGATTGAGCTTCTTAGTTAATCTTTTTTTTTTAATTTTGTGGGTGTTTTTTGGTGGGATTTTAGATTCCCGTTTACTTCAGCAGTGATCTCTTGAATTGTTTCTACCAAATAATGGCTAGTAATACATCTGCTTTTCAGGTTATTTTTCTTATTATGTAGTAATTTGATTATGCTGTTAAAATTGTCAACTATTTTTTTCAAATGAACTAAGTTTTGATGTGTGAATCTGAGAAGTAGGAGTGTTACATTCTACTTGCTTGTGAACAAGTGATTATTTAGCAATATTGGTGCAGATACAGGTATAACTGCTAGATTTTGGGTTAGTCAGCAGACAGCCATCAGGTATCTCCAATTTCAAGCTGAAAGGCAGGACAGTACAGTACACAAAGTGTGTGGAGTATCCTGTTTTCTGAGGGTGCTTGGGGTGCAAAGGTAACAATGTATGTAATTTTGCTTCATGAAAACACATGATCTCTCTAACTACTAAATTTTTTATCAATGTTTATTAGTAAACATGTATAACTCTACTTATTTTTATCTGATGTTGTTTTGGATTTAGGAAGAGAAATGCTTAGGAATACTACTGGCTTAGCACATAGGAATTATTCCTAGTTCCCATACATGATACTATTCTTCAGCCCCAGAATTTTATACATATTTTAGATATCTAAACCATTTCATTATGACAAACAGGAACAATCCTGTGAGCATTGGATGAGAGTTTCTGACATGATTCAGTAATAAATGCATAATTCAGTAATACATTATTAAAATATTAAAATGCATAATTATTTTTTATTTTTCCCAAATATGCATGCCTAAACATTTCCAACTACCTGAAGCCAAGGAATTTGCTGACTCTCTTCATGTCAGGCTATTTAGAAAACCAATCGCATAAGATGTGGTATATACCATATCATCACTGCAATTGATGAAGACAAGGCGATAAGAGCAATTTTTATTGACCTCTCTAAGGCATTTGCTTTAGTGTACCATAAATTACCCTACAAAACTTCAGGGATTCTGAACCTAGTAGTGACTGCATAAATTGGTTTGCATTAACTTGAATAATAGTAGAGGAAAGAATGCCTTGTGAGCATAGATTTAAGGGAACAAATGGGATGCCTGAGGGTGTATTTTATTTTCTCTGCTTGATGATTATCTTAGAGTCTAATGTGCTTTCTCCTCTGTGCACATGTATGCTGATGATATAGTGTGATTTTACAGAACTGCACTGATGCCCTAGGGTAGTCCCAGCAGACTACAGTCTAATTTACTGAGGAGTTTTTTTTCCCAGAAAATTGATTCAAATGAAATTTGATGTCAAAATTTTAGCCTTCTGTTTCACTTCAAGATTTCGTGGATTTAGCAATTTATTAATGATTAACAACTAGGTAATATCTCAGAAAAGGCTAGATTCTGACATTCCTTAGATTAGTGTTTTAAAATATTTTTAAAACACTTTTTTCTATTTTGTAAAATTTTCTATAGACATATGTTTCTCATTATCTAAAAGTGACCAAGCTAACCTTTTTGAAGAGAAAGGCAAGAGTTGGCTTGATGCCAGCTGAGATATTTCTTAGGAAATTGCTATCCCAATGCACCTGGTTTGACAGGTGTCTAAGTGTCTCTTCGAGCCTCTTAGGAGGCTGCATTATCCAGCAGCTGTGGAAGCTGATAAAGCCATTGTGAAGTGAAAATCTAGAATCCTCACAGGCAGTTTGCATCCTAACATCAGCAGCTGCTGGCGGTAGTGCATGATCTGACCCTGCCAAGTCAGAAAGGAGGATTGAGAAATATATTTGGACCAAAATGTGCACTTCTAACTCTAGCTTGTGATCAATACTTTAATTAATATAATGCATAAATTGCACAACATGGTTCTCAAAGGAGAACTCAAATTGCCTCTTTTCCTATAGAATAGAAGCAAAATGTAGAAAATCAAGAGCAACAACGATACATGGAGTGGCTCATTATTAATGCCATTAAAACATTTATTGAGAAAACAGACACTCGGAACAATTTAGAAAGCTTTCTAATTCAAAGTAAAATATCTGGCATCAGATATGCCATTGCAGTATTAATAATGCAGTATACACTGTAAAAAATATAAGTAAACATACAAGAATTGTGTCAACTGAATATGTCTCAGGGTGTTTATGTACATTCCATATTTTTCAAAAATATAAGACACTGCCTTCAGCATTTATGAAACTAAATCCAATAAAATCTGACAGTTGAGCAAAATAGCAAATGAAGGATTCTTGCCCTTTTATCCTCAATCATCCCTTGCTTTTCTTTTCACCTTTTTTGCTCTTTTCCTTCATGATTTTGGCCTTCTGACTTTCAGTCTACTTATAATTCTTGTGATTTACACATACCTTTATATTTATATGCATTCAGACTTAGCTTAAATATTCCACCTGTCAATAATTCCTTCTTACTCTTGTACATACCATGTAATCCACATCACCCTTTATGAACTTGCTCTTTCTGTGTGATAGTTTTCACAGTTACACTGCAAAGAAAAAGCACCACCACATACAAATTTTTATGGATATCTATTTGTATTAGTTATAAAATGTGTAATCTGGTGACAACTATCTTATGGTTAATGTCTCTTTATATCATTACAGTTTAAAGAGTGGAGCTATTTTTAGCTTATGTAGTATACTTTGGTTGTTCACATAGCATATCGACTCATTGAAAAGTAAATATATTGATTCAATGTTAAAATGTAATTCAAATTTAGGATCTAAAACAGAATTTCCAGTTTTATTTTATTTTATTTTATTTTTGTTTTTGGGCCACACCCGGTGATACTCGGGAGTTACTCCTGAGTATAACTCAGAAATTTCTCCTGGAGGATCATATGGGAGCCAGGGATCGAACCCAGATTCATCCTGGTTCAGTCACATGAAAGGCAAACACCCTTCTGCTGTGCTATAGATGTGGCCCATAAAACAGCATTTCCAAATTTAACCCATTGAAACGCCATATAATGATACATTACTTTCTATATTATTGAAAACATGGATTTTATTTTAAATTACCCAATTTGAAAAATTTTAAATGTGAATAATATAATCCATAATGTAAACATACTATTGTTATTGTCAATATATGATTTGTATATATTATCTCTAATTAAAATCACTACTTTATATTATAAATGACAATTTGAAGAGAACTGTTGTTACCGTCAGCTAAAATCTATATTACAATGTCTAGAATATTATGATTTTTATCAGATAAGCCATTAGAATAACCTAAATTTATTTTTATAGCTTCCATAAACTTGTCCATATTTGTTGTGGTTAAGCTAAAAAACAGTGAAACGTTTGTATTCATTCTTGAAGTGAATGGTATTTCTTGGATATTTTTGCAGCTTCTATTTGTCATGTGAAATTTTAGTGACAGCTAAGCATTTTGGTTTTGATGAGTGATGTGTCCTTATCAGTTTATTTGAAATGTATTCAAAATATTTTTTGTGATCTGTTCAAACTTTATATGGTAACTGGTATGTGTGAGAGAGAAAGTATAAAAAAGAAAGTTGAATGCTTACAACAAATTATAACTAAATATTATAGACAATATAATTTTATGCTGTACACTATTATTTCTGAATTAAAATGTAATAAACATTAACAGGATAGTAAATATTAATTTTTGAAAGATCTCTAAAATAGTTAGTGATTGTTATATAAAATATCATATGTTATACTATTTAAAGTACAAAATTATTTCTAAATGGTTACTTGTTTTGCCCATCTTAATCCTAGCAGAATTTAAATATGTGTCATAGAATGTACTGAGTATAATTATGAGGGCTTTTCCCTTACTAAAATAACTAAGCATTTTTAGAATTGGCATGGTGGATTAGAGTACACAATGCTGTAATCATGTGGTAAATAAACAGCTGGCACTATGTGGGCTCTCTGTACTTATTTCTGGATTAGACTCCTGTCCTCAGGCACTACTAAACACTGGTAATGGTTGCTGAATGACCATTCATCCAAAGAAACAAATAATAAGTGAATCTGCCTGGGGACATAACCAGCTAAAATTGGTTGGAGTCATGCAATATGCATTGAGCTTGGTCAAGAGAGAAAGTTGGTCATAAGCTCAGGCAGGATGTAATTGGCTCAGGACAAAAGAATAGATGAGACTAGGTCACAGTAAAGGATCTGGATAATATCCCCAACTCAGCTGATGCTTTTTTCATTCTCAGCTAGCATGCATTATCTGACATATACTTCCTTTATTGCCAGAATGTAGCAGTCCCATTGGTAATATAACAAGATGATTCCATAATAAAAATAAAATAAAAAGTAGCAAGAAAAAAAAAGGAGTTCTGAGAACAAGAGAAAACTCTAGGTGCCAGGATTTTTATTTTCTTAGCATACATTTTAATGCATGCATTGGGATGCATTATGACCCCCTTGTGGCAGAGAGCTAGAGGATATCCATTTTTGCTGAGACAGTGTGAGGACTATGAGACATCTTAATTAAGAGGCAGAAGCAAAATTTACAGTTAGGAATTTATAAAAATTGGGGTGACGAGAAACCTTTTCCTTTCTAACTGACTTCACAAAACTTTAGCATAAGAAAAGAAAGTATCAGTAAAATGAAGTGTCTAACTGCAGTACACTTTTTGCATACAAATACAAAATCCACTAGTAGTTCATAGATTATTTTATGGGGAAAATTCTAGTCAGTAATGAATGAACTTGTCAGTGAATATTTAGTCAAATATAAAGATATTAAGTAAAGTGCCTTGACATTGTCTTTTTCATACTTTCATTTAAACAGCTTATCATCAAGGCATTCTTAAACATAACTTTCCATTTTGAGTTGTTGTATTGTGCTATTGTATTTAATATCTAGTGGTCAAGTACTAAATTTTCTTGAAACAAAAAACACAGAACTCTAGAACAAACCTGTTTAAACTTGGCATACAATTTGCTAAGGTGTTAGATATGGGGAGGATACAAAGGAACAGGGGAAGGTGTGATTTATTTAAAAAAGTTTTTTTGTTAGATTAGGGTGAGATATCAAGTTCAAAAGTCATTAAAAGTTCAATTTAGTCATAATATATTCCAAACCCATTTTTCTTCAGTGTTTATTTCCTGACAGAAATACCCTTGTCCCCTTTAATTCTGCCTATGGCAGACACAACTCTGTCTCTATTTTGTTTTTTAGGCACTATGGTTTGTAATATTGTATGTTATGGAAGCAGTATCTTGCCTATCACTTTATTTCATTTCAGCAACCAATTTTTCCAGAGTGATCATTTCAAAATAGTATTTGCAAACATCCTGTTTTCGATTCCCCATTATTTTCCTTGTATTTGCATATTATTTTCATACAATGTCTGTGATTTTATGTAAATCCAAAAAGAATATGAGCCTTCATGTCTTTCTTCAAGTTTATGAGCAAGTATTTTTAACTATTTTGCTGACCTATCATTGGGTGCATAGATATTTAGAAGTGTGATTTCTTAGTGTACATAATCCCTTGCTAGTAAGGAATACTCATCTCTGTTCTTTATATTTTTAAGCCTAGTGTCTGTATTGTGTGATATTAGTATGACCACTTTAGTCTTTAAAAGGGAGATGTTCTTTAAATGATTGTCTTCCAATCTTTGATATTGAGTCTATGTTTGCTCTACTTATATATGTTTCTTGATTGGATAAAAATGTTGAATGCAGTTTTATGACCCATTTTGCCACTCTGTGTGTCTTAACTGTAGCACATAGTCCATTGTAATTAAGAAAGATTATGCAATTAAGTATCCTTTATTTCTTTTCTTTTGGATTTTGGATTTGGTGTTTCTTAGGTCTGCATTGCCTTAAAGTAGACCCTTTAGCTCCTCTTCGAAGGTTGGTTTTGAGTCCTTAGGGTTTCTGAGCTAATCTGTTTATCCGTGAAGCTGCTTATCCTTCCCTCAAAACTAAATAAAAATCTGCTGGATAAAGTATTCTTGGTGAAGCATTTATTTTGTTGAATTTTGTCACTATATCCCATCACTGTTTTAGGGTCTGAGATTTGCTTGTGATAAATCTGCTGCGGATCTTAAGGATGCTTCTTTATATGTGATTTCCCTATGTGATCTTGCTGCTTTCAGTATTAAGTTATTCTTTTTTGTTTTGTTTTATTTTTGGGCCACACCTGGTGATGTGGCCCATAAGGCCCAATGTAACTTCTGACTGGGCTCAGAAATCTCTCCTGGCTGGGGGGACCATATAGGACGCTGAGAGATCAAACTATGGTCCATCCTAGGTCAGCTGCATGCCAAGCAAATGCTGTATTATCACTCCGGCCCTGCTTTCAGTATTCTATTCCTGTCTGTTGGTTTCATCACTTTGAGTAATATATTCCTTGTGGTGTTTTTTCTTTGGATCTCTTTTAGCTGGTACTCATCCAGTATCAGGATGTAGTTGCATGCATTGCCTAGTTCTGGGAATTTTTGACAGTAATGCCATTGTCTGTTAATTCTTCATTCCCTCCCCTGGATCTCTGGGTCACAATTGATTAATATGCTTTTAAAATATTTTTATTGTAAACAATATGAATTACAAGTCTTTCATCTCATTTTAAATATTTTTATTATTGTATATATTTTTCTGTTGAATTTATCCCAGATTCTATTGTCATATGTTCACTCTCTTTGAGGCTCTATTCCAACCTCTTCTGTTATATGGAAGTGTTATGTAGCTCATCTTCCAGATCACTGATTCTGTCCTTGGAAGCTGTTACTCTTTTCAGCTACTTTTACATTCTGTCCACCATGTTCTTGAGGTATGTTTGGTAGGTACGTTCCATGGTTTCTTTGAGTTCTCTAAACATCTTCCAATTTCATTTCTAAAGTCCTTCCCAGAAAAGTTATATTAGCGGCCAAATATAACCTTGTCTTCAGAGCTACTACCTTCATCCTCTAATTATGGTGAAGTTCTTCATTGTTTTCATATTATGTTCTCAGTAGTGTGGTGTTTTATATTTGTCGTTATGGGGTTCATTGACTAGGAGAAACAAGGAACCACTATGAAGTGGAGCAGAAATTGCCACGTGTGTCTGGTATTGCTCTTTTGGGATGGGCCATGTTTATCAGTATTGCTACTTCCTCACTTCCTAGGGAGATGGGTTGCTGTTTTGGTTTTGTCCTTTTCGAAAGGGCCATACTGACTTATCTGGCTGCTTCTTCTGTTTGGTCCCAGACACAGTGGCGTAGCTTGCTTTTGACACATATTTAAGAAAGTCTCTTTGAATTTGAAAAAATTAAAAATATTTTAATATAGAAATGGGTTAAACTGTGTTCTTTATAACCATATGCATGTGTTCTATTATAAACATTTGGCCCTAACTATGATAATTTAATTTTATCAAGTTACTTTTTTTTTTTTGGTTTTTTTGGGCCACACCTGTTTGATGCTCAGGGGCTACTCCTGGCTAAGTGCTCAGAAATTGCCCCTGGCTTGGGGGAACCATATGGGACGCCAGGGTATCGGACTGTGGTCCTTCCTTGGCTAGCGCTGGCAAGGCAGACACCTTACCTCTAACGCCACCTCACTGGCCCCTAATTTTATCAAGTGCTTATAGAAGTGGTGAGAGACAGTTTTCAGATATCAATGTAGGGATGCTACACTGGAATGGGTATACAATTGGACATTGTAGACCTGAAACTCTATTATTAACTGTTATAAGTTATGGTGCCTAAATAAATAACTAAAAAGAACAAAAGCAAAAGTGTACATTTTTATGTTATGAGAAAGACACAATAGTTTGAATTACAAAATTATTCATAACTATATTGATGATCTTATATTGAATTATATGTTTGTAATAGGCACTGTTATTTTTATTGGTCTATGGACTGGAGGAGAAACATGCTCAATATTATACATTCTAGAAATTCAAATTATAGAAACAATAACTGCCATAAATGTATGTTAATAAGCTATACTAAATTGATAGTGGAAAGGTATTATGTAAAGGAGACATCTGCATCAGTATCAATTCACAGAGTTTAATTTATGTCATGGCCTCCTTGTCTGGACACTTCAGGGTCCCCAGGAAAGTGGGTGCAGGGTTCAGCAAAGGAAGAAAACACACTCAGTTGTTGTGATTACATCTGAATTGTGTGTTTGTTTATTGAATGCTACAGCAGTGTATTTAAACATGAATTTTACATATGAGAGACTGCCTACATCTGCTTTCCTGCAAGGTTAAAAAAAAGTGTACTTTCTTATTAGCAATAAGCTTATCAGTACATACTTTTTGATTGTTAAGTTTTTTCACAATAGATAAATCACAGGCCTTTAGTGTCGGTTACAAATCTTCTGAATGATAAGTTCTAATTAAAAGACAGAGAGGAGTTGAGCCAGAGGCTTCTCTGCTATCTAAGGACAAACTTTAACATCTCAAATTTTTGTTACTCCTAGGCCTTGGATGTCAATTCTGATATAAATTAAAAGATTAGCAAGTTTCCCAGGTGTTGCTATGAAGCACTCCTTTCATTTGAGTGAGCAGAATATCCTTTAAAAGTCTAACTTTACTGAGAGAATTACAAAGTTATTTTTATGTTTCTCTTGATACAGATTTTCGCAGGTAAAGTGATTTTTAATCAAGGACTTATTTGTGTGCACTAATTTTATTACCTGAAGTAAATACTCAATAATATAGTTAGCAAGAAGCAGGGAGATTTTATTAGGGCAAAAATATGTTTGCAACTATTGTTTGAAAATATTATTTAAGTTTGAAAAATACCACCCTCACTTTTCAAGGAAGCAAACTCTCTTTGAGGTCTTTTCTCAACCATCCCCATTGGGGGAGCCCAGTGGGCTTTCTGATTTTAACTTTCCTTAAATTATGGCAGCAGTAGATGCTTATTAAGCATATACTAAATTGATAGTGGAAAGGCATTTTGTCAAGAAGGAGACATCTGCATCAGTATCAATTCACAGAGTTTAATAGTAGGATGGAATAATGATTGATGTGAGAGAGAAATTTTTGGTTCAGAAGCTAGCTCAAAATTATGTGGCTTCTTACTATATGCTTTAAGTATGAATACCTGGGTTACCCTGTGGATTTAATTTTCTGTCTTAAAATGATGCTCATTTGGAATTGAATCTGAGAGCTGGTTCTACTTTATTCATTTGATGTAGGATCCCTTCAGAGTGTTTTGACAGTGGTCACAGAAAGAACTCATTTGTTGAACTCTGCTCTGAACTCTCTGCTAGCATTTATGTTGCTACACAAAGTTGAGGTATCACATTCTGTGATCATAATGAAATCCCTCACGTAAAGAACCTAATTAAATATAAATGGGTTTTCCTTTTATCAAAGGACAGCTAAATACCACTTCCTTCACATTTACTTAAGTACAAGGATGTTTAGGTTTCAAAAAGAAATGCATTTTGTTCTAAAATAGAAGATGGCACTTATCATATTATATAAAATGTAATTGAAGGAGAATAAGTGTAGCATTGTAACAAAATTTTCTTATCAAGCTTGCCCCATATGCTGCAGCTGTCACTTAGGCCATGCCAATGTCTGGTGTCCTGCCAGTTTGATGCAAGTTGGTTCCACTTGTCACCCTTTCAATTCCCAGCCAGCCTCAATTTTAAAGGGCATATTAGCATTATCATGGGCAATCTTAAAGATGTGTATTGGCTTGATTTTAAGCCAGTTTTGTTTCTAAGTCACAAAGTATAATGAAATAACATTGAAATAAAAAGTATTTTATTGTCTCTATAATAGATAACTGATGCTCTAGTCTCTGACCAAAGAAATGGAAGGCTTTTAAAAAGGCTGTTCTATAATTCACAATTCAGTGTAGAATTATAGAAACAAAAAGTATTTTAGAACACAGTGGACTAAATAACAGGTGTGGGTCAGCATTTTACCTTCTATATTTTGAAAATTCATGAATAGAAAGAGTTCATAGAAATAGTGTTAACAAATGGTTTAAGATAATACTGAATTATATGACAAAGTAGAACATCTGGCAACAGGAATGCAATTTAAAGTACTAAACAGTAATTTTTCTTGAACTGTTAATTATTATTGCTAAAAACAGGTAAGTACAGATAATAATCATAGCAATTTCTGATATTTCTATTTGTCTATGCTTTCACTGCCTTAAAGTTATTTTATTAGATAAAAATGTTGTGATAGACATGTCTATTTTAAGATAAATGAAAATCTACAGAAAATATTGATAGACTATAACTTATTTGACACTTTGCCATTACAAAAAGAAAGGTGTACAATTTAAATATAAAGATGTCATGATAATTTTACTTTTTTGTGTGCATTCCTTTTGTCTTCTCTCTCAGGTACCCAAAGTTTTACTTTTTTTGCATACTGAAATTGGGATTAAAACCAACGATAAGTTGCTTATAAGAATTACTAAGAATAAATATAATTTTAAAAATGTTGGCTGGAAATAATTTCTTCAAAGGTACAGGAATCTCAAATTCAATAACATGTCCACATATTGCATACACATGCATAGATATGTTGTATATCCATAGATATGTGAATTTACTTTGGGGTTTTAATACACATATGTATGTATATGCATATTGACATGTTAATAATCAACAATTATCTGAAACACACTATAGAGCTCTGTTTAGTTCTGAGAGTAAATATTTTATTAAATAAATAGGTCTTTGAATTACATTAGAAAGAAACAATAAACCTTTGCCCTTAGCTACTATGAGTAGCTGTTGGTGGAAGTAATATAATATTTATGTGGTTTCTTATAATATGAAGTGCAATTTTGGAGTTGATAAATTTTCAGATAGTTGTCTCTGATCCAGTATTTAAACAAAATTGAGATTTAATTCACGAACCTGTGATTTTTCTCAGGTAATGATTGAATAGGTACTATAAGTATATAAAAGAGATGGGATAGGCTAAAGAAGATTAGAATATTTTTTAAAAATATATATTTATATATTGAATATAAGTTTGTAGAAAATAATGAAATAATTTCAACAGTATGTGGTTATGTTTTTTGATGGTTCATTAATGAAACATTGAAAAACTATTATATATATGCGAAAGGTGCATGAAAATTACAAAAGCAATTAGATAAATAATTTATTTTTATGTGTATAACTTACCCTTTGATAGAAAATTAGTTGAGTTTGGGGCCCAAGCAATGGCACAAGCTGTAAGGCATCTGCCTAGGATGGACCATGGTTTGAAACCAGGCATCCCATATGGTTCCCCAAGCCAGGAGCGATTTCTGAGTGCATAGCCAGGAGTAACTCCTGAGCATCACAGGTGTGGCCCAAACACCAAAAAAAAAAAAAAAAGAAAGAAAGAAAAGAAAAAAATTAGTTGAATTTAAAATCTTTCTAAATGGAAGAAGGGGCTAAATGTTGATTACCACTACTAGATCTGTAATCTGGGAAAGTTTCTAATTTATCTCTCTGCTTATGACACAGCTTTTCAAATAACAAGCATTATTCATATCACTATTATTATGACTAAGTAAAAATAAAGACATATATCTTGGAATTATGTCACATACTTTATTTAATATTCTGAGGTGTATATAATAATATAATGAAATTTAAAGTGACTGGCCATGCTTTAAATAATTATTCTTCATGGAGAAGTGGTTAGTGTAAATCTACATACATGCAATTAAATTAAATTCATTTGCTTATGTTTCTTAACTGGATTATTTTTATACTTGTATCTTGAGATTTGTATAAAATAATAAAGTTATATATATTTATATATGCTTTCAGATTATTAGCCATTCCTAAAGACATGAGTTCATGGAAAAATAAAAAGAAACTCATCTAATTCTTCCATGTCTCCATTTGATACTGCTGATTCCATGGAATAGTTCAAAGTAATAAATAGATCAATGTATGTGGAAGAACCTAAGAAATAAAAAGTGATAACATAGCAAAATTATAATTTAAACTTTCTTGTAAGGTAAGAACAACCATGCTTAACATAAAAAAGGAATCACATCAAATTTGAAAATATGAGGGTTATTTTTAAAAAGGTGTCCATTAAAAGTAAAGGCTTGTTAAATATGTTCTATATAAATTACTTATATTTTGTCTGATACATGACTTGGGTTCTGTCTCCTAGGAGATATGACTTTGCCTAAAGAGTAACCCTAGGAATGCATAAGATCTGGATTGATACAGACTATACCTCCTACAAGCAGTGAGATTTGAAGGAGATATTTTATCACATTTACTTCATCTGGAAATTTTTTTCAAACAAAAATGTTATTTTGAAACCTTCTAAAGATTTGTGGGATTCTATCATATTTATTTTGTTTTGGGAGGCATACCTGGTGTTGCTCAACTTATTTATTTCTAGTAAGACATTAGACCTGAAAAATGTAACTCTTCTTTATTAATTAAATATCTGTCTATTCTTTTATTCCTTAAATGTAATTTACTTAATTACATGCAGAGTGATTTATTTCACATATACATATATACATATTTGTCTGTGCCATATTTTTGTCTTGTATTTCTTTCTTTCTTTTCTTTTCTTTTTTTTTTTTTTTTGGTTTTTGGGCCACACCCGGTGACACTCAGGAGTTACTCCTGGCTATGCGCTCAGAAGTCGCTCCTGGCTTGGGGGACCATATGGGACACCGGGGGATCGAACCGTGGTCTGTCCTAGGCTAGCGCTGGCAAGGCAGGCACCTTACCTCTAGTGCCACCACCCGGCCCATGTATTTATTTCTTGAGCAAACAACATACTATAATTTTATTAATTTCCTCATTGAAGAATGCTTTTAATTGTTTTTTTTCCTGCCTCTGCACTCAGAAAGAATCACTTCCAATGATCCAGAGTGTCAATATAATGTTCCAAGAATCAGACCTGTTGGCTGCCTTCAATGCAAGCATTCTAACTTTCCAGACCCATATATCATTTTTGCCAGTATCTTATTACATGATAAAATGGTTGTTTGTCATGGGAAGATAGCTGCATCTACAATCTACAGATTGTAGATAAATTTCTGTGACTCTGAAAAAATTGGTCTCTTTTTCAGCATCTAGAAAATATGGAAATGAGAATAATATTATTTCCCTTGTGAAGAATATATCTTGAATTTCTTCATTCGATAACAAATTATAAAAGTAACAACACAATCTAATTTCTCTTCCACAACTAATTTTATATGTTCTCTTTTGTATAGCTTCTTCACATTGATAGATGCTGACACATTGTTGGTGATATTTGTGTATCCGTATATTAAAATGTGTATATGAACAATCTATGAAGTATATTAAAATACCTAGAAACACAGCGAACTTGAGTATGTCCATCAAGACAAACATCTAGATCAGGGGTCTCAAACTCGTGGCTCGCAGGCCGTTTGCGGCCCTCTGTACAACATTTTGTGGCCCTGCCCTAAAGGAATCTTTTTTGTTTTGTTTTGTTTTGTTTTAGTTGTTTGGGTCACACACCCCCAATGTTCAAGGTTTACTATTGATTTTGCACTCAAGGATCACCCCGACTTTGCCACCTGTGGCCCCCAGGTATATTGAGTTTGAGCCCCCTGATAGATATTAAATATCTAGAAACACAGGCAATTTGAGTATGTTCATCAAGACAGACATCTGATCACATACTAGATCAGATTTCAAAAACATCTAAATTTGGATAGCTTCAATTGTTTTAAAGTAAATGTTTGCACTGGGACTGGAGAGATAATGTAGCAGATGCACTGTCTGCCTTGCACCTGTCCAACACTCCATATAGACTCTCTGAGCACAGAGCCAAGAGTAAACCCAAGCAGAGCTGGGTGTGGCACCCAAACAAAAAATATCTGTTTATTCATTTGTTTTTATTAAGAGTTTATTATTGTTTATAGTAATAATGAAGGAAACAATGTTTATGAATTGAGAAATGGTTGTCCCTCCCAGTTAAAATGTATAATCTTGTAACCCAACATTATAATATTTATTAATAAAAATATTCAGAAGTATATTATATTTTTATTCAGTAATTTTTCAATTTATTCCTAGTACAACATTAGATCTGAAAATGTAGCTCTTCTTTATCTTTTAAATATATGTCTACCCCTTTATTCTTTATTCTTTTTTTTTTTTTTTTTTTTTGGTTTTTGGGCCAAACCCGGCCGTGCTTAGGGGTTACTCCTGGCTGTCTGCTCAGAAATAGCTCCTGGCAGGCACGGGGGACCATATGGGACACCGGAATTCGAACCAACCACCTTTGGTCCTGGATTGGCTGCTTGCAAGGCAAACGCCGCTGTGCTATCTCTCTGGGCCCCCCTTTATTCTTTAAATGAAATTCACTTAATTCCATGCAGAGAGATTTATTCATGTAAACATATTTGTGTGTATATGTATATTCTTGGGTAAAGCAATATATTCTAATTTTATTAATTTTCTCATTAAGATTGATTTTATTTTTTTCAATTGATTTTTCTTCATTTTGTTTTTTTTGACACTGTTTTTTTATATTTGTTTTCCACAAATCAAGCTTATCTATTCATTCAGTTCAACTTTTATTTTCTCCAGGCTATCCCATAAATTTTTATTAACCTCACCCCACTAATTACTGGATATAATGTGCATAATGAAACTCTACTCTGATCTTCCTTCTGTTCTCAGTCATTCACATTATCAGTTTTTAGATCTTTTTAGATCAATTTTTAGATTTTTAGACCTTGCTCTTGGATGTCAGGCTCCATTACTGAATAAATCATTACGGTTTATCCTGGTTCCATTTAGTGCAAAATATTCTTATTTATCTTAGTACTTTTATTTATTTCTGTAGCCCATTGTTAAGACCAACGGGTCATTTGTTTTTTATAACTTGTTTATACACTAGTTTAATCTTTTGCATCTTATTGGGGAAGCCAAATTTGCAACGCTCATTATAGATATAATAATTTTGCATATATAATATTGATACAGTAAATAAAATAAGTGATTGTTGATATTATAAACAATTTTTTCAGTGTAGTAGTACCTGGGTGAAATCTATGTGACTTTTATTAATTAAATATTTATTTTTATTTGATAGCTGCAGTTTTCCAGATTATTTGCACATTGTTCTGAGTATTTAAGAAAACTGTGCAAAATTTGAATTGTGTATTTTTTTGTTTCAGTTAAAGAAAGACATTTAACAAACAAAGAAAACAAGGTTTGGAAGATAACTTAATAAGCTCAGTACAAGTTTTGCATGTTGATGGCCTAGTGTGATCCCCCTGCTTCACATCCCTTGAGCATACTAAGAATTTCCAATGCAAAGAAGCAGAAATATAACATTTAAGGAGAATATATCTGGCTGGTCTCCATGCTATGCAATAATGTGCTTGAAGGTGGAAGACTCTTATATGTATTGAGGACTGCATGTTTTTACACATGTGAGATAAAAAACATGTGTTGCTAGGTGATCAGAAGTTTAACTGTCTTAAACTATCAGCCCACTTATGCCAGATTATAAGCCAAAGCCTAGGCTTGGGTCTTTCTTATTCGTCCCAGGATAAGTTTTGCCCTTTCATAGTTGTCACAGTCAGTCTTTAGTAGTCAGTGATCCTGGTTTTTTCACAAATCAAAGGATGATATGTCTTCTGATTTTTATCTTATCGTTAGGTGATGAGATAAAACAACCTGCTCTTAGATCAAGTTGTTGCCATTTCCTCATTGTCAGGATGTCATATCAAAACTGGCACATGTTGGTGTCAGAGCCATATTAAGAATGTTCCAGAGGGATTTTGGTTCCTGGAGCTGTCGCGGAGAACTGTATCAGTTCTATGTCTGAGATCTAGGGATCAGGGTTGGACTATAGCTATCTAATCACATAGAGTCTAAGTTGGGTCCAAATGACATATGTTCAAGTTGGGAGGCACCCTGTATTGTAAAATGTATGAATTCTTATCTCTAGTAGATTAGAGATTGTTTCTATACATAAAATTTTCCCTTATTTTGTATGCCTTTGCAGAAAAAAATGGTGCTGTTATATTGCCGGTGCATTTGGGGGTTCAATGCATTTTTAAGCATGATAGTGAAAGAAGATTTCTCCTGAGAAGTCAGCTAACACTCTTTGAAGACTATCACTGAGGAACAGAATGAATTCTACTTCCTTTTTTTGGAATTGACAGAACTATAGCATGAGGGTCACAACCTAATAAAGAAATCACCCAGTGTTTTGCTTTGATTATTTGAGTGGCAATTAGAACTATGGCACAAACGTGTGATGTTCTTTCTTATGTAAATAGACACATTCTAAAGACCCTAACAATTGATATAGGGACATGATGAGGAATTGAGGGGTGGTAGTTGCAATGATTAGCAGTCAAATTTTATCTACAAATAAGAATCTGGAAATAAGACTTTTGAAGCTGGTCCATGAAAAATCTAATTCCTTTTGAGCTGCAGGGGTTAATCATCTATTCAAGCTTGATCTCCTTATAGAGTATGAAATGAATTTCAGAGCTCAGAGTTGGAAATTCTAAGTGAGGGGTATATCCAAATGATGTATCCCAGCGAGTTTTAAAAATCATTAAGAGTTCTGAGATTTTTCTGGTAAAGGAGATTTTCTGAGGACTGATTGTGGAACATTCAATAATATAACCTAAAAATTCATATGGGGTCATTGTCTGATTTTTTTCTGTTGCAATCTGTAAACTAATCAAAGGCAAACTTGTCATGATCTCATCATATAAACACTGATACTCTGTCTATACAACATGCTAACAATATGTCACTTATATAATAAATCAAATATGCATGGAGGAAACTTTGCACAATCAGGGAGTAAACCACATCAACAAAATATTAACACATGGCAAGTGAGTTAGTTATACTCTGAAGTAAAACAATCCATTGAAATTACCACATGGGGTAAGGCATTTGCCTTGCATGCGGCCAGCAAAAGATGGACCCTGGTTCGAATCCTGGCATACCATATGGTCCCCTGATCCTCCCGGGAGTGGATTCTGAGTGCAGAGCCAGGAGTTACCCCTGAGCACCACAGGTGTGACCCAAAACCAAAAAAAGAAAATAGAAAAAAGAAAAAGAAAAGAAAAGAAATTACCACATGGGGGGCCTGTTGTTAAGAACCTGGATGGAAAAATGCAAAGCATTTAGTTTCTTCAGGATGAATGGTCATATAATAAAAGCAGTATTTTTGGTTTATCACCACCATAGGCCATTCTTTAGGGATAACCATGGGGATGGGCAGACCTGGTTGTAAAGGTCCCATGGCAACTATTATGGAATTTACATCTCTTAAATCAATTAAAAATATCCATTTGCATGACCTCTTTTGTATGAAAAATAGAATTTCATTCTGAAAATAAAGTTTCAATGTTTCCCAGTTTAAGCTGTTCCTCTACCAAGTCTATTAGCACCTTTGATTTTGTATTATTGAGGGGTCACTGTGGCTTTTGTAGTACCAGAGTACTCTCCTTCCAAAACGACCTAACTTGTGGAGGAGCTTGGCTTTAAATTAATCAGAGATCCACATTTTCACTGCATATATTGGTAGGAAGGTTTTAACAATAATATGAAATTTTTGTGGGGTCCAATGATTTCCTTCACTCCAGTCTTTTTTCCTTTTTTTATTTAAATAACTTTATTACATACATGATTGTGTTTGGGTTTCAGTCATGTAAAGAACACCACCCATGACCAGTGCAACATTCCCATCACCAATGTCCCAAATCTCCCTCCTCCCCACCAACCCCCGCCTGTACTCTAGACAGGCTTTCTATTTTCCCCGTACATTCTCTTTATCAGGATAGTTCAAAACGTAGTTATTTCTCTAACTAAACTCATGCCTGTTTGTGGTGAGCTTCATGAGGTAAGCTGTAACTTCCAGCTCTTTTCTCTTTTGTGTCTGAAAGTTATTATTGCAAAAATGTCTTTCATTTTTCTTAAAACCCATAGATGAGTGAGACCATTCTGCGTTTTTTCTCTCTCTCTGACTTATTTCACTCAGCATAATAGATTCCATGTACATCCATGTATAGGAAAATTTCATGACTTTATCTCTCCTGACAGCTGCATAATATTCCATTGTGTATATGTACCAGAGTTTCTTTAGCCATTCATCTGTTGAAGGGTATCTTGGCTGTTTCCAGAGTCTTGTATGGTAAATAGTGCTGCAATGAATATAGGTGTAAGGAAGGGATTTTTGTATTGTATTTTTGTGTTCCTAGGGTATATTCCTAGGAGTGGTATAGCTGGGTCGTATGGGAGCTCGATTTCCAGTTTTTGGAGGAATATCCATATTGCTTTCCATAAAGTTTGAACTAGATGGCATTCCCACCAGCAGTGGATAAGAGTTCCTTTCTCTCCACATCCCCGCCAACACTGCTTGTTCTCATTCTTTGTGATGTGTGCCAATATCTGGGGTGTGAGGTGGTATCTCATCGTTGTTTTGATTTGCATCTCCCTGATGATTAGTGATGTGGAGCATTTTTTCAAGTGTCTTTTGGCCATTTGTATTTCTTCTTTGTCAAATTGTCTGCCCATTTCTTCTCCCCATTTTTTGATGGGATTAGATGTTTTCTTCTTGAAAATTTCTGTCAGTGCCTTGTATATTTTGGAGATAAGCCCCTTGTCTGATGGGTATTGGGTGAATAGTTTTTCCCACTCAGTGGGGGGCTCTTGTATACTGGGCACTATTTCTTTTGAGGTGCAGAAGCTTCTCAGTTTAATATATTCTCATCTGTTAATCTCTGCTTTCACTTGCTTGGAGAGTGCAGTTTCCTCCTTGAAGATGCCTGTAGTCTCAATGTCCTGGAGTGTTTAGCCTAAGTGTTGTTCTACATATCTTATGGTTTCGGGTCTGATATCGAGGTCTTTAATCCATTTGGATTTAACCTTCGTACATGATGTTAGCTGGGGGTCTAAGTTCAATTTTTTGCAAGTGGCTAGCCAGTTGTGCCAACACCACTTGTTGAAAAGGCTTTCTTTGCTCCATTTAGAATATCTTGCTCCTTTATCAAAAATTAGGTGATTGTATGTCTGGGGAACATTCTCTGAGTATTCAAGCCTATTCCACTGATCTGAGGGCCTGTGTTTATTCCAATAATGCTGTTTTGATAACTATTGCTTTGTAGTACAGTTTAAAGTTGGGGAAAGTAATTCCTCCCATATTCTTTTTCCCAATGATTGCTTTAGCTATTCTAGGGCGTTTATTGTTCCAAATGAATTTCAAAAGTGCCTGATCCACTTCTTTGAAGAATGTCATGGATATCTTTAGAGGGATTGCATTAAATCTGTACAATGCTTTGGGGAGTATTGCCATTTTGATGATGTTAATCCTGCTAATCCATGAGCAGGGTATGTGCTTCCATTTCCACATGTCCTCTCTTATTTCTTGGGGCAGAATTTTATAGTTTTCTTTGTACAGTTCCTTCATATTTTTATTCAAGTTGATTCTAAGATATTTGAGTTTGTGTGACACTATTGTGAATAGTTTTTCACTCCAGTTTTTAAGGAATTCAATACAAAATAGTGAGGTTGGCCCATACTATGAACAGGCTTTTGTAAATTAACTTAGAGAGGCTATGTTCATGCCCACATAAAATGTGGGTTGATTTTCTTCCTTAAGAAAGGAAGCAGAGCAGCACATCTAAGGCACCCTCTGCCAGTTTGCAGTGTTTGTGAGGTGGAGGCAATATTATAGAATCAGTTTTGGACTCAGTACCTTAGGGAGTTGCCGTCTGCTCATTTTCAATATTTCTTTCTTTCAGTATATTAATCTTGATATATGGTGATTCCTCTGTTTTAATGCTAGTGATGGGCAGTGAATTTTTGGTCTCTGAGCTTCTGGCTTGAGTATGTGTTACTACCCAGTATACACTTATTTTTTTTTTGATGTTGAAGATGCTTTGGAAATTTTGGCCTGCATATTCTGTAGTGCATTATACGTAAGATGTATAAGGCCTACTAGGAACAATACCAGAATGACTATTTTACAATATTAAACTCCTATGATAGATATTGTATGAGATGGAAAAGAAATGTTAAAGTACATGAATAGAGGCCAATGTCCTTTATTCCCAGACCAAGACATTATTATAGCCTTGATCCCATGAGGGATGATCCACCTGAATAACCACAAAATCCACCGAGGAAGCATTTCACCTAGTGTAGTTGATGTGCCTGTTCAGTGTGCCTGATGAAGAGAAGTTCTCACACCCACTTTCAGATGGACTGGGGAATATGAGTCTTAAAGCAACACCAACACAGGAAATAATCCGCACCAGCTATGGAAATGAAAGAGATTCAGGATCCACTGAAAGCTACCTGCAAACAGAATGAGTTGGAAGACAGGCAAGCTGTGAAACAAGTCATGGAAATTTCTCTGACAAGTGGTTTTTATTGGGAGGAGTAGGTCACCTCCATAGATGGAGAATAATTAGGGGTAAAGGGACCAATCCAGAAGTACTTCCAGCTCAGATGGGACAAACATATGCAAATAAGAAGCCTTCCTGATTATGGAAAAGACCAAGATTGGTTACTTCAACACCAGGATTAGTCCCTGAGCACAGCCCCACATGCTTGACTTGGGTGTTATTTCCATCAAGCCTTCTAGATTGTTTCCCAATCTATGTAGGAGTGTTCCAAAACCACAGAAAAAAATCAGAAAGGAATAAGAAGTGACTATCAAAATAAAAATAGAAGACTAAAAATAGAAGACTATTTTTAAATAGTCCTGATATTATAAACCTCCACATTTAAAATAATAAGATTTATTTATTTCAGAAAACAATTAGAAGAAAGGGTTGGAAAAAGCTAAACTAAACTTACAACCTATCATTTTATTTTATTTTAAGTTTTTAAACTTTATTTATTGATTTCCTAATTGATTGGTTGTTGGGGGCCACATCCAGTGGTACTCAGGACTTATTACTGTCTCTGCACTCAAATCTCCCCTGGAAGTCTGGAGAACATATAGGTGTCGGAAATTAAACCAGGTCCCTCCTGGGTCAGCCACATGCAAGACAAATGCCCTACTGCTGTGCTATTTCTCCAGCCCCTTACCTATAATTTTAAACATGATTTTTATGAAAAATGTTAAATCTTAGAAGGCCTACATATCTTAGTAAAGGTCTGTAAAAATGTGAGAATTTTATTTTAAAAATGTGAGAATTTAATATGACAGACTGTATGTAAGCTAATAGTAGGAAATGTCTAAATATGTTAATGAAATAATGAAATCATTCAACAATTTTTCTGTTAAATGTTTAAAGTGGGTGATCAAACATGGTTCTCCAATAATCTTAAAATATGTACCTCGTATATAATAGTGTGTGTATATATATAGGTATATACATATATACATATACATATATCCCAATATAAGTCAAAGGGCACATATCCAGGGAATAATGTATATATGTATAGTCCAATAAAACTCAAAGGGCACATATCTAGAAAATAGCTTGTATTTAGAATTTCACAGATGCTGTTCTTTCCACTAGGCAAGTAACCATGTGAGTACTTGTTTTATATTCTCTGTTAATATGTTAACAAAACATGGAAATATGGTCAGTTAATGCAGTGCCATAATTTAAGGCTTGGATCAGTGAAATAAATGGCCATAAAAAACTTATCTTTATTTATGGCCTACTGTATTCAAGACTCCCTAATATATAGCTAATATCATTGACATAATAAGGAAAAATAAGGCAATCTGAATACTACCATATATAGATGGCTATGAAACAAAAAAAAGATAAAGTCGTAGAGGTGAAAAACTCACCAAATACTTTGAAGGTTTAATGAACCATTCAATTCTCATCACGAATCTCCAGAAAAACTTCAAAAAGCAGATGGATTATGTGCTTTGAATCATGGTAGGATAATTTAAAAAGAAAAAATAAGCTTATATGACACCTTACATTTATGCTAATTCAGACTCTAAAGACTTTTATAGGAACTTTTAGTCAATTATATTATTATTAATTTTAGAAATGTGAAAGTGAAAAGTTAAAGTGACTAAATGACTTTCTTAAATTTATGTTAGGGTTCAAAATGACTAAAAATACTCAATCTGGTGAAGGCTTTAAATATAATTCCGTTCTTTGACTTATAGTTGGCAGAGACCTAGAAATGTCATTTTCAACAAATGTGATTATTTTTGTATAAGAATAGTTTGCTTAATTCTCAATTACCCTTTAAATTATTCTAAAGTATATTTGACACAATAAATATAGATATCTATAAAAGTGTTTTTAAGCAATTTTTAAAACATCATCATCATCATAATGACAAAAAGTTTTGTTTTAGCAACAGACTTTCCAGATTGGCCACCATTTAACATTATTATATATGTAACCAGAGATATTGAGTCAATCACAAACAACAAATTTGTACTTTTTTTTGGAGGAAAGTTGGTGAGTACTCAGCAGCATGTCAGTACTTTTATTGAAATTCATTTTTAATATATATTTTATTTGAAGCACTGTGATTGACAATAATGTTAACATTAAGATTTCATAAGACACAATTTAAATACCACTCCAGATTGGTCTTCTTCCTTCCTTCCTTCCTTCCTTCCTTCCTTCCTTCCTTCCTTCCTTCCTTCCTTCCTTCCTTCCTTCCTTCCTTCCTTCCTTCCTTCCTTCCTTCCGTCCTTCCTTCCTTCCTTCCTTTCTTTTCTTTCTTCTTCTTCTTCTTCTTCTTCTTCTTCTTCTTCTTCTTCTTCTTCTTCTTCTTCTTCTTCTTCTTCTTCTTCTTCTTCTTCTTCTTCTTCTTCTTCTTCTTCTTCTTCCTTCTTCTTCTTCTTCTTCTTCTTCTTCTTCTTCTTCTTCTTCTTCTTCTTCTTCTTCTTCTTCTTCTTCTTCTTCTTCTTCTTCTTCTTCTTCTTCTTCTTCTTCTTCTTCTTCTTCTTCTTTTTTTTTGCGATCAGGGTTCCTCTTGGCTCTATGCTCAGAAATTGCTCCTGGCAGGCTTAGGGGACCATATGGGATGCTGGAATTCAAACCATGTCCTTCTGCATGCAAGAAAAATGCCCCACCTCCATGCTATCTCTTCAGCCCCTAAATTGGTTTTTCTAATACCACCTTAGATATCTAAATAAAATGGTTTACAGTAAAAAAAAAGTTGAAATGAGTAATTATCCATTAAGCAATATTCTAGTTCAATATAAATCTCTGTATTAGAAAACTTAATTATAATATCTAATTTATGTATATGTGTAAGAAAAATCACTAGATTACACCACAGATGAAAATACTGCATGAATTTAAAAGACACACAAAGAATTACCAAAGTATTTTAAGTAAAAATAAAGACACATTTCTGCCTTTTATAAAATAAAAAAAATTATTGCCACCCATGGAAATGCATAGGACTTTTTCCTGGCTCTACATCATGGACCACTCCTGGCATAGTTTGGGAGACAATATATGGAGTTGTGTGGTGTACCCCAAGACCCACCCATATCTGGGAGGAGTTTTGGGAACCGGATAATAGGTGTAACTACCTGCAAGACCTCCCATTCCTGGGAGGGGTCTTGGAAAAGGTAGATAAAGAGTTGGTGGAAATCACACCCAAGTCATCCATGAGAAGTCAGTGTTTTAAGTGCTGTTCATCTTTTTTTTCTCCTATGTTTGAGCCACACCTTGCAGTGGTCAGCGATTATTCCTGGCTCTGTACACAGGGATAATTACTGGTGGATATATTTAAACTAATGTAGTGCTTGGAAACAAACTTCAGGTCAGTCACGTCTAAGGCATGTACCTTACCTGACATAGTATCTCTCAACTATTCCAAATTTATTCAAATCCAGATGTATTTTTCATTAAACAGATTAGTGCAGATTTTTGAATTTTTATGAGAAATATACACATATATTAATATTGGTTTAAGGACAAAAGGTATATTGATGTTTTAATGATATTTATTTTTAAATATAAATTCTCCTTTATCTTAATCAGTTTGGTTTGCTCACCTGCAACACCCCCCCAAAAAAAACTACCTAGCCCAATTCAAGAGGAGTGGAAAATATGAAAAATGTAGCAATAACCAATAACAGTAACAATACTTAGAAATTTGTTGGTCTTATATTCATTACTTAATTTGGAAAATGATTCAAACTGTAATAATTTATATAACATTACTTACATTATTTCCAATTATTCTAAGTTCTTCTTGGAGTTATAGGTAGTTCAAAAGTGTAGATATAAATTGTATTGCTTCACATTCTATATTATGCTATTTAAATATGATAGAAAGAAGACTCAAGATGACAAATAATATTATAATAAATAAAATTGCCCTTAAGTGGCAACAATTTGAAAAGCAGTTATTTGTTTAATTGGTTGAATTTTATCTTTTGTATCATTTTAAAAGACATGTTTTATTAATTTGTATTATTATGGAATATTAGGCAAATTTATTTTTTAAATATTTTAAATATTTTGTGATTATTAAGGAGATATTCTGATGATATCTCAGACTTGAAGTGAAAGAGAGATATTTATGTAATCATACCTTTTGAAACAATTTTTTAAAATTTTGATTAACTATTTAGATCTTGAAACCTTAATTTTATCATCTTGTATACAAAGATTAGAACTTGATTGGAATTGTAAACTAAAACTCCATAGAAAAATAATTTTTACAGTAATTTTTCTGTAAGAGATGCTTAAATAAAAAATCAGTCCTGGATTTTCTTCTCCCTTATTTAATATATCTTTATTATATGTTACTTTGAATTGATTTTCTTTTTCATTAATATCTTTATTTAAACACTTTGATTGCAAATATGATTGTAGTTGGGTTTCAGTCATGTAAAGAATATCCTTTCCTTCACCAATGCAACATTCCCATTATCAATGTCCCAAATCTCCATCCTACCCACCCCACCCCACTCCTGTACTCTAGACAGGCTGTCTACTTCCCTAATTCATTCACATTGATATAACTATCATATCTCAATGTAATTATTTCTCTAACTGCATTTATCACTCTTTGTGGTGAGCTTCATGTTGTGAGCTGGACTTTCCAGCCCTCCTCTCTTTGTCTCTGAAAATTATTGCAAAAATGTCTTTTACTTTTCTTATATCCCATAGATGAGTGAGACTAATTTGTGTCATCTCCCTTTGGCTTATTTCACTCAGCATAATAGATTCCATTTACATCCATGTACAGGAAAATTTCATGACTTCTCTCTCCTGACGGATGCAAAATATTCCATTCTATATATGTGCCACACTTTCTTTAGTCATTCATATGTTGAAGGGCATCTTGGTTGTTTCTAGAGTCTGGCTATTGTAAATAGAATTCGATGAATATAGATGTGAGGAAGGGATTTTTGTATTGTATTTTTGTGTTCTTAGGGTATATCCCTAGTAGTGGTACAGCTGGATCTTAAGGGCATTCAATTTACAGGTTTTGGAGAAATCTCCATATTGCTTTCCATAAAGGTTGGACTAGATGACATTCCACATGCAGTGTAAAAGAGTTCCTGTCTCTCCACATCCCTACCAACACTTCTTGTTCTCATTCTTTGTGATGTGTACCAATCTCTGTGGTGTGAGATGGTATCTCAAGTTGTTTTTATTTGCATCTCCCTGATGATTAGTGATGTGGAGCCTTTTTTCTGTGCCTTTCAATTCTATTTATGATATTGTTTAATACATAACATTTTAATACTACACTCTCTCCCATTGTGTCCACTTCCTTCTACTATTGCCCCAGTGTCTCCCAATACTACTCCCTAACTTCTCTCAGTCTAAAGACCTGTCTTCAATTTCTACTGCCACTGAGAATTTGCTATAACCCTACTTCAGAAACATACTTCCAATACATTTGAGTCTTAGAGCACTATTGTGAAGCTGGGTGCTTGTATACTTCTTTTATAGATTTAGAAAGACTTGAACACACAATGTGATATTCTTTTTGGTTTTGTTTTGTTTCGTTTTGGAGCCACACCTGGTGACACCCAGGGCTTACTCCTGGCTCTATGCTCAGAAATTGCTCCTGTCTTGGCGGACCAGATGGGACACAAGGGGATCAAACTATGGTCCACTCTGGGTCAGCCGCCTTCAAGGCAAACACCCTATCGCTGTGCCATAACTCAGGCCCCAGATATTCTGTATCTTTGTTACCATGCGAAGAATTAGTATTGAATCTAATTATTATTTATTATAGAAAACTAAATGTCAAAACATGGTTTGAAATAAATGAATGAGTAAGTAAACATATTTATAAAATATGTTCAATATATCACTAAATTAAATTATTTTATTTTAATTTTATTTATTTTAAATCAAATGATCACTGAATGTAACATACTCTGGGGAATACAGCATATAATGAACTATTTGCTTTATTTATCCCATTCACAAAAGTTCAATTAACTAATATAACCTTACTTTAGCCATTTCTATCAACATTAATGCAGTTATAATGGTACATGTCTTTTCTGAGAAAAACGGTCTACAATTACTCATTATTAGATATAAATGTACAAATTTCAGAACTATCCAAAACTGTTGCCCTGGGTTAATTAAGTTTGATTTATGTTCTCTCTTGGAATGACCTCAAGTGTGTAGATATTTAGATGAAATTCTTAATTACCCTTAAATGGAAAAAATGTATATTTAATTGCTCACAAATACTATTTCTCTCCTGTTCGAATATTGATATGATCCAAACATTTTTCAATAATTTGCAACTCAAAGCACTGGAGGGTAAATGCAATAAAATTTATTATGATTGTGTATTTTTATAGAGATGACACCTAGCAGTACCAGTTCCTGAGGATTCCTAAGGATTTTACACATGCTAGGGATCTTCTACCTTATGGTTTATATACTGGTTCTCTAATATAATTTTAAATTTTCACAATAAAATTCTATTTCTAGGTATAATATAAATTATAAATATTTTTGGGAAGTCACATCAGGCAGCATTCAGGATTTATTCCTGGCTCTATGCTCAGATGTTGCTCCTGGCAGGCTCGGGGGACCATATGGGATGCTGGGATTTGAACCACCAAACTTCTGCAAGCGCCCTACCTACATGCTATCTCTCCGGCCCCAAATTATAAATATTTTTTACACTAACTCAATGTAGCTATCTTAATTAAATTAATTTTTAACAATTCTTCTTAGTAATTCTGTGAGTGTAGCTACAGAAATATTTAAGTCAACTTGGAGGTATCTATTTGGTGATCAAATTTTAACAAAAATCTATTAAAACCTATAAACATATTTTATAATTTATATATGTAAATGTGAAAAATTTGTAGATTTTATATATAGCACATATCTAGAAGAGGTAAAGTGGTAGCAAAATAGAGATAATATAATACACTTGCAAAAATATAGAAAGAAAAAAGGGAATTTAAACAAGGTCAAAAGTGATCATTGCACGGGAAAGGGTAGAAAAAAACTTTTATTGTACTTAACATAGTACATGCAAAAGGTTATATCATAGAGTACACACTGAAACATAAATTTACAATATAAATTAACCAATAACTATAAATACACAAAATGTAAAACAAAGACACTTAGCTATCAAATGACAAATTCAATGACCTAAAATGTAATTTAAATGTAGTTGAATTTCACTATTTTATTTTGTATATAATGTTTCCTTTTTTTTTTTTTTTTATAAAATGAAGTTAGATAATTTTCAGGACATTTTCAGCACACTTTACAAATAAAAGCACATGCCTCTCTTTTATTTGCATTTTATTTATAGATTCTACAGGGTTGAATCCTATATGGAGTAATGTAAAGATTTATAACATAAAAGTGATTCATAATAAAATCCTAGTAGAACAGTAAACATATGAAAATATAAACAATGAAAACAGAATTATCTGGATTTTAATGCCATCCTTACTATTTACTAGAGTTCCCCATCTCTCTTTCTCTTTCTCTCTTTCACTCACTCAAACTTTCTCTTTCTTCTATCTATGTTCTCCCTCTGCCCTGTCTCTCTCAATAACAATGTCTCTGACTCTCAATTGTTTGTTCTGTCCAAAAGGTATAGATCTAGGTATGGTCATTTCAAAAAATAAATATGAAGTATAACTCACTTAGAATATCTTCTATGTATGTAGAGACTTTAACATATATTCTTTTAGTTCATGAAACTACAATTTTATCTAATAATTGCAATCCTATAGTTTCAGAATAATGGATAATTTCCCATGTTGTTATCATTTAAATGTTATCATTTAAAGTGATAGAATTAGAACAGCCTTTATTAAAATATGAAGGTACTCATTTTTAAACCTTACATTGCTCACACATTAACAAAATGTCAATTTTATGGCATAAAAATCATGTAGTTATTGTTATTTATCTCCAATTGTTGATTTTAAGTAAATAATATAGTTAGCAAATGCAAAATTCATTAAATGTATCATTAAAAGTATCATTTTCTCTCTTCCAGTTTGAAATGATATAGACTCTAGCAGGGGTCCTTAAACTTTTTAAACAAGGGGCCAGTTCACTGTCCCTCAGACCATTGGAGGGTCTGACTATAGTAAAAACAAAACTTATGAACGAATTCTTATGCACACTGCATATATCTTATTTTGCAATGAATAAACAAAACAGATACAAATACAATATGTGGCCCGCGGGCCATAGTTTGAGGACCACTGAAGAGATATCATGCATATGCAATGTTTGTATGAAAAGAGATAGAAAGAGACAGAAAGAATATGCAAATTTGCATATATTTTCAGTGAAAGCATTGGACATTTTCTGTGTGTATGCAATGATTTTAATTAGCTAACCTCAAATAGCTTAACCAATAGGGGGCATGAGAGCACTATTACTAATTTTTTGTGCTTGTCAGGTTAAACAACAGTTCTGTGTGACATTACTATTACATTAATATTTTAACCTTATGGCTGGTCTTAATATTTGCAAGTTCTGTACTAGATCTAGTTACTAAAATTTAGTGTACTAATAAATTGCTAGCTATGTTAATTAATTAAACACTTTGATTAGCAAGGCATGTGCAGAAGAAAAAGTTGAATTTGAGTATTTAAATGAAAATAATTAAAATGAACACAAATGAAAATAAAAAATGTGATGCACATTAATGGACCTATTACTGCAAGATAACAGAATTGCTGAAGAAATGTTATGTGGCCAAGAAGTCTACTGGTTCATTGGTTCTTTCCTCTCATACTTTCCATTAAAATAATTTTTGTTTTTGTTATTATAATAGAAAAAGTTTATGTGAAAAATGTTTGGAATTGACTTGTTGAAATTGTCTCCAACTCAATCACTATTCAAAGACACCATTCTATATACAACTTGCTTTTAGTCACATCTTATCTAATATAAATTATATGTCTTAATATTTTATTAAATTACTGAACAATGTTTGTATTACTGGGAGTGATGAAGGACCTAGTGCTTTGGCTAGATACATGCTTTTCTCAGTGATTTCTTTGTTTCTATTTGTTTTGGGACCATACCTAGCAGTGCTCAGGGGTTACTCATAGGTCTCCATTCAGGGTGATTCCTGGTGGTGCTCTGGGGACCAGATGAGATTCCAAAAATTAAACGAGCGTTGGCCACATGCAAGGCAATGCCCTAACCCCTGTGCTATCACTCTGGGCCTTCACAGTGATATTTTGTAATCCTTATATGTTTCAACAAGTTTTAGAGATGTGTCAATCTAATTAAATTTAGTTTTTTTTTTCTTTTTGTTTCTTAAAACCTGCCATAAGTCCTCTGTTCTTAATATTTTTTTTTTTTTTTTTTGGTTTTTGGGCCACACCCGGCAGTGCTCAGGGGTTACTCCTGGCTGTCTGCTCAGAAATAGCTCCTGGCAGGCACGGGGGACCATATGGGACACCGGGATTCGAACCAGCCACCTTTGGTCCTGGATTGGCTGCTTGCAAGGCAAACACCGCTGTGCTATCTCTCCGGGCCCAAGTCCTCTGTTCTTAATATTATAAGGATATGACATGTTCACTGTTTGCCTCATTAGTAAAGCAGATGTATTAAGTGATGTGTCAGAGCCTTTGATTTAATCTTGTTTGAAGGTGTGTTCCTAAGCAATGGAGAACCAGAGTGGTGACCCACAAATGATTTCAGACAGTTGTTAAAGGTTGAATTTTAGGACTTGAGGATAGGCTGCTGCTCAGACCCCAGGATTATCTATGCCTCCAGAGAGGTGTTCAACATTTCTACGTGGTTCTGGATTTGAACTGTGAATTAAAAAAAAAGTGTATGTAATGTACTTTAATTCTTGTCCACTATCTCTAGTTTTGTATTTTGGGCTATAAAAAGTAAACTGGGAGAGTGCAAAAGTTACTTACATATTTGATCATCTTAAGATAATAACTTAGTGATTTAAAATTTTAATCAAAGTACTGAGGTTAAACTGCTGATATGATATATTGGTTAAATACATAAATAATATTTTAAATCAGCAAATATATAATCATATTGCATAGTGTCCTTTTATTCATTTTTAATAGTATTGTCAAATCACATATACCATCAAGTAACAACAATTTTACACTGACTCAACTTATTAGTTCCTTCTATATAACTCTACCTCTTTGTCCTCTGGCAATGTCAGTTCCATAGCACAAAACTCAGGGTTGCTTTTCTAAATCTTTCTTTATTTCCTTTGACATTTCACATATTCTTTATAGTTATTGAATAATTAACCCTCTTGCAGTCCCCTAATTTGTTTACTAATCACAGTTCAGAATTCTTAGTTATTTAGGGATTTTTAAGGATATTTGCCAAGAAAGCTAATTTGGCTTCATCTCTATCTTTTATATCTCTTATAGATTGACATAAAATTGAACTATAAGCATGTAGTTCTTGTATAACAAGTTAATTATTATATATTATTTATGTAAAATATTGAGATAATTGTAGATGTCGGTTTTAAAATCTACTGATAAAGAATTACTTTCAGTTTTAGCTGGAGTGAAAATAATGTAAATGCCATTGGGATTTTCTAAAATTGGTTTATGTCAGAATTTATATAATTTCAATTTTTTTCTGACCTACAATGAATCACAATTGTAAGGGTAATTAGAATCAATCAAGACACAAGTGGCTCTGGACATTGGATATGCTTCACGTAATTAAAACTTAAAGCAGTTGCCTATTTTTCACAACTATTGCTATATTATCAGATTGCTTCCTAATTCTGCATTTTTTTCTATAATATATCCTCTTTTATACAGTTGTTTTGTGATCAGAATTTATTTGGACAGTAGCCACAGAATTATGTGTAACTAACTGACCCATATGGCAATTGAAGTTGCAATCTTGATTTTATTAACACCACACACAAACTAGCTGAACTAACAAGCCAAGAAAATCAAATTAGATTCTATGTAAGGCTTATGACTAATTGCATTTTCTTCTATGGCTCTTCATTTAGCCATTTTTGTCAATTACCAGCTTCCTATGGGTAAGAGATTGAGTGTATTTGTCTCTTGTTCATTTTATTTCTTATGTTGAACTAGTAGAATGGAATGTACTCTTTATTGAAGGTTAAGCAGCAAAGTAAGAAGATATTATGGTTCCTAATATTCTTTGTCAGAGACTGAAATAGCTCATGTCAATCATTCCTAAAACTGGTAGATTGTGGACAAAGAAATGATGAGAAAAGTTTTGGCAGATCTCCACTTCATATTTTTATCCCCATTTTCCATGCTCTAAATCTATTTTCTACCAATCTTCAAGCTAAAATATAGATTTGTGCTTTTACATAAACTGTTGGTAGTAAATGAAGCTTTATATACAATCATGTTAAATGTCCTGGTACTCAGAATATATGTAATAGTTCTAATTTGTTGTCTCTGGAAATTCAACTAAGTACCATGTTCAAATAATAACACCATGTTCATGACTAATGGTAATTAACCCAGTGTGCTTCTTATTAAGTTGCAGTTTTAACAAACCTATATTTCTAGGCATAGATAAAAATAGTTTTTCTAAATTTAAATCAGTTAAATAGATTAACACTATGACATTTTTGTGTGTGCAAATTCAAGGATTTCACTAGATTAACATTTTATGATAAACCCTACTGTCAACAAATATTGTATCTTAAATGTTTGAGTTGGTTTAATCTTGGAAAGTTTTATTGACACTACTTTAGAATATAATATTTAAGTGTTTATCTTTGAGGTTGAATTACTCATTTAATGTCTCTCTCTTTTGGGAGAGGGTTTGGCCACAAACAGCAGCATTTAGGAGTTACTTCTGGCTCTGAGCTCAGAAGTCGCTCCTGGCTCGGGAATCATATAGGATGCTGGGGCTTGTACCTGTCTCCATCCCAGGTCAACCGCGTGCAGTCAAATGCCCTGCCAATGTGCTACTGCTCAGGCCCCCATTGAATGTCTCTTAATATAAAGTAACATTGTATTTTTTATAGGTTGAGACAATTTTCAAAATAAAATAAACAATATAATGACATACCTATAAACACTTTAACATCCCAGTTTTGCAAGAGAACATTTTTGCATCTCCATCATTGCTCGAAACATTTTTCATTACGTTTATTTTAAGTATGGAGATAGCTCTTTTGTTATTAGTCAATTTGCCTTTTCTGTAGACACATAAATATTAGTTACTTTATTGTACAGAAGTTAACACATAAAGAAAGAAAAGAAAGAAAGAAAGAAAGAAAGAGAGAGAGAAAGAAAGAAAGAAAAACAGAGAAAGAAAGAAAGAAAGAAAGAAAGAAAGAAAGAAAGACGAAAGAGAAAGAAAGAAAGAAAGAAAGAAAGAAGAAAGAAAGAAAGAAAGAAAGAAAGAAAGAAAGAAAGAAAGAAAGAAAGAAAGAAAGAAAGAAAGAAAGAAAGAAAAAAATAAAGAAAGAAAGAGGAAGAAATAAAGACACAAAAACTACCCTTAAAAGTCGAATAAGTAAAACCTATCTGTAGTATCGTAGTATCCAACCAGGGTAAAGTCTTTTTCTCTCTGAGTACTATGAAGTGAATTTTTCTCCACAATATTCTTTTGCTGAAATCACAGGTCCCCCTAGAACCATCTTTGAATATTTGTAAAAGTAATTAAGAGTAGAGGAGCCCCCAAAGCTTGGGATCTAAATCTAATAGGACAAGAAATAGACAGCAGAGATTTTATTATACAAAGAAAATAGAATAGATATGCATAAAGATGGCAGCTTAACCAGAAATTAACTGTATTGGCATATTAATATAATAAATAGATCACCCAAAGCCATAGAAAGCAAATTTCTGTGAAATTACTTAGTAAACAAATACTGAATGGCTATATTATACAGTACTTATTACTATATTATACTATTTATACTTAGCTAAATTAAATTAAACTAAACTATACTATACTATAATCTTATTTTTCTGCTACTTTTGAACTACATTAGAGTGGTTAACTAAAAGGTACACATATAAGCAATGATGCAAATTGTTTACTGGTTGCGATGAGAAGTACCTCATTTACATAATAAAATTAAATGAACTATAATATCCAATAAATACAAATGGCAATGTTTAGAAATATTGAAAGTTATCACTGAGTTTGAAGCCAAAAACAAAGAAAAGGTGCTAAACTTCTTTGGACAGTCCCTTTTCCCCTCCTTTCATTCAAAAGCCTTATAAACTGAGGGGGGGGGGAGGGAGATGAATGGTACCAGGTCCAGACATCCGCATGAAAATTTAGTGGAAATAAAAAATGATCAGACCTGAACATCAAGCCCAAAGTCAACGACAACAGAATCTATACCTAATTCACAACAAGTGGGGACCAGTTACACTAGTATTCTGGAAGGTAAAGGAGGGAGATATGGGATGCATCCTGGGAACAGGGATGGAGGGAGGACATCACTGGTGGTGGAAATGTTCTTGATTTATTGTCACTATGAACCTTGAATATTACTGTGAAATATTTGTAATTCACTTTGGCCACAATAAAAATTAGTTTAAATGAAAGCACTTAAATATAACTGTTATTTTGAAACTTCCTATGATGAATCTTGTTTTGTTGTTGTTCTGGATAACCTATAATGTTTTTTTGTTCTCTTGAACAACTATGTCCTTTTCTATTGCCTAATTTCATGGGAATTTATTATAAAGACATTAAGCCATAAACCATATCTATAAAGTTGAAGACTAATGAAAATGTTTAATGTGAGAAAAGTGTTAAGCCTTAATTTCTTTTGCCACATAAAACCTTTTTAATCATAGTATACATTTTATTTTTTTGCTAGTCAAAACAAATTATTTAGAAACAACAATATTTGAGGTCCATATACAGATTTTCTGCTTATATTTTTTTGCAGTAGCTATTCAGATTTAAATCATAGTATACATTTTATTTTTTTGCTAGTCAAAACAAATTATTTAGAAACAACAATATTTGAGGTCCATATACAGATTTTCTGCTTATATTTTTTTGCAGTAGCTATTCAGATTTAAATACAATATGCAGAAAAATACTATATATACATATATATACTACTTAATGTCTAGATTTTACTTTTTTGAATCATTTGGACTGACAGACTATTCTTAATTCAGTTCTATTATCATTTGGATTACTTAAATTTTACAGTATAATTTAAATTCATAATATGTAATATCTGTTAACTTGCTTTTCTGAAATCTTTCTGCTTTCCCTGGGATTTTATATACCATAAAAGTTTTAGTAGTGGTTGTTCTAACATCTTGAAGAATATTGTACAAATTTTCATGGAAATTGTATTAAATGTATACAATTATTCAAGTATTATAGTTGTTTTGAAAATGTTGTCATTCATAAATATAATATATTTTTCTAATGTCTTCTATTTCTTTTATACATAATTTTAGCTTTTATCATATAGGTCTTTGATGTTTTTATTTCTAGCTATTTTATTCTGGGCCTAAGACTTGATCCTGTGTGGTATTCTTTCCTGAGGGCACCTCTTCTTTGGAGGTGAGTCATCCCGCCCACAAAGGGTGAAGCCAACTGACTTCTGCTGTGTCTCTGAAGTACCTCAGACATCTTTGGACTTTTCTGTGCACATCATCTAGCCGATGAATGCCACCACCACATGTAGAAATAAATACCTACAATACAAGTGTGACAATGGGGAAACAACTCAGGCCAACACCAAGCATAGAGAATGAAGATGGCAATTCTGATAACCTGAAAATGTCAAACCACCTAGTTAGTCTCTGAGATATGGAGTTTAGATAAGAAATATGGAGGATGTTCATAGAACTCAAAGAAAGCATAGATCAAGTCGAGCTGAACACTAATAAGAATCAAGAGGATAGGAAGATATAAATCAAAAAACTCCAAACTGAAATAACAGGTCTGAAAAGCTCAGTAGATGAATTGAAAACTTCAATGGAATGCCTCTCCAACAGAGTAACTGCAGCTGAGGATAGAATTAACTATTTTATTCTATTTTAAGAATATTTTATAAAACTATTTTAGCAATGTACAAATATGCAAATAATAAATAAAAATACATAAAATACAAAGCTCAGAAAGAAAACAACTCAAATAAACACAAATTTATAAATGAAAAGACAATAATAAATATATTGATGAAGAGAATATATAAATGGACAATGAGCATATTAAAAATGTTCATAATATGTTAGTATCAGGGAAATATACAAATTAAAATGACAGTTAAAAACAAACAAAACCAAAATAACCATTGTTAATGGGTATCTGAAAACAACAACAAAAGAAAACTTTATTTACTTTTGTAAATTTTCTTTGTACAGCTTCTATGGAAAACAATATCAATATTTCTCAAAAAAACTATAAGTGAAACTTTCACATGGTCAAGCTATCCTATATCTTGCATATATTCCAAAATTAAAATATTAGTATGAAAAGGTATTTGCACACATGTTCATTGCTACGTTAGTACAAGACCTGGATATGGAAACAATCCACATGTCCATAGAGACAAAAAAATGATAAAGAATATGTGAAATAGATATAAAGACACATATATATCATAAAAAATCTATGAAGCCAAATGAATATTTATGTAATACAATTTGCAGGATGTTGGATATAAGTAGAGAATATCATAGAGAGCAAAGAAAGTAACACAAGGAAATATGTATGATGATCTTATGCATTTGTGGTAGATAGATAAACAAAGGTTATACACATCAATAGTTAGTAATAAATCCTGAGCAATGGATTATAGACATAAGAATAACTTTTTGGGTGGAAGTAGTATTGGGAGAATGAGGAGTGGGTCTAGAAATATCATAAAGGTATTGCTTGAAGGTGTTCATCTCTTTGGTAAATTAGAATAACTGCTTGCAACAAAACTATATTTGACAATAACTAATAAGTGGGAGAATCAGGGAGGTAAATTAATATCAGACCAATGGAATCATTATTGTGGTACCTCACCTTACTGGTGATTGTGGATTCTAATTTTATTAATTATGGATGAAAAATTAAACATCACTATAACTATTATCTATACCATTATGAAATTAAGTGAAGAAATATATAAATAATTCTGCAAATATCTATATCTATATCTAATATCTATGGACGGTAATCATTTACTTTAGAGAAATTGAGCATTTAGTAGTTTTCTGTTCCCTACAGAATTTTGCTTATGATTTGAGAAATATTAAATTATGCATTTTAATTGAGTTTGTTATAATATATACTGCATTTGATGAATGAATTATTCTTTTTTTTCAATGCTTTCTTTCAATGCATTCGTTTAATGCTTGTGCAAACTCAACATTTGTTCTAAGAATTTATTTAGGAATATAATAGACAAAAAGTATAGTAAGACAAAAATTCTAAATCTTATATCCAGTAATTAATGCTGCATAAAGATTTGGTTTTATCAATATTATTATGTCCTATTTGATAACTCCATTCAAATAATTTCAGAATGTCACAAAATAATGATAGTTACTTGTGATACTGTTTAAGTGTTTTAATGATAGAAACTGAATGGCCTTTTCAGTTTACTTTAGTGAAGAAATAAAGTGTTATAGTATGAGCTTTATTTTATTCTACTTAAAGCTTTCTTAATGTTGTTTCAGGGTTTATTAACTCCAAAAGAAAATATATATGTCATGGTGAAGATTATTGAGATACTGAACTGAAGTCCCTAGAATATATCATAGAAAATTAGAAATGTTTTATTTATGAGTGTTAGTAGTTCTTAATTACACATTAATTTTAAAAGAACTGTCAGCAAAAATAATTATTGTGAGAGAAACAAAGTAAAGGAACTTTCCAGTTTCTTGTAGCTGTGTATGGTATATAATTCCATGTAGAGTAGTCTTAACAACACAGCCTACATAATAGCTAGTTTTTCCTTTTTAATTTTTGAAAAATTATAGTAGATAATTTACAGCTTTCAGTTAAGTGGTAAAAAATATAAATCATTAGTGCAAATTTCTTACTATAATTTACAAGACTTTATTTATCCAAATCAATTTTTTGTCTTACAATGTAAATGCTAATAAAAATGTTCCAAATAGTTCCTAGAAGATAAAAAAGGTTTTAAACCTAGCCTTCACATTTTTACTCTGTAAAATAATTTTCTGCAGTATTTGTGACGTATGTCTCTTATTATATAGGTTTATCATGAAGAATAATCTATATATAAGCCTACATCATTACCCTATTATACAAAACCTCCTTTCACCTCATTGTTTACCATAATTTCTCCATTTTATTCATTTATTATAATATTAATTACTTAGAGGAATTTTTACATTACTATACTTCAAATGACCAGATTATTTTATTTTTATAAGTTAGTTAATAAAATCACATTAATTAAACCAAGGTATGGCCAAAGTAAATTACAAATGATGTATTGTAGTTCTGTAGGTCTTAATATACTGAATTTGTGTATATGTTTTTACCTAAATCCTGAATAAGATTTTTGAGATGTATGGGACAATATTCTGTGATGCTCAGGATTTACACTCAACTCTGTGCTCTGGTATCACTCCTAGTGGTATGTAAAGGCCGATATGTAATTTTGGGATCAAACTAGGATAATTACCATACTAGACAATCACCATAATTTCTGCAATATCTCTTCAGCCCACCTTGAATACATTTTCTGTGCACACCTAAAAAAGTGTTCTGTGCATGTCTTCATATCCTTTATACTTGTCTTCTGACTTATAATATTATTTTTGAGGGTGAAGGAGTGTTTGTGCCACACAAATAAACTATGCTCAATAATCACTACTACCCCCTGCTCAGGAATCTTTCTGGTTTAAAGCACATGATCTCTTCCGGAGGATCATGTTCAGTGTTAAGGGTCAAAGAAAGTGAGTCTCAGGCAGCTGGCAGGCCCCCCCATGTGCCAGCGGCCGCGTGGTCCAGCCTAGGGTAGGGGGCTCGGATCTGGGTCACCCGACCCCCCTCTCCCCCATTCCTCCGGATCTCCAGGTGGGTTCCTGGGAGGAGCTGATGGGGCACCTGGGGTTTTCCCCACTCCCAGGCCGGGCCGGGACACTGGCCTAGGGTGGGGCTTAGGGGGTGGAGTTTGATTTGGTGGGTGGCAGATAGCTGCTTAGCTATACTCAGTCTGTCACTGGTAATTTCATACCAGTCTACATTTTGCAAACCGCGCGGGGGCACTAGCCCCTGCGCAAACACTTTCTCCTTCCAACCATCAGTACCCCAGATTTACCCTTCTTAACTTCAGTAACACATAGTTCTAATCTCTGACCTAAGACATACAGTATATGACAGTATATGTAACAAATCCCAGAACTATTTAGAAGGACATTAATTGAACACATATATCTTTTGAATATTTTAATGGTATTTTCTTTAGCTGATGTAACTCTCTATATATTCTTCTACCATGATGTTTCTATTCACTTTTCATCTTGTCTTTTCTTTGTAAGCTGTTCAGTAAGGATTGTTGGTGGAACTGTCCCCCAGTTTGATGCCTATGATTGAACTATGTCATGGAAATTGCTGGTCTTGTTCCTATTGCCTCCAGATACACCAATAACGCCCCATGGCATTGATTCTTGTTTGCATAGACACATTAAAATGGGAAAACATCATACATACAGCTAAGTTCTTATCTAATAAATCTCAGTACAATGTACCTTACACCCTGAACATTGATATAATGACCTGGCACAGGCCTCAGAAGAATGGGCATCCTCCATTCACGCCGGAACCAGGCAAGCTAACTACGAAACATCCAAGGTCTTTTACAGCAACAGCTGGAAGCAGTCCTCTGCCAGGAAGGACACTGCCAAGGGTCTGACATCGACCTCTTAAAAAGAGACTTCTGTTTACACTGAGAAGACTTGACAGCAACAATGACCTGCTCTACAGGACATGGTTCTCTCTAGTCCCCCTTAAGTGTGAGGTGAAACGAGAGGATGCTCTGCACCTTCCTGACTGCAATATGGGAGATGCAGACTCCAGGATCTTTAATACAGAAGCATGATACCAACAACAGAGACTATGTGAGGAATGGAGGTGTATTGCCACTACAGACGATGACTTGAATTGAACAAACTAATTTGCCTGGAGCCTGGAGTCAGTCCTGTGCCAGGAAACTTCAGGGGTAAGGTCTCCTTGTATTTAGACCATAATTTGTCTTTCCATGTCCCTTATCTTTTGGTGGGCCTATGCAAACAAATGCCACTTTAATACCATTTTTTACTATGTTCCCTTGATTCCAATTCTTAAGAAAAACAAGCCACTAAAACTTTTGATGTTAACTTAAACTAGTTAGCATGTGCATAGAACTAGAGAAATGTACGTTGCCCTCAATGTTTAGGGAGTTACATAGGTCTAATGTCTTTAGATTATATTGTGTGCTGCTAAGAAATAGTATGTACTACAACTTGGGATTTGAGGGACAAAGTAATTGTATTGTACAGGTGTTCAGTTTTGTTTCTATTAGTGTTCTTTGGCTGAAAGTTCAAGGCTGGGATATCATTGATGGGACTACCGAGAATTCTGTTTATGGGTGATTGGGCTTCCACTGTAACTTTACCCGGTCCTCTTTCTTTGCATCTTTGTTGTCATAATTAAAATAATAAAAAAATAATTAAAAAAAAAGAAAGTGAGTCTCTAGTAAGACAAGCCTCGTACTCTTATTTCTTATATGTTTTCTGGACTGTATTCTAATATGTAATTTTCAATAAAGTATGAGTTGAAGTTTTATGCCTTAACTTGTAGCTGTTGTTTAACAATATTGAGAATCATCTCTTATTTCAAAATTATATTAAATTTTTTTCTAGATAAGCTTCATTTCTTAGGTGGCTCCATTTAACCCTCATCTCTATTGTCTCTGGGTCTTCTTATATTGTCATATTTTTCTTAAATTTCACAGATGAGTGGGACTGTATTTATCTCTTTTTCTCTGACATATTTCACTCAATAATAGTTTCCATATCCATCTACCTATAGAAAAATTTTGTGACTTCATTTTTTTTTCTAATAGCTACATAGTATTACCTTGTATAGATGTATCATGGTTTCTTTAGCAGCTCATACTTTGCCAGGCATCTGGGTTGTTTCCAGATTTTGGCTACTGTAAGTAGAATAGTGCTGCCATGAACATAGGAGTGCAGAGACATTTTTGTATTGTGTTTTTGTGTTCCTAGTGTATATGACTAGGAGTGGTATTACTGGATCATCTGGGAACTCAATGCCAGTTTTTGGAGGAATATTAATATTGTTTTCCAGAAAGGCTGGACTAAATGGCATTTCCACCAGCAGTGAATGAGAGTTTCTTTCTCCCCACATCTATGCCAGTGCTAGTTGTTCTTTTTATTTGTGACAGAAACAGAGAAAAAAAAATTATTGACTGAAAATTAAAGAGCTCACTACAAAACAACCAATAAGACAGACAGAGATGAAATCAAAGAGAAAATCAAAAGATTCTTAGAAACAAATGTGAAGAAAGACATAAATTATCAAAATCTGTAGGACACAGCAAAAGCAGCACTAAGAGGAAAATTAATAGCTTTGCAATGATCTATCAGGAAGAATAAGGGGTTTACATAACTAATTTAATGTCACAGCATACAAAACTGAAAAGTGATCAACAAAATGAACCCAAAAATAGGAAGACAGATGAAATAATAAAGCTTAGATCAAAACTCAATAAATGGAAATTCCAAAACACAATCTAAAAGATCAATTAAAAAAGAGATGGTTCTTTGAAAATAAACAAGATCAATAAATCATGAGCAAAACTCACAAAGAAAGAAGAAAGAAAGAAAGAAAGAAAGAAAGAAAGAAAGAAAGAAAGAGAGAGAGAGAGAGAAAGAAAGAAAGAAAGAAAGAAAGAAAGAAAGAGAGAGAGAAAGAAAGAAAGAAAGAAAGAAAGAAAGAAAGAAAGAAAGAAAGAAAGAAAGAAAGAAAGAAAGAAAGAAAGAAAGAGAGAGAGAGAGAGAGAGAAAGAAAGAAAGAAAGAAAGAAAGAAAGAAAGAAAGAAAGAGAGAGAGAAAGAAAAAAAGAAAGAAAGAAAGAAAGAAAGAAAGAGAAAGAAAGAAAAGGAAAGAAAGAAAGAAAGAAAGAAAGAAAGAAAGAAAGAAAGAAAGAAAGAAAGAAAGAAAGAAAGAAAGAAAGAAAGAAAGAGAAAGAAAGAAAGAAAGAAAGGGAAAGAAAGAAAGAAAGAAAGAGAGAGAGAAAGAAAGAGAGAAAGAAAAGGAAAGAAAGAAAGAAAGAAAGAAAGAAAGGGAAAGAAAGAAAGAGAAAGAAAGAAAGAAAGAAAGAGAAAGAAAGAAAGAGAAAGGGAAAGAAAGAAAGGGAAAGAAAGAAAGGAAAGAAAGAAAGAAAGAAAGAAAGAAAGAAAGAAAGAAAGAAAGAAAGAAAGAAAGAAAGAAAGAAAGAAAGAAAGAAAGAAAGAAGAGGGCCGGGCGGTGGCGCTGGAGGTAAGGTGCCTGCCTTGCCTGCGCTAGCCTAGGATGGACTGCGGTTCGATCCCCTGGTGTCCCATATGGTCCCCCAAGAAGCCAGGAGCAACTTCTGAGCGCATAGCCAGGAGTAACCCCTGAGCGGCACAGGGTGTGGCCCAAAAACCAAAAAAAAAAAAAAGAAAGAAAGAAAGAAAGAAAGAAAGAAAGAAAGAAAGAAAGAAAGAAGAAAGAAAGAAAGAAAGAAAGAAAGAAAGAAAGAAAGAAAGAAAGAAAGAAAGAAAGAAAGAAAGAAAGAAAGAAAGAAAGAAAGAAAGAAAGAAAGAAAGAAAGAAAGAAAGAAAGAAAGAAAGAAAGAAAAGAAACTTCATAAACTCAATCAGAAGTGAAAACAAGTAGATTACTACCGATACTATGAAATTCAGAGTAATCAAGACTACTTTAATAAACTATGGGGCCAGAGAGATAGCATGGAGGTAGGGTGTTTGCCTTGCAGGCAGATGGATGGTGGTTCAAATCCCGGCATCCCATATGGTCACCTGAACCTGCCAGAAGTGATTTTGAGTGTAGAGCCAGGAGTAACCCCTGAGAGCTGCCCCCAAACCAAAACAAACAACAAACAAACTAACTAACAAACAAAAAAGAAACTATGCCACAAAATATGAGAATCTGGAAGAATGGATTCACTAACAAACTCAAATTTTTCCAGAGGACCTACTACCTTTTCAGGCTCTTCCAGGAAATTAAAGAAACAGAAACACTCTCAAATAGTTCGTAATGAAACTAACATCACCGTGATACCAAAAGCAGACAAAGATACTACCAAAAGGGAAAACTATAGAACAATACCCCTCATGTGTGTTAGTTTTTCTTGTCCATTAATTTATTTTATTTATTCATTAATTTGATATTATTACATACTACAAGGACCCAGAATCCATAAATGTCTTAGGAAATAAATAATTGGGTAAAATTTTTTTACCCAAGAATAATAACTCAAGGATACCGAAGTAAAAAAATTAAAATAGCAGCAAAAATAAATTAATAAGTCATAAAGTGCCTGATTCATACAAAACTGAACTGACTTCAATGCTATGGAGTAAAACTGGAAACCATTTAAAAATGTCAGGAAGATAAGATAACCAACAAATAAATTTTAATCTTAGTTGGAAAAATAAGAAAATATATATTTTAAGATATATTAAAAATAATATTAAATATATATGTATAAACACTAACAACTATCATGATAAACGGGGAAGAGGGAAATAGGAGGCTTTGGTGGTGGGAAGATTTCACTGGTGAAGGGGGTTGTTCTTTTTTATAGCTAAAACCAAACTACAAACATGTTTGTAATCATGATGCTTAAATAATGATATTATTTTAAAATAAATAAATAAATATATATTTACTATAAATAAATATATAAATATTCAGTGATACTGTTTCATAAGACAGATATAATTTCTTACTCTTGTCCCTTACTTACAGAGTAAATCACATTTAGAAACAAAGCACTGGAATTCAAATGGTTTTGCTATAATTGACACATTTTCTCCTGTTGACTTTTTTTCCCCCATAAAATCAAATGCTAAGTGAAAGAAGCATTGGTTTTCCAACAGACTGTTCGTATAAGTTGCACACTGAAAACCAGAATCAATTGTAAATCTGACAACGTAGTAGAATGTTCAGTTAACTTTAAATGCTTTTTAGAGAACACGAGGGAATTCTGAGTCGTATAATCACTTTTTCCAGAAGGCACCTGTGATTTTGCTAATTTGCCTCTGAGACATCCAAAAAGAGGAAAAGGGGAACATACGGCTCTCAATAGCTGAAGTAGGTAAACTGTTGTTTTGCACTTGTTTGATCTTTACTCATCGTTTTTCAAGAATAGCTAATTATTGGTTAACAAAAAAGATGCCTAAATTTTTCTATTTTACTTTTCCTGAATTTTCTAAGACTTGGATAATACATCAATGTACAAGGGAGTTTCAAGACAATATTTTTCCAAAGAAAGCATAAATAGTTAATATGTTAACATATGATTTGTGATGGTTCCCAGCAATACTCAGGAGGCCTGAGTTTCGCTTACTAATTGTGTTCCCCTCAAATACAATGTTTAGTCTTACCTGCTTAATATTTGTCTGCAATTAAAAATATGGAGAGCTTATAATAAAACTGAACATGATTTAATCAGAGGTTAGTAAAGTAATATTTAATTTTTTCCAATTGTTTTGTGTCATACAATTTATTTTAGACTTTAGAAATCAATATGCTAGATATAGGGCATGAAATTTTAATCAAATTATTTTCCTAATCTATATCCCTTTCCCTTTTTTTTAAACTAATTTATCACCATACAGCACCAGATTTTTATCTAGAGTGATAAGTTCCAGCTAACATTGTCATAGTGGACCCTTATTTACAGTCACTGCAATATTGGTTCTTTGTTGAAAAGTTTCTGCCAGGGACTGGTACACCTGGCCTTCATCTCTATTGTCTCTGTATATCATTGCCATACTATCTTTATTTTTTTTAATGAGTGAGATTATTCTAAGTCTATCCCTTTCCCTCAGACTCATTTCACTTAGAATAATAATCTAGAATTCCATCATAAAATAAGCAAATTTTATGATTTCATTTTTCTAACAGTTACATAGTATTTCATTGTGTATATGTACTACAGTTTTTTTTACCCACTTCTCTTTTTTGACCACTTGAAAGTTTTTCAGATTTTGACTATTGTACATAGGGCTTCATTAAACATAGGAATGCAGAGAGATTTCATCGTGGTGTTTTTTGTTTGTTTGTTTTTAGGATATACACATAGGAATGGCATTGCTGGATCATATGGGAGCTCAATTTCAAATTTTCTGAGAAACATCTATATTGTTTTTCAAAAAGGCTGGACCAGTCAGCATTTACAAGCCATGAATGAAAGTCCCTTGCTCCCAGCATCAGTGCCAACAATGGTTGTTCTTATTCATGTGATGTGTGCCAGTCTTTGTGGTGTGAGATGATACCTCATTTTTTAATATGTATCTTACTGCTGATTCATAATGTGAAACTTTTTTCATATGCCATTTGGTCATCTGTATTTCTGCCTTGAGAAAATGTCTATTTCTTTCTTTTCCCAATTTTTGGATCAGATTGGATTATTTTTTATCTTACTAAGATCTATCAGTATCCTGTATCTATTAGATATTAACCACATATCAAATGGGGATTGGGTGAGTAAGTTCTTCCATCATGTATGTAGCCTTTGTTTCCTAACCTTTTTATTCTGGTAACAATTTCCTTTGAATTACAGAAGCTTCTCAATTTAATGTAGTTCCATTTGTTCATTTTTGCTTGCACTTGCTTGAGACATGATGTTTTTCCCTGAAGATACTTCTGGTTTCAATGTCATGGAGTGTTTTATCTATGTATTTTTCTCTGTGCCTTATGGCTTCAATCTGATATCAAGGTATTTAGTCCATCTTGATTTGACCTTTGTGCATAGAAGTAAAGTGAGTTCTGAGATCACATTTTTGCATTTAGTTGATTAGTTTTCTCACCATCATTTATTGAAGAGATTTGTTTTGCTGCGCTTTATTTCTTAAATTTTACCGAACTTTAATCAATCATATACCTTGTGATGGTCTGAGACTATTCTCAAGATCTGCCTTTATTGCAATGCCATGCTGTTTTAATGACTATTGCTTTATAGTAAAGTTTAAATTTATAACAAGTGATGCCTCCCATCTTTTTTTGCAAATGACTGTTTAATTTATATTAGGAATTTTATTGTTCCAAATGAATTTCACTAGTACTTGATTCATATATTTAAAATAACGTTATGGCTATTATTATAGGGTTTGCATTAAATGTGTACAATGCTTCAAGAAATATTATCATTTTAATGATGTTCAGTCTCCTAATCGATGAGCAGTGTATATGTCTCCATATACTTCTCTCTTATTTTATTTTTTAAAGTAGTGTTCTGTAGTTTTCATTGTGCACATCATTCACCTCTAATTAAGTTGACTCGCATTATATGATTTTCTCAGCATAATTTCAAAGGAAAATTTCTTTTTCCAGTGGGAATCATGACCTGACTCTTGGTTAATTTCCCTTGATGTTCTCAATTGTTTTTTCCAGTTTCTCCTTTTTCTAATATATATATTCTACCAAACACAGGAACTATCATGCACATAATTTCTTAAAAATATCAATAGTACTCTCTGTATGTATAATATATATGACAAACTCAACACTTTTATGGCAAAAATAGTGATAAATATGAACACGAATAATTTTATTTAAATACCTGGTTAAACATGTAACAATAGTTATATAATTTTTATATGTTTACCAACAATATAAAGTTTATCTAACTAGGTTTAGACATACAATGGAAGATAAGTGGTAAAATTCTCAATCTAGAAACTTTAATAGTATATTCATAAAAATTTTTCTGTAAGTGGTCAGAACAGTATGCTGGCCTTGTGTAAGGCTGAATTTAGGTTTTATATTTTACAACCTCAATGATCCCCTAAGCACTGCCAGAATATTCCTTAGCATGAAGTCAGAATTAAACCCTGAGCACCTCCAGGTTTGGTCCAAACCCAAAGAGTAAATGAATAAAAATAAACACATATTGGCAAAAAGAACTATAGAATCATATATACACATGGTATAGTAAATGTACATAGAAAATTTATGAAAGTATACATACTCTGGCTCTTAACCTAGGACAAATAGAAGTTATTTTTTAAATTTACATATTCATTGGTTAAATGATTATGGAAAATATGTGATTGTATCATAGTAATGGAAATAGTATTATAGTAGTAATTGTCTAAAATAATAGTAGATCTAGTGGGTGTAGTTGTCTATCTTTGAACATTAAACCTTTTATAAGTAGAAACTATAGTAATAGAAAAAATGGCCAAATGTTAATAATTTTATGTTGCTGAACAAAAGTGAATGGTAAGATAAATTATTAATTACATTCTAGATTGTTAAATTTATGGAACATGTAAAAATAGTATAGATTAAAATGAATTTACTACACACAATTGTGTACATTTATTAAACAATAATTTTAATTTTAGATTTTTTTCTTCCTCAAACACCTTCTAAATGCCTAACAGAGTAAAGAAGTTAATGAGAATTTATAATTATAACTATTTTGAATTAATTTGTGACCCATGTTAGAGGACAGAATAATTTCAAGCAATCAAATTGTGTTTCCTTATCTTTAGACAACAAAAAGTCATACGGACATTTTGACTGTTCGGAATGGCAGAGTGAACTGGATATAAAAGGCTGAGTTGAAAGAAACAAGATAATCACAATAAGCTTCAGTGAATGAAAGTGGCAGAAGTTGAGGCACTAGGTTGTAACTAAACTCACATAAGCAGAGCTTGAATATTTGCTTTTAGAAATGTTACAAGCACAAGTTGATTAGATATACAATTATAATTTGAATCTTCACAAGGATAAAAGAATCAAATCAATCAGTATTGAATAAATAGTTCCCATGTGGTCTGCTAAGAAGAAATATGTTGCTGGTATTTGCCTTTAGAAAGGTTAAATATTATCTTCCTCAAATACCTTCATGAACAATAAAATTTTAATTACCAGAATTTTACTTTCTTTGGCAAAAATTTTGATTATCTATTAAGAACAAATGCTTCATTTACCCTTTATGTTTCTATTTCATGGCTGATATGAGTCTGTGTTTTCTTTCTTGTATGAAAATACTAGATGTATACAATGAAATAATTGCTTGTTTAAAGATTTCTCAGTTATCTGAGAATTTCTTACTAATTATATTTTGCTTTTGTTTTTATCATTCATTCCCTACCTTTAAAATCCCTAGAGATATAGATATCATTTATCTTAAAGAAAATTAACATCTAAATAAATCTGAGAGTTTGCCTTTGATATCAACATAGTGTTCTATGTTTGTGATTTAAACATAGTGTTTCGCTTTACTCTACCTGTCACAAAATGTGGCTGTTGTTGACTCATTTATAATTTTAATTGAGGGGCCAGATAGCACAGAGATAGGGCATTTGACTTGTATGCAGAAGAACAGTGGTTCAAATCCCGGCATTCCATATGGTCCTCCACCCTGCCGGGGTAGATTTCTGAGAGTAGTGCCAGGAGTAGTCCCTGAGCGCTGCTGGGTGTGACCCCAAAACCAAACCAAACCAAACCAAACAAAAACAAAATAAAATTTTAATCACAAAGATGAATTCTATACTTTTGCTATTTCTTTATATGCTTATGACAAAAAATAACGAAACATACCATATTTTAATGACTTTGTATTGTTTGTGTTTTATATTTTAATATATTGAGGTATAAACTTATAAGACTGTACATATTTATATGCTTTAGAGATTCAATGTCAACATACAATGTCTGCCATCAAAATCCACAACCCACAGTACACTTATCTTCTATTCCTTTTCAACATTCATCACCTCAAATCTGTAATCAAAATTGGCCTTATTAGACATTTTTCTATTTTTTGTTTTACATATGTGTAATTTTTCACATATGTGTAAAGTTAACTAGTATTTGCTTATGTTTTGCTGATTTTTTCACCTTACATGACTTATTTAATTACATGATGTCCTCAAATTTCATCCACATTATAGAATAAAAAGACAGTCTTTTCTCATACGTAAGAATATTCCATTGTGTATTATATACACAATGTATATGTATGTGTATTGTATATATACCACATATTTATTCATTCATCAGTGATTAAGTACCAGTTATGCTTATTTTGTTGGCTAATGTAAATAGTGCTATAATGTACATATGCATAAATGTATATATTATTGTAAGATGTTTTAGTGGTTTTCAGGAATTATTATTTGTTGTTTGTTCAGAGATATCTCTCTGTAGAGTTTAAGGAATCACATACTTGGGAAAGAACCCAGGCCAATCACATTCAAAGTAACCACCCTCCTTTAAGAATATACTTATCAGAGGGTGGTTACTTTAAGATTATACTTATGGGCCCAGAGAGATAGCACAGCGGTGTTTGCCTTGCAAACAGCCGATCCAGGACCAAAGGTGGTTGGTTCGAATCCCGGTGTCCCATATGGTCCCCCGTGCCTGCCAGGAGCTATTTCTGAGCAGACAGCCAGGAGTAACCCCTGAGCAATGCTGGGTGTGGCCCAAAAACAAAAAACAAAAAAACAAAAAAACAAAACAAAACAAAAAAAAAGATTATACTTATCTTTCTGGTGTTAGTGTAGTTCTTTGGGGATTTTTTTGTTTGTTTCTGGGTTACATATGGTTATGCTTATGGTTACTCCTGGCTTTGCATTAAGTAATAATTCGAAAGGGCTCCAGAAATTATAAGGGATGCTCTGAATCAAATCTAAGTCAATTTCATGCAAGCCAAGCACTTTATCCACTATACTATCACCCTGGCCCTCATAAGATTTTTTTTAATGTAGCTGAGTTTTTTTTTTAAACTTACTGTGGAAATAGTCATACTACTGCAGGAACAATTTACCTCATACACTATCAGTAAGGAATTGAACAACTAAATATTATTTTGGGTATTAAATCTACCTTATATTAAGTAACAGTCTCTGTAGTGAATGTTTTCACTCTGATTTTCTGATTCCTAATATATATGTGTATATATATATATATATACACACACATATGTATATATCTCCAATTTTCTGTAGAGCACTTATAGTTTTCTAAGATGTCCTTTAATTGCTAGACCCTGAAATAGAACTTTCAACTCACAGGACATAGGACAATCTATTGTACTATGGTTTTCCACTTTCTACTCCTCTGAATTTTTAAATCTTTTGTGCATCTTATTTTCAAAATTCTGGTGAAAAATTCCAATGTCTAATATTTGGACTACTTTTTAGAAGCTGGTTATTTTGTTGTTTCAAATTTGAACTGCCACAGCATAACAGATTATATTTTCTCTTTCTATTCCTGTAAGTTGCCTTAACCTTTTTTATCTATTCTGAAGTCTCTATCTCTCTCTTGACCTCATTTTCTTATAACAATTTATAACCATCTTAGAGGATAGAGTTAAGTAGAACACTGGAAACATTTCAGTTACATTTGTATTAAGCCATGTTAATCTTGGGAAATTTGGTATATGCAAACATAGCTTCTAAACTGTATTTAGTTTTGATGTTCTTTATGTTGTTGATAAAAATATATTTGAGTAAAAACTACACTATCATTTTTTTTTAGATTTTTTTGTGTGTGTGGTTTTTGGGTCACACCCGGTGATGGTCAGGGTTTACTTTTGGCTATGAGCTGAGAAATCGCTACTGGCTTGGAGTACCATATGAGACAAGAATCGAACTGAGGTCCGTCCTGGATCAGCTGCATGCAAGGCCAATGCCCTACTGCAGTGCTATCACTCTGGCCCCCAAAGCCTACACTATCTTAACCGAAACATGACTTAATATTCTGTATAGGATCTGAAATAAGATAAAAAATTAAGGTACTTACTTTGCATATACCCATTCCTGTTTTGAACCCTGACACTGCATATGGTCCGTAAGCACTGCAATGTATGATGCCTGAGTACAGAACAATAAGCATCAGTTGATATTTCTGCAAATAAAACAAAGCAAAATACATCTTTCACAAAAATTGACTAATTGGGCTTTGTAAGCTGCTCTCTGCTATCATATAATTTTAGTCATAGTCTCCTTGTATGCATATCAGATAATATTCTTTGTATTTGATGAGTATTTTGGTTTTAACACATGTTCTTATTCATAATTATTTATTACATTGAATTTCTCTTTTATATTATTTTGTTTGATTATTCTGACATAGAAGTCATTTGTCCCCTTAGAGTTTATGAGACATATTGTAAGGCTAGAAAGTAACATTCTGAAAATTTGTTATAGAATAGGGGTTGTATGTTAGCAATTTGCCTTGCATATGTAAGAATCAAAGTTCAATCTCAAATACCTCAAAGTAATTTGGTAACTTGTATCATTTATTTTTATATATGAAAAACTTTTGTATTTATTTTATCATAAACACACCATTTTATTATAATAATATGTATGCAACTATATGTATATGTATAATATATAGAAAAATAAGTAACTAGAATATCATTATTTGGAAATTGAATCTTCCCTTTAAATTTCAGGACTTGCTTAAATATTTTTAATATATTCTTTCTTTGTTTTGGGGACATGCCTATGGTTATTCCTGCGTTTTGCAATCAAACATGACACTTGGTGGGAGAGCCATTTGAATACTGAAGATCTCACCAGGTGAACTGCTTACAAGGTATGTGTTTTACCCATTGTGCTATTGCTCTAACTGCTCTCTTACAATTAATAAAGTATACATAAACTACCATGAGGACTCATGTCATTGAGGAAGAATGCCAATGACCTAGGAAAGAAGCACCGTTAGACCATAAAACACTTTGAAAAAGTTCAAAAGCCCACCACACCTTGCGGGTGAAGACTGAAATCCTGCATACCCAATCAGTACTAATCTCCTATTAATTCCATTTAATGGAACTCAGAATAGCAGTGTTTAGGATGTTCAATAAGTTCAGAGAAAAAAAATGGCAATACAGTCAATAAAGCACAAGAGTATATTAGAGCAGGAATGAGAAAAATACAATCAGAAATATCACAACTTAAAAACTTGGTGGCTAAATAAATATTATTTAAAGCACTCACCAGAAGTTTAAACATTGCTGAGGTCAGAATTAGTGAGCTTAAAGATGAAATGCAAAAATCTTCCAAACAACAGTAGAAGGGGAAAAAACTCAAAATAAATAAACAAAAGATGAAAAATCCTCAAATTAAATAAATATATATCAATAGATAATTGGAATAAGTTCAATAGTAATAACATAAGAATCAAAAGTCAAAGACATCACTGCTGAGGAAGTTTACATATGCATCCACATTCTAGACACCTGATGAGTAACAATGAAAAAAGACCCAAATTAAAACACATCAAGGCACACCTTAGTCAAAACTATAAAACAGTAGATAGAGACAAGATACTGAAAGCAGCAAGATCAAGAGAAAAAATTACATATCAATGAGCATCTTTAAATTTTATAGCAGATTTATCACAAGCAACCCTTCAGGCCCAAAGACAGTGGTAGGAACCATTGTAAAAAAAAACTCAATAAAATGAACACATTGCCCAGAATACCCAGCTTAAAATTCATTTAGGTTTGAAGGAACAATATACAGCTTTATGAATAAAACAGCTGTTCAGGAACTTCATAAACTCAAAAGAGAAGAACTAAAGGGACTTTAAGACAAAATGAACTCTACAGTCACATCAGATTTCTTAAGAAAGATATCAAAAAAGTTATGGCAGTAATCTCTATCAATGTCAATGAAATACATATAACAATTAAGAAACAGTGGCAAAATTTATCTGAAAAATGAATCCAACTTTGTGCCTGTAAGATACACATTTTAATTAGAGAAAAGACAAACTCAAACTCAAAGTTTGGAAGACAATTCTTTAAACAAACAACTCCTGAAAAGTAATTCAAGTGACATTTAATATCAATTTATATGTATTTCAGAATTAAAATGTTTATAAGATAGAGCTTCATTACTAATAAGCAGGAGATATGCACACATAGAAGAAATCATACTACTAAATATAAATGTACCCAATAAAGGACTAAGAAAATATTTAAAACCGCTAATAGAAATATTCAGAAAAGTTGCTGGCTACAACATTTAATGCAAAGTCTATTGCTTCTCTATACACAGATAATATAAAAGAGTCATTAAAAAATCTTAATCCATAATTATGCCTCAGAAATCAAGTACATTGTAATCAACTTACATAAAGAGGTAAAAAGTCTATACAAAAACACTACAAAATGTTTTTTTGGGTTAGAGTGATAGCACAGAGTTAGGGCATTTGCCTTGCATATGACGACCTGGAACAGACCCCGGTTTAATCCATGGCATTCCATATGATCCCCATCGCTTGCCAGGAGCGATTTTTGAGAGCAGAGTCAAGAGTAATGACTGAGAGCCTCTAGCTGTGGCCCAAAAACCAAAAAAAAAAAAAAAAAAAAAAAAAGAGAACAAAATGAAATGACAGCACTTCCCTTGCTCATAAATTAGGAGGATACACATTATTAAAATGGCAATACTCTCCAAATCATTGTACATAATCAATGCAATCTTTATAAATTTATAAATGACATATTTCAAAGCATAGATCAGAAAACTGTATTATAAAGTGGTAGCATTATAACACCATGGTATTGGAATAAAGGCAGATGCTCATTTCAATGGAATATACTTGAATATCCTCAGTAATTTCCCTGATAGTCAATAGATTGTTATGCACATAGAGAACATTTAGAAAGAACTCTCCATGACATTAAAGTTGAAGGCTTTTAGTTTTCATTTTAAATATTTACATTATTTTTTTTTTATCTATTTCAGTTGTTTTCCATGTATATATATTGGAAAGGCTATAATCTGCTAAAGTATGTAAATGTATGATAATACAGGGGTTCAATGCTAGAATTGGTTGTGATTCTCAACACTATGGGGCCTTCATGAAACACTGCCAATGTAGCTCACAAAGTGATGACCTAGAGGATTTAGAGCACAGGTAAACTTTTTAGTCCTCGATAGCTCAGGGACTATAGAACCACTAGGAATTGCCTCTGGCTTTTTCAGTATGAAGTGTGGTGCTACCCACAAAATAAATTTAATTATAAAGTTGAAGTTTCATCAGAATTTATACCTTTCATTTCTTCAGATTAAATGTATTTTACTTCCATCTTAAAATTGTACAGACTCTTGAGAGAGATAAATCTAAGAATTTATGGTTCATTAGAAGATATTTTGGACTAAGGTTAAATAAACAGAAGGAATCTTAAATAGCCAAGGAAAGTTCTTGAGGCTTTTATGTGTTGGAAAACAAAAATGTTTACAGAGTATAATGGGAAAACAGAGCTTTGGGGACAGAAACACTGTGATAGTAATTGCATTAGTAATCAGAGTATGGAAAGCAGGAAAGCAATCAGGTTTATAAAAGAGAGTTTGAGATAATAGGAGACAAGGGATTAGGCAGAAGAGATTAGAGAAGAGTGTTATAACCTCAGTCTTTTACTGAAAAAAAAAAAAAGTACTGAATTGAGACCACATCCCCAGATGCATGTCATCAGTAAATAATTAAATAAAATATAATTTGGAGTATAAATATAAATCATACTTACTAAATGCTAATGAACTAATTTAATTAAATATAAATATAAAGATACTGACCATCATTTAGCCAAAGTTGAAATTTCCAATTATCACAGGAGCTGCTAAATTCCATGAATTATAGAACAAACTACAAGAATATTTCAGAGACTGGTATTTGGAAAAATATAAGAAAAACCCATGAAAAATATTCCTAAATCCATTCCATTGTTTTTGACCCAATAAAAAGATATGTTACATATCTAAAGTTTCAGTACACTTTATTTCAAATGGGAATAATATTTAAAATTCAAAATATACTTATATTCTCACATAACTATTTTAGTTTAACTAGTTTTATAATGTGAATTTTTTCTTTTTCTACTATAACTGTGCTGTTATAAAATAGACATAAAAACTGACAAAACTCTTTTTTTTGTAGTAAACGACTTCTCTAGGCTTTCAGCGGGTCACTTCTAACAATGATAGACTGCATGATAATGGATTGGTATTGGAGAAGGTGGCAGGTTTTAAACTACCACTAATCTTACTAGATTTTGGTGTGAAAGGATATAGTTTATGGTGTGAAAGGATACACACACACACACACACACACACACACACATATATATATATATATATATATATATATATATAATCTCAGGAATTTTACCAGGTATTTGAGGTCAAATTTTATATAACCAAAATAGAACCTTCTGTTTATTTGCCACTCATCTACAAAAGTATGGTGTAAGGAGCCAGAGAGATAGCACAGCAACATTTGCCTTGCTAGCAACTGACCCAGGACCTAAGGTGGTTGGTTCGAATTCCGGCGTCCCATATGGTCTCCGTGCCTGCCAGGATCATTTCTGAACAGATAGCCAGGAGTAACTCCTGAGTGCCACTGGGTGTGGTCCAAAAAACAAAAAAAAAGTATGGTGTATTAAAAATTTAACAACACACACATATAAACTATAGCCTCACCAAAAATGTGAAGAGCTGAACAAAATTTCATTAAAGAATATATACAAATGGCCAGTGGGTAGAAGGAAAAGTATTCTTCATTATTTGTGGTCAGAGAAGTGCCTATTACTACAATTAAATATCACTTTCCACTAGTGAACAGAGAGAACACAAACAACCAGTTCAGGTGTGGATATGTGGTAAAATGAACACTCATCCACTGTATGTGAGAATGACCACTGGCTCAGCCTCCGTGGAAACAGAATGAAGTTTTCTAAAACATTAAATGTTGACTTTCCATTTAACATAACTTTAGCCCTTTTTTGGTATCTAACCCAAGGGTTCAAAACACTAGTGTTGGAGCATACATATGCAATTCTATATTCTTTTTCGTTATTTATTTATTTATTTATTTATTTATTTATTTATTTATTTTGGTTTGGTTTATTTGATTTTTGGTTTTATTGTTTTGGGGTCACACCCAGCAGTGTTCAGGGGTTACTCCTGGCTCTGCTCAGAAATCGCTCATGGCAGGCTCCGGGGACCATATGGGATGCCGGGATTTGAATTGATGACCTTCTGCATTCTATGTTCTTTTTCAATTTAGCCTATTGTATTCAAGATCAAAAAATTTATGTATGACACACTGATTTAAATACATAATATAATTTTATTCTATTATAGATAATTTAAAGTCATGCATTTCACCATTACAATGAACAGACTGGACATTCATACTGCATTACGTGAGAAGGAGAAAAACAAATTCAGAAAATTTCTCTTTTTTGTGGTATACAAAGAGACATAGTAAAGTGATAAGAAGTGGTCACTGGCAATAGAAACATAGAATTAACGCACAAAATATATTTTATTAATGAGAATTTTACCTTTGAGAATTATACACTATAGATTTTGACATCCTGGCATGGGTTTAAAACATTGCATACATAAAATAACATGCTATATTTAATTACAAATAACATTACATATTAATCGCACAATAAAAACTAGAAAAATAATTGTAGCAAAATAATGAATTTATAAAATATATTTCATTTGTTATGAATAAATTCAATTAATATTTTTATAAATTAATTAAAAAGTGAGGTGCATTAAACTGAATTTCAGTGCTATACTTAGTGTCTATGTCAGTATTTAGGACTAACAGCTTACCTACCACATAATATTTTACCAATCATAGATAACCATCACTAGTCTAAAGTTTAATTAGCTTGTGGCTCAGTGTCCCATCTGAGTCCAGAGACTAAATATTGCATCTAGAACGTTTCATCAAAAGGTAAAGATTACTTTCTCTCACTGGGGATGTCTTAACATAAACATTTTTTTGAAAATCATATTCAATTATTTCGACAAAAATATTTAAATAACAATAAAAAAAGTGTAAGTGGTTTGGGAGAGAAGTGCTCCCATCAGATTGAGTAGAGATATACTTTAGATTAGGGTCGTTCTCCAAAGTTGAATGAGAAATATTTGGTGAATTAGTCAAAATAATTCTTAAATAATGTTATTTATTTGGTGAAAGACTATTTAAAGCATGTATATATATATATATATATATATATATATATATATATATATATATATATATATATATATATATATATATATATATTAGTTTTTGGACCACACCCAGTGACGCTCAGAGGCTAGTCCTGGCTATGTGCTTAGAAATTGCTTCTGGCTTGGGGGATTATATGGGAGGCTGGGGACTGAACCACCTTCTGTCCTGGGTCAGCCATGTGCAAGGTTAATTAATGCCTTACTGCTGTGCCACTGCTCCTGCTCCATATAATACCCATACAATATATATACCAAATATATCAATTAATCAGTGTAATGATTCCAAGAATAACTCCCATGACTAGGTGAATGAAAGCATATAGTTGAACATTTTAACTATGTCACCATGCACATGCCCTAGATAGTTAAGATAGTTCTTGGACTGATCCATTACTTTTCCCTTCATGTAGAGATTTTGTCCCTGACTTCAACCACAGATAAATATCACAAATAAGATTTTTCTTTCATAGATCAGAAATGAAATCACAAAAAATATTGAAGCATTTTCAGAACTACAAGAACTGTAAATGTTAATAGAGTTCCTTATTGATGAAGAAATCCCTGATGAACAGAAACAACATCAATAATTCTAAGAAGCAAGTCACTTAAGGTAACTTCTAATGCACATACATAAAAATTTTTCTGACATCCACTATCCATTGTAATGCAACTTTCTTCATTACTATAGCAGATGTTCTAAAAAATATCATTAAAAATCATCATTACTGAATTCTGTGTTCCCATTGTTCCTATTTTATTATTCTTAAATATTACACTAATATATAAGTATGTAGTACAGAAATAATGTAAGCTTATTTATTTATTTTTACTTTGGGGATGTACCTAGCTGTGCTCAGGGAATACTTCTAACTTTGTTCTCAGATATCACTCATGGCAGTGTTCAGGGTTACATGCAGTATTAAGGATTAAACTAGATTTGCCACATGCAAGGCAAGTACAAAAGTTTCTATCCAACTCATTGGTGCAGAAAATGTTCTGAAATATCTAAATTACATAATTTGAATTTATCATTGTGATCCTATTTAATGTAAGGCAGATAGAGATCTCATTTTTATTTTATAGCTTCAGAAGTTACAACTAAGAACCTTGCCTATGTCACATTTTATGAAAAGTTTCCAGATAAAAACTTAGCTTAGTTTTTATGTTTATTTTTGAAGATAAAAAAAAATAAAGTGGATGGAAAGGGTTGGAAATAAAGCAGAACATAGGCAGAGCTTAAAGCTGACCTTCTAGGGGATTGAGTATTGGGGTAATGTATGGAAACTTTGACATCTATCACGAAGGAAATATTAGCCACTATGTTCAGCAGTAGTTCTGTGTATATATTTTGAAAGCATATTTAATATTTATTAAAGACCAAAAGCTTTACAGACTTCAGGAGAATCATTGAAGGAAATAGCAATGAATATTTGAAAATATAATGAATATTTGGCTAGTGAAACAGATGATGAAAAAGAAAGCATGTTTTCCTTAAAACCCATAGATGAGTGAGACCATTCTGCGTTTTTCTCTCTCTCTCTGACTTATTTCACTCAGCATAATAGATTCCGTGTACATCCATGTATAGGAAAATTTCATGACTTCATCTCTCCTGACAGCTGCATAATATTCCATTGTGTATATGTAGAAAGACATTCTTGTATTAATAATTTTCAGACACAAAAGAGAAAAGAGCTGGAAGTTCCAGCTCACCTCAGGAAGCTCACCACAAAGAGTGATGAGTTTAGTTAGATAAATAACTACATTTTGAACTGTCTTAATAATGAGAATGTATGAGGGAAATTGAGAGCCTGTTTAGAGTACAGGCGGGGGTCGGTGGGGAGGAGGGAGACTTGGGACATTGGTGATGGGAATGTTGCACTGGTGATGGGTGGTGTTCTTTATATGACTGAAACCCAAACACAATCATGTATGTAATCAAGGTGTTTAAATAAAAAAAAATTAAAAAAAAGAAAAAAAAAAGAATACTTCACCCAACTTAACTGGCATTCAGATTTGAAGGAATACACACCTTCACAGATAAATAACAGATCAGGAACTTCACAGACTCAAAATAACAATTAAGAGCACTAAAGATAAGATGAATCTCACAAATACACCAAACTTCTACGGAAAATATGAAACAAAATTCCATGGCAATAATCTCTCTCAATGTCAATGTAATAAGTGAATATTAAGATTCACAGAGTGGCAGGATAGATTAGAAAGTTGAACCAAACTTTTTGTTACCTACAAGAAACACATTTGAACAGATAAAACATAGACATATTCAAAGTCAAATGTTGGAAACATTATTCAAGCAAACAATTCCCTAAAAAATTCCAGAGTGGTTATACTAATATGACACAGTCTTCAGACTCAAAAAAGTTATGAGAAACAGGAAAGGTCGTTTCTTAATAACCAAGGAGGCATATACACCATGAAGAAGAAGTCACAATCCTAAGCATATATTCACTTAACAAGGGACCAGCAAAATACTCAAAACAATTGCTAGTAGACTTAAAAGGCATCATTGACAATAACACAATAGTAGTAGGATATCTCAATACCATTTTGTCATTTCCCTATAGATAAACTAGACTAAAGCTCACTAAGGAAATTCTTATTTTGAAAGAAGAAATGGAAATGGAAGAGGGGCACAGTACATATACACATATATAACATGTATATGTGTATATAATACATGATATATATGTGTAATACAATATATAATACTATAATATAACTATATAATATAATAATATACACAATACTATAACATATAGCATTGTATTAGATATATAATTTGACTTTTAATCCTCAAATATAAATTAAATATACTTCTCTAATACACATGGGACATTCTCCAGGATAGTCCATGAGCTGGGACACAAAACATGCCTCCACAAAAGTTGGAAATTATAACAACTAACTTCTCACATCATAAAGCATTGAAAATGTTAATCACAAACATATATGGATAAATATTGCAAACATTTTCTATATTGGTACCAGGAATCAGACTTTTACCAGAAAAGGCCCTAATGCTGCCCTGGCATTGACTTATTCCAGAGTAGGTTTATTAAAAAAAAAAAAAGAAAAAGAAAGCATGAAGAAAAATATTAAAGGAAATATTTTATGGTTCTATAGTCATTTCATAGTTCTATATAGTTGTACAGTGGGCTTTATTCTTTATGGAAATTTGAAAATCTGTCCACTTCTGAGAATATTGATCAATTACATTGATCAATTTCAATGTCTGAAAACACATTATGCAAATTAACACCACCATAATGTACAATTAGCTGAGTATAGATTTATATTTAGACATTCTTATAGACTTTAGAGTTCATAAAAGATGGTGACAGTGGTGTTAGATCCCAATTTCACAACCTCAGTAGAGTGAAAGGAGTCTGCTGAAGTGACTACACTGAGACTACTCTATTATCAGGGGAGAAGGAATATTTAAACAATTACACATCTAGCAGGATTTACCTTCCTGGGAAGATTGAACAAGGGAAGGGAATGTTTTTACTGGTCAAGTGTATGTGCAGCATATAACATCTATGAATGTGACCTATATTACTGGGTGAACGTGACCTAAGTGACTGGGGTAAGCTCAGGGAGTAGACTCCCTTGCGACATAACAGATGCATGCTCTAACATGCCTTCATCTCTCTCTCCCCTGTTAGAGGTGGCTCTAGCTCATTCTAAGAGGTGCCTCCATTCAGGGACTCCGTTTAATTGGCAGCAGAGTCTGCCCTGCTAGAGTGCCATTCTCAATGGGGTCCAAACCTGTCTCTGAAGGTTCTTGTCTACTAGTGTTTCTTTTTTGTTTTTGTTAGTTTGTTTCTTTGTTTTGTTTTTGTTTAGGGACCACACCAGTGATGCTCAGGGGTTATTCCTGACCCCACTAATTATGTTTCTTAAATATAGTTTTGTGTCATTTCAAATAACTGTGATTTAATCTCTTGTTTTCATTCTAGATGCCTTTGTAATCTATTTTTGCCTAATTTCTATGATGAAGATTTCCAATATTATGTTGAATTAATAGTGAGGAGAATAAATACTTCTGTCTCTTACCTGATCTTAGTAATTTTCATGATTGTGTATGATGTTAGTGGTTGGTGTGCAAAGAGTGTCTTAAAATTAGCATCATTTTGAAACAATTTGCTATAAAAAAACAAAACCATCATTCTTTTTTTTTTTTTTTTTTTTTGGTTTTTGGGTCACACCAGGCATTGCTCAGGGGTTACTCCTGGCTGCCTGCTCAGAAATAGCTCCTGGCAGGCACGGGGGACCATATGGGACACCGGGATTCGAACCAACCACCTTTGGTCCTGGATCGACTGTTTGCAAGGCAAACACCACTGTGCTATCTCTCCGGGCCCAAAACCATCATTCTTGAGAGCACATGCTATCATAGATTATATACCCATTATACATAGCAAAATGTTAGTAATATAAATGGAAGGCAAAGAATATTTCAGTTATAAGAACACACATATAAATGTATAATTATACATAACTTTAAATATATAATATTTAATTAATATTTAAATATGAATATATAATTATATATAACTCAGTCATTGGAAAAAATAACCTATCTCATGATTAATATATTTCCAGAAGAAAATCTGACAACATTTAAAGATCCTAATGTAAAACTAGACATGATATATACTCAACTAGTAATAGTTAGACATAAGTGAACTGATGAAGTTGCCAATTTTCTCTAACAAATTTATTTAAACAATAGTCATAATAAATTTTAAAGGAACTGCATATAATCTATTTGTACCGAATCAGAATGATATACAAAATTTGAAAAAAACTGACTCAATATAAAAATACTAATGTCCTCCAAACTTATAAGCAATATCTAGCAGTCTATATATAATGTATACATACAATTTGTAAGCTTTATATTTTAGTTACTAATTTATTTTATATATTCTTTTAGGTTTCAGGAATTTATAAAATTTTTGTACTTATTTTATCTGTGTAACTTCTTATAATTTATATATTTAGTATATTCTTATAATTTATATAATTTAGTATATTCTTATAATTTGTATATTTAGTATATTTAGTTGTAGTAATGCCACTGTAAGTACAGATAATTCAATACTTTTAAACTTTATTTTGACTCAAGAAATTAAAGATCTATATTATTCATCCAAAGAAGAGCAAGATTTTTTCATATGTCTTTACCCATTTATTTTGTTGTCATTTATTTTTCTGAATTGTAAATAGGTTTCTAAATATCAGAGTCAAGGACATCCTTCCTGTTAACATAGTCAACACAGCAGATTTTATTTTAAATAAAATTTACCAAAAACTTGGTGTCAATGCAACATTTGAGATGGAACTTTTTGTGATCCTTTTATAAATAGGTCAGCATGTTAAGAGTTAGTGGCGGTTCATTTTTAAGAAAAGAAAAGGCACTTAATCCTTTAAATATTGGATGTGTACCTGTATAAAGATTCATACTGTAACAGAATATTTGGACAAACAATGTAATATTAGGTAATATTTTCAAATTAGAAGATGCCTATTTATCCAGTAACATATACTCTAGAAAAGTTTTTTCTCCATAGTAACATAGATGGGGAGGGGTTTAAAATCATAAAAATAAAAATTAAAAAACCCAATCAATACCATCCGATGAGTACTCAAATTATCCAGTAAAATATAACAAAATTTGGTTGTCAGCCGGGAAGATTTTTTACACTCCACAGTAACCAATGAGGAATCAGATCAGGGTCTTTTTTGTTGTGAAATGAAATGCTTATTCTGACCTATTTGAGTATCTTGCTTACCAGAAACCCAATCTTGTAAGATGTCCAATAAACATCTTTCTTTATCTTTGCTTTGTGTCTCAGTATACAATCTTTAAAATTTTGGATCTATGGGTGTTTCTCCCAAGATACGATATCCTAAACATTTATTCATGCTAGAATAATGAACACAAGTATTAATTACTAAAGCATAGACTATAAAGTTTGATAATGATTAATAAGAGTGAATAAAAATGTCACAATGTATATGGTGTTGAAAAATTAGATATGCATATACCTAGGTACATAGACATATTACTACATATATCATATGTATTAAATGTGTATATTATCTAGAGGAGATATGTACATATATACCTAAAATATACATGTATACATTTATGTATATGTATATACATACTCACATCAATATAAGTATACCACGAAAATTTATAATTATGAAACTTCAGTTCCACTGTTTCTCAATGAAAAGATAAATAATGGTTGAGAAAACATTCTTTTTTTTTTCTGCCCACACTTTATTTATTCTCTGTTTAATATATATTAAATATTGAGTAATCAGGTAACTAGCAAACCGGTCTTTGCCTTTCACTGATAAGCCTCAACAGCTGTTTCCACCTATCATTCATCTTCATTCTTAAAGATATTTATCTACATATTTTTTAAGAATGTTCTATAGAAAAGATAACATAGTATTACATTTTTAGGAATAGCAGCTAATAGAATGTTATGAAGAAATGTAAGAATGAAGAAAGGTCTTTGGCTGACCTCCTGAATCATACTTCAGTGTATTATGAGAAGATCTTCCAGAGCTTGCTAATTATCCAACCTCCCGTTTATCTAGGCTGCTGAGAGTAGAACAAGATCATGTCATCTGTTTCTACCCAAAAGAACTTGTTGGTTTTAAAAGTATTGAATTAAATTTCTTATTTCTTTGAGGCAAAATGGAAACATGTTTAAAATGGTGTTATACTGTTGTGGTTTTTATACAGCAATTTTTTTTACTGTTTTTTTTTTTTTCGTTTTGGGCCACACCTGGTGATGCTCAGGGGTTACTCCTGGCTATGTACCCAGAAATCCCTCCTAGCATGGGGGACCACCTAGGATGCTGGGGGATCGAACTGCAGTCCGCCCTAGGCTAGCGCAGGCAAGGCAGATGCCTCATTGCTTGCACCACTGCTCCAACTTCTATACAGGAATTTTTAAATGAATTTTTGTGGATATGCAGCTTTATTAAATAACTAAAGTGCCAGAACTCACTCCCCCCCCCCGCCCCCCATAAAGGTCTGGTGATATCAGCCCATATACCGGCATACCTGGCTTTTGGCCAGATTGGTGTCTCTGCAGAGCTCTTCAGTGCCATTGGTGAAGTAACATTTATGGATTGTAGGTGAAGCTGCTGTGAGTTCAGCAGGTCAGGGACTTAGCCTAGTCTCTTCTCCTGAGATTGTGAGCTAAACTATATGGCTTGTATAGCCATATATATATATATATATATATATATATATATATATATATATATATATATATATATATATATATATATATATTGGCTTTTGAGTCACACCCGGCAGCGCTCAGGGGTTCCTCCTGGCTTTACGCTCAGAAATCGCTCCTGGCAGGCTCGGGTGACCATATGGGATGCCAGGATTCGAACCGCTGTCCTCTGCATGCAAGGCAAATGCCTTACCTCCATGCTATCTCTCCAGCCCCATAACCATAATTTTTGACGACTTGGTTTACATCTATTTTGAGAATAGTGTTACTCTATGGAGCAGACATGGTGACTACACTTAAAGAATAATAAAGCTTAATCAAATTAACAAAAGTTAATATTTTAATAAAAGTTAAGAAGGAGGGTCAGGCTGATAGATAATGTTTTTATTTAATGGTTATTTTGAATCTCACCTGCATGAGATGTACTAGTTATAGAAATCATGGAAATAGCTAAGGGTTAAGAGATAAATACATAAAACGAGCATAGAAGAAGGAAATTTCTTTTGGACCCAAACAGAGGACAGGGAAATCAATTTTCAGACATGTGCACTTTATTATAGAACAATGGAAAGCCAAGGGGACAAAGAACATGGTACAGTGAGCCTTACCAGGCAGGCTACGGAGTCCCTGCAAAAGAACAACAGAACATTACTTTACCAACAGAGCAATACTTTACCTCAGTGCATAAAGACAGTTGAGAGCATTGAACCTGTATGTAGACAGAGGGACAGAACTGTTGTTGATAAAGGAGTGTTTGCCAGGGAAATGGCATGGGACCTGGAATAGGATAATTTGTCCTCAGATAGTCATACTGTTTTGAGGTTTCTAAATTAATGGTAAAATAGCAGTTTTATTTGTTGTACATACTTTACATATTGTAGTTAGCACCTTGTTAAAAAGCTAAATGTAACTTTACAAACTAAACTATCATATTTGAAAATAATAATGACTTATATACTAAGGAAGTAAAACAAATACAAAAAGTGTTAACATCTTTCTCTTCTTGATATTTACATATTATATTCTATATATTTAATATATAATATATTATATATCTATATTATATATACCTATATATTTAAATATATAATAGATACATATATAAATAAAATAAAGACAAACCAAATGAATAGTAATAAATGTACATGAATTAACAGTGAATTAACCAAGAACATATAGCAGCATTTTTAAAACATCAGTTTTCTGAATCTCTTGTAGCTAACTTGAAATTACTATTCTACTCATTTTATGTTGTTTTTTTCAGACATACCTTTTTGCTCCAAATTTTATGATTTGACATTTACTTTTTCTTTATCATGCTTTTATCTACAAAAGCTCCTTATACCTTCAAGTTTTCTCAGCCTAGAATATTGTAAGTCCTTAACATATATTGTTTGTTTCAGTGAACAAATAAGTGTGTCATTCAACTCATAAATGCATTTCTGAATTATGGGTAGAAAAGCAGGAAGAACATTTAGCAAATGAGAGATGAGGCATTCGGAATAAGAAAAAATTGAATCATTTTATATCAACACTGTATTCAAGTCACAGCAAAAAATATTAATTGTATTTTGAAGAAGCATAAGAAATGAAAACGAACAAGCAAACAAACAAAAAGCCCCAGCTGGACAGAGATAATGAAGAAACCTGTAAAAATAGTTTAAAATAAAATAAATATATGAACATATTTAAAACATCACTTCCATCATTAAATATTATATGAAGAAAAATGAAAACCATGTTACTTTAAGAACTTTTAAATAAAATACTCATTTTTTTACATTTAAAGAGTAAATTCAATGTGAGCATTTTATTAACTTTTAGTATTTTGATGACTCCTATGTGGCAGTGTCCTTAATGTTTTCTGATGATATATATGTATAGTTGTGTATATTTATATATTTATATATTTACACCCACCATCAACACACAGGCTGACATACACCCATAAATCCCATTAAATGAGGGTAATGATTGATAGTTACGCATTTACAATCGATTGCTTTAATACCTGCTCATAATCCTACAATATTAAAAAAATCGCTTAACATTTACTCTTGATGTTCTTTAAAAAGCAAATATAGTTTTTCCCTTAATAAAAGGCTGAGTACTAAAGATTTAGATAAACTACACTGACTGCTGCCAGTGGTGTCCCCTGCAGTGAATTAAAAATTACATTTAACATGAAAACAAGGAACAGATGTTATTTTTACAGTCATTGTTCAAAAGACTAGCAAACTGCATTTTCCCCAGTGCTGCTTTGACTTCTTATAGAGAACATAACTTATTACTTAGATATTCATGTATCTATGAAAGAGTGACTTCTTATAGAGAACATAACTTATTACTTAGATATTCATGTATCTATGAAAGAGTGGAGAGCATGGCAATGGGGATGATAATTCATCTCATAACCATACACTAAGCTATCTTTCTAAAGTTGGTAACAATGCAACAATATACTAAAAGTCATTTTATACATAAGAACTCTGTACTAGCAAAGATCTTTTTATCTGATACTGGCACGGAGCCATGGAAATTGACAAACCATATTAGCAAAAAGATAAGAAGCATTGCCTGCTTTTACATTTCATTACCCTCCATTTAGGATAAGCAATGAGAGTAAAGATTTTTGGTGAAACTCAGGGTTTCAGGTTTAATAGACATGATATTAAGGAGCCAACTCACTGTGAAGTGTCTTTTCTTTTTCATATATGAATATGTATCTTCCTACTTTATATCCACTGCTACAAGTTGGTTGTACAAGACCATAATGTCCTACATGGTCTTTTGGCTGGCCACTGCCTATCCTGACACTTGAACCATTTCATTATCTTGTTAACATTACCCATTAAAGTGATTGGTCTTTCTTTTAATAATATGCCAGGCCCTTTCCCGTATCAGTCTTGCTACTTATATAATTTATCCATTTGGAATGTCCTTCATCTATTCTCCACGATAATTTCCTTGTTTGCACAGTTTAAAAAAGGGATTTTATTTAAATGTCATTATCCATATCCAGTCTTTGCTGATACTTTAAGACATTTCACTTCCAACCCAATGTTTTGTTTTTAATTTTGAAAACCATTTATTTTATGGATTGAAATTATAGTTTTTTTTACTTATAATAAATATATTTTGGGGGGCCACACACCGTGAAGCTCGGGATTATTTCTGGCTCTGTGCTCAGACATCGCTCCTGACTTGGGAGACTATTGGGACTCTGGGGATCGAACAGTGTCCATCCTAGATCAGCCAAGTGCAAAGCAAATGCCCTACTGCTGCACTATCGCTCTGGATCCCGTATACTTATAGTATTTCTATATTCTTTGTTACCATATTGTCAACAGTATTCAACTCTAGTCCAACGAGTCCATAACCCTTACCTTGGCATTCTTTGTTTATCGATTTGGTAACTGATCCACTATTGGTTTCATTGTGTATGGCCTTTGCCTTCCTTCTTTTTTTGCAGAAATTACTGAGATCATTTGGTATTAGCCTTTTGCTTTCTGACACACTTCATGTAATATGAAGTATTCCAAATCTTTAAGTTGAAAAAACTATAGATTTTATTGTTTTCATAGATGAACATAATTTCCTGGTGGATATATGCCACTATTTCTTTATTAACTTGTAAAATGGATACTTGTCTTGTTTCCAGATCTTATTTAATCTAATTATTTCTGCAAAAAACATAGCCTGCATATGTTCTTTTGAATTAAATCTTTACTGTTCTTGGAGTAGATGCCCAAAATTTAATTTCTGAATCATTTAATTTCAGGATGATTTATGATTTCTGTAAAACACTAAAATAACTCTGATAAATGGCATTGAAGGATTCTCATAAATATGTTATGATCTAAATAGCACATTTACTAAATATCTATTCTAATTAGCTTTAAGAAAAATTAACATACATGGAGAAATAATATATTTGAGTTTAAGGATTAAGAGATGAAACATTAGGGGCCAGAGAGATGGTGCCGTGGTAGGGTGTTTGCCTTGATTAAGGCTGACCCAGGACTTACCATTGCTCAATTCCTAGAATCCCATATAGTCACCCAAGCCAGGAGAGATTTTTAAGTGCATAGCCAGGAGTAACCCCTGAGCATCACCAGATGTGGACCAAAATTAAAAAAAAAAAGAAATCCAAAATTATATGTATATATATTAATTGATAAATAGGGACTTATTTACTGAATATAAATTTTCTCCAATAATAAGTTAGATGAAAAGTAAATCAATTAGCTAAATAATAAGACAAAATTGTACAATAAAAATAACATGTACACAATCTTTAGCCACTGAAATGTCAATTATAATTTGCTTCTTATTAGATAATTTCAGGTTTTATTTTCTCTATTATAAATTTTGCATAAGAAGATATCAATTTGTAGTAAAGTTTAAAGTTGATGAAAGTAATTTCTCCCATATTCTTTTTCCCAATGATTGCTTTAGCTATTCTAGGGTGTTTATTGTGCCAAATGAATTTCAAAAGTGCCTGATCCACTTCTTTGAAGAATGTCATGGGTATCTTTAGAGGGATCGCATTAAATCTGTGCAATGCTTTGGGAAGTATTGACATGTAATGATGTTAATCCTGCAAATCCATGAGCAGGGTATGTGTTTCCATTTCCACATGTCCTCTATTATTATTTGGAGCAGAGTTTTATAGTTTTCTTTGATCAGTGGAATAGGCTTGACTACTCTGAGAATGTTCCACAGACATACAATCACCTAATTTTTGATAAAGGAGCAAGAAATCCTAAATGGAGCAAAGAAAGCCTCTTCAACAAGTGGTATTGGCACAACTGGCTAGCCACTTGCAAAAAATTGAACTTAGACCCCCAGTTAACTTCATGTACGAAGGCAAAATACAAATGGATTAAAGACCTCGAGATCAGACCCGAAACCATAAGATATATAGAACAACACGTAGGCAAAACACTCCAGGACATTGAGACTACAGGCATATTCAAGGAGGAAACTGCACTCTCCAAGCAAGTGAAAGCAGAGATTAACATATGGGAATATATTAAACTGAGAAGCCTCTGCTCCTCAAAGGAAATAGTGCCCAGGATACAAGAGCCACCCACTGAGTGGAAGAAACTATTCACTCAATACCCATCAGATAAGGGGCTAATCTCCAAAATATACATGGCACTGACAGAACTTTACAAGAAAAAAACATCTAATCCCATCAAAAAATGGGGAGAAGAAATGAACAGACACTTTGACAAAGAAGAAATACAAATGGCCAAAAGACACATGAAAAAATGCTCCACATCACTAATCATCAGGGAGATGCAAATCAAAACAACTATGAGGTACCACCTCACACCACAGAGATTGGCACACATCACAAAGAATGAGAACAAACAGTGTTGGTGGGATGTGGAGAGAAAGGAACTCTTATCCACTGCTGGTGAGAATGCCGTCTACCTTTATGGAAAGCAATATGGAGATTCCTCTAAACTCTGGAAATCGAGCTCCCATATGACCCAGCTATACCACTCCTAGGAATATACCCTAGGAACACAAAAATACAATACAAAAATCCCTTCCTTACACCTATATCCATTGCAGGACTATTTACCATAGCAAGACTCTGGAAACAACCAAGATGCTCTTCAACAGAGGAATGGCTAAAGATACTGTGGTACATATACACAATGGAATATTATGCAGCTGTCAGGAGAGATAAAGTCATGAAATTTTCCTATACATGGATGCACATGGAATCTATTATGCTGAGTGAAATAAGTCTGAGAGAGTGAGAAAGACGCAGAATGGTCTCACTCATCTATGGGTTAAGAAAAATGAAAGACATTCTTGCAATAATAATTTTCAGACACAAAAGAGAGAAGGGCTGGAAGTTACAGCTCACCTCATGAAGCTCACCACAAACAGGGATGAGTTTTGTTAGAGAAATAACTACATTTCGAACTATCCTAATAATGAGAATGTATGAAGAAAATAGAAAGCCTGTCTAGAGTACAGGCGGGGGTTGGGTGGGGAGCAGGGAGACTTGGGATATTGGTGATGGGAATGTTGCACTGGAGATGGGTGGTGTTCTTTACATGACTGAAACCCAAACAACACAATCATGTATGTAATCAAGGTGTTTAAATAAAAATATATTTTAAAAAAGAATATATTAATTTATGGCTGTGAGGAGACTAAAATAACTTTGATTTTCTTTCTTTTATTTGATTATAAATATCTACAGTATCACCTACTGGTTGATAGTCCTTTCATTTTCTTTAGATATTTTCTTTTGTTTGGAATTTCTGTCCTTCATGTTCTTCCTCTTATTTTAGCCAAATATCTTTCAAAGAACAGAATGATTTATTTTTTAAAACAAAGAAATAAGAATCTACAATTTCAAGAACATATTATGTAATATTTAATAGGTAGGAATGTAGCTAAAAGTTCAATATTACTATGAGATATGACTATGAGATATGCATAGGAAAGCTTAAGAACAAATTGTTATCACATAAATAATCAACACACATCTAAAAATTGAGATGATGTACCTCATTATTAATAGAAATTAAACTCCTAAAAATTTTGTTATTTAATTTGTATATCTTCGTGAATGCAATTGGAAGAAAATTAACAGAGTAGAGATATTAGTTTTAATTGTAACCCGATAAGCAATTGAGCCCCTATAATAAAATTAACACCTTTCCAACGAACATACATATTACCAGAAATCTATAACCCTGTCTATCATAAAATTTCAAGTATACTTCGTTTGTCTTCTTTTTAAAAGTATTGACAGAGGTATAAAACAAAAGAATAACTTTAAAACTTTGATCACTCAAGACATAGCTTGAATGGAAAACCATAATTTCAGGAAAATTTCCACGGCCTTATTAGTTTTGCATTTACAGTTTTTTATTTACAGAGCAAGAAAAACTTTCATTCATATATATATGGAAAAATTTCTACAAATAGTAAAATAATTTAACCTCTTTTATTTGAGTATCCCCAAAATGTTTCATATATGACATTTTATAATTATTTCTCTACAAGACAGATTGTTAATTTCAAAATTAAAATAATTATGCAATATTACCATTTTTACTTATATTTTTACCAATGGTTTTCAAGTAAAATTAACATTCCAGTTAACATACTTGCTTTCCCGTTAAGTGTACTTTGTGCTATCTTCCCTTTCCACTCCTCTGAACTGATGGCTGTCTCCAAGACAATCTAAAAATACAAGATCTTTCACATGGTAGAAACAATGTTGTGTTAGATATCATTAGTTCTTTGCATTTTTAATTTTTTGGGGGGATTCATACCCAGTAGTGAGTGGTCAGGGCTTACTCCTGATTCTGTGCTTATGTGGTGTCAGAATTGAAACCAGTTATTATGTGCAAGGCAAGCAGCTTAACCATTGTACTATCTTTGTTCTGAATATTTTTAGTCCTTCAAGTTTTTCTTCAGAGTCCAGCTTAAATATAAGTTATTTTAATAGTAACTAACTGAAGTTTTTATAGATTTTTTTCTTGGATACTCTTGCATTGAACAATGTGATTGGTTTTCTAATTTTGGGAGGGGGGATCACACCCGGCTGTGCTCAGGGGTGATTCCTGGCTCTCTGCTCAGAAATCGCTCCTGGCAGGCACTGGGGACCATATGGGATGTAGGGATTCGAACCACTGTCCTTCTGCATGCAAGGCAAATGCCTAACCTCTATGCTATCTCTCCGGCCCCAGTTTTCTAATATTTTTAACAATTTTTTAAACATCTATGTTTTTATTTAACATTTTGTCTTTAACAAAAGTGCTATAAATTCAATGATATACTCTAGGTGTGTCTATTACTCAAGAGGTGATTGTGAAAGGTTCTGAGTTTGCTCACCAGCATGCTGGTACTCTAACACTCTTACATTGCTGGTGATCTTAGTACTGCCACATGTGGCACTTGAAGTAGAGCCTACAAAACATACATCTGAAAACTAAATATTTTATATGTTATAAAATATTTTCTACAGAATTTGTGTCCATTATATAAAGATTCATAATATATAATCATACATTTAAATCATATCAACCTATATCTACATTTACAGACTAAAGTCATCTATTTTATATTTGCTTATATAGATTTTGTATTTATACTATATTATATATTAATGAGACATTGTATATGAAATTATTTCAAATATTCAATACTTAATATTTTATGTTGTATAATTAATTTCTAAAACAAAATAAAAGTTGAACAAGTTTTCATAATATACTTTAATGATTCAAGAAAGCAATATTCTGGAATATACAAGTTTTATTGTTTAAATTAGGCATTCTTCCTTTTTAGATTTCTATGGCACTTCTAAGTTCATTAAGGACTAAGATAATTGGCATCAATATATTTTTTTCATCTCCTTTCTAGCTAATTATCTAATGTCACAACAACAAGGTTAAAAGATATAGGAAACCTTTATAAAAAGAAGGTGATTAAGGCCACATTAAGATTGTAACTTATCTCATTAACAAAATGATGTCCCAATAGACATTATTTAGCACTTGTAAAACCAATTAAGCATAATGGGAACACCCTTAGTTAAAACACCAGGAATTCTCTTTCAAAGGTATGTAAACACCATACCAAAAATAGGGAAATTAAACAATACAACAGTGTTGAAAATTTATGTTTTAGGATTACATTTTATTGACTCATATGTTATAAAGCTGCAAACCAATCTTTCATTTGTTCCACTTTATCTACTGTGTTTTTAGTACTACTTCTATGATGACTACCATTTGCTTAATGTCGTAAGTATATTATGTGTTGGACATTTACAATGTAATATAGCTACTCACAGCATATTAAACAATGAAGCATTTTCACTTGAGGAAGACTACCTCAAATAACTAGTTCTGAATTAAATTCTTGCCCATAAGGATTGAAATCCCACAATTAGTTACTTTCATGATCACTTATAGACTGTTATCAGTAAATGTGAATGTTTATAATATGTGTTAATTTAATAATTTTATCTATGATACCAACATGATTTCAATCCTAATCTCCAATGTTTATAAAATTGAACGTTAATATTGATCTCATATATAGTTTTCAAATGCCACAGTGGGTATGGAGTATTACTCTGGCTAGTGAGGGGTCTATCCTTGAATTCAGCCAGCAGGAATAGTACTTGACATGCACACGAATGACCTAGATTTGTTTCTTGGCATCATATATACGATTCCCTTAATTATCTAAATAGAATTCCATATGAACTCATCTGTTTTTAGTTATATAAATTTTGAGTATTTCAAATAAATTTTAATGTAAATTTTAGCTACAATTTTTAAATTAAGAAATGTAATGGGTAGATTACATATATTAAAGAATCTGTGAAATTGCGCTTTTCAAAATTTTCACAGTACTTATTCAATCACATTTGATTTATATATTGACTAGTGTTCACCATGCACACTTGTGTATGAACACAATCTTTTTAAACTAATGATTTTGTATGTTTTGAGGGAAAGATGCCTATAGTATCATACTTGTATTTCATTTTGTGGGATTTCCATATAACTTTTTATAAAGGCTGAATCAGATGACATTACCAACCACAAGATTGTGGCTTCTTTCTCACACGTCTCTGCTAAAAACTGGCTTTTTTAAAGACCTTTGATATATTATAATTCTGACAAATATAAGATAATATTTTATGATGTTTTTTATTTGCATTTCCACATGGACAGTGATGATAAGGACTTTTCCTCTTGCCTGTTGTTTTTCCTTATGTCTTCCTTGGGAATTTGTCTGTCCATCACCTTCCTCCACTTATAGATAAGGTTCACTGGATTTTTTGAATGATTTCTGGTACAGTTAGTGCTTTATAAGACTAAATTATTAAATTAAAATATATTTTCAACAAATACCAGCTTGAGTTAAAACTAAATGTAAAATTTTAAAATCGATACACTTTTGATAAGTGACCATATTTCCCACAATGGTTCAACTAAATGACTTCCCCACCAGCAGTGGATAAAAGAAACTGTACAGGCACTTCTCAAAAATTGCAAAAGTTGTATATTTCCCAGCAATTTCATTATTTGACAGTAAGTCAGAGTTTCAAAAACTCTATTCTGAAACACATCTGTATCTCTAAATTTGTGGCAGCATGTTCACAATAGATGACATCTTAAATAAAAATAGAAAAATAAAGTTGCCTAAGAAAAGGCAGCAGTATAAAGAAAGTATGATATATTCATTAGCTTATTCATTACTATAAAAGGCAAAATCATGCATTATGATGCTATGTCTATGGAGCTGGTAGGAAACTTGATGAGAAAAATAAGTGGTAAGGAAATGTATAAAATAGCCCTTCTCAGATACAGTATGTAAAAAAAATCTGAGAATAAATAACAAATAATCAAAGACTAAGAAGCCTGAGAATTGATCAGCAGAACTGATAGTACCGTGGTGTAGGATGGTGGTAGTACAGGAATAGACAGATATAGGAGACACTGGCAGAAGTGGTTTTGTATCATTGCAAGCATGAAACCTTATCATTAACAATTTGTAAATTACAGATTCTAAAATTAAAATGCAATATAAAATGAGTCAGGATTTGTTGTAATATTTCTAAATGTTATTAACTCTAATGTTAATATCATTGAAATCTTGCTTAATTTTTATTTCAACATATTTGGAGGAAATATGTTCTTTATTTTATTCTATGATATATGGTGTGCTAAGAGTTTTTCTTTCAGTTATTCAGATAACTAACTATCACTGTGGGGTCCCTTATATGCATTTTACATGTTTCTATGTGATCATTTGAATATGTTCCTTTTTTCTGAGTTTCCTCAAAAAAATGACGAGAAGACAAATGCAATTCAAATATCCCACTGTTGTTAAAAATAATAAATTAATAAATAAAAAAGATATTCTTCTAGTATATTGTTTGGTTGTGATTTTAAGGAATTTATTCAGTAATGATTAAACTATAATCTCCGGTTTGTTTTTACAAGGTCCAAGCATCTATACTTTATATAATGAGCAAAATGATTTGTTTTTAGTAACATTTTATTTTTGTAATATTGTTATGCATGTCATCCTGTTTTCTGCTCTTACTTTATATTATAATACTTCACTCTTTTAATCATGAACTATCATCATATAATACACTTGTCAATTAACATTTTTGTATATATAAGTTTTAATTAAAATTATCCTACAATTAAAAAGTAATAGCCTGCCATTCTATAAATATAACAATTTAAATTTTTAATTATATTTGAATACCTGCAGACTTAATTTAATACATTAGTATACCATGTATATTTTAACCATCCTCTTTCTTCATGCCTTATCACTAGAATCTTGAATACTAGATTAGTAATGGTCACTGTTTATTATTATAAGTTAATGCATCTTAGGATCTTTTTGGTTTGTGCTGTACATCATTCTAGGCAGAACTGTCAGCTTTGTGCTTGCAGCTGCTCTCAATCTGTCATCATAAATGATAAATGAGTATTGGAGTTTTATTTTCTATTGTACATTATTGTCACTACAATAATGCAAGACCAGCATATCTTGGCTTGCTCACAAGGCTCTATGAAGATAAAAACTTCACCTGAAAATCATGGAAAGTTTACACTCCTGAGTAAAAAATAAAAGTTCAAATTTGCTAATGTATTGGCACAATACTATTAGAAATTAATAAATAATTCATTCTTTTACAGAAATTTCAAATCAATTGCTCAATTGTTAAATTCTACTATACATAGCCATTTATTATAAGCACTAGTATATTTTTAAATAGCTATATTTAATACCTGTCAACAATTTTGAAGTAAATAATATCAGATAACATTTCTTCATGGTACTCGTATCTCTGCATCATTTGTGAGTGAATCACCATTAACTTCCATATATTTTGTAATTTTTTTCTAATCATGACTGTATAATAAAAGTTTTGGAAAGTACATGATTATAAAATAAATTCCAATATTGTGAGAACACACCATACACCATATTTCTATCCCTAGACAGATAGGTCTGATTAAGGTAGGAGCTGGCAAAGAATTAATAAACCAAGCCAGTCAGGAAAGTATCATGGAGTCAGTAGTCTTTCTCCTAGTGTAACTCTAAGAGTGCCAAGCTAGAAATGCCTTTTTTTTTTTTAATTAAACAAATACCCATTCACCAGGAGGGAGGTCAGGTAATCCAGGTGGGCTTTTACATATCAAAGAGCTAGGTAAAAAGGAAAGAGGAAATTGGGGAACACCTTCATTTTGCGTTAATATCTGGGTGTCATCTTACACATATCATGCCATCTTCCAGAGCAAGTAGAAGGTTTGTTTACATATCTCTGGGAAAACATAGATAGTGCCTCAATCTAAAACAAATGTCAGTGATATTTCTAGCTCAGAATGACAACAAAAGTAGTGTTTTTAATTTATTTTTTCTGGAGTACAAGTCAAATATAGTATTGCTTACTGTAAAAATTTTGCTTTCTCATGGCCAATATTCATCTGTAATTCAGCTCACTGAGAATAGTGTCATATCTAACTGTACTCATTTGTGTTGTTACTGAGATCTTTGTAGGAAAGGATGAAAATGTTTTACAGCTTCTGATATTAGTTGTGCTATAAAAAAATAAAGCACTAAACCTAAAATCTTATTTCTTCAGTCTGCTTTGCTTCTGAAACTTTGGCAGGTTGTCTTGTTCAGCTACAAGTAGGGAAAATTCAAGACTTTGCATTATTCTTGACAATGTAGATAAGAAAACTAAGATGATTCTTTGATATATAAAATGGGAAATTTACTTAAATATACTAAATTAATGAAACTAACAAGCACAATTCATGTCTATTTATTTGTCATGTTCTTGGTTTTAAAATTTTTTTTAAATTGGTAATATCAAATAGATTTAGTACTAAAGAGTAGTATCATTGTTGTCAGAACATTTTAATTTGTGTGTATAATTCTAAATAATTTACTTTATTTCTTTTAAAAAACTATGGAACGTTTCACGAATTTGTGTGCTATCCTTGCTCAGAGGCCATGCTAATCTTCTCTGTATCATTCCAATTTTAATATATGTGCTGCCAAAGAGAGCACTAAATAGTTAACCTTTAACAGAGAATGAAGATATTTAACATAGATTTTTAATAAAATGTATTTATCTTTTAGTAAAGATAAAACCATCTTAGGTCTTCTTGAGATTAATTAATTCAGAAAGAAAATTAAATATCTGTGAGTCTACATCTTAGTTTTATCTTCATAAAGTTTTCTAAAATGATAGAAATTAAAATCCTATTTCAATAATATACTGTATTTTCAGTAGCATAGACTTAAAAAGACTAGGGTGATTATATTTTTTGTGTCAAAGGATGTTTATATTATTAATATTAAGGAGGAATAGAACTAAGTATATAACAGGACTTTTCTAACTCTAGAAAGAAGTAAAGATGAGCTGCTTCTTTCTTTTTAATACATCATATAGTGTTTAGAAGTGCAGAAATAACCTGATCAGAGGAAAAATTATGTAGCAGGGATAATCCATAGGAGAATGGAATGTGGGGATCTAAAGCTCTGTGGAGAAAAAAAAAAAAAAAAAAAAAAAAAAAAGCTCTGTAGAGATGAAATAGAGACCAAAAAGTCCTTATGGGAAGTGTCAGGTCTACCAGTGAAAAAGGAATGACTCATGCCTCATACATTTTAACCCTGTCTCCTGCTTGTTGAGGGCTTTGGGTATTTCAATTTACTTTTGTTCGCAGGGAGGGAGTCCTCCAATTCCATTTTTACAAGCCTAACAAAGCTGTATCCTGGTGCTTCTGTGTCTGTCTAGGTGTCTTGCAACAGGTAGTTTCAGGTAGAAAAAAGTTAAAAATAAAATAAAAAATTCGTAAATAGATATTTAAAAACATTTTACATAATTCTCAAAAGCCACCAGTTCAGGGAAATCCACTTTATGCTAACAGTATACGACACTACAATTTTTACCTTCAAAACTTATAAAAAAATATATCTACAGGCCAGAGTTGTGTGGTGCAAGCGACAGGGTGTTTGCCTTGCATGCGCTAACCTAGGACTGACCACAGTTCCATGCCCTGCATCCCATATGGTCCCCCAAGCCAGGAGTGATTTATGAGAGCATAGCTAGGAGTAACCTCTGAGCGTCACCGGGTGTAGCCCAAAAGAAAGAAATTAAATACACAATATTAAAGCAATACAAAACCACTATTGGTTCCGTATCAGATTAAAATTTTAGATTAAACAGAGCAATGAAAATATTTAAAAATGTTTTGGTTTTTTTGGCCACACCCAGTGATGTTCAGGGGTTACTCCTGGCTATGTGTTCAGAAATCGCTTCTGGCTTGGAGGACCATATGGGATGCCGAGGACAGAACACAGGTACATCCTGGGTCAGCCGCATGGAAGGCAAACGCCCTACCACTGCGATATAGTGCCAGTTCCAAAAAAATATTTTTTGACTGGAAAAATATTTGGTTCACATCTAGCTATACTCAGGGATTGCTCCTGCTTCTCTGCTCAGAGAAGAATTCCTGAGAATTCAGAGATTTAGAGAATTCCTAGTGTTGCTTGATGGAATATGTATGGTGTTGCACATTGAACTGGAGTTGGCTGCACATATGGTAAGTGCCTAATTCGCTATCCTATTTTTTTGGTTCTATGGAACATTTTTGTGGGGGGAGGGTTTGTATTTTTGTTTACTTGGTTTCTTTCAGTTGGTGGCCACCACTGGAGACTCTTTTCAGGGGTTAGTCCTGGCCTGCACTCAGAAATCACTCTTGGCAGGTTTAAGGACCATATGGGAAGGCTGGGATTAAACCCTCGTAAGCAAAGTGCAAAACAAACACCCTATCATCTGTGCTATTGATCAGGATCCAAAGTTTTTATTTTTCATAAAAAAATTTGACTTGAATGTATTTCAAATAGATGAAAAGCAAATATATATTGCCTTATTTCTAGGTATACCATTAGTAAACAACATCTGGTTCTTAGAGTAATGCTCTTCCTCAATTCAAGAAATTATCCCTAGGAATGTTAGGTACAAATCTTAGAGTTCAGTTAGAAAATTATTGCAATGTGCTCGTTTTGTTTGAGAATCCAATTGAAAAATTAAGATAAAGATAAATCTTATATATGAACTATTTGGTTTATGCAGTATTCTGAGTACAGCATGTTTTCTAAAGCAACTACAATTTAGATTGAACGCTTCAGCTTCATAACTAATCATTTCTATGTCATTGTGGAAATAGGTGTTATATGCTTTTTCTCTCAAAGCAGATCTCTCTTTAATTAGCAAACTAGAAGGATGCTATAATAATTGACATTTCATTTAAAATGAATGGTATCTGATAAGGAGAAATAAATTTATAAATTTTGGAATCAGAGATTAGGTAAGATAAACAAAGTGGTATTCTATTGAATGTGTAGAGATGCTGCTTAAGTAAAAATGGGAAATTTAGAACCATTCATCTCCAGTATTTCACTAGATTTACAATCTTGCAAAAAAAATCAATAGGTCTAGTTCTCTTCTTGTCTCCCCTCCTTTCTGTTAAATTCCTTCCATTAATCTGAGTTTACTAGCACAATAACTTTAATGGATGTTGTCTTTAAGGTTATGTAGCAATTCATCCCAAGAATCTTTAATCTCTCTCCTTAGGCACTATGATAATTTTTTCCTTCCTTTTATGCCTAGCAACCAAACTTTTGCTCGAGTTACTTACAGGCAAAATTACCTCACCTATGTTTACTAAAAATATTTGAATTATCTCTATATTAAAATTAATACATTAATGTATAAAAGTGAGAAGGGAACAGAAGCAGCAATGGTGCATTTGTCAGCGATAATATGAAAAGTAAAGAGTATTTAAATATGAGTTGGTGGAAGAGCTCTTTCTGTTGGTCAGTGTCTCAAGTTCTTAAATATTTTTTGTGGGGGAGGTCACACCTGGTGGCGCTCCGGAGATTACTACTGGCTCAGAGCTCAAAAATCCCCCTTGGTTCAGGGGACCTTATGGGATGTCGGGATTGGAACCACTGACTTTCTGCATGCAAGGCAAACGCTTTACCTCCATGCTATCTCTCCAGCCCCCATCTTCAATATTTTTAAGAATAAAAATATTTCCAGAGCCTGGCTATTGTGAATAGTGCTGCAATAAACATAGGTGTGAGGAAGGGGTTTTCATATTGTATTCTTGTGTTCCTAGGCTATATTCCTAGGAGTGGTATAGCTAGATCCTCAGACGAATGGCTAAAGAAACTGTGGTACATATACACCATGAAATATTATGGAGCCGTCAGGAGAGATGAAATCATGAAATTTTCCTATACATATATGTACATGAAGTCTATTATGCTGAGTGAAATAAGTCAGAGAAAGAGAGATAGATGCAGAATAGTCTCACTCATCTATGGGTTTTAAGAAAAATAAAAGTCATCTTTGCAACAATCCTCAGAGACAATGAGAGGAGGGCTGGAACTTCCAGCTCACTTCATGAAGCTCACCACAAAGAATGGTGAGTGCAGTTATAGAAATAACTACACTGAGAACTACCATAATCATGTGAATGAATGAGGGAACTGGAAAGCCTGTCTAGAGTACAGGTGGGGGTGGGGTGGGATGGAGGGAGATTTGGGACATTGGTGGTGGGAATGTTGCTCTGGTGAAGAGGGGTGTTCTTTACATGATTGAAACCTAATCACAATCATATTTGTAATCAAGATGTTTAAATAAATAAAAAATACTAAAAAATAATAAAAATAAAAACAGTAAAAAAAAAGAATAAAAATATTATTATGGGATCAGAGAGGTGATGTAGGTGGTAGGAAGTTTCCCTTGCATGTACTAACCTAGGATGGATAGCAGTTTGATCCCCTGTGGTCCCATATTGTTCCCAAAGCCAGGAGCAATTTCTGAGCATATTGCTAGGAGTAACCCCTGATCATCATTGGGTTTGGCCCAAAAACCAAAAAAAAAAAAAAAAAAGAAAAGAAAAAAAGAACAGAATGGAAATATTAAATAATAAAATGCTCAGATTTATAAATAAGGCAAAAAATTATTTGAAAGTTAGAAGTGAGGGCCCGGAGAGACAGCACAGCAGCGTTTGCCTTGCAAGCAGCTGATCCAGGACCTAAGGTGGTTGGTTTGAATCCTGGTGTCCCATATGGTTCCCCGTGCCTGCCAGGAGTTATTTCTGAGCAGACAGCCAGGAGTAACCCCTGAGCACAGCCGGGTGTGACCCGAAAACCAAAAAAAAAAAAAAAAGAAAATTAGAAGTGAAACTTCTTTGCAAGGGAGGAAATTCATATATGTCACACAGTTAAAGGAACAAGGCAAGGCAATCTTACCAAAATTATCTCAGAAAAAAAAAAAAAAAACAACCATTGAGAATGACCTGGGGCCAGAGAGATAGCATGAACGTAGGGCGTTTCCCTTGTATGTAGAAGGACTGTGGTTTAAATCCCAACATCCTATATGGTCCCTCAAACCTGCCAGGAGTGACTTCTGAGCATAGAGCCAGAAGTATCCCCTGAGTGTTGCTGGGTGTGACCGAAAAACCAAAAAAAAAAAAAAAAAAAAAATTGAGAATGACCTAAGGAGGAGCCAGAATAGTCTCAAGATATACCAAAAATAAACCTTTCAAAACTGCTCTTACCCCAGTCTTTTCTTTGTCCTAAGGCCATTTTGGAGATATCACCCATCCCTCTAGTAAAGAGAAGAGAGTAATAAAAATGAAGGAAAGTTCCTTTATTTTCACATTCTCCCAACACTTATTGTTTTTGTCATTTTTTACATATGCCATTCTTATGGTTTGGAGTGCTATATGCCTGCCAATTTTATCTGCATTTTACTGATAAACAGTGATGACAATCTTTTTATATGCCTCTCAGCCATTTGAATTTCATATTACGAGAAATATTTTTCAACTCCTCTCCATATTTGATAAGTTTGTTAAGTGTGTGTGTGTGTGTGTGTATGTGTGTGTGTGTGTGTGTGTGTGTGTGTGTAAGCTTTGTAAATTATGTATATATTCTTGGTATTGAAAAAGAAAGCCTGGTTTTCCTTTACCAGGAGTGATGAGCATTTTTGACTCCCCCATCCTGCATTTCTAAGCATTTCCCAAACATTTGTATAGGCTCACTGGGAGACTAGGCAATGCCTGAGGCAACTGGCCTAGCCTAAAGGACTCAGACTAGCCAGCCAGTCCACTCTGTATGATTATTGCTGTCTTTTGAAAATTCTTATCCTTTGCTAAAAGATATTTAAAGCCTATACAAAGACTAGGTTTTCATTTAAAGCTTCTCACATATAAATTATTCTATACAGTCCTATGCTAAATTCTACTCCACACGGATGTTTCTTCTCCTTCTCCTCTTCTTTCTAAAAATCTTTTCTATGTTCTAACTCTGAGCATGTTAATTATTTGATATCTTTATTCAAGAAAATATTGAAGAACCTGGGAATCATAGACCAACACAGAAATGTGCTTCTCTGCTCGTGTATTACTACAAGGCTTTGTCAGATGTAAAGTTTTGAATATATTTTTTAGTTCAAAATATATTTTCCAGTTCTTTCATTGTAGTGATATTTTCTCAGGCAGTACAGAAATTGTAGCTCAAAATAAACTCAGATAGTTTTTGGTCTTATTTTCTCAACTAAACCAATATTATTGGGGGGGGTGTTTCTTCATTTGTCTTTAGAATGAAAGAAATATTAACTATTTTCTCATTATTTGTTTTGAGTAAATGTTTATTATTTTTACCATTAAAGCATTCATACTGATCCTATGTAGTCTCCCAAAACTTTATGTAAAGGATGTAGATATATGAGCAGATTAATCACAAGCATGTAAAATGAAAGAGTAATTGATCATCTCCCCAAAATCAAAAGCCTGGTTAAAAATGGGTTCACTGGTAACTTAGATCAAAGCTTCAGAGAAGACTTACTACTTTTACTCCTTACCTCCAGAGAAACTGGGAAAGGAAAAAAAAAAACAGGAATACTTTTTAGCATCTTCTTTGAAGCTAACATTACACTAATATTAGCAAACAAATATACTATTAGAAAAAAATGCAACAACAAAAATCAAGAAACTTTATAAAAAATGGAAAACAAAGTTAATATTCATGACTCTGAAGAAAACAGATAGATGGCAATCACTTCTTATCAGGGAAATCCAGAAAAAGAGGACAATAAGATTTAATCTCCCACCAGTGAGAATGACACATATTTAGAAAAATTGGAACAAATTGTGTTGACGGGGATGTGCTGAAAATAGAACTCTTATCCAGTGCTGATAGGAATGTTATCTGATTCTACTCAAATGAAAAAGAGGTATTACTGAGAAAAGTAATACTGTTTTATAAACCAACAATCCCATTTATATATATATATATATATGCTCAGGAACCTAAAATATTCATTTAAACATCATTACTAATTCTAGCACATAGTAAAAGATTAAGCTATGCAATAACCAAGATGTTTATGGTAAGATGAGAGGATATGATATAATATACATATGACATATATGTATATTACATATACTATATTATATTTTATATATAACTTTGATATATATTAGTTTCTTTATGTATACATACATATGATAAAATATAATAAAATATTATGCAGCTGCAGTTAATGATAAAATCATTTCATTCATTAAAATCCATACAAAACTAGAGGATATCATGTTAAGAGAAGTCAAAAAGAGGAAAATAAAAAATATGATCATATTTATCTGTTCAACGTATCTGGGTGAGGTAATGTACACTATAAAGGGAGAGTTGTCTAGTATTTAACCCCACAATTTAGGCATAATAAGGACAAGAATGAAGTTAATGAGGAAAAAGTTAAAGAGAGGTGGATGGGAAGGTACAGGGACAGAGGCCAGGAACCTTGAATATGTCAGGGAGTTAGAGGTGTTGTGTATGTCCATAAATAAATCACAGGGCCAGTAAATCTTAAAGGATAAAATCCAAAATACAATAACCAAGCTTAAAAAAATTTTCTGTTAAAATAGAATACAGCCTAGGAAGATCAGTCCATGGTAGAAATTTTGAGAAAATTAGTAGGACTGCTGTTAGGATGGAGAAGGCAGCAAGCACTTTGACAATTCTAGTTGGAAATGATCACTTTGAACAAAAAGTGGGTGCTGAACGGAGGAAAAGTAATAAATATGATACCTCTCAGTATCAATATTGTACACCACAGTGTCTAAAATGGGGGAAGGGGGAGTGCCTACCTAGACTAAGATAATGAGAACAGGAGGGAAAATGGGAATATTGGTCTCAGAAACTATGCACTGGCAAAGGGTATTGTATGTTGTATGACTAAAAAGCAATCATAAACAACTCTTTATCTATAAAACAAAACAAACCCCTATATTATTAACAATCTTGTAATCACCATCTAATTTACATAAAGGGGAAAAATCTCTTTTTAAAGGCATCCTAGGATATAGGAGGAAATTTGGAGACATTGGACTGAGAAAGTTGAAATTATTTGGATACTTAATGCCTGAATCTCAGCTATGGATAATTTTGTAAATCACAATACCTTAATAAAATTAAAAAATACTAATAATAACAATAAAAATTCTGGTCCTTTCCTTTGCTTGATTTGAAACTTCATTTGCCTATTTTTTAATTTGAGCATTTTATATATATACATAAATATTCAGATATATATATTTGAAGCACCATAGTCTAGAATAGTGTTAGTGATGGGGTTTTGTACATAAAATATCCTAATACTTCCCCCTGTCCCAACTGTCTGCTTTGCTCCACTATTCACTTTAGATCTTCTATCAATCATTCCACGATCCCCTGTCCATGGTAAATTTAGTTATATAAACCAGATCTCATTTCTATATTCTTTGACAAGTTTTTATTCATCAACTCGTTGTTTTTATTTGATATTTATCTGATATTAGGCTTGGGTCCAGATATTAGACTAAGTATCTTAGTCCAACCACAAACCAGAATACTCAAGATGAAATCAAGCAAAGAGCATTTATTGAGAACCACAATCCAACATTCTGGGGTCAACCAAGCATAGTTCCCAACCCCAGTCCAATTTACATTCTTACTTTTATTCCCAATTTAGAAAATTTTCAAATGAACTTAGTGGCCCTTGAAGGGATTAACTACAAATTAAAAATTGCTTATAGGGTAATAGGTGATTGGTCAGGGGAAAGTAAATTTATACCTAAATAAGGGCTGCTGTAAGTAGGATTTTGGCTGAGGGTGGGAGGTAATAAGTAACTGTCAAGCTGAATGTGGTGATCTATTGATAGCAGAGCTGATTGCATTTCCTGTAAGAGGCCTACTGTAGCACCTATGGCCTGTCATGGCTTCTGTCCTTTCAAAACTATTGCATACAAAGCTTTTCATTTAAAGTAAGAGGCCTACTGTATCACCTGTGGCCTGTCATGGCTTCTGCTCTTTAAAGACTATTACATACAAAGCTTTTGTTTTCATTTATCCAGCTATTATGTTATTTTTGACTGGATTATTTAGACAATTCACATAATTACAAATGTACAGATTTACTGACAGACATGTTATCCTTTTAAGTAATATTTTTTCTGTATTTTTATAAATGTTAATTTCTGAGGTCATTATGTAATTTTGTTGAGTAATTACATTTTATTTTCATAAAGCTATTTTACTGATTTTTTATGATTATATTCATGGGTTAAGTTATCTTGTGTGTCTGTAGATAATACTATTATTTAAATTTTATAGTTTTCTGTTATTTAAAGAAATGTGACTAGAAGAGAGGTAACAATGGGGATAAAGAATTTTGTAATACTCCAAAGAAGATAAAGAAAAGCAGGAAATGAACATATAAAAGAAAAAACTCCACACTGTCCCTTAGACTCCAGGGCTAGCCCAATCCTAATTTATAATGAAATTTTGTTATTATTTAACATTTTGAAATCTATCAAATTGTATTACTAGGGTGAGAGATGGCATCAGGTGAAACAAAGCCCACAACTCTTCTCTCCCTCGTTCTTTTCATTTTTTCTGCATGTGCCCAGGAAGATTGCAAGATCAGGTAGGGATCCTGTGCACCCAGACAGAATAGCAATTCCAGACAAGGGCAGATACTGAGCAGAGCTTCTTGCCCACCCAGAACACTGTAGCCATGTCTGGAAAATAGAAGCATGACAGAATGACAGGAACTTCTGGGGAGTACAGTTTAAGAAAGGCCCAGAAACATGGAGCACAGGTATCTTGCCCTAATTCTCATAGTGCCAGGCTGAGTTTTAAGGAAAACCAGGATACAAAGTCAGAAACTGTTATAATACAGTACATGAAAAACCAAAGGGATAATTTCAGTGAACACTGGGCAGAAAGTGACTCAGAGACAAAACTCTTTCATATTGGAGGCAAGGAGATTAAGTGGGATGGGACTTAGAACCTTGCATGAGATGGTGTAGCTCCAGTGTCAAAACAGTAATATTGTGCATGGGTAAAGGAGAGACTTGGACACTTGGGAAAGGAACTTAACCTGTCTGCTTAAACTATGAGTAAGATCTAACCTACTCTATATTGTTAATATTTTTATATTCTACCTACTTATATTCTTCTGATTTTGCATGGGGATATTTCATGAAGTCTCAAGAAGCACTAATGGAGAAAAATCCACTTTCACAGTAATACTAAAGTCAGAAATCCTTATTATTATTGCTTCTCCACAGTTCAATTTCTGCTTAACAGTCTTTCCTTTCCATTTGGAAAGTCACTATTTTATTCTCTCCACTGAGAAATTTAGATAGACTGTCAAAAATGTTGACTGATGCATGCTGTGCTTTAGCGAAGATGACTTCTCTGATATATCCTCCACTATTTCAATTCTATGTCTCATCAAATGCCTTCAAATATATGGATACATGCCTCTCAAAGGAAAATCAACTGGGATCTGATGAGTTTTCTTCTGTGATCAAAAGCTGAATTCTGGTTATACTTTAATGGGGACTTTTATTCTACCATTTCTGAAAGTTGAAAAAGCAAGATCTCTGTGCTCTTTTCTATTTGTTGATTTATTTTTGTCTAATTGTTGCAAGGTTTTCCACAACTGAGTTAATAATTTGTGATTAGAATTGTAGTCGACCGGGGCCGGGTAGGTGGCGCTGGAGGTAAGGTGTCTGCCTTGCAAGCGCTAGCCAAGGAAGGACCGCGGTTCGATCCCCCGGTGTCCCATATGGTCCCCCCAAGCCAGGGGCAATTTCTGAGCACATAGCCAGGAGTAACCCCTGAGCGTCAAACGGGTGTGGCCCAAAAACCAAAAAAAAAAAGAATTGTAGTCGACCTTACCTTGTGCCTTATCTTAGAGAATATTTTAAACATTGCCAATAATCATATTAATGTGGTGTTATTTTTAATGTCATTGTTTTGCTAAGAAATGTTCTTCTATCTTAAATTTATTGTGCAAGTTTTTCATATGTAAAGATTGTATATTGATTAATATTTTCTCTTGTGTATCTGTTGGTAACATGATCTTTTTATTTTCCTTGGTGTGATACTGTTGGGACCTGAATTCTGACTAAGGAGGGTCGCCATTTTGTAAAAGCCACATAGCAGGCTTCTTCTTAGATTCTGAGCAGGGAGAAACACCTTTTTGTAAGGACCACATTATGTGAGCCACATGCTGGGGTTCACAATCTTATTTCCATAGACCCTCCCTCAATCTACCTGGCCGTACCAGGTACCCTATCAGGGAAGGATTAGGGAGCAGTAGGAAGGTACCCCTAGACAAGGATCTTCAGAAAGCACTGGTTGCTTCCAGTCTCTGTGATATATGTAATTTTCAATTTAGTGACTATCATTATTTTGATTTAAATCCCCTTGATTAGTGATTATGAATATTTTATTGTAAGACTAGTTGACTATATTCCATATGTTCATAGTGTACTATATTTTATTCAAAGAATAAAAGTACTGAGATTATTCCTAGAAAGATTGCTCAGGAGTAAAAGTGCATGCCTTGCATTTTAACCACCAAGTTTGATCCCCTAGCACATGGCCTTCCAAAAAGAATTGTAGTCTCTAAATATCATCAGGTATTTACAGGTTCTTGATCAGTGCGAAGCTACTTGGGTAATCCCTGAAACTTCAGGGCCAGAGTAAAATCAAATGCTCAGAAATTTTCATTCAACTGCTGTTTTAGAAAGCTGCTAGTAAAGAGGAGAAATTCCAGGTTTTCACAGCCTTCTTTGAAGAGTGCAAATTCACATCAAGTACGTAGTAAAATGAAGGAGAGGTAAATCTGAAAAATCATACAAAATTAAAACAAAATAGAACACAAATTAATAATGAATAATTTTAATTAATATTATTCCATTGTGGAATATTGGAATCTCAATTATTTATTTTCATTACTCAAAAACACATTTTTTGGCTATATCATATTATTGAGAACCATGTAAAGGCATAAAAACAATCACCCCATTATTTATGCTCTCTGGGAGCCAATTTTTAATACAAGAAAAACAATATATGTATGCACCAAATTAAAAAAGTTTCAAAATGTACTAAACAGTTATTAACAAAATAGAATAATTAATTTGATAGTAATAAGGTCCACAATACATAATCTTCTGAATAGACATTTAATCTAGAAAGAAGTCAAAGGTGAAGAATTTCAAATTTAAGAATTAAACCATCTTCTATTATTAGGTTTCTAAATAGTAAACTCCGCTAAAACATGTATTTAAACATTGTTCTCGAGTATATGTGGGACATCAACTATAATATGTCTGAGTAAAAATCCCCTTTTACTTAATAGGTTATTTATTCTGCTAATTTTAGAAAATCTTTTCCTTTAATGTGTGCTAATTCAATTATTTTATTTTATTTTATTTTAGTGAAAGTATAATTGTGTAATTTTGTTTGTAACTCTTTGAGTTTTGGGTCTACAGTCTACAAATATTTATGCTATATATTTATAAAGTTTTCTTTTATTGATCTTTAAGTAAGAACACTATCTCTACACTTTTTTATTCTACATTTGTAATTCCAATAATGCAAATATCCACCCCATTGATATTGTCTCAAAATCTTTTAAGATATCTTTAATTTTTAAATTTACTTTTGTTGGCCCTGGAGGGACAATACTGGGGTAATGAGAGTGTTTTTCATGTTGTCTGATATCAATTCTATTGCCAGTATCATGTGGTCCTAGAGTCAGAGGAATCATCAGGCTGGCCTAAAAATTATCTCCCCCCAAAAATTATTTTTCTGTTGGCATTTTTGGATGTTTTATGTAACTCATCCTATAGTCCATCAATTAATTGTTTGGTCTCATCCTTTCTTCTGTTGATATATATTTTGTTTTGAACCACTACATTCTTCTTTAAAATTTTTTATTAATATCTTTAACTTAAAAAACTTGATTACAAATATAATTGTAGTTGGGTTTCAGTCATGTAAAGAACACCCCCTTCACCAGTGCAACATTTCCGTCACCAGTGTCCCAAATCTCCCTCCTCCAAACCCAACCCCCGCCTGTACTCTAGACAGGCTTTCTACTTCCCTCATTCATTCACATTGTTATGATAGTTCTCAATGTAGTTCTCTAACTGCACTGATCACTCCTTTTGGTGAGCTTTATGTAGTGAGCTGGACCTTCCAGGCTTCCTCTCTTTTTTCTCTGGGAATTATTGTAAAAATATCTTTTATTTTTTTTAAAACCCATAGATGAGTGATACTATTCTGTGTCTATCTCTCTCCCTCTGACTTATTTCACTCAACATAATAGATTCCATGTACATCCATGTATAGGAAAATTTCATGACTTCATCTCTCCTGAAAGCTGCATAATATTCCATTGTGTATATGTACACATTTCTTTAGCCATTCCTCTTGAAAGGCATCTTGGTTGTTTCCAGAGTCTTGCTATGGTAAATAGTGCTGCAATGAATATAGGTGTAAGAAAGGGGTTTTTATAATGTATTTTTGTGTTCCTAGGGTATATCCCTAGAAGTGGTATAACTGGAGCATTTGGGAGTTCAATTTCCAGTTTTTGGAGGAATTTCCATATTGCATTCTATAAAGTTTGGACTACAATGGCATTCCCACCAGCAGTGAATAAGAGTTCCTTTCTCCGCATCCCCGCCAGCACTGCTTGTTCTTATTCTTTGTGATGTGTGCCAATCTTTGTGGCATGAGATGGTACCTCATAGTTGTTTTGATTTGCATCACCCTGATGATTGGTGATGTGGATCATTTTTTCATTTGCCTTTTGGCATTTGTATTTCTGCTTTGTCAAAGTGTCTGTCCATTTCTTCTCCCCATTTTTTGATGGGATTAGATGATTTTTTTCTTGTAAAGTTCTGTCAGTGCCTTGCATATTTTGGATATTAGCCCCTCATCTGATGTGTATTGGGTGAATAGTTTCTCCCACTCAGAGGGGAACCATGACATTCTTTAGCTATGATTTCTATTTGCACCTATATAATATTTCCTTTTTTTCTTCAATTCACATTTTCTCATTAATTATTATAATTTTAGAGAACATTTTGACTATTGCAGTAAAGTCTTCACAAAGCAGTTTTAAATTTCTGTTCCATTTGGACATTCTCAACTGTTATAATGTACACAAGTCAATGAATTCCTTGATTCTCTTATTTTTTTCTTCTATTTCTATGGCCTAATCTTCAGTTTTCATTCCAACTTCTTTTACGGCATTTTGTTTAAATATCACATTGGAAAATACTGACCTCGGATGCTGAACTTCTCTTGTTATACAGATTAAATCCTTATCATCACACTGAATGATTGGAGCACAAATGAATATGTGTATGAGAGAGAAAGAGAAAGATTCAGAATGATAAAAAGAGACAGAGGGACGAGAGAGAGAGAAAAAAGAGGAAAGATTGCAATCAAGTAGGGTGGGAGCAGATAGGATGGGTGTAGGTGTGATCACAAACACCTATAAGAACTGAGTGTTGGGGCCCGGAGAGATAGCACAGCGGCGTTTGCCTTGCAAGCAGCCAATCCAGGACCTAAGGTGATCGGTTCAAATCCCGGTGTCCCATATGGTCCCCCGTGCCTGCCAGGAGCTGTTTCTGAGCAGAGAGTCAGGAGTAACTCCTGAGCACCGCCGGGTGTGGCCCCAAAACAAAACAAAACAACAACAACAGCAACAAAAAAAAACTGAGTGTTGAAAGGAGATAGTGATATATGCATTATACCCCTTTAGTAACAATATCGCAAAAAAAAAAAAAAAACCAACAAAACAATGCAATAAAGGGAGAAGAGAAAGAGAAGAAAAATTTCTTCTACAGAAACAGGAGGGGAGATGGCAGGGGATAAGGCAAGAGTGAAACTAGCGACATTGGTGGAGAGAAGGGTGCATTGGTAGAGAATGAGTGTTGGACTTTTTATGACATTATAAACTCAATCATGAAACTTTAACTATCTCATGACTATAGTATTAAATAAATTATTAAAAAACAAGCTCTATCTTGCTTCATTGACACCCATGATAATAATAATTAAAAAAAAAAACACACCTGGATAAAGGAAACTGTACAGGCAAGTCTGGGAAAATGGCACAGCAGAGATTGTTGTTCCGAAGCCTTGATACCTCTCTTGCAGTGTGAGTATTGAGCTGAAGGGCGATCAGCCACTATTTTCTGTCCATGATGCATTTAGCCAGATATAATTTTTAAGAAGCTTCAGACCCTTCAAGTTGCAGGCTTGGCTCTGATCTCAACAGATTTTTCAGTCTCGGGTTTTTCATTCTTTTGTCTTACCTTGCCTTGCCTTGCGTTTATCATTCAATTTTTATACAGGAAAACACAAACCTAGGAAAGGGCAGGTGGTTCATTTGGGTGCCTCTTCTTTCTCTATGCTGGTGCCACAGGTATGCCAGGTTATTACAGGAGTCAGGGCCTCATGGGAAGCAGAGACTTGAGAAATAGATGTAGAACTACTTCTAAAAAGCAAATATGTAGTACTACAGGAAAGACTGACCCTTCAGGATGTGTACCCTTCAGGCAAGGTAGAATTTGCAGAAGTGGGGTTACATGCAGAAGAGGCCTTGCTGAATACAAGAATGCTGGGGATAGTCTGATTTTGTAGTAAAGTTTTGGGGCTACACCCAATAATGCTCAAGGATTACTCCTGGCTTGGGATACTGGGGATTGAACCCAGGTCTGTCCTGGTCAGCCACATGCAAGGCATTTGGCCATACCACTGCGTTATTCCTCGGGCCCTAAAGTTTATATTTTGTAGTATATAAAATTTTTGTAGTATATATAGTTAATTTTGTAATACATATATTTTTGTGTAGTATATATAATAAAATTTATATTTTGTAGTATAGTTGATTTTGTAGTAAAGCTTTGTAGGGAAGAGAACACTAAGCTCAGGCCTGGAAAAATATGGTTTATGGTAGGTGGGCTGACACTGTGGGGATATATCTGGTGTCTTTAGGGAACTTCTTACAAATTCCACAGAATATTTTCTGAGTATAGTGAGATGGCTGGTTTGTTAGTCATATTTACTAAAGTTTGCTGAAGTTTTTTTTTTTCCTCCAGTTTGCTGGAGGAAGATGAGGACTATTCAGAACTAGGTTTCTTTTTTTGCTTGGTGATGTTCTTGATAGTTGTGCTCACTTCCTGATCTTTGGGCAACTCCCCCAATTGTCTGTATCCTTCGCAAAAATGTATCGTGTCAATAATTAGTAATACCCTACTAGAAATCTGAACATTTTTTCTATTAAGCTTAAGAAAAATTTTCCAGGACAGTTTCTCTAGGACACACTGAACTTCCTCTTCTCCAACAAATCCATCAAAATTTCTTGCACATGCTGCAGTGATTACATATATGTGGGTAAAGGTTAAGACCACTGTTGCTGCTTTTGGTCCCCGGGCAAGTGAATCTACTCACAGTGAATATTTCTTAATCTTTTGTTTGTTTGTTTTGTTTTTTTTGGGTCACACCCAGCAGCGTTCAGGTTTTATTCCTGGCTCTATGTACCATCCTGCATGCAAGGCAAATGCCCTACCTCCATGCTATTTTTCCGGCCCCAATATTTCTTAATCTTCACTTTGTATACATTTTCATGTGTTTTTTTAATCCTCTGGTCATCAATGCAGAGATTTCAGAAATTTTCTTCCACTATAGCAAATATAAATGAGACTTATTCAAAACATACATGCTAATATAAGTTGTTTTCCATCATTTTGATTCTCACTGATGTAAGTGAATATTTTATGATTTGGATCTGTAATCTATGCTAATAAGTGATATCAATTACTGTTTTTTATACCTTATGGTCTTCTTCCTCATTAATTGCGAATGGAATATTGGATTACGCTTGAGCATTATAAGTGAGTTATATAATCTTGGATACAATAAGTTACTTGGTTTTTGTTCTCAAATATTTTCTCCTATTTCAGTCAGGTGCCATATTATTTTATCCAGAGGGTTTCTTTCATTGGGTAAATTTATTTGATGGGGGTCCCATCTATTTATTTTGTTACCTTATTAATGATATCAAATCTCTGAAGAGACATCAAGTCTAGACCATTGTCTCTTCTTCTAGAAAGCTTAGCCAATTTTTCCCCTTTTTATTTTTTGATCTAATCTCATCCATGTTAATCAACTTTTAACTAAATTTTGGATATTGTTACAAATATATACTCACTTTTTTATTTTGCATATATCTATCCAGATTTTCCATTATTATTTGTTGTAAAACCTTTTCATAATAAACTTTTATTTATATATTGAAAGTATATAAAAATGAGAGTTTATATATAGAATCTGAATTCTGTTTGATTTGTCTCAATATAACCATGCCACCCAGTTTTGAATATTGTGACTTGGAGTGTAATTTAAAGTAAAACAATGCAATGTCTCCCATATTTTTCTCTAATTGTTTTACATATAATGTGTATAATTTTTATACAAATTTTAGTAAGTATCATAATTTTTGAAATTTCTAGTAATTTTAAAAAGAATTGAATTGAACATATATATACATATATAGTATGTTAGGATGATTTTTGACAATATTATTTCTTCAAATCTGTGAAAATAGAATCTTTTTCTATTTCCTAATGGCCTCTTCCATTATTTTCCATAGAAATTTATAGTTTTAGACCTTTCACATCCTTTATTATTTCCTTGGTAATTGGTGATTTTGGGCATTATTTTCCAAGAAATAACCAATAATTTCTTTCTTTTCTAATTCAGTTTTTGCTCATATAAATCTAAGTGGTTTGTCTTAATTTTCTAGTCTACTAATGTACTATTCTGATTTTTTGGCTCCAAAGAGGTTTTCAGTAAATGGGTTTTCTATGTATTACCATGTCATTTCCAAGTAGTAAGCTATTTATTTTTATGACTAATATCTACCTTCATTTATTATTTCACCAGTGTCTTACTTGTATCTATCCTTATACACATCCTCTTGAATTTTAGAAATGTTAATAACAAGAGGATTTTTCTGAAAGAGGCATCTATGTCATATCTAGTAGATGTAATTTCTAAAAGACTGTATTTGACCTTTAGTCTATACTACTTAGAAACTTAGGCATTCTTACTTTATCCTTCATTGCTGTTCTGAATTAATTAATAATAAAATTTTACTTACAAGTCCTTTTAGAAAAAACCAATATTTTCATATTTTGATGTAATTTTATTATTGTCAAATCTGAGTTTATTATTCCTTAAACAAAAATCAAATCACTACGAATGAAGAACTTCTGAAAGAGGTAGATTTTACTTGAGTAAACAATGCAGAATAAAGGCAGAATAATATCTCAAAGGAACCAGCTTCCCAAGTGAGTGGCATGAGAAAGGTGTGAAAGTGTGAAGATGCAAGGGTCATCAATTGCAAGGTCCAGGTTTTTCCCATAAATCTTCTGAATCTCTTTGATTAATGGACTTCTCCCGGTTCACTTGCATATAGACAGATCCTTGATGCTATCATTTCTGGTTCAAGAACAAAAGGCTCAAAAAAAAGTTAACATATTGAAGTTTTAGCATCAACAAATTGCTGATGGGGTAGAAATAGTACATTATTTGACAATGGTAAGAAAAAAAGAATGTGGCAATTCCTAGGACAAACAAAAACCACTGTTATACTAAAAGTATATGTAAGATTTCAACCATCCCCTTATTTGATGTTTGGGCATTTGTTTGACAGAAACTTTCCTAAATGTGAAAAAGATATATTGCTTAGGGTGATATAAATCAGCATTGTTAGCAGCACAACTGTTAAAAAACTGATTACTCAACAGTATAATTTTACTTTTGAAGTAAAACAATTTTGGATAGTAAATACAGGAGTGCTATTGACACAACTGGGAAAGAAGGGCAGACCATGAGAGTATTAGCTACTGTCCAGACAAAGGATGTTGGGACCTATAATGTAGGAATAGCAGGTCAAGCAAAGGTAAGACACTGAGGTCATCCTGTGTCACTTTATCAGTGGAACCCAGAGTATTGAAAAACTTGTCTTTCAAAGGCTGATGGTTTAGTCTTTGCTAAGCAAATTTGACAGTCATTTTTTTTATGGTAGAACACTTCCCTCCTTGCCACCCATGCTTAACCTTCAAGTCAGAGCCTCAGAATAAATTCTGTACTCCAGAACAGGAAGTTTGTGGCAGTTTAGTTATCTATCTCTATATAAAATGTGATGGATATTGTAATGTATAGGTGTTCATCATGTAGAAGTAAATTCTCTGACTCTAAGTCTGGTATCTATGGCTAGACAAAAGCTTTAGTAATTTTGACAGGCATGTGATGGCAAAGAGAGGAATTCTTTAATAAGTAATAAATGTAATAATGGAAATGGAGGTGTTACAAGAAATTAAGTTAGTCTAATTAGTTATTTTTCTCGCAATGAGGACAGCAGTCCATTAGTGGGAATAGCTAAGACTTGGGATATATATGACAGAAGGAGTGTTCTGGATTCTTAGTTTCTTCTTTCTTGCCACACACATGCAGAAGTAAGATAGAAAGAAGCAAACAAAAGTTCACATAAAAATGACACACTGAGGCAAAGAGCATCAGAAACATTGCAAGAAGTCCACAAGTCACCAGTAACCTTCAGTATCAAATAAGGAACATCAAGGCTTGGCTTGCTGAGGAACACCATGGAATTGAATCAGCTTGACGTCTACACCTTATATACAGGTCAACCATAAGTGGACACGTGGATACTGGAAATTAATGAAATACTGGAATCCTGAGTTTATGGAAACTCATAGATACAGTTTATTAAACAAGACTAAATGTGTTTAATTTGTCAAATAAAATAACTATATTATCAAATATATTAAGTGTCTTTAATAATAAAATGAGGAACCAATGAAAGACACTTTATAAAAAGTTTATCATAATGTCTTCAATAATCAGAATTATGATTTATAAAATTCACTCTAAATATTATGCTTTCTTGTGGAAAACAATTGCAAATTTTTAAAAACTGATATTTTCCCCAATCCATTGGAAATCTAGCAAGTCAAAATCTGAAGAACATTAATAAATACAGCAGAAATCTCCTGCTGAACCTCCAATGATGCTCTATTAAACTTTTTAAATAATGGTTGTTGGGTTTTAAAATGAAAAAGAAGAGCAAGGAATTTCTTATACTGGGTGGTTTTTCTCATCAAGGAAAGAAATTAAGGAAGCTCATCACAAATCATTTTTGCCCTATTTATGAATTGATTATAATATAGATATAGAAAAGTATAAATACTACCATAAATCTATAATTAATGAGGTAGTTTATAAAATGTCAGGATACAAAATCAATACACAGATCTATTGTTTTTCAATCCATAGTGAATTAGAAGAAATGAAAATTAGAAAATAGCACATTTATAATTTTTAAACAAAGATAAATTATATGCAGGAGTAAATTTGAAGTATAATTGGGTGTTGTTCAAACCTATCTGCCATAAAGATAAAATACATGTGTATTAAACTAGTTACATTACAAAGAAATATAAATAAATTTGTGTGGAATTGGAACTAAAATAATTACATGAACAATGAAGTAAAATAGAGAGCCCAGGAATAAATCGACACATGTATGGTCATCTAATCTATAACAAAGGACAAAAGAATTCAAGGTAGAAAGAAAAATATTTTCAATAAATGGTGCTTGGGTAATGGAAGTAACATGACTAAAGACAAGTTTGATAACTATTTAAAACCATACATGAAAATAGATTCAAAATGAATTACATTATTATATGTAATACAAGAGCCAAAAATATTTCACATGTACTCTACTTATAAAATATGATTTGGGGGACAGAGTGATAACACAGCAGAAGGACATTGCCTTGTATATGGCCTACCTAGGATGGTCCCAGGTTTAATTCCTGGCATCCCATATTGTCCCTGAGCTTCCAAGAGTGATTTCTTAGCTGAGAGCTGGGAGTGCCACCATCTGTGGCTCAAAACAACAAAAACAATTATTTCAAGATTCTATCATCAGTGACATAAAATATAAATATATAAAAGCAGTCTGCAAAGATAACACAGAGGTAACTTAACCTCCCTCTGGTATTTCCTGGTGATTTCACTCAGATGTAAAACAAATGATTTCAGGAAAAAAAAATAGTAACCGATTCAGCAAAATATGAGGGTTAAAAGAGGGAAAAGGGGAGTAACATTATGGTGAGAAACTTACATTAGGTTGTTAAAAGAATCTTTGGCAGTGGGTGTAGTGAGTTCTGTAAGCATATAAGTGTAAAGCTATGCTCTTAAAATTCTATGGTATTATTGTGGCTGGAAAGATAGAACAGTTTGTGGCCAACTTAAGTTTGATCATGGGCATCACAGATGATACCCTGAGCCCAGCAGGAGTTATTTCTGAAGAGAAAACCAGAAGCAAGCTCTGAGAATCGCCTATTATCGCCCCCAAACACCAACAGAATTCTATAGCATTATAAACAAATACAAATTAATAAAGTAAATTAAAATTTGTTTTATGCACATGTAAGTGAAATCATTATAAATTTAAAAACAACAAAAGTTCTTGTGAAGTAATATAAAATTCTTTTTTTTTTTTTTTTTTTACCCGGTGACGCTCAGGGGTTACTCCTGGCTATGCGCTCAGAAGTCGCTCCTGGCTTGGGGGACCATATGGGATGCTGGGGGATCGAACCGCGGTCCATCCGAGGCTAGTGCAGTCAAGGCAGGCACCTTACCTTTAGCGCCACCGCCCGGCCCCATAATTCTTACAAATAAAATTACTCCTGATGAAAATGGATAGAATAACAAATTACACTGTAGCTAAACTCATCTAAACATTTTTGTATTTTCTATTTTTTTAGTTTCGTTTGGAGCCAATTTTTATTTATTTTTATATATATTTTATTTAAACACCTTGATTACCTACATGATTGTGTTTGGGTTTTAGTCATGTAAAGAATACCACCATCACCAGTGCAACATTCCCATCACCAATGTCCCAAATCTCCCTCCTCCCCACCCAACCCCCGCTGGTACTCTAGACAGGCTTTCTCTTTCCCTCATACATTCTCATTATTAGGATAGTTCAAAATGTAGTTATTTTTCTAACAAAACTCTTCCCTGTTTGTGGTGAGCTTCATAAGGTGATCTGTAACTTCCAGCCCTTCTCTCTTTTGTGCCTGAAAATTATTATTGTAAGAATGTCTTTCAATTTTCTTAAAACCCATAGATGAGTGAGACCATTCTGCATTTCTCTCTCTCTCTCTCTCTCTCTCTCTCTCTCTCTAACTTATTTCTTTCAGCATAATAGATTCCATGTACATCCATATATGGGTGAATTTCATGACTTCATCTCTCCTGATAGCTGCATAATATTCCATTGTGTATATTTACTACAGTTTCTTTAGCACTTCATCTGTTTAAAGGTATCTTGGTTGTTCCCAGAGTCTTGCTATGGTAAATAGTGCTGAATTGAATATAGGTGTAAGGAAGGGATTTTTGTATTGTATTTTTGTGTTTTTAGGGTATATTCCTAGGAGTGGTATAGCTCTACAGTTGTATGGGAGCTCTATTTCCAGCTTTTGGAGGAATCTCCATAGCTTTCCATAACAGTTGAACTACACGGAATTCCACCAGCAGTGGAAAAGAGTTCCTTTCTCTCCACATCTCCACCAACACTGCTTATTCTCATACTTTGTGATGTGTGCCATCTCTGGGGTGTGAGGTGGTACCTCATAGTTGTTTTGATTTGCATCTCCCTGATGATTAGTGGTATGGAGATTTTTTTCATGTGTCTTTTGGCTATTTGTATGTCTTCTTTGTCAAAGTGTCTGTACAATACTTCTCCCCATTTTTTGATGGGATGAGATTTTTTTTGTTGTAAAGTTCCGTCAGTGCCTTGTATATTTTGGAGATTATCCCCTATCTGATGGGTTTTGGGTGAATATTTTCTCCCATTAAGTGGGTGGCTCTTGTATCCTGGGCACTATTTCCTTTGAGGTGCAGAAGCTTCTCAGCTTAATATATTCCCATCTGTTAATCTCTGCTTTCACTTGCTTGGAGAGTGCAGTTTCCTCCTTGAAGATGCCTGTAGTCTCAATGTCCTGGAGTGTTTTGCCTACGTGTTATTCTATATATATTATAGTTTTGGGTCTGATATCAAGGTCTTTCATTCATTTGGATTTTATCTTCGTACATGATGTTAACTGGGGGTCTAAGTTAGTTTTTTGCAAGTGGCTAGCCAGTTGTGCCAACACCACTTGTTGAAGAGGCTTTCCCTGCTCCATTTAGGATTTCTTGCTACTTTATCAACAATTAGGTGATTGTATATCTGGGGAACATTCTCTGAGTATTCAAGCCCATTCCACTGATTTGAGGGCCTGTCTTTATTCCAATACCTTGCTGTTTTGATAACTATTGATTTGTAGTACCATTTAAAATTGGGGAAAGTAATTCTTCCCATATTCTTTTTCCCAATGATTGCTTTAGCTATTCTAGGGTGTTTATTGTTCCAAATGAATTTCAAAAGTGCCTGATCCACTTCTTTGAAGAATGTCACAGGTATCTTTAGAGGGATTGCATTAAATCTGTACAATGCTTTTGGGAGTATTGCCATTTTAATGTTAATCCTGCCAATCCATGAGCAGGGCATGTGTTTTCATTTCTGCATGTCCTCTCTTATTTCTTGGAGCAGAGTTTTATAGTTTGCAAAGCTATAAATTTTCCTCTCAGCACCACTTTTGCTGTGTCCAATAGGTTCTGATACTTTGTGTCTCTGTTGTCATTTGATTCCAGGAAGGTTTTGATTTCCTCTTTGATTTCATCTTGGACCCACTGGTTATTTAGTATTAGGTTGTTTAACTTTCAGTTATTAAAGTATTTCATCTGTGTCTCTTTGTAGTTCACATATAATTTCAGGGCCTTGTGGTCTGCAAAGGTAGCCTGCAAAATTTCTATCCTCTTGATATTATGAAGTATGTTTTAATTGCTAGCATGTAGTATATATATATATATATATATATATATATATATATATATATATATATATATATATATATATATACTAGGCCTCTTTTTTCCATTTCTCTTTTCAGGTTGGGTTTCAGTCTGGTAGACCTATCAACCGTTGACAATCCTGTTTTGAGGTCTCCCCCAATTATTGTGTTGTTATTGATATTATTTTTCAGATTTGTCAACAATTGTATTACATATTTTGCTGGCCCCTCATTCGGTGCATATATGTTTAGGAGAGTGATTTCTTCCTGCTGTATGTATCCCTTGATTAATACAAAATGTCCATCTTTGTCCCTTATAACTTTCCTGAGTATAAAGTTTGCATCATCTGATATTAGTATGGCCACTCCAGCTTTTTTATGGGTGATGTTTGCTTGAATGATTTTTCTCCAGCCTTTTATTTTGAGTCTATGTTCTGAGTATTCAGGGGCATTTCTTGTAGGCAGCAGAAGGTTGGATAGATTTTTTAATCCATTTAGCCACTCTGTGTCTCTTAACTGGTGCATTTAGTCCATTGACATTGAGAGAAAGAATTATCCTGGGATTTAGTGCCATCTTTCTATTGAAATTTGGTGTGTCTGTTGGTCAGTCTTGTCTTAAGATAGGTCTTTCAGTTTTTCTTTTAAGACTGGTTTTGTGTCTGTAAAGTTTCTGAGCTGTTGTTTTTCTGTGAAGCCATTTATTCTTCCTTCAAACCTGAAAGTGAGTTTTGCTGGGTGCAGTATTCTAGGCGAAGTATTTATTTCATTGAATAGTTTCATTATGTCTCACCACTGCCTTCTGGCCTTGAGTGTTCCTGGTGACAGGTCTATGGTAAATCTCAAGGATGTTCCCTTGAATGTAATTTCTCTTTCTGATCTTGCTGCTTTCAGAATTCTGTCTCTATCTGTGGGATTCATTATTGTAACTAGGATGTGTCTTGGGTTTTTTTTTCTGGGGTCTCTTTTAGTTGGTACTCTTCGGGCATGCTGGATTTGATTTCATGTATTCTTTAGCTCTGGTAGTTTCTCTTTAATGATGTTCTTGACCATTGATTCTTCCTGAAGATTTTTTTTCTTGGTCTCTGGGACTCCAGTGATTCTTAAGTTGTTTCTGTTGAGCTTATCATAGACTTCTATTTTCATCTGTTCCCATTCGTTGAGTAATTTTTCCATTGTTTGATCATTTGCTTTAAGGCTTTTTTCTAATCTATTCTGCTTATGGAGTTGTTATTCATCTCATCTTCTAGTGTGCCAATTCTATTCTCAGCTGCTGTTAACCTGTGGGAAAGCTCATCTATTTTTTTCTTCAATTCATCTACTGAGTTTTTCAGACCTGTTATTTGACATGAAATTTCAGTTTGTAGTTTTCTGATTTCTATCTTCATATTCTCTTGATTCTTATTAGTGTTCTCTTCTATTCTATCTTTGAGTTCTGTGAACATCTTTCATATTGTGACTCTAAACTCCTTATCTGAGAGACTGACTAGTTGGTTGGCCATGTTCCGGTCATCAGAGTTGTCATCTTCATTCTCTATGTCTGCGCTGTCCTGTGTTGTTTCCCCATTGTCACACTTGTATTGTGGGTTTTTCTACGTGTTGTGGTTGTATTCATTGGCTAAATGATGTGCGGGGCCGCTCATCTTTGCTATGAGGCCACGCTCCTCTAGCTCCTCCCATTCTGAGTGGAAAAACTCTCCTCCAGGGAAGGCTTGCTGTAAGCAGATGAAGCCACACACACAGGAAATCAGGCCCGCAGATGCCGCAGAAAAGACAGACAGTACAGAGACATGTGCCAGGCTTCAGCATTTCATCAGAGTTCAACCAGCTCCTCCCTTTTTGGGCAGAGAAACTCATCTCCAGGGAAGGCTAGCCATCTGCAGATGAAGACACACACACAGGAAATCAGGCCCTCAGATGCTGCACAGAAGACAAACAGTCCAGAGAGATGTGCCAGGCTTCAGCGTTCCATCAGAGTTCCTGTATTCTCTATTTTTGTAATCATTGGCATGTGGTTATTTTACGTTTTTATGGTTTTAAGTATGGAGTGGCCATACTAATATCAGATGATGCAAACTTTATACTCAGGAAAGTTATAAGGGACATTTAAGGTTTTAAATGCCAATCTATACCTAATTTTTAATGACTTCTGTTAATCTCTATGATTTATCCATTAAGCAAAACCAAGGCTTATACTTATATTTGATCTAGAGGAAAGTAGGAGTTCCGTAATGATAAAATGGTTTATCTAAAATATATTTAATTTCATAATATTATTTTGACATTTTATTTATTAACTAAAGTCATTTTTTTGTGTTATGCAACACATGCTATCTGGACTAAAAGAAAAAAAAACGTTCCAATATGACGCACAATTTAATAAAATACAAACAAAATTTTATATTCTATAGGTCTCTGGTTTCATATGTTATGACTAGATTCTAAACACAGAATATCACTGAACTAAAAATGATTGTCATGAGATTTCTATTTGTATTCTATGTGGATATTTTGCCAAATTTAAATTTACCTGTTGTAATAATTCAGATATTTTAGGTAATGTGAGTATGGTAATTTTAAAAAATATCTTAATAGGCACGGATGGGCAGCTGGCAGGCCTCCCCACGTGCCAGCGGCCTCTTGGTCCGGCCTAGGGTAGGGGGGCCCGGATCTGGGTCACCCGACCGCCCTCTCCCCCATTCCTCCGGATCTCCAGGTGGGTTCCTGGGAGGAGCTGACGGGGCACCCTGGGTTTTCCCCACTCCCAGGCCGGGCGGGCACACTGGCCTAGGTGGGACTCAAATCCCTGTTCTTCGGACTTGGGAGGGTCTCTCTCCCTTCCTGGAGCAGGATTTTTAGCCGGCACGAACGGGCAGCTGGCAGGCCTCCCCACATGCCAGCGGCCTCTTGGTCCGGCCTAGGGTAGGGGGGCCCGGATCTGGGTCACCCGACCGCCCTCTCCCCCATTCCTCCGGATCTCCAGGTGGGTTCCTGGGAGGAGCTGACGGGGCACCCTGGGTTTTCCCCACTCCCAGGCCGGGCGGGCACACTGGCCTAGGGTGGGACTCAAATCCCTGTTCTTCGGGCTTGGGAGGGTCTCTCTCCCTTCCTGGAGCAGGATTTTTAGCCGGTACGGACGGGCAGCTGGCAGGCCTCCCCACGTGCCAGCGGCCTCTTGGTCTGGACTAGGGTAGGGGGGCCCGGATCTGGGTCACCCAATCCCCCTCTCCCCCATTCCTCCGGATCTCCAGTAAGGATTGTTGTTGGAACTGTCCCTCAGTTTGATGCCTATGATTGAACTATGTCATGGAAATTGCTGGTCTTGTTTCTATTGCCTCCAGATGCACCATTAACGCTTCATGGCATTGATCCTTGTTTGCATAGACACATTAAAATGGGAAAACACCATACATACAGATAATTTCTTATCTAATGAATCTCAGTACAATGTACCTTACACCCTGAACATTGATATAATGACCTGGCACAGGCCTCAGAAGAATGGGCATCCTCCATTCACGCCGGAACCAGTCAAGCTATCTGTGAAACATCCAAGGTCTTTTATAGAACAGCTTGAAGCAGTCCTCTACCAGGAAAGACACTACCAAGGGTCTGACATCGACCTCCTAAAAAGAGACTTCCATTTACACTGAGAAGACCTGACAGCAACAATGACCTGCTCTACAGGACATGGTTCTCTCTAGTGCCCCTTAAGTGTGAGGTGAAACGAGAGGATGCTCTGCAACATCCTGACTGCAATATGGGATATGCAGACTCCAGGATCTTTAATACAGAAGCATGATACCAACAACAGAGACTATGTGAGGAATGGAGGTGTATTGCCACTACAGACGATGACTTGATTTGGAGAAACTAATTTGCCTGGAGCCTAGAGTCAGTCCTGTGCCAGGAAACTTCAGGGGTAGGGTCTCCTTGTATTTAGACCATAATTCGTCTTTCCATGTCCCTTATGTTTTGGTGGGCCTATGCAAACAAATGCCACTTTAATACTATTTTTTACTATGTTCCCTTGACTCCAATCCTTAAGAAAAACAACCCACTAAAACTTTTGAGGTTAACTTAAACTAGTTAGCATGTGCATGGAACTAGAGAAACGTATTTTGCCCTCAATGTTTAAGGAGTTACATAAGTCTAATGTCTTTAGATTATATTGTGTGCTGCTAAGAAATAGTATGTACTACAACTGGGGATTTGAGGGACAAAGTAATTGTATTGTACATGGGTTCAGTTTTGTTTTTCTTACTGTTCTTTGGCTGAAAGTTCAAAGCTGGGATATCATCGATGGGACCACCGAGAAATTCTGTTTTTGGGTGATTGGGCTTCCACTGTAACTTTACCCTGTCCTCTTTCTTTGCATCTTTGTTGTCATAATTAAAATAAAAAAATACAAAAAAAAAAAGAAAGAACTTAGATCAGAAACCAAATTTGAAAGAATGATAAAAGAAAAAAAATATCTTTATTTAAACACCTTTATTACAAATACGATTGTAGTTGGGTTTCAGTCATGTAAAGAACAGCCCACTTCACCGGTGCAACTTTCCAATCACCAATGTACCAAATCTCCCTCCTCCCTACCCCACCCCCACCTGCACTCAAAACAGGATTTCTACTTCCCTCATTCATTCACATTGTTATGATAATTCTCATTGTAGTTATTTCTCTGACTGCACTCATCACTCTTTTTGGTGAGCTTAGTTTTGTGAGCTGAACCTTCCAGCCCAGTCTTTTGTCTCTGGGAATTATTGTAAAAATGTCTTTTATTTTTCTTAAAACCATAGATGAGGGAGAGTGTTCTGTGTCTATATCTCTCCCTCTGACTTAATTCACTCAGTATAACAGATTCCATGTACATCCATGTATAGGAAAATTTCGTGACTTCATCTCTCCCAAAGGCTGCATAATATTCCATTGTTTATATGTACCACAGTTTCTTTAGCCATTCATCTGTTGAAGAACATCTTGGTTGTTTCCAGAGTCTGGCTTATGTAAATAATACTTCTATGAATATTTGTGTGAAAAAGGTATTTTTGTGTTATATTTTTGTGTTCCTAGGTTATATCCCTAGGAGTGGTATAGCTGAATAGTATGGGAGCTCGATTTCCAGTTTATTTTAAAAAAGGTTGCCAGTTAATGTCACTTTTTTGAAATTAGAGAAGACTCAATTTCCCCATTTTGGTTTTTGTATTTTAAATACAACACACAATATATTTTCATTGAATTATTTTCACTTTATGTCCCTGAAAATATCTCTGAAAGGTTTATGATATGATAAAATACAACTGTCAGTTCCAGAGAGATAGTACAGAAGGGAAGGTTCTTTCTTTGCAGGTGGGTGACTTCAGTTGAAAACCTAGCACTGAAAAAGTTCCCCACATCACTTCAGGTCACTGTTATAGTAAAGAATCATTAAAACCACAAAAATTATTTTGCTTTATATATTTATGGATATACTCATTAATGGAACTTAGTCAGGGGGAAGCTGGCCAGAGAGAGACATTAAATGTATAGAAACAATTATTTTCAAAATCTCTGAGATGTGAGATTTTTAATTCCTTGTTCCAATTTACACATTTTTTTCAGAAGATTCATTTTTACTTAACCAAATTCATTTTATACAATGAACTATTTTAATGTATTAATAAATAACAAAAATGTATTAGATATTTTAATATTGAAGGCCAATGTACATTAACACTTTTGACTAGATCAATTCATTTTTCTCTGGAATACAAAATAAAGATTATCTCGTTAATACTGGTTAATTGGATTTATGCAAGTTGACGTTGAACAGTACTGTTAGACAATATTTATATTAATGTGAATAAATTTCTTCAATACTATCACTTCTAATCAAAATAAAAATTGCTTAACATCACCGATGACATTAAATAAACATCTGCAATTTAGCAATTTGTTTTAATTTTAAAAAATACTCCACTGGAAAAATTATCCCTGAAAAAACAAACATATTAAAATGTAGCAAAAAAAAAAAAAAAAAAAAAACTCAATTTATTATATTTTCAGCAATTGTTAAACTACATAAAATATTTACTAATAATGTATTTATATTATTATTGTGTTCATTAGTTTATAAGAAAAATATAAGTTTATGGGCCTTAAAATAGTATAATAAGTAGGGTCCTTGTATTGCCTGTGGCATATGAGAATCGGGTTCCTAGCACCCTTAAACTCCAGTTGGAATAATTCCTGTGCAAAATGGAATACCATTCCCCAAATAACTAAAATTTTTTTACTACTTGGGCAATTAAGAAGTTATCAATGACATCCCATGGCCTTAGATTATTAAAGAGAAATATCAGGGAAGGAAACATGAATGAAGAGATGAAGTAAAAAGAGTAAGGGGAGATGCCAGAGAGATAGCATGGAGGTACGGCTTTTGTCTTACAAGCAGAAGGATGGTATTCCTAATACCGGCATCTCATATGGTCCCCCGAGCCTGCCAGGAGTGATTTCTGAGTGTAGAGCCAGGAGTAACACCTGAGCTCTGCCGGGTGTGACCCCCAAAAAATAAAAAAAAGAGGAAGAGAAAGGTAATAGTAAACAAGAATCATGAATTTTGATATATACAATTTATATACACACATGTATACAAATTCTATATGTATATATCACTTATCTGTCAAAATCACTTATTTATATTTGAATATGTGGTTTGTATGTTTATATACAATGGACAAAATTATAAATGTTAATATCTAAATAAAAATGAATATGATAATATTGATATAATTTATTTAAAGTTAAAAAAGAGGATTGTAAAATAGGTGAGTAGCAAAAGTAGATAAAATATTTTTGATTAAATTATTTATTTATTATCAATGTTGAATAACTTTGATAATATAAGACGAAGAAATACCTGTTATAATTTCAAATTACTTCAAGATTAGGCTGCCTAGAAGAAGAAATTAACAAATGAAAGAAATGAAAGTGGAGCTTTAACATCATTCCAATGTTTTTTCTTTCTTTTCTTTCCTTAATATCTAATATTATTTTTATTTACCTTTCAGTTTTTTCATTTTTTACATTTAGGTTTTGGAGCCACTGGTGCTCAGGGGACCTGGCAGGGTTCATGAAATCATATGTGGTGCCAGGACTTAAAACTTAATTGGCTGCATATAAGGCAAGTGAAATTAACTTAAATAAAGACAATTTTCATAATCATTTATTTTGACACCATGATTTACAAAGTTATTCATGACTGAGTTTCAATTATCAAATTTTTTTAACACCTATCCTACCTCAACTGAGAAATTCCTGCCAGTGCACCAGCTCTGGTTTTTCTTGCACATTTTGATGTGTGCCAATTTCTGTGTTGTGAGAAAGTACCTGATATTGTCTGATTGTTTTTTTGATTTGCATCTCCGTGATGACTAATGTGGATCATTTTTTATGTGTCTTTTGGCCATCTGTATTTCTTTGAAGAAGTTTCTGTTCAATCCTTCTCTCCAATATTTATTGCTTTGGATGTTTTATTCTTGTTAAGTTCTACTAGTGTCTTATATATCATATATTAAATCCTTATCATATTAGTATTGGTGAACATTTCTTCTATTCAATGTCAGTCTTTGTAATTTTTTTGAGTTGTAGAAACTTCTTAATTAAATATGTCGTATTTGTTTATTTTTGCTTGATGAGTGGTGTTTCATCCTTTAAGATTACTTTAACTTCAATGTTATGAGAGCTCTTTCTACATTATTTGCCATAAACCATATGGATTTAGATCTGATAGAAAGGTCTTCAATCATTTTGATTTGACTCTTGTAGGGTATTCTAAAGAGGTATGAGTTCCTGTTCTTGCGTGTAGCTGACATGTTTTATAGCACCACTTATTATATTACCTTGCTCAAGTTCATATTATTTGCTCTTTTATTGATTAACTAGTTGTATACCTGGGAATCCAACTAACGCTATTCAATTATATTCCACTTAGTAGAGGGTCTGTCTTTATTTCAATACTATGGTGTTTTAATAAGTACTTCTTTGTAGTAGAGTTTGACACTGGGAAAAGTGATGCCTCTCAACTACTTTTAGGCAAGAATTGCTTTGGTAACACAGTGATATGTTTATTGTTTTTTAACTATTTTCTATATTGATAAATTTAGTTTATAAAAATAATTAATAATTTTAGTATATTAGTTTATTGATGCCCAATACTGTTTTGATAGGGGTTGCTCAGTGAGCTTTTCCACCAGCAGTTGATGGGAGTTTCTTTTTCCTAAATCTACAAAAACACAAATTTTCCCCAGTATTTTTATTATGTGCCATTCTCACTGGTGTAAAATGACATTTTAATTTGAATATCCCTAATAATATGTTGTGATGAGTACATTTTCATATGCTTATTAACTGTAAATTTGTCTTCTTCAGAGAAATGTATATTCATCTCCAATCTACATTTTGTAACAGAACTTTAGAGAGTTTTTTTTTTTTCCACTTTGGTTTTTGATTTTTTTGGGACACACCCGATGATGCTCAGGGATTACTCCTGGCTATGCACTCAGAAATCACTCTTGGCTTGGGAGGCCATATGGGATGCAGGGGGATCGAACCTCAGTGTGTCCTAGGTTCACACTAGTAAGACAAATGCTCTACAACTTGTTCTACCTCTCTGACCCCAGCTTTATAGAGTTTTAAATCTTTTTTATTCTTTATTATGCACATATATGTCTGTATTAAATTTTAGCACATTGTTGCAAATATTCTTTCCCATTCAAGTGGTTTTCTGCTAGAATTGGGTCTTTCTTTTGCATAAGAAAATTCTTTAATTTGTTTGAAATTAATGGCATCTTCAAGGATGAAACACCACTAACTAAGTATGTAGGTGCAAGGATATATGAGTGGCACTACATAAACTGGCTATGTGATTTATCCAAAACCATCTGTTAAAAAGTTTGTCTTTACTATACATCTGATTTTCTTAGTAAAATTAGTTAACATAAGTATGTGGATTTGTCTCAGGGTACTTGATTCTAACTCACTGGTCAGTTTTTCTTATTCCAGCATCATGATCACTGTAGATTTATAGTATAGTTTTAGATTGAATAAAGAGGTACCTCCCATTTTCCTATTTATCATTAGAGTTTTATGTTAGGTAAAAATATTTCAATAGTTTTAAAATCAAACCCAGGGACTGGAGCAATGGCGCAAGTAGTAGGGCAGTGGTAGGGTATTTGCCTTGCACAAGGCTAACCTAGGAGGGATCCCTGGTATCTCATATGGTCCCCCGATCCAGGAATGATTTCTGAGCACAAAGCCAGGAGAAGTAACCCCAGGTGTGGCTGAAAAAGCAAATAAATAAATAAATAAACAAATAAATAATTAAAATCAACCCAAAGTGTTCTCTTAGTTTATTTTTTTGATGACAGTTGAAATATTTTCTAATTGATTTTTTTTTTTTTTGTGGTTTTTGGATCACACCCGGCAGTGCTCAGGGGTTATTCCTGGCTCCATGCTCAGAAATTGCTCCTGGCAGGCACGGGGGACCATATGGGACACCGGGATTCGAACCGATGACCTTCTGCATGAAAGGCAAACGCCTTACCTCCATGCTATCTCTCCGGGCCCTCTAATTGATTTTTAAGAAAATTTTGGAACTAGGAGTCCTCAGTCTATAAAATTATATTTTAATTTCCATTTTATCCTATTTTCCTCCTTTTAAAAAATAGGCACCATAATTAAAAAAAAACTTTTCTACAATTATCCAAGAAATTTTAGTAGTTATTACACAGCTGTGAATACAAATAATCAGCATTATACTTCAAAAGTACAATATTTTCAGTGTCTCTCACCAGTGACACAAAATTTCTTCCTTTTCCACACCTTGTCTTCTTACCAGACTCATTTCTTAAGTATGGTTTTGCTACCTGGAACAGTTTTGGAATAGATAGTTACCTCACCTCTACATGACTAGAATATTTAAAAGACCCAGTCAGTACCCATTTTGTCAGCTCTAATACTTCCTTATAATTTCCACTGCTTCACTCCTCTCTTTCATGATATTATCTTTTCTATAATCTAGGGCAGAGGGTTTATCATGATTTAATACTATTTTTTATTGTATTTTTATTCTATATACTACAGAAAGTGAGTATATCCCATAATTTTTCTTCACCTTCTAACATTTTGTCCAATCTGATATCCAGAAGTTCTTTTCAAGTGAAAGTGATCTCTATTAATTCATATTTTTTGACAAACTTGGTATTTTATTGGATATAAGAAAATCAGACTTAGGCCAAATTAAAAATTTTTACATGGCAAAATAAACTTGACCTAATATAAAAATATATACTACTGAATAAATAAGTACTAATAACAATAAATCAGGCAATGAATAAAGTTCAGGTATATCTATATATATATATTTACATATACATACATATACATATATACATAGTTATAGATATATAGCACTTACAAAATTCAGCAGCAGGTAAACAAATAAACCCATTTAACAATTAGAGATACAACAGACATTTCTGCAAATAGAATATAGGACAGTTCAATTATCATGTGAATCAAATTTTTTTTTTTTTTGGTTTTTGGGCCACACCCTGTGACGCTCAGGGGTTACTCCTGGCTATGCGCTCAGAAGTTGCTCCTGGCTTCTTAGGGGACCATATGGGACGCCGGGGGATCGAACCGCGGTCCGTCCTAGGCTACCGCAGGCAAGGCAGGCACCTTACCTCCAGCGCCACCGCCCGGCCCCGTGAATCAAATTTTTATTGTCACTTATCAAGGAAATCAAAATCGAAATGGCAGTGATATATGCTCTTATTTGAGATAGTCTTAATCATCATAAATATAGGAAGCAACTAACATTTTCTATGGAAATATATGAATATTTATTGATAAACAATTTTAAATATTGTATCTATAGTACAAAAACAAATGCATTAATTTAAAAAATAAATACCTATGCACATTTTAGTGAATTATAAAATAGACAGGTTATGGAAACAACACCAATATAATACTGTACATTAAAATCATTGTGGCTCTTATAAAACCAAATAGATATCTTTTTTAACACACAATAATATGGAATAAATATTCAAGACTGAATATATTTGTTTTTATTTTTCTGTAAAATATACTTTATTTGCTACTGCTTAGTGAAAACACGTTCTGTAAACTCTCAATTTTATCAATAGTTAAACTGATTTTTATTGGCATATTATTTTTAGGAGACAAGCAAATTGTTTAAATATACAACTTCATTCTACTTTGAAATTTAATTTCATATTTGATTATTTTCTTGACATCTGAAAGTATTCTTGGTGACAGAACTGAGTAATTGCACAGGAACATATTAAGGAAGAAACCAAGGCTATTTTGTAGTCCATGACTGCTGTGGACCATTTTTTCAGACTCCACAAAGCATGTTGCCAGCTGAAACTGTGCTCAGGACATTATCCCCCAGACTTTTTTCTAAAGACTTAAAGGGAATAGTATATTTTCTTTGTATATTTCTTTAGATGTATTTCATTAATTGGTATAATTCTTATTGTGTATTTCCTTACATATATATAGTTTTCTTCATAGCATTTTTGGATTTACTTAGTAGGAAATCTATCAGCTAAATTCCTCTTGGGCTCTGAGTTTAGGTTAAGACCAGGTTAGAGGGATTGGTTAGCTTGCTGTTGCTACCCCTATATGCACTAGTAGCATCATGTGACATTGTTTCTTTTTTGCACAGACACATTAAAATGAGGTTATTTTACATATAGAAAGAAGTTCTTATTGAATAGGGATAGGAACTCATAAATTTTATAGTGCAGTGGAGGCTTTTAAACCGGAACATTTGTCATAGTGACTTGACTTAGACTTCACTCTATAATACATTGGCCATTCATCCCGAACCTTGTATCCCATCTTTAAAAACGGCATGGTTTTCTCAGTACCAGGAATCGAACTTCTACTGGGGAAGGCTAGATCTGCCCTGACACTGACTTGTTTCAGTGTGGGTTCACATGACACCCTGACAACTTGGTAACAGCAACATGCTTTCAGGGCAGGGTTTCCTGTGTTGCCACCTAATGATGTAACAAAATCCAAAGATGCACAGTGACACCCTGACTTAGAATAGGATATATTTAAAAACCAAAATCTCTAATTACAGAAGCCTTATTGTCACAACTGTAATTGAGAACTTTTCCCGGGCCTGTGATGAAAGATTCGGGGTGTTAGACAATTTAGTATGACTGGAGACTATAGTTGGTTTTATGGATATTTCAGGGTAGGAAAATCCTGTTTTTAGTCCAAAGGTCTTACCTTTCTATTTTCCCCAACGTTTGCACACTGATGCCTAAAACTCCACTCCCTTTTTTATATTTTAGGTAGGGATTCCTGCCTTTTTTTCATAGAACCTTGGGACACAAATTCCTTTTTCCCCTAATATTTCTTCATTTTTCTATAAAATTATGAAGGAAAAAAAAGTATAAAGATTGGATGTCAGGGGCCAAGTGATCTCGGGTGCATTAGTGGTGATAGAAAAGGACAAAACTAAATATACAAGCCAATGTCAATAATATATAAATAAGAGACAAAAACTATACCAATCTAAACTTAAAATGGGCCTGTTATACAGGCAGGCCAGGAGGGCAAATGGTAGTGGTATAGGATGCATGTTGTGAACATTGGTGAAGGCAGGTAGTCACTGGTGGTGGGAATGGCACTGAATCACTGTCACTGTATATCTGAAATCTAACTATGAAGAACTTAGTAAATCACAACTGTTTCAATAAAATAAAAATTTTAAGAGAAAGAAACTATGAGTATAAATCAAGAAACATATGCTGGAATATTTTGTTTTTGCAGTTATTAGGTTTGTGATTATATAATTAAATTTTATTACCCTCATAAATTTCAATTAATCTTAGTATGTCACTTTATTTGAATACACTTATTATCAAGTAGAGTTATTACTGTATTATCTGCACATATATAAAAACCTACACCATTTCCTGATAGCTATAATACTTTAAAAATTGAAATACCTCACTATAAGGGCCTTAAACTTAAATCAGAGTTTAAAGTGGCTTATTTAAAGAGGCTTATACTTCAGAGACCAGAGGAAAGGTACACTACCTCTTCATTTTCCTAGATCTGCCATAATGTCAACTTAAATTATTACCAAAAAAATGGACAATATTATCTATTCCCTCTATAGGTTTGCTTTACCTGAATTTTGATGTAATTGTCCATTGCTTCTAAATGTCCACCCAAGGCTAGGTCTTTCTGTCCTGTGTCTCTGTTTCCACTTTCCATGTGCTTGTTCATTAGCATCGTGCCTGTTTCGTGTTCTGTGCCACATAACAGTATGCTCTGCTTCCCAGTCTGTCTGTGTGGTCTGGGTTCATGGCACTGTAGATATGGCCCGGTCCAAACCCAGTGCCTTCCCCCCTGTTCAGCAGAGTCATCTATCCTAGCCTATCACAGATGCTTCAGCGCCCAGGGCCTTAGCCTGATCCCATAGCATTCCAAAGGCTACATGCACTCCACTTCTCCTGCCACTAGCCGTTACTGGCCCTTTCCAGAGACGGAGTGGCATTTATCACTCTCAGGACCACTCTCCCCAGACAAAGTATAACAGATCCTGTCTCAAAAAATATCATGGCCTTCAGAAACTTGACAGAAGCTATTACAGTATGATTAAACTGTGCTTTTCCACAGTATTTAAATACTGAATGGAATATAAGAGAGAGAAAGTGGTTTCAATGAAGATAAATTGCTGAGGCTGGATGCTTGGTAAACTTTTCAAATATACATGGATACATAAAATTTGATCTAGATTTTATTAAACATGTTTTGAATGTTCTTTATATTATTTGAAAAATGATTGCATATTTTCCCCAGAGATTTAGAATTTAATAATAAAAACTGTGACAAATAATGAAGTATATTTTATGATACTATTAATTGTTGACATTTTGTATGTAGGATTTTGATCAAGCAGATATAATTATGATCCTGAAGGTTGTGTGTTATATTATCAATTTTTGTCCAAGTCAGTGGCTTAAATGAGAAAAATTACTTGTGAGAGGCACTCATTTCTGAGATAAAGAGAAATTAAAAAGGAAATCTTTAGACATTTGTATTAATATACAGGAAAGAATGTCAATAAATATAGAAAAGAGGAAATAAGCAAGATTTACAAATAATGAGAAGGAAAACACACATTACTCTCATAATAAATAGCACAAAACTAGAAGCTTATAAAATCAAGGGCACTATAGTAAAATTGTAATAAATTCTGATGACATGGGATAAGAATATTGACTTAAAGACATGCATCCTGAAAAACCTAATAGTGTTATATGATTTTTACAAATGATATAAGTAGTGTTGTGTTTTGATGCTATCATTTAAATTTTTTTAAACTTTAATTTGTGTACAAATTAATTAAATTAAATTGCAAATTAAATTAAATCAATATAAGATTCCTCAAGGAAAACTTTTAGGATCACATGCACTCCTGTAGGCTTCTTCCCTGCCCCACCTCCCTACCAAAAATGTAGAAAAATAGAGTTGCATTTATAGAGGTAAAATTGACACTTGCATACATTAATACATAACTAATATTGATATAAAATATTACATTAAAGTTAATTGAACCTAATATAAATTGATATAGGTTTCAATATATATTGATCAGCACCAAAAGTTCATCCAACTCCTTAGAGCTGACTCCTTTAACCACATTTACTTCTTTTATCTTAACAACCATTCCATCTAGCAAGAATTAACATAAATTTATGTATATGCTCAAATGTCTCTTTGTTATAACATAACTAATTTTCAATATTATACAATTTAGTAGCTTAGCTTCATATATTCATATGTATAACTCTTTTCAAAATTACATTGTCAAACTACCACCAAAAGACCCATGCACATATTTCCCCATCTATCATCATCTTCCCCTTTTCCTCCCATCCTTTAGTTTTTAGGAGTCCAGAGTAGTTTCCTGCAAGTTCAATAGTTTGGATGATTTTTTTCATATCTGAATAACACTATGTGCTAAATTACTTTGTTTTCTTATGTAATTCACTTAATATAATCATCTAATTTTGCTCCAAAAAGAACGACTTCTTTTTTCAGATGTTGAGGGGAATACTCAGTGGTGACAGGACTTTTTTAGTTTTTGTTTTTGGGACACACCAGGTGATGCTCAGGGGTAACTCCTTGCTATGTGCTCAGAAATCACTCCTGACTTGGAGGACCATATGGAACTGCGGTCCATCCTAGGTCAGCCCCGTGCAAGGCAAATGTCCTACCGCTGTGTCACCAGTCTGTCCCCCAAAGGACTTCTTTAGATTGTGTGCCTAGAAATCACTTCTTGAGGACTCAGTGTTCCATATGGGGTACATGATATTGAGCATGGGTGATAATCATACAAATCAAGAGACTTGCCAACTGTATTGTCTGATCCCCAACAATGCCATTCTTATTATTTAGTATTGCATTAATTGTACTATGACTTTCTTATCTGGTATTTATCATGAACATTTAGGGTGACTTAATGCTTTAACAAATGCAATAATGTTTCTATGAACACAGTATTTCAGTGACTTTTCTAATCTTTTGGATAATTAATGAGTTGTGGTAGTACTGAATCAGAATATATTTACATTTATTGTTTTTAATACCTCTTCATAATTTATGCTCCAACCAACATTGTTCCAGAAATTTTCCCCTCCAACTAACACTTGTTTTACTTTTATTTATTATTTTAAACAGCATTGATGGAGTGCTAGAATTTATAATAATGTCATTTATTTATTCCAATGCTAGGTCATATCAAAATAGCCCAATTCTAGTACCAGTGTCCTAAATGTCCTTCACACCAAACAATTTTAAAATTGGCACAGTAGCCGTTCTAAAAGCATGATAAGATATCTTCATATATTCATGACTTTAATTTCCTAATGAAAGTACGAAGACTAAACATTGTTTAAAAAATCCATTATACCTAAAATAATGCACTGATTCAGAGAAATCACTATCAAAATATCATAGCATTTCTCAAGAAATAGAATAAACAATTCTAAAATGCACATAGTACAAAATATTATAAATGGTAAAACAATTCTGAAAGAAAAAAGAAAATTTCAGTTTCTATTAATACTCCCTGACTTGAAATGTATTGTAAATCATAGTAATTTATAACTCTGGTAATGGAACAAAAATATCTTAATACACTATCATCTAATTAATTATATTAGAATATAAGTAAAATAGTTAACCCAATCAATATGATTCCTATTCAGTGATAGGAGAATCAAGTTTATAAAGAGGAGTAAAGGATGCCTCCTTAGTTCTAGGAAAATATAAAATGATAAAAACCAAGGTATGGATCTTGATCACTATTCAATAGCATGTACACACAAAATAAACTCAAAATGCAATAAATAAGTATGTATTATTCAGTGATAAGATAGAGAAAAACAATGGTAATATTTTTTGGATTTCAATATTACTGACAGATTTGGAGACCTAACGCATATAAAAATATATTTGGAGATTGACAAGAAAAAAAATAAAATGAACAGTCTCCAAATATCAGAGAAATATTTGTAGACTGAGGAAACAATATAAAAACTAAACAAATGGGACCCAGAAATTGACACCATAATAAAAACAAAAAGACAACCTACCATCTAGGGAAATAATCTTTTAGTTGTATCTCAAAAAACTCTGTCCACACCAATGTATTGTAAGTGATTCACAGGATTCTACTTTTTATTTTATATGAGTCAAAAATCAATCTTAGAAAAATTTAGTATTGATAGGAAGCACAAGTGATATAGTCTTTATCGATTGAGAAATACTTCAGTTTGCTTGCTTTTTTGAAAAGAAAAATAAAGTTTTAGGGAGCAGGAATTGTAAAGGTCTTCTATTAACTTTGATTCTTGTATGTTCTGGTTCTGTACATCTGAGAGCATCATTAAAGCTACTAAAACTCCAGATTACAATTCATAAAATTTGGAGAGTAGTCATTAATATACTATATGCTTATAAGGAACAAAGGAGAAAAATATAATGCAGAGTATTTGGCACATGGTTACTATGAATGTTTAAAAATCACATATAACTTGATAATTAGTTCAAAATTATTGAAATGAAAATTGTATTTTTTCTTGCTAATTACTGAATTAAAACAAAAATTTGACTTTAATAAAAAACATATGGTATAGTTACATTTTTAAAATAGAAAATTGTGGACATACCTTTTACATGGTGTCTATTATATAACTATAAAATCATCTCAGGAAATTATTAATATTAAATTCTAATAATTTATTAGGGAAGTTGAAAAGACAAGAAAATTTTTATCTCACATCTGTTAGAATGGTACTATGTTAAAAGTTAAAAATAACATTTCTTGATGTGGATGAAAAGAATTATCACATGTACTTGGTTGGTAGGAAGACAAATTCATGAATTTTTATGGATAACAATATATAGTTTTCAAAAACTAAATATATAAAAGGTTGTAGAGAAAGCACAGTATGTTCAGTGCTTGTTTAACATGTGGCGGGCTCCAAAGTTTAATCCCTGATAGTCCATATGGCCCTACCATGAGTGAATCCTGGGGGTAGTGTTATGAGTAAGCTCTGAGCACTGCCAGGTGAATCTTCCAAACCAAAATAAATAAATAAATAAATAAATAAATAAATAAATAAATAGAAATTCAGAGAGCATGTTTGTATTGTGATTTTGTGTTCTTAGGGTATATCATGAGAAATAGTGCTGTTGAATCATATCAGAGCTCAATTTCAGTTTTTTGAGGAATCTCTATACTGTCTTTCAGAAAGGGTTGACAAGACAGCATTCCCACCAGAACTGAAATTTCCTTTCACCCCACATCTCTTTCAGAACTGATTGTTCTTCTCCTTTGTGTTGTGTTCCAGTCTCTGTGGTGTGAAATGATACTTCATTGTTGTTTTTATTTGCGTCTTTCTGATGATTAGGGATTTTTTTTTGTTTTGGCCACACCCAGAGATACTCAGAGGTTACTCTTGGCTATGTGCTCAGAAATCGTTCCTGGCTAGGGGGGCCATATGGAGTGCTGGGGGATCATACGTGATCAGTCCCAGGTTACCTTGTGTAAGGCAAACACTCCGGCCCCCGATTAGTGATTTCTTTTGTGCTTTTAAATTTTTTATTTATGGCAACATGAATGAGATTTGGGGGAATTTTAATAACAGGATAAACATTGAAGAAAATAATTAAAAAGACAAATGATTTTTACTTAAAAAAGAAACAAAGAATTAAATAAAATCCTCAAACCCCAGTATGAGTAAAGGCAAATGAACAGTTAGATTGAAGTAGTTTGTATATGGGGCAATCATTTCTTGATGTATGTGACCAGACAATTTGGGATGAACATGGTATAATGTAAAATTTGCCAGAGTAAAATTTTGCACATATTAAACATGCCATGATGTAGATTTACATTGATTAAAGATACACATTAAAATACATATAGATATACAGACACATGGGCAGATGAAAGCACAGTAATGAAGTCATTATATATTGCTGAGATTATGTTTAAAGCTCAGCATAATTACTCCTTTGAAAAACAGCAAATTGCATACATAAATAAAAATGTCATTTCACTTGGACACTATGAGTACTTCAACCCACATTGACAGTATCCAACAATAAGCTCTTGCATATTGAAATACGTTCCAAATATTTTTATCACAAAATTTGGCTTTATGCATTTTTGTCACAATCCTGACAGTTTTATGGTCTTTATTAATCTAATATACCTATCAAAGGAGACTAGAATTTTAGCAAAAACTCTTAATGTTCTTGCAAATAATATAAAACTCATGGTAGTGGTAAGGAAAGGAGAATTCTTAGAATTCAATTATTGTTTTTAAGATTAGCTTAAAATGTGGTTACTTTAAATATCAATGCCCATTTCTGCCTTTATATTTTTTATTTTAAGGTCATGCCTAGCAGTGCCCAGGATTCACTACTGACTTTGCACTCAGGGATCACTCCTGTAGGGGATCAGAATATCAGACAAAGTGCCTGGGATCAAACTTGGGTAGGCATCATGCAAGGAAAGAACCTAGCTCTCAAAAAAATTGCTCTGGTCCCTACTAAGCATATTTTGATTCAAACTTTCATCTCTTCCATGTGATACTACAAAGAAGAGAGATATTATAGTTTATTTTATAAATATTTATTTTCTTGTGCTTTTCTCTTTTGGGGCCACAACTGGAAGAATTTATATTTTATTCCAATTCTTGTGTTCAGTAATCACACCTGGCAGTGCTTAGAGGACTGTATGTGGTATCAACCAGGGTTACTTTGAACAAGGTTGACCCTAGTTCAAAGCAAACCCCTTAGAATCTGTTCTATTTCTCAACATCTTAGAGAAAATTTTTCATCAAGCAAACTTGAAAAACATAAAATGTATTCCCTTTGTATGAATGAAGGCCATTGATAGACAAAATGGTACCTTTGTGAAAATGAAAAAATTTTGAGCTCCCATATGATCCAGCTATACCACTCCTAGGAATATACCCTAGGAAGACAAGAATACAATACAAAAATCCCTTCCTCACACCTATGTTTATTGCAGCACTATTCACAGGCTCTGGAAACAACTAAGATGCCCTTCAACAGACAAATGGCTAAAGAAACTGTGGTACATATACACAATGGAATATTATGCAGCCGTCAGGAGAGATGAAGTCATGAACTTTTCCTATACATGGATGTATATGGAGTCTATTATGCTGAGTGAAATAAGTCAGAGCGAGAGAGAGAGAGACACAGAATAGTCTCACTCATCTATGTGTTTTAAGAAAAATAAAAGTCATCTTTGCAACAATCCTCAGAGATAATGAGAGGAGGGCTGGAACTTCCAGCTCACTTCATGAAGCTCACCACAAAGAGTGGTGAGTGCAGTTATAGAAATAACTACACTGAGAACTACCATAATCATGTGAATGAATGAGGGAACTGAAAAGCCTGTCTAGAGTACAGGTGGGGGTGGGGTGGGATGGAGGGAGATTTGGGACATTGGTGGTGGGAATGTTGCATTGGTGAAGGGGGGTGTTCTTTACATGACTGAAACCTAATCACAATCATATTTGTAATCAAGATGCTTAAATAAATAAAAAACACTAAAAAATATGTATATTCTTTGAACTAAATGAGAGGCCAGAACTCAAGTTTCCAATAGTGAGAATGGATAGAATTTATTTACATCCTTTTATTTTGGTGAGATAGTTTGGCATACAAAACAACCTAATAAATGTATGGATTTGTTTAGTCTGGGAGTGGAGAATGCCAATGATCTAATGTTCCTGTTATAGGGATCTGAATATTAAAGCACTAGGAATAGAGTTAGTACAACAGTTGGTAAGGTATTTGCCTTGCATACCACAGACACCACACCCTTGATATAACTTAACCCTGAACCTCAGTTTTCTGAACTTCCCATGGTGTTCCCACCTACCAGAAGTAAAAACAATGCTAGAGTGACCTAAACTGGTATAAACATTGGTATTTCTTTAGGGTTTAAGGTAGAAACAGGTGTAAACTAGCAGATCAAGTTCAATGTTGAAAACCAGATTTTGCTATAGCTTTCTTTACATTCCCTGTGAAAATTCATTTCAATTCATTTTCTTTTTCATCTGCCAGCCCAACATTTGTGTTGTATGTGCATCTGGCAAGTATTGGGTTGGGAATTCAAATTGGGCATTCAGGCCAAGTTGGAGAGTGTTTTATTTATTTATTTATTTATTTATTTATTTATTTATTTATTTATTTATTTTGGAGGATAAAATGTCTAGTTCTTATTAATACAGAAATATTCTATTGGCAAAACAAAACAAACAAACGACTAAAAACATAGACTTATGAGCACAACCTTTTCCAATAATAATTTAACTATATTCTTTCTGCTTTCAATGTTAATTTTTCTGGCTATTTTCAATGTTAATTTTCTAGGTTGAATTGCATTTTCTAAAAACTAAGAATTTAAAAAAAATAAAAAAATAAAAACTAACAATTTAAAACTATACCTGATTGGGAAAGATCTCAATGGGTTTAAAATAAATATTTTGATTATTTAAATAAATAAAATATTTATTTAAATAATTAAAATATTTATGTTTTCTATAAGTTTGGGTCCAAAAGTAGGTGGAAGACTCCTTAAGAGTCAATTTACTTAAGTATGAAATATGCAGACTGCACATTTTCAATTATTCAGCATTCTACCTAGTCAGATCCCGAGATATAAACTTGAACCTTTGAGATATCCTGTTTGACAAGTATATAAGTGACAAGAACTTGGGGTTGTAAGGACATGCCAGATAGTTTATGATAATATAATTTATGAGGAATGACTTGCACCAGGCTATATTAAAGTGATCTTTGAAGGTATAGCAAAGAGTCTAATGTAAGTGAGTCAGAAGAATAAATTCCCCAAACTTGCATAGCTAAATCCCAACAAAATTTTTCTAAAAATTTTGAAGCTCACATGAGCTTCAGGATCTAAATGTATTAATCATCATTGCAATAGAAGTAAATTATATTCAGAATATCTACAGAAGATAAAATTGTGTCTAATTTCTCCTGGACATTGTCATCTGTTTACCACCTTTGCTCTTAGGTATTCTTTTGCTATGATAAATTATAATAATCAATAGAGCAGCTCTTCTAAATTCTGTGAACTATTCAGTTGAACCTTTGAAACTGAGGGTCAACTTGAAATATTCTAACTCTATAATAAGATGTTTCTATTTAATTATTACTTTAATGAAACTGAAGATAATATTGGACATTTTTTTTTGTTTTTGTGCCACACCCAGTGACTCTCAGTGTTTACTCCTGGCTATGCGCTCAGAAATCGCTCCTGGCTTGGAGGACTATATGGGAAACCGGGAATCAAACCAAGGTTCGTCCTGGGTCAGTCATGTGCAAGGCAAGTGCCCTATCACTGAGCTATCCTTCTGGCTCCAATATTGAACATTCTTTGTTTGTTTGTTTGTTTGTTTTTGTCACACCCGGCAGGGCTCAGGGGTTATTCCTGGCTCTACATTCAGAAATAGCTTCTGGCAGGCTTGGTGGATCATATGGGATGCTCGGATTCGAACCACCATCCTTCTGCATGCAAGGCAAATGCCCTATCACCATGCTATCTCTCCAGCCTCAATATTTAACATTCTTAACTCAGTTATGAAGAGTTTCTATGGATATTCACTTGAATAAGTGCAAGATAAATTATATTTTTAATTTATTTATTTTTATAACATCTAAGCACAATAATTACCAACATGTTTGTAGTTGGGTTTCATACATGCAGCTTTTCTAAATTATATGAATTATTAAATTGATTTTAGAAACTGAGGGATCTTAGAATTTTCTAACTCCGTACTGAGATGTTTTTATCTAACTATTATTTGAATGAAACTGAAGGAAATATTAAATATTCTTAACTCAATGATAAGTCCTTTTATGGATAGTTCACTTGAATAAATGTAAGATAAATTTATAATTTAAATTTATTTCTTTTTATAATATATTTAAATACCATGATCACAAACATGTTTATAGTTGGTTTCAGTCATAAAAAGTACACCCTCCTTCACCAGTGAAACATTCCCACCACCAATGTCCCCAATCTCCCTCCTCCCCCACCATCAAGACAGGCATTCTATTTCTCTCACTATCATTGTCATAATAGTTGTTAGTGTTGTTATTTCTCTAAGTTCACAACCACTCTTTGTGGTAAGGTTCATATAGTGGGCCAGTCTTTCTAGCCTTCATTTTATTGTCACTGGGTATTATTGCCATTCTGTCTTTTGATTTAGTAAATACCACCTATCTTAGATGTTTATCTAACTCCCTCTAATTTATTTCACTCAGCATAATAGTTCCCAAGTCTATCCATGTATAGAAAAATAACATGACTTCGTTTTATCTGGTAGCTACACAGTATTCCATCGTGTATATGTAGGACATTCTCTGTAGACACTCATTTGTTGTCAGGCATCTGAGTTGTTTCCAGATTCAGCCTATTGTAAATAGTTCTGCAATGAATACAGACATACAGAGGGCATTATTTTATTGCGTTTTTGTGTTTTTAGGGTATATCCTAGTAGTATTGCTGGATGATATGAAAGTTCAATTTCCAGTTTTTTGTGATATATCCATATTGTGTTTCAGAAAGACTGGACTAGAGGGCATTCCCACAAAGGGTGAGTGAGAGTTCCTTTCTCCCCACATCCCCACCAGCACTGTATGTTCTTGTTTGTGTGTGTGTGTGCGCGTGTGTGTGTGTGTGTGTGTGTGTGTGTGTGTGTGTGTGAAATGTACTAGTCACTCTCGAGTGAGATAGTAACTTATTGTTGTTTTTATTTGCATCTCCCTGATGATTAGTGATGTGGAGCATTTTTTTCATGTGCCTTTTGGCCATAAGTATTTCTACTTTGAGGAATTGTCTGTTCATTTCTTCTCCCCATCTTTGACGGGGTTAGATGTTTTTTATTGATAAGTTCTGTCAGTACCTTGTATATCTTAGATGTTAGACCCTTATCTAATGGGTATTGTGTGAATAGTTTCTCCCATATTGTGGGTAGCTTTTGTGTCCTAGACACTGTTTTCTTTGAAATGCAGAAGCTTCTTAGTTTAATGTAGACCCATTTGCTTATCTCTGCTTCCATTTGTTTAGACAATGTGATTCCTCCTTGAAGATGCTTTTAGTATTAATGTCTTAGAGTGTTTTACCTATGTGTTCCTCTATATAACTTATCATTATGAGTCCAATATCAAGGTCTTTAATCCATTTCAATTTGACATTGTGCATGGTGTTATATGATGTCTGATTTTACATTTTTGAATGAAGCTAAAGAGTTGTCCCAACACCACTTGTTAAATAGGCTTTTTTTTCTTCGTTTTGCCTTTATCATTATCAAAGATTAATTGATTGTATATCTGGGGAACATTCACTCAATATTTAAATCTATTCCATTGGGTTACTCCTGGCTCTGCACCCATAGAGCTTCTGGCTCAGAGGACCATATAGGACATCAAGGATTGAACCCAAGTCTGTGCTGAGTCAACCACTTGCAAGGCAAATATCCTACTGCTGTGTTATCACTTCTGATCCCCATTTTTTAATAGTTGCTTCAGCTATTCTTGGCTGTTTATTTTCCAAATGAGTTGCAAGCTTGTTTGATAAACTTCTGAAGAATGTCATGGGTATCATTAGAGGGATTATATTAATCTGTACAATTCTTTGGGGAGTATTGACATTTTAATTATTTAATCCTTTTAATCCATGAACAGAAAATGAGAATTTTCTTCTGTTCTTGATATGTTTGTTTGTTTTGTTTTTTGTTTTTTTGGGGACACACCCAGTGACACTCAGGTGTTACTCCTGACTATACTCTCAGAAATTGCTCCTGGCTTGGGGACTATATGGGATACAGGGATTAGAACCACCATTCATCATAGATCAGCTGTGTGCAAGGCAACTGCCCTACCATTGTGCTATCTCTCTGGCTCTAATTTGCTTCTATTCTTTTGAAGCAAAGTATTTTATAGTTTTCTTTGTATAGGTCCTTCATCTCCTCAATTAAATTGACTCTAAGATATTTGAGTTTCTTTGGCATTGATGTGAATGGGATATTTTAATGTTTATTTCTTCTGTGTCATCATTTGTGTATAAGAAGGCCATTGCCATTTGAGTGTTAAATTTGAAGCCTGCTATTTTGCTATAAAAATCAATTGTTTCTAGAAGATTATTGGTTGTCTTTAGAGTTTTCTTTTATTATTATTATTACTATTATTATTATTATTACTATTATTATTATTTTAGGTCACACCTGGCAGTGCTCAGGGGTTACTCTTGGGTCTATGCTCAAAAATCCTCCTGGCAGGCTCTGGGGATCATATGGGATGCCAGGATATGAACCACTATCCTTCTGCATGTAAGGCAGAAGTTTAGTTTTCAGTTTTCTAAATATAATGTCATATCATCTTAAATAGAGAGAGCTTGACTTCTTCCTTTCCTATCTTGATTTCATTGATATCCTTTTCATTTCATTGATATCCTTTTCTTGCCTCTTTTTAAGACAAGTGCTTCCAGTATTATGTTAAATAGAATGGTAAGAGAGGGTAGCCTTGTCTTGTAACAGATTTTAGAGGAAAGGCTTTCAACATATCTCCATTGAGTAAAATATTGGCCATGGCTTGTTGTAAATGGCCTTGACTATATTGACAAATTTTCTTACCATTTCCATCATGAGTGGGTAATGGAACTTACCAATTGTTTTCTCTTCATCTATTAATATAATCATATGGTTTTGATTATTTTGTTGATATGGTGTATTATATTGATTAAATTTCTGTATGTTAAACTTTTATTGTATCTCTGGAATAAAATAAAACCCAACTTAGTCATGGTGTAAGACCTTTTTTATATCTTTATTTAAACACCATGATTACAAATATGATTATAGTTGGGTTTCAGTCATATAAAGAACACCCCCTTTTACCAGTGCAACATTCCCATCACCAATGACCCAAATATCCCCCCTCCCTACTTCACCCTGGCCTGTACTCTTTCTACTTCCTTCATTCATTCACATTTTATGATAGTTTTCAATGTAGTTATTTCTCTAACTGCACTCACCACTCTTTGTGGTGAGCTAAATGTCATGAGCTGAACCTTCAGCCCTCATCTTTTTTGTCTCTGAAAGTTATTGTAAAATGTCTTTTATTTTTCTTAAAACCCATAGATGAGTGAGACTATTCTGTGTCTGTCTCTTCCTCTGACTTATTTCACTCAGCTTAATAAATTCCATGTACACCCATGTATAGGAAAATTTCATGACTTCATCTCTCCTGACAGCTGCATAATATTCCATTGTGTATATGTACCACAGTTTCTTTAGCCATTTATCTATTGAAGGTCATCTTGGTTGTTTCCAGAGTCTGGCTATTGTAAATAGTGCTGCATTGAATATAGGTGTGAGGAAGGAATTTTTGTATTGTATTTTTGTGTTCCTCGGTTATATCCCTAGGAGTAATATAGTTGGATTGTGTAAGAGCTCAATTATTTTTGGAGTAATCTCCATATCGCTTTCCATAAAAGTTGGACTAGACGGCATTCCCACCAGCAGTGTATGAGTTCCTTTCTCTCCATATCCCAGCCCGCACTGCTTGTTGTCATTCTTTGTTATGTGCGCCAATATCTATGGCATGAAATGGTACCTCATAGTTGTTTTGATTTGCATCTCCATGGTGATTAGTGATGTGGAGCAATTTTTCATGTGTCTTTTGGCCATTTGTATTTCTTCTTTGACAAAGTGTTCATTTATTCTCCCTATTTTTTGATGGGATTAGATGTGTATGACCTTCTTGATAAGACATTAGATTCTATTTGATAGAATTTCATTGAGAATCTGAGCATCTCTGTGTATCTTTAGTTTTCTTTTTTGCAGCATCTGCATTGAGTATTTGTATCAGGACGATGTTAGCTTCATAAAACCTATTTAAGAATGTTTCTGTTCAATTTCCTTGAAGTTTAAAAAGGGTTGGTAGTAGGTTCTTTTGAAAGATTTGAAAAAATTAGTAAGTTCATCTGGACCAGGACTTTGTTTGGAAAAAATTTTATTGTGATTTTACTTTATTAAATACTGATGGGTATGTTTATATATGCTAGATAATCCTAGTTTAAATGTGGAGGATTATACGAGTGCAAGAATGTATTCAATTCTTCCAGTTTCTCTTGTTTTGTGGCATAGAATTTCTGAAATTAATCTCTGATTAGCTTTGAATCTCAAAGTATAAGTATCTCATAGTATATGTATTTATTCCCCAGGACCATTTTATTTATAATCAGTTCATTAAGTTATTCTTTCTCTTTTCTTCATGATTTTTCTAGTGATTTACCCATCTTGCTTATTTTTTCAAAGAACCAACTTTTGTTTCCATTGATATTTCAGAATGTTCTTTGGATTACCACTTCAATAGTTTTTATCTATACATTGTTATTTTCTTCTGTTTACATATTTTCAGTTCATTTTGTTGATCAATTTCTAATTTTATAAACTGTGTCATTATGTTATTTTTGTAGTCTCCTTCTTCCTTCCTGATGTGTGATTGCAAAGCCATCAATTTTCTTCTTAGTATGGCTTTTACTGTGTCCCACAATTCTGATAATATGTGTCTTCATTTGCATTTTTCCTAGGAATCTTGATTTTCTCTTTTATTTCATCTATGACTTACTGGTTATTCAGTAGTGAGTGTTTCCAGGTGTTAAAGTTTTATCTCTGTGTCTGTAATTCACTTCTAATTCAGTACATTATGATATGACAAGGTAGTTTATAACATTTCTATCTTCTTTCATGCCTTCATATGAGGCACATTTATAACAATTTATATATATTTATGTATATATAATATATAACATATATTAAATATATAATATATATTTTTCCACCCATTATTTTTTAAATTATCTTTATTTAAACACCATGATTACAAATATAATTGTACTTGTATGATTACAGTCATGTAAAGAACACCCTCCTTCACCAGTGCAGGATTCCCACCACCAATATCCCAGATCTACCTACTCCCCACTCCACCCACACCTGTACTGGAGACAGGCTTCCTTTTTCCCTCATTTATTCACATTGTTATGATAGTTTTCAGTGTAGTTATTTCTCTAACTGCACTTATCATTCTATGTGGTGAGCTTCATGTCATTAGCTGCACATACATGGGAGGATGGAGGGAAGTAAGGGTTGGGACTGAGGCAGTAAAATATTAGAAATGAGCTTTGTAGGGCAGTATCAAGGTCCCAATACAAGATGGATATTATGGATATATAGAATATATGCACACAATAATATCAATATGAAAAAAAGAGAAAAAATTTCCACTGACTGTCCCAATATAAACCAGTGCTAGAACAGCCTGCCCTCCTCCCAGAGCACATTCCCATTAGTGTAGGGAGTGATAGGGGAAAAGCCTGTTGATCCCTATAGAGTCCACTTAGACCGGTGCCCAGGGAAAGACTGAAGTCCAGGGGAGAAAAAATCTATACCTGGCAAGAGCTGGTCTCCAGAATCAAGGACGAAATCGGAAGCCAGATGTCTGCCCACCCTCCTCCCCATGCACCTCCCCCCTGGAGTACGAAGGGAGGAACCTGAGGACCACTAAGAGTCCACCTGAACCCACTTCTGGCCATCTGAGCTGGCACCCAGGGAAGGCCTGGAGTCAGGAGAAAAAGACAAGGATGGCTGGGGGCCTGCCAAGCATCCCAGCACTCCTCAGGCTAGGAATAAGGGTCCTGGTAAGCTCAGTTTTTCTGATCTGTTAGTTCAGTGTGAAAATTTCTAATTTCAGTTGACAAAATTTCTTGATCCTTAATTTTGCTCCAGTCAAGTTTATCAATGCTTTTTTTTTTTGAGCTCTCTGAACATTTTCCATAATTGTACTGTAACCTTCTTGAGATGATAGCTATTTGTTTCTTACTTTTTAGATTATTAGAGGAGCCATCTTGATTTCTGTAAATATGGGTGTGTACTGCCAAATTACTCCATTGGCAAGGCTGTAGATTGCTTCTTAAAATGTACAGAAATGGAATTCAGGGGTTACAATATAAGCGCGGCCTCCAAGCTGAGCAGCCGCGTTTCATGTGTGGGTCCTGAAGAGGCTATAGTCTTTGGATGTAGGCAGGCTCAGCAGAGAAAAGGTAGAGAGCAAGGCCGCTTTGGTTTAAAAGTCTCTGGGTACCCAATCATGGCAGGAATTGGCCCCACGTGCATTGGGTGGGGACATCTTACTGGGATGGGTCCTGAAGAGGCTATAATTCTTGGATGTAGGCAGGCTCATCAGAGAAAAGATATGAGGTACATTTTATGGGCCAGCAAAAGAATGACATTATGCTTTGGAGAAAAATGTGTATTCTGTTTTCTATGGATGGAGAGTCCTACTAGGCCACTTCTGTTTCTTCTTTCAAAGCTACTATATTCTTGTTAGATTTCATCATGGTTGACCTATCAAGGGATGGCAATGTAATGTTTATACCTCCTACTATTATTCTGTTGCTATTTATTTATTCATTCAGATTAGTCAACAATTGTTTTAAGTATTTTGCTGATCCCTTATTGGGTGTGTATATGTTTAAGAGTGTGATTTCTTCCTGTTGTACATATCCCTTGATTTTTAAGAAATATCTCTTTGTCCCTTATAAATTTTTAAGTCTAAAGTTTGTGTCATCTTTTATTAATATAGCCACTCCAGCTTTATCAAGAAAGTTGTTTAATCAGATGATTGTCCTCAAACATTTCATTTTGAGTCTACGTCTGTTTTGATTATTCATATGTGTTTTTTTGTAGTCAGCAGAATGTTGGATTTAAATTTTGATTTATTTTGCCACTGTCTATTTAGTCTATTGATGTTAAGAGAAACTATTGTCTAATTATTTTGTGTCATCTTTGTGTAAGAGTTTGGTGTGTCTATTGGTGTGTCTTGTATTAGACATTGCAATCTGTCTTTTAAGGCTTATTTTGAGTTTTTAAAGTTTCTAAACTGTTGTTGATAAGGTGAAGCTATGTATGCTTTCTAAAAACTGGTCTGGGTGAAGTGTTCTAGGTGAAACATTCTTTTCATTGAGTTTTTTTTTTTTTTTTTTTTTTTTTTTACTATATCCAGCAGGTGCCTTTGAAACTTGATGGTTTCTTGTGACAGATTTGTTGTAAATCTTAATTATGCTTCTTTGAATGTAATTTTTTCCATTGACCTTGCTTATTTTAGTATTAAATTCTTTTCTATAGGATTCATTATTGTTTCTAGGATGTGTCTTGCGATATTTTTCTTTAGATCTCTTTTAGCTGTTATTCTTTGGGAAAGAAAGTCTTGGTTGCATGCACTCTGTAGTGTTAGGAGTTTCTCTGCAATGATGTCCTTGACTGTTGATTCTTCAGGGGGGCTTCTCCTGAGATATGGAACTCTAATAACTCATGTTGTTTCTGTTGAGTTTATCAAAGATTTCTATTTTTGTTCATATTCTTTGAGGATATTTTCCAATTGTCTGATCATTTGTTAGTCTCTTTTTCAATCTCCTCTGTTGTCTGGAGTTGCTCTACATTTTATCTTCTAGATCACTGATTCTGTCCTCAGTCACATTTAGTCTGTTTGAAAGACTTTCTAGGGAGAACTTTATATTTCTCAGTCTTGTTAGCTCAGTTTGGAGTTTTATCATTTTTACTTTTATATCCTCTTTATTCTTACTTGTGTTTCACTAAGACTAGTCCATGCTTTCTTTGAGTTCAATGAAGATCCTTTATATTTCTTCTCTAAACTCCTTATCTGAGAGGCTAAATAGGTGGTCAGCTCTTTTCATAACATCAGAACTGTCATCTTCATTTTCTATGTATATTGGAGACCTGCATTGTTTCCTCACTGTCATGCTTTTAGGATGGTATTTTATATGTGTTGTGGTTCATTGACTATGAGATGTGCGCAGCCATAGAGTGGAGTGGCTGGGCTCTTCTAGCTTTGCTCTTCTTGGGTGGGGACAGCTCTCCTCTGTAGATGTGCTTTTTTGGGGGTTCTTCTGCATGGGTTTGGTCCCAGCACCAGTGGCTGCTGGATGGTAGCTGCATTAAAAAACACCTATTATCTTAATTTTAGAAAAAAGTATCTTGCAAAACAAAAGATAAATTATAGCAGATATTTAGCATTAAATATCAATTAGTAATGAAAATAAAGTTAAATATGTATTGAATGATGTTAAAATGTTAACTTAAAATATGTCACTTTTCATGAGAAGTTTTCTAATCTATAATTAAAATAATCTATTTTTATTTTAATTAGTGAGCTTTCATACATATAATAACCTGGTTACAAAATTTAAAACATTTGTATCTGACTCTTCCATCAATATACTTTGATTATTTCATAGCACCTCATTATGAGTAGTTCATTATCTCTGATTTGATATTCTGTTTTGTAATTCATGGCTGCCTCAAACTAGCTCAGTCTCAGAGGAAGATCTGTGATGGCCTAAAGTGGGAGGTGTGAATTTAGTTTTTAGAGAAGATAGCATGGAAGTACCTCTGAAGCTAACTCTGCTTATGCTTGGCCTAGTACTTTTATTTATATGTTTACTAAAAGCTTGGTCTTAATCTAATACAGAGAAGTACTTTCTCCATTCCTCTGAAATTCATGCCATAATGAGTTCCACACTTTTCAAGATGCATATAAGTGTCTTCTTAGTCAGATATTATTCTATACTATTATAGTTTATATGTCAGTAATAAGGATCTAACTAACCATTTCTTCCATAAAGGATAAATCAACACACCACACCACTTTTCCATTTACCAAGACATTCCCATCTCCATCCCCATGTGCTCTAGCATTTATATGAACTTCAAGTTTTCAAGATTTCTTATATTCCATGGTATATATAAATCACAATTTCTTTACACATTCTTCTGTTCTTTGTTATTTGGGTTGTTTTCATAGAATGGCTTTTGTACTTATAATTAATATACATATACAAATAGCTTGTTTTGATTACTATAATTGTGTTTTGATGGAAGAAGGCAAGATGTGTAAATTTTGGATCTTATGGGAATTGTAGCATAATAACTTTTGGACAACTTTTCATACTGGTTCTAATACTGAACCAGGAGTTTCCTTATTTGTACATCAATTTTTCAAATTATTTTTCAAACTCCTTTTCTGTTGATGTGATTTTAATTACTTTGATATTAATTATTCTAATATTATAAGATAATATTTTATGCTTTTTCTATTTTATATAGTTTATTCTTCCAAATTTTATTTTTCTCACTCTGTAATCCTTGCCATGCTTATGTATAATAAATTTTTTGTGAAAATACAGTATAGTTTTGAGTATTTATTTATTAATTTTCATAAGTTAATATATATAAAATATTTAAATTACATAAAATGTATAATTTAATAATACATAATAAACAATATTGTATATATTATTATTATATGATATTAAATCTAAAAGTTATTATAAATTGTTGTTATATAATTATTTATTAATGAATGTAAATTTTTTGCAATAAAAATTTGTAAATGCGGGGGCACGGCTGTGAGAAACTGTGAGTTATGCCTATGTGTGTTTGTCTCTTGTCCTGTCTCCTAAACCTCTTCAGAGTGGGCCAAAAAGGGCCCAGAAAATTCACTCTCCCAGAGGCTCATTCAAGGGGCTGGAACACCAAGGGGCTGCTTCCTAAAGTTAAAACAGGATATAAGCAGTACTTCACAGAAGACAGGTCCCCTATTTGTGACATCAGGTTGGGAAAATCTACTCCAGCCCAGTGGGGCCCGAAGGTGAGAAACTGTGAGTGCTGCCTTTGTGTGTTTGTCTACTGTCCTGTCTCCTAAATCTTTTGGGAGAGGGCTGAAAAGGGCCCAGAAAATTCACTCTCCCACAGGCTCCGGATGAGCACTTTGCTCCGCTTCACTACGCAGCCATGCACTCTTTCTAAGGAAGAACACCACTGCAACAAGAAGAAAAAATATGGGGCTGGGCGGTGGCGCTGGAGGTAAGGAGCCTGCCTTGCCTGCGCTAGCCTAGGACGGACCGCGGTTCGATCCCCCGGCGTCCCATATGGTCCCCCAAGAAGCCAGGAGCAACTTCTGAGTGCATAGCCAGGAGTAACCCCTGAGCGTCACAGGGTGTGGCCCAAAAACAAAAAAAAAAAAAAAGAAGAAAAAATATCACACTAAGAACTTAGCTGGATCACTGAAGCCCAGCATCTCTCCCCAAACTGTCTTCTCAGCTGTGTGCTCGGGCCTAAGATTTGATCCTGTGTGAGGCTTCATCCATGGAGGGCTCCCCTTCCTTGGAGGCAAGTAAACCCACACAGAAAGGGTGAAGCCAGAGAATTGTGGCTGCACACATCATTTAGCCAATGAATACCACCACAACATGTAGAAAAACCCACAATTCAAGTGTGACAATGAAGAAACAACACAGACCAGCATCAGACATAGAGAATGAAGATGACAGTTCTGATGACCAGAAAACAGCCCACCAAATAATCAAACTCTCAGATAAGGAGTTTAGAGTCAAATATGGAAGATGTTCACAGAACTCAAAGATAGTATAGAAGAGAACACTAATAAGAATCAAGAGAATATGAAGATAGAAATCAGAAAACTACAAACTGAAATTTCATGTCAAATAACAGGTCTGAAAAACTCAGTAGATGAATTGAAGAAAAAAATGGATGAGCTTTCCCACAGGTTAACAGCAGCTGAGGAAAGAATTGGCACACTAGAAGATGAGATGAATAACAACTCCATAGAGCAGAAGAGATTGGAAAAAAGCCTTAAAGCAAATGATCAAACAATGGAAAAATTACTCAACGAATGGGAACAGATGAAAATAGAAGTCTATAATAAGCTCAAAAGAAACAAGTTAAGAATCATTGAAGTCCCAGAGACCCAGAAAAAAATCTCCAGGAAGAATCAACGGTCAAGAACATCATTAAAGAGAAACTACCAGAGCTAAAAAATACATGTGATCAAATCCTGCATGTCCAAAGAGTACCAACAAAAAGAGACCTCAGAAAAAATACCCCAAGACACATCCTAGTAAAAATGTCGAATCTCACAGATAGAGACAGAATTCTGAAAGCAGCAAGATCAAAAAGGGAAATTACATTCAAGGGAATATCCTAGAGAATTACAGCAGACCTGTCACCAGAAACACTCAAGGACAGAAAGCAGTAGTGGGACATAGTGACAAAACTCAATGAAATAAATGCTTCGCCTAGAATACTGTACCCAGCAAAACTCACTTTCAGGTTTCACAGAAAATAAATGGTTTCACAGACAAACAAAAGCTCAGAAACTTTACAGACTTAAAACCAGTCTTAAGAGAAAAACTGAAAGACCTAATTTAAGACAAGACTGAACAAAAGACACCAAATTTTGATATAAAGAAGGCATTAAATCCCAGGACAATTTTTTCTCTCAATGTCAATGGAATAAATGCACCAGTTAAGAGACACAGAGTGGCTAAATGGATCAAAATACTCAATCCAACCTTCTGCTGCCTACAAGAAACACACAGGAATAGTCAGAACAAACACAGACTCAAAATAAAAGGCTGGAGGAAAATTATCCAAGCAAACAACCCCATAAAAAAGCTGGAGTAGCCATACTAATATCAGATGATTCAAACTTCATACTCAGGAAAGTTGTAAGGGACAACGATTGACATTTTGTATTAATCAAAGGACATGTTCAGCAGAAAGAAATCACTCTCCTAAACATATATGCACCGAATGAAGGACCAGCAAAATATTTAATACAATTGTTGACAAATCTGAAAAATAATATCAATAACAAAACAATAATGTAGGGGACCTCAACACGGCTTTGTCAACACTGGTAGGTCAACCAGACTGAAACCCAACAAGAATATACTAGACCTGAAAAAAGAAATGGAAGAAAGAGGCCTAGTAGATATATATAGGACACTCCATCCCCAGAAACCTGGATACACATGTTTCTCCAATGTACATGGGACATTCTCCAGGATAGACTACATGTTGGCACAGAAAACATATCTCCATATTATCAAGAAGATAGAAATTATGCAGGCTACCTTTGCTGACCACAAGGCTCTGAAATTTTATGTGAATTCCAATGTGACACAGAAGAAGAGCTTTAACACCTGGTAGTTAAACAGCCTCATACTGAATAACCAGTGGGTCCGAGATGAAATTAAAGAGGAAATCAAAACTTTCCTGGAAACAAATGACAATAAAGACAAAAACTATCAGAACTTCTGGGACACAGCAGAAGCAGTACTGAGAGGAAAATTTATAGCTTTGCAAGGAAGAAGGGGCCAACCTGAATAGCTTAATGACACAGCTCATAAAATTAGAAAGTGCTCAACAAAAGGACCCAAAAATAGGAAGACAGAAGGAAATAACAAAGCTGAGAGCAGAAATCAATGAAGTGGAAACCCTCCTCCCCCAAAAGAAAAAAATGATCCGAAAGATCGACAAAAGCTGAAGTTGTTTTTTTTTTTTTTAAATAAACAAGATTGATAGACCACTGGCAAAATTAACAAAGAAAGAGAGAGAGAAAAAAAATTGATAGCTCATATTAGGAATAAAAAAGGAGAGATCACTTCTGATATGGCAGAAATTCAAAGGATAATCAGAAACTACTTTGAGAAACTCTACGCCACTAAAAATGAGAACCTGGAAGAAATAAACAAATTTTGGACTCCTATAGTCTTCCATGGTTGAATGAAGAGATGTAGCATATCTAAACACCCCCATCACTATTGATGAAATTAAAACGGTAATCAAATGTCTGCCCAAAAACAGAAACCCAGGCCCAGATGGATTCACTAATGAATTCTTTCAAACTTTCCAAGAGGAACTATTACCAATCCCGGCAAGACTCTTTTATGTAATTGAAAAAACGGGAACACTTCCAAATAGCTTTTATGAAGCCAACATCACCTTGATACCTATATCAGACAGAGATGCTATGAGAAAACTACAGACCAATATCGCTGATGAGTGCAGATACATAGATCCTCAGCAAAATCCTGGCAAATAGGATTCAATGCCTCATTAAGATGATTATCCACTACAATCAAGTAGGTTTCATCCCAGGATTGCAAGGATAGTTTAACATTCGTAAATCTATCAACATAATACACAACATCAACAACAAGAAAAATAAAAATCACATGATCATATCAATAGATACAGAGAAAACATTTGATAAGGTTCAACAGCCATTCTTGATCAAAACTCTCAGCAAGATGGGAATAAAAGGAACCTTTCTCAATATAGTTAACGCCATCTAACACAAGCCAGTTGCAAATATCCTCAGTGGAGGAAAACTTAGAGCCTTCCCTCTAAATTCTGGCACAAGACAAGGCTGTCCTCTCTCACCACTCCTATTCAATATAGTACTGGAATTACTCGCTATAGTGATTAGGCAAGAAAAAGATATAAAGGGAATCTGGATAGGATAGGAAAAGAAGTCAAGCTCTCACTTTTTGCAGATGACATGATACTCTACTTAGAAAACCCTAAAGACTCTACCAAAGAGTTTCTAGTAACAACAGACTCATGAAGCAAGGTGGCAGGCTACAAAATTAACACACAAACATCAATGGCCTTTCTATACACCAATAGTATTAAGGAAGAAATGGACATTAAAAAAACAATTCCATTCACAGTAGTTTCACACAAACTCAAATATCTTGGAATCAACTGACTAATAATGTAAAGGACCTATACAAAGAAAACTATAAAAATCTGCTCCAAGTAATCAGAGAGGACACTTGGAAATGGAAACACATACCCTGCTCATGGATTGGCAGGATTAACATAATCAAAATGGCAATACTCCCCAATTTATTGTATAGATTTAATGAGATCCCTCTAAAGGTACCCATGATATTCTTCAAAGAAGTGGATCAGGCAGTTTTGAAATTCATTTGCAAAAATAAGCACCCTAGAATAGCTAAATTAATCATTGGGAAAAAGAATATGGGAGGAATTAATTTCCCCAACTTTAAACTTTACTACAAAGCAATAGTTATCAAAATAGGATGGTATTGGAATAAAGACAGGCCCTCAGATCAGTGGAATAGTCTTAAATACTCAGAGAATGTTCCCCAGACATACAATCACCTAATTTTTGATAAAGGAGCAAGAAATTCTCAATGAAGCAAAGAAAGCTTCTTCAACAAGTAGTGTTGGCACAACTGGCTAGCCATTTCCAAAAAATTGAACTTAGACCCCCAGTTAACATCATGTATGAAGGTAAAATTCAAATGGATGAAAGACATCGATATCAGACCCAAAACCATAAGATATATAGACAAAACACTCCAGGACACTGAGACTGCAGGCATCTTCAAGGAGGAAACTGCATTTTCCAAGCAAGTGAAAGCAGATTTTAACAGATGGAAATATATTAAGCTGAGAAGCTTCTGCACCTCAAAGGAAATAGCGCCCAGGATACAGGAGTACCCCACTGAGTGGGAGAAACTATTCATGCAATACCCATCAGATAAGGGGCTAATCTCCAAAATATAAAAGGCACTGACTGAACTTTACAAGAAAAAACATCTAATCCCATCAAAAAATGGGGAGAATAAATGGACAGACACTTTGACAAAGAACAAATAGAAATGGCCAAAAGACACATGAAAAATGCTCCACATCACTAATCATCAAGGAGATGCAAATCAAAACAACTATGAGGTACCACCTTACACCACAGATACTGGTACACAACACAAAGAATGAGAACAGACAGTGTTGGCGGGGATGTGGAGAGAAAGGAACTCTTATCCACTGCTGGTAGGAATGCGGTCTAGTTCAACTTTTATGGAAAGCGATATGGAGATTCCTCCAAAAACTGGAAATCGAGCTCCCATACAATCCAGCTATACCACTCCTAGTTCTAAAACTCAGATATGATATTTGATTTAAATAAAAACTTAGGACTCAATTTCTTCATTTCATTTACAGTAATTTCCTCAAATTATTATTGTAATGAGTTTTGTAATTATTTGTTGTACTAAATTATTGTAATGATTATGTAATACCAATAACAATAAAAGTATAAGTGTTATTTTCAGAAGGGTTATATTACTACATATATATTTTTCTTCATTATATATAGTTAAGCAGAGTGCTGCAAAACTACTTTTTCATATTTGCTCTTTTTTCACATTTATTTTTGTCAACTATCTAAAGTAAATAATCAAAGTTAAAATTGGATAAAATGTATGATTCATGTCATTAATTATGTATGTACTGTATTATATGAAGTCTAGCTTCACCTTTTATAATCTTAGCTTCTGAATAAAGTATTGTAGAATAAGAATCTTGCTAACATTCTTGATTATTGCAAGATGAAACAAGAAAACACAAGAGACTGTTATTGTGGGAAATAAAATGGATCATCTGATTCTCTTTGTCAGTAAGGTCAGAAAAAAATAAATGCATTAAAATGATCTTCATTAGATGGAAGTTTAAATCATTTAAAGGTAACTTTTGGAAAGATCTGTTACTGCCTTTTATATGTTCCTTTTTTGATTACGATTATTTGCCTATATCTAGAAGTTTTGAATGTGAATTTCTTACTAGTTATCTGATAAAAATATATTCCTACTGAGTACAATTCAAAGATTAGTGAGTTATTAGTGAGATGATTGAGAGAAAATGCATCCCTCAGCATTTATGAAGTTAAATCATGTAAATTATTACTGTAAATTCCAACTGCTAATTTTTAAACTAAATGTTCATTTAAGAGCATCCTTTTCTAAAGTGGTCATTACTAAATAAATAAGCTTCAATATATATAAAAACATTATTCACCACTTGTAATGTATATTACACAATTATTTAGATGCAATTTTAATGATGGAATCAGACCTATCTCAAGTTCTGTGTACTTAATCATTTCTTGTCTTTAGTCTTGCCTATGTCTTGGTGAAAGCAAAATGTTTTAAAGTATAATAATTTGATCATATATATATAAATATATAAACATATATTAAGTTTAAACACTGGTTATGCAGTTATAAATATATGTGTCAAAATATATAAATTATAATTGCATGCTACACAACTGTAATACACTTTCAGAATCAGTAATATGGTAAATCTTTACAGAGGGAGAAGCAAATATGAACCATTCATGGCAGCATTAAAAACTGTCACATTTTGGGGCCGGAGAGATAGCATGGAGGTAAGGGGTTTGCCTCTCATGCAGGAGGTCATCGGTTCGAATCCCGGCGTCCCATATATGGTCCTCCCGTGCCTGCCAGGAGCAATTTCTGAGCCTGGAGCCAGGAATAACCCCTGAGCACTGCCGGGTGTGACCCAAAAACCACAAAAAAAAAAAAAAAAAAACTGTCACATTTTAGATTATGGAAAGTTTGAAAATATTCCTAGAGATTCAAGTGTAGGATAATTAACAATACCATTTCTCAAGTTATAGCAGTGGGGTTGAGAATTGTGAATGCTGCCCTTGTGCCAAAGTACTGTGAGTACGGCACTTGCCTTATGTGCTACCTAGTGTGTTCAAACTTACACATCAGATATGGTCCTTAAACTCCACTAGGTGTAATCTCAATGCAGAGTCAGAGTGAGCCCTAAGCACTTCCTAGTATGGCTCTCAAACAAAACATAACAAAACAAAATATGAAAGCAGAGCCTGAGAGATAATAAAGGGGTTATAAAATTTATTTGCAGATAACAATTCCTAGTTCAACCACAGAACTACATATGAATCTATAAGCATTGCAGACATGATCACTGAGAACAGAACAATGCATAAATATGAGCACCATTAGGTATATCTATACACAGAATTATAAGGGAACAAAACACTAAAAGATTTGTGCATTTTTAAGCTTACTTAAAATTTTCAAATACATATTATTGTTAAATACAGACAGCTTCAAAAAGAAAAGAGGAGTTATATCAAGATTCTAAAAAATAGTACCCACACATTTGTTAGACATATTTCAATTTAGAGAATAATTTGAATTTGAATTTTAAATCAATATTGCTGGTAAAATAAAAGTCTGCCTTGATTATGAATCTATCCTTAAATTATAAATGCGTTGTAAACATCTCACTATTTTCTAGTATAATAAATAATTGCCCTATACACATGTGCAGGCATTTTCTATTTAGGCTGTTGACATGATTTCTTTTTTAAGGGTATATCTGAAAGTATTAGTGTGAGTTCCTCTGTACTGTTGTTTATTTTAGGTCACAGTTCACAACACTGTTCTCTCCTCAGATATCCATTTACTGTTTCCTTTAAGCTTCTAGTAGTATTATATCCTGTTGTGCATCCAATTTTCAGTGCTTTTCCACTGTTCCTCATCCCAATAATATTTTTTCCCCATAGAGCACAGTTCAATACTTAATTCAGCCACAGCTCAGAACCACCACATGTAGTTGCATTCACTGCCAAGCCATGGACCTTACTTGTTGTTGCTCCACTCCTAGATAATTTTTTCTCAAGTTCTTCTGAAAGAGAGTAAATAAATCACTCTTCTCTATGGCTTCTTTAAAGGACCCCGTGCAGTGTCATTTTGCCTGAGTTAATGTGAAAGTTCACTCACACTGTGTAGATCCATTTCTTTCCCCCATTCTGGTAACCCAACGTTTATTTACTCCTTTCCAGATTTCAGTCTTTTTTATTTTGATAGACGATAGTCATTTTATAATTTTTTTCTTCTATTTTTTTATAGATTGGTTTTCTGAATCTATTCAGTCAGTGACTGTGATGGGATTACTAAAATCTGAATTCTAAAACCCATCTGTGCTTACAAAGTCATTTAGAGTGAACCACCACGACTCAATCTTATTGCTCAGTCTGACTCATCAAAATCTAACTCTCAATTTTATAGCAGCTTCTTTCTAAAATACAGAGAGTAAAAACGATGCAATTCTCTTCACAATTTCATTTATGATTTGTCTTCATCATCACCCTGAATGCTGAGTGTTATTGGTCATTTCTATCTGTTATTAACACATATGTTTTGAAATAACATATTGTGAAATACTATTGAGTCAGATAATTTTCAATTCAAATAAAATTACATATTTTTTCATGCTGCTAATTTTCAAAAGAGGTGCATATAGACGTAAGTTAAAATTCTATATATCCAAATATTGGTTATGTTCCTAAAAAGAAAACTATCACTTATGACATTTTTTATCTTGGGACATTAGATACACAGAAAAAAATTTAAATTAGTGTAATGAATTTGTGGTGTTGAGTTTCATCATTGTAACATTAATCTTGCAAAATTGTTCAATGCCTTTATAGTCTACTTTGCATTTTGATTCCTAAGAGATTATTGTATTAACTTCAGCATTTTTTCATTTATTTTATGTTTTAAACTAAACCATAAATTTTGGGGTAGACTTAGGTTTATAAAAATATTTTAAAATTTTTATAGAAAATTCCAATATGCCCTATGCTCATTGTTATTAATTAATACCATCTAATTATTTTTTACTTTTGGGCTACATTAAGCTGTGCTTAGGGATAATCAATCATAGCCTTGTACTCAGCATTATTTGGGGGAATCAGATGAGATATTGAGGATTGAAACAAGTTTTTAAAGTATTTTAACCTTAAGCATCTGACATCTCAAATAAGTATATGTTAAAATTAAATATAACATGCCATTAATAATTATTACTACCAATTTAATAATTTATATTATTGACATAGATTTTCTTGTGATTTTTGACCAATATCATTTTCTATTCTAAGAAATATATGATACAGGATTTCTTATTCTATTAGAATGTCATGTGTAGTTATTTTTCTTTTGATTGTCACAAAGCATGCATGACATATTATTTTTCATCATTTGGAAGTTTTATAAATTACTGGCCAGACATTATGAAAAATGTTATTAAAAGAATAATTATTTTATAATTTTCATAGAATTACAATGACATATTGCTTTAATAAGCAACACAAATAAAGTTAATATTCTGTCATACATCAATAATAAATAATAACATAATGGTCTCACTAGTAAGGTTTACCTGAATTGGTGCAATGAGAAATTTGTGCTTTATAAAGTTATTACCTTATACTTTTGCATAATATGATTTTGTAAAATATTTCATATTTCCAGTCCACATTTAAAGATTGAGATTATGTTCCATTGATTTATAGATTAATAGTATATATAATTTGGTAATATTTTTAGATTAGACTTTTTCCTTCTCCCTTATATGTTCAAATTTTCATAAGTATGAACAATAGAATAATTTGGTATTCAATTCAAATTTTAAATCATAATTAATATGACTTTATCTGCCTCCTTGAATTGTTCCAGATTTTGCAATAGCAAGCTTTTTTTTGTTTTATGTGCCACATTCAGTTTAGCTCAAGGGTTATTCCTGTCTCTGCACTCAGAAATTGCTCCTGGCAGGCTCATGGGACCAATTGGGATGTCAAGGATTGAACCAGGTTTCATCTTGTATAGGTGGCATACAGGGCAGATGCATGGTGGTTGAGCTATAGCTCCAGCCATGATGGCAAGCTTTTTGATTTGTCGTCTATTATCTTTCTAGTAATGATATTTTTGTGTGCACATTTTTACCTGAATCATTTCATACTCCAGTATTTTGCAATACTACCAACTCATTTATTGTATCTTCTTTCCCTGTATTAGCATCAATTAAGCAGAATTATAGGCCAATGATTTCAAAATGAAGATTTGTCTATTAAATGAGCTTATTTTTACTGTGCCAAATTTTACTCTAAAATACTCATACATGAGAGAGCCTATTGATGACAATTTGTAAAATCTGAACCATATGGGTTTGAACTTCAAGCAGAAATTATTAGTAAGTGAATTGGAAATGATTTTGGATATTTTCTATAGTTAAAAATAAACAAGAGATGAACTACTTAGTCTAAAATAATAAAAAGCAAAAATGGATGCCAGAGCTATAGTACAGCAAGTAGGGTGTTTGCCTTGTAAATCCAACAAGCCCCTGTTTATGCTGTTTTATATAATATCTTTTTAAATAATATTCGTGGAAACTAGCACTTAGTAGCATTATATACAAATAAGATTATCTTAAAGATTATCAATCACTATCATGGCTATACAATTTTTTGTATTAAAAACGTTTACAGAGAACAGAAATTAAGTAGGCAGAGGGTAAAGTGCTTGATCTCTGACACTTTACAAAGTCAGAGCCAAGAGTCAGCCCTATACACCACCAAGTTGTGACACCCATAAAAAAGAAATGAATAGATATATGGATTATAGACATAACTCTAAGGTAGAATAGCAAGTGTCACAGGCAGTTGATTATGAGTAAGTCCTATTGCTCTGCTCTCTCCAAACACGGTTAGATGTAGCCCAAGTGACCTCTAGCAGTGCAGGACCTAAGTTCCATATTGCCAGGTCCAATACTGGACAATTAGAACTGTGTATTATTAGTTAGTGACAATTAGCTAGTGTATATTAAGAAAACTGTCCTCTTGCTCCCCTAAAAACTACTTGGAAAGTTAAAAAATGAAAGTACCATGCTTATTAAAGCTATATTAACTTTTGAAAATACTCTAATTCCTCATCAAGGTCTGTTGTCTATACATATTTATAACTAATACAAAATACCTTGTATTTAATATAAATAAGAATAAAGTAATAATGCATACATATTTATAGCCAAAATATTCATTACACTAATTTATTTAAAATTTCTATTAAACTCTATGCATCAGTGAATTTTCAAAATAATATAGCTGAGCCTGAGTTATGGCATAGCTATAGGACATTTGCCTTGCTCGTGGATGATCCCCAACATCCCATATGGTCCCCCGAGCCTGGCAGAAGCAATTTCTGAGCACAGAGCCAGGAGTATCCCTGAGCACCTCCGATATGGCCCCCCCAAAAAATCAAAATGACATAGAAATTAATTGTGATATGAGAATTGTTAAGGAACACATATATTTCAATTAAAATTCCAAGTTAAGTAATATAAGAATTAACAAAAAATGGGGCTGGGGCAATGGTACAACAAATAAGGTGATTGCTATGCATACAGCCAATAAACCTTTGAGCCTTGCCATGACATAAGTTCTCTTGGTTTCTTTCAGGAGTGTCCCTGAACAGTCAGAAGGTAGTGCTGAGAGGAATTTGGGTATGACCCAAAAAATAAAACAAAATAAAAAACATTTGCTTTACAAAAGGCAAAGGAAACACAATGTAATGAATGAATAAAAAAAGTGGAAGTAATTTATGATGTTTTATATTATGTTCAATTTTCATTCTACAAAAATAAGAAATAATATGTTTTCTCTGTTCAGAAATATTATAGAGGCAGGTTTAGATGGGAGGGATGGGAGGGAAATGGATAACATTGGTGGCAAGAAAATGTGCACTGGTGAAAAGATGGGTGTTGGAACTTAGCTTAGTATAACTAAAAATCATGAACAATTTTGTAACATGTTATCTTATAGTGATTCTGTTAAAAATATTTAAGAGAAAGATGCCTCAGTAGAAAAAAAATTGCAATGTCCTGTACTTTGTAATTACTAGTGAAATGTTAGAGAACCAACATTTTACCGACAGTCATTAATGAGTCTAATAAATAGAAAACTTAGTTCAAACAAACACATTATTTCAAATGACAAAGCTATAAACATGACTAATTAATAGATTTGCTAATATCTTTTCCCTATTTATGAGGACATTTCCTTGAGTTAGAAATAATTACGTGTATATATACCTCATAATATGCATCAATATTTCTGAAGTAAGATTACTTCATATCATATTAAATATAATGTTTTTCTGTGAAATTATTAAAAGGTTCACAAATTCTATTTTTAGTAATGGAATGAATCACAAACATATGAAGTGAAAAGAACATTTATTTTTCAAATTTAACAATGGATTATAGAGTTCTTATAACATATACTACTACCACTTTTTGTGAATAAAGCAAATATCATAAATATTTTTGATACAATATTTATATGAAACTCATTTTCATATACATTCACTGTTGTTATTATTATAGCTCTAAACCTGATAAAAATTTTGTTGTATATTACTTTATATTTTGAAAGTTTAATAAAAGATTAATATAATTAGAACTTTAAGAGAGTAAAGTGGAATAACATTGACATCAATAAAACAAGGTAAAGTCCAAAACAAAGTGAAATTTATTATATGGAAACATAATTATATTATAGCTAAATATTATAAAGCAAATGATATTTAGTTTTCTTCATATTCATTAACTACTATGTTGGGGTTTTTTTGTAGGTGATTGAATTTCTTTTTAATTTGGTGGTGGATTTGAGATCAAATTTTTAAAAAATACATTTTTATTTTCATATAGTCACATGAAATTACAAATTTATTTGTGATTGGGTTTCAGTCATACAACATTCAACACCAGTTGAAGTAATACAGAACAATAAAGATTTTGTATTTTATTAAAAATAACTTACTCATTTATATCTAGTATTTATTTAGTGTTAAGGAGTGAATCAGGGCATATAAGCTGATTTAATTTTTAAAATATCTAAAAAAGCTAATATGTCCTTATTAACATACCAACCCTTGGAATATTAGATGCACTATGAAAGCATGTACTTTATTATGCTAACTCCTGTCTATTTGTTTTCAGATATGGCATAATTTGCATTTGTAACACTATTCTTTTTTTTTTTGTTTTTGTTTTTTTGTTTTGTTTTGTTTTTTGGGCCACACCCGGTGATGCACAGGGGTTACTCCTGGCTATGCGCTCAGAAATTGCGCCTGGCTTGGGGGACCATATGGGACGCTGGGGGATCGAAGCTAGGTCTATCCTAGGCTAGCGCAGGCAAGGCAGGCACCTTACTTCTAGCGCCACCATGCCGGCCCCTGTAACACTACACTTAATTTAAGCTAAGTTTGCAGTTGGTATATCTTTTTAAAATCTATTCATATGTATATCATTCAAAATAGCTACTGAGAGGCTGGGTGATATTATGGAAGGTAGGGCATTTGCTTTGAACTAGACTAGCTTGGTTCAACCTCAGCATCCTTTTTGGTACTGCAAATTGAGACCTAGCATGATTCTTGTTTACAGAGCTAGAAGTAACTCTGAGCTTTGCAGGTGTGCCCAAAAACATTATCACAGAGGTCCTATTGTGAAAACTTAGTGTGACACTTCTCCAAGGCACAGAGCCTGTTGTAAATATGGATTAATCTACCTGTGAAGAGTAAAATCATTTTATAGATCCAAAAAGGCATATGCTTTCAAATTTTAAATCTGCTGTTGTAACCTGCAGAGTTTTTGATTCAGTAGGTTGGGGGAAGTACCAAAACATTACCATTTTTTTACACATTTCCAAATAGTTAATAAAATAGTTTAAATGAAAATGTAATGAAAAAGACAGGGTTTACAGTCACTGATAGCTGAATTTTAGGGATATGATATTTCTACAGTAATCCAACTACTTTTTTTCTGTACTCTATCAACCTCCACCCACAGTTTAGATCTCAAGTTCTCACTATCGTTAAGTCCGTGCTTTGGATATTTAGCTAACTGCTTCCCCACATCCTCAATATAACCAAGCCCAGACCCCTGTTTTCTCATTTCTAGATTAAATTTGTGAAATCATGAACTAAGCCTTTTCATTTTTCCCAATTAATACTAGAGAAGTAATTATAGATACTTAACTTTTTAGGTAGATGCATTTCACTTCTAGATATGATAATTGATTCTGTCACACTACCTATTACACATTGAGGCAATATTTTTCCTTACTACTTAATAGCATTTTAATTTACTCTTATAAAAAGCAGTTTATCAACTCTTCAGTGTTTTTGTGTGTTTAAAAATTGAATATTTCATTTATTGTTTTAATTCTGAATATTTTTAGTCAAATTAATTACACTTGCTTTGCCAAGTCTATTGAAAAAAAAACTCTAGGTGTTATTTTATTATTTAGTAGTTTAAAATGTTTTAGTCTGAAAATTAGGAATAAATCATAAAGCACTCACAGATATAAATGTTGTTATTTCCTTAATATTAATATATTTTATTAATGTGGTGCATTTTATTTTTTTCTTTTAGACTACACTTGAGTTGCTCAGGTTTTATTATTGGTGAGACTCAGGGGATATATGTTACTGGGTATAAAATGCAAATGAATGCAAAGCAGGATCCCTACTTACTGTTATATTGCCTAAGTCATAGTGTACATTAATTACAGTAGATGATGCAATGTTGATGCAGGAATATGAGAGTTCAAACAAAGATAACTATTGCACCAATAAAACATTGGAAAGTTTTATTCTAAAAATATTTTTCAATAATTATTTATATATTATTATATTTATATATATTATTTATATATCTGTGTAGTTTTCCCAATGTAGATAAATTTTACCCAAATTAGGATATATAGATATAATCTATGCAGACCTCACTGTCTAATAGATTTTAATTTAGCAAAACAATTGATTCTTAATGACTAGCCATTATTCAAAGACATCTACTCATTTTCTCAAAATATGGTTCAATTAATTCTACCTATACCTTTTCTCAATTTTTTAGTGATTATAGGTCTATCTTTGATACATTGCAAATATATTAGTAATACCTGATAAAATTTATTTCTTAAAAATGACAACAAATTCAGTAATATAGACAAACATTTATTTTCTTTCTCTTGCAGGGGTCCTCAAACTTTTTAAACAGGGGGCCAGTTCACTATCCTTCAGACTGTTGGAGGGCCAGATTATAGTAAAAACAAAAATTATGAACAAATTTCTATGCACATTGCATATATCTTATTTAGAAGTGAAGAAACAAAATGGGAATAAGTACATTATGTGGCCCGCGGGCCGTAGTTTGAGGACCATTGTAAGGTATCTCTTTACTTCTTTTGTCTTAAATCCATTTAAAAATTTTTCAACTTCATTGACACTTAAAATTGGAATTTGTATTCTCTAACACTAATATTACAGTGGGGGATTTGTTTCATAGTTTTATGGCATATTACAAACAATTAAGTCTCACCACTATTTTTTATTTGTAATAAATCATTCTACTAAATTGAATATTTTAAACATTGTCATTTTCCTTTTCTTTTTTTTTTTTTGTCCCCCAATTCACAATACATACCCGGCAAGGGGCCTGTGTTGAGGTGTATATGGGGTGCCTTTACTGTACCTCCTCTTTCTATACAGCCAGTGTAAAGAACACAGCCTGTGGTAAGATTTGGGAGGCCTTATCTTATCTTTTATTTATTTTATTTTTTTTTTCTTCAGAGCAAACTAAAGTTGTTTTTTTTTGTTTGTTTGTTTTTTTAAAGTAAGAATTCATTTAAAGGACAAAATTGATTAACATAATGAGGTAAACTAATATAACATAATATAGTGACATAACATAACATATAATATAATTGATATAATAATAATACATGTAAGTCAAAGAAAATTTCTGATTAAAAACACATTTTTTTTTCATAATGGCTTACATATCTTTCACTGTAGTATTTTGGGTACATATTCACATTGAATCAGGGGAATACCCATCACCTAATATGTCCTCTTCTCAATCAAAAATCAAATATGCTGAAAATAGGCAGAGTCCTGTCTAGAGGCTTCCAACCTCAGTTTGAGAGAGGATGTGAAAAAAGTAATTAAAATACCACAATACAAAAAAAATATCGAATTAAATAACCGATAAGCACCACAGCAATAAAGACAGGCACCACACAATAATCTTTTTTTTTTTTTTGTATTGTGGTCATTTTCCTTTTCTAATGAAAATAAATATGCCTATGACAGAAACATCAATACATGATAAATAGCTAGGATATCCCTTGGCTTTCCTTAAAAATAAAAACTGCTAAGAATTCCTGAAAGAATATATATGGATAGTGATTTTTGGTGCCACTGGAATCATAAAGACCACATAAAGAATTCTAAACTGAGTATTTATGACCAAATAAGGTTTTTTTCTCATTTTTCTTTATTTCACCTCAATTATTTTCTAGTAACAAAATTATATTTTCTTTTAAAGAAATTTTTATGAATATATTTTATGATTTATAAATTTATATATTTTATTTATATATAAATACTTTTATATATAAATTTTTTACCCAATACTAGTGCAATAAGTAATCTTTTATGATCCTTCAAGCTATCACAAAAGTATAGCCTATTTAAATACAATAATATTTTGCTTTACTAATACAATAATTCTTTATTTTGAAATATAAGTACTTTTGTGTTAATGTCATTTTATTAAGATTAACACAACTTAAGAATTATTTTAAATGTCTACAAATATCCTACAAATATCCATGAAAGTATATATGAATTGCCACAAAGTAAATATTATGAAATGTAAAATATTTTTGAATATATGTTGATCACAAAAAATTTTAGTACTCTACATTTTTATTATTTCCATACACAATAAAATATTCCTATGAAACTTGTATGCTTGTTTTTATTTTCATATTGAAGTGTGAAAATACAGATTTTCTGGCAGTTCCAGGGTGTAATGGTCTGTACACTGGACTCTGAAAATAGAGTTTAAAGTTTTTCAAAAAATTAATTTTATAAAGTATTTCAAATTATGCTCTGAAAATTATAAACAAAGCTCTATTAGCTATAGAATAAAGCATTACATATAAGCTTGAAGTTTAAGGGGTCTCAAACTCGCGGCCCGTGGGCCACAAATGGCCCTCTCTACAACATTTTGTGGCCCTGCCCTGGAGGAATCATTTTTGTTTTGTTTTGTTTTGTTTTATTTGTTGGGTCACACCCCCCAATGTTCAAGGCTTACTACTAACTTTGCACTCAAGGATCACCCAGACTTTGCCTCCTGCAGCCCCCAGGTAAATTGAGTTTGAGACCCCTGGCCAATTGAATTTCATATCTAATGTCAAAATTTTGTAATTATTTGTTGAAATAATTAAATATGCTTTAGTGCACAAAGTAAATTTCAGGACTATTAATTTATAAATTTCAGTCAAATATATAAAAATAAATCGATGTCACACCTATACAAATGTCCTTTTTGTGCAGATATCATTTGTCTTTAATACACTTTAATTTATATACAATGATCTAGAATGTGATTTTCCTCCATTTCTACCTGCCTTTCCCAAGTAAAAGTTTTCTATAACTAATATTTTATGGATAAAATGTTTACAAAATTCCCAATTCTAGTTACATTTTAATATTTTATACTCTAAGTAGTCACAGAAAATGTTAGGAGAAATTTCACAAAATAACATAGTTATATTTATTAATAAATAAGTTATGTTGATTTAGGCAGCAGAATCTCATTGTTCTAATATATAATTTATCTTAATTTTTGTAAGAAAAATGTTAGCAAAATGGTAAGTAAATTAGAAATATTATAGATTCTCCCTTATTTTAATCATTAATCCAAAAATCAATAGTTTCCTTCAAACAAAAATTCACTCTTTTTCATTAGGACCTGTATGGTGAATATTGCTATTAAATTGAGGAATGTTCGATTTGTTTTTCTTCACATACTTATTCAATTTCTCGACATAAAATTTTATTCTTATAATGCTACTTTCTCTCTGAATTCTACTAAAGAGAATGTTCAAGCTGGCAAGCTCCAGAGAAAGGTTACATGACTTCCCATACATATGTTCATTTTTTTTCTTAACCAGGGATAATTAAATATTGATATTTTTCCAATTTTTTTACAACTTGAAATTAAACTGCTCTACATTTTTAGTTTATAATAGCAAAGGTACATGTAAACTTATTATATATTTTATTGCCTTCATAGGTTACATTATTTACCAACAAAGCATATGTATACATTTTTTTAAATAAATTGGAATTGTAATTTGTTAGAGTATGGCTATGGAAATATGAATATTTTTATTTCCAGCCCAGGTTCAATCTTGGGTATCCAAAATGTTCCCTGGGTCTGCCAGGACTTATTTTTTAGTGCAGGGCCAGGAATAATCTCTGAGAACTGCTGGCTTGGCCCCAAAACAAAAACATAAGCAAAAAGAAATTATATTATCTATAGAGAATAGTCTATAAAATGTTAATTTCTCATTAAAATTTATCTTGTGAAATTTTAGGTAGTTTTACATATTGTTAAATAAATCTTTGAAAACACTTGCACGCATTGTACTACCCTTTCAAGAAGTAGACATTAAAATAAGTGGCCCAAAATCCAAAAATATAAAAAAAAGAATACATAAAATAATACTTAAATATTTATTTGAATCTGCAATATTTGTGCTTATGTTTTAGTGAAATGCATTCCTTAATAAAATGATTAGAAAAAAAGAAACACTTATCGATAATATTTAAGTAATACTGTGCTAGAGTTATAGTATAGTGGGTAAAGTACTTGTTTTTTTGTTTTTTGAGGGGCCACAACCGTTTGATGCTCAGGGGTTACTCCTGGCTAAGCACTCAGAAATTGCCCCTGGCTTGGGGGGACCACAGGGGACGCTGGGGGAATCGAACCACGATCCTTCCTTGGCTAGTGCTTGCAAGGCAGACACCTTACCTCTAGCGCCACCTTGCCGGCCCCGTAAAGTGCTTTTTTGCATGCCACCAACCCAGGTTCAGTTTCCAGCATCCCAACTGGTCCTGCCAGCACAGCCTCCTGAGTGCTGAGGCAGGATTAACCCCTGAATTCTGCTCAGTATGGCCCATAAAACAAAATAAAAATAAATGAATAAGTGAAATTATATAGTATCTTATGTGTCATATTTAACTGTTTGTACAAATGTAGTACATTTATAATAATACTCCAAGACAAGATGTTTTATTATATTTTTGAAAGAAAATATAACCACAGCAATGGTGTCATTCCAAAGGTATAGCAGAAACTGTTCAACTGGGATTTGTTTTACAACAACCTTATCAAAATCTCTGAACTGAAAAACTGCAGTTCTTCTTCTCACATTTTGCCACTAATATTTTAGGCTTATTTTTTACAATTATATTTGCTGCATATTCATTATTCTGGATTATTTTTATAATTATAAAATTCAGTTCAAACATTAATACTTAAGTATTCTGATTGCTATTAGAAAATTAAAATAGTTAAAATGGTATCTATTATATTGTTCAATTCTAATTTAATGTTAACCTCTTTAAAGAAAATCTGTAAAGATAATACACACCATGGACTTTGAGTATATTATCTAAAAGATGAAATCATAAATAAATATATACTTGTTTAAAATTACAGATGCCAACATAAAATTATTTTAAACCAAATACAGTGCATTTGTAAAATAAATACAATGATCTTTCTCTAACTGGGACTCAGTGAAGATAGAGATAGACAAGTAATATATATTAAGTATCTAAAGTGTATAGAAATAATGGTAGTCAATTTATTAAATATTTTAATGAAGCAGTTACAAATTTAACCATTGCTCATGGGTTTTATTACTAAATTCTAATTTTTACAATACATTAGTAGACTACATTAATTTCATAGTTGTAGATCCAGAACTTTAAGGAGGCTTTATAAGCAAACTTTAGGACATATTTTAAGAAAATTTTTATGATTTCCAAGACACTATGGTAACTTCTACCACTGTCATTTAGGGCTTTTACACTGAAACTGCTTGATAAGCAAGTCACTTTAGTGTTTGGATCTGGAGAGTCTATAAGGAACTTTATTATTTATTAAGGTACCTCAGTGAACAGACAGCACCATTTTCAAGGCATTAATCTATTATGTGAAGTCTTCTTGAATCTTACAGGAGTGATATGCTGGGAAATGGATACGTAAAAGATAATGATGTGTAGTATTAAGAACTATTTGTAGGGGAACTCCCCAAAATAAATTTCTGACCATTGAAATTTACAGAATTTTCATTGCCATTAACTCTCATACTCTGTTAGCATTCTGCTTTAAGACTCCACTTTTCATGTTACATGTCACAAAGCATGTTTAGCAGAATTTGTAAGATAAATTGCTGCAGTAATATAGGAGAAAATAAGAAACAGAAAAATACCATTTTAAGCCACTAAATTAGTTGTCTGATATACAAAAGAACAAAATAAAGTAATAAACATAAGGCTAAAAAAGAAAACAACATAAGTACTATATTTAAAATGGTACAAAATGCACGTTAGGGGCCTGAGCATCAGCACAGCAGGTAAGCATTTGCCTTGCAAGCTGCCAAGCTGGGTTCAATCCACCACATCCCGTGCCTACCAGGAGTGATTGCTATGAGCAGAGGAATAAATCCTGATGGCTGCTGGGTGTGGCCCAAAAACACTCCCCCCCCCACACATGAAAGAAACCATATTAGTGTATACGGGAGTAAAAATACTTAAAATAAATTAATATATATTTTATTTTAATATATGAAAGATATGTAAGAAATTTCTTATGCTCTTAAATTTTATCCCCTGAACTATTTTATTATCTGAACATAAAAAACAATAAGATATCTTGTAGCCATCTAAAATGCAGCCACATTATAAACAAAAATATAATTTATGCTAAATATATAGTATTGCGAAGGTAAAGAATAATTTTAAGAGACTTGTTTCTAAATAAGAGAAATGTATGATACTGTTAGTCTTCTGAATTTATTCTGTCCTGCAATGTTCAAATAATTTAATGGGAATATTTAAAATCCATTATTTCATTTAAAATTCCTTTTTTCTAGGTACACATTAATATTCTCTATTTATAAGTTAAAATATAATATATAGGTATAAAGGTACAGGTTAGAAAGCTCTGTATATAGTTAGATTCAATTTATATTAATTTATTTTTACATATAGGTATATTTAATTTTTTATTTCATTATATATGTAAGGCAAATTAAATTTATATACATTGAAATGTTTATGATTGAGTTTCTTTAGAAATGACTGCATTTCTTCTGTTCTTTATATATTATTGAGTATTGGTCTCTTGTCAGAGCTTTGCTGTATAAAAGTACAAAGTGCAGTCTATAGTAAATATGTATTTTCTCCCTTTCAGAATGTTTTTATTTTAATGAGTTTCTTTAGCTGGTGTAGATGCATATTGTTAATGAAATTTTATATATTTTTCTTTCATTCCCTAGTGCCAGTGTATTCAAAAATAGAGGGTTGGCTTAAAGGCACATGGGCAAAAGCTTATTGTCTCTTATCAAGGATATGCAAATCAAAAAACCACAATGAGATATCAGCTCACAGTTTTAAGAGTAGTTTATACCAGAAAGGCACTCTCACCCACTGCTGGTGGGAATGCCCCCTAGTCCAACACCTATGGAGAACAGTCTGGAGAGTGCTCAAGGAACTCAGAATTGAGCTGCCAATTGACCCAGCAATTGCTCTCTTAGGTATCTACCCCCAAGTCGGGAGGACATTCATCCCAAAGTATGTGTGCACCCCACTATTTATAGCAGCACTCAGTATAATAGCCAAGTCTTGGAACCAACCTCGATGTCCAACAACAGATGAGTGGATCATTAAGCTGTTGTATCTATACACAATGGAATATTACATGGCAGTCAGAAATGATACAATCACAGACTTTGCAGCAACTTGGATGGACCTGGAACATATTATGTTAAACGAAGCAAGCCAGAAGACGAAAGATAAATACAGAATGATAGCATTATTCTGAAGTACCTAGAATATACACCAGATATACAACCAATACCCCACAATTAAATAACAGGGGGTAGCAGGATAGAAATTTCAAACACTGTAATAATCACCATATACTGGGGAGTAGAGCCCAAAACAAAAGGAAGAAAGACAACACAAAGCCCAATTACACATTATATCATAAAGAAACCAGCAGCAGCAGAAACAGCAGTGTAGAGAGAACAGGTATGTAATTATCATTTTACTACAAAGACCCATAATAACTTAACTAGGGATCTTATACAGGATTACAGGTAAAGATTTAGATGGAAAATTACTGAGTCCAACAGAATCATCTTAAAACAATATGTTTGAATGCCTTAACCTTACCACATTCAAAATAACCTCTCAGTTTTTCTGTTCATAGGGGTTCCTGGATACAAAGGGTGAACATCCTACAGTGGTACCTCAGTGCTCAGTCACACGAGTCACCATACTTTGCTTGAACCATGAAAATGGCCGGATAAAACTCTTTAACATACCTTTTATCCCTAGATTATGCCTTCTTTTAGGACCTGAAGCACATAACCAGCCAGATCACTGAAGTAACAACCGTGACCTACAGAGTTTTACCACAGGGCCTTAGCATCAAACGCATTCAACCAAACTAACAAGCACTTGCTCTTATACCCTCCCTTCTCATTACTTCGTATTTTTGTTGTTGTTGTTTGTTGACTGTTGTTTTGTTTTGTTTTTCCTACTCTCACGTTTTGTCTACCTCTTCCTCCACCTTCTCCTCCTCACTATCATCAATTCAATCTATGTCCTCTATAGGAAAGGAAAGCTGACATATAGGGCGCTGTGTACAATACTGCAAAGGGTAAACACCTATATAAATAGACCTCACTAAGACAATGGTCAGTACTCGAGACATGAAACCTATACATATCCAAACGTTGATCTATTAGTTTCCTTTCCTTACCTATCTTTCTGTACTCAGAGCACCTCTTGCCTTCCCGACCTCTATACATTAATATACACCTAAGCTAACTTCCATTTGTTTATATGTGGGCAGGAGCACACAGAGATAGGAATCCTCCTTAAGGGACAAACCTAAACCACAAACAACCCATACCTACACCCTATGTAATCCCTCCCATATACTATCCCCTCTCCCTCCACCAGAAATCCGGCTATCCCTTCACCCCTCAATCCCACCCCCAATATCCCCACCACATTATAACTCTCCACCCTCAGTTCTTAATCCATTAAGCATCAAGACCGGCCTCCTACCCCACACTACACAAGTGACGAGACACCCACCCAAACTCTCACCTCATTCCCGGCAAGAAAATACAACCAACACCCCGACTGACCCCTGCAGTGTGGCCCTCCTAATCACCTCTCCTGAATGTGGACTGTGGCTTGATACTGGAACTAGCTCCAAAGGACCCCCCACTGCAAGAACTCTACCCAAGACCTTCTTGCCTGGACCCCACACTTCACAAGAAAATCTCAAAAGACAATGGGGAAGCCTGTACTTTCATCATAAATATAGACCTATATAACACTACCTCTTATTCTGTTTCTTCCCAAATGTAAAACTATCTCCTGTATCACTTTCTCCCTTTTTCATTGTTTTTTTTTTCTTTTTTCTTTTTGTTTGTTTTTTGTTTTGTTTTGCTTTGTTTTATTTTCTGTTATTTGATTTGATTTGTTTTTGTTTCCTTTGGGTCACTCCTGGCTTCACTCGGAGGGTGCTCCTAGCTCTATGCTTGGAGATCACCCCTGTTGGCACGGGGGACCATATGGGATGCCGGAATTTGAGCCACCATCCTTCTGCAGGAAGGACAGACGCCTTGTCTCCATGCTATCTCTCCTGGCCCCACTTTACTCCTTTAATTACGTCTTTTATTTAATCTTTTTTTTTTTTAAGAAACTCTTTTTTTCTTTAGATATGTGTGAGCATATATATTCCTAATTTTTGTCGGGTGTCTGTTTTCTTCTCTCTCCACCCCCAAATTCGCCAGCAATATAATGTAGCACCACTTCTTCCTGCAAAGACATTAAACAAAGGGGAAATTTTATGTGTAAAAACTAGCTCTTATCTACTAGGGATAAGAACTCATACTTGTTTACAACACAGGGACATCTCCCACCCTGAATGTAAGTCATGTGGAAACAACTTAGACTCCAGGGAACTAGACACTGACCATTCAGCCTTGACTCCTAGATCCCAGACATAGAAAGTACAGAGTTCTCCACAATAGCTCTAGGAGCCCAATCCCCTCCAGGGCATGCATAATGCTGCTCTGATGCCAACATGTGCCAGTGCTAAATTGATAACCTAACAATAAGGAAATGGGAACAAATTGATCTAAGAGCAAGTTGTCCTTCCTCATCAGCCAACGATAAGACAAAATCAGAAAACATGTCACCCTTTTGATCTGTGCAAAAGCCAAGATTGCTATATACAGATACTGGGGGTTTCAACCAGGACGGGACAGTACACATCCAGGAATCACCACCACCAACAGCAACAAAGAGCTCTAGCCTAGCATTTGGTCTACGGTCTGTTCAACAAACAAGAGCTCCAATTCCAGAGGTCTGACTGAGACAACTGCAACTGAATGGGTCTTCCGGAAACATAACGAAAGACTTTATCCCAGGCTCCATCCTAGGAGTAACATAATGATCAAGACCACCAACTACAGAAGATGGATTAAAACGACACTGAAGAAGCAGAACTGCTAGAACCACAAAAAAGACTTCATCATAAGTTCCATTCCTTGAGCTGCACAGTCACCAAGATCTCTAGATACAGAGGTCTGATTTTACCATCCAAGACGCAGCAGAAGTCTTCCATACACCACGAAAACACTGAGGGGAGAGTAAATGATCATGCAAGGAGTCTATAGTTAATCCCATGACAGTACACTTCAGGGGAGGGGAGAAATCCTGTATCTCCTAGGCCAAGGGAATTTCCTCTATAATATCCCCAATAGTTACTGTGCCTATGCAGGGGGAAAAAGAGAAAAAAAAATAAAAAGCACAAAACAATCATTTTTCCACATATTTATTTATCGATTGATTTTTTGACATCTATATATTAGTGTAGATATTAAATTTGGTGTCTCCAATATTATTTTATTTTATCTTATCTTTCTCTTTCTCTCCGGCATGAGTTGATTTCAGAACTGAGACTGTTGTGTGGTGCTTATCTTTATTGCTGTGGTGCTCACTGGATACTTAATTTGATATTTCTTTCTGTATTGTGGTGGTGTTTCAATTGCCTTTTTCACATCCTCTCTCAAACTGAGGTTGAAATCCTCTGGAACGACTCCACCTATTTTCAGCATATTTGACTTTTTTTTTCTCTTATTTTGTACCCCAAACTATTGTTTTTCTTTCCTTCAAACAAAGCCACATAACTCGATTTATCTAGCTCCACTTCTTAAATAGAGGGGAGACGGGAGGGTACCAGGACCAAACAGATACATGATCACTAATAGTGAGCTGGACAAAGAGGGGAGCACCTACTCTAGTAGTCCAGGGGTGATGGTGGGGTATATGGGTTGCAGAAGGGGAACTGGGATGGGGGGAGGACAAATTTGGTGATGGATATTCCCCTGATTCAATGTTGATATGTACCTAAAATACTACTGTGAAAGATATATAAGCCATTATGATCAAAATTAAAAAAAAGAGTAGTCTATACCAAATATTCTGGAAGAATATGAAGAAAAAGGTACCTAACATGTACACTGCTGGTTTGAATGTAAATTAGTCCACTCTGAAAAAGAGTATGGAGGTTTATCTAAACAAAATATTTTACCTGCATATAATCTGACAGTTCTACTACTAAGCACTAGTTCTATATTATATCATGAAAAATCAAAATAGTAGTAGTAGTATATTATATATACAAAAAGAATTAGAAAAGATATGCATACCTATGTTCACTGTGGCATAATTTATAATAACCAAAATCTGGAAACAATCCAAGTATAAAATTTACATAATAGAGAAAGATAATATACATATATTTTATACATAATATATAATATAGAAACATGGATGTATTAGAATATAATCATGCCATAAAGAAATTAGATTTTGTTGTTTTAATTAGCTTTTTTGACATCCTAATCAAGATAATACTGAATAGCTTCAGAACTACTATACCAGTCTCTCTACCAGTCCTTCAATATCCCTCCACCATTATTTCAAGTTACATTCCTTCCTTTGCTCCTTCCTCTACTTTCCTCATTTCCCAATTCTATTGATAATGACTTGAAGTCTATGTGTGTTGGTTTTTATCTAAGCCCTTTGTTCCCCTTGTACTCTGCATAAGAGCACAATATTCTGATATTTATTTTTTATATATATTTTTTGGTGGGGGCCCACACTCGTTGATGCTCAGGGTTTACTCCTGGCTATGTGCTCAGAAATCTTTCCTTGTATACATGAACCATATGGGATGCCAGGGATCGAACTAGCTCCTTCCTGGGTCAGCCACATGCAAGGCAAAAGCTCTACCACTGCTCCATCTCTCCGGCCCCCTATTTTTAAATAATTTTAAATAAATAACTTTGACATACATTTTTAAATTTGTTTAATACTGTTTCAGTCATATAATGTCTAACACATCCAACACCAGTGGACATTTTCTGCCACAAATGTCCCCAGTTTCCCTCTGACATTCCCCCCTGACTTTCCCTTTGCTTGTTTCTATTACAGACATTTTTCTTCTCTCTATCTCTGTCTCTTTCTCTCTCTCCTCTCTCTCTCTCTTAAATTTTTTCATTTAGATACTATAGCTTGAAATACTGTTATTGATGGGGTATCATGCATATCAAACATATCCATATTATTTTCATTAAGCTTCCAATTCCTTCCCAGATGATAATTTCCAGCTATCTTTGTCTTAGTGGCCCCTTCTCTGCCCTAAATTCACTGACCCTCTCTCCCTCTCTTTGCAGCAAGTTTCCTGTTGTGGATCAATCCTTTTAGCTCTCAACCTTATTATCTTTGGACATTATTACCATACTACCATTTTTATGTATCCCAAAGTGAGGGCAATCATTCTTTTTATATCCCTCTTCATAATACTCTATATATCCATGCATGTATAAGAAAATTTTATGATTTTTTTCCTAGAATTTGCATAGTGTACCATTGTGTACATGTACCATAATTTATCCACTCATGTGTTCTTGCAAATATGGGTGTTTTCAAATGTGTACATGCCTTTTCTGCATTCTGTGTTTAGGACTCTCAGTATTTTGGGGTCTTATTGAGCTCAGTTTCTAGTCTTTGAAAAATTACCATATTATATTTCCAAATGGCAACACTAGTCTACATCTCTACCATCAGAGAATGAAAGTTTCTCTTTCTCCTATATCCACTCCAAAATTAGTTATTTTTGTTCTTTTTGATGTGGGCCAATCTCTGTGGTGTGAGATAAGATCTTATTTTTGTTTTTATTCACATATCCCTGAATATTAATGATGTAGAGCAATTATTTGGTGTGTTTTGGCCACCTGTATTTTCTCTTGGAGGATATTATGACCATAGTTTAGAAGAGGAACAATAAATTCTAAATTAATTTGATTACTATATTCTGTCTAAAATTATACATTTAAAATACTTCACACTTGCACTCATATGTGGTCTAAAACAATGTATTTATTTATTTTATAACTTTTCTATATTTTAACTTTTAACATAAGGTGTCCTCTATGCTTTGGGTACATAAAGTTTGTGACACTAAGCCAATATGCTTCTGCAAGCATTTTTTTTTTCATTGCATTATATTGTAGTTGTTATTACTGAAGAGAAAGGTATACTACACAGTTTACAATTGGTTACAGCCTTTGGGAGTTTATCAGGAAATTTCATCTAGCAACTATTTATTTTTGAAAAGCTATCCATAGTGATAGTGGTTGCTATACGCATTTTTCCATAAATGAAAATAGAGATCAGTTGATGATAATATCTAATATGATTTTCAAATTAAAAAAAGAAGCAAGAATACACTGTTGTGGTTTTTTTTTTCTCTCTCTCTCTGCTGGAGCTGTCGCTGTGATTAATTCTCTTGGCAATATAGAAAGTCTGTGTATAGCTGTAGTTATGTCTATCCCCAGGACTTATTTACTTAGAGAAGACAAGAAAATTTTAAAAAAATTATCTGCAGAAAATATAAAGCACCAGTGCAAAATTTAATCAATAAATGTGCTTGTGTTTATCAAACTAAAACTCAATTGTTTATAGAGAGGAAAGTTTGTTGTCATACACCTTTAAAATCACTTAACATTTTCCTTTCACCTTTTTTGGATTAATTAGCACAAGTACCCTTAATTACATCAACCCTGACCCTCAGGTGATTTTGTTAAACTCTGGCTAATAGTAGTGGCAGGAAAGCTGCAGTAAAGAAGCATGGCTGACTCAGTAAGCTGCTCAACTACCCTGGCTGAAAAATGCAATTTTGTCTGTCTGTTTTCTTGTGTAAAACTGCAAGATGAGACCCCCACAGAATTACCCCTACAGAAATGTTTGTATGGGAACTGAGGAATTCCTTTAGAGAAAAGTGGAAGAAGGAACTATAGCACAACAGATTGTTGTGTTAATATATTTTATAAAATTTTGCAGTCTAGGTATTATTTACCTCCTTTAATTTAGTAATGTGACATCAAATTTATTGGCTTTTCCTTGAAAAACTAATTCTAACAGGACTTTTACTTTTGATTCTTTTGCTTACTATGATAGAAGTTTTCTATGGAGAATAAAATTCAAAGTTATTATGAATGTAAAAATATTTAGACAGATCTAAATATGCAAATAGTATCATCAATTGCATAGAGAGGTTTTAAAAATAATAAAAACAGAATTAACCCTTTAAACACTATTGTGAAATATTATTTTTTTAACAGACAAAAGAACAGGAGGTGAACATAGAGTCACTAAAATAAAATAATATAATAAAGCTTGAAAAGATTGGTGCAATTTCTCTCTAGACTACTGGGGATATAGTGAGAATAATGTGTTGGTTATGAATTTATAATATGATTAAAAGAGGAATTTGTGACATAAAAAATGCGTCCTAGTGCATGGAATTCATGAATGGGAGTCACGGATATAGTCTTGTATTTAACTAAAATATTCATTTAATTGACTATATAAAGTCTTTTTTTTTATTCACTGTAATGTGGTTGCTTTTAAAAAAACAAAGGTGGGTCAGTGAAACAGCCCCACAGGCTGACTGCATTCTTTGCATTGCAGAAGGTCCAAATTTAATTTCTAAAACCTCCTGACTCTCCCAAACATTATCATAATTGATTCCTGAGCACAGAGATAGGAGTCATCTCTGAGTACTACAGGATATGTATCCCCTAAAAAAACAAACAAACAGAAATCACAAACTAATAAGTAGAAAATTTAGTTTTGAAGACAATATCCTATTGCATAACCATACTACAATAGCTAAGGGTATTCTAAGATTTGTTAATATCTTCTGTATACTAGATTGATGTTCTCAGGGATATATATACACACACACATATATATAAAATCTTCATTTTACATTTTCATATAATTAAAATATGTGCCAGAAAGAACATGAATTTTAGTGTCTTTAAGGAAGTTCAAGTATACATGATTGAATATTTTTATTTGAAAATAACAGATAAATTTGTTTATATAACATATTGTATTATTTATATTTGTTTAAAGGTAACCATTTGGTGCTCATCAAATTAGAAAATAATTGACTGGATAGACAAAAGTGGCACCTACTAATTACTTTAACAATTGGAAACATTCTTAAACTCTAGAGAAAATTTCAAATACTGTAGTATTTTTACCCTAAATTTGCTGAGATGTTTTAATTTTTTGGCTAATCGAGTTTATAGCTTTAAATCATTAATAATATTGGAAAACACAGTATTTCCAATAAAATAAGACATGCATTTTTTCTAATTTTAAGATAAATAAAGCTCATTTTAAAGTAAACCAAAATACTCTAATTTTGATGAGTTTATCCTATAATATTCACAACCCAATATAAAGTTGCATTTAGACTTACATTTATTATTAAAATTATCACAAACATTAGAAAAATATATTATTACAGGACATAAAAATAATCAAGGTGTACACAATTTATTTTTCTAAATCAATTTACGAGCAGACAGTGATGTTTTTGCTTATAAAAGCCAATTATATATGCACTTAAAATGGATAATGTCTGACTGTATTTTATGTAACATTTGTATAATATAAATAATATATACTTCTAATTAGTAATTAATTTTCCTAAGAATATACACAAATTATCAAGAAGCACAAGATTCTCTACAACATAAGCATTTAGAGAAATGCAAATCAAAATCACAGTAGGATAATCTTTCATTTAGAATATTATAGTTATAATATAAAAGTAAAAAATTTAAGAGTTGGGAAGGAATTAAAGAAATTGCAACCCATATACATTGTTAATAGCATGTAAAGTGCCATATATCTCATGAAAGGCATTTTGTTGCTTTCTCACAAAATTAATAATGTTAGGATATAAAACTGAAGATTAATGTATTGTCATATACCCAAAAGTTTAGTCACATTCTCAAAAGAGTCTATGCGTATGTATATTTCTACAAAACTATTAGCAATACTGGAAAGGTAAAATGCTTTATGAGCTACAAATATACATAAATAAAAAAAATTCTTTGTGGCATATAAACACATTTCTTATTCATCTTCAAAAGCAATAAATTTCTGACATATAGTACAATATACAATAAAAATTGTCTCTGTTCCCCTTGCTGTAAAAAATTTAAAATTCTATTAAATTCCTACCTACAAAAATAACTATTTTTCATGAAAAATAAATCTCCTTTACCCAAACAAGATTAACAAGTCAAAATCTAGTTAAATTTTAGAATTTATATAAAATCAATAATTTATCAGGTATTTTCCTTCTTCCCTTATTTAGTTCATGGTCCATGATACCTCTGTCTAGGTTGCATAAATAACACAATTTCTTCTTTTCTATAGTTAGTCTATACTACTATGCTATCTGCTCATTTGTCAATGGATAATGGTTACTTTCATATTCTAACTATTATACTATGTTTCCATTAAACGAGGGGCAGGGAGGATTTGAGCAACACTTAAAAATCTCAGCGCTTAATTTTGGCTTTGCACTAAGATTCACTACTGGAACTTCTTAGAGGACCATATGTAGTGTTGGCATCAAACTAAGGTCAGCTAAAAGGAAGGAAAGTGCCTATTTGCTGTTGTATTTATATCATCCCACTTTTCAATTTAATTTTTTTTATGTTTTGTGACTAAATGGTAAATAAAATCTCTGTATTGAGTTGTGTTGAGTTTTATTCTAATATTTTCGAGAAATTTTTGTTCTTTCCATAAAGGCTAAACTATCCATATTATTCTAATTTACTGAGGAGGGTTCTTTCTCATCACAGTTTCACCAACACTGGTTGTTTCAGGTTTTTTGATGTATGCCATTTTTACAAGTGTAAGATGAATATTTCCTTTTTCTTATTTGTATTTCACTGAGAGTTAGTAACCATAACTACTTTTCATATGCCTCTAGTCTTTGATATTTTTTACTCAGGGTAGTGTCTATTCATTTTCACTTTACTTAGTTTTTGTTTTAAAACATTTTGATTAAAATCAAAACAAAAATAATACAATGGAAGTTGTCTGATTTGAAGAGCATATTACTTGGAATAATCAAGAAAGAAAAGAGACCAAAAATACCCTTGATTCATTCATTAGTGATACCACAACAAAACCACGTTATAATAAAGTAGAATTATAAATCAAAGACAGTGCATGTTTTACTTAAAAAAATAATGAGTATAGTTTTTGAATATGGCTGACTTATGCCAATAATTGCGCCCACAGTGAGTGAACATTAATTTTCTCTCACATTATGCCAGCACTTGTTTTTGTCCTGTTTGATGTGTGTCTTATTGATGTGAGATAAAATTTCATAGTTGCTTTAATTTCATTTGTCTGATACTTTTTGCTGTGGAGTTGTTCTTTCTTGGGGGGTGAGGGTGCTATTGGGATATACTCAACTCTGATTAATTAATTTCTGTGCTCTGTGATCACTCCAGAATACATGGTGCTTCAATTCAATTCAATAAGAATATTGAATCTCATCAGCTGCATACAGGGCAAGCATCATACCAACTACACTATCACTCAAGCCCTATTGAGCATTTTATTTTATATAACTTTGACTATCTGTATGTCTGCCTTGAGGAAAATTTTGTTCTTTTCTGATACCTAAACCCAAATTTTTGATGGGCATTGTTCTTTATTGTCTCATAAATTTTGCAAGTACTTTAAATATTTATATTGGATATTAATGCTTTATGAGATGCCTGATAGGCAAATATTTTTTCTACTCTGTATTTTTAAAATCCTTATTATTGTTTCTTTGTGGCTGTTGTTGTTGTGTTTTGTTTTTATTTTAATTTTTGAGCCACACCCAGCTGTGCTCAGTAGTTACTCCTGAGTTATTCTGCCAGAATCGGAGACGATATGTGGATCAAACCAAGGCAAATAGCCTACTGTTGTTATTTTCCTCTGGGCCCTCTAGTAATGATTTATTTTGCAGTAAAGATACTTTTTGTGTGATTAGTAAAAAATTTTTAAAGTTTTGTTTCATTTTATGACAATGACTTTGAATGATTGAATATAGCTCTAGACTCAGTGCCATGAAATTTTTGGTTTTCCAAGGCCTAATTTATGGATTTATATTTGTTAGCAATGTCTTTGGTTCGTTTAATTTTATTTAGTGCACAGAATTAAAAATGGGTCCCAGTTCATTTACTGCATTTGACTGTACAGTGTTCTCACCATTTATTAAAGGTATTTTCCTTGCTGCACATCACACATTTTGCACATATATCAAAGATGTATTGCCTATATACCTAAAGATACATTTCTGGACTTACAATTCTATTGGTCTGAAAGACTTCTTATTCTAATACAATATTGTGTTTGATTACTACTTCTTTAAAATATAAGTTGAAGCTGGAGAAAAATAAGCCTCCTTTATGCTTTTAGAATTAATTTAGCTATTGAGACAGCTATATTACATTAAATATAGTCATATATTATATAAGGTCATATAATATATTCTTATATATTATACATATTATATAATTATATTAATATATATTCTTTTTTTTTTAATTATGAGAACAAGGAAGCAAAGAAAGAGGACAAGGTAAAGTTACAATGGAAGGACAATACATAACATAATTCTCAGAAGTCCCCTTGCTGATATCCCAACTTTGAAATTTCATCCAAAGAATGTTAAGATTGTAACACACTGTAATATTTCTTAACAGCACACAAGGCAATCTAAAGCCATAAAACTTACATAACTCCTTAAACATTACAGGCATAGCATTTTTTTTTACATTTCCATATTCATGCATATTAGCTTAAGTTAACCTCAAATCTTAAGTAGGTTCTTTTTAAAGATTAGAGTCAAAGGAGCACAGCAAAAATGGTGTTAGAGTGGCAATTGTTGTTTGCATAGGCCCACCAAAATATGAGGGACATGGAAAGAAATAACCTTGGTCTAAATACAAAAAGACCCGACCCCTGAAGGTTCCTGGCACAAGACCAACTCTAGGCTCCAGGCAAGCTAGATCGTCCAATCCAAGACATTGTCTGTAGTGCCAACACACTTATATTTTTCACACAGTCTCTGTTGTTGGTATCAAGCTTCTGTATTAAAGATCCTGGAATCTGTATATCCAACATTGAAGTCAGGATGTGGAGCATCCTCTGGTTTCACCTCACAGTCAAAGTGCAACGCAGGGAGCCCTGTCCTGTAAGCAGGTCGTTGTTGTTGTTAAGTCTTCTCAGTGTTAATGGAAGTCTCTTTTGAGCAGGACAATGTCTTTCTATAAGGCTATATATAATATATGACTATATATAATGTATAGTCTACCATATTTTCTGGCATATAAGAAGACTTGTTTGTTTGTTTGTGGGGGGATTGTTTGTTTTGGGGTCACACCCGGCAGCGCTCAGGGGTTACTCCTGACTCTATGCTCAGAAATTGCTCCTGGCAAGCTCAGGGAACCATATGGTATGTCAGGATTCAAACCACCATCCTTCTGCATGCAAGGCAAACGCACTACCTTCATGCTATCTCTCCGGTGCCAAGACGACTTTTTAATCCATTAAATAACTTCTTAAAAGTCGGGGGTCATTTTATACGCTGGTATACAGCATGCTAAAACTTACTCCAGCTTCAGGGACAAGTGACCCGCCGCCCTCTTACCGCTGCATCCCATTCAGCTGCCAGGCGTCATCACTCAGTCCTCTGCTTGTTCTGGTTAATCTTTCAGGACACACAGAGGAGCTGAGTTACTGAGCGCTGCATCCCATCTAGCTGCTGGGTGTCATTGCTGGTATGTAGCTTTCTGGTGCTCAGTCCTTTGTTCAGCTTTTACGTCTCCCTCTAGCTGTCCTATTAATCACTGCACCCTAGTCAGCTGCTCTTGGAGGAGCCTCCTCTCCCTGCTCTCAATATAGAATACAATTAAAAAAAAAAAAACAAAAACACAGTCACTCACTACAAATGACAAATGTAAAAATGATTGTTGGGACTCCAAAGTCTAGCTTTATTAAACATATATTATTAACTTTTGAGGGTTCTACTCCTTTTCTCTTATGTTTTTTAATTTCATTTTGTGTGCGTTAAAAGAGAGGTAGTCTTATACAGTGAATATAGCCTAAACCCTATATTTTAACAGGAAATGTAGGGGATTGACTTATCTGCCTAGTCATCTTATACACCAGAAAGTATGGTATATATTATATATAATATTATATTACTCTATACAGATTTCAGCAGTGTTTATGTCTTTATAATACCATGGACATTTTTGGTACAAGATTGAGTCTGGATGCTGGATTTGAACCACCGTCCTTCTGCATACAAGGCAAACACACTACCTTCATGCTATCTCTCTGGTGCCAAGACGACTTTTTAATCTATAAAAAATGTCTTAAAAGTCAGGGGTTGTATTATACGGTGGTATATAGCATGCTGAAACTTACTCCAGCTTTAGGGACAAGTGATCCTATAAGATTTGGTCAGCACTATAATTTTGCCAATACTAATCCTTCCAGTTCATGAATAGAAATGTTTATTTTTTCATTTCCCTTTTTTTATTTCTTATTGTAGTGATTTATAGTTTACTTTGTTAATCTGAATCCCAGGCAATTGATTTTCTGAGGCACAATTGTTATTTTATTAAAAAATATTTGTATTCAATGTATATGGCAGAACAATGAACATAAACATTCACAATGAATGTTAATCTGGAAACAATTCAAGAGTTTGGAAAGAGATGACTGTATAAAGAAACTCTGGTACATATACACAATGAGATAATATTAGACTCTAAGAAAGATGAAATTTGGTGCTATGTGCCTGCATCTGGGATCATGCTGAGAAAAGTTAGTTAAGAAAAGAGGGACAAACAGAGTGAACGAGCTCTATACTTGATATAAAGAATCATAGGAAATAACAGAAGTCCAAAGGCAACAAAATTGAGAATTGATCTTCAGTCAGAAGCTGTAGGCCAGGATGTAGAAGATAGTATGGGGTGGCACTAGGAAGAACTAGACACCATGCTGGAGGGTATTATGCTGTACAGTTTTATGTATAAACATCTATTATTTACACTATAGTAAATCCAAGTACTTAAAATGAAAATAATTCAAAATATATTGAGTATAATTCTTTAAAAGAATAGAAATTATAATATATTTAAAATATATCAGTTTCAGAAATAAAGATGTCTTAATCTTCAAAATATGAAGAACGTTATTATGTAATATTAATATTCATAATTATATTTTTTGCAAACAGGAAAGAAAAGAGTCTCAACCTGTAAGTGTGAGCAAAAGAAAGTCTAATTAATTATATTGTTTTCTACTTAATAGTTTAATTTCTTGCTTTCTCCAGAGATTAATAATATTGAGAGGAATAAGGATGTGTTGATAACATAGAAACATGTTGAGAAGAGAATGTTAAATGAAGTGAGAAGTTTTGGAGAAATCTTCACAATAGAATGTGCTCTTAAAATTTCATATTTCAAGCAGCAACAATTTATTTCAATGAGTTGCTTTGTACAACTGATGCAAATGTGAAATGCTAGTGCAATTACAATAAGTTTTAGTCTTTTTATATGTATTACAATGAACTGTGCTTTGCATGAAATTAATGTCTCCTAAATGGTTTTCAGGAGAGCTTCTGGTCATTTTTGGCCAGCCAGATTGTTGGATTAATAAAAGAACCCAGGCTGCAGTGGTATTTGGTGCAGTGGTGGCAAGGAGTAAGTAGGTCACAATAACATTACTTGAGGCCCTCCAGGGTTATACGTGGGAATATTTGGGAGAAGATTTGGTTCAGGAGATTGAACCAGGTTTTGCAACTTGTGAAACATGCACCCTAATCTCTGTACTTTAGCCCTACATTTTTCATTCAGGAGTTTTGGATCAGTGTCTCCAATAGAATACTGTTCAGAGACAATTCTTCATCCATAAGTGCTTCATTACATGTGGAATGAAGGTTAGTTGACCCATGAACTCTTGTGAACATAATTTAGGGAAGCATATTCTCTTATTTAAGTCCAATGAAAATCATTGATGCTGGTAAAAATTAATTCACTCTTATTTTTGCCCTTTTCAAAATTAAAGAAATAGTTGGTATCCTCCCATTTACAAAATAGAAAATAGGTTTGGAAATGTCATCAACGTGTGAATTCAATTTCAAACACGGATTACTCATCTAAAAATTATATCTTTATTCTGAATAACAATGAGGTTAACCCTCCTTACAAGGTAATGTGAAGTCCTTATCCTCTTTCTCCCCTGATATTTTAGGCCCATTGGCACAGAATATCTACTTTGCTTATTTTGTTTTAGAGCGATAGCACAGAGGTAGGGCATTTGCCTTATATGCGGTTGATCCAGGACAGACCTCAGTTCTATCTCAGTTTTCTATATGGAACCTTGAGCAAGGAGTGATTTCTGAGCTTAGAGCCAGGAGTGTCCCCTGAGCAACACTAAGTGTAGCTCAAAAACCAAAAACCAAAAAAAAAAAAAAAAAAAAAAGAATATTTAGAAATGGAAATTTTTAATATGTATGGGGAAGAAAGAAAGTACAGTGAGTAGGACATTTGTTTTTTATACAGGTGTCTGAGATTAAAGTCCAGCACTTCATATGACCCCAGAGCCCACCAAGAGTGTTCCCTGAATGCGGAGACAGAACTAAGTCTGATCATAGTCAGGTTCAGACCTAAAATAAAAGAAAAACAGAATTTATTCTTAAATATGTAACTAAATTTTGGCTTTTATGTTACTAATATATCTGATGCTCAGTTTTATTTTTGTTTGGTTTCAGAATCCACAGCAGAACATTTAATCATTGAAATAATTAAGATGAACAGTAATACATGATTATACTGTGTCCAATGAAGACAGAAGCCAGGCAGAAACATATGGCCACCTCCATGTGACATAACAGGATGGGGTCCAGAGGACAAGAACCACAAACATGGACCTGCTACATGAACATGTTATATGCTACAAACATGGATCTGTAAGGGGAAGATGGATAAAGCCTTGTTTATATAAATGAGCAAATATGCCTCAATTCCAGCCATTTGCTTCTTTGACCAGTCCTAGAATCAAAACTTTAGATCCTTTCAAAGAAGGTTTGACATTCAGGTCCACTTTATGAGTTTCCTATGAGAATGTATGTATGCATATGTATGTATATGTATGTATGTATATACATACATATATGCCAACACAATTTACAACTCATAGTAGGCTGGTAGTAATTATACTAGTTGCTGCAAGTAAACTCTCCACTTGTTAGTGTGGGCTTTTTTGCCATCCTGCTCCATTGCTTGGTAGCCTTAACTTAATTCAAGCATGTCACCAGTGTTATCTCTATAATGAGTAATGAAGCCACAAGAGCAGCAAACACAACTATCAAATGCTTCTCATGAGCAAATGGGGATTTTTGTCCCTTTCCACACCTGCAACCAAAAGTTCAGAGGCACAGCTTCCCTCAGAGTTCCTGAAGACCGCACCTAAGACATTAGCAGTCACATAGAGGAAAACCTGGTTTGAGTAGGCGCAAGACTTGAACTCCCTTTATTTTCCTCTTAGTGACTGTGAATGTCTGCATTGTCCCTAGGGTCTAATGCCAGGTGTGCCTTTTGTATGTAAATGAATGCAGGAGGAATAAGAATACAGCTAGGTTAAGTATTACAGAGAAGCTTTCCAATACCCTAAGAGCTAGAAGACTTGAAATACTTAACAGATGTGGGCCATGGCGTAGACCTGGACTTTATTGATAAATGCTTCTGGGATTACTTAGGTTTTACCTGAGCAGTCAACCCCCAAGAATTTGAAAGAAAAGCCTGCTCCCTGAAATTTGTTATTACTGATGACCTCTCCACATGATTCAAGTATATAAATACAAAAAAACCCAGCTTTCTCAAAATCTGCAAGAAACATACTGCTAAGGATAACTCCATCAATATAGTGTTGCAGGGCAGCTAGATTTGTCACAAGCAGCCCGTGACTCTGTGTCATTTTGTATGTAGCCCTAATGAAAGTCCAACATTGCTCCTTCAGGGTGAAAAGAAACTGGTTCTGCAACTTTTAAGAGTGATGCCAATAGAAAAAAAAAATTTACGAAGAATTCCTAACTCTGGATTTCCTTGATGTTGGCAACTGAAGGGGCATCTGCATAAAGTGGTATCCCCAACACTATTCTCAGGTCACACCACTCTGTGGGCTTCAGTGAGTTTGTGTGGGTGGCTATCTTTCTTGAGCTGAAGAGCACCCTAAATAGTGAACGTTCACAATGTATGTAGTGGGTTGTTTTGAGTTGTCATCATGCAAACTAGCATTCTTAAAGCAACGATAGACCACTCATCATATGTGTTTTCACATTAAACATTTTCTGCTACATGTTTAACTTCTGCATAAACTGTATTAGGTCAGTATAAGATTGCCATTTATTCAGAACTTCACTCTAGGGTTTGTATCCACATCCTAGGTTTTCATCCATATCCTAGAATATCAGTTCTTACCAATCAACGAATATGTGAGTAACCCCAGTAATTGCCTTATAAAAATGAAGCCCCAGACTCCAGAACTAGGATCTGGCAAGGATTTAGAAGCAAACACTATACAGGGGCCAGAGTGGTGGTGCAAGTGGTAAGGCGTCTGTCTGCCTTGCCTGCGCTAGCCTAAGATAGACCTTGGCTCTATCCCCCAGTGTCCCATATGGTCCCCCAAGCCAGGAGCAATTTCTGAGCACATAGCCAGGAGTAACTCTTGAGCATCACCAGGTATGCCCCCCCAAATAAAACCCAAAACAACAACAACAAAAAAGACTACACAGGAAATAATCTACACAGTGAAAAGGTGCAAAATGGGTTCAGAAATTCCAACACTCAAACCAGGAATCCCACAACACAAACCTTCTACTTCTAAGTAGGAAAGCAGATTAGTGGAGAAAGACTGAAAAATGAACATCTTTCTTCTTGAAACCTAGGCTTTATTTATTTGTTTGTTTGTTTGTTTACTTATTTTGCAAAACTAGGCTATGCCCTAGGGTGGAGAAAGAATACCAAGTAGGGAGTTATCCAATAGTCCTATCACCAGATCAAACTTAAGGTGGAGTATGAATATTAAGTTAGGACCAATACTCCAAAAGTCTTAACTATTATGTAATCTCTATCTCAAGATCACTGTATGCTGACTTTGATTATTTTTCCATCTTCTCACTCTGCCAAGCGGAATGTGTTGAGCTCCATCATCTCTGAGAACCCTGTACTATTTCTGCCTCCCTCTACTGGCAAAGATTGGTATCTGCTTAATCTTCTGTATTACCACTGAGAATTTGTAGTCTATTTCCACCTTTTCCCTCCCGCTGGACTGACAAATTCTTGGATATTGGAATCTTGTCATTTGTGTTCTTGATCTCAAATTCATGAGCTTCTGCTTCCAGATTTACATTTCTAACATGGATACCAACTCTGCTGTGCAACCCATAACTTGCCATAGGACTGTAATACAACACCGTAGTATCTAGGGAACCACACTTCCGCAGGTCTGCCTAACAGAGTTCAGGACCTTTTCCAATATGGTTGAGGAAGCATCGATTTCTGATCATTTCTGGATTAAGGCTCAAGTTGTTAAGATTCACCAATGGGTACCAGACATCAATGGCAGGCTGTACTGTAAGACCCCATTTTATGAGTGTGCTCTTGCCACAAAGGACATATACCATTACACAAGCTAGACTATTCCTGTCCATAATGCCATTATCAGATACTCACTATGTCCTAGGATGGGAGATAATTGAATATTCTGGAGAAGAAGCAAAGGGAAATAGAGTGGACTTATATTATAGCTGCTACCACAGGCTCCTTTGAACTGACTTTATAGAGAAGCGTGAACAAAGCTAGTGTTTGGTTGGTTACATAAGTGGTACTCAGTATTGTTGACTCATGGCTTGATCAGCAGTTACTGGTCCTACGGAGAGTAGAATAAACATAAACATATTAGCAAAAAATTTAGTTTGGGAAGCATATTTTTAGAGCACAGACAGTAAATGAATTCCTCAGAGTTTGGCTATTAAGATAATTTTGTCCATATTCTTGGTTTGAAAGTGCCCACTTATAAGTGAAGGCTTTAGCCACTTTGTTAGATATCTTCTTGCTTCAGTTATAGAAACTAAATTCAGAGAACTAGGAAGATGTATAAAGCTGTAAAAGAGATAAAGTTTAGGGGCTGGCGAGGTGGCGCTAGAGGTAAGGTATCTGCCTTGCAAGCGCTAGCCAAGGAAGGACCGTGGTTGGACTGCAGTTTGATCCCCCAGCGTCCCATATGGTCCCCCCCAAGCCAGGAGCAATTTCTGAGCGCTTAGCCAGGAGTAACACCTGAGCATCTAATGGGTGTGGCCGGAAAAAAAACAAACAAACAAACAAGAAAGAGATGAAGTTTAAAAAGGGTTGGAACAGAGAACTAGAAGGGATATATATCTATATGGCAGGATGTTTAATGAATAAATAAATAAAATATAAGATTTAAAAGTAATTAATATATCTAAGGATTTCCATAAGAAAGTACCAAAAACCAGGTTGCTTAGAATAAGAAATACTTTTGCTCACATTTTTAAAGTTATAAGTTCAAAATCAAGATTTCAAGGGTGATATGACTGCTCTTAAAACCTTAAAGGAGGATTTTGTGTAGACTTGTCTAGTAGCTAGTGATTATAGAAATTGCTGGTTCTCTTTGCCTGTTCAATGCAGTTATTTTCATTGTTTTGCTTCACACTATCAATTTCTATATGTACTCTTTCTGCAACTTTTGTGCTTTTAAAAATATAACAGTCACCATTTTGAATTAAAACCTAACCTAGTTATATTTAGTGGTTCCATTAACAAAACCCTGATTGTCATATATATATATATATATATATATATATATATATATATATATACCTAACCTAGTTATATTTAGTGGTTCCATTAACAAAACCCTGATTGTCATATATATATGTATATATATATATATATATATATATATATATATATATATATATATACACACACACTAAGTTTGTGCAGCAAAGTTTGAGCATTGTTATAAAGGACTCAATTCAACACATATAAATAGCATAAATTAAAGAATAAGTTTATTTTAGTCATTGTAAAAACTAATAATTTATTATCAAGTTACACTATATTTTAATAACTGGGAAATATAGTTTCTTTATGTTTAAATAAATAATAATAAAAATAAAACTATTAAGGAAATATTCAGGCATAAAATCAAAAAAGGTGAATAATAAACAGATTATAAAATTAGTATCAGAATTGATAAAACAAATTATAATTTGCCTGCTGTTAGACTCATAGACTAATTTATGTGTGTTTAAGTAGTAAACATGCTTGTACTACACACAAAATCTGTATTCATTAACAAAATATGGAGTCATTATAATATAATGCATATAATATATGCATAAAATACACATATATTACATGCATATATGTACATGCATGCATATATACATATATAATACATAGATACATTATAATGCATATAATACATATATGCATATATCATATTTCTCAAAGTATACACATTTAAATAGCTAAGGAAATGTCTCCAGTGGTTTTAATGTAGTCCCGCTGATACCTGTCTTATTTTTTTCTTTAGTAACTTCAGAAACCTCTTTAAAATGATATATCACATCTGTTATCCCTGCTTAAATTTTCTATAATTTAGTCATATGGTTTTATTATTCATTCAATTATCTATTTCTAAAACTTAAATTTCTAAGTTAGAATAAAACTTCTTTATGTCATTCAATTTATGACTGCTTTATAATCATCTCAGTCTGAAATTGATATCCTGTATGGCCAACAGGCAGGAGGGAGGAGAAAGAGAGAAAGAGAGATGACATTAAATTCATACCTCAAATACAAAAAAGGAAAGACAATTTAGAAGCCTTGTTTTTTTATACATGTAATTTTCCACACTCAAAGTTCCACATCTGAGAAGATTTTTAGAGTTCTTAAAGGGATCTAGCAGGTCTCAGAAACACCCTACACCCATTTTTCTCAAGGCTGCTTCTTTGGAGGAGGTTCTGAAAGCAAGGAAAACACAAGAGTAATCTATTCTAAAGAGAAAAATCTATAATTACATTCTTAAAATCATAGATAAAAACATTGAATGTCCGTGTCAAGTTCTTAGATCAACAAGTCGTCACAGTCTTCGATTGTTTTCACCTCTACTCATTGTACTTTAAACATCAGGTTAAAAAAAATCTGTTCTTGACTAAATTATATAAATCTCTTTCAATTTCAAGTTCAAAGTTTGTATTGTCAACTATTATTGAATATAATTGATAAAATTAAACACACAGACACACCCCCACAGAAACACACACACACACACTCACACAAAGACCAAACTATTTCCTCTTTTGTTTGGATGAATTGGAATAACAAATAATACATAACAAATTGGAATAACACAGTGTCACATAGGATAAAAGGGCAATGACTGATCTAAGTTTTAACAGACAGGAAATGGAAGAGGTTAAAAAGTGCTTTCTAGAAAGTTGAACAAAATAATTGCTTTATAATAAAGCATGTACTTTTGAGGAAAAAAACAGTAGAGTAAATTGTGTTCTGGGTTTCAGCTCTGGGGTAATGGTGGAAAATTGAATAAATAATAAAGAACCTTATCATTTTAAAAATTGTTTATTTTATTTTAAATAATTAAATATAAGAACTGTAAACATATTTGTATGAACAATAGCCAAAATGAAAAAAAAATTGATCTAAATTGTTACTCTTTTACTTTTATTTTTCCCCTCTAATTCCAAAAGAACATGATCAACACCACACAGATGAGATTGCATCTCTTTTTATTTATTCATTGTTGGCTGGCATCCTACATGAATATATTAAATGCTTATATCACTGTGACAGCAGTTCTCATCCATGAAACATCTCTGTATACCTTGATACTTACATGTACGTTATTTTTAACAAGAGGCTGGAGCAATAGTACAAAGGTTAAAGTTCTTGCATGTTCAACCCTGATTTAAGTCCTGGCCCAACGCATGAACTTATGAATGCCATTAAGAGTGATCCCTAGGGGCCGGAGAGATAGTATAGGCATTTGCCTTGCATGCAGAAGGACAGTAGTTCGAAACCAGGCATCCCATATGGTCCCCCAAGCCTGCCAGGAGCGATTTCTGAGCATTGTCTGGTTTGTCCCAAGTACTACAACCCTCCAAAAAACCGTTTAGTGAATAATCACTGGTTTGTTGGATCTGACATATATTCTGCTTTCTATTTAAAATGAGGAATGCAGGGCAAGAGCAACGGTGCAGTGGTAGAGCGTTTGCCTTGCACACTGCTGACCCAGGACTAACCACAGTTTGTTTCCCAGTGTCCCATATGTTCTCCCACGCCTGGAGCAATTTCTGAGTGCATAGCCAGGAGTATACCCCTGAGTGTCACCAGGTGTGGCCCAAAAATCAAAATAATAATTATAATAATAATAATAATAACAACAACAATAAGGGAAGTGCATAACATGCTATTTTAATGTATTTTCAAATGTGGCAAGAAAATAAAATGAGTCAAATCTGAAATTTTTATTTAATTAATTGCTTTCTTAAATCAAGCTAAATAGGAATTATGAATTTGCTTTAAGTTTTTATTTCTTTAGGAAATAGACTCTTGAGAAGAAAAATAATAATTTCACAATATTCATTGTCAATTCCAATCTGATTTTAAAAGCATATATTATTGTTTTATCTACTCTTCCCACTCAATATTATCTTTTATCAGTGAAAATTTTAATGTTAGAATTTCTTCTAAAGGGGTTGTATGAAGGTTAAATAAGCTACTCAATGATAGAAACTCTATAAAGGGATTTGTTCTCACAAACTGTCATAGTGAATTTTTACTGCCAGTAATTTGACAGCCTGAAAATTAATATAAAATGTGAGTGGATTAGAACTTTTAGCTCCATATGTAATTTCAATAGTGAATTGTTCTTTAGTTTAAAACATTGAGAAAGGTGAGAATAAAATATAATTGCTTTTCGCATGAACTCATGTTTATGACTATATGCTCATATAATAGAGATACTTAAATGAAGACTTAAATATATCAGTAATATATGGTACTCTAAGTAATTTAAGAGTTTTGATTTAAGTAATTTTAATATTAAGGAACTCTGAAAAAAACATTAAATATATCCACATGGATAAATAAGATTAAATGCAGTAATGTTAGGGCTGGAGTGAAAACACAGCAGGTAGCACATATGCCATACACAGAGTCAACCTGGGAGTTCGATCCCTGGCATCCCATTTGGTCCTTCGAGCCTGCCAGGAGGATTTCTGATGGCAGAACCAGAAATAAACCCTGAGCACCGCCAAGTGTGGCCCAAACCAGCACAATAAAAAATAAATGTAGCAGTGTCATTTAATACTTCTGTGATTATTCAGTCACATATAAATAATTTGTATGTATGTAAGATTTGGAAAAGGTTTATTTTTTGTTTGTTTTTAGGCCTCACCTGGTGATGCTCGTTACTCCTGGCTATGTGCTCAGAAATTGCTCCTGACTTGGGGGACTATATGGGACAATGGGGGATCAAACCTCTGTCTGTCCTAGGTTACTGTGTGCAAGGCAGGTGCCCTACCACTTGTGCCACCCTCCAGCCCTGGAAAAGAAGTTTTGCTATTGGACTTGCTTCTAAAATAGAATTCTCAGGATGGTGCTTAATATCTTTTAGCGGAGAAGAGCAATTTTACATGGTTATAATCCTGATATGATTACTTACCTGAATTATAGAATATCATAGTTTATTTTTTAGAAGTCATGTTTCTCAGGCAATGTTAGAAATTCTTAAAAATCAAGAGTGCAAAATTTTTTATTCCAACAGATTTATAAGATTTTTAATTAAACTAATTTTTACCATTTTAAAATGAGTCCATTACATATTAATAATTATGCAACCATGGAATTAATTTTGATAAATATAGTGAGACCCTAGCAATATAATAATTAAAAGTCATATATATCCTGTCTTTTTTAAAGTTTACTAATAATTTACAAAAATGTTCATAATTTGTTTTAGACATCTTATGTTCCAACAACAAATTACCACCAAAGTCATCTTCCCTCCTACTCACTTATCCTCCCCCCACGCCCCAGCTTACCTCCTGATAGGCACTTTTTTATTTATTTTTTGAAGCAAAGCTGGCAGTGCTCAGGACTTTTTGTTTTGGTTTGGTTTTGAGTTTTTGTGTCACACCAGGAGGCGCTCAGGAGTTACCGTACTCCTGATTCTATGTTCAGAAATTACTCCTGGCAGGCTCGGGACCATATGGGAGCCGAAAATTGATCCCAGGTCCATCCAGTGTTGGCTGAGTGCAAGGCAAACATCCTATAGCTGTGCTATTGCTCCGGTTCTCAGAGGACTTGTTCCTGACTCTGCACTCAGAAAACACTCCTGATGTTGTTTGAAGGACAATTTGGGGGGTCGAGGATCAAATCCTGGCCAGGAATGTGCCAGGCAATCTCTTTACCCACTGTACTATTGTTGTCTATTAATTTATATTAAATAGTCCTATTGTTGATATGGGGAGATGGTGAGGCCTTACTGGACTAGACCAGGCTCCCACAGCCCCTAAGGTCTGGCAGGTCTGAAGATTGCAGGGTGAGGGCGGAGAGATTCACAAAGCAGTCAGATGAAGTTTCAGGAGTCAGCCAGCTTTATTTCACAGTCATGCATACCTCCTCACATGGCCTCCATACTAAGTCTTTTCCTAGCAGCTACTTCTCTACTCCTGGCTCTCTTGGCCTCTGTCTTCCTTTCAGGTGCTTTTACCAGGCTTCCTAACTCGCCTCCAGGCTGACCAACTCCCTCTGGTGATGTTCCTGCAGCTGCTTCTTTGATTCAGCTGAAGCTGAATCCGATGCTGTATTTCTGATGATGATGGCTCTCCCTCTCTTCTCTCTCTAAATCTCCTTCTTATCCCCTCTCTCTCCCCGCTGCAGACTCCTCTACCAGCCCATTCCAGGTGTGGGCAGTTCTGAATTCAGGTGGGATTGATGAGTTGGAGGAGGGGATACCCACATTCTCCATCTTTTTTGTTGATGTTGGGTTACTGATCCTACCCTAATCTACTATCACTCAGTCCTCACAAACAAGCTGATAGTTTTGGTAGTCAAAGTTTAGATTTCCTATTTTAGTGTAGTTGACACTGGTATGGGTATTTATCTATATCACTGAATTTAATTAGTCTTTAAAAGAACATAATTTGAAAATAAATTAAATTCTGATATGTTATGTGTTTCTTTGTTTTGTTTTTGGGTCACACCTAGTGATGCTCAGGGGTTACTCCTGGCTATGCGCTCAGAAATCACTCCTGGCTTGGGGGATCATCTGGGACATGGGGAATCAAACTGTGGTCAGTCCTAGATTAGCGCGTGAAAAGCAAATGCCCTACTGCTTGAGTCACTGCTCTGACTCTGTTATGTTTTTAAGCATGCTCCCACAAATCTCTAAAGCTAATTTGGTATGCTGCTGGTCACACTTATAAATCATCAGATGACTTAAAAATATACTACTTATAATTTGTAATGATCCATATTGACTTTATTTTTATGCACTCTAGAATACAGGGCTTAAAAACATACTTTACGGGCTGGAGAGGTGGCGCTAGAGGTAAGGTGTCTGCCTTGCAAGCGGTAGGGCGGTTGGATCCCCTGGCATCCCATATGGTCTCCCCACCCCAGGGGCAATTTCTGAGCCCTTAGCCAGGAGTAACCCCTGAGCATCAAACGGAAGTACCCCCGAAAAACAAAAACAAAAACATACTTTACAATGAGCAGGGCCAATTGCCAAATCATATATTATCAACATTTTAGAACATGCAGTAAAAATATACATATTTTTGATCCCAAAATTTAGCTATTGCCATCATGTGTAGAGAAGGTTAAGTCATCATTATATTATCACAAGATTAGCATGGTAAATGAGACAGAACCATTTCCTAGATCTGAAATAACTGCCACATTACAAAAGGAAGGGAGGATGTTTTCATAATAAATCTTTTAAAATCATTGTCAAATGTTTGAGTAGAAAGTTTTATGACTAACTTATTAAAATTTGATGTATTTTATTTTCATAATCTCCCAATTTAAATGTATAAAGTGATCAGTTTAACTTCATTAAGGTGGTATATATAGACCTGTAGAGACAGTACTGTTAGTAAGACTCTTGCTGATGACCCAAGTTTGTGCTCCTGTATCTCATATGTATGGTTCCTATTGAACTACCAGGAAATATTTTTCTGTGGAAACCTGGAGCAAGTACTTATCACTGCTGTGTATGACTACAAAACAAAGCAAAAAAAGTGGTAAATATAGAGTTACAGTATTATGTGTTTGTATGACAGTATAATAAAATATTATAATTTTCAAAATATGAACATCTTACTTATATTCCTCATTTTCAAATTGTTATTGAATAACCTCTCTGATAAATATTTTATTTTATTTTATTTTGGTTTTGGGGCCATACTCAGCGGTTCTCAGGGGTTACTCCTGGCTCTCTGCTCAGAAATCACTTCTGGCAGGCTCGGGGGAACCATATGGGATGCAGGGATGTGATCTACCATTGGTCCTGGGTTAGCTGCCTGCAAGGCAAATGCTTTATTTCTGTGCTATCTCTCCACCCCCTCTGATAAACATTTTAAAAAATCACTAGGAATATGATTAATGAATTAATTATTTTGGTCTGTTGCATAGAGGAGATTCCTTGATGATTCTGCATGATTTTCATAAAATAGATTTAAATATATATCCTGCGGGAACTATAAATTAGTACAGCAGGAAAGATAGTTGACCTGAAATAGATGCTTAACACCATTTATTTTCTCCTTAACACTGTCAAGAGTTATGAGTACAGAGACAAACTCTGAACACTTCTAGGCACATCATTCCAAATATATACAATATTATAATAATATAATTATTACACATAAAATCCATATTTATATATAAAATAAATATACATAAATATGCTATTTCATATCTTCAAATGACTGAAAACCTAGAATTAATCTATTCTCAAAATATATTAAATTAAAATGGAATATAATACCTTAGTAAGAAGAAAATAATTTGAAGGAGATGCTACTTATGCTTCGCAAGTCCTTCTGTTAAAAAAATTGGCATTTAGGAAATTCTCATTTGATTTTACAATATCAAAGGTTAATTCTCTCTGGGATCTTGCCTTTCTAAAAGTTTTATCAGACTCATCTAGTTTCTTTAATTTAAACACACCTACCTAAAAGATAATACAATGACTAACTTTATTAGTTTATTATACTATACATAAATCATGGGGAAATACATATATTCATGTAAAGTTAACAGTTAAATACATAAAGTTAATATTAAAATTATAAACTATGGTTTAAAGCATAATTACCTGTTCTTTCTTGACTTCTGACTATGTTCAGTTGATAATTAGTAGCATATAATATTTCAATTATTTTTTGTTTTTGGGCCACAACCAGCGGTGCTCAGGGGTCACTCCTGGCTGTCTGCTCAGAAATAGATCCTGGCAGGCACAGGGGACCATATGGGACACCGGATTCGAACCAACCACCTTAGGTCCTGGATCGGCTGCTTGCAAGGCAAACGCCGCTGTGCTATCTCTCCGGGCCCTCAAATTTTAATGTCATGATTCTTGAAGCCTTTATAATTTAGAAACTGTCAAGTTTCTAAAGGAGATGGTAGTTATTTGTTCTATTGAATAATGAAAATTCAAAAATTACAAATAAGCATATAATTAAAACACAAAGTAACTTCTTTTATTTACAGAGAAAGAAAAATCATATTTAGCATGTCTAGTGAGGAAAAAAAGTAGCCAAAAACATTTGTAATAGAAAACAATTATTCTGTTAGCTCTGGACTCATGATCCTACCTACAAAGACTGCAAGGAGATGAGTTAGTAGTGCAAAAAATCAAAAACTTTATTCCAGTATGCTGTGGCCCTACCTCTTGCAGGCAATGAGACCTAAGGGAAATTAAAAAGCTACATTTATAGAGTTTTGGGTCCTCGAACTGGGCTAAAACTATAGCTTCTTAAAATATTGAGTCAGCCAGGTTTAAACTGTTAGACTAAAGCAGTAAGGGAGGAGCTCCAGTGTCCTCAAGGTGCCCACCAACCTTCTGGTGCAGTTAGATATAGTTTATCTCTCACAAGTTCCTGGGTATTGCCAGATATCTTGCACTCTTAGGTTATCTAACTGTTCTGGTATGTGTGATCTTGAATGGGCATCCCTTGTTGGCCTATTACCAGGGGCCTAGCCACTTTCCTTTGCAGCTGCAAGCCTATCATGGCTTAGATTTGGTCATGCTTATAGCAAAATAAGGTTATAGAGGCAAGAAAAAATTAATTTTTCTAACATAAATTAATCCTGGGGCCGGAGAGATAGCAGGGAGGTAAGGCATTTGCCTTGCATGCTGAAAGACGGTAGTTCGAATCTCGGCATCCTATATGGTTCCCCGACTCTGCCAGGAACGATTTCTGAGCGTAGATAGAGCCAGGAGTACCCTGAGTGCTGCCTGATGTGACCCCCCCCCAAAAAAAAATAAACAAACAAAAACAATCCTAAACCAAATTTATGTGGAAAGCAGGGTTACAGAAGCAGATCAGCAATAGTTAACTCTTAACTTAAACACTCTAAACTTAACCTTAATGCTCATATTACATTCTAAAATTTCCTTCTAACAGTTCAATCACAGAGAAGTTTCTTGATATTCAATTTCAAAAAACCGAAAATTAACAAATAATCTTGATTGTATGGAAATTGCAATGTTTTATAAGCTAAGAGACATAAATAATTAAACTCAGTTTGTAAATCTCAGTTACTATGATTTAGAGTTTCTCTTAGCAGTTTGCTCCCCAAGTAAGTATGGCAGGTAGGTATGGGTTCAATTACTGACATTGCATTTTACTTCAAGGTTGCCAGGAGTAATTCATGAGGCAGAGCCAGGAATAATCCCTGAGCTCTGCTGAATGTGGCCCTAAAAAACAGAACAGAGTCTTTCTTATTTGAGCTTTATAGAATAGCAAACGGACTGTGTCACACGCCAAGGTTAGATCATATATAAGCTGAGGTTGGTGCAGTCAGATCCTGGGCAAGTAGAGAGTTTACAGATTCAAAAATATTTCATGAGCCATTTCTAAAAAAATCACTCCATCTGTATTTTAGGTGGAAAAGGGACAGTTATAATGTGCAGCAGCTAATTAAGTTAGGAGGAAAACAGAAAATGTTAAAAAAAAATAAGTGCGCTGTTTAAATAAAAAACAGGAATGTATACTTTGTTTAGAGTAAAAACAGTATGTGGGTCTTTGTAGGGAGAAAAAAGAAAGTTTGCTCTGTCTAGGGATAACAAACAAGATACTTGCTCTGTTAGGCTCTGTAAGTTTAGTTACAATATAAAGACATAAATTATCTTTATTCATCTTCGTCAATTAACAAAAATGCAATTTTAAAAAGAAGAATTTTGGTTCACTATCTTGAAATAGTTGTATAATATTAAGCTCTGGAGTTCTATGGACATTTATTTCAGAAGATGAGTGGGACACTATTTTGTCCACCTGGAGCCGACATGAGAATCAGAGATAGACTGATTTCTCTGAATAAATATAACTCTAAATACTTAGTACCAAAACAACATATTCTCTCTGTGTATTTAAAATATCAATCATCATTCAACATTTATTTTACCATGTTAATATTGATATTAATAGCTAGAATTTGCCATACACAGTTCAGAAGCTGCCTTTTCGTGACATTTTAAATCTCAATCTGAATGCTTTCATCATTTTATTTTTCTGAATCAGAAATAGTTATTTCATTTTTCCTATACATGGATGCACATGGAATCTATTATGCTGAGTGAAGTAAGTCAGAGGGAGAGAAAAAGACGCAAAATGGTTTCACTCATCTATGGGCTTTAAGAAAAATGAAAGACATTTTAACAGTATCTCAGAGACAAGAGAAATGAGGGCTGGTAGGTGCAGCTCATGACATGAAGCTCATCACATAGAGTGATGAGTGCAGTTGGAGAGATGACTACACTGAAAACTATCATAACAATGTGAATGAATGAGAGAAGTAGAAAGCCTGTCTCAAGTACAGGTGTGGGGGTCGGGTAGGGAGGAGGGAGATCTGGGAAATTGGTGGTGGGAATGTTGCACTGGTGCAGGGGGGTGTTCTTTACATGACTGTAATCATACAACTATAATCATATTTGTAATCACGGTGTTTAAATAAAGATAATATAAAAAAAGAAATAGTTATTTCATTTAGTACATCTTAGACTTAGGTTTCTGAGTGGGTTTCATTGGTTTCCATATTAGTATATGTCAAAGTCCTTTTTATAATTATAGTTATAATATTTTATTACTTATTCATCTACCTGCAATATTTTATCTTCTCTTTTTAACTCTGAACTCTTTTTTGTTTTGTTTTTTGTTTTGTTTTTGTTTTTTTGTTTTTTGGGTCACACCTGGCAGTGCTCAGGGGTTACTCCTGACTCTATGCTCAGAAATCACCCCGGCAGGCACAAGGGACCATATGGGATGCCGGGATTCGAACTACTGTCCTTTTGCATAAAAGGCAAACGCCTTACCTCCATGCCATCTCTCCAGCCCAAATCTACCTGCAATTTTTAAAACAAAAATTAAGACTCTAGGTTCTCCTGAGAAATAGTTATAGCAGGAAACTAAGTGAGTATTTGTTATTTAGCTATATAAATTGATGATTAAAAATCATCAAGATTGGATATATTTAAAACACCTGCAACCCACAGGCTTCAAAATAAAAATTTGAGTTCATATTCAACTAGTACTTAAAGAAACACATTTAAAGAAAAAAACTCATTGGTTAATGAATTCAGTACAATGGTTCTTTGTGGGCATACATGGTACAGGTACTAATTTTCTCTGCAAAACACTGGTATGAACGTGTAATTTTAAAGGATATTCAAAGACTTAAGTTTCTTCAAATGAAAGGATATTTTCTCTTGAAATTCAGGTGATGAGAAGATAATTTACAAAGCTAGAAATACTGTTAGCTCCAGATTCAAGATTCGACCCACAAAGACCCTGAGGAGATGGACAGTACCAGCATACTCAGGCTACACTTCTTGCAAGTGGCAGTGACAAGGACTAGAAAGCACTTTTATAGGAGGATTTCTGGGCTTCAAGCTATGGGTAAAACTATAGGTTCTTAGTATATGTTACATCAGCCAAGTTTAAACTGGTTGCCTCGAACTCGGTGGAACTCGGGCACTTAACCAATCTTTGGATGTAGTTGGATAAGATTTTTGACCCGATTTCCATTTGTGTATGAGCATATCCCTCGGTGCAATTACATGTCTTATTTTATTTAACTGTCCTGGTACATGACCTTGAGGTTCCTGAAATTAGCTGTCTTTCTGGGGATAGTCTCCCACCTCTGCAACTTAAACCTGTTATGACTGATTACAGAAGTGAAATAGCAGCAATTAATTCTAAACTTACATTCTCTTCTAAAGCTATATCATGAAACAATTTCATATACTAGAACAAGGAATTTTTTTGTTTTGTTTTATGGTTTTATGGGGTGGCAGAGTCACACCCGGCGACACTCAAGGGTTACTCCTGACAGTGCACTCAGAAACTACTTCTTGCTAGGGGAGAAAATATGGGATATAGGGGATCAAACCCAGGTCCGTCTTGGGTCAGCCACGTGCAAGGCAAACGCCCTACCGCTGTGCTATAGCTAGGGCCCCAGAACAAGAAATTTTGAGAACTTTATCAATGATGCAATTTTATCTACTTAATGTTTTTAAGTAAAAATTATCTAAATTTATTATATAGATTATTTAATTACCATCATTGGTTTATGAATGTCTAGTTATTAGACATATTTCTCTACATTGTATAATTTTAAATGCTTACTCTTTGTTTACATGCATGAATATATAAAAATATTTTGATAGTAATAAATTGGTGTTAATGCTTGATTTTGTATTATTAGGGCTATTAACATAAAATATAGCAAAATACCATACTATTTTAATATAATTATTTGTTAATATAGTTTGATTAGTATGTGTAAGATCTCTATATTTTTTCTTTCCCATGCTTTTCTAAGGTTTTATATTCTATTTACTTAAAATTGTCATTTGGAATTATTTAATAGGTATTACATTAAATCTGTATTTTATCATCTTTCATGCAAATATAAATAAAATTGTATAAATAAGTTCACTTAAACCACTTTCATTTACATAGACAATACATTTATGTAAATTAATTTTTACATATTTTATGCTATCACATTAGTAAAACATTATTTCTATGCATTTTTTATTGAATTTAATCTTTAGACATATTATATAATAAAACTTGCATATATAGTTTATTTGACATCTTTTCTGATTTGTTTTACCTTTAAATATATTTGCATAATCACACTGTCTAGATATTCTTCAATTTTTTTAATAGTAGATTTGAAAATTGATAATCTTGTCTTGTTCTAGGAATTATGGGAAATCTTAGTTTTGGAGCTAAGTGTATTTTTGCAAAAAGGGTGATATATAACACACTTATGATTTCTTCTGTTTGAAATTTGTTTTTGTCATGAACTGATGTTGAATCTTAAACAATAATTTACAGTGTGCACTGTATGATCATCTGAAGCTTAAATTTATCTTTCATTTATGCATCAAAATATTGTTTTGCATAGATCAAACTAGTCTTGTAACACATGAATGAATCCCATGAGGTCATGTTTTATGATTTCCTTAAAGTTGGTTTCGAATTTACAAGATTTTGTTGTACATTTTTGTGTATGTGTTAATCAGAGACATTTTTCTATAGATTATGTTTTTGTGCAATACCTCCACAATTTGGGGATTAGACTGAAAGTGTTTGAGTTCCCTAACCTCACATGGCCTGAGGTTCATTTTATATATGTATATATATATACATATTTATGTATATTATATATGTAGAATTAATAATATAGTACCCAATATTAGACTTTGGTATAGAAAAATAATAACTATTAATTTTAGCTTTATAATTTTGTTTGTGAAATTTAAGCTATTTATCTCTGGTTTCTTGTTGATTGCTAGTATAATTCTGACAACTGCCATTTCCTACCTTTGTTTCAATGTACTCCAAATATTATTGAGGCCATTTGATTTTTGTTGTTTCCCCTCTTACTCACTTTTCTTATTATTATATCCCATTTTTCCATTCAAGGTAAAACAAACTACAAGCACTACTTTTTTCATTTATAAGTAGAGTTAATTTTGGAATAGGACACAATTTTATTATCTATTCATCTATCTATTCATTTGGTTTGTTTTTAGATCTTGACTATTGTGAATAATACATTAATCAAAATAGCTGTGAATTAAATTATAGGCTAATATTTTAATGTTATTGGGATAAAAGCCAAGGTAGGAAATGGCTAGATCATATGGATGTTCTTTTCTGTTTTTTGTTTTTTTTGAGAAGTCCCTAAAACCATTTTATAAAGTGATTGCACATTGCTAGTGTACTAGTATAATAGAGTAATCTAGTATGAATAAGAATTTATTTTGTTTATCAATTCAGTTTTCAGTAAGTTGAAGATTATCTCTGCATTTGCAAAATATCTCATATATTTTTCATTCTTTTTATTAATGTAAAATTTCACATATATTTAATTGACTGTTGAACCATCCCAGGATAAAACCCACTTGAATGTGGCTTATGGTTGATTTATGTATTTTGCATTCTATTTTCTATACAGAACGTACTGTGGATCTTTTTTTTTTAGCTATTTATCTAGAGTTTTATTATTTTTAATGATAACCTCTCTTATTTGGCATCAAGAAATGTCACTTTTATAGAAACTGACCAGAAGGATTCTTCTTAATTCCATTTTTCTGGGAAAAAATAAAAAAATAATATATAACAAATTTTCTTTTAAGAATTAGAAGAAGTAATTAATATATATATATATATATATATATATATATATATATATATATATATACACACACACATATGTTGACCCAGGCATTTTTTTCCTTAAGGTGAATTTTTGCTGCTATCTCAATTTTTATGTTAGTAATAGATATAGAAGTAAATACAAATTTATTAGTCTAAATTTTAACTACTAAAATAGACATTTGGTTTCCTTCTAATTTTGTCTTGTGTAGTTGTGAGACTCCAAAAATTAGGATATTTATTAATATTCTCTAATTTAGTAGCATACATTTTTTCACCAGAATTGTCTTATTTCAAGGCATGTGTTGAAAACTTTCTTTTTATTTCTGATAGTTTATCACAATTTTCTTTTTTCTTTGTGACTCAATTAGAGAGTCTGCCAATTTTATTAATTCTTTATATGGGGTAAAATACCCTAATATGAATAACATTGTAAATCCTGGTGATTTATTAAGCTTTTAAATGTCTACAAAAAATCCAGAAATAAGCAATCATATGGAGTAGTCTCTGAGATCAAATATTGTGGAAATAAACCTGAAACATCTCAAACATTTGGAAGGTGAATAACATTCAGTTGAACAATTAATAGAACAAATGAAAAGTTAAAGATGAAAAAATTCTGTATGCAAATAATAAGCCACAATATAATTTTGATTAATATGATTAATTCCATGGGGATTTTCTCTGTTCTTTTACTGCTGAGCCTAGCAATGGGGTTATTAATTTCATTGAGTGTTTCACAGAATTGGTTCTCAGTTTCATTTCTGTTTTATAGTCTTTTATTTTCGTTTTTATTTCATAGTCTTTATTTTTCTCCTGGTGAATCTTTCTTTTTTTATACTTAAATATATGTATATATCCATACACACACACACACACATATATATAATGTAAATCACCAGATAAAGAAATCAAAATGTCTATTCCATTTAAAATAGTATCCAATGATATCAAGTATCTAGGGATCAACTGAACATTGTAGATCTACACCATAATAAGTTAAGTAAGAGTTAAAGAGCTATATATCATGGAAGAAAGAGATAGAAAATTTAGGAAATGTAAAAATATTGCATACTTATAAATTGGATGGATCAATACTTTATTAAAATGATTATCCTACCTATTACATAAATTCAGTAAATTAAAATAACATTCTTCAAAGACCCAGAAAAGTCAGTAATATAGATTGTAGGGAATAAAAAGAAAAGAAACTATGACCATCCAATATTCCTGTACAGTAATGATATAGGCTCACTGATCAGAATCTAATACCCAATGGCAAAACCCTATATACATAGACAGTTAATTTTTATTTAAGGAACTGAGAACATGAAACGGGAGAAAATATAGCCTATTCACCAAATATTTCTGGAAACAGTGGCTAACTACATGTAAGAAATTAAAATTGACCCATATCTCACATCTTACACAAAAGTCAATTCAAAGTGGATCCACTTAAAGATCTGACTGGAAACTATAAAATAAATTGAGAAAACATAGGCAGAAAGCTCCAAGATTTAGATCTTAAAGGATTTTTTAATTATAAGATTAGGACCTCAAAGATGACTTCAGTTATATGATACCACTGTAAAGGAAAAAAATTAAACAAATGGAATATATATATAAAATTAAAGAGTTTCTGCATGGAAAGGAACATGGGGCAAAACTAAAAGATGGCTGTTTCAATAAAAATATGCACATTTAGCACTTAAAATAAGGTTTTAATATTTAGAATATATAAAGTATTAACAGAGATCAATAAAATAAAAAAAATTAAATAATATAAAAAAATGGAAGAAAAAATTAATACTTTACTTCAGATCACCAATATGCATATAAAATGTTTATAGCATCATTCATAATTAGAGAAATATAAATCAAGACAACAATGAGAAATTATCCCACACCAGTGAGAATTACGTACATCAATAACAGTATGAACAATATGTGTTAGTGAGTATGTGGTCAAAAAGGAACTCTGATCTACTGCTAGTGGGAATATTTTTTGGTTCAACCTTTGTGGAAAACAGTATAGAGAGTCTCAATAAACTTAGTACTGAACTATCATATGATGCAGAAATTCCACTTTTAGTTATCTATACTCAGGACTTAAAACCTTCATTCAGGGACTGGAGCAGTGGTGCAAGCAATAAGGCGTGTGCCTTGCCCACACCTAGGATGGACCTCAGTTTGATCCCCAGCATCTCATATGGTCCCCCAAGCCAGGAGCCATTTCTGAGTTCATAGCCCCAGTAAACCCTGAGCGTCACTGAATGTGGCAAAAAAATAAATAAATAAAAAATAATATAAAATAAAAACCTTCATTCAAAAGGAAATATGTACACCATTATTTAGTGTTGTAATGAGTACAATAGCTAGGATACAGAATCAACCTAGATTCATGGGTTCTGAAGATGTAGTACATACACGCAAAGGAATACTATGCAGCTGCAAGGCACAATAAAATCATGCAATGTGCTGCAACCTAACTTCTAAGTGGCATATAAGATAAATATATTAGGAACTATAATGTAGTAAATGTGAAATGCCTACATACCCTTGACCCTGAGCCTGGGAAGGAAAACAACTTAGCAGAAAAAAAAACCAAGGTAGGAAGAATGAAGTTAAGAAAGGGAGCATAAGGGGAGCAGGGGCCTGGGCTTTTGGTTTTACTGGGGATGTGGGAGAGTGGTAAGTATACAACCAAATAACAGTTTCAACAACACTGAATAATATGAAATCTAAACTGAAACCATTAAATGTTGATGAGCTTGTCAAGGTGGTAGGCAGAGGTTGGCGGAAGTTAGTGAATGTGTGAGGAAGATGGAGTATGGAAGTACTGGTAATGGTAGTTGATACTGGTAGATACTGGTAATGGTATGAATACTGAAATAGTATATACCTAAAACAGCTATCAATATGTTTGTAAGGTATCATTTTAATTAAATAAGAAATAAAATTTAAATATTTTTTATCAAACTTATTAAAATTTAATGATAGGGAATTGCTGGGGAAAGAGGAAAGAGTTCCTCTTCCCTAGATATTTTCTTAATAAATCTTTATTCAATATTGGTATTGATTTTACTACTCACAGCACTTATTATAATAAATTCTTTTTTTCTTTTTAATTTTCTTTTTTCCTGGAAAAGAGGTAAAGAGTTCCTTCTTTCCTAGACATTTGTTCAATAAATCTTTAATCAGTTTTGACATTAATGTTACTATTCACAGAACTTATTATAATACATTCATGTATTTCACTTTTGATGTATAATTGAGAATTAATTCTATTGAAATATACTCTTACAGTATTTTTATAATCAATTCTACTGAAATAAACTATGATAGTATTTTTTATTAAAAATTAACTGTATAAATTTAATTCTGTTAGTTTTCTGGCTGTTTCTAGAGTAAATTAATATAAAATAAGCTTCAATATATTATATGGGGAATAAATTTTTAGAAAAGTACACCTTTCTGATTTAACCTTAGAATATCTTCTGATAATATTTTTATTAATGATTTTTAATGTCATTGTGTAATTTAATTCCCCTCACCATGGAGAATATCTAGATTTATACTTGGAAATTGTTTTCAAGCTGAAAATGTTTCTCCATGATTCTGAGAAAATTTCAAAGGCTATGTTTTTACATTTTTTGTTATTAACTTTATACAAAATGTATGAGAAATTTACATGTACTGAAAAACACAAATTAGCATATTGCTGGTATTGAGATAATGTTTAACAAGGATATAATTCTTATGTTTTATAAATATACCACACCATATCCCAATGGTAATATTCTTCCACCACTGTCCATAGGACCCTTCCAATATGTCCATGCCCCACTTAGTAACATAAACATTATTGGCATTCTTTATGAATTCATTTCAATTATGCATCACCAATTAATATACAATATATTTATATAGATCATACAATTAGTCGCATTGTTTTATCTTTCAGTTATTAATTCACTAAACACGAGTCTACACTATTATGCAAGTTGTAGTAAAAGTCAAGATTTCATATTTTTTTAGTTCAATTTGTGTATGTATGTGTTTTCAATAGTGGAGGAATTGCTGTATCATATGGTAGTTATCTATCTATCCATTTATCTATCTATCTATTATCTATTATCTATATATATTGGTTTTGGTGCCACACACGGTGATGCTCAGGAGATATCTTGGCTATGATCTCAGATATTGCTCCTGGCTTGGGGAACCATATGGGATGCATAGTATGGCATAGTATTTTTTACATTTCCATGTACATGCATATTAGCTTAAGTTAACTTCAAATTTTAAGTGGGTGCATTTTAAGAATTAGAGTCAAAGGAGCACAGTAAAATTTTAAGTGGGTGCATTTTAAGGATTAGAGTCAAAGGAGCACAGTAAAATTTTAAGTGGGTGCATTTTAAGGATTAGAGTCAAAGGAGCACAGTAAAAACGGTGTTAGAGTGGCAATTGTTGTTTGCATAGGCCCACCAAAATATGAGAGGCATAGAAAGGAATAACCTTGGCCTAAATACAAAGAGATCCTACCCCCAGAGTTTCCTGGCATAAGACCAACTCTAGGCTTCAGGCAAGTTATCCTCTGATCCAAGACATTGTCCGTAGTGCCAACACACTTTTCACACAGTCTCTGTTGTTGGTATCATGTTTCTTTTTTAAAGATTCTGGAATCTGCATATCCTACATTGAAGTCATGATGTGGAGTGTCTTCTCATTTCACCTCACCATTAAAGGGCAATGCAGGAAGCCCTGTCCTGTAAGCAGGTCATTGATGTTAAGTCTTCTCAGTGTTAAGGGAAGTCTCTTTTGAGCAGGACGATGTCTGAGCAGTGGTAGGGTCTTCTGTGGTAGAGGATTGCTTCCAGGTGATGTTATATACAAACCTCACAATTAAGGGGCAATACAGCAAGCCCTGTCCAGTAAGCAGGTCATTGTTCTTGTTAAGTCTTCTCAGTGTTAAGGGAAGTCTCTTTTGAGTAGATCGATGTCAGAGCAGCTGTAGGGTCTTTCTTAGTAGAGGAATGCCTCCAGGTGATGTTATATACAACCTTGGATGTTTTGTAGATGTCTTCTCTAGATCAGGGGTGAATGGAGAATGCCCATTCTTCTGAGGCCTGTGCCAGGTCTTTATGTCAATGTTCAGGGTGTAAGGTCTCATTGCACTACCAGATTTGTGTGTTCCCATCTCTATTAGATAAGAACTTATTGGTATGTATAGTATTTTCCCATTTTAGTGTGCCTAAGCAAACAAGAAATAAAGCCATGTGGTGCTATCAGATATATGGGGGCGTAAGAACATTTCCAACAATACCCATGACTTGGTTCAAACATAAGCATTAAACTGAGGGATTCTTTCACACCAAATTCCATATTGAGCAGTTTACAAAGAGAAGATAAAAAACATGGGGGGGGGGAAATCGTCACTGTATAAGAAAATATTCAGCAAAAGTTATAGCCGTCAAAGAAAACACCCATAAAATGTTGAAAAGACATAAGTGTCCTTTTTATGCCTTTTAAACTAGTTTGGTTGGGTGTTAACTCCAGGGCACCGCTTTGTTCTGTGACTTAGGACTCTACAGTACTTAAGTTAGAAAGGGTAAATGAGGAGTAATGATGATAGGAGTTAAGGAAGTTAAAGAGAAATATGATCTTATGAAGGGGTATGCAAAAGGGCAGAGTACAAAATGGACATTCTGCATATATAAAAACATAATTCAATGATAGTGAGTACTATTAATGTTTCTGAAAATATAGACTGGACAGAGATTACCAGTGAATTCAAGAAGCTGGGAGGCCAGAAGTTCAGAGCCCACCCAGGCCCTCCCTAAGGAGCTGAATGGATAATGGGGGAAAGCCTAGGGTACCTTCAAGCTCCACCAAGGGGCCCAACTCACCGGCTTGCCCAGGCATGTGGCCCAGGGAAGCTCTGGAGATCTGGAGCAAGGTGGTAGAGGGGTGCTGGGTTACCCAAGTCCCGCACTCCCACTAGGCCTGGTTAAGAGGGCCTCCGGCCTCCAAACCCCCTCCTGCTAGACTCCCGGCTCCCAGGAAGGAGAGATCCTTCAAGAAGCTGGGAGGCCAGAAGTACAGACATAAATTTTCTATATAGTTTTTTGTTGTTCCTGCTAGATATCTAAAACTGAAATAAATTTTTTTTTGGTTTTTGAGCTACACCTGGTAACGCTCAGGGGTTGGAGGACCATATGGGATGCCAGAGGATCAAACCACTGTCTGTCCTAGGTTAGCACATGCAAGGCAGACTCCCAACTACTTGCACCACCTCACCGGTCCCTGAAAATAAGTTTTAATCCATATTACATTACAATGATTTTTATTATAGTTATGCACACAGAATTGTTTGACTATTGAGCAAAATTCTCAGTATAAGTTTAGTTGCTAAATGATTATGCCACTACTTCGAGGCAGTTAATAGACTACGTATAAATTAACTGTGTTCCCTACTATGATGCTTGAGGCATGTATGATTATACTTAGCAATTATATTATCATGGTAGTCCCTATAATCTTTTAATTGGGTTAACTATGCACAATATTTTAAGCATTACTGTTGTAAGATTTTGAAAACTACGTTTTAAAATGGAACTCTATGTATACTCACCTTTTAAATCCTGTCTAAAAGTCAGATTTAAGATTTAATTTGTCAAAAATATCTTATTAATATTATTTAGACAATGATGTTGGGCAATATAACCAATGTTTTAAAGAGGTGAAAATATATAGATTGAGGCATTTGGATGGTGAGAAAATGTAAAAAACATAATTTATTTTCTTGAATATTGGAGGAACAAAAAAATTAAGGTGTATTGCATCTTAGCAGAATTTTTCTTTTCTTCATTTTCTTTTTTCCATTTTTTTAAAGATTCAATAGTGTTTCCAAAAACCATATATGCCAGTACTTTAAAAGCCATCATGTAAATTACCAGTATAGTATGTGCAAACATAACAAAATCACTGTCATAGCTACTATACTCCAACCATATTAATATTAGTCATAGAAACTAGAGTTTTATGATTTTTGTAAATCTATTTTTTGTCTAGTCTGCACTTAAATATCAACCATTTTCCCTCCTTGCTTCTTCCTTTAAAATGTATATATATATATATATATATATATATATATAAATGTATATATATATATATCCTGTACATTTAATTTAGAAAAGTATGTTTTTATTTTTTAATTATTGTTTATATTTTCAATTATTAATAAAATAAAGTTTCATTGGTGGTTTTATTTTGTTTGCTTGCTTGTTTTCTTTTGGGGGCACACCTGGTGACTCTCAAGAGTTACTCCTGGCTATGCACTCAGAAATTGCTCCTGGCTTAGGGGACCAGATGGGATGCCTGGGATCAAACCCAGGTTTGTCCTGGGTCAGCTGCATACAAGGCAAATGCCCTACCACAAAGCTATTGTTCTGGCCCCTCATTGCTGGTCTTATTAATAATAATAATAATAAAAAAAGATCTCTTGGGGCAGAACGGTGGCACAGCGGTAGGGCATTTGCCTTGGATGCGCTAACCTAGTATGAACCAAGGTTCAATCCCCTGGCATCCCATATGGTCCCCCAATCCAGGAGCGAATTATGAGTGCATAGCCAGGAGTAACCCCCGAGCATCACCAGGTGTGGCCCAATAGCCAAAAATAAATAAATGAATGAATGAATAAATAAATAAATGTTAAAAAATAAAAAAAAAGATCTCTGTCCTAACTACAGTCTCCTGCACTTTGTGGCAATTTTTCTACCATGAACTAGACCTAATTTTTTCTAGGTTTTTTTGAGGAATGTCCTTCCACATTGCTTTCATAAAAGGCCAGATGAGACCCTTTTCTCTACACCCATGCCAGCACTCCTTGTTCTTGTTTTTCTTGGGGTGTATGAGTCTCTGTTTTGTGAGACATATCACATTTTTGTTTTAATTTATATCTATCTGATGTTAATGATATGACATATTTTCTTGTGCTTTTTTGAGGATATTTTTGTTCACCTCATCTTAACATTTTTTGATGGCGTTATATATTTTTTCTTGTTAAGCTTCACATATGGCTTATATGTATGAAATATTAAATCTTCATCAGATTAGTATAGGCTGAACAGTTCTTGTCATTCTGTAGGAAGTCTCTGTATTCTGCTCATTATTTCTTTTGAGGTGCTAAAGCTTCTTAGTATAATGTAGTCCCATTTGTTTATCTTTGCTTCCAACTTCTTGGTCAATTGTGTTTCATCCTTGAAGTTGCCTTTAGCTTCAATGTCATGAAGTGTGTTGCCTACTTGTTCTTTTATGTACCTTATGGTTTTAGGTCTAATATCAAGGTCTTTAATTCATTTTTGGTTTGAGTTTTGTGCACTGTGTTAAAGGTAGAACTGAGTTTTTTTTTAACTTTCTCTTTATAAATCTGACCAAGTTACCCAACACCAATTGTTGAAGAGGATTTCCTTATTCTACTTTGTATTTCTTAAACTTTATCATACATTCTTTAATCATACATCTGGCATTCTGTCTCAGAATACTCAAGTATATTACATTGATCAGAGGGTCTGTCTTTATTCCAGTATCATGCTCTTTTAATTATTACTGCTTTGTATTCATAGTACAATTTGTAGTACAGTTTAAAGTTGTGAAAATTAATGCTCCCCATCTCTTTCCTAAGAATTGCTTTAAATTTTTGTGGAGATTTATTTTTCAATATAATTTTCAGAAGTGATTTATTTAAAAAATGGCATTGGTATTATACAAAAATAAGAATTTTTGTGATTTTTTTGCGGGGGAGGGGGCACACCCTATGATGCTCAGGGATTACTACTGGCTATGTGCTCAAAAACTGCTCCTGGCTTGGGAGACCATACACAATGCTGGGGATCGAACTGAGATCCCTCCTGGGTCAGCCACATACAAGGTAAACACCCTACCACTGTGTCACCACTCTGGCCCAAGGAATGAGAATATTTTAAATATGTATATCTTCTCTTATTATTTTGTAACAAGAACATAGATTTTTTTTGTCAATTTTATAGAATACCACTTTACTATAAATCTATTGTTTCCAGGGATTTTTTTTGGTATTTTTTTGTATTTAATAAATGTGTATGGGGCCGGGTAGGTGGCGCTGGAGGTAAGGTGTCTGCCTTGCAAGCGCTAGCCAAGGAAGGACCGTGGTTCGATCCCCCGGTGTCCCATATGGTCCCCCCCCAAGCCAGGGGCGATTTCTGAGCACATAGCCAGGAGTAACCCCTGAGCGTCAACCGGGTGTGGCCCAAAAACCAAAAAAAAAAAAAAAAAAAATAAATGTGTATTTATGTCATCCACAGAAGTGCTTGACTTCTTCCTCTCCTATGTGAATGCTTTTTGTATTTTTTATTGCCTAATTGTTCTGGCAATTTATTCAGTACCATTTTAAATATAATATATAAAACAACAACTTTGTTTTATTCTAAATCTTGCAGAAAGGCTTTTTATTTATTTTTACCTTTTCACTACATATCTTATAACCTATAAAATAAATTAAGTATTTAGTTAAATTTGATTTGTTTTGTTTTGTTTTGGCGGTGCTCAGGGGTTACTCCTGCTCTGTGCTCAGAAAACGCTCCAGGCAGACTCGGAGCACCATCTATGGGATCCAAAAAAATCGAACCTAGGTCTGTCCTGGGTCAGTCACTTGCAAGGCAAATGCCCTACCACTGAGCTATCTCTCAGAGCCCCTATTTTAATTAAATTAATACCTTTATATATATGAATATGTTTATATAAAATGTATCACATACAATCTGATATTTATTTGCATTTATTATTTTATTTTTTAGAAGTAATGGATTTGTTTACTCTTAATGATCTGTATTTACATATCTCTGTCTTTGTGAGTACTAATTTAATCCATTTCATATTAAATTAAATTTCTCTTAGTTTATAGACAGCTTATGTTTGTATCTATGGAAACATTTTATTGCAGCAATATTCACTCTATAAAATGGCAATATGGATTATGAATAAAGTCAGACTCAAATTCTTGAAATGACATTTTACCTTGGAACTTTTTTCTTGGAGCTAGTCCTGTAATCTGCGTGTGTTTTTTCTGATTCTATGTATAATTAATAGGAGTTCAAGGTCTAATTTGAGATGTTTTATGTTAAATAACAACAACAAAACCTTAAGAAGTTGATACAAAATACATTAGACCTAATGCAATGAATTCTAACACGATTGAAGAATAATTGTAAATGTTGAACCTGCCTCAGTTACTTAAAAAATTCACTGACCGGGTTAGAGAAATAGCATAGTGGTAGGGCCTTTGCCTTACATGTAGCCTACTCAGGAAGGACAAGGTTCAATTCCTGGCATCCTATATGTTGTCCATGCTTGCCAGGAGCAATTTCTGAGTGAAAAGCCAGGAGTAACCCCTGAGCGCTGCCAGTGTAACCCTCAAATTGAAAAACCTTAAGCACAAATGTAAAATTTTATGTTCTAAATCTTAAAATGTGGATAACTGTATATCTACCTTTCCTATAGTCTGTTTGCTTTTGGGAATGTCCAGATGAAGTCATGTGAAACAGATGTGAGCTAAAATAATTTAATCATTAAAATATAAGAAATATCTATTGAGGGGCCAGAGCAGTGGCACAAGTCGTAAGGCATCTGTCTTGCCCGTGATAGCCTAGGAAGGACCACAGTTCAATCCACCAGTGTCCCATATGGTCCACCAAAGCAGGATCGATTTCTGAGTGTATAGCCAGGAGTAACCCCTAGCGTCATGGAGTGTGGCCCCAAAACAAAACAAACACAAAATAGAAATATCTAATATCTATTGATTATGTAAAATTAATTCAAGTCATTGAGAATCAGAGAATTTTAAATATCTAAGCTGGGTGATTAGGGAAATATTTAAATAGAAGGGATTAATCCTACACTTGAATATATTACATTCAATTTAACTGAAACATATCTCTATTTTCATTCCTTTTATATAAAAATCAAAAACTTAAGATCAGCTAGAGAGAGAAAGGATAGAAGATAATAGAATTTTATAAAACATAATTATGTTAATAATAAAATATCAAGTGCTCAAATTAATTATTAGTATTTAATTTTATATTCTGTAAATCCTATATTAAGAGACATTTTAATCAGCATAGATACAAAATTATAATGTAAATATATATTTATTAAACATATATAAATTGCATTTAATTTCAAATGCTTTAATATCAATAAAATTAAAAAATACAACTCAATTTTCCTACATCTTGTGCATTGTTTTTAATTTTTTCAAACTCAGTAACACTAGGAATTTATTATATTCTTGATTCTAATAGTCATTATATCCCAAATATAGTTGCTGACATTATTGAAGTAGTGTCTGATATATTTTACTTTTTTCTAATTTTAATTCATTTTGTAAAGTGAATTCCATGATAAACAATAATATTAATAATTCACTTATAATTTATATAAATTAATTTAAATTATCATTATAGAGACCTTAGCTCTTGTCTTTAAGCATCACAAATTGGAAGCAAGATCCTATTAAGATAATTTAGAACATTTTTTTAAAGACAGGGCAAGGTGCAAGAGACAGGAAGTCACTCATGTTATGAAAAGGATCATTTGGATTCTAGATGAGGATGGAAACATGTATTTTATATCTTAGCCAGAGGGATGAGTGAGTACTTTACATTGGATTTACAGAACCCAAGGCAGTTTACCATGTTTAACCTCTGATATTTCATCTTCACACAACAGTAAAATTTTAAGACATTTTTCTTTCAATGTGCGTCTGTTTAACCCTTCTGTTCTATAATAGTACAGGTACTCCAGTATTGTGGAGGAAAAGAGCTACAGATTCACACAGCTACATCTTGCTGAAATGTTCAAAGTTAAGAGTCACCATTAGAAAATCCCTCTAAGAAGGTCTGTCCAATGGCTCTTAGTAAAAAATAGAAGGAATATCCATTTAAATTGCATCTTGACCAATAACTATAAGATAAAGTATTTTAAACAAGAACAGACATTTAAAAAGTGTTTAGTAGGAATGAGTTACAATAGATAACATATAATACTAAGGGTAACATATAATAGTGGTAAGGAATGCGAAGGTCCTGATAATACCAATACCTTAAAGGATATTGCTTACTTCTGAACTAGTTCATATGGTCAGTTTGGTTCTTGAATGTAAGTACATTTTTTTTCTTTCCAGCTTTGAAATTACCATAATTAACTTTATTCATAAACATAAACATAAAGTTACTCATAAACATAACTTTTGCAATGGAAAAGTAAGAACTGAGGTAATAATGTAGACATATTTAGTTTGTAAATTTAGAATTCATTATATTTGAACATGGGATATCAGAGAACATTGGTCATATTTGCCAATAACAAGTCTGAGACCAGACTGTTTTAATTTGCTTAATCTTAGATAGACCTTCTTTGTCCTGTGGGGTTGATAATGCTGTTGTTTTTCTGACAAGAGGCAATCTCTTGCACATGTATCTTTATGTTAATCTTATTTCAGAACCTTTAGGTTCTCCAATTGTTGCAGCTCTGAAGATATGTCAAACTTCTTTGGATTCATACAATGACCGATCGGGATCCAAAATCCTTGCTAAGATTCACATCTTGATTTATTAGTAATTAAAGATCACCTCAGGACAACTAAAGATTAAATATGATACATGTACAGAATATTATAAAGCTACCTATTAAGTGTGTGTTCGAGTACTCTCAATACGTGGTGTTCTAAAATATTTGTGTGGATATTTTGTCCAATTAAATTTTGGATTTATTGAAATCCCTTACAAAATTAAGAAGATAAACAGATTTTCCTTTTATCAAAATCACATTGCCACAACGTAGCATTAAGTATCATACTATAATTTAGAGAGAAATGCAAATGGCTCACCTTTGCTTACAATAACATTCAATATTTACTTTTATTGGGATCACTTAGCAAAGGGAAGAATTTTTAAAAGCTATAGAAGTTAAACTTGCATAAATTTTTATCAGCAATAATTATCTGAGTCAATTTAGTGTCTTGTAGAAAATCTCCATCTCCTGAAATACTTAAGTTTCCAGAATTCCCAAAAGAATGGTTTTGTCCTTGGAGTATTGACACATTTGTAGCTTGGAACATTTGTTTGAGTTCCTTTCTTCTCAAGGTCTCTGAACAGAAGTATTAAAGCAATTATACAGGTGGCAGAAGACTGAGCAATAAGGCTGTGGATAGAGTGCTTGTCTTGCATATAGACTCCCAGCTTCAATCCATGGTTTCCATATGGTTTTCTGAGCCCCTCTAGGAGTAAGTTCTTAGTGCAGAGCCAGTAGTTCTGAGCATCCAGAATTATCCCCCTACCATCACCACCAAAAACAAACAAACAAACAAACAAAAAAAAAAACTTTCAGTAGATGGCTTTAATAAAGATTTAGAATGCTTATACATTATAAAGAACTTACAATTCATATATCTATTAAATTGCTATAAATTGTATTGATGCTTAGAAATAATTAGAAACTGAGTCCTTAGAATACCAAATGTACTTTAGGATAGTCATATTGTCATATATCAGATATAGATAAATAGACAGACAGACAGACAGCAAGTTTGGCATTTTCTTAAATGACAACTTTTTCCACCACTACCTTCTGGTGTGTGCCTTCAGCTACCCCAGCAGTTTTCTTGTCACCAACACTGTTACATATAATCAGTAATAATATAACCAGCTCAGTGAGTCACTGTCTTATTATAGTACTCCTAAAAAACCTAAGAATATGTGAGATAATACAATTTAAGTACTAAAAGAGAAGCAATTTCTTTCAACAAATAGAACTTTACTTATATTAGACTCAGTAATATAAGTGATTAAGACAACTGTACTAGGGGAGTTTATTTGCAATATATAGTAATATATATTAGCAATATATAAAATAATAGAAGCATTAAGTCATCTTGCAGTGGCTTCATAAAATTAATCAATCAAAATTAACTGCTTCAAATATATCAAATCTATTCATTGTATGAGCTAAATTTACTTATATATGTATATATATCACAATAAAATTAGAAACACAATAAAAATAAAAAATAAATTCAGGTCAAATAATAAATTTCTAAAAACAGATTATAAATAAGCTAACAGAATTGCAGAGAAAATATATTATTTATTTTCTATGGTAATCTTTAAGTAGAAACTGCACTAATATTATTTTGTAGTTTTGAGCAGAGTAAACTACTCAGATTCTCTTTTTCAAGATAGTATGCTATTTGTGTGAAAAATTGATCATAACTTAGAATGACAGGTGTTTACAAAGCAATCAGAAGATTATTCTAGAGATGACTCTAGCTATATTATATTTAGTGATAGATGTAGTGAAAAGTGTTTGAATATTCCATACATTTTAAAATATGTTTCTTAATATAAATAAATATCAGAAACTTCATTATGCAGAATGTAGTTTTATTTGCTAAAGTTAAAACATGTTTAAGGGACATAATACAAAAATTTAATTTTAAACATTTTTGGCTTGTGATATACATTCTATATGAAGACAATACATGTCCAATAAACACTGGACTATGTTAGAGGTATGTATCATAAGTAAAGCTGTCCACGTGATGAATTGTATACATAGACAAAGTTCAGTGACTTGAATTGAGATATTTACCCTGAGCTTTGGGAAACCAAAGGAAATTGAGCTTATAATCTCACAACAGTCAATACCTGGAAATAATCCAAGTTCCCAATAAGAATTGAACATATCAAAAAAATGATGAGCTATATATACAGTGAAATGTTGTTCAACTATGAGAAAAGATCAAAATTTGCACTTTGGTGCAACTTGTATATAATTAAGGAAGTCATGCTAAATGAAGTGAACAGAAATATAAAAATAGAAACCATATATCATGCATATAAAGAGAATAAAGAAACAAAGCAAGGGATAAGACAAATCCTGATAGAAACAACCTTGATATACAGTGAATGAAACCTGATCTGAGCTTGCTGTGGGAGGTTGAGACTATCAGGGCATGGTGCAGGGACCCGGCAATCTGGTGATAGGCACTACAAGAATTAAAAAAAAAATGTTTCGGGGCTGGAGAGATAGCATGGAGGTAAAGCGTTTGCCTTTCATGCAAGAGGTCATCGGTTCGAATCCCAGCGCCCCATATGGTCCCCTGTGCCTGCCAGGAGCAATTTCTGAGCATGGAGCCAGGAGTAACCCCTGAGCACTGCCGGGTGTGACCCAAAAACCACAAAAAAAAAAAAATGTTTCACTGTTGTTAAAAAATAAATATTAAAGAAATTCAAAAAAATGGGAGTTGATATGCCCAGAAAGGGGGAACCAGCTGAACTCTGCTGGAACTCAGATGCTAGCACCTATCTCAGACTGTCTCCTGTGCTGTGCTGCATTCTTGGACTGATTTCATCCTGTGTGTGACTTCATCTGTGCATGGCTAGCCTTCCCTGGAGGTGAGTTGATATGCCCAGAGAGGGAGGAGCCAGAGGAGTGCAGCCACACACATCATTTAGCCAATTAATACAACAACAACACGTAGAAAAACCCACAATACAAGTGTGACAATGGGGAAATAACGCAGGCAAGTGCCAGACATAGAGAATGAAGACGGCAACTCAGATGACCAGAACATGCCAACCAAACAGTCAGTCTCTCAGATAGGAGTTTAAAGTCGAAATATGGGAGATGTTCAAAGAACTCAAAGAAAGTATAAAAGAGAACACTAATAAGAATCAAGAGAATATGAAGATAGAAATCAGAAAACTCCAAAGTGAAATTTAAGGTCAAATAACAGGTCTGAAAAACTCAGTAGATGAATTGAAGAAAAACATGGATGAGCTTTCCCACAGGTTAAAAGCAGCTGATGATAGAATTAGTAAACTGGAAGATGAGATGAATAACAACTCCATACAGCAGAAGAGATTGAAAAAAGCCTTAAAGCAAATGATCAAACAATGGAAAAATTACTCAAAGAATGGGAAAAGATGAAAATAGAAGTCTATGATAAGCTCAACAGAAACAACTTAAGAATCATTGGAGACCCAGAGACCAGGAAGAAAATCTCCAGGAAGAATCAATGCTCAAGAACATCATTAAAGAGAAACTACCAGAGCTAAAGAATACATGCAATCAAATCCTGCATGCCTGAAGAGTACAAACTAAAAGATACCCCAGAAAAAACACCCTGAGACACATACTAGTCACAATGATGAATCCCACAGATAAAGAAAGAATTCTGAAAGCAGCAAGATCGAAAAGAGAAATTTTATTCAAGAGAACATCCTTGAGATTTACAGCAGATCTGTCACCTGAAACACTCAAAGCCAGAAAGCAGTGGTGGGACATAGTGACAAAACTCAATGAAATAAAAGCTTCACCTAGAATACTGCACCCAGGAAAACTCACTTTCAGGTTTGAAGGAACAATACATGGTTTCACAGAAAAACAACAGCTCAGAAACTTTACAGACACAAAACCAGTCTTAAAAGAAAAACTGAAAGATCTACTTTAAGAAAAGACTGACAAATAGACACACCAAATTTTGATATAAAGAAGGCACTAAATCTCAGGGCAATTCTTTCTCTCAATATCAATGGACTAAATGCACCAGTTAAGAGACACGGAGTGGCTAAATGGATCAAAAAACTCAATCCAACCTTCTGCTGCCTACAAGAAATGCAACTGAATAGTCAGAACAAACATATACTCAAAATAAAAGGCTGAAGGAAAATCATCCAAGCAAACAACACCCATAAAAAAGCTGGAGTGGCCATACTAATATCAAATGATGCAAACTTTATACTCAAGAAAGTTGTAAGGGACAAAGATAGATATTTTGTGTTAATCAAAGGGTATGTTTAGCAGGAATGAATCACTCTCCTAAACATATATGCACCAAATGAGGGGCCAGCAAAGTATTTCATACAATTGTTGACAAATCTAAAAAATAATATCAATAACAACACAATAATTGTGGGAGACCTCAACATGGCATTGTCAAAACTTGATAGGTCAATGAGACTGAAACCCAACAAGAATATACTAGACCTGAAAAGAGAAATGGAAAAAAGACGCCTAGTAGATATATATAGGACACTCCATCCCCAAAAACCTAGATACACATTCTTCTCTAATGTACATGGAACATTCTCCAGGATATACTATAGGCTAGCACATAAAACATACCTCCATAATATCAAGAGGATAGAAATTTTGCAGGCTACCTTCGCTGATCACAAGGCCCTGAAATTATATGTGAACTACAAAGGGACACAGAAGAAAAACTTTAATACATGGAAGTTAAACAGCCTAATACTCAATAACCAATGGGTCGGAGATGAAATCAAAGAGGAAATCAAAACCTTCCTAGAAACAAATGACAATGGAGACATGAATTATCAGAACCTATGGTACACAGCTAAAGTGGTACTGAGAGGAAAATTTATAGCTTTGCAAACACACATTAGGAAAAAAGAATGGGCATACCTGAACAGCTTAATGATGCAGCTCATAAAATTAGTAAGTGCTCAACAAAGGGAACCAAAAATAGGGAGACAGAAGGAAATAACAAAGCTGAGAGCAAAAATCAATGAGGTGGAAAACCGAAAAACAATCCGAAAGATCAACGAAAGTAGAAGTTGGTTCTTTAAAAAATAAACAAGATTGATAGACCACTGGCAAAACTAACAAAGAAAGAGAGAGAGAAACTTGATAACTGGTATTAGGAATAAAAAAGGAGAGATCACTACTGATATGGCAGAAATTCAAAGGTAATCAAAAACTACTTTGAGAAACTCTATGCCACTAAAAATGAGAACCTGGAAAAAATAGATAAATCCTTGGATTCTTATAATCTTACACAGTTGAATAAAGATTATGTAGCATATCTAAACACCGCCATCACTATTGAGGAAATTAAGACAGTAATCAAATGTCTGCCAAAAACAAAAGCCCAGGCCCAGATGGATTCACTAGTAAATTCTTACAGGGGTCTTCAAACTATGGCCCGCAAGGCACATATTATATTTGTTCCCATTTGTTTCTTCACTTCAAAATAAGATATATGCAGTGTGCATAGGAATTTGTTCATAGCTTTAATTTTCACTATAGTCCGGTCCTTCAATGGTCTGAGGGACAGTGAACTGGCTATCTGTTTAAAAATTTGAGGACCACTGTGAGGAAATACTATGAATCCTGGCAAGACTCTTTCATGAAATCAAAAAAACAGAAACACGTCCAAATAGCTTTTATGAAGCCAACATCACCTTGATACCTAAACCAGACAGAGATGCTACAAAAAAAAGAAAATTAGAAACCAATATTGCTGATGAACACAGATGCAAAGAACCTCAACAAAATCCTGGCAAATAGGATACAATGCCTTATTAAGAAGATCATCCACTATGATCAAGTAGGTTTCATCCCAGGAATACAAGGCTGGTTTAACATCCATATATCTATCAACATAATAAACAACATCAACAACAAGAAAAATAAGAATCACATGATCATATCAATAGATGCAGAGAAAGCATTTGATAAGGTCCAACGCCCATTCTTGATCAAAACTCTCAGTAAGATGGGAATGGAAGAAACTTTTTCTCAATATAGTTAAGGCCATCTACCACAAGCCAGAGGCAAATATTGTCCTCAATGGAGAAAATCTAAAAGCCTTCCCTCTAAATTCTGGCACAAGACAAGGCTGTCCTCAGCACTCCTATTCAACATAGCACTGGAAGTCCTTTCTATAGTGATTAGGCAAGAAAAAGATATCAAGGGAATCCAGAAAGGAAAGGAAGAAGTCAAGCTCTCACTGTTTGCAGATGACATGATACTCTACTTATAAAACCCTAAAGACTCTACCAAAAAACATCTAGAAACAATAGACTCATATAGCTTTGTGGCAGGTTACAAAATTAACACACAACAATCAATGGCCTTTCTATACACCAATAGTAATAAGGAAGAAATGGACATTAAGAAAACAACCCCATTCACAATAGTGCCACACAAACTCAAATATCTTGGAATCGACTTGACTAAAAATGTGAAGGACCTATACAAAGAAAACTATAAAACTCTGCTCCAAGAAATAAGAGAGGACACGTGGAAATGGAAGAACATACCCTGCTCGTGAATTGGCAGAATTAATGTCATCAAAATGGCAATACTCCCCAAGGCATTGTACAGATTTAATGCTATCCCTCTAAGGATACCCATGACATTCTTCAAAGAAGTGGATCAGGCACTTTTGAAATTTATTTGGAACAATAAACACCCTAGAATAGCTAAAGCAATCATTGGCACAAAGAATATGGGAAAAATTACATTTCCCAACTTTCAACTTTACTACAAAGCGATAGTTATCAAAACAGCATGGTATTGGAATAAATACAGGACCTCAGATCAGTGGAATAGTCTGGAATACTCAGAGAAAGTTCCCTAGACATACAATCACCTAATTTTTGATAAAGGAGCAAGAAATCCTAAATGGAGCAAATAAAGCCTCTTCAACAAGTGGTGTTGTCACAACTGGCTAGCTACTTGCAAAAAATTGAACTTAGACCCCCAGTTAACATCTTTTACTAAGGTAAAATCCAAGTGGATTAAAGACCTCGTTATCAGACCCGAAATCATAAGATATATAGAACAACACGTAGGCAAAATACTCCAGGACATTGAGACTAAAGGCATCTTCAAAGAGGAAACTGCACTCTCCAGGCAAGTGAAAGCAGACAGGGGTCCTCAAACTTTTTAAACAGGGGACCAGTTCACTGTCCCTCAGACCATTGGAGGGTCTGACTATAGTAAAAACAAAACTTATGAACGAATTCTTATGCACACTGCATATATCTTATTTTGCAATGAAGAAACAAAACAGATACAAATACAATATGTGGCCCGCGGGCCAAAATTTGAGGACCATTGGATTAACAGATGGGAATATATTAAGGTGAGAAGCTTCTGCATCTCAGGATACAGGATACAGGATACAGGAGTACCCCACTGAGTGGCAGAAACTATTCACCCAATACACATCAGATAAGGGGCTAGTCTCCAAAATATACAAGGCTCTGACAGAACTTTACAAGAAAAAAATATCTAATGCCATCAAAAAATGGGGAGAAGAAATGGACAGACACTTTGACAAAGAAGCAATACAAATGGCCAAAAGACACATGAAAAAATGCTCCATATCACTAATCATCAGGGAGATGCAAATCAAAACAACTATGAGCTACCATCTCACACCACAGATATTGGCACACATCAAAAAGAAAAAGAATGAGAACAAGCAGTGTTGGTGGGAATGTGGAGGGAAAGGAACTCTTATCCACTGCTGGTGGGAATGCTGTCTAGTTCAACCTTTATGGAAAGCAATATGGAGATTCCTCCAAAAACTGGAAATCAAGCTTCAAGCTCCCATATGACCCAGCTATATCACTCCTAGGAATATACCCTAGGAACACAAATATACAATACAAAAACCCCTTCCTTACACCTATATTCATTGCAGCACTATTTAAAAATAGCAAGACTCTGGAAACAGCCAAGATACCCTGCAACAGATGAATGGATAAAGAAACCGTGTTACATACACAATGAAATATTATGCAGCTGTCAGGAGAGATGAAGTCATGAAATTTTCCTATACTTGGATGTACATGGAATCTATTATGCTGAGTGAAATAAGTCAGAGAAATAGAAATATGCAGAATGGTTTCACTTATTTATGGGTTTTAAGAAAAATGAATGGCATTCTTGCTATAATAATTTTCAGACAAATAAGAGAGGAGGGCTGGTAGTTACAGCCCACCTCATGAAGCTCACCACAAACAGGGATGCATTTAGTTAGAGAAATAACTACATTGTGAACTATCCTAACAATGAGAATTTATGAGGGAAATAGAGAGCCTGTCTAGAGTACAGGTGGGGGTATGGTGGGGAGGAGGGAGATTTGGGTCATTGGAGATGGGAATGTTGCACTGATGATGCATGGTGTTCATTACATTGCTGAAACCTAGACACAAATAAATAAAATATATATTAAAAGATTCAAAAAATATTGAGAGGAGTTTTTATATTCAAAAAGAATAACATTTCATGAAAGAAAAACTTAGTTGTACCGAGTGTGGCTGACATTCGTTGGAAGAAGAAATTCATAAATACAATGGAATGGCTAATGGTGATAATGGAGGTCTGTATCCTAAATTTGTTGCAAGTTATTATTTTTTTTTAATTTATTTATTATTTTGGTTTTTGGGTCACACCCGGTGATGTTCATGGGTTACTCCTGGCCATGCGCTCAGAAATTGCTCCTGGCAAATGGGACGCAGGGGATAGAACTCAGGTCTGTCCTGAGTCAGCCACGTGCAATGCAAAGGCCCTACCACTGTGCTATCCAGCTGGCCTACAAGTTATTGATTTTAATAGATTGCTAAGAAATATTTATTTTTTACCCTCACGAAATCTTACTAACAATAAGAGAGAAAATATAAGTTTTGTTCACTTTTAAAAAATGAATTTTGTCATCTTATTAAAAATGATCCAGTTAGAGGATTATATAAAAGAAAATGACCTATGCTTCCCCTATTAAATAATACTGTTTTTAAGGAAGGAGACAAATATGTATTCTATTTGTTTTGAGAGAAATGATGTGTTTGTCTACTTAAGAACTTAGATATTGTAGTGGGAAAAAATAAATCTTAGAGGTTTATTACTCCATACAACTTGATATTTCTTAGAATATCTTGATATTTCTTAGACTTTCAAATTCCAAAATTCATCTTAGAACTAAGATAATCAGGCATCATTTTCACACATTTCTGATACCATAGTAGGATCAGCCCCACATTTTGAGGAATCAATAGTGCACAACTACTCATTTTGCTTAAAACTGCTCCTTAGATACCTATAATTTTTATGACAAGCCAAAGAAATTAAAATTTGAATAAGAAGAGTAAATGATAAGGAAAATAATTTTCTTTGCTTAACAGGATTCATAAAAGGTGTCTTTTAGATTTCAGGTGTCATATATTTTCATGCATTTGAAGTTGAATATTCTGATGTGTATGATATTCAAGAAATTATTTATGAAATGAATTTAATCATTTTACTTTGATTGCATTAAATGTGTTATCATAAACTATGGCAAATTAATTTTTGGATGAAGAGGGATTTCCAAGGCATTAAGTGATTTGCATTTGCTTGTCAGCAAGACAGTAGCAAGAATTATTTTATCTCATTTAGTCCTGTAGTTCTTGTTCAGTTCATTAGTTTTCATTCAAGTTCATCTGCATGTTCCAGCTAATACACTAATGCAATAATGAGTGTATATAAATAAGCTGAGACAGAAATTGGTCTCTAAATTTCCAAGATATAATTGCTTTTATAATGGATATATATATAGCTTCTTATCTAATTTTTAGATTAATATATAACAGGAAATTTTTTCTACATACAAATGCATATGTCACTCTTATCTTCAGCTCTAAAATTTGTGTAATTGCATTTTATGTAAATTGAAGATTATGATTATAAAGTGTGTCATGAAACTTAAAAATTCTCATATAGATATTTTAATGTTAATTATCTTCTAAATTTTTACCTTAACTTAATCACAAAGAAAGTATACATTTCTTATTTCTAGAAACATATACTTTATTGTAACACAGAAACTAATTTTTATATTTCATCACTTATCATGTACCATTTCATTTTGTATATATTTATTACTAAAATATCAACTTACCTTCAGAACCTTAAAGTATTTTCTGTGGTGTTATCAGTAAACATATACAATAAATCTTTATCAAGTAAATAAAATAAATATTTATTAAATTTTATAAATTTAATCCATTTATTCTTAGGTTGTTTGAAATTATATACTCTAGTGTGGATAATTTCACTTTTTAGTACCATGTACTTAGATCACTATTTCACTATATCGCTAAATATTTTTCCAGCATTAATTTGGTCTTAACCAAATAGTCATTTATGATACCTTGTCATCTTAATTGTATTATGTCTTTTATGAAAAGTTTTTTTGTTGTTGTTGTTTGGTTTTTGGGCCACACCTAGTGATGCTCAGGGGTCACTCCTGGCTATGCACTCAGAAATTGCTTCTGGCTTGAGAGACCATATGAGATGCCCAGGTATCAAAGCATTGTCCGTCCTAGGTCAGCTGCGTGAAAGACAAATGCCCTACCACTTGCGCCACCACTCCGGCCTCATTTATGCAAAGTTTTTTTTTAAGGAGTAAAGGAGTATGTAACTCTTCCAAATATGTCACAATTTTTATAATTTCTCATACTGCCTACCCTACTTATAGAATCACCTCTTAACTTTCTTTCAGTATTTTTCTTCAATCTAGTTTTATGAGCCCATATTTAATTTCATTAGCATTATATTTTAAAATCTTTACTATATATGTCCCTATAAGAATAACCATGATGTAACTTATCCTACATTTCATCTCTTATAATAATATCTCTGACTCTTAGTTACTTGTCTGCAAATATTTTATGGAAATACCTACTTCAACATATTATATTATATTTATTTTAAACTTATTTTTTATCTTGAAAAAAATTTGTCACCCAGCAATATTAGTTTGAGTACAGTCTCTTCTGAAATCCAATTGTATTATTTATTTAGAGGTATATTTAAATTTTGTAACATATCTTGGGAATAATTGTGTTAATGTTTTTATCTCATATTTTATTCTTTTTAAAGAGAAATAGTGTATAGTTTTCATTAAATTAATTCTCATATTCTAACATAGTAATGTTCTTCAGCCACATTCTTTTTTCTTGATCTTGTTTCTGTCACTCTGCATTTATAATTCTAATGTATCGGGAAGATTTTCATATTTATAACAACTTTCCAGACTTACTATATAGAGTTCTATTATTATAATATTTCTTTAAATGCAGTCAGGATCAGTAAAACTATGTAAGGAAATAATAATAAAAGATTTTCATATAAAGGGGAGGAGAACTAGTACAGTGAGTAGGGAGTTTGTCTCACTTAAAGCTGACCTGAATTCTATTCTAACATACCATATGGTCCTCCAAGCCCACCAAAAGTTATCCTGATAACTTTTGATAACTCCATGATATATGCCCTGAGCACTTCTGGATAAGGCCCCCCACCAACATTTTTAAAAAATAGTATAAAATATAAACAATTATTTAATATTTTCATTATTTACATATATGTGATCATATATTTTATTCCCTCATTACCATAACCTATTGCTATTGCTATATAGTAATTAATGCAAGTCACAAAATTTTGATTGCGAGCAAGCACATATTTGGTCATAATAATAGTGGTTTCATCTCTGGTTGATGTCTTTATTCACTTGCTTCTCCAGAGGTGAAACATACTAGTATATATTTTCACATGTATGTTGGCTAGACACAACACTCATTTAGCTGCATTTATCTCATACATTTTGTTTATTGTTTTCTACTGTGTTTGCTTGTCCTCCCTGGAGATTTGCAAAGCTTACCACAGTTTTCCTATTTCTTTCACAGATACAGTTCCCATCAGGAATAACACATTTTAGTTGCAGTGTTCACACATATGGCTGTGTGCAAAATTGCCTAATCTGCTGTAGTACTAGGGGTACTGATATAGCCAAATCACCAAAACTATGTTTGAAGCATGGGAGGACATACCGTATTTAGGCATTGAACCATAACCTAGGTCCCTGTATCCAATTTGTGGTGGGTGTTGTTAAATTTATCTTTTTCTAAGTGATAATAGTAAATAGTAGCTTTCTATTTTGTTTCTCTCTGAAGTTATTACCCATAATACTCATCAGTGGTGTATTTATTTATTTATTTCAATAATCTCAGAAGAATTAAGATACTTCCTGGAAACATTTGTCCATTTGGGCTAACTTTTTAATGCAAGAGACTGTTACTCAAGTCTTGTATCAAGGATTACCTAGGTCACTCCAGGGGAGTATAAAGCATTCCGGGGCTGCACTTGGAAATGCTTCAGGAATCTTGGGCTGCCTTGAATCAAATCAGGATTAATCACTTTATAAATGTCATGACACCTAAACTATTGGTACTAGTACATTTTATGATGAAAACTATGTTTTCTGTTTGTTATCATTGTACTTTTTATTGGCTAGTAGATATTTCAATAATTCATCTCTCCCCATCATTATAGATCATTACTCAGTTCAAAAATCAGAGTTCAAGAGTTTTCATTTTGCTTTGTACAGCTCTATTTTCTTTTTCACTCTATTTAACTATTCATAGCATTAATACTGTTGTTTTTATATTTTATATTAACACACTAATATTTTACAATAAACCTTAATATAAGGGGCAGGAGCGGTAGCAAAGGGAGTAAGGCATCTACCCTGTTAGCGTTAGTCTAGGACAGAAGGTCCCCCAAGCCAGGGACAATTTCTGAGCCTCTAGCCAGGAATAATCCCTGACTATCCCCGGGTGTGCCCCCCCCCCAAAAAAAAACCAAAACAAGTCATTATAAAGTACATGAAATTTTGTTATACAAATATTCAAATTTCCTAAATATCTCTGTTCTATCTCTATATATCAATATATATACATATATGTGTATACATACATCTGATATCTAAATCTATCTGATTTTATAAGCAAGTGTTATCTCAATAAAAATAAACTTTACTAAGTATTAATACACTATGTCCAAAGGGAAATTTATTTTAACAAGTTAGATGTGAACTTCTAGTTGTAAGTACTGTAAGTTTTTAAAAGTGACTTAAAAAGAATAAAAAGAGGCCCGAGAAATAATACAGGATATGGGGTCTTTATCCTGCACAGGCCAACTGAGTATGATTTCTGGCAATCAGATGATCCTGAGCCTTCCAGGAATAAATTTGACTATAGTTTCAGGCATAACCCCTAAGCACTAACTGGTGAGGTTCCAAAACAAAATAAAACACAAAAAAATGTTTTTAATTAGGTCATGTTTTTTCATCACATTTTTATTTATTTTCCATCATTTAATTGTAGTTATTTTATATAAAATTAACTAAAATCAACTATATAATTGTATTCATTGTGAGTCAGATATAAAATACCAATTAAGAAAGTAGGAATAAACACTTTCCTTTATGTAGAGAGAAAAACATTCAAAAATAGTAATCAGTTACAAACAAAATATTGTTTACAGTAGCTATAATTTTATTTGACCTTTGTTGCTAATGGTAAGCCATTTTACAATGAAAATGAATATTTATAAAATGCAGTAGGATATATGATGTAGGAACCTATGAGGTTATTTTGTTTGCCTCTTTGTTTTTTGGGACAGAACACGGGGCTACTCCCTGCTCTGCACTCAGAAATCACTTCTTTCAGGCTCAGGGAAAAATATGGGATGCAGGGGATAAAACCCAGGTCAGCCACACGTAAGGAAAATGACCTACGTGCTGTGCTATTGCTTCGAATCCCATTGCTTTAACTGTTAAGAAATAATATTTATATGTATGTTTGTTCTTAACTCAATTATTAATTATTAAAGTAGTATGTATAAGTATGCACAAATGTTGTATAGAATATCTAATTTTATTTAATTTTACTACTAACCAATAACATTTTCTGGTACTTATCAACATTTTATCATTTCTGAGTACTTAGTCCTGAAAAAATGATATATATTTTATTTATTAGACATGAAAGTGCTATCAAAATATAATTATGTGGTTGCAGCTAGAGCAATAGCAAAGCTGATAGGGGTTTTGCCTTACAAAAAGGCATTCAGGTTTGATTCCCATTATCCCATTTAGCTCCTGAGCCTTTCAGGAATGATTTCTGAGTGCAGAGTCAGGAATAACTCCTGAGTACTCCTAGGTGTGTCCCCAAAACAACAACAACAAAAACCCACAAAATAATAAAACTAATATAGTGAAAATACTAAAGAAACTGATTTTAGGGGCCAGAGAAGTGGCGCAGTGGTAAGACATTTGCCTTGCATGTAGCTGACCTAGGAGGGACCTCAATTTGTTCCCCCAGCATCTTATATGGTCCCTCAAGCCAGGAGCAATTTCTGAGTGCATAGCCAGGAGTAACTACTGAAGATCACCATGTGTGGTCCAAACCCCCACCCAAAAGAAACTGATTTTATCCCCAGATGCCAATAATTTTTAGTTATTTGAGCTTTTAAAGAACAAATTAAAAATTAAAGGAGTAAATTATAATAGACAAAACTTTGGCTACAAATATATTTCAGTTACAAAACACATATAATATATGCATAAAACCTGGGTTTGATGCATACAATTGTACTTAAAATAAGGATAAAATGAATGATAAACTTAAAAATGTGAACATAAGTATTCTATATTTTATTGGTAATATTGGAAGATAACAGTTACATACTTTTCACCAGCACCCAATAGATTATTCTCCCTTCAAACTTATTGATCTAGAAAATAATACATTAAAAAAGCACCTCAAAATATCATGAATAGGACTAGTTAACAGAAAATAAATAAAAACTTAAACAGTGCATTTCACATAAGAAATATACTTATAAATCTAGAGAAATTTCTTTGTATTATAAAGCAGAATGAAAACAAAATAAAAATTTAATAGGTGTGTTGATTAAAAATAATGAGATTGATTAATGATAATTATTTAATACCAAAAATAACTAGACATTCATAATTTGGCTTATATATAAATATCACACATAAATATAAGCTGAACATTTATTTTATTATTAGGAAAATGTAAAAAAGTTTTATCTTTCCCTCAAGACTAATAAATCCAATCCAAAAGAAAGAAAGTAACCTAATCTACAAATATCACAAAAATGTAACTTGACTTGAATAAATATGTGAAAATTGAGACTGCACAGTGATGAGACAGTCACCTAAAATCTGAAGAGTTTTACATTCAAACATCCTAGGGGAAAGGAACATAAGGCACTGGTTTATTTGGGTCCAAGTAAAAGAGAAAGAGTTTACCATGAAGAGATATACAGATTTGGTCTGAATTTGCAATAGATGATAGAAATTGGGTAAAGAATCCTGGAGGGGAAACACACACCAAGGGGTATACATTCTTTCAGATTCTTCATGAATCTCCATGAAATAAATATGTATAAAATATTATGCTAGTGGTTCTGATTTCTAAAACAGCCTTCTAAATAATACAGATGTAAATCTCTGATCAGTTACTGAAGGAATTCGAAAACAAGATGTGTTGTGAGTCTGATTAGGAGAGTGAAATCTAAACAAATCTTTAAATTTTATTTATTGGGCCAGAGAGATGGCACAGCGGTGGGGCATTTGCCCTGTATGCAGCCAACCCAGGACTGAGGGTGGTTCGATTTCAGGCATCAAATATATTCCCCTGTGGCTGCCAGGAGTAATTTCTGAAACTCAGAGCTAGGAGTAACACCTGATTGCCGCCTGATGTGACCCAAACCCCCCACCCCCCAAAAATAAAAATTTTATATCTTAATATTTTACCCTTTGTTTTGGTTTAGAATTTTTCATAATGCAGTTATTTCTGGTATTTAATAACCAACCACTAATGTAACATTCTCTCCACCCTCCCTGTTTATCAGCTTCCCAACCTCCTAAGTCTACCACTTAGTAAGTAGGAATACTTTAATATTTTTGTGGTTTTCTACTGGAAAACTGGAGACAGCAGTGTTTCGTGAGGACCGTCAAAGAGAAAAAGAGAGAGCGAGAGAGAGGGCTCTGGAGGGTGGCCTTGCTTTGCTCCACTGTTCTATAGCTCCATGGAGATTTCAGCCACAAAACTGACATGCCCTGGAGTGTTTGATAGCTAGGATTCTCAGCAGAGATGAGTAGATAATCGCTGATGCTGCAACATTCGTAGACTAAAGTCCTGACAGGAAATTTCTGCTTATAGGGCAGACTTCGTTGCTCTCACGCAGGCCTGCAAATTGGCTGAATTACTTAAAATAAACATCTAAACTGATTATAGACATGTGCTCTTGATCTTTTGTCTTCCTGCAATTTGGAAAGAAAGGGTATATCTTAGCAGGTAAAAATAGTTGAATAAAACACAGAGAATACTTTAAATTAGGTATTGGAAGCAACGCAGGCTACCAATCAAATAGTTATTGCATGCACCACGGTGGCCTGCAAAAAAGGTGATAGTGAGATAATTTAGGGAAAAGCTTAAAAAATGCCATAGCTAATGACTCATCTGTAATACATATTGAATTCTGAGAAGGGATTGATGCTTGATATTTGTATTTCTGAAACTCAACTATAAATAAGATTGTGACTTTTTTAATTCACAGTGATTCAATAATTGTAAATAAATAAATGATACCAGGAATTGAACTAAACACTCCCTTTTACAATTCATGTGCTCAGTCCACTGAGCTATTTCCCTCAGTTCTAAGATATTCTTATTTCTGGATATGCATCAAGAGATTTAACAACAGAAGCTCAATAAAATATTAAGTTTATTGCTTTTTCTTTTTAAAATACATTTACAAAAACATCCTTTCATGAAACCCATGACACATTTAATCGAGTAGGAAGTTACTAAGGGCAAATTACGTTTTCAAACTGTAATTTTCTGAAGCGGTCATTTAATTATAAAACAATTATATTATTTATTTATATTCTAATTATATTTTGGCAGTGTGATTTACAATATTGTTAATGGCAGAGCTTCATTCATAATAAAATCACTCACCACATCCTCTTCACGAATATCCACTTCCCCACACTATTGTCCCCAGTAGCCCCCTCTCTTCTTTAGTCTCATTTCCATTCCTCTTTTGTGGTAAATAATACCAATAGATCAATTGTTCACTTACCTGACAAATGATCTCCCAAGCACCTGCTTAACCAGTGCTGAGCACAGAGCTGTGAGAGAAAACTTTAAGCCTCTACTTATTATCCAACACTTCCTTCTCACCCCAAAGAGTATCTTAGATGGACTCAAAAATCCAATTTTATTGTATTATTAAAAATAATATCTAGTTTAGAACATGGGAACAAAGGAAGAGAGAAGCAAAAAAAATAAATCAGTTACAAAAAAAATTTCTCAAATGTCATCTAACATAATCTTCATTGACTGTAAGTTGCTTAAATAATGTTTGTACTACCAAGGAAAAATAATTCAACTGAGTGATAAGTACTACTGCTTTTAGAACTAGAAGATATAGTTTATATTTTTTCCAAAGACAAGTTAATTGACTTAAGTGACACCATTTGGTGAGGCATGTAGTATACCTGAAGTAAGAAACAAGTTTAATTAAACAGAAACTGAGTTGAATAATATTGGATTTATGAATCAAAATTTTATATTAGAATAAAATTAGAATCAGATAAGTTGCCCTGATACTTTACACTTTTGTAGATAGAAATATTTTACGAGAGCATAAAAGCCGGCTATCCTTTGCAAAAGCTGGCTCCCTGTGTGTGACACCAGGCGGGGAAAATCCGTGAAAGTACACCGGCCCAGTGGGGCTCAGCTGTGAAAGACTGTGAGTGTGACCTGTCTATGTCTGTCTACTGTCCTCTTGCGTGAAACTCTTGCGAGTGGGGCAAAAAGAGCCTCCAGAAACCTCGCTCGCCCAGACGCCATTTTCAGGGAGGGACTTCAGAGCATAAAAACCGGCTATCCTTTGCAAAAGCTGGCTCCCTGTGTGTGACACCAGGCGGGGAAAATCCGCGAAAGTACACCGGCCCAGTGGGGCTCAGCTGTGAAAGACTGTGAGTGTGACCTGTCTATGTCTGTCTACTGTCCTCTTGCGTGAAACTCTTGCGAGTGGGGCAAAAAGAGCCTCCAGAAACCTCGCTCGCCCAGACGCCATTTTCAGGGAGGGACTTCAGAGCATAAAAACCGGCTATCCTTTGCAAAAGCTGGCTCCCTGTGTGTGACACCAGGCGGGGAAAATCCGCGAAAGTACACCGGCCCAGTGGGGCTCAGCTGTGAAAGACTGTGAGTGTGACCTGTCTATGTCTGTCTACTGTCCTCTTGCGTGAAACTCTTGCGAGTGGGGCAAAAAGAGCCTCCAGAAACCTCGCTTGCCCAGACGCCATTTTCAGGGAGGGACTTCAGAGCATAAAAGCCGGCTATCCTTTGCAAAAGCTGGCTCCCTGTGTGTGACACCAGGCGGGGAAAATCCGTGAAAGTACACCGGCCCAGTGGGGCTCAGCTGTGAAAGACTGTGAGTGTGACCTGTCTATGTCTGTCTACTGTCCTCTTGCGTGAAACTCTTGCGAGTGGGGCAAAAAGAGCCTCCAGAAACCTCGCTCGCCCAGACGCCATTTTCAGGGAGGGACTTCAGAGCATAAAAACCGGCTATCCTTTGCAAAAGCTGGCTCCCTGTGTGTGACACCAGGCGGGGAAAATCCGCGAAAGTACACCGGCCCAGTGGGGCTCAGCTGTGAAAGACTGTGAGTGTGACCTGTCTATGTCTGTCTACTGTCCTCTTGCGTGAAACTCTTGCGAGTGGGGCAAAAAGAGCCTCCAGAAACCTCGCTCGCCCAGACGCCATTTTCAGGGAGGGACTTCAGAGCATAAAAACCGGCTATCCTTTGCAAAAGCTGGCTCCCTGTGTGTGACACCAGGCGGGGAAAATCCGCGAAAGTACACCGGCCCAGTGGGGCTCAGCTGTGAAAGACTGTGAGTGTGACCTGTCTATGTCTGTCTACTGTCCTCTTGCGTGAAACTCTTGCGAGTGGGGCAAAAAGAGCCTCCAGAAACCTCGCTCGCCCAGACGCCATTTTCAGGGAGGGACTTCAGAGCATAAAAGCCGGCTATCCTTTGCAAAAGCTGGCTCCCTGTGTGTGACACCAGGCGGGGAAAATCCGTGAAAGTACACCGGCCCAGTGGGGCTCAGCTGTGAAAGACTGTGAGTGTGACCTGTCTATGTCTGTCTACTGTCCTCTTGCGTGAAACTCTTGCGAGTGGGGCAAAAAGAGCCTCCAGAAACCTCGCTCGCCCAGACGCCATTTTCAGGGAGGGACTTCAGAGCATAAAAACCGGCTATCCTTTGCAAAAGCTGGCTCCCTGTGTGTGACACCAGGCGGGGAAAATCCGCGAAAGTACACCGGCCCAGTGGGGCTCAGCTGTGAAAGACTGTGAGTGTGACCTGTCTATGTCTGTCTACTGTCCTCTTGCGTGAAACTCTTGCGAGTGGGGCAAAAAGAGCCTCCAGAAACCTCGCTCGCCCAGACGCCATTTTCAGGGAGGGACTTCAGAGCATAAAAACCGGCTATCCTTTGCAAAAGCTGGCTCCCTGTGTGTGACACCAGGCGGGGAAAATCCGCGAAAGTACACCGGCCCAGTGGGGCTCAGCTGTGAAAGACTGTGAGTGTGACCTGTCTATGTCTGTCTACTGTCCTCTTGCGTGAAACTCTTGCGAGTGGGGCAAAAAGAGGCTCAGAGGAGCACGGCCGCTCCGCTTCGCTACGCGGCCGTGCACTCTTTCTAAGGAAAGAACTCCATTGCAACAAGAAGGAAAAATCACACTAAGAACGGCGCTATATCACAGAAGCAAACATTTCTCTCTGGACTGTCTTCTCTGTTACATGCTCGGGCCTAAGATTTGACCCAGTGTGAGGCTTCATCCACGGAGGACTCCCCTCCCTTAGAGGCAAGTCAGCCCATCCAGAAAGGGAGGAGCCAGAGGAGTGTGCTGCCTACATCATATAGACAATGAATACCACTACAACACGTAGAAAAACCCACAATACAAATGTGACAATGGGGAAACAGCGCAGGCCAGCATCAGACATAGAGAATGAAGATGACAATTCTGAGGACCAGATAATGACTGAACAACTAATCAACCTCTCAGATAAGGACTTTAGACTAGCAATATGGAAGGTGCTCAACAGACTCCAAGAAACCATGGATCGAGTTGAACAGAACACTAATAAGAACCAAGAAAATATGAAGGCAGAAATGACAAAACTCCAAACTGAAATAACATGTCAACTAACAGGCCTGAAAAACTCAGTAAACGAAGTGAATGACAAAATGGATAAGCTCTGGGACAGGGTATCAGAAGCTGAGAATAGACTTGGTGCTGTGGAAGATGAGATACATAACAATTCCATACAGCAGGAGAGATTGGACAAAAAACTTAAAGCAAATGAGCAGACAATGGAAAAATTAGTCAAAGAATGGGAACAGACGAAAATAGAAGTCTATGATAAGATCAACAGAAACAACTTAAGAATCATTGGAGTCCCAGAGACCCAGGAAGAAAATTTCCAGGAAGAATCAATGGTCAAGAACATCATTAAAGAGAAACTCCCAGAGCTAAAGAATATATGTGATCAAATCCTGCATGCCCGAAGAGTACCAACCAAAAGAGACCCCAGAAAAACCACCCCAAGACACATCCTAGTCACAATGACAAATCCCACAGATAGAGACAGAATTCTGAAAACAGCAAGATCAAAAGGGGAAATCATGTTCAAGCAAGCTTCCCTGAGATTTACAGCAGACCTGTCACCAGAAACGCTCAATGCCAGAAAGCAGTGGTGGGATATTGTGACAAGACTGAATGAAATGAATGCTTCACCCAGAATACTATACCCAGCAAAACTCACTTTCCGGTTTGATGGAAGAATACATGGTTTCACAGACAAAAAACAGCTCAGAAACTTCACAGACACAAAACCAGTCTTAAGAGAAAAACTGAAAGACATAATCTAAGACAAGACTACCCAAAAGACACACCAAATTTTGAAATAAAGATGGCGTTAAATCCCAGGACAATTCTTTCTCTCAACGTCAATGGACTAAATGCACCAGTTAAGAGACACAGAGTGGCTAAATGGATCAAAAAACTCAATCCAACCTTCTGCTGCCTACAAGAAACGCACCTGAATAGTCAGAACAAACATAGACTCAAAATAAAAGGCTGGAGAAAAGTTATCCAAGCAAACAACACCCATAAAAAAGCTAGAGTGGCCATACTAATATCAGATAATGCAAACTTTATACTCAGGAAGGTTGTAAGGGACAAAGACAGACATTTTATATTAATCAAGGGGTACGTAGAGCAGGAAGAATTCACTCTCCTAAACATATATGCACCGAATGAGGGGCCAGCAAAATATTTAATACAACTGCTGACAAATCTGAAAAATAATATCAACAACAACACAATAATTGTGGGGGACCTAAACACGGCTTTGTCAACACTGGACAGGTCAACCAGACTGAAACCCAACAAGAATATACTAGACCTGAGGAGAGAAATGGAAGAAAGAGGCCTAGTGGATATATATAGGACACTCCATCCCCAGAAACCTGGATACACATTCTTCTCCAATGTACATGGGACATTCTCCAGGATAGACTACATGCTGGCACATAAAACATACCTCCATAAGATCAAGAGGATAGAAATTTTGCAGACTACCTTCGCTGACCACAAGGCTCTGAAATTATTTGTGAACTCCAAAGGGACTCAGAAGAAACACTTTAACACCTGGAAGTTAAACAGCCTCATGCTCAATAACCAGTGGGTCCGAGATGAAATCAAGGAGGAAATAAAAAGGTTCCTGGAAACAAATGACAATAAAGACACAAACTCTCAGAACTTATGGGACACAGCAAAAGCAGTACTGAGAGGAAAATTTATAGCTTTGCAAGCACACATCAGGAAGGAAGAAGGAGCTTACCTGAGTAGCTTAATGACACAGCTAATAGAACTAGAAAATGCTCAACAAAAGGACCCAAGAACAGGAAGACAGAAGGAAATAACAAAGCTGAGAGCAGAAATCAACGAAGTGGAAACTCAAAAAACAATCCGAAAGATCAACGAAAGCAGAAGTTGGTTCTTTGAAAAAATAAACAAGATTGATAGACCACTGGCAAACCTAACAAAGAAAGAGAGAGAGAGAAACTTGATAACTCGTATCAGGAATGAAAAAGGAGAGATCACTACTGATATGACAGAGATTCAAAGGGTAATCAGAAACTACTTTGAAAAACTCTACGCCACTAAAAATGAGAACCTGGAAGAAATGGATAAATTCTTGGACTCTTATAATCTTCCACGGTTGAAGGAAGAGGATGTAGCATATCTAAACACCCCCATCACCATTGATGAAATTAAAACAGTAATCAAATGTCTGCCGAAAAACAAAAGCCCAGGTCCAGATGGATTCACTAATGAATTCTATCAAACTTTCCAAGAGGAACTACTGCCAATCTTGGCAAGACTCTTTCATGAAATTGAACAAACAGAAACACTTCCAAATAGCTTTTATGAAGCCAACATCACCTTGATACCTAAACCAGACAGAGACGCTACCAAAAAAGAAAATTACAGACCAATATCACTGATGAATGCAGATGCAAAGATCCTCAACAAAATCTTGGCAAATAGGATTCAATGCCTCATTAAGAAGATCATCCACTACGATCAAGTAGGTTTCATCCCAGGAATGCAAGGCTGGTTTAACATCCGTAAATCTATCAACATAATACACAACATCAATAACAAGAAAAATAAAAACCACATGATCATATCAATAGATGCAGAGAAAGCATTTGATAAGGTCCAACACCCATTCTTGATCAAAACTCTCAGCAAGATGGGAATGGAGGGAACCTTTCTCAATATAGTGAAGGCCATCTACCACAAGCCAGTGGCAAATATTATCCTCAATGGAGAAAAACTGAAAGCCTTCCCTCTAAATTCTGGCACAAGACAAGGCTGTCCTCTCTCACCACTCCTATTCAACATAGCACTGGAAGTACTTGCTATAGCGATTAGGCAAGAAAAGGATATCAAGGGAATCCAGATAGGAAAGGAAGAAGTCAAGCTCTCACTGTTTGCAGATGACATGATACTCTACTTAGAAAACCCTAAAGACTCTATCAAAAAGCTTCTAGAAACAATAGACTCATATAGCAAGGTGGCAGGCTACAAAATTAACACACAAAAATCAATGGCCTTTCTATACACCAACAGTAATAAAGAAGAAATGGACATTAAGAAAACAACCCCATTCACAATAGTACCACACAAACTCAAATATCTTGGAATCAACTTGACTAAATATGTGAAGGACCTATACAAAGAAAACTATAAAACTCTGCTCCAAGAAATAAGAGAGGACACACGGAAATGGAAACACATACCCTGCTCATGGATTGGCAGGATTAACATCATCAAAATGTCAATACTCCCCAAGGAATTATACAGATTTAATGCCATCCCTCTAAAGATACCCATGACATTCTTCAAAGAAGTGGATCAGACACTTTTGAAATTCATTTGGAACAATAAACACCCTCGAATAGCTAAAGCAATCATTGGGAAAAAGAATATGGGAGGAATTACTTTTCCCAACTTTAAACTGTACTACAAAGCAACAGTTATCAAAACAGCATGGTATTGGAATAAGGATAGGTCCTCAGATCAGTGGAATAGGCTTGAATACTCAGAAAATGTTCCCCAGAGATACAACCATCTAATTTTTGATAAAGGAGCAGGAAATCCTAAATGGAGCAGGGAAAGCCTCTTCAACAAGTGGTGTTGGCACAATTGGATAGCCACTTGCAAAAAATTAAACTTAGACCCCCAGCTAACATCATGTACAAAGGTAAAATCCAAATGGATTAAAGACCTCGATATCAGCCCCAAAACCATAAGATATATAGAACAGCACATAGGCAAAACACTACAGGACATTACAGGCATCTTCAAGGAGGAAACTGCACTCTCCAAGCAAGTGAAAGCAGAGATTAACAGATGGGAATATATTAAGCTGAGAAGCTTCTGCACCTCAAAGGAAATAGTGCCCAGGATACAAGAGCCACCCACTGAGTGGGAGAAACTATTCACCCAATACCCATCAGATAAGGGGCTAATCTCCAAAATATACAAGGCACTGACAGAACTTTACAAGAAAAAAACATCTAACCCCATCAAAAAATGGGGAGAAGAAATGAACAGACACTTTGACAAAGAAGAAATACGCATGGCCAAAAGACACATGAAAAAATGTTCCACATCACTAATCATCAGGGAGATGCAAATCAAAACAACGATGAGATACCACCTCACACCCCAGAGAATGGCACACATCACAAAGAATGAGAATAAACAGTGTTGGCGGGGATGTGGAGAGAAAGGAACTCTTATCCACTGCTGGTGGGAATGCTGTCTAGTTCAACCTTTATGGAAAGCGATATGGAGATTCCTCCAAAAACTGGAAATCGAGCTCCCATACGATCCAGCTATACCACTCCTAGGAATATACCCTAGGAACACAAAAATACAATACAAAAACCCCTTCCTTACACCTATATTCATTGCAGCTCTATTTACCATAGCAAGACTCTGGAAACAACCAAGATGCCCTTCAACAGATGAATGGCTAAAGAAACTGTGGTACATATACACAATGGAATATTATGCAGCTGTCAGGAGAGATGAAGTCATGAAATTTTCCTATACATGGATGTACATGGAATCTATTATGCTGAGTGAAATAAGTCAGAGAGAGAGAGAAAAACGCAGAATGGTCTCACTCATCTATGGGTTTTAAGAAAAATGAAAGACACCCTTGTAATAATAATTTTCAGACACAAAAGAGAAAAGAGCTGGAAGTTCCAGCTCACCTCAGGAAGCTCACCACAAAGAGTGATGAGTTTAGTTAGAGAAATAACTACATTTTGAACTGTCCTAATATTGAGAATGTATGAGGGAAATGTAGAGCCTGTTTAGGGTACAGGCGGGGGTTGGGTGGGGAGGAGGGTGATTTGGGACTTGGGTGATGGGAATGTTGCACTGGTGATGGGTGGTGTTCCTTTTATGACTGAAACCCAAACACAATCATGTATGTAATCAAGGTGTTTAAATAAAAAAAAAAATTAAAAAAAAAAAAAAGAAAAAAAAAAAGAAATATTTTACGTGCACAGGAAGAGAAAGACATCAAAAATATTAATCAAGGAAATTCAATCAACAGAATATCTTAGGAGTGCCAGAAACTTATAATGATATTCAGTTTAGATTTTAAAAACAAACAAGAGGTTTTTCTAGAAAGAAGGATCCCAGAAAGGCTGAACTTGAAAAATATTTAAAACAAACAAACAAAGCCAAAACCCTTCAGGGAAGGAGAAATAGTTTAGCTGGTAGAGTGCATGGCCTTTGCATCTAAGATTCTAGCATCTAAGATTCAGGAGTGATCCCTGAATGTAGAGCCAGAAGTAAACCAGAAGCACTGCCAGATGTACCCCCAATAAACAAACAAGAAAATAAATAAAAATAGCTTAAGTTGTTCCCTGTGACTAAATTCACATTTATTTTTATGTATATAGAGAATTTATTTTTATGTATATAGAGAATTCCAGGTCAAGACAATTGGGGAAATTATATATAATAAGCTTGCAATTTATAAAAGTTGCATGTAAACTTCTCTCTTAAGTCCTTCTGTTTTTTCCTCTACACTGAAGAAGTCCATGTTATTTCTTGAACATATATTTGTTCATTTATATTCTCTCACACATCTTTCTAATTTTTTCAATAGTGACTTTGTTTCATTGAAAATAATAAATAATTAAAACATAAAGATTGGGAACAAAGCATGAGTGGAGAAATGAGGCTTTTATGAACACTGAAGAAACAAGTAGACCTGATACTGTAAAAAAGTTAAAGCTGAAGCAATATTATTTTATTTCTCTAAAGCAAGTAGGTGAATGGAGCAGAGCTAACAAACCATAAAAGAATAAAATGAAAGCTCTCTATACCTTGAAGAAATGAGAAAAAAACTATGCCCAGTTCTTATATCATTGAAGATTTCTTAACACTCTGAAGAGAGACAAAAATAATAAACATACTAATTTCTAAAATTGAAAATCAAAAGAATCAACACAAAAAATTAAAATAAAATGAAAGGGAATAACTAGTCAACTTAAAAGCTTTATCTACCAATTACTAGTGAGATGGTGGAGTTGAAGCAAAGAATTAATATTTATCTGCCAAGAAAATGGGGCAAATATTTAAAGAGATTTATCTGACATTATTGCAAATAGGGGAGACTAAATTTATGGACAGGACAGAAGAATTAAGAGAAATCTAGCCTTATTTTTAAAAACTTCATTTTTAATTAACCATGTCAAATCTTAGAGAAATTAGGAATTTTAGTCACACACTAAAGAAAAATAAGCAAGAACAGGATCTGTAAATTATCTAAAATTGATTAGTTTGAGTTGAACTATACCAAAAGCTATTAAATTCTAATTTGAGAAGACTGCTTATTTCCAGAAAAATATTCTCTGTTTTACACACAATCTCTAGTTTCTTTTTTTATTAAAAAAGAAAACAATTCTAAACATGGCCAAAAAGTAAAAAAGAAAAGAAGTGCAATTAATTGGACTCAGAGATCAAAATATATTGAAAATATTAGAGTGTCATATATATTTAAAACAAATACCTTTCTAGAGGAAAGAAGTAAGGAGTGTGCATTGTAAGACTTGGGAGATCTCAGAAGTGAAATAAAAACTACACACTTGAAAACTATACTAAAGTATCCTTTTCCATTTATCAGAGAAATGAAAATTTAGAATCACGGATAAATAAAATTTCATAAAAGTTAAATTTAAAGATTTCATCTGATTTATCAAATAACTCATGAATTGGATAGCATCTAGTAAGTAGATGAGGTCTTTAAAGGTTTATAGAAAACAAGATTTTTGAAAGAAAATGGTAGGAAAGACAAGAGACAAATTAATTTTTGTTGTTTTGTTTTTGTTTTAGGGCCACACCCTGTGATGCTCAGGGGTTACTCGTGGCTATGCTCTCAGAAATCGCTCCTGGCCTGGGGGACCACATGGAACGCCAGGGAATCAAATGGCAGTAGTCCTAGGCTAGTGTGGGCGAGGCAAATGCCTTACCAGTTGCTCCACCACTCCAGCCTCTAAATTAATTATTTTATTTTATTTTATTTATTTTTATATAAATCTTTATTTAAGCACCATAATTACAATCATGTTCGTAGTTGGGTTTTAGTCATAAACAGAATACACCCCCCTTCACCAGGGCAACATTCCCACTACCAATGCCCTCCGTCGCATGCCCCTGCCTGTATCGCAACAGGCATTCTATTTCTCTCATTTTTTAACATTGTTATGCTAGTTGTTAGTGTAGTTACTTCCCTAACAGAGTTCACCACTCTTTGTGGTAAGCTTCAAATTGTGTACATGGTATCTAAATTAATTATTTTGTTTAGATAATTCACTTAATGGGGAATGGAAAAAGTCTTTAGATGTTATCTTTCTTAGGTAATGGAATAATTATAACTAGTGATTAGAAAATTCCATTTTGATTATTTTAACTTGAAAATCTAGGGAAGATTTAGTACTGTTAGTTATGAAGTTTAATTATATTAGCACAGGCATATGTAATAAATTTTTGTTTCAACAGGTGAAAAAATATAGAAAATTTGTTAGAGACAAAAATGCCACTCTTGTGAAGAGACACTTTCATACACTTAATAGTGAAATATACTTATAGAGAATTCACGTTAATTAAATAATTTTACTTCAATAATTAACTTTTTAAATTCTGTCTTATATATTATTATTTAAAAAAATAGTAAATAAGTTACCTATACAATTTTAAGTCTGAGGAAAAAATACCCATTCTTTTTAAATAAGAAAAGTTACTCTTCTCATATAACCTTCCATACTCTCTTTCTATAAAAAGTTCAGATAAAAAGTAAGAAAATATTGACAGTTTCTATATTGCTAGACTTTATTCTTTTTCATTTTCTGACCAGCCCTGGGGAAATATACACAGGTGGGAAGAAAAGCACTGGACTATGAGTTAGGAGTCTTAAATTCAGTTTTAAGAAAGTGATAACCTTTACAATTTTTCGAAGCACACTTCTATGTAATCAAGATATGAATTTTTTCAGGCAAACATAATTAAGGAATTTAATAAATAATAAATTAACTTTATAACTCATTACAGAATATTATGAGAAAAATTTATTTGTTTGCAGAGAAGTGGCTAAATTGAATTTAGTATAAAATTAATCATGTCAGTTAACAACAATATATAGAGAAATAAGATTAATGATAAAATTAAATGCCAATGTTTTAATTTATCTAAATGATACTCTATACTATCATTAAGTTGATTGATATGTACTTAAGCAAGAGTGGCTAAAAACATTTAGTAAATAATACATAAACTTTAAAATTAAAGGTATTCAAGCTCTCTTTATTCAGAATTCTAATCATGAAACACAGCACATCTTTCTAAGCATTTTCTAATTTTTTCTATACTTATATAAAACTAATAGTATAAAGTCATAGAGGTAAGCATGTATCAGGGCAATTCTTGACTGACAGTAATACATAATTAATTTTCAATGTCATAATTATCCTAGTTGCTTAATACCAATGCTTTAAATCAATGATTTTGAAACAGAATAAAATGTTTATTACATCTTGTAAACATTTGGGCCATGATACATATTTAACAAATCAATCTGATATATCAACAAATGTTAGAAAATTAAAAATTATAGATCATAATAATTGAGTTATTTGACAGCATCATTAATTCTTTACAACAAAATATTTTGAAGGATCTGAAAGTCATAAGTGAATTTCTATTAGAAAAATACATGTAACGAAACAATTTTAATTTGATTGAATCCAATTTGTTCACTTTTTTATTGTTGATATTTAATTTAATTTGTTATTTTTGTCATTTGTTGAAATAAAAATGTACCAGGACAGATGCGAGAGGACCCTGATCCAAAGAGCAGAGCCTGCTCCATGGCAACACCAAAGCACACACACCCCCAGTCCTTGGAATGGAACAGCCATGCACTTCTCCTTGTCATTGAACCCCAGAACAACATGTAGGAAACAACATGCATATGTATACAACAATATAAAATAGGCACAAGATTTAAACAGGAATTTTAAATGAAATTATTCAACTCACCAACCCAGGTGCCCTACATCATGAGAGGCTAAAGAAACTGTGGTACATCTTCACATTGTAGTATTACACAGATGGGAAAAATGAAATTACTAAATTTGCCTATACATGGATGGACAAGCAGAGTATTATACTGAGTAAAATAAGTTAGATGAATTAAATAGACATAGAATGATCTCACTTATGTGTGGAATTTAATAAAAACAAAAGGCATTATGGTAATAATATCCAAAGACAGTAAAGATGCTGATGGACAGACAGATCAGCAGGTTACCACAAAGAACTGTGAGCATAGTTAGAGAATTAACTGCATTAACAACTATTATAAATAATGATAGTAAGAAATAGAATGCCTGTGCAGAAGACAGGCAGGAAGTGTGATAGAGGGAAATGGGAAACTTTGATGGCTGTACAGTTACATTGGTGAAGGGGTGTACATTCAATGAAGGAAATCCAACTATGAATATTTTTGTAACCACAGAGCCTAAATAAAAGACTTATTTTAAAAAAGAAAAAGAAAAGCTATCTAATATCAAAAAACATTTTCTTTTCTTTTAGGAGTTTTATGGTGTAAGCCTCACATTTAAATGATCAGTTTCATAACTGTTTTAAGGTAAAAGTTAAAAATACAACTCATTTTGATATATGAGAATACAGCTTTCTGACAATGTTTATTGAAAACATTATGATTTCCCTGCTGAGCATATTTAACTCTCTTCCTAATTTTTAGTTAAGAATTTCAAATAATGTACTTCATCTCTTATTTTCATTGATTATTTTAGTTTGCAGCTAAAGAAACATTACTCGTTCCATAAGCAGTTGAGATATTATAAAAACACATTGTTTAAAATTTTTACTTGTGTCATTTAAATACATTATAGGTAAATATATTTGCATTAATTTTTTCTAAACTTGTTAGAGTTAAAATATAGATAGAATATATTTGCATTCATTCTTTCTAAACTCATTACACACTATACTTTTCATTTTACAACTATATCACCATAATTTAAAAGTTGTCCATATAAATTTTTTCAGGCATGTAATATTCCAACATCAACTATAAGGCCTGTGTGACAGTTTTTTCCACCAATATTTAATTTTTCTCCAAACTTTCAAGCCTGTCTCATAGCAAGCACATAATAGATTTATTTCCTAAAGTTTGATACAACAAAATAACAAATAGAATTACCAGAAAATATATCAAAAAGAGTCAATTTATATTGATTGACTAAGTTTCAAAATGGTGTTTCTAGAGTCATTGTCTGAAGTTTTTCTGAGCTTATTGAAGCTAGCTTAGCCTTCTGTTTTATTGTTTCCATGCATTGACTTTTGTGATTTTATCCATCAAATCTGTTGTTCTTCTATCTACTGGGAAGTGCTTCTACTATGAAAATTGGAGGAAGAGCCACATAGGCAGGTCCACATGCCACTACTCCTTACATCATCATTATTTAAGTATCTCAGCTTCACAACCAAATCTCAGTAAGTTGCCAAGTAACCAACTCAACAAAATGTCTAGTTAAATCAATTTAACATAATTCAGGCTTTTTGGAAATTGACATTTATTTTTAGTTTTTATGTTATTATTTACTTTGAAAATATTAGTATACATTTTATGCTATTGAACAATTAATATATTTATTAAAATGTTAAATCAAATATTATTTCCCTATAAAATTATATAGGTCACAATACTAACATTTATTTATTTATATTTATTTATCTATTACATTTTTCTTAACTTATTCTATTATACAAATATAATGCATTCATTTAAACCTTTCACTCCTTTTTATTAAGAACATATTATTTTACAAAAGTAAAAATGTTTATATGCTTAGGTGTTAAGATATTACTATAAAAGTATCAAACACCTCAGTCCCCCTATTCACCTGTACTCTATTTGAATAGTTTGAATTTCTAGTTTTTTTGTACAGAGAACAATATACAGCTACTTTTAATAATTATAAAAATCCATAAATTACATTTATTTGTATTACTCTGTTGTGCTACATTTATCTAAGGCTTTAAATATGTTATGCAACTGCTTTAGTGAAGCAAAAGTGTAATATAATATAAAATATTACATTTATGAAAATGTAATAATAGTTAAATTAGAGAGCTAAACAAATTTTAACTATATAGGTGAGAATTGTTTCCTTTGAAAAATTCCATCTTAAAAGGGAATATATATTGTGTGCTAAGCTGGGCTGTAATTTTGAATTAAATAAAATGTAAATTTAAAGTAATTCAATATGATTAGGGAATTAGTGACATTAGTATCTAAATTTTGGCAATTTGCTTTTATGATTTCTCAAGTTCATTTTCTGTACTATTTTATGAAAATTAGTGAATAACAATCTAAAGGAAAAAATCAACATTTATTATCTCCTCCACAACAATAAACAATAGCCTCTTATAATCAATTCAGTTCTACAAATGGTTTTGGGAAATATTCAGCATTCATGCATAGCATTACATTTGTTATTTAACTTATATTACTATAATGTGGCACATTATATACTCCTACTCTACGCTCAGAAATCACTCTTGGCAGGCTCGGGGGACCATATGGGATGCTGGAGTTCGAACCACTGTCCTTCTGCATGCAAGGCAAACGCCCTACCTCCATGCTATCTCTTTGGCCCCATAATGTGGCACTTTTTATACAATCTTCTTACAAATACAAAAATGTACTAGTGTTATTATATTTCAATTTAAAAGAGATAGTATGCTCAGGGGAAGCACTGGCAATATGTACCCCCCCTTTTTTTTTTTTAATTTTGTTTTTCACACTCAGTTGTGATCAAGTTTTACTACTGGTCTGTGCTCAAGAATCACTCCTAGCAGGGTCAGGGGATCCTTATGGGGTAGCAGGGATGGAACCAATAGCTGTAAGCAAGACAAGTACTTTATGCACAGAACTATCTTTTTGGTCTCCTTGTGGTTCTTTTGTTTAATTCAGATGATTAAAAAAGTCATAAATGATTTCTTGGCAATCAACAGACTGGAGAAAAACTCTCTCCATCCAGCTGTAGAACTAAGATTTGAAGTCATTTGTGCTGATAGAGATAGGGGAATGTGTATGAGATCATAGAAATAGTAGATGAAATACTTTATGGAAAATAAAAGTATTTTATGAATATTTTACAGAAATTAATAACAATATTCTCAATAGGATTATACATTCCACAGAATTTATGCCAAAAAAGTGCTAAAATACAATAGCATGTACACATGTATAAGATATTCCATTCTAGTACATATTGGGTCACACCTGGCAATGCTTGAAGGCCATATTGGTGCTCAAAGGACCATGCAAAGTTTGAGGTCTCATCTATGCCTCACATGCAAAGCATGCATGCAAAACTTTATAGTATCTCTATGACCCTTTTATAGAAAATTACTTTTAATTCAATATTTAAACAATATATCCCTAAAAACAAGTTACATGGTTACATAAATTATTTTACACCCATAATAAGCATAATGCAATTTATGTATGTATGTATGTATGTCTGTTTGTCCTCTCATTTTTGGTTTTTGATTCATTCCTAACAGTCCTCTGGATTTGCTCTGATTCTGTGCACTGAAATCACTCCTTTCATTACATGGTCCCAAACCTACTGATGTCCGCAGTCAACTATAAGTCTGTCAATTGTAAGACAAGTAAGTGCCTTACCTGCTTTGCTATCTTTATTTATGAAGAATAGAATATTAAAAACAAGCCTTTTTTTTACCTACTCATTTCTGTTTATCTTGTAGAACCCCGCTTTCCAATTTGCTGTGTGAATATGAGCACTGCCATAGCAGGCACTGCCCTACAAAAGGGAACTGGGCTTCAAGCAAACAACTAGTTCCTGGAGTATAAAGGGTGCATTCCAAGAAATACCATGATGGTCAGAAAATAGGGAATGCAGGAATTTATCAAATTGCACTCCGGGACTAGTTGCACTCAAGGACCTGCATGTACCCAAAAAGTATACCAGTGATAAATGTATCTAGTAAGTGCCTGAACTCCATGTACTCCCTATTCCCTGCCTCACTTTACCCTTGCACTCCCTATATATATATATATAAATATATAAAATATATTATATATTGTTATATAATATATTATATTATATATACTTATATAAGCTTTCAAGTCCACAGGCCACTGTTGCAACCTGGAAATGTAGCCCTATCTCCTTTTCTTTTGCATTGCTGACTGCCTCCACTGGTCTTTTCAAGTCTTTCCAACTTGTATGCAAGCCAACTCTGTGTGTGTGTGTCTGTGTGTGTGTGTGTGTGTGTGTGTGTGTGTGTGTGTGTATTACCACAATTATAAATTTCAAATACTTGGGTGTTAAACACAAACTTGCCATAGTGTTAAAGTCTGAAATCATGGATGTTGAGCCAAACATATCATAGAAACTCAGCTGCACTTTAAATTACCAGTAGTTCAGTTTTTCTTCAGTAATCAAAATGTTTCTCTTGAAAATAATCCCTTTCTTTGACCTTGTCTAGAAAGATGATGCTGTTTGTCAAGTCCTCCTCTTCTTTAGTTGAACAGCTCTAATTTTATAAACTTCCTCTTAATGAAATGTAATTTACAATAACTTTCAGAGAAAAAATGCTCAATAGGTACTGATATTGAAAATTCTTCATTACACATGGGAAAAAAGAATGGATTATGTTTAAATTACCATCCATTTATTATTATCAAATGAATAAATAAATAAAGCAGAGTTATAATTTGAAGCTTATAAATCTCATAATCATAGTTGAAACAAGCATCATTTTACCATATATCTTTGTGAAAGATTTAGGTTTCTGGAGGGTTTTTTTCTTGCTCTGTGACCTGGTAAAACATGAAAATTACAATAAATTTGAACTGATTAAATGTGGAAAGAATTAATTTTTTTTCAAATTCAGAACTGAGATAGCAGAATGATAGCACAGTTGGTAACTGCTTTCTTTGCATGTAGCATACTCGGGTTTGATTCCCAGCACCCTGTCTGGTTTCCTCTGCCCCAGGAGTAATTCCTGAGTGCAGAGGTAGGAGGAAACCTTGAGCACTGCTGAGTGTGCCACCTTTCAAAAAAGGGGAAAAAACCCAACAACAATCAAACTGAAACATAATAACTAAATCAAATCTATTGCTGTGGAAATCTAAATAATAAATACCAAGTCTTGATGTAGTTATATATTGTCCTTAATGAACAATCTAAAATTTAGGTATCAATTAACATATGCTTTTTCTTTTTGGTATTTTGATGATTCTTGGTTGTAATCTAATCTGTAGAGACATTGAAGAGATAATATGCAGGTAGGCTGCTTGACTTGAAAAAAATGCCAACTGGTTTGTGAAATGTGACAGAAGAGGCAGAGAGAGATTTGACAAATGGGGTGGTCTTTTTTTAGGGGATACACTCATGAGCGACGTCTAGGAGTCTCTAGAGAAGCTGCCAGGGTCATATCTGGCTGCAGCCTGCAGTGGGATTATCGACTTGTGCCTGGTGGGAAGTATAGGGGTTGGAAAAGGTAGGTGCTGACTTGTCTGTCCTTGGTTAGGTTGTAAATTATCCACTGACCCTGCCCAAATGTCAGTTGTGGTTTTATCATGGTCAATCTTCATAACCCATAGTCTGGGCAAACATGCTGGGTTTTTTTTTTTCTCATTCAATCATGAATGGCCCTTTTCCTCTTGTGAGTGGGTACTGCCTAAATTTTAATGCCTGCAAGCTTTATAATTTGATCCCTAGAACTTTACATGATTGCCAAAATCTGCCAAAAGTGATTACCGAGTAATCAGGAATAATCAGGAGTAATCAGGAATAATTCCTGAGGGCAATTGGTGCAACCCCCTGCCAATCAAAACAGTCCAACAAATCATATAATCTGTAAAAACTGTGTCTAAGAATTAAATAAATAAACATATACCATAGCAATAGGAAAAATGCTTTTCGGAGATATGTATCTTAGGATTCTAAAATTGAGGCAATATTTAAGAATTTGGCTGTTGCTAATATTCGTTTATAAACTGCAAGCATGTAAAATATTGCTAAATATAAGTCAGTAATAAAACGTCTTTCTGAATTCCATAGTAAAAATATGAGACAGTGTCATATCAAATTCTGGGTATTGAAGAACTGGGCATTTGATTTTATTGTACATGGGAATTTGATATAAAATGTGCTCAAAAGAATAAGTGAAGCATATTGTTATGTTCAGTTCTTGTTCCACACATTTTTTTCTTTAAGCTCCATATATTCTGTGCCTGTATTCAGAACTTTGATCTTATTATCACTGTCAGAATATTAATTGAGAAATTTCTTTGCTATGCCCACAGGAACCATTTAAAAGGCTCCTTGAAATAAGAATATAATCACATTTCTTTTTAAGGATGACAGCACTTATCTTGTATTTATAAAAAATTCATCACTTTACCAAGATTTAATGAGACTTTTAAGAAAATCTTATATTGTTATAAATTTGGGGGTCAGGAAGCCTCATAGCAGCTGAAATTGAATAATTAGTTGAATATAAAGGGGAATTTTTATTTTAATATTCCATAAAATGAGGATACCTATTTCTACTATCTACCATATATCTGTACAAGAAATTGATTATATAAATTGGAAATTTGTAGTCTAAGTAAATTTGATCATTTATATTAAAGTAAAATATATGTATACTCAAAGATATGTGTGTGCAGTTTTGTGTATCAGTTTATATAAAATATATTGGACAAAAATTTGTCCATAGAAAGATAGATAAGAACATTGTGATATAGCCATGAACTTAAAGAAATTCTACTGACTAGTGAGGTAGGGAATTACTAATATACCTACTTATATGGATTTATGTAAGTAACTGAGTTTAATGTTAGCTTAGTTTAATAAGGCAACCATCAAGTTTGAATGTTTATAGTGTTCTTATATTGCACTCTTTCCCACAATTAAATTAGACATTTTAATAACACATTTTTAAAAAAAGCTTGAAATAAACTATCAATTGATTTATGAACTTTTTGTATGATAGAATAGACATGAGAAACAGGTAAAGAAAATATACTGTATCTAGATCACATGATTTCACAGATTTCAAGATCATTAAAGTATAAGGCTGACTGCTTTGCTGTGGCTAATATTGTTGGTTTGGGGTTATTTCTGGCTCAGGTTATATCTGGCTCACACCTATGCTCTGGTGTGTGCTCAGGTCCCAGTTCTATGATCAGTAATTACACCATGCTGGAAATGGGATAATATGCAATGTTGGGGATTAAAATGGGTCAATTGTGTAAAAGACAATTGTCTGTTCTTCTCTTTCTTGTCTCAACTTAATGACTTTAACATTGAACTTAATACACATTATTATAAAACATAAAGGCTATTATTTCTTAAGAGAAGATATATATATATATATATATATATATATATATAATTATCCCACAAGTTAACCTTTCTCTTATTCATTATTGTGAAGAATTTATTTTCTTTATTATTTTCTTTATACATTTAACTTTTAATTTTTTTTATTTTATAAAAGTATTTTTTATTTGGAGACTAAAAATATGGAACAACCATTGGTTTAAAAAGAAAATTCAAGAAGAAATTAAGATTCCTGGAAACAAAGAAGAATGAAGTTAGCAGAAATATATGGCACAAGCCCAATTACTAGGAATATTGACTTAAATTAAGGCACAAGAAATGGCTTGAATAATTAACACTCTTGTATTTTTAAAAATTATAAGTAGGGAGGCTGGAGTGGTGGTGCAAGCAGTAAGGCATCTATGCCTTGCCTGCATTAGACTAGGACAAATAGAGGTTCAATCCACTGGCATTCCATATGGTCCCCCAAGCTAGGAGCGATTTCTGAGTGCATAACCAGGAGTAACCCCTGAGCATCACTGGTGTGCCCAAAAACCAAATATATATATATATATATATACACATATATATGCATATATAAATATATATGTAGAACAAAAATAAAGCTATGTAGAAGATGTAAATAAAAATTAAAATTGAAATAGACTATACTGATAAGAAAACAATACAACAGATTATTGAAATCAAGAACTTATCTTTGGAATTAATTAATACAATTGACAAATTTCTAGTTATAATAGTGGAAAAATGAAAGAAAGATCTTTAATATTAGATCATAAATAAAATATGCCAAAGAATTGAGAAATAATTATAACAAGTTTGTCACAAAGAATATATAGAAGAAATATAATTTTTCAAATCCTATATTATAATTTCCCAAAATTAATTCATCGGGAAATTGAAACACACACTATTTACTACTAAAAATAAAAATGAAATTGCTGAATAATAGTCCATCAACTCAAATTTGTTTCACAGTGAGTTCTGCCAAAACCTCACAAATCTTTCATTTAACTTTTCAAAATCTTTCAAAAAATGAATGAAACAGAAATAATTCTAAATATTTTAGATAAAACCAATATCCCAATATAACATCAGACAGTGATATAGAAAATTGCAGATTAATATGCCTGATAAAAATATATGTAAAGATCATCAGAAAAACATTAACTAGTTGAATTCCACAACATATTCAAAGGACAATGATTAAGTGATTAAATTTTCTCCCAACCCCCCGAAGATGGTTTCGTATATGCAAAGTAATTATTGTGAGACATTAACTCTAAAAATATATTACAGGAAGACTTGGGAGCTTGTGACAAGATCAAAACATCTTCTATGAGAAAAACAAATATTTTAAATGTGGGGGATATAGGTCTTATTTCAGTAAGGTATTTTGGGAAGAGTTTATTTTAGGGTCACACCCCACAGCGCTCCAAGGTTATTCCCTGCTCTGCACTAAGAAATTATTCCTGGCAGGCTCAGGGAGATCATATGGGATGCCCAGGATCAAATCCTTGTTGGCCTCATTCAAGGCACAAATCTTACTATACTACCAGGCCAGCCATTATAGTAATATTTGTATGTAATCACTTCACAATTCTTTTCCTCATTTAGTGATGAAAAACAAAACTTTCCTCTAAGATACTCCAACAGGAACAGATATCCACTTTCATTCCTATTTTTCAGTAAAACATTGAAAGACTATCAGAAAAATTAGGACAAAAAAAAAAACAAAGTTATCTGAATTGAAAGGAAAGCTAATATAGTAAAGTTTTGCAAATGACATAATATGCATACAAAATACCTGACACCATCAAATTTTTATAAAACAATGAAATTTTATAGTAAAATATCAAGTTACAATACAAAGAAAAATTAGTTACATTTTTTAAGGGGCCACAACTGATGATGCTCAAGGGATACTTCTGGTTCGGTGCTCAAAAATCATTCCTGGCAGTCTCAGGGGACCATATGGGATGTCAGAGATCAAACCTGGTGCTTCATGTACAAAGTAAGAGACTTCTGTACTATCTCCCCAGCTCCTGTAGTGAATTTCTCTATATAAATCAGAATATAATAAGAGGAATAAACAAATATATATAATTTATTAGTAAAGAAATGAAATCCTAGAATTAATATAACAATCTCAAAAGATTTATATTTTGGGGCCTGAAGAGATAATACAGCAAATCAGGCTCTTGCCTTGTGAACATCCCACCCAGGTTTGATCCCCAGCAAACCACATGGTCCTCCCAATCCCACCAGATAATATTTATGAGTGTACATATAGGAGTTACCCCTGAGGATCTCTGGGTGTGCCATCCAAGAAGAGTTATACAATAAGATTGTAAATCATTTCATATTTAGGGATTTGAGAAATCAACATTGATAAAAAAATACCATCCTGTCCAATTGTAGAAATTTAGTTCAATGTCCATGAAAATATCAACAACGTTCTTCAAAGACATAGAAAAAATAACACTTGAAATTTCCATGAAATCATAAACTAAATAGACAAAGAAATAATTAAAAATATGGGAGGTATTATATTCTTTCTATTAAAATAATAAAAGTAGATGCTAAATTCAATAGAATAAAACACTATGTAAGTAAACTCTTGTGTAGATGGGCAGTTAAATTTTGAAAAAGGAGCAATGAGTATTTAAGGGAAGAAAAAAATTTACTACTTAAATATAATATCAAAAAATATAAAACTAGATCATTAATTCACATAATACACAAAGTTAGATCATCACCATAATTTTAGAACATTATTATTATTTGTAAATTTAACAAAATATTCTCTTAAGTTATGACTCATAATCCTATCATCATTTCAACATTGATAACTATTAGTATATTTTCTATTGCTGTATTACATGGTCCTAAAACATAATGTAATTAAACGATATATGGTATATTATAACTAACTTTTTCATATAAAATTTTAATAGAATCTTCCATATTCATAATATAATATCTATTGTCAATGCTTAACTACATAATATTTGAGTTATTTTCACTTCTTAGCTCTCAAAAGTAGTATAAATATATCTGTGTGAATGTATGTTTTGTTTATAATTTTTTCATTTACCTGAGTACACAGCTGGGAGGTTAATTTTTAGTTCATAGTAATTATATGTTTCACCACTTGAGGAATTAGCAGTCATATCTAATATTGAGGTACTTTACATCTATTAGCATTTTGTAAGGGCTTTTACTTAACATCTTACACTCAACAATTACTTGTCTCATATTGAAGATTTCCTGAACTGCACTGACATGAATACTGAATATACATTATTTATATCAAATATTAGGTGAAGGAATGAGTTAATAAATCTGAATTATATAATGTCATAAACATATTTAAAATGTGAATTAAAAAGTCTTATTATGTATATTATTGAGTCACTATCAGTGAATTTTTCTGCTTGTTCATTTTTTCAATATTGTGTATTCTTCAATATAATATTTGTAATAAGATTGACATGAGTAATCTCTAAAGCCCTAGTGATTATGAGCTGAGAAAATTGCAAAATACAGATGAGCTCTATGCCAACTAAAAAAGATTCTGGATCTTCCAATATCTGAAAATCTAATAATTAATTCAGTTCCCTTTGTTAGTATAATGCAACATTTAAATCCTTAAGTTGTAAATCAAAGATAAATAAAGGCAGTTTTCAGACAACAGTGCCAGCCTAATGTTATAACCTTATGTGAATCTCACATTTTAAATATTGCCTTTTAATTAATTGGAGTTTGATTTTCAAGAAGCCCTTTATTTTTTTATTATAGTCAATTATTCTTTGCACTAAATTAGAGGATTAATGTTAACAATATAAGGAGGCTTACACAGGTTACTTTTGATCTTAGCGTTTTTTCTGCTTTTTTTTAAATTACTTTATTTAATTATCTTGGTTACACAGTTGTTCATTGTAGGGTTTCATTCACACCATGTAAACCTTCCTTCTTTTTCGAGTGCACCCCTAGTACCATTAATGTCTCCTGTTTCTCTCTCTCTCTCTCTCTCTCTCTCTCTCTCTCTCTCTCTCTCTCTCTCTCTCTCTCTTCTTTCTCTTTCTCTCTTTACTTCTCTTTCCCTCTCTCTCTCCTCTATCTCCCTCTCTCTCTCCCTCCTAGTCTCTCTTTCCCTTTCTTTCTTTCTACCCCCCATAGGAATCAGTTCCAAGTACCATTGTTAAAGTAGACCCTTCTCTACTCTAATTGCACTCACTGCTCTTTGTGGATGGCTTCCTAAACTTGGATTGGATCTCCTGACCTTTATCTCTATTGTCTCTGGATATTGTTACCATGCTACCTCTTGATTTTGTTATGTTCCTCAAATGAGTGAGATTATTATGTTATCCCTTTCCAACTGGCTCATTTTACTAAGCATAATAATCTCCATATGCATTCATGTATATGAAAATTCCATGACTTTATTTTTATTTTTTCTAAAGGCTGAATTTTCATTGTGTATATGTACCATATTTTTTTAGGCACTCATTTGTTGTGTTTTGTTGTGGAATGTTTTCAGGTTCTGGCTATTGTAAATAGTTCTGCTCAGAACATAACAGTCATGAGGGCATTTTGTATTGTGTTTTAGTGTTCCTAGAGTATATCCCTAGAAGTGGTATTGCTGTATCATATGGAAGCTCAAATCCTATCTTTTGAGGAACATCTATATTGGTTTCCAAAAAGACTGGATTAGTCTTAATTTTCACAGCACTGTCCTCTTCCCCACTGCATATAAGCCACCACTGGCTGTTCTTTTCATTTGTGGTGTGTGCCCGTCACTGTGTGTGAAATATTATCTCATTGTTGTATTGGTTTTTTTTTTCACCTTTTGATTAGTGCTGTTGAGCATTTTTCATGTCACTTTTGGCCATCTGCATTTCTTCTTTGAATAAATGTTTGCTCGTTTCTTCTCCCTACTTATTGATAAGGTGAGGTTATTTTTTTCTTGTAAAAGTCAATCAGTGCTGGATTAATATCTTAGATATTAACCCATTATCTGATAGATATTGTGTGAATAGGTGCTCCCATTCTGAAAGTAGTCATGGTATTCTACTTAGTCATTAATTCCTTTGATACACTGAGGCTTCTCAATTTAAAGTAATCCCATTTATTTATCTTTGCTTCCACTTGCTTTGTCAATGGTATTTCATCCTTGAAGATGCCTTGAGATTCATGGAATGCTCTGCCTACATTTTCCTCTATGTACTTTATGATTTCAGGTCTTAACCCATTTTGATTTGACCTTATAGATGGTGATAGGAAAGGTCTGGGTTCATTTATTGGTGTGTAGTTTTCCAGTTTCCCCAGCACCGCTTGCTGAAAAGGCTTTCCAGGCTCCATTTAGTGTTTTTGTTCCTTTATCAATGATTAATTGTTTGTAAACATGTGAGCCTATTTCCAGATATTCAAGACTGTTTCCCTGATTGAGTGTAATTGCAATGAGTATAATTGGATGAGTATAATTCCAAATAACATGCTGTTTTAATGACTACTGCTTTATATTACAGTTTTATATGGGTAGAAGTGATTCCTCTCATCCTTTTTCCCCAAAGTTTGCTTTACATATTCGTGGATGTTTATATATTCATATGAATTTAAGGAGCATTTGATCTGTTCCTTTGAAAAATGTCTTGAGATATTTATAGGTATAATATTAAATTTGTAAAATGTTTTAGGAAATATTGACATTTTACTGATGTTTTTCCTCTTAATCCATGAGTAAGATATATGTCTCCAGTTCATTGTAATCTGTTTTTTGTTTGTTTGTTTGTGTTGGCTTTTCAGCCACACCTGGTGATGCTCAGGGGTTACTCCTGGCTATATGCTCAGAAATTGCTCCTGACTTGGGGGACCATATGGAATGCTGGGGCATTGAACTGTGGTCCATCCTAGGCTAGCATGCTCAAGGCAGATGCCTTACCACTTGCACCACTGCTCCAGCCCTTTTCTTTTTTTTAATAATATCTCCATTTAAGCACCATAATTACAAACATGTTTGTAGTAGGGTTTCAGTCATAAATATTATTTCTTGAAGTAGTTTTTCTTTTTTAGTTTTCTTTATATAGCTCTTTCACCTCTATAGTTTAAGTTGACTTCAAGGTACTTGACTTTCTGAAGCACAATTGTTAATGGCATTGATTTCTTCTCTTTCATTATTTGTGAATAAAAAGTCATGGATTTTTGCATTTTAACTTTGTATCCTACCACTTATAAGTCTATTGTTTCTAGATTCTTTTGTGAAGACTTTAGCTTTTCTAGATATAGTATCATGTCATTTGTGAATAGAGAGTTTCATGTATTCCTTTCCTATGTGTATGTCCTTTTTTTTGGCAGGTGGGGTCTGGGCCACACCTGGCAGCATACAGGGGTTACTCCTGACTTTGTGCTCAGAAATTGCTCCTGGCAGGCTCAAGGGACCATATGGGATGCCAGGAATCAAACCCGGATCTGTCCTGGGTTGACAGCATGCAAGGCAAAAGCCCTACTGCCTTGCTATCTCTCCAGCCTCTGTCTTGATGTCCTTGATGTCTTTTTCTTGCCTCAGTGCTATGGCAAAGACTTTCAGTACGATATTGAATAGAAGTGGTGAGAAGGAGCAACCTTGCATTGTGCCAGATCTTAGTTGAAAAGCTTTTATGTTTTTTCTCATTGAGTATAATATCTGCAATAAATTTTTGATAATAGATTAGAAAATATTAAGTAAATTTCTTCAATTTCTATCTTATTGAGAGTTTTTTTTAATGTGAATAGTTCCTGGACCTTGTCAAATGCTTTCTCAGCATCTATTGATATGATCATATGTTTTCAGTCTTTTCTCTTATTGACTTGTGTATATTAAACTATCTGTGCATTCCTGGAATAACCCTACTGAGTCATTGTATATAAACTACTAGATGGGTTGTTGGGATTATATTTGTTATTTTTGTTGTTCAGGATATTTGAATCCATGTTCATCAAGGATATGGGCCTAAAACCTCTTTTTTAGTGTGGTGCCTTTGTCTGTTTTTTTTTTGTATCAGGGTGATATTAACTTCATAGAAGCTATTTGAGAATGTTATTTTTGTCAGTTTCTTGGAAGACCTTAAAAAGGGTTGAAAGAAGATCTTATTTAAGGGTTTGAAAAAACTTAAATGAGAATTCTGCTGGATTTGGATTTAATTTTGGAAATCTTTTTGATGACCCTTTCAGTTTCCTCAATAGTGATAGGTCTGGTTATGTATTCTACATCATCTTGATTAAAACTAAAAAGGTTAGAGAAAAAAAATAATCATTTATTCAAAAGAATTATCTCAAAAATAAGTATCCAAAATAAATAAGTAAAATTATCCAAAAAATTAAAATAACTAAATAATAATAATAATAATAATAAGAATCCAAAAATTATCCATTTATTCCAAGTTCTCTTTGTAGCATAAAGACTATCAAAAAATCTCTGATTAATCTTAAAATTTCTGTACTATCTGTAGTGATTTTCATTCCTGATTTGGCTTAATGTTTCCTTAACTGTGTTTGTTAGTTTTTTTTTTTGTTTTGTTTTGTTTTTTTTTGTTTTTTTTTTTTTTTTTTTTGTTTTTGGGCCACACCCGGTGACGCTCAGGGGTTACTCCTGGCTATGCGCTCAGAAGTCGCTCCTGGCTTGGGGGACCATATGGGGCGCCGGGGGATCGAACCGCGGTCCATCTCCTAGGCTAGCGCAGGTAAGGCAGGCACCTTACCTCGAGCGCCACCGCCCGGCCCCTGTTTGTTAGTTTTACTAGGAATTTATCAATCCTTTTTTTTTTATTTTTCAAAGAAGCAACTCTTGCTTTAGTTGATCTTTTAGATTATATTTTGGATGTCTACTTATTTCATTTCTGCTTTAAGTTTTATTATTTCCTTCTGCCTGTCTACTTTCAGCTCATTTTATTGCTCTTATTACTTTTCTTATTTTGTTTTATTTTTCTTTAATAATTTATTTATTTAAATGCCATTGTTACGAAAATGTTCATAGTAGGGTTTCATTCATAATGGACACCACCTTTCATCAGTATAACATTCCTGCCACCAATGTTCCCCACCCCCTCACCTGTCTTTAGGATAGGCATTATACTGCTTGATCTCACTCTCATTGTCATGATAGTTGTCATTACAGTTTGTGCTCCAACTGTGCTAACTGCTCTTCATGGTAAGTTTCATATCATGGGCTTATACTTCCAGCATTCATCTCTATTGGCTCTGAATATTATTACCATACTTTCTTTTATTTTTCTTATATCTCTCAGATGATTGAGACTATTCTATATCCATTTCTCTCCTCGATCTCATTCCACTCAGCATAATAGCCCCCAGCATGCGTTCATGACAAAAAAAAACCCTCAACAAGATAGGAATTGAAATATCTTTTCTCAATATAGTTAAAACTTAATTATTTCTTTCATCCATCACCTTGTATCAATGTTGTCATCATTGAAAACATACAAGCATATATATGATGTCATAAAATTAAATAACATCTGATATTATTTTAAGAACATTATTATTGTAAGCTGTTACATCAAAAATAGAATGCAATTATTTATTATTACATATATTTTTACACTTCTCTTTACTCCTTGTGGTTATAATATAATTATTTATTTACTCTCTTTTTTTTGTTTTTTTTGTTTTTGTTTGTTTTTAGTTTTTTGGGCTACACCTGGTGATGCTTGGGGTTACTCCTGGCTATGCACTCAGAAATTGCTCCTGACTTGGGAGAAAATATGGGTCACTGACGGGATAGAACCTGGTTCATCCTGGGCTATTGAGGGCAAGGCAAATGCCTTACTGTTTGCGCCACTGCTGCAACCCCTTATTTCCTCTCTAAATGGCATCTTTTAACATAAACTTTGCAAAGTAGATCAAGTTTTTTTTAACAAGTGCCTATTTTTCTTTTTATTAAAATTTTTCTTTTACATATGGAGGATAATTTTATAGGTCACAGAATTCTTTTGTTTTCTTTTCAGCACTTCAAATAGTTTATTTTACGTTTTTCTTGATTGAATAGATTTTTAGATTTCTTGTCCTTGTTTCTGTATTGGTAAGTTATTATTATTCCCTGTCTATGTAAACCCAATCAACCAGGAGTGTCCAATTGTATTTTCCTGGCCTATTTAAGACCTAGGTCAGAATATTACCCAGCTGATTACCAGGAAAGAATGGGTCCCAGACTAATGACCAGAGACTCCTTATTTCACTCTAAAGGTGTATACAGGGCAAAATAAATGGATATGTGTAGAATGACAGGGGAAAGGATATAAATGACATAAAAAAGTCATCAGAGGTCATGAGGTAAATGAGAGTTTACTCATAAATAGTGGGGGTTAGGAATGTCTGGAGTGTATCATTATGAGTGATAATAATGGCCACAAGGACAATTGGGAAGCTCATTAACTAGGGCTAATTGTGATATAGGAGAGACAGCTCAGAGTCATGCTGAAAGCAACCACAATCATGAGCAGACTCTTCCCTTCTTTGTGCTGTCCTTCCCCATCTCTGGAATGATGTCTCTGAAATTTTTTCTCAAGGAAAATACCCAGAGAAATTTCTCTATGAGGTACTCTGGAACAGTTGATATACAGGATCCTTTGGCCAGTTGGTTCAAGAGCAATATCACTGGGGGTCACACCTGTCATTTTTCAGGATTGTATATCTTTCCTTTTTCCTTAAGTTAGAAAGTAGTATAATTATATATACTATTCATTCTTCTTGTTACATGGTTATCTAGATAATTTGTATCATCAGTATCTATTTTGAGAAAACAAACATAATTATTGTTTTTGTTTGTTTGTTTTGGTTTTTGGGTCACACCCGACAATGCTCAGGGGTTATTCCTGGCTCTATGCTCAGAAATCGCCCCCCACAGGCTCAGAGGACCATATAGGATACCGGATTCGAACCAGCGACCCTTCGCATGCAAGGCAAATGCCTTACCGCTGTTCTATCTCTCGGGCCCACGTAATTATTGTTAATAATTAATTCAAATATTTCTTCTATTCCTTCACTCTTGATTCTACTTCTGATAGCCTCATAAAAGTTCAGAATGTTGTTATAGTGTCACAGGTCCTGGATATTCTTTTTGTTTGTTTGTTTGTTTTTTGTACCACACCTGGTGATGCTCAGGGGTTACTCCTGGCTATGTGCTCAGAAATCGCTGAGCACATATGGGGACTCCGGTGGAAAGAACCACGGTCAGTTCTAGGCTAGCGCTGGCAAGGCAGATGCTTTACCAATTGAGCCACCACTCCGGCCTTGGAACATTCATTTTTTTTTAAGTCTTCATTATTTTGTTTTGTTATTTTTTTTTTATTTTGGATCACACTCAGTGGCTTAAAGGGGTTACTCCTGGCTCTGTGCTCAGAAATCATTCCTGGCAGTCACGGGGAAACATTTGGAATGCCTGGATTCGAAGCGCCATCTGTCTTGGGTGGAGTGTGTAGAGGCGAACACCCTACCACTGTGCTATCTCTCCAGCCCCTACTTTGCATATTCTTTTAATAAATATAAAATTAGTTTTTCTATCATGTCCAGTATACAAACCACCATTTTTTCACATGTAAGTAGTAGTTCTATTATCCACTGTTATTGTGAAAGAAACTGTGATAGAAGAGGTGCTAAAGTGTCAGAAAACAAAATACAACTGATTTGATATGGAAAAAAAAGAAGTTCTTATGACATTTTCTGTATATGATACAAGAGGAAAAGTCCTAAAAGAGATGAACAGTAATTAATCCTGTAGAATGAATTATAGATCCTCTTCAGAGTCCATATCAACAACTCAGACATAGACTCTTAGAATCCCTGATGGTGTGTCAGAGAAAACATTACAAGGAAGAGGAATGAAAGAGCCATGAAAGAAAAGGGGAAGAGGAAGAAGTGAAATCAGAAAAAAGGAATGAAAGATCCTGAACAGATAAAATTCTGGCAGTACTCAGAGAAATTCAAAGGGATCTTAGAAAGTGGACATAAGAAGTGTGCTGAAGTTGATATAAAAAATTTGCCTGATTTCCTAGAACCTCCAACAAAAAAACCCTTATTGAGATTGATGATAAGCTATCTCTAGAGAAATTCAAAGAGCCTATTTATTGGTTATCCTAGTAATAGGATCAATGCTTCCAATTCCAGGAAATATAAGGAGTCTGCTGGGTGTTCATAGTATATTAAAACAGAGCTGAAGAGCAGAATTATATCAATTTCTTAAAGTGGAAAATGGTAGAGTCAACAAAAAATGAAAAATCCAGGAAGCCCAGAAAAAAGTCTAGGGTTTTTAGAGAGTTTTTGTCTGAATTTTTACAGCAATAGCATAGAATTATGTGTTCTAGATTGGTTTTTACATTTTAAAAATATTTTCATGAGCGGGCGTGTGGGATAAGACAACCAGTAATGCCTCTGTTTTTCATGTGGCCAATCTGTTCCCCAACATCCAGGAATAATTTCTGAGTGCAAAGCCAGGTGTGGTGAAAAAACAAAGCAAAACAAAATATATTTCTGTAAGTAGTCTTTTTTTTACATTTTTAAAATATTTCCCAGGGAACTTTTTATGTAAACTGGCATATATATCCACGATATACATTAATGTTTGTCTTTCCAAATCACATAAATTTATTTTATGATAAATAATGTTTCCTCCAGAAATGTTATAATAAACAAAACAAAACAAATATTTTTGCCATAACAAGCAATTAAAATATCTAAAAGGGAAAAATAAATATAAGGGTAAAAGCATTGAAAATTCAGCATTAATTTCATATTGCATAGAATTTCAAACTGTTGATTTCAAATGATTCTCTTAAAAATCTGTCCTTTTCTGTTGTCTACTTTATTTGTTATAACTCTTAGCATGATAATCATAATATAACTTTAGTCTCATAAATCTGATATGTTTCTTTGCTTATCTTGTTCACTGATGTTTTTTATTTCTCTACATTTTATTTTATCTTTGAATAATTAATAAATTTATTATTAATTATGATTAATAAAATTAGTTAATATTATTAATTTATTATTGTTGCTGTTATTAATTTTATTAATTATTTTATTTTTGTTGCATCACACCCAGCATGCTCAGAGCTTACTCTTGGCACTCCACTCAGTTGTTACTCCTGGTTGAGCTCTAAAGACCATTTGGAATTCTATGGGCCAAACCTGGGACAGTTGAATTTCAGACAAATGTACTTTTGCTGTACAATCTCTTCACACCCTCCAATTTTTCCTTCTTTGAAGGAAGAGGTACTCTTTTTCTAGATAGCTACATAAGATTTATTTAAGTCATATTAAGTAAAATAAATTAGGAAATATATACATTTAGCCAGGTAACATGAGGTTTGTTTGAAGATAGAACATTCAATAGTTTTGATTAGATTTCAGTTTTTTGGTGAAATATAATCATCACAAGTTGTTTTTGGGACATTCTCAGCCGTGGTCAGGAACCTGAAAACCCTAACTCTGCACTCAAACAGAATCACTTTGGGCAGTGTTCATGGAAACATGTGATTGCTGTAGATTAAATCTGGGTTGTCTTTTTGCAATGCAAGTACCATATCTGTTCTGCTATAACTATAACTATTGTTCTTAGGTCTTCAGAAGCTTTTGTACTGTTTACATATGTTGGGAACTGACTTGTTTGAGGACATTTTGCGGTTCTTTCTGCCATAGCCCAGCTTTTCACCTAAAAGCAATATGCAGTCTTGCTGCAAATTTTTGAGCTAAGAGAAAAGAATGTGCAGCTGCAGGACATAATTTAGCTCTAAGCCCGGAGGAGAGTAAAAACTGCCTGGTACAGTTATCAGAAACTAGGCCCCATTCCTTAAGACCACATTCCGGAGTGAATTAGGCTGTTTTCAATAAGTATATGCTACATTGTCTGTTCAAGATCACTGAGACAAGCACATCTTGCACCATTTCCTGATAGTCAAGCAATTAGGAATGCAGCTAGAAGGACACTAAAAGTTTCCATTGAAACAGCACGTTCAGCATAGCTTGAAGGTCATCCAGCCCCCTAGCCCACTGTCCATTTCGCGCCAAAAGTATGATTGACAGCACCTTTGTACTGCCCCCTTCTCCTTCACTATAAAAGAAGGAGTTGTATTTCAATAAACGCCTTTGAGCAGTGAGATATTGCCTTAGGTCTTTATTATTAACCTCTCTCAGATTTTTTACAGGTGTGGTTGTTCTTCTACTCAGCAAAATAGGAGTGCGGTTGTCTGAGAAGCCTTCCCAGCTAATTCCTGCTGGCCGGGCCCCCCTGGGGGGCTTCTGGACCCTGCATACATAAATAGTGAGCCAGACGGTGTTTCCAGAATGAGTGAAAATCCCTATTTTCACCACATTCGTAACAACATTCGTTAGTTAAGTATTTTTTTAATAAAATCTTTATTTAAGGACCATGATTACAAGCATGATTGTAGTTAGTTTCGGTCATAAACAGAACACCCCCCCTTCACCAGTGCAACATTCCCACCACCATGTATGCTTTCTCCTGGGTATGAGATAATAGTTCACTTTTGCTTTTATTTGATCTTTCTCAATACTAAGTGGTAATTAAAATAGGTTTTCAAAGTTTCTATATTTTGGACTAATATTTGGAGGAATATTTAAGGTCTTCTATGTTTAAAATAAATGAGGGGAATAAATAATAAGGACTAAGCACCATATTGGAAAATATTAAAAATTGAGTTAGTGATTTCAAAGGCATAAAAATGTTTTGTTAAAAAGAATAATGGTAAATTGGTACCAGAGTGATACACAAGTGGTAGGGCATTTGCCTTGCATGCACTAACCTAGAACAGACTGTGGTTCGATCCCCCGGCCATCTATATGGTTCCCCCAAGCCAGGAGCAATTTCTGAGTACATATCCAGGAGTAGCCCCTGAGCATCACCAGGTGTGCCCCCCCAAAATAATAGTAAATATATTAGAAAATAAATTTTAAGATATTTAATAAACAATAGTTCAAGTTACAGTCTCAAAATTCTAAGAATTTCAGGGGGAAAGAAATGAAAAGAAAATATTAATGAATTGTAGAAGTGCTAATAACGTTCTCCCCAATCTGTGAAATATGCTTGTCACCCTGATTACAGGAGGCTTAAAATGTGGCAAGCAAAATAAATGAAAAGGCAATAATATCAAGACATAGCATATTCAAAATTTCAAGAAAATATAGAAAAGTACTGTTGTTGTGGGTCAAAATCATTCTCAATTAGTGCTCTATAGGCAGTCTCACAGTGCTCTGCAAGAAGTGGTTAATGTGTCAGTAATATTCTGCCTCCTAGGCAATCTATTTCAGTACAAGAGACTTAGATTATGATGATCATTGCCTATGTAGTTCTGGAAATATCTGGACCACTCTTGCAGTTTTTTTTACAAGTTTAGAATTATGTCCAATATTTCATGGGGCATCATATGGTGCACGAACCAAACAACAATGATTTTTCACTAAGTCAAGAGAGGCTGAAGATAATTAAAGGGACAAGAAAAATATCAAATCTAGCATCCTACACTATTCAAAATTCCAAGCCCAAACTCTATTAATCAAAGAAGGAATATAAATTTTACATCTATTCTCAAAGGAAATACTAGAAGCAAGAAAAGTTTTAATAATACATTGAAGGAAGAGAACTCTAACCAATAATCCTCTAAACCTGAAGGTTGTCATTTATATTTAAGAAAATAATAAAAATATTTTAAACAAACAAAATCTGAAGATATTTGTCACATAAAGGAGTGCTGAATGACCTCTGATAAAACTGCTAATCTTAAATGGGAAAATAACCAAAATTATCATAGAAAAATATCAATAAGCATATCAAGACATTTTTAAGCATAAGGTGAACTCTCCTATCAAGATACAATTTGGGATGATAAAATAACAAATTCTATCCCGTGTTTCTTAAAGCAATTTGTACTCTCATTATAAACACAGAATACTATTTTAATAGTAAAAAATAAGCATCATTCTCAATACTTTTAAACAAATGAATGAAATGTTACTAAATTATAGCAGCCATATTTGTAGAAGACTAACTAGCAATCAAGATTAAGAAAATTTAAGAGATAAATATGGACATTATATTCTGACAAAGATGACTTAGTACTATTCAACATATATTCACTAAATTAAGACAGCGACGTTTGTAAAATAGCTGTTAATAGCCCTGAGAAGACAAATTTCTGGGAAAAAAAGTAGTAGAAGTGGGAGACTTGAAAATTCAAATTTTATCTTTGGACAGAAGAATGACATAAAGAATTGATAAGAAAATACTCTTATAGAAAATATTAACTAAATTTGGACTAAGAGACAAACACTGGAGATTTAAAACCTGAAGAGCTGAATATATAATTATTTTTTGTTTGTTTGTTTGGTTTTGATTTTTGGGTCACACCTGACAGTGCTCAGGGGCTACTACTGAAATCTCCCCCGGCAGGCTCCGGGGACCTTATGGGATGTCGGGATTTGAACCACTAGCCTTCTGCATGCAAGGCAAATGCCCTACCGCTGTGCTATCTCTCGAGTTCCAAGAGCTGAATACATAATTATTTCTACTTCACATAGAACTTTTCAGGAAAAAACAACAATGAGACTCAATTTTGGGTATCAAGAAAACAGAAATTGTATGATTAAGACTCAACTTCAACAACATTTTAACTCTGTATCTCAGGTGATTTAATTTTAAAAAATTGAAAAAGAAAATATACATCATATTTAATAAACTTTAAGACAATAATAATGGTAGAAAATAATCAGAAAATAAATGTGGGATATGCATTAAATAAATGTGTCAGTCAGATATTCAAAGATGATATAGTGATATTCCATGAAAAGAAATAAGGATTCATGTTGGAGATCAATCTAAAAATAGTGGTCTGTCTCTTAAAGAGCCAAGAGTCCTCTCAATTAGAAACTCCTGCATCAAAATGAGAAGCAGTTGTTCTTGGCACATACAAACCCTTGCTGGAATACTGTGGATGAGAAGAGTTGTTGGAGGTAGAGTTAGTGGATCATGTGGAGAGGTAGAGGTAGAGAGAGTTATTGGGTTGAGAGTTATTGGCTAGACTCTGAGTAGCATTGCTGTAAGACTTTGTTCCCCTTACAAGTTGTTCTGTCCCATTAAGCCCTTTACAGAAAAACCCTGCTTGACTGGAGTAATTTCTGAGAAGCAACAGGAGGAAGGCTTATTTGTTAAATTTGGTGACAAAATAGGAACTTGAACCCTGAACCTTAAGATATAATGTCACATGAATAGGGAATAGGCTCATTTATTTTAAAAAATACCCCTGCATTTTGTTCTAACTAAATAATTGGTGTTTCAAATTTTCTCTCTTTTAGGATATCTTTTAGGATATATCTCTTTTAGGATATCTGCATTCATTCAGAAAAATTATCTACTGTATTTTTTTTACCATAAGACGCACCCCCAACCCCCAAAGATGGGCAAAATGTCTGTGCATCTTATGGAGTGAATGTAGCCTGGAGCTGAAGGCTGACTGCAGGGGAGGAGAACATATATTAATCATTTGACATTCTCAATGTTACCCTCCCTTATTTGCACAGACATACCACATAGTGCGAGCAATCAGGTTAACGCACTTTTTGTGGTTCTATTTTATTCTTTTTTTAAATTTTTATTATGACCAAAGTGCATTACAAATCTTTCACTGCATCATTTATGGTACATAATGACAATGAATGAGGGGCATTCACACCACCAGTGCTGTCCTCCCTCCACCCCTGTTTCCAGCATGTATCCCATATCTCCCTCCGTTACCCCCCAGAATGCTAGTGCAACTGGTCTCCACTTTACAGCTTGTTGTAGATTGAGCATCCATTCCACTGTCATTGGAGTTAAAAAGGATAAGAAATAAGGGAGAAAAAAATTTGGTAACAGCTATCAAAAAAGAGAGAGAAAAATGGAAGAAAAAAGAAAAAAATGCACCTGGCAAATAAAAATAAAAATAAATAATAAAGCAAATAAGAACCACAAGAGTGAAAAAGAAAAACTCAAAGAAAAAAGAGAAAATAAAGTAAAACTAACAAATCAAAACAAGACAAAAAAAAAGTAGGGGTGATGGAGTGGCAGGGTTTGGCTTTCCCACCACTTTTTTTTTTTTTTGTATAGGCAGAGTAAGCATTGGGGAAAAAAGGGAATTCCCGTGGCCTAAGAGATTCAGGGTTTCTCCATTCTTGAAGCATACCATCATGGGATCAATCCCTGGCTCCATATATATTCATTACCCCATCCCAAAGGCTTTTTTATGGTGCCAGGAAATTTCCTCTCAGTTGTGTGTGAGAAAATCAAGCCACTGTAGCTAGCGATCTTGGTATTTGTGCAGGTTATAGGTCAGGGTCTAGGTTAGAGTCTTTACGGTTCTAGAGGTTCCTATCCATCATTATTGTTGTGTTCAGTCTTTTGTAACACTTCCTCCCTGTTTTCGTTCAGTCCCTAAGCCAAAGCTAGGGTATTATGGATCCAAAGGTTCTGCTCAGTCTCTGTTGTCCAGGTTGGGCCTCTGCAATAAGACATCTTGTTGATGTTGTTGTTGTTGGAGTCCTGGGCTACAGCCTAGGGTAGGGTTTTCCTTATTGGTCCCAAGGTAGGTTCTGTTCAGTCATGGTTGTCAAAGTCAGTTTTCTGTTATTGGTGCTCTTATTTTTCACAGTTTTCACTGTCACAGATAGAGCTTTCATTTAAGACTATTTAATAGCTGCTGTGACTTTCATGTTTTTATATTAATGGAAAAGTATTTCAAAATGTTTTAGTACTTTCTGATGTAAAAAATAAAAGTTAGGTAAATGTGTTTAACCAGCTGTGAAGTGGCATATTGTAAATATACTTCAGCCTCCAGAGGTTGTTCCCAGCTGCTGTCTCCTGATTCTCTCATGTTGCACCATTTGCTTTAGAATATTTCTTGTGAGGTACCTTACACCACTTTTTGTTTGTTTGTTTGTTAGGGGATATACCATGTAGCACTAAGGGGTTATTCCTGGTATCTGCTGAGAAATCATTCCTGACAAGCTCTGGGGGACTTATGGGATGTTGGAGATCAAACCTTGGTAACCACAGCTTGGCCATATGCAACGCAAATGCCCTATATCTGTGCTGTTGCCCCCTTAAACCACATCTAAAGACTTTAAAAAAAAATCCCCTGTTAGTGGAAGTGTTATTATTATTTTTCTCGTATCCATTTAGTAAAAGGCTAATGACAATCTTCCTTAATTAATAGAATCCAGCAAAATGGTGGTGTTATTACATGAAAGAATATTAAACACTAAAGGGTAGTTTTGATTAACTCACTCAATTGATTTGATATTGGTTCCAAAATGTAAAGTACTGTACATACTTTAAAGATATAGTATAAGTAAAGTAATGGAGGAGGAGTAAAGTGTAAGAGTAAGATAAAGAGAAAAGAATATAATTTTTAGATACCTGGGTATCTTATCTAATAATTATATAGTTATCTAATAATTTCTAAGGCAAGATTTTCAATATGCCTTGATATAAAAAACAACAAAAACTTGTAGAACCAGTTGTCACTGCTCCTAAACTGTCTTGCAGACAGGGACCCATAGAGCAAATTTTTTGGGAACACCACACAACAACTATTCTGGGGATTTTCCTTGAGGCGAAAGCTCTAGAGATGGGGAAAGACAGCAGAAAGAAGAGTACCATCTCCCCATGATTTGTGCTGTCTGGCTTGAATCTGAGCCTTTCCTTTTTCTTGTCACAGAGAACTTGGGTTAAAATAGATTATCTGTCACCATTAAAGCTATTTTCTTACCCCAACTGTGATTTTCTAAAGTCAATTCTACTCCCCAATGTTTATATTTGACTTCTCTTTGGTTGCCCTTTTTTGTATTCCAGGTTCTGTCACCCTGGACAAATCTCAGTTTCTCTTGCTCTATATAACCACTATTATAATGGAATAAAGTGTCTCTGGTCTTCACCCTGGGACACTTTACTTTCAAGTCACCAGCTGGAGGAAATGTCCTTGGTCCCAAAGAAACTGGAAAGATGGAAATGGACCAACAATGGCCTCCTGGGTCAACAGGAAACTAAGATGATGTATTAGACTTGCAGATAGACAATACATTAATAAGGTGTTTATTTCACTATCATTTATCTCCTATAAACTGAAATCAACATTTTGCAGTGATTAGAGAGGAACATGTTAATATAGAAAATTCTAAGAGGATAGATTTTATTTCGTGCAATGTGAGAAGTAGTTTATACAGTAGAATGTAGAAGTAAAGTCAAAAAAGTAAATTATATACAGCATATTCTACATTTCAAGATATTTTTTGGTTTTTGGGTCTCACCCAGCAGCTCTCAGGGTTTACTGCTGGCTCTAAGCTCAGAAATCGCTCCTGGCAAGCATGGGGGACCATATAGGATGCTGGGATTCAAACCACCATCCTTCTCCATGCAAGGCAAACAACTTACCTCCATGCTAAAACACTGTTTTAAAATAATAAAACATAAAGCATTTCAATTTTATTGGTGTGAATTTACCAATTTTTGTAAAAATTACATGCTCTTTTGAATATTATTGGTAGTATGCATTTTAAATTAGAAGTTATAGATTAATATTTTGTGACATTTTGTACTCCATTTCTTAATATAAGTTTATATTATATTAATAAAATAACTATAGTCCTGAGATCTTTGTCATATATAAAAGAGACATAAATTGTCTATAAATTAATTTGTTCTCTATAATATGTTTTCCAGTCTACTATTAAAGTTTTTGATTTACTAAGTTAACTTTTTCATAAGGGATGAGATTTGAATTTAGTTCATTTTATATATGCCTATTCAGACTTTTAAAACAATTTTTTGAAGAGGCTATCTTCATCCTTCTTAATATTCTTTGCTCTTTTGTAGAAAAATAGTTGGCCATAGATCTAGGAATATATATGTATATTCAGTTATAACTCATGTGTCAGAAAATCTGTTTTATTTCTATACAAATGTTGTTTTGATTACTGTACCTGTCTAGTACAGTAATTTTTGTGTTAGTAAATTATATAACTATCATTTTTCTGTTTTCCAGTATAGCTTTACCTATTAGGGGTGTTTTAAAATTCCACACATGTTTTTATCTTTATTATTTATCATGCTAAGTCCTTGAATACTGTCATTAGAATTTATGTAGGGATTATGCTGAATCTATATAGTAATTTATGTGAAATGGTCATGTAGGCAATATTTATTTTACCAATAAAAGTGTGATTTTTGTAGGTGAGGGAAAATGCGATTGTTTTTATTTACTTAGATCTACTTGTACTACTCCACAATGACTTATAATTTTTATAGTATAGGTTTCTCAAATCAGAACTTGAAGTTTTGGGGCATTTTTGAATAGAGTAGATGCTTTAGAGTCTTTTTCCTGTTGCTCATTATTTTTCATACAGGGATTTTATCAACTTTTGTTGTTTTGATTTTGTAGGCATTCACTATTCATTTACTGTTTTTAGATTTTTATTGGGATTTTTAGGGTTTTCCAAGAATTTTATCATCTTGTCTTCAAACAATGAGAGTTCTTTAAATTTTATTTTCCAGTTTGGATTCCTTTGTTTAATATTTCAGGCCTAACTTCTTTTCCTAGAACTTCTAATAATATAGCATAAAAATGGATATACTAGACATAGTTTTTATCTGCTTTAGAAATTTTTTGTAAAGGGTATTTCAGAAAATATTTTATATTATATATATATGTTTATAATTCAACTATTATTACTTGCACACATGGTTAATATAGTAATTTATATAACATTATAAATATTCTATCAAGAATTGAGACACAGATTTTGAGCTGGAGAAATATTAAAAATAATAAAGAAATATTCTCTATAATATCTTTTTTTAATATTTTTATTTAAACACTTTGGTTGCAAACAAGATTGTGGTTGGGTTCAGTCATATAAGATGACACCCCCCAATCACTAGTATAACATTCCTATCACCAATGTCCTAAATATCCCTCCTCCCCTCCCCGCCCCCACCTGTACTCTAGACAGGCTTTCTATTTCCTTCATATATTCTTATTGTTAGGATAGTTTGCAATGCAGTTATTTCTCTAATTAAACTAATCAATCTTTGTGGTGAGGATCATGAGGTGGGTGTATCGTCGAGACCTCCTCTTTTTTGTGTCTGAAAATTGTTGAGAAATGTCTTTCATTTTTCTTAAAACCCATAGATGAGTGAGACAATTCTCCATCTCTCTCTCTCTCTCTCTCTCTCTCTCTCTCTCTCTCTCTCTCTCTCTCTCTCCCTCTCTCTTTCTGTGACTTATTTTAGTCAGTATAATAGATTTCATGTACATCCATGTATAGGAAAATTTCATGACTTCATCTCTCCTGAGGCTGTTTAATATTCCATTGTGTATATGTACCACAGTTTCTTTAGCCATTCATCTGTTGAAGGGCATCTTGGTTGTTTCCAGAGTCTTGCTATGGTAAATGGTGCTGCAATAAATATAGGTGTAAGGAAGAGGTTTTGTATTGTATTTTTCTGTTCCTAGGGTATATTCCTAGGAGTGGTATAGTTGGATCATATGGAGCTCAATTTTCAGTTTTTGGAGGAATCTCCATATCGCTCTCAAGAAAGGTTGAACTAGTCCACATTCCCACCAGCAATGGATAAGTGTTCCTTTCTCACTGCATCCCTGCCAGCACTGCTTGTTCTCATTCTTTGTGATGTGTGCCAATCTCTGTGGTATGAGGTGGTATCTCATAGTTGTATTTATTGATGACTAATGATATAGAGCATTTTGTAATGTGCCTTTTGACCATTTGTATTTCATTTTTATCAAAGTGTCTGTTCATTTCTTCTCCCCATTTATTGATGGAACTAGATGTTTATTTTCTTGTAGAGTTCTATCAGTGCCCTGTATATTTTGGACATTAGCCCCTTATCAGATGGGTATTGTGTGAATACTTTCACCCACTCAGTGTGTGGTTCTTGTATCCTGGGCACTATTTGTTCGAGGTGCAGAAAGTTCTCAGTTTAATATATTCCCATTTGTTAATCTCTGCTTTCACTTGCTGGGGGAGTGCAGTTTCCTCCTTGAAGATGCCTTTAGTCTCAATGTCATGGAGTGTTTTACCTACGTGTTGTTCTATGTACCTTATGGTTTCAGGTCTGATATCGAGGTCTTTATTATTTATTTTATTTTTTATATCGAGGTCTTTAATTTATTTGGATTTTACCTTTGTACATGATATTAGCTGGGGTCTAAATTTGCTTTTCTGCAAGTAGCTAGCCAGTTGTGCCAACACCGCTTGTTGAAGAGGTTTTCTTTGCTCCATTTAAAACTTCTTGCTCCTTTATTAAAGATTAGATGATCGGGGGCTGGGCGGTGGCGCTAAAGGTAAGGTGCCTGCCTTGCCTGCGCTAGCCTTGGACGGACCACGGTTCGATCCCCCGTGTCCCATATGGTCCCCCAAGCCAGGAGCAACTTCTGAGCACATAGCCAGGAGTAACCTCTGAGCATTACACGGTGTGGCCCAAAAACCAAAAAAAAAAAAAAAAAAAAAAAAGATTAGATGATCGTATGTCTGGGGAATATTCTCTGAGTACTCAAGTCTATTCCACTTATTTGAGGGCCTGTCTTTATTCCAATACCATGATGTTTTGATAACTATTGCTTTGTAATACAGTTTAAAGTTGGGGAAAGTAATGCCTCCCATATTCTTTTTCCCAATAATTACATTGGCTATTAAGTGTGTTTATTGTTCCAAATGAATTTCAAAAGTGCCTGATCCACTTCTTTGAAGGATGTCATGGGTATCTTTAGAGGAATCGCATTAAATCTGTATAATGCCTTGGGGAGTATTGCCATTTTGATGATGTTAATCCTGCCAATCCATGAGCAGGGTATGTGTTTCCAGTTATGTGTGTCCTCTTTTATATCTTGGAGAAGAGTTTTATAATTTTCTTTGTATAAGTCCTTCACATCTTTAGTCAAGTTGACTCCAAGATATTTGAGTTTGTGTGGCACTAATGTGAATGGGGTTGTTTTCTTAATGTACATTTCTTCCCTATTATTATTGGTGTATAGAAAGGCCATTGATTTTTGTGTGTTAATTTTGTAACCTTCCACCTTGCTATATGAGTCTATTGTTTCTAGAAGCTTTTTGGTAGAGTCTTTAGGGTTTTCTAAGTAGAGTATCATGTCATCTGCAAACAGTGAGAGCTTGACTTCTTCCTTTCCTATCTGGATTCCCTTGATATCTTTTTCTTGCCTGATCGCTATAGCAAGGACTTTCGGTGCTATGTTGAATATGAGTGGTGAGGGAGGACAGCCTTGCATTGTGCCAGAATTAAGAGGGAAGGCTCTTTGTTTTTCTCCATTGAGGATAATATTTGCCACTGGCTTGTGGGAGATGGCGTTAACTAAATTGAGAAAGATTCCTTTCATTCCCATCTTGCTGAGAGTTTTGATCAAGAATGGGTGTTTGACTTTATCAAATGCTTTCTCTGCGTCTATTGATATGATCATGCGATTTTATTTTTCTTGTTGTTGATGTTATGTATTATGTTGATAGATTTACAGATGTTAAACCATCCTTGCATTCCTGGGATAAAACCTACTTGATCATAATGAATGATCTTCTTAATGAGGCATTGAATCCTATTTGCCAGGATTTTGTTGATTTGATATTTATCTTCTTTTCTAATGTAAGCCTGCATGGTTTGAAATTTTCCCTATAGTAAGATTTTGCTCTGTCCATTAGATTATGGTAATACTTTTCCTCATTCTCATTAATTGCATGGCATAATTTTATTTCATTTTTAGCTTCATTTGATCCAGTTTTTATTCATCAATGGTTTGTCTGCTTCCAAGTTTTGAGTTTTCCCCCTTATTATTTTATGGCTAATTTCTACCTTCATAGCAAGATGGTCCAATTGGTGCTTAGCATTCTTTATATATATATATAATTGTTATTATATTATCATAGAATATTCATATTATATATTCATAATACATATAACTATATTAGTATATTATTATATAACATTATTAATATATGATATATACAATATCACAAAAAGTAGTATTTTATATACATAATTTTCTGCTCCTGGTACATATGGTAAAAAGAATTAGTATGTCTAGTGTATTTTCCCTTAGTCAATAAGTAGTGACTGTCTCTATCCTTAGTTACTTCCTTTATACCATATGATATATTCTTTTTAAAACAAGTATGTGTCTTCTAGCTTTTCTTTTGTCTATCAGTGACTTACATTGTTTTATTCCATACTTTTAAGCTGAGACTATGTTTACCCTGTGAATCTATGTTTGTTTCTTATAAGCCACATATAAAATAATTTTATTTCCTGATCTCTCCTGCCTCTCTATGTCATTATATAGGAATGTTAGTATATTCAAATTCAGGGAAAATCACTTAATACAGATGAGTTTTTAAACATTTTTATGGCACTAATTTAGTTTTTTACTTTTTTAGAGAAAAAATTGTTGCTATTTGATACAGGGCTAACTTAGGTACAGAACATGTCTCAAGGTCTAGTTGCGGGTTTATCTGCAAATATTTTTATCTCTCCCTCATATAAAAATGACAATGTTGAAAGATAGAATAGGTTAAAGATTATTATCTCTTAGTATTCTGGATATATTATCTCATTGCCATTTGCTTCATATGGTTACAAATGGGAGATCTGTGAGTGCATGAGTGAGTGAGATATTCAGTACCCGGTATTTAATATTTTGCTTTTCTCTCCTTTTTTAAAAGTCTATATAAATATTTGGTTTGTCATTTTGATAACAAGTCAAAAGTAGTATACTCTTTAAAGATATTAAATGTTTTGATGTGTTACACTTGGGTATCTTGATATCATTTTGTCTTTTTAAATTTGTGCACCAGTGTTCCCTTAATTATTGGGAAAGCTTTTAGCTAGTATTACTTTCATTAGTCTTCCTTTTTTATTTCATTGTTTCAGGCTTTCCTGTGTTTTAGTGATTGTTCCTTCTGCTCCAATCTAATAAACATTTTATATTTTCTTAAAGTTTCCTTTATACTACCTTTTATGTGATGTTAGTTTCAGTTTTATCTTATGTGACAAGCAGTATTCTCAATCATTTTCTCTATGACTTGACAATGTGTTTTTCATAGGTTTCAATACATTTTTCAACTTGTTTTGTATATTTTCTATCAGTGATTACTTAAGTTGCTTACATTTATCTTTCAGAAATTTATTCATTTCCTCAGGTCCTGAAGACACTTGCTCTTATGTAGACATTTGCTCTTACGTATTCCTGGAAGGTTTTGGGGGGGAATAAAACACCCTTGGACTTTTGCCCTTTGAGCTTTAAAAGCTAATTTTCCTGTTGGTTTTTCTTCTGTTTTTTTTTTAAATTTATTTTTTAGGTGGTATTTATGAAGCACTAGTGTACTCAGCTAAAATACACCAAGGATTCAAGAATGCAGTTGTCATAAAAAGTAGCTTGGAAACAAATAGGACTCAATGGTACAACAAAAATGTAGAAAAATAATGGCTGAAACGATGATTTAGAAGCTGGATAGTCATAGTTTACAGTGTGTCCATATATTTCTGTAGGAAATCTTCTGTGAAGGAAGATGTGAGGTTGGTAGCAAAAACTGTTGGCAGCTGCACACATGGTTTCATGGCTAAGAAGAGAAAGGACTAAAATAGTTATGGGATGAGGACATTGAGGTTCTTTACCATAACCCACCTTTAGACAAAGGTAAATATTGAGTCAGAACTCTGAGTGCTAGAAGTCAGCTTTTTGCTTGAACTGAGAGGTCTCATGAAGTCAGATTGAAGATGGCTCGAAAGGAGACTGAAAATAGTTGTCTCCCACCTAGAAAAAGAACAACATAATTGTGTTTAATTATATCACTGTAGAACTCAAAATAGTATAATGATAACAAATGGAGAAATACAAATCTTAATCAGAAATATCTGGGAAATTGAACAGTGCTCTGTTGGTTTTTAAACATATCCATGACTATGTCATGAATATTAATAGTATAGTTTAGCTAGTAAATTGATATTCATATCCATAGAGCTCATTTTATTTCATATACTCAGAATAATCTTATAATTATTATCATTGTCTTATTATAGGTATGAATATACTGAACTTTATAAAAGATAATTATCTTATACAATGTCATATAACCTATAAAGGTATAAAACCTAGCTTAGGAAAATTGTCTCTACAACCAGTCAATAGGTTAATGGTATTTCTCATTCATAAAATGTTGTGTAGCACTAGATTCTTCAATATTATAGTAGGAAAATGTCAAAGCAGACTGATATTCTTTTATATGGTTCTTCCTTGATTTTACTATTTTTGTCTATAATAAAACCATTTTCTCAATGATTTTATTCTTGCAATAGTAACAATTTTTTGAAAGGGGTCACACCCAGCAGTGCTCAGGGGTTACTCCTGGCTCTAGGCTAAGAAATCATTCCTGGCAGGCATAGGGGACCATATGGGATGCCGAGATTCGTACCACCGTCCTTCTGCACGAAAGGCAAATGCCTTACCTCCATGCTATATCTCTGGCCCCAGTAACAATTTCTAATATTTTATTTTTTTAATTGTTCCTCAACTTTCAACCAACTCATTTGACTTCTGTCATTGCTTCAAAGAGCAAGTTCAGATTTGATTTTTAAATCAATCTTTGTTAAGGGAAGTGGAAGCCGTATGCCCCAGCCCAAGAAATTGGAAATAGGTGCATGGGGCATAGGTCTGACAGCAAATGCCAACACTTAAGTAATTAGAATAAAGTTGAAGGGAATGATAGAGGTCTAGGACAATTAGACCACAAGCTTTCCAATCCTAGCACTAAGGCTAGCTGGCAGAAAAGCCCGGTAGTGAAAAACTGAAACTGTGAGCAGCTTCATCGGGGAGAACTAGTAAGGTAAGGGATCAACACTGAGGTATTACCAGACCTTAATTGACAAGCACAAGCAAAGAGGAATTACCCTGAATAAAATTAAAACCCATTATTCCAACACAAAGTACTTGTTTGAAGTATTTTCCTAAAATTATTTGATTGAGAGAACTGATAGATTTTTGCTTTGTAACTACCTATACCAATTTTTCTTAAAGTTCTAGATTTCAAAACTGGGTAATTTACAGCATACTTTTCATTAGAAATAAATAAAAGTAGTAAAATAAAAGTTAATAAAGAATAAAGTACTTCATTTCTAGCTCTGAAGAGTGCTATATACTATCCTGAGAAGATATGAAATAACTGAAAAGTTTATATTATCTGTATTCAGTCACATACTACTAGCAGTAATTCTACAATCAGTTGTTGAGGCAGTTAAAGACCTGAAAATTATACATTTTAATATAATTTATATAAGATTCATATAATTATTGTATTTAATTTATCATAATTTTATTTAACATATTTATTATCCTATCATAACATCATAATAAATTAATTTATAGGATATTAATTTATACACTTATACCTGTCCCCTATTCTTCTCTGTTAAGAGCACCAAAAACAGTGTCTATGACTACAATTTCATGAACAGATATGCCATTTTATGGATATGGTAACCTGGGTAAAAACATAAATGCAGATAAAGTCAACAACAACAACAACAGCAGCAGAAACAGTACACTATCTACAACAAGCTATACACAGAAAGGAACAGTCATACCAGCACTCCAGGTGGCAAAGGAGGGAGATATGAGACAGATGATGGGAACAGAGGTGGAGAGAGGACAACCCCAGTAGTGGCAATGGCTCTGATCCACTGTCACCATGCACTTTAAATACTATTGTGAAAGATCTGTTATTCACTTTGGTCACAATAAAAATTATTTAAAAAAAGAAAATAATATAATTAAATAGTCTTATTTGAATATTTAAAAAAGACAGATAAAACTGTCATATAAATGTTATTACAGTAGTTAATAATTGCAAAAAATATATACACACAAATGAGTGCATATATTTATGATAGAGATGCTTCCATATATATATATATATATATATATATATATATATATATATATATATATATAGTTTATATCAGAAGTCAATTTTCCAGTAGTTACCCTAAAATATATAGACTGATATAATTAAAATTAATTATGATTAATTAAATTATATTATATAATTAATAAAATTAATTAATTAAAATAATTATGAATTTTCATAGCTTTTTTAATATATAATTTTTATTTTGATCATACTGGCTTACATATCTTTCACAGCAGTATTCTAGGTGCATATTAACATTGAATCAGGGGAGTTACCACCACCAAATTTGTCTTCCCTCCACCCTCGCTCCCATCCTGTATCCCACATTCCCCATCCTCACCCCCCCGGGTTGCTAGAATTAGTGGCCCCCTCTGTATTTAGCTTACTACTTAGTGATCATATATATGTGTGGTCCTGGTATCCTCCCTTATTTTCCCCCCTATTTGAGAGGCGGAGCTAGATAGTTTGAGTTATGTGGTTTTGTTTGAAGGAAAGAAAAGCAATAGAATGGGGTAAATATCAAATAAGCTGAAAATGGATGGAGTCCCTCTAGAGACTTTCAACTTCAGTTTGAGAGAGGACAGCAAAAAGGAAATTGACACACCATGATACAGAGTAATTAAAATAAGACACTTGTCTCAGGACCATGCTATTTAGAGAAGATGAAGACACATACATAGTAGCTTATTATTTAATGCCATGCAAGTTAAAGAAATCTAATTTAGATTTGTTTGTCTCCTATGTTTTGAACAAAATGGCTAACTACAAAATAATTAAATTTACAAAATAAAGGTACCAAAGCAAACAAAATATAACCTAGAGGCATTTCCTTGAAATAATGTTTTAATACATGATACATTTATATAAATAAGTGGCATATTTTTGGATGGAAAAGAGTCTTCAGAGATTTGAGAGAATTATTATAATTGTACTAATGCACTAAGAAAAATTTGTTAAGCTACAAGCTTATTTCCCACTTGGAAATAATAAAAATATTTTAATAATTAAAAAATCATAAATGCAAAAAATGTTGAAGTTTTTCCATAGTTATATCCCAAATTAAAAATTATATGAAGGTAGAGCCTAGCGATCAGACTAGGATATTCTGAAATTGTCTTCCAGATTCTTTCTACTATACAGACTATAATAGACTAAATAATACAGCTTGATAAATTATATTGTACAGATATTGTCAAATGAATTCAATATTTTAGATATATCAAGAGAAACTATTTTTCAAGCTCAGTAAACTTTTTACAATGACAATATGATTAATATCTTTCTTCTCTTCCCAGAAAAAAAGAGAATGACTGATAGTATAGTAAAATGCAGTATATCTTGGTTTGATTCCCAAAACCCCATATGGCCTGCTAAACCCTCCTTGGAGTGATCACTAAAACCAAAGAGCCCTGAGCACAAGTGTAGTCTAAAATTTAAAAAATAGGATCTGGAGTGGTGGCGCAAATGGTAGCGTGTTTGCCTTGCAAGCACTAATCTAGGACAGACCGCGGTTTGATCCCTGGTGTCCCATATGGGCCCCCAAGCCAGAAGCGATTTCTAAGTGCATAGCCAGAAGTAACCCCTGAGCGGCAACAGGTGTGGCCCGAAAACCAAAAAAAAATTTAAAAAATAAAGTTAAAAAGAAGAAAATATAGGAAAAGAAGAAATCAGACATGTATAAATTCAAACATTGAATTGGTTTTAATATAACCTATTTACCAGACGAGTATTTTTTTAATTTTCTTTTTCTTTTTTTTTTTTTGGGGGGGGGGCACACCCGGCATTGCTCAGGGGATACTCCTGGCTGTCTGCTCAGAAATAGCTCCTGGCAGGCACAGGGGACCATATGGGACACCAGGATACGAGCCAACCACCTTTGGTCCTGGATCAGCTGCTTGCAAGGCAAACGCCGCTGTGCTATCTCTCCGGGCCCCAATTTTCCTTTTTTTTTTTTTTTTTTGACCTCAAAACTATGAATGTTACACAGAAACAAAGCTAAAATTTTGCAAAATGATTCTAAGCTGAGGGTCAAATTGATAGAGTGGGTAAAGTAATTGTCTTATATAAAACTAACAGTGGTTTCATATCTTTCATTCATTAAGGTTTCCTGAGTATCATCAGAAGTGTTTCCTGAGCACAGAGACAGGGCTAAGTACTGAGCACCCTGGTGTGTGCTCCCAATCAAAAATCAAACCCAAATATAAATACTAGCTTTTTTATTTATGGTATTTAATTTAATTGTAGCCACCAGGGTTTACAATACAACAAATGCTAGAGTTTCGTGCACAAACTTTCTAGTACTCCACCCTCCGTTAGAGTGTAATTTTCTTCTCCATTATTGTTCCAATGATTCCTCCACTTCTATTCCTCCTTCCATCTACTCAGTCAGGTCAATTTACTACGGAGGAGCAGACATCAGTTTCTGTTGCCTTTGGGAACTTTGTATTTTCCTATTATGAGTCCTTTTATCTCAAATAGGGAGAGATCAATCTTCATATGTTCTCCTTATGACCAAATTAATTAGCAATCATATTCTCCAAATTCATCCAATAGCAGTATGGTAAATTATTTTATAAATTTTTTGTTTGTTTTCTTGTTTTGTTTGCTTTGGGGGGCCACACCCAGCAGTGCTCAGGGGTTACTCCTGGCTCTACATTCAGAAATTGCTCCGGCTCAGGGGCCCATATGGGATGTCAGGGATTGAACCAGCTTCCACCCTGGGTTAGCCTCGTGCAAGGCAAATGCCCTACTGCTGTGCTCCCATTCCAGCCCCTATTTCATTTTTTTACAAACCCAAGAAATATTCCACTCTTCATGTGTATTATAGTTTAGTTATTCAGTCATCTGTTCTTAGATACTAGGGTTGTTTTCAAGTTATGTCTATTGTAACTAATTCTGCCAGGAATACAGGAGTGAACATTTCATTAGTAGAGTTGGGATAGATATAAAACAGTTGAATTGCTGGATCATATTCCTAATTTTTTTTGAGAAGTATCCATATTGTTTTCCTTAAAGATTAGACTAGTCTACATTCCCACCAGCATTGAATGAATGTTCCGTTTTCCTTACATCTTAGCCAGTTGCTGGTTGCTTTTGCTTCATTTGTGATTGTTTGCCTCTATTTTGAGGTTATAATTTATTGATTTAATTTGTTTGAAGATAAATAACTGACAAAGTTTTTTGCCTATGTCTTTGGGCATCTGTATGCTCTCTTTAAGAAATTTCCATGTTTCAGTTGCTGAAATTCTAATTATGTATCTTGGTACTAAACTTTTCCATTCAAGACTTTTAAAAGATTATTTACCAATATGTCTTTAGATTCACACTGCTGTAATGATCTTAAAAGTTTTCCTGGGCCTGGAGAGGTAGCACAGCGGTGTTTGCCTTGCAAGCAGCCGATCCAGGACCAAAGGTGGTTGGTTCGAATCCCGGTGTCCCATATGGTCCCCCGTGCCTGCCAGGAGCTATTTCTGAGCAGACAGCCAGGAGTAACCCCTGAGCATTGCCGGGTGTGGCCCAAAAACCAAAAAAAAAAAAAAAAAGTTTTCCTAATTCCAGTACCTCATTGTTTTGATTACTATATATTTTATTTCAATGTTTCATGGACTGAGAGGATAGTTAGTATTAATTGATCTATTGTTCCCTGAAGTAGTAAGTAGTATCTGGTCCTATCTCTACTTACTTTGTTATTTACGGTATTATTTTGTCTGAAATAAATTAATCAATTTGCTATGAAATATAGGAACCAGGCGATAGCATGTGAAGAAAGCCAAGCAAAAGGAAATGAGAAGACACAAAATATCTCTCTCAAATATGTGACCTAATGGAGCAACAAATGAAAAAAAGCAATGTATCTGGAAAATTGGTGGTAGGTACACAGAAACCTTGGGGAGGTGATGGAAATAGGATGGCTATTTGGGACTGTGGTTGAAGTAAATGTAAAACTTGGTTATGTTTGTGGTATTGGGATGTTCTATATATTAAACTACCATACACAGTAGTGTAAATAACAATAACTCAAAAAAACAAAGCATTTTCAAAGAGGGGTGAAAGGTATAGCTGGCCAGGTTTTTAATATATATCACTGACTTATATAACTTTTTATAATTGTTTTACATCTCTTCACTCTTAACCTGTATTTACTGTGTGAATTTTATTTTAATAAGCAGTAAATAGATTCATTTTGTTATCTCATCTATCCTGCTATTCTTTGTCTTTTGAAGGGAGAAATCAGTATGCTGATATTGTGGGAATCGCTGATACAAATAAGTATTTATTTTAATATCTCAAGTTTATTTTTATTCCCTAAAATTTTTGGAGCAAATCTTGTAGTATTTGTTTCAGAGCTAGACTAAAAGTAGCAAATGTCTGGTCTGAAGCTCTTATTTGTCTGCAAATATTCTTGTTTGTCATTCAAATCTCAGTGAAAGACTTCTAGGGTAGAAGAACTTAGGTTGATTTTTTTTATCCACTATTTAAATTATAGTATTCTCGTTTATATGCCTTTATACCTTCATATATGAGGTACATTTTGAATATGATATTCATTCCTTTGCATTTTAGAATTTGCTTCTCTTTTCTGCTTCAAATAATATTTTCTTTCTGTCATTCTGACTAAAAAGTATCTTAATATATCTATATTTATATATATTTAGCTTGTTAATTATTGAACTTCTGAATCTATGCCAGGGCTTATTCTAATTAAGGAGAAGATTTCAGCTATTATATCTATCATTAACTTCTCATCCTTTTTTCATTTTTGTGGGTGTACCTATTTAAGACCCTAGACCCACCCATTTCTGGGAGGGGTTTTGGGAACCGGATAGTAGGTGTAACTTTACCTGCGAGCCCCTCCCATTTCTGGGAGGGGTCTGGGAAAAGGTAGATAAGGCTTGGACCAAGGGAATTCGGGCCTTTTGGCTTTTTGGCCCTTTTGGCTCTTTGCCCTTTCTGCGCTGCTGTGCGCTCTGGCTTCTGGGTTTCTGTGTTCTGGTCTTTGACCAGCATGGAGCCCAAAGGGAAGATGGTTAACAGGAGATAAGATGCAGGGCTAGCAAAATATTGCTGTGCTTGAAAGGTTATGAATAGGCCACACACACGTGGTGGCTAGGGCTTGAATAAAGTTGCTTCCTGACGCCTGTGAGTGAATCTTGATTACACCGATTACCTGGGCCTGGAATCCGCCAGCTGAATGGGGATGAAGCCACGTGGCTGGGGCCTAAGCACAAAGGCCTCCATCCACCGCCATCCAGCACCTTCGTTAATTATTTAATGCAACATCTGGCGCTCCGAACTTTGACCTGAATCCTGGACCCGAGAAAACAGCAAATATGGTAATATTTCTGCTCTTCTGTTTGATCTTCGCTTTGTTCAAATGCAGTCAGCCCAAAGTGTTTGGCCACGTAAAGCCATGTTCAAAGATGGCCGTTACCCCTTCTAGGGTAAAAAGGGCAATTAAAAAAGGAGAGGTGGAAGCTTGCATCACCTCTAGCCCAGGCCCAGGCCCAGAACTAAAACTTTGTTACAAGAAACAAAAACCTCGGCCTCTACAAAAACTAATTAAAAGCTTAAATTGGAAACGGAGGAGAAAAAAGACTGTATTTAAAGTGGACTGATTTTCTGAAAATGACCTGCGGCTTGAATTTGAATTTCGACTTTGAAAATTTCGGACTGAACTTTTAGTTTAAATAACTTTGAACATCCAAAAGCGCCCTGTGAGGTGTGGCCAAAAACTGGCTTGCTAAGTGCTGCCCGGAGGAAAAAAGCGGCAAAAAGCTCCAAGCATCTCGGCTCGGCTGGGCTGGGCTGGGCTGGGCTCAGCTTGGCCTGGAAAAGCGAAAAACCTGGAATCCACCCTCCAGCAAACCGGCAGCGGGCAGCGAAACCTGCAACCTCATGGTCTACAGAACCGTCTACGGGGCCTGAAACTATGAAAGGAAGCCATGTGGTAAGATCAGCGTGGGACAAACCAACATCTGAACTTTAAAAGTTTACAGAAGCCACGTGGTGAGATCAGCGTGGGATAAACCAGCATCTAAACTCTAAAAATTTACAAAAGCCACATGGTGAAATCAACGTGGTGAGATCAGCGTGAAACAAATTAATCATTTAAACTATGATTTTAGGTGTAGGAACTTAGCAGGTAATTTTATAGTTTACTCATAGTTGGTGATGTAATAAGTTTTAGTTAGTTAGTGGTTAAAAAATAAAAATAAAAGGGAGGTAATACAGTTTAACATCTAATTTCTAACCACCTGCATCTTTGTCTTAGTCATTTTCTTTATGATTTAAATGTGTTTTGTTGTCTTTCAAAGTTAATATTTTCTATTGCAAAATGTTTTACTGTGTATTTTAATGTACTTAGCCTGTTTTTAAAATGTATGTTATGCATGTATGCTGCAGTACTTGTGTATAGAAAAGGTATAGGAACAATGAAGTTCCCCCAATATAGTTTAAAAGTATAGGAACATGAAAGTTCCGAAATAGTGCTTGGTAAAAAAGCATTAATAGAGTTTTAGTTTACAGGTGTAAAGTATATTTTGCAAAAATATGTTTTTGAAAAGGGCTGGTATATTAATTTTCACTCTATTACGTTGGTGCATAAAAATATTAAGAAAAGGAGGAAATGTGGGTGTACCTATTTAAGACCCTAGACCCACCCATTTCTGGGAGGGGTCTTGGGAACCGGATAGTAGGTGTAACTTTACCTGCGAGCCCCTCCCATTCCTGGGAGGGGTCTGGGAAAAGGTAGATAAGGCTTGGACCAAGGGAATTCGGGCCTTTTGGCTTTTTGGCCCTTTTGGCTCTTTGCCCTTTCTGCGCTGCTGTGCGCTCTGGCTTCTGGGTTTCTGTGTTCTGGTCTTTGACCAGCATGGAGCCCAAAGGGAAGATGGCTAACAGGAGATAAGATGCAGGACTAGCAAAATATTGCTGTGCTTGAAAGGTTATGAATAGGCCACACACACGTGGTGGCTAGGGCTTGAATAAAGTTGCTTCCTGACGCCTGTGAGTGAATCTTGATTACACCGATTACCTGGGCCTGGAATCCGCCAGCTGAATGGGGATGAAGCCACGTGGCTGGGGCCTAAGCACAAAGGCCTCCATCCACCGCCATCCAGCACCATCGTTAATTATTTAATGCAACACATTTTCCTCTCCATAGGTTTTTCTATGAGTCAACTAATGTTTCTATTGCTGTTTTCAATCAAGTATTTTAAATTTGATTACATTTTTAAGTTACGTTTCTATTGCTTCTTTTCTAATGCTGCCTTGTGCTTTGTCTTCAATAATGCTGATACATTCTTTGGCATATTTAATTTTTTCTCTGGGTGCTTTTTCTTTGAGTCAACATCCACTGGTGTTTCATGTTTGGGGCTCATAACTTATTATTGATGGGTTCAGAGAACCTTATGTAGTACTAGGAATCAAACCCAGGTCTGGCATATCCAATATAAGCTTCCTTATCTGCTTTATTATTACTTAGTCTCTGCTATCAGAGAAAACTAGAACAGAGAGAGTAGGATTCAATGGCTTAAATGAAGTGCAATGAAGTAGTAAGTCATGGAAGCAACCACTAAATTAAAAAAAAATGATGTATACAAACACATGACAGTAAACAGGGAAATAAAGCGTATTTTTCTAAAATGCTTTGTCAAAGAAATAGCAGCTTTGTAACTTATAACGGAAATAATTATTTCAATCACATGGATATCCTTTAAGGATAATGTCACTTTAAGATATAGAATTTGAGCACTTAGTAAAATAGGTTAGTTTATAGGCCTAAATGTAGGTACATTGGGAATGGCATTGATCATGCATACAAACAAGCCAGATTTTATCTCTGGTTCCCCATACTTTCCTCTCTGCCCAGCAAAGTATGATCCCTGAAGCAAGCCCTGAGCATGTCCAGATAAGCCTTTCTATTTTCCACAAGAAATAAAAAATTTATGTGAGATTATATCCCAGTAGATTAGTATAGTAAAAATATAGTTTTATTTTGAAGAATTAAATATATGTGTTCACTGCCTGTGTATAAAATAAAATGAAGAATTGGTAAAAATAAATAATAAATAAAGAGAAAAGAATGTATGCCTCTAAACCATGCCTACTTTTACAAAGATTTATATGAATTTATATCAGTATGAAAATAAAATTTACCCTATAAAAATGTAAACTATCTAAAGCCATTCAGAAATCTATGTGACTTCATTTTGACTTTATGTGACCTCACTTTTATCTTTTTTGTTTTGTAAATACATAGTTTATTACTATGAAAATAGCTATAGACATGTTTAATATTTAATGCTAAATCTAAAACCTTTCTAGCCTTTCTAGTAAACTGTATTATACTCAGCACTAGTATGGATAAAGATTTATTATTTTTTACCTTTTCTTTTTTGTTACCTGCTCTAATAATTTAGATACCAGGAATATGTGAATGTTACCTCTTAGATTCTTTCTTTAAGAGATTTATGATATTAGAGGAAGCATAACTTAGCCTATTAATTACAGTATTATAGCAAAAGTAAATACAAGTAACTTATAAAATACATGTTTGAGGATATTAAATGTATTTGGCATTTTGTAAATATAATTATTGAAATTACTCCATTGAAAATGATACTTAGGATAGATTTAAAATAAAAATTATTCATGTGTAAAAGGAAAAAAAAGAAAGGTACTACAAGCAAATGAGAAACTGTTAAGAATATTCTGAAATTAGGTATGTTAAGCTTTGTTTTTAAATGACTTTTATACCTTAGTACTTTTAAAAATGATTTAAAAAGTTCATACATTTCTAGAGTATCAGGTTGAATATCTGAGAAGTATAACATTGTGGCACCTGAGAAAGCAGGTCATCTGAAAACATGCTACACACATTTATCCAGCTAGCACTTGTGAACGTTTGATGTAACAAGACAAATAATTTGTGAATATGTTAAAAACTAGAGCATGTCAAAATTCATATGTATTTCCCTAGAAATAATAGATAGTCCTTATAATTATCAACTTTTCCTCTAAATGTAAAATTTTATATTTCAGATATTATATTCTACAATCTAGTTAAATTCAATATTAGCCTCATATAAACTTGATTTACAATTTACAATTGATCTACAATTGTTCCTTTTAAGCAGCAACAGGGATCACATCGGTAAAGCACTTGTTTTGCAGAACGTGACCCATGATATATCCCCAGCATTCCATATGGTCCATGAATCCTCCAAAAATGATTCCTGAATGCAGTCAGGAATAACTCCTGAACACCAAATGTTTGGCACAAATTAGAGAGAGAGAGCGAGAGAGAGAGAGAGAGAGAGCGAGAGAGAGAGAGAGAGAGAGAGAGAGAGAGACAGAGATAGAGACAGAGAGACAGAGGGAGAGAGAAAATAGTTAATAACTTAATTTCTATATATAGATTTTGCTTTTTTAAAATCTTAAATACATAATATTTTCAGCACCTTGAAGGTAAAGACAGGAAAATTAGCATTGAAAATGTTCACTCTCTAGGACCTGAGGTGATAGTGAGTACAGTGGGTAGGTGCCTTGCCTTGCAAGTCCGATCTTGGAAGTCCCACATGATCTCTGAAATGTTGCCAGGAATGTATCTAAAGAGCATAACTAGAGTAAGACTATGGTCTTATTGAGTGTGGCCCTAAAACATAACAAACCAAAAATGTTCTCTAAGGTTGTATAATTCAACAAATTTGTGAATGATTTATAAAAAAAAAGATTACCCTACCTGTTTATTGCTAACTTCAATCTTATAATGTAAATTATAATATATCCTCAAAAAGATTTATTCATATTTTTATTCTAACATTTAGAATTATATACTTTCTTTACCAAATGAGAGGTCAACAATCCAAAACCAAAATGTTTTGTGTCTTAATTTTGAGACTCTGTTTGAATAAGCATTATGGAGTCCTTTTTTATTGCTATATAATCACACATTAGTCAATATGTTGGGAATTAAAATGTCATATATAACAGTGACATGTCATACTAGTGGAATATAAAATCATCTAACAACTACTTATATACTGTTAAGTCTCTGCAGTACTATGAACTAGGAATAATAACTATTAGCCAAATGAGACAATTTAAACTTTCAAGGTGTATATATATACACACATATACACATATTCACATATGTATATACATATACATATATACATATACATATATACACACATACAGCTTGTTGTTTTTGGATTTAGTATTGTTTATTTCATATAATTGCAAAGACAATAAGTAAAAAATAGTTAATAAAAGGTAGCTGTTGCTGTTCTGACTTTATGCCTAATCTCTTATCCTACTAAAGTGTAGTTTTCTACTAGACTGTTTAAATTTACTTAATTACTGTGTAAAGTTAATTTAATTTAAGTGCTAATGCAATGAAATGTTTGTTGAAAAAAATAGAATGACTCTCATTTCACAGTTTTGGATGTAATATAAACACTTATTTGTTTTTTAAATTGAGATGTACCATCCTTTTCAATATAAAATAACTATACAGCAAAAATTCAGCCTCATTGCAGAGCTACATAGTACCACAACTATATCTGAATTTTTTGTTTTGTTTTGTTTTAGGGCCACACACTGTGGTGCTAAGGGGTTACTCTTGGTTCTGCATTTAGAAATCACTCCTGACAGACTTGGGGGACCATATGGAATGCCAGGAACCAAACTCGAGTCAGTCCCATGTGGGCTGTGTGCAAGGTAAATGCCCTACTGCTGTGCTATTGCTCTGTCCCACTATATCTGATTTGTATGTTGAGATTGACGAAGTCATATTCACTAAGAAGAAATAAATAAGCTTATTATGAAGAAAGGAAGCATTTTTATGATAGGACAACTTCCAAACACTAGTAAAGATCATATATATATATATATATATATATATATATATATATATATATATATATATATATATATATATATATATATATATTAATGGCTTTTAGGGCCAGAGCTAGGTCAAGTCTCATATTTATGGTTTGAGTTTGCTAATATTGCTAAAGAAGAGACACAGCCGTTATGTTCAGCTTCTCCAAATGTGAGGCAAAAGAACAAGAAAACATATGAATTATGAACATCACTAACAAGAAAACATCAAAAGTGAAGTGAGATGATCTATTGCAATTCACCCTTGAAAGTTATCTTAAAAATGTGATGTTGCACTTAATTGAGTGATGTTTTTCTTGCTTTAGTCAGAAACTCTATTCGCACTATAATCTGAATTCACCAAGTGAGGTGAATCTCTTATAAGACAAGTTACTCAGAGCCTATCACTGTATATGTTGATCATTGTAATCAGACATTCAGTAGGGCAGGTATCTGGCATGTGGAGCCAAAATAATGAGTTGAGCTGCCGACTAATAATCAGAAGCCTAGACTACTGAATGATGGTTGGTAAGAAATATATTGTGTGCTTCACATCACACACACACACAAAAAAAACAAGCACCATCAGTGCTGGTGGGGATGTGAAGAGAAAGAAACTCTCATTCACAGCTAGTGGTAAATACAGCCCTTATGAAAAACAATATGGAGATCCCTCAAAAACTAAAAATTGAGCTCCCATTTGAACCAGCTATGCCACTCCTAGGAATACACAGCCCTAGGAACACAAAAATCCAATACAAAAATCCCTTCCCACACCTGTATTCACCTCAGCACTTTTTACAATAGCCAGACTCTGAAAACAACCAAGATGCCCTTCAACAGATGAATGGCTAAAGAAACTGTGGTACATATACACAATGGTATATTATGCAGCTGTCAGCAGAGATGAAGTCATGAAATTTTCCTATACATGGATGTACATGGAATCTATTATGCTGAGTGAAATTAGTCAGAGGGAAAGAGAGACATACAGAATAGTCTCAGTCATCTATGGGTTTTAAGAAAAATTAAAGACATTGAAATAATTCCCAGAGTTGAGGGCCGGAAGGAGCGTTTCAAGATATGAAGCTCACCACAAAGAGTGGTGATTGCAGTTAAAGAAATAATTACACTGAGAACTATAATAACAATGTCAGTGAGTGACGGATGTAGAAAGCCTGTCTTGAATACAGGCAAGGGGTGGGAAAGGGACTCGATAGGGGCATTGGTGATGGGAAGGTTGCATATATGAAGGTGGGGTATTCTTGTTATGACTGAAATTCAGCTACAATTATGTTTGTAATCACAGTGTTTAAATAAAAAATTAATTTTAAATAAAAGAATTCTATTTTGTGCTTCAGCTTTTTATATTCTACTGGCCATGGTCTATGTGACCAGCCTGATGTAGCTATGTCTGTCATCGAGGTGAATTAAAGGGCAGTTAATCAGATGCAGGTGCAAGCATGCTGTATGTAGCAATCAGGAATTCTCTCCCAAGGCCTTTTCCAAAGTCTGATTCATTCTTAAAGCATCCCCTGAGTGCTGGACCTTGGTTATGCATAGACTCCAGCAATAATTACTGGTGTTTTGTGTTTGTTTGTTTGTTTTGCAGGGTGAGGGTTGAGCAACACTTGGTGATGCTCAGGGGTTCCTCCTAGCTCTTTCTTTGGAAATTACTTCTGGCAGACTCAGGCTCATATGGGATGCCAGGGATCAAAGGTAATTACCCTACCAGCTTTGTTATCACCCTGGCTCCATTGTGATTTATTTTTGTTGTTATTGTAGGGGGGAACAGCCAGATATGCAATAGAAATTTTCATGGCTCTGCACGAAGGCCTTGGGAGATCATATGGAATGCCACAGTCGGACTTTAAGCCAGATGTATGCAAGACAAATGCCCTATCGAATGTACTATATTTACAGTCTCTGAAATCACTGCTTATTTAAGTGATCACTTATGTCTGGAACTCCACATTGAATTAATAAGGATTATATTGATGAAGCCTTCTAAATATTTTATTATAATGTAGAATCATGTTATATCTTTAAATTCATGTTTCTGTGGGTAATTTTGAGTCCATTTATTTCCATTTATTTTTGTAAAGCCAATAGTTTTATGGGAAAATGTTGATAGAGAAACTAAAAACAAAGCAAAAATAAAAAGCCTTGAGTTACATATACAATAATTTCTTCAAACTGTTTTGGCCTAGAGTTATCTGTGCACATAATAATTATTTATAATATAATTGTCAAAAGGAATTTTTTCAACTACTGATTTTACTTTAATTTTCTCCTGGTCTTTGGATTCTTCTAGTTTGAGGTGACCTGAGTTTGATAATAACTTCTGCTGCAAATAGATAGGAGGGACTGGTTCTCCTCCTTTATTATTATGGAATAAATAAAATTTAAGTAAAGATTATCTAAGCCTAAAGTAGCGCAAATACATGATGAACACATCACTTTGAAGTAATAATTCTGAATACTTCAGAGAGGAGAAACTAAGGCACTAGCTTCAGAGGCCTGATTTTATCGTCCACGAGGGAGCAGAAAATTTCCAGACATCACAAAAAGATGTAGGAAAGTAAAAGAGCATGTACAGAGCCTGTAGTTATACCCATGACAGCATAATTCAAGGGTGGAGGAACCCTCTATATCTTAGGCCAGGGGAATTCCCTTTCTAAACTCCCCAATTTTTACTGTGCCTATGCAAAAAACACACACACACACACACACACACAAATTAAATATTTGTGTTTGATTTTTTTAAAGGTTGTTGCCTGTGGTTTTTTTTGTCTTTTCCTTTTTTTATTTCTCTTTCCTTTTCATTCTCTTTTCTTTGCCCTTTTTTCTTTTTCTTTTCTTTTTTTTTCTTTTCTTTTTTTACCTATGATTTGATTCGTCTCTATTTCAGGACTGTGGTTACTTTCTGGTTGTTGTCAGTATTGCTGTGGTGCTTCTCAGGTTTTTAGTTTGCTTGTTTTTGTTTTGTTTAATTTTGGATTTAATTTTTTCTTGTGTTATTTTTATATTTTCCTTTCTTTCCCCCCCTTTTTTTATTAAAATGAGATTTATAATCTCGGACCCCTTCCATTTTTTTTTTCGCTCGTTTGAATTTTTGCCCGCCCCCTTTTTCTTTTCTCTTCCTTTTTTTTTTCTTTTTTTCTTTTTTCCTCTTACCTCCAAACAGAAATACATAACCTGAACCATCTTGTTATGCCTCTCAAATTGAGGGGGAAATAATGGAGGGCACCAAGACCAAAAAGTCATAAGAACATTGAGTAGAAAAAATGATCAGACTTGAACACCAAATCCAAAGCCAACTACAACAGAAACGATACCCAATCTACAACATGCTAGACACAGAAGGGACAACTTGTATTAGCAGCCCAGGAGGCAGGATATGGAATGCAGGCTGGCAATAGGGATGGAGAGAGGACAACATTGGTGATGGTAGTGCCCCTGATTCCATGTCGCTATGTACCTGAAATACCACTGTAATTTGTAAACCACTTTGGTCAAAATAAAAATTATTAATATAAAAAAAAATAAAGATAGTAGGGGCTTGGGGCCGGCGAGGTGGCGCTAGAGGTAAGGTGTCTGCCTTACAAGCACTAGCCAAGGAAAGGACCACGGTTCGATCCCCCGGTGTCCCATATGGTCCCCCAAGCCAGGGGCAATTTCTGAGCGTGTAGCCAGGAGTAACCCCTGAGCATCTAATGGGTGTGGCCCGAAAAACCAAAAAAAAAAAAAAAAAAAAGATAGTAGGGGCTGGAGTGTTAGCACAACGGTAAGGCGTTTGCCCAGTAAGGGGCCAACACAGGACAGACCCTGCCTGATTCGAATCCCAGCATTCCATATGGTCCCCTGTGTCTGTCAGGAGCGACTTCTGAGCTTAGAGCCAGGAGTAACCACTGAGCACGGCCGGGTGTGATCCAAAAACAAAAACAAAACAAAAAAACAAAATGATAGTATTATAATATACACAAAGTAAATAAATACAAGGACAAGGAGATAAGTGCATGTTAGGAAGCTTGTCACAGATAGCAGGAGAGTGCAGTTAGGACAGAAAACGAACCACTATTACAATGGTAGTTGAAAATGATCACAGAAAAAGAATTGTGTGCTGAAAGGAGGTAAAGTTAACTGCATGATACCTTTTCATTAACAATATTGCAAACCATAATGTCTTAAAGTAGAATGGAGAAAGAAGAGAAGGTAAGAAAAATATGTTATATAGAAATGCTGGGGAAGGCAGTTTAGAATGGAAACTGATAATTATTTTGGTGAAAAATGGGTACTGGTGAATGGGATACATATTAGAACATGGGATGACTAAAATTCAAACATGAATTTTATAACTATCTTACAATGATTCCATTAAAATTTATTCTTTAGAGATAAATTAAAAAGAAAAATAATTAAACTTAACTATATGTCTTTTTTATAAAATTCATTTTTGTGAGGAAAAGGTTGATGAACACAGACCCCTGTGCCAAAGTTAGAACTAACTTTACTTTCTAGTAAAATGACATTTCTTTATCCACTTGTGTCCTTGGCTGCCTAAGTAATAGGATGACAAGGATCCTCTCCATGCCATGCAGAACAAATAAGCTTCAGCACATCTTTATCATCGCTTACTGTATCTGTAAAATGGAGACGCATGTAGCCAATTTTACCAATTCCAAAAAAAAAAAACAAACAGGCAAATTGGATAAAGTCAGTGTGAATGACTGAGGTGAGTGTAGCAGAGAAGGAGAAGTAGTTTTATTCTTGAGACTACCCACTCACAACATCCATTTAATTCAGTCCTTAACAACACTTCCTTACAATCTTTATACAGGGATGTAGCAGCAGAATAAATATATATCCTAAATATTGAATTTCTTGATTGGTGATTTGTGCCTTAGAATGGGGTTTTATAACTATATTGCCAGATAGTTTAATATCTCTAGAACTAGGATCTAATTTTTACTAAAAGAATGTTACTAAAAAAAGGTTTCTCTCTATCTTTATATACCAAATGTTTAGTTTTTAATAAACTTAACTAATTATGCCTATGAACAACAGAACTATTAAAGAATTACCTGTTTTGTGTCTGTCTTTATTTGCTGAGGGTCTTAGAACTGGCTAAGCAGTATTTTTCTTATCTTATAGGGTAAACCTTGAAAAGAAATTGCTTTGTCAGGTATGGTGAACAGAAATATTAGAGACAAAAGGGACTTTTTTTTAAGTTGTCAGCAATCCAACATGAAGAGTAAATTCAATTTACTACTACACATAAATCTAATAAAATTATACCTGAAAATATAGTAATTCATATATACAAGCTGTTCTCCTTTTCAATTTTTGTATAGTTAAATAAAAAATGAAATATAACTAGAAAAATAAAGGTCAAATATATAAAGAATAGAAATAAAAAGATCATCATTCACTACTTGTGGGTTGGTCAACTTTTCTAGCCTTTTGGGAAAACAATATTGATACATACTGGAAAACTAGCAATTGAGCTCCCATATGATCCACCAGTTCCATTTCTTGACATCCACTCCAAGGTCTCAAATATATACCCTGAAAATACCTTTACACTCTTATATTCATTATAACACTATTCATCACATTTAATATATGGAAACAATACAATTATCCAAGGACAAATGACTGGATAAAAAACATTTGAAATATAGTCACAGTTCACAGAGAGAACTATTTGATTGTTCAACATTAAATGAACATTCAAATAGTTCTCTCTGTGAACTGTGACTATATTTCAAATGTTTTTTTTTTTATGGTATTGAAATGAACAATCTAAAAGTGGGAGCAGAAAGCCTGGTTCTTCTCTGGTCACTACAGGAAAAGTAACTCTCTGCCCCAACCAGTGCCTCAGTGCTTCCCAGTTCCCTTTCTCTTGGAAGAAAATAATTTTCTCCTCCTAAACCATGAAAACATTGTTTCAAGTGCACAAAATATACATTTGATTTTCATCCCCGATGCAGGCATATAATGTAGTGTATTCAGATTTGAAGATATCCGTATCTGTATGGGTGGCTCAAACTCATTGATTTATTCAAGAGCTACAACCAGAAAGGAAGTGAATTCAGACTCTTTGTTTTCCAAGTACAGTCTATCCAAGCCCCAATTATTCACCCCCAAATTACTGTTCAGGAACTTATTTAGACTTGTATTAGTCACAGATATAGTGACAGTAGAATAACCATGGGAATTTTTTTGTTTTGTTTTGTTTCCTTTGGATCACTCTAGGCGGTGCTCAGGGGTTACTCCTGGCTTTGCCCTCAGGAATAATTCCTGGCTGTCACAGAGGATCATATGGCATTCATTCTGAACTGGCTGCATGCATGGCAAACCCCCTACTATTGTGGCCCCAAGGAAGGAGGTTTTCACTTGTCAATAAACTAAGCCTGTATATCTTAAAACACACACACACACACACACAAGAATTATTTGTCTTTAGGAAAAGATGAAATTTTCTACTACATGAATGGGTTTGGAAAGAATTGGGCTGAGTGAAACTAGGGGAGAGAAGACATAAGTGAGATATAAAGAATATGAGTAATGAGAGAACAAATGCTGAATGACAACAGAAACTGGTAACTGGTTTTCAGTAGGAAGTTTATCACAATAGAGATAAATTTTGACAATAGAATTGGAATACACTGACTAAGTCAATGATGGAAAGAAGTATACATTTTCATGCTTGGTCTGGTGCTGGATTGTATTATGCCTGAAATTCTAACAGTATTATAAATCAAGGTGCATCAAATAAATAAAAAATTAACATTGCACTGGTGAAGGAGGGTGTTCTTTTGTGACTGAAACCCAACTATGAACATGTTTGTAATCATGTTGCTTAAATAATGTTATTTTAGAAAAAGAAAATTAACATTTTAATAAGATAATTGAAACTAATGGAAATAATTAAACAGAGTGGGGAGATGGGCCAGTGGTCTAGAGAAAATGTTTCACATGCAGGAGACCTAGGATTCTCCATGAGGTACTCAGTTTCCCAAAGCACTGATAAGGAATAGTTCATAACTATAGGACTATTAAAATGATAGTCTGAGAAGAGGGACTGAAAATATGATTTAGCAACCCTTAGTTACTAATTATCAGAACATTTTATTGGTGGGGTCCTGTATTGTGTTTACTTTTGTATCTGACCTGTTTCCCAAAAAACTCTCCAGAGATTTTGGCGTTAGATACCCCAGGACCCTGTATATATAAAGGCCTAGCCATGTTAAATGAATATAGATAGGCAACTGTCTATTAATGTTTGCCCTTCTTTCTGTGTTTACTTGTCACAAACAATAAATACTGTGAGTGAAGGACAGTTAAGGCTCCCAGTCCATGAGGCTGTCTTGTCTTCCTAATCATCACTATGCCCCTGTTTCAGGTCCATTTGCCCAAGACTAGATACTATTAAGTGGTACCCAAACATGGAGTAGTAAGAAGTATCTGAAGTTGATTAAAATCGGTGAAGCCAAAAAAGTCTGCAATAGCATAGAATTGAAAAGGGGATACCCACAAAATGAGCAATGATGAGTGTTCTGGAATTTTGTTAATCAGAGGCAATGGGGCAGAATACTTCCAAGGAGGAGTACGTTGAATTCCTAAAATGGGAATACGCAATTCAGGAAGAAAAATTAAAAATGAAGCCTTTAAGTAAATACTCTAGGCTATTAGGCAGCATTGTTAGCTGCTGCCCTTGAAAGGAACTTTACATTTGAATAAATAAAAGAAAGTTGTTTTGGAGTTAGGAAGGGCCCTCAGAAAAGGGTCTTTGATGTGGATTACCAAATGGTCCCATTGCAACTGAATTTATTTACTTTTAGATTCATTGCAGTCAGAAGAAGGATATCAAAAAGAAGCAAAGATGCTCAAGGAAGAAACAGACATTAAATAGGTATAAGATAACACCCAGCAAATAACCCAAAACAAAGGTGTTCCCTCAATTTCTCTTTTCTTTAACTATTCCATTGAAAGTAAAAGTCCACCTGGATCTTACTCCATCCTCCCCTACCAGGTTGAATTTTGTACTGAAAATAAAGAAATAATAGCCTAACTTTGCTAAGGCAGAGATACACGAGGCACAATCTGACTCCATGACTCTTTCCTGGATGGCTTGGTTTATTAAATCTGCAGACCCATTCACCTGGGGTTAAAATATGGCTTACAGGGTTATTTCACAACATGGGGATTTATTTTTACAAATAGAGAAGAGTAAATTCCTCTCCTTGATTGCTCCTGATGATCAGAAGAGAGAGATGTGAACAGATCAAGAATATTCATCTCAATTGTGTAATAAAACTTAAAGGAAAAAGACTAAGGGATCTGGTAGATGCCAGGACCAATGTTTCCATGATATTAGAACAAAAACTGGCCTCAGACTTGATCAACTTAAATCATCTCAGTGATTGTATCTGGCCTAGGAGCATTTCACAGGATGAGGTAGAAACTAAATCCTGAAATGTGAAAAGCTAGAGTTAAAAATTATAGCTTACAACTTCATATGGCTGCAAGCTAGAGTTAAAAATTACACCTTACACCTTCATATGGCTGCAATAGCTATTTATTTACTAGGGCAATATGTTATAACAGTGAAGAGAGCTCTTAAACATTCCAGGTGCATCACTGTCAAAGCCTACTGAAGAAAATGAACAACCCTTAAGGCAAGGTCCTAACCTTGGAAATATTTAACATGGACCACTGACACTGTGTATCCTAAATTCATGCATGTAGTATGGAAATCCACTCTGGCCATCTAGGTGAGACAGTGGCCCCTGAATAACAAAATACTAGAGTAGTTAAAAGAGGCTATAAAAGTTTTGCTTATATCAGAAGTTTTTAAATAGTTACTGGAGCTTCTTAGTTTTTGTTATATGTAAAAAGGGATAAGGAACATGCTGACACTTTTGATAATGAGTGTAGTAATTTAACCTATGGGAAATTTACAAACAAGCCTGTCTTCACTGGCAGTGGTACCTAGGAAGTAGAAAAATCTGTTTTAGGATGAAAGCAAGTTGTAAGTAAACAAATACAAAAAAGCCAATGATGATCTTTGTTTTGGGTGAAACCAAGTTGTAAACAAAAATAAGAAAACCAGGGATGATCTTGTTTTGGTTGACTACAAGTTTTAAAAAATACAAAGGAAACCAGGAATGATTTTATTGTGGGTGAAACAACCAATTTTTTAACATGAGAACCTTCTCTTTAGAAAAAACTACAGAACTTAGTCAAAAATAAGATTAAATAAAGATTAGCTACAGGACTTTATTGTGCAGTCCTAAACCAATTATAGTTTAAAATTAAACTGCTTTACAATTAGAGGTATATAACTTTAGCAATATAGGGCCCTCTTTACAAAATTATTTAAATTAAATCAAACGATGGAATTTATATGAAGTAAGGCAATTTATATGTTTTCTTTCATGGATATCTAAAATTTTAGTAAAATCAAAAAAGTTCTATGTTTAAATATAGACATGTCCTCGCTTATGAATAAAATTATAAGAATATTTTGCCCCAAAATATTTAGAAGCTGATGCTAAATCCTGTATCTAAAGATTTTTATAATTTAGATTTTTAATGATTTTAGATATACTGAATTATAACTCCAGTTAAACTAGCACCTAATTTAGTGAAATTTTAAAGAATCTTATACTGTGCAAATGAAACTTCACACATACAGATTAAAAAATATGCAGTATGTGGGGAAGGACAAAGGTCACTTTGATATGCAAAATGCTAGGAAACATTTGCTTTACTTAAATCTTCATTCAAAATAAAAGATTAGTTATAAAATGGAAAAATAATATTAGGAATTTGTTTTCAAATTTCCTGGAAAATCAGACTATAGTAAATTTAACAGTTAAATTTATAAAATATGATTTTATAAAGGCTATAAATGTGACTTTCAATAAGGCAAATACTGAATGGTAATATTTAAAATTTATTTTAGAGTAAAAAGATACTGGTTTAAAACTTTACAGTACAAAACAGTTGTAAAGGACTATCTAGGTAGGTTATGGAATAATTTAAAGAAAGAAACCATGGTTAAATGGATTTCTTAAAAGTAAATCATTAAAGTGTATCAAGATAATTATATTAGTACATATGTTTTGAAAAAAATTTGTGAAAAAGGAACTTATTTAGGTATTCTAGAATATAGAGTTGTTGAACAAAGCTACTGTTTATAGTCTTAGAATTTTTCAGTAAAATAATTACAGGAAATCAAAGTTTTCCAATAGCACTGAAAGAATCAAGCAGAGAGTCATGGTATTGTGTTTGAAGTGTATGTCTGACCTCTATACGTGCTCACAAAACTTTCTTTTGTCATTTAATCATTAAAGGCCAACATCCATAGGTCAATGGAGGACTCGGGCTCAAGGATATTGATACAGCCCCATTTGTCAACTTTTTATTGACCTGGCTATAGCCCATAAGGCTTATATTATCCATTGCATAGGTGACCATCACAATTGATAAGTCTCAAACTGCTATTTCAGTATTAAAAGAACAATTGGCTTAAGTAGGACTTTGTATAGCTGCTGCTAAAATCTAGAAGAAATATCCAATTAGATATCTTGGTCATTTAATATAAAGGAATGTAATTGTGCTGTAAAAAGTACTATTCAAAATTGTACTATATAAGCTAAAAGCTATACTCAATAAATACTATAGTAAATAAACTAAATACTACAAATACTTTTCAAAAATTAAGTAAAAAAATTAGGTCTGACTTACTTGTGACTTATGGAGTAAAAAAATTAATTAACATTTTTAAAAGTCATTGTTTCTGTTACACAATACACAGTGTTTGTTGTTAAAGATATTCTTAGAAAACCATAGAAGAGATCATACTTTATAGGACTAAAATTAATTGTTAAAGTGTATGTCATAATAAACCAATTGTTAATTACTAAATAATCAAAAGACTTGAGAATGGCACCAACTAACTCATAGTAATAGTAAAAGTCTTTGTCACTGATTTCCAGTTACTAAAGCATAGGTAAAAGAAATCCTGGCCCTTTACTCAACTTGTGCTTCTACTGTTAGTCTCTATGAAACATACCTTACTTACCCTTAGCTGCCTTTCTCAAACTCGTAGAATCTATAATAATATTTTTTGTTAATGGAACATCTGTAGTGGAGCCTATGGCTCCAAAATGATAGTCTGGTGAGATGCAGGCCTGGAATCACACATCAATGCAGGAAATAATCCATACAGTGAAGAGGTATAAGAATGGGTTCAGGAAATCCAGTGCTCAAACAAGGAATTCAACCACCCAAGCTATCTGCTCCTAAAATGGAATGCAGCTCAGTGGAAGACTCTGCTTACTCAAACCCTGCTTTTATTGACAAGAATCAGGCTACACCCTAGAGTAGGAGAATACCCATTAGGGAATAATTCAATATACCTTTACCAGATCACACCCTAGGTTGGAGTACAAATATTAATTAGGGTAGGATCAGTGACCCAACAATTCTTCTCAAGCTTGTAGAACCTACAGTAATATTCTTTCCTAAGCTGGTAGAATCAACAATAATAATTTTTGGCCAGTTACTTAGTAATATGTCGGCAAGAGAATGTTTGGTTTTTAATCACATTTATCCTCTCTTTACAATAGTTACTTGATGTAGCATTAATAGACTAGACTTGTATTTTATTGATGAATAGTTGACTAGCAAAAATGATATATAAGAGGAAAGAATAGTATTTTTCTGAATTTTTTTTAGGGTAAATGAAACAGATGACAAAGAATTTATAATGTTTAGATGGCTGTCTGATGATAGTTCTTGATGCATAATGTTTAATTCTATGGCTAAAAAACATTTCATGCTTGACCTACCCAATTTCCTACTATTTATAATTTTTGCTTAAATATGAAGCAGAACTCCCAGTAAATGAGGTTCATTTCTGACTTCTTTTGAGCGTATCTGGTCTCTGAGTACCTACTCTTCTCTGATACCTCGCAACCATCCTTCTATGAAATAACCCCCCTCTCAGTTTTGCCTGACTCAGCTGGCTTGCTACAGATACCCTTTACTTATATAAACTCAAAGAGTTATCTGGATACCAGTTAAATTTCTACCTCAATGGATACCGTGTAAAATTGGTTAGATAATATATGATATGATATATAGTGCCACTTACTTTTTTTCTTTCTTCTGTTTGTTTCTAGAATAAAATCATTGACAATCCCTTTAGAGTCCATATTCTCAGGGGTTTTTATGTGTGCTTGCTTCTTTCAGTTTCATAAAAAACTGGTTTCATCTTGGGGTCTTTTATCTCTGTTGAAGTAATTTTTTTTGCTAATGGTGTGAGAAGTGGTTTCAGTTTAAATTTCTTTCTTTACATTTGACTCCACCATTTTCTTAATACATTTTTTTGAAAAATTTTTTCGTGCTCCTTTACATGTGCTTAGTTTAGTTATTGTGGATTAATTATTCATACACTTGAGAAATTGTTTTAGGAAACTAAATTCTGTTACAATCTTCTATTTATTTTTCCTTTTTCCAGTACCACATACTTTTGATTATAATTGACTAATAGCACAATAAAGTCATGAATGTACTATTTTTTATTTTCTTTTTTCTTAGAATTGCTCTATTTGGGGGACTTTATGGTTCCATATACATTTTTAAAGGATAATTCCAAGTTTTTGAATATCATATTTGAAATTTGATTTTTCTTTGTTCATTTTGTCTTTTGATTTTTGCACAAACTCATCTGTGTTAAAGGCTTAATTCTGGATCTGCTCTATAGGTTTGTTCCTGGTAACATGAGAATAATACAGTGGCTCAGTGTTAAACCCATGTCAACCTCGTACAAGCAAGTGTTACGCTATGTCTCTATCCTCATAAATTATTTCAATCTTCCAAGCTATGTGCATAAGATATTTTGCCATTTTGTGTGTGCTCATCTACTTATTTCAAAAGTTTTAGGTTTATGCTGTTCTCTTTTCTCCTACTTTGTTAAAATGGTGTATAGGTTTTTATGTTTCTGGATACAATTTTGGAAAGGTTCAGTTTTTATTTCATTCTCTTCTATAATCTATTTGCATATATAAATATTTCAAAAATTTGTGTGCTCATTTTATAACTTGCTACCTTGCTGGATTTATTATTTATAGCAGTTTTCAGATATTTTTTAGGTTTTCTTTGTGCATAATCACGTCATCTGCAAATAGTTATAGATTTAATTCTTTTCCAGTTTAATGATTTTGATTCCATTTTCTTACATTACTACTGAGGCACAATGTTAAAAAACTAAATTGAATAAAAATGCACAAAATGGGTATTCTTGCCCCATTTATGATCATAGGGAAAAGGCTTTTTGTTTTCCACTGTTGACTATAATTTTGATTTGCCACTGTTCTTGACAGCTGTTATTATCTATAATATATTCTTTATAGCACTAATTTAAAATAATTTTTTTATAATCTTGAATTAATGTTATATCATCTGTTCATTTTGAATTAGTTTGCCTATTCTGTACAAGATAAAATCTACTTGATCATAATGTATGATTCTTTTGATGTATTATTAGATCTGAATTGATTAGATTTTGTTTGGGGCCTTTGCATTGATATAACTCTATAATTATTTATTCATTGTATTTTAATATTGCTGTATGATTTTGGTATTAGCATACCATTAACTTCATAGGCATAATTCCTATGAATTATCTTTTAATGTTTTGAAAGATCTTTAAGAAATGGACATTAGTTCTTCTGTGAAATTTTGATAGAACTCACTAATGTGTGTTTTTGAATCAGACCACTTATGGTTTTCAATTGCCATTTTAGTTTGGTATCATGATTGCTTTGTCAAGGTTTCATCTATTAGTTTTGCAAATCTATACAATACTAAATTATTGTCACTGTCTTTTATTGTCTCAAACTTGTTAGCAAAGAGCTGTTTTCAGTAATCTCTTATGATCTTTTGTATTCCATAATCATCCCACCTTGATACTTTATCCAATTTATTTTAGAATTTTTGTGTATGTGGTTTTTGTTCTGTTTATACCTAAATATGCTTCTTGTTTTATTGAATATGTCTCTTAGTTTCTACATCCATTTTTCTGATTGAGAATGTATTATCCCCTTTTATCTACTAACTCTGATAATCATTTCTTGTTAATTTTCTCTTTTGTGAAGTTATGAAGTTTGGTAGTTAAGTAGAGCTTTGTTTTTATTCTCTTATATAAGCCTGTATTGCTCTAAACTTGTCTCTTAAATCTGTTTTAACTTTTTCCACTGTTCCTAAAATTTGTTTTTCCACTTTCTCAATCATTATTTCTTTACTCAAGAATTTTTATTTGTCCCCTTTAAACAAAATTTATCTAATAGAAAGTTGGTTTTTTTTGGGGGGGGGGAGGAGGAAAGATTATTTTTCTTTTTCAGAAATACAAGAACCAAGGAAGGCAGGAGTCTCCCAGGGCCAGATTCCAATTAACCACCATCATGATTGTTGATAACTTAGTTTTTTAAATGTTTGTAGGTTTTCCCATTTATAATTTATTTATTTTAATAAAATCATTTATTTATAATTTTGAGGTCTTTTGGTCACACTTTATAATTATATATAATATATATAATTTATAATTTTAAAATTATATTATAAATTATATATAATATATATATAAATTATATATAAATATATATTACATATAAATATATATAAATATAATTATATATAATATATATAATTTATATTTTTATAATTTTATGGATATTTAAATTGTGTCCTAGGATTTTATCTATATTAAATAATGATGTTACACTTGTTGGAGAAGAATGAGTATTCAGCTTTTGTGGGGAAGATGGACCTGAAGATATCTATTTTACCTAATTTTTCAATTCCTAATTAAGCACCTTGTTTCTTTAGTAATTTTCATCCTGGTTTTGATTCATTCATTGATAAAAATGAATACTAGGGGCCGGCGAGGTGGCGAGGTGGCACTAGAGGTAAGGGGTCTGCCTTGCAAGCGCTAGCCAAGGAAAGATTGTGAGCGTGGTTCGATCCCCCAGCGTCCCATATGGTCCCCCAAGTCAGTGGCAATTTCTGAGCGCTTAGCCAGGAATAACCCCTGAGTATCAAATGGGTGTGGCTCGAAGAAAAAAAGAATGAATACTAAAGTTCCCAACTGCTATGATATTGCTTTTATTTTTATCTCCTTAGGTCTAAATAGAAGATACTTTTTATTTTTTTTATCCTTTGTTCAGTATATGTAGGTTGATCAGTTAAAGACTCTTGCTCTATCATTCTCAACTGTATGCAGTATATGCCACTATATCTGACTATTCTCTTTCTCTTTTATAGTATTTGGTTTAATATAGGTATTATTATCCCAGCTTTTTGGTGTACCATTAATCTATATTATTGTAACTTTAGCATTTCACTCTGAGACTTTACATACTCTGACAGTTTATGTGTCTCTCTTATAAGTGGCAGAATGTTGTGTTTTCTGCCACTGTGCCATTTTTATGAGTGAGTTGAGCTCACTGACATTTGAGATATTATTGATATAAATGATTGTATTGTCATTGATCTATGAGGTATTTTTCTGCCTGTGCTGTTTAAAATATGCTTTCATGTAGTCATTAGGTGCCTTTGCCACATTTGGCTTATATTCTAAAAATATCCTCAGATGTTATTTTGTCTGAAAATGGTTTTGTCTTTCTTTCAATTCTGAGTGATAGCCATGCTGGTAGAGGATTTTGATTACATAATTCATTCAGAATTCTGTATATCCTAATACATTCTCTTGTTGCTTGCAGAATTTTATTAGAAAAATCTGTTCTGAATCTTATGCATTTTTCTTTTCTATAAGAATTCATTTTCTTTTCTCAATCTTTGTTTTTGGAGACACACCTGGAAGTTATCAGATGTTATTCATGGTTATACTCTCAGGGACAACAACTGGTGGGCTCAGGGGACCATATGGGATGCTAGGGTTCCAACTCTGGTAGGCTAAGTTCAAGGCAAGCAACCTTAACTATTGTGCTATCACTCCAATTCCCAACTTTTCTCTTTTATCTTTACAGAGCTATCTCTGTCATTAGTTATTGCCACTTAAATTACAAAATTTATTGGTGTTATTTTCTTTGAATTTAATTCTAATGACCATATTTGTTCTTCATATTGGTAAATATTCACTATTATTTTTTAATAATATTTTGTTCTCTCACTCTACTCCTTAAATTTTTAGGACTCAAGATTGTTCCTCTTGGTCATAGCAATAATAACCCTTTACTTTGCTTCTAATCATTCTATTTTGATTGCTTCTTCTTTTTGATAGAGATTAATACTCTGTTCTTGACTGCATTGATTCTACTTATAAATTCAACAAAATGCTTCTAACAACTACTATCATATTATTAAATTCTTAAAGTTCTATTTTGTTATTTCACTTATTAAATATATTCTTTTCAAAATTATCACTTTTATTTTAAAATTCTCATCTAAGTATTTAAATTTAAGTTGTTACTCTAAGTTGTTAATTTAAGTTGTTAAGTTCAGGTGCTTTACAATATTTTCATGTTATACAGGATTTCCCTGGACTTTCTTCACTTTCTGGTGACAAAATTGATCATATTACTGATAATATCTGAACTGGTCATTTATTTATATTCATACTTTTCTCTGTGTGTGGGTATGTGACAGATGATACAGCAGTTAAAGAGTCTATTTCTTTCCTGGTGATAAACATTTGGTAGTACTTGGGGCTTTGTTTCCTGTACCCTATATATTAGGGCTGCAGGAAACATAATTGGACTTAGCCCATCACTAAATAGCACCTGGATGTTTTCAAATAGAGGCAATTGAAAAGGTATACTGTATTTATCTCAAGAACCTGAGTATTTCTAATAGGAATTTACCTGTGTGAAGTTGGTGAACACAGATGTCTGGTGGAATGACATCCTTCTGGAAGGACTCTGAGAAGGGGAAGATAGGTATAGCCAAAGTTTATATCACAGGCACTTCACAGAGAATATGGACTATGAATATGCCTAGGAGCTTTTGAAGGGATTCATGGCATTTTTCAGCCAATTTTAAAAGATTGTAACATGGTTTATTGTATATTTGAAGAAAATTTTATGTTCAGTGAAAGGTTCCATAATAATTATAGTAAATTGTCCAGGATACAAAAATTGTATTATATATATTATATACTCATTGATAATAAGTAAATACTATAAATAATTTTATAGTGCTATTTTATATTGGGTATTATTATTAAATCTTGAATAAAACTGAAAGAATTTAAATCGACATCTTCACTTAACCTCTGATAATTGATCAAAACTATTTGGAAGTCTCTGTATTAGAGTAACAGAAGATAAGAATATGAGTGAACATAGATATATGATTCAGAAAATCACCAATAAACAATGGAGATGAGGAAAAGTCTAAAATAAAGGAGTAAACCAGAAGATTTGGGATGAGATTAAGAGAAAAAATATAAAAATCATAGTAACCTCTGAGGAAAGAAAAGTGAAATCAATAAAGATATTTTGGCAAATGGGATATGATTGAAGACATTCCAAAGCTAAGGATGACATTCATTCAAATTCAAGAAGTTCAAGAGTCTCAATAAAGCCAAATAGAAAAACTAAAATTCTGATGCATTATAACAAAAATGACAAAAGTCAAGTATATGTACAAAATCCTAAGAATATTATGAACAAGGAATGAATTTACATATATAGAGTTTCCCATTCATAGCATGTATTCCCCATATATAATAGATATATCATTCTTAATGGGAATAGCAATTGTATAGCAAATTGCCTGAATGAACAAAAATTTCAAAATATGCTCTATCTTATTATGCTGTTAATAAAACTAAATGGAATTTTACAAGATTTCATGAGAAAGCAACATCTTAAGAAGGTCATTGCCCTAAAACCAGCTTTGCAATAACTATATTGATTTCTTCAAATAGTAAGACTGAGGCCACATAAGTAACATAGAGGTCAGGGGAATTTCCTTGCACATAATCAATCTTGCTTCATATCCCTGACTCCATAAATGGTTTTCTGAACATTGCTGGGAGTTTCCTCTGAGCAAAAATTCGGGAATAACTCCTGAGAACCCTGCCTATTCTATATCCTCTAAGAAATAAAAATGATAATAAAAACTCTCCATATAAATGAAATTCAATGCCTAACAGATTTGATCAGTGGATTATGTCAAAACCTTCAAACCTATTTTATGCACATGTATAATTCTTCCAATAAATGCAAAAAAAAACTTCTCTTAAGTTATTTTAAGTTCTTTCAATGTTATTATTACTCAGATACAAAGTCAGGAAGAAACATCACTTAAAATTATTTATGTCCTCATTATCCTCAATTGTTCCAAAATTTATTAGTTATCTTTATTAAAGTATTTTAAACTTTATCTAACAATACATTAATATCCTTAAAAGTCCTCAGTTATCCTCAATGAAATACTTTCAAGCTATATCTAGAAATACATGAAAAATAATATACCACAATCAGATAGGATTTATTTCATGAATGGTTTAAAATAAACAAGTACTAAATGTGTTATACATTAATCTAAAAGTGAATAAAATTATATGACTACATCAATAGAATCATAGAAACCATTCGATAAGATCCAATATGCTTCATGATAAAAAAAAAATCTCTCAAAAAATTGGGACTAGGACGACAAACCCTTCCTCTATTACCAGATACAGATATTACTATCACTAGTATTCACTATAACAAGGGAAGTTCTGGTCACAAAATTAGGAAAATGAAAGATGCTAATTGTATTTATATTGGAAAATGAGTCACACTGTCACCATTTGGAGATGGCAAGATAATATGTATAGAAAAACTTTAAAGTACAAAAAATCCTAGTAATAGAAATATCAATATGTAGAAATTCATGGTCTTTAGCTCTATAAATAATATTATAGAAAAAATAAAAATCTCATTCATAATTGTGTCCCCCTAAAATCATGTATCCAGAAATCACTTCAACAAAGTAGGTAAAAGATTTATATTCCTCCCAAATAAATCAACCTCACAATGTAAAGAAATAATTAAATATAGGAAGAAGTAAAACATATCTCTGTTTTGAACTGAAAGATTTAATATTTTTAAGATGACCGTTCTTCAATGCAGACTAAAATACAGCATAGTATAAAAAGGGTAGTATGGGGTTAAAGCAGTTAGTTATTTTTTTTTTTTTCACATTAGGACTGTGGGATTAATCGGATGTCATCCTATTCAGTATATACCTTTTCACTCATTGGCTGGAAACATCTTTGAATTAAATTTCCCAAAACCTTGGATTGTGTTTAGACCATTTAATCTCTACCTCTGGGTATAGTCTGATACTTCCTAATAAATGCCCCTGGTTTTACGAATATGATCTTGTGTTTCAGAACTTCCCCTATTGAGAGGAAGGTTTATGTGTTGGAACTCCCTTAACCCATTTCACCCCTTTCAATGTGTGTGTATTATTTCCACCATCAATGTTTGCTTCCAGACCTGCATATATCCAGTATCCTGACTTTGGACTGATTTAAAATATGGCACCCAAATTTGGATCAAATACTGATGTTGATAGGCAGAATAGACATATAGAGGAAAATAGTGATTATATTATTTATTCATAAACAGTAAAACAAGCTTGATAAAGACTCAAGCAGTATAATGATTCTATTATTGCTATACTCTTCTAAGGCCTGGTAAAATCCACAATTCAATGCCTCTTCTGCCACCAAATCCACAATTCAATGCCTCATCTGCCACCAAGAATTTCAGATATCAGAGATCTTTCTTATTTATCTTTGCCTTTGACATCTGCATTTAAATGCATGTTGCAAAGATGCCATAAATTGTTTTTCAAAGAAGAAAAATTAAAAAGAAGAAAAACTAAAAGACAATAATAGGGTTTACTGCAGCCATTTAGAACAGATTTTCTAACAAAGGACATAAATTTATAAATTACCTCCTGTACTCTTAATACACTTAAAAAGTATTTTCTATGAAGGCAAGAAGATGGAAAAAACAGCAGACTTACATGGACTTTTCTTTAGAAAACTTTGACTTATAACAGTACCATATGGGTTCTAATAACATCCCTGAACAATATAATTCATTCTGTTTTAACTATAATGATAAAATTGGAAAAGAGTCATTGCACAGCATATCGTAAAAATACAGGAAGAAAAAGTTGGTTTAAATTTGATGATCAAGAATTTTCAGAAATCTCCAAATGGTTTGTAAAATCTTCAGCAACTTATATTCTTTTTTACACTTCAAAGAGACCTGTTACAACAGATATACTATTTAAATTAGCAGATGTCTAGCTAAATGCCTTTTAGTACTGTCTATAATAAAGATCTAATGTTTTTACCAACAGGAAAAGAGCTGTAGGATGCTTTGGAAGGCATAGAATCTCTCTATAGATATCATTATTATCGTGTATACTTTATATTCTATATATTTATGATTATTTAATATTTTGTTCACAGTGATTCATGGAGAGATAGTTTGGATGCCTTAGTTTCATGATACAAGTGACAAATACTTTGGATTTCAAATAGTATTCATTATGATAATATCTTAACAAATATTTTGAATTAGTTTTTCTTTTTACTAGACAGTATAATCTAATGTATTTCTCCACAGAGATCCTTGAATAAGATATCTAAATGCCTTGGATTCTTGCTATAGTGCTAAGTAATTAAGTATGTTATTAAAAATTATTATTGGGGCCAGAGAGATAGCATGGAGGTAGGGCGTTTACCTTTCATGTAGAAGGACGGTGGTTCAAATCCCAGCATCCCATATGGAACCCTGAGCCTGCCAGGAGCGATTTCTGAGTGCACAGCCAGTAGTAACCCCTGAGTGCTGCCGAGTGTGACCCAAAGACAAAAAAAGAGAATTTACTTTTATTTCTTTTTAGTTTTTTATTCTATTATAAGTCTTTGCTCTTATGTTGTTTTCAGGAAAAGACCTGGGTGTTCAAAACGTTGATACACAATACTCTGAGGTGCAGAATTCTTTTACAGTGATTATTTAGTACTCTAGACTTGAAGGTTTTTTTTTTTTTTTTTATTTATTTTTTTTTTGGTTTTTGGGCCACACCCGTTTGACGCTCAAGGGTTACTCCTGGCTATGTGCTCAGAAATCGCCCCTGGCTTGGGGGGACCATATGGGACGCCGGGGGTTTGAACCGTGGTCCGTTCCTTGGTAGCGCTTACAAGGCAGACACCTTATCTCTAGCGCCACCTTCCCGGCCCCAGGTTTTTTATTTTTTGCAAAGCTTCCTTCATTAACATCAGTACTCCAAGGAACTGGAAAATTTTTACACTTGACATTCTATATATAGAAGCACGTTGACCCATTTTACCTATGTTGATTTTCCAAATGTAGTCTTTGGATCAATCCTTAAGACTATGTTTGTGTATGACTGTGAGTGTAGTGGCCAACTCTATATCTGCTTAATATCTATTCGTACTGTGTGTTGTGTCTGTTTATGTGATATCTTAGCCACTCCCTCTTTTGTACTTAGAAATTTATTTTCTATTCTCTTTCATTCTCCTAGCTCTGGTTTATTCAATATTCCTAGTTAGTTCTTTTACCCTTATTTCTTAACTCCTCAATAACTCCCTTATATGCTATTGATGGGAATGCCCAATTCAGCCTGGCTCCTTCATCTTTCATCACAGGAAAAAAATGATGCCATGCTGCAATTTGCCCACTGTATTTAGAGTGGAGCTTGGGAGGCACCATTGGTGTGTGAACTGCTCATGGTTCTTTCCAGTGGCTCATCTTGCATGGAATTCTCTTCTGTATTATCGTTTTGGCTGCTGACGCTGTCAGAGTCACTTGAGTCATTGGGCTGCTGTGAGTCATTCTCAGAGAAGGCAAGAATATTGCTATTGTTGTTTTGTTCTTGGAAGTCACCCTTTTTGCCACTTCACTTTACCAGAAGACTATTGCTTGCAACTGGTTTCAGCTTTTGAGAGATTCTTGATTCTAGAACATTTCCTGATCTGTGAGCCATTTACTCAGACTCCATCAGACTATGTTTCCAATTGAGTTCTGATCCAGAATTCATACTCTTAACAGACAATTTATTAAAACTTATAAGGGATAAGTATATTTTCTTTGTGTACTTCCTAAGTGTATTTTTAACATTATGTTCTTTATTGTAAATGCTATTATGTACTTACAGCTTTTTCCCTTTTCTTCAGACATGCTAGTAGGAAATTTTTAGAAGATAGTATAGATAGTACCCTTGGAGTTTTGTGTTATAGAACTAGGTTATTGGAATTATTTGATTTGTTATTATTTTCCCCTTAGGCCCCAATAGAATTTTGTGGCACAGTTTATATTTGATTGGGTACATTAAATCAGATAATATTAGATACTAAGAGGAGTTATAATTCATTATGGGTGAGAACTCAATAATTTCTTGCTACATGGGCCTTTCACCCTGAAAACTTGCCATAGTTACTTGACTTAGGTTTCAGTTGCTCTCAGCAACAAAATAAGTTCTGGATATCAAAGTTTCTACTAACCCTGAAGAGGAAACTACCAGAACACTCCTACAGAGGATAAAAGGCCAAAGGCCAATTTCTGGCTCATCACATTGACTTGAACTTTACATCATTACATAGCCAAGCCTGGGTAAACCTGAGAAGAAAAGGAGACCAAAAAGGCAGATTGGTCTAGTAAAATTGGAGATTGTCCAGGAATGGCTGGAACTGCCTTGCACATATTTGCCCTGGGGTGGTCTAAGATGCTAACCTGACTATAGATTAGAAATTAACAACTTTTTCTGAAAGCAGATTTCCTTTCTTGCCAAATAACAATGAAATGAAACCAGAAGATGCCTCAAAACATCCTGATTTCAACATAGGATATGTGCTAACACTAATATCTTCAATTGCTGAAACTTGATAGCAAAAACTGTGATTGAATTTCCTTGAACCTTGAAAGACTTTGGAGATAGACACATTAGTATGCCTTAGAACAGGGATCTCAAACTCGGGGCCCATGAGCTGTTTGCAAACAACATTTTGTGGCCTGTGGCCGGCCTTCAAATATCGCAGTATTCACGATTATTCGCTTACTGAATAATCGCTATAAAAATCGCATTAGTAAGAAAAAATTGCATTAAACATTCGCATACCCCGAGCAGTTCCGTTTGGGGTATGCAAATGTTTAATGCGATTTTTTTGTGATTTTTTCTTACTAATATGATTTTTATTGCAAATATTCGGTAAACAAATAATCGCGACTACTTTTTGCCTAGCACAGACGCCATTTCCGCTGCTCCTGCCTGCTGTCCCTTGCATTATCGGAGGCCTAAGAGAGAGAAGTTTATTACAGAATTAGATTTTGTCATACCTTCATCTTGACTTAATCAAAGCCTGCAGTGAAGAGAAAGATTGATGATGAACACAGACAATTTCAGAAAAAGTGAGAGACACAGTATTTCTTTGTTGAGCACAGGGGCATCCCCACATGTCTTATTTGCTCAGAGGAAGTTGCAGTGCACAAGAAATACAACTTGAAACGCCATTATTCAACTAAACATGCTGAGGAATGTGCAAAATATCAAGGAAATGAGAGAGCCAAGCGAGTTGCCAGTCTTAAAGCATGTCTAATGAGGCAACAAGATTTCTTCAAGAAAGCAACCAAAGATAATGTTGCATCAGTCAAAGCTAGTTACATGGTTAGTGAGATGATTGCTAAGGCAGGGAAACCATTCACAGAAGGAGAGTTTGTTTTAAAAAAATGCATGTTACAGGCTGCAAGTATTATCTGTCCTGAAAAGAATAAGATAAGAAATATAGTAATATGAAATTAAGTAAGGAAAAGTTTTCTTGAAATGGAACTGGAAAAATTGGTTACCACATGTTATTATAATAAATTTCAATCATACAAAATATAGAACTGCAAAATAAAGAACTCAATATAATATCTGCATTTATGGACTTCACAGGGAAAATTTCTTTCTCATAGTTTCTCTATAAACATCTTCAATGACTCATACCATTGGCCAACTGGAGAGAAGAAAAATATTGAATCTAAGAAACAATTGAATTGAAAATGAAATAATGAATACAATCGACATCCATTATTGATTCAAATGTTAACTTGTTTAGTCCTAATGAAAATTTTTTCAAAAAATATTAATTATATAATTATAGTACAGTGGGTAGGGTTTTATTTGCACGAGTAAGACTTAAGTTCTATTCTAGGGTCTTCATATTGTGCCACAAGCCTATGAGGAATATTTCCTGAGAACAGAACTTGGAGTAAGTTCTGGGTACTGCCAGATGTGTCCTTGAACAATGACAAACATAAGAATATTACTCATTCTTTCTACTTATTGATATCTTTTTTTTGGGTTTTGGGGTCACACCCAGCATCGTTCAGGGATTACTCCTGGCTCTGTGCTCAGCAATCACTCCTGGCAGGCACAGGGGACCATGTGGGATGCCAGGATTTGAACCACTGTCCATCCTGGATTAGCTGCTTGTGAGGCAATTGCCCTATGTCTGTACTATCTCTCTGGTCCCTGTGATTTATTCTTTTTTTTTTTTTTTGGTTTTTGGTTTTTGGGCCACACCCGGCGGCGCTCAGGGGTTCCTACTGGCTGTCTGCTCAGAAATAGCTCCTAGCAGGCACGGGGGACCATATGGGACACCGGGATTCGAAACAACCACCTTTGGTCCTGGATCGGCTGTTTGCAGGGCAAACACCGCTGTGCTATCTCTCCAGGCCCCTGTGATTTATTCTTATGGCCTTAAAATACTATTTCAAATAGTATTTTGTGATTTATTCTTATGGCCTTAAAATACTATTTCAAATAAATATTTTCACTCCTGTGCAAAATGACTTAATATTAACTGTACTCCATTAACAATACTATTAATTGTGCCCATATTATCTATTATAATGCACTATGCTAACAATAGCCTCCTGTGTAATAATTCCTATACAAAATAATAACAATAGCCAATATCTAAAAAGAGCAAAATACTGAGGTATGAGGTATAAGTATATAAATTGATATTATTTTATATAAAGCTCCCTTATATTGTACATATACATTATATATACATGTTTATCTATATACACATATTATTAAATATGTGAATATGTGTATGAACTAGAAATTGAAATTAGTCAGGATAGAGACTAATACAGAAAGATCTCACTTATATGTGAAACTGAGAGAAACATAAGTAAGCAATTAAAAACATTCCAATGATAATATCCCATGAAAGTTGGCCTATAGGACTGACTTTGTCAAGAAAGTATACCAATTGGGGGATGCTCAGATATTGGTGTAGGGACAGTGAAACTCCTGTGGTAGGTATATCATTGAAAGCATATATGAAACAGTTTTGCTAATATTATTGTTTCTGAGAACTGAACAAAAGCATAGAGAGCATGGTGCTTCCTTTCTTCAGGCAACCTTAGATTCTTTCTCTTGCATCATGTAAAGCAACTTATGTCTAAAATCGAAACATTATATTAATTCTATTTAAAATTTATACTAGATTTGTAGTACAGAATTGTTCATGTAGAAATATCTGGTCAGCAAACCACAGACTATAGGACATTCTCTATTGTTCACACTTTGTCACTCTGTGTTGACTTTAAGACATTTCCTCACCATGACACCAACAACTATCTCTACCTAAGAATCTGAAATCAGGACAAATTGTAGACACCTTTAAAATTTCAATTTTGCAATACTTGACTCATAAAGAAGGATAACAATTCTGTTGTTCATGGTAGAAATTAATCATTTATAAAAATACACTGCATGAAATTTCCCAGGAGCCATACTTTATCCATCCATGGGCTTAAGAGTACCTTTACATCATCCCAAATAATAGTGCAACGTAAAAAATGTCTATACCCAAGCTACTGAATTTAGATTCTCATGCCAAAATAGTCAGACTCTCCAAAATGGTCAACATCTAGTAAAAATTGGCATTGTTTGCATATGACACAGGGCGGGTAGTAGGACATATTTTGAAAAAAATACTTAGGTCAACAATATAGTATAGTAATAATATAGTATAGTATAAAGCTTTTCTTGTCGAATTATGGCCTATATAATGGTTTATTAACTTGTTGCACAAAGAAACAGACATATGTGTATATATGGGTGCATGTTGGAGGTATTTATATGTGGGACTGGGTGTTTATATGGGGATATATACCCATGAACGTATATATTTACATATATATTTACAGAGAGACTGTGTATATATACATACAGATACTGGATGTGTTTATATATGTCTAAATATTTATACTTTATATAGAGAGATAATGAGTATATGCATTCAGTCTTTTTATATATAAACATATCTAGACAGTATATATAGTAATCTTTTTAAATTCAAATGGACAGAAATTAATAAAATTAATCACTTTTGTAGTGATGCCAAAGTTGTGCTTTTTAGTTATATTTATATGTATATATATTTACATGTGTAGCTATGTAGATACAATATAAAATCATGGAACACATCTAAAAATAGTCTTAGCATTACACCAAATCCAAAGTCAACAACAGAATTGATACCCAATCTACAGCAAGCTATACACAGTGGGGACTGGTTATACTAGCAGTCTGTGAGGCAAAGGAGTGGGATATGGGATGTAAATATTACTGTGAAAGATTTGTAATTCACTTTGGTCACAATAAAAATTATTTTAAAAAATAGTCTTAGCATTGATTCTGTAAATTACTATAACATTTAAATAATTTTTTCTTTTTTCTCTTTATTAATTAAATTATTTTATTATACTGTACTATACTTAAATATTTGATGTTTTGCTAAAATAGGTTACTAATTGTTACTTTATGTTATGTTCTAAAATATATATCTTTCTATTGTAATGCTTTTTCTCATTTAGATAACAACATTTTAATTTAAATTGTATGGTAAAGGAAAATTTATAATTTTATGACCTTTTTAAAATGTAATTTTGATGTATTAATTTATTATTTAGCTTTTTGTTTCTCAGAGGTTTATGAAAATTGCATTTTAATTCTTATTTATTTTCAGCTATATAGTGGTTTTTACTACAATTTTATATAATTTTGTAATTACTGTAAATGACATTTTGAGTTTAACTTATGTAGTCTTATAAAGTCATTACTTTTATTTTAATTTTTTTTATTATTTTAATTATGACAACAAAGATGCAAAGAAAGAGGACAGGGTAAAGTTACAGTGGAAGCCCAATCACCCATAAACAGAATTCTCGGTAGTCCCATCGATGATATCCCAGCCTTGAACTTTCAGCCAAAGAACATTAAGAAAAACAAAACTGAACCCATGTACAATACAATTACTTTGTCCCTCAAATCCCCAGTTGTAGTACCTACTATTTCTTAGCAGCACACAATATAATCTAAAGACATTAGACTTATGTAACTCCTTAAACATTGAGGGCAAAGTACATTTCTCTAGTTCCATGCACATGCTTACTAGTTTAAGTTAGCCTCAAATGTTTTAGTGGGTTGTTTTTCTTAAGGATTGGAGTCAAGGGAACATAGTAAAAAACGGTATTAAAGTGGCATTTGTTTGCATAGGCCCACCAAAACATAAGGGATATGGAAAGGCAAATTATGGTCTAAATACAAGGAGACCCTACCCCTGAAGTTTCCTGGCACAGGACTGACTCTAGGCTCCAGGCACACTAGTTTGTCCAATTCAAGTCATCCTCTGTAGTGGCAATACACCTCCATTCCTCACTTAGTCTCTGTTGTTGTTGGTATCATGCTTCTGTATTAAAGATCCTGGAGTCTGCATATCCCATATTGTAGTCAGGATGGTGCGGAGCATCCTCTCATTTCACCTCACACTTATGGGGCAATATATAATTTTGTAATTACTGTAAATGACATTTTGAGTTTAACTTATGTAGTCTTATAAAGTCATTACTTTTAAAGGAAAAAAATTTTCAAACACATTCTAAGTCACTGTTTCTTAATATTATATTGTAACTATAGATATTGTGTATATACATTAAAATGTGTTCCTTGACTTTTCAATATGCAATAAACAATTATTTCAAACAATGATTGAGTCGTGTATTGTTTGCAATTAAAAGGGCAAATTTTTGATAATTGCTTTGAGAAAATATAATTTAAATCAAATTATTTACTATCACATAATAAAATAAAATATTGGTAAAAGTATTTACAGAATTGATAGAATTTGATTGATTATTTTACAGGGACAAGAGTTTATTATGATAGAAAACACAAAACCTAGCTTAATAATAGTATTTTTATTGAAAGAGATATTTACTTGAACAAAGAGGGGGCAGAATATAAACAAATACTCTGAGGAGAGTTCCATTCAGTATCCAATTACTATCTTTAATTCTATAAAAAATAAGAAGCTCATTTATGATTTGTTTTGGAGGGAAGAATATAATTTTTCCAGGAACCAAAGTTCTAAAACTTTAGTTCCTTATAAGACTCAATCCAGGGGTTGCAATAGCAATGATATGTAGCCATAGATAGATAAACACATCACTGACCATAACACTAGAATTATGTTATAATAAAATATGTTGGTTATGTTAGGAGCCATAGATAGATAAACACATCACAGACCATAAACACTAGAATTATGTTATAATAAAAATATGTTGGTTATGTTAGGAGAAAAGAGAGTCACAAGAGATTTTCTTTAGATGAGATCTTAACATATGTATATTAACAGGTGCAAAAGTAATATGCTAAATGTATTACAAGGTAGATCATTCACTCAGATGACAACCATAGAAACTTTGGGGAACAAAACCAAGTGAAACTCTGCCAAATTTCATATTACTTTTGGCACAGTAGAAACCCAAGAAACCCAAGAGGATGATTCATAAAAGCCCACCAAGCTCATTAAGCAAAAATAAAAACACAGAGCACTCAACCATCACCAGAAGCTCAGTATATTCCCAGACAATGACTCTAGTCACACCATTACAAGTTTAATGAGATAAAAGAAAAGTGGTACAGGTAGTCATAAAAAGCCAGCAGTACAGAAAAAGAGTGAGTGCAAAAATGACCACTCTGGACAAGAAATTAGTGCAGAATTGATCACTCTGGCCAAGATTTGGGTGCTGAAAGAAGTAAATGTGTGATGTGTGATATACCAAATCAATAACAATATTGCAAACCACAATATCTAAAATAAAAAAGAGAGTAATAGAGAGTGTATGTTTACATACATTTATACAGATATACATACATGCATTTATTTTTAATATTGTAATATATTACAAAATTTATATTTTCATATGATAACATAATATTGCAATACAATATTAATTATATTATTTATTAATATATACATAGATATGATATGAAAAGATTAAGATTAATAGATTAATATATATATATAGAAAAAGAATAAAGAGAGAGAAAAAAAGGTTGACATAGATGTATGCCGGGGATATGAAAATGGAAGGGGAAGACAACAGGACATGATGGCAGAAAATGTTTCATGATGAAGGGATAAATGTTGAACATCTTAGAACTGAAACTCAATCATCAACAACTTTGTAACTGTGTATCTCATGGTGATTCAATTTACAATTTTATTAAAATTAAAAAGAGTGCTAAAATAAAAAGCTAAAATCATAAATGAAGAAATTGTGAGGTGATATTAAGAAGAAACTAATAGAAACTGAACAATCAATTAACAGTAGCAGTTTCAAAAGAAGCTAGAAAACATAAAGGGTGGAAAATATTCTGAAAAGTAATTAACAACCTACAAGAGAAGTAGAGAATGACTTTCAAGAGGAACAACCTAATAATCATCTCAAAAAATTTACTATAAAACAAAAAGCCAATTTTCATAAGGAAATAATTTTTAAATAAATCAGAGTGAAGGATTCCCTAGTCTTGAGGATTATAGTCATTGGTATCTAAGATACCCAAACGGTGATAGTGAAAATAAAACTAACTAGAAAAACCAAAGACATATTTTACTCAAAATGACAAATTCCTAAGAGACATAGTATTGAAAGTGGCAAGATCAAAAAAGGAACATATATATAAAGAAAATATAATATATCATATTTTATTAGCCAGAAGAAAATGGAAAGAATTATACAAAAACTAAACTAAATGAACAATTCACTAAGAAGATTCAATCCAACTAGATAGATTCTCATTCAAATTTAAAGAAATAGTAACAGTACAAAGTATTAGGGACAGAAATTAGCAAAGGAAATTTATACCCTTTTTTTGTATTCAGTTTTGTTTTTTGTTTTTTTTTTTTTAGTTTAGATTTTTTTTTATTCCCGCCTGTATTCTAGACAGGCTTTCTATTTCCCTCATATATTCTCATTACAAGGATAGTTCACAATGTATTTATTTCTCTAACTAAACTCATCCCTGTTTGTGGTGAGCTTCATGAGGTGAGCTGTAACTTCCAGCCCTTCTTTCTTTTGTGTCTGAAAATTATTACTGCAAGAATGTCTTTCATTTTTCTTAAAACACATAGATGAGTGAGACCATTCTGCGTCTTTCTCTCTCTCTCTCTGACTTATTTCACTCAGCATAATAGATTCCATGTATATCCAAGTATAGGAAAATTTCATGGCATTATCACTCCTGACAGCTGCATAATATTCCATTGTGTATATGTTCCACAGTTTCTTTAGCCATTCATCTGTTGAAAGGTATCTTGGTTTTTTGTAGAGTCTTGCTATGGTAAATAGTGCTGCAATGAATAAATGTGTAAGGAAGGGATTTTTGTATTGCATTTTTGTGTTCCTAGGGTATATTCCTAGGAGTGGTATAGCTGGGTCGTATGGGAGCTCGATTTCCAGTTTTTGGAGGAATATCCATATCGCTTTTTATAAAGGTTGAATTAGACAGCATTCCCACCAGCAGTGGTTAAGAGTTTCTTTCTCTCCACATCCCCACCAACACTCTTTGTTCTCATTCTTTGTGATGTGTGCCAATCTCTATGGTGTGAGGTGATACCACATAGTTGTTTTGATTTGCATCTCCCTAATGATTAGTGATGTGGAGCATTTTTTCATGTGTCTTTTGGCCATTTCTATTGCTTCTTTGTCAAAGTGTCTTCCATTTATTCTCCCCATTTTTGATAGGCTTGGATATTTTTTTCTTGTAAAGTTCTGTCAGTGCCTTGTACATTCTGGAGATTAGCCCCTTGTCTGATGTGTATTGGGTGAATAGTTTCTCCCACTCAGTGGGTGGCTCTTGTATCCTGGGAGCTATTTCCTTTGAGGTGCAGAAGCTTCTCAGTTTAAAATATTCCCATTTGTTAATCTCTGCTTTCACTTGCTTGGAGAGTGGAGTTTCCTCCTTGAAGATGCCTGTAATCTCAATATTCTGGAGTGTTTTGCCTACATGTTGTTCTATATATCATATAGTTTCGGTTTGATGTAGAGGTCTTTCATCTATTTGAATTTTACCTTTGTACATGATGTTAACTAGGGATCTAAGTTCACTTTTTTGCAAGTGGCTAGCCAGTTGTACCAACATCACTTGTTGAAGAGGCTTTCTTTGCTTCATTTAGGATTTATTGCTCCTTTATAAAAAATTAGGTGATTGTATGTCTGGGGAACATTCTCTGACTATTCATGCCTATTCCACTGATCTGCGGGCCTGTGTTTATTCCAATACCATGCTGTTTTGATAACTATTGCTTTGTAGTAAAGTTTAAAGTTGGGGAAAGTAATTCCTCCCATATTCTTTTACCCAATGATTGCTTTAGATATTCTAGGGTGTTTATTGTTCCAAATGAAATTGAAAACTGCCTCATCCACTTCTTTGAAGAATGTGATGGGTATCTTTAGAGGGATTGCATTAAATCTGTACAATGCTTTGGGGAGTATTGCCATTTTAATGATGTTAATCCTGCCAATCCATGAGCAGGGTATGTGTTTTCATTTCCTCGTATCATCTCTTATTTCTTGGAGCAGAGCTTTATAGTTTTTGTTGTATAGGTCCTTCACATTTTTAGTCAAGTTGATTCCAAGATATTTGAGTTTCTGTGGCACTATTGTGAATGGGGTTGCTTTCCTAATGTCCATTATTTTCTTATTACTATTGGTGTATAGGAAGGCCATTGGTTTTTGTGTGTTAATTTTGTAGCCTGCCACCTTGCTATATGATTCTATTTTTTCTAGAAGCTTTTTGGTATAGCCTTTAGGGTTTTCTAAGTAGAGTATCATTTCATCTGCAAACAGTGAGAGCTTGACTTCTTCCTTTCCTATCTGAATTCCCTTGATATCTTTTTCTTGCCTAATCACTATAGCAAGTACTTCCAATGCTATTTTGAATAGGAGTGGTGAGAGAGGGCATCTTTGTCTGTGCCAAAATTAAGAGGGAAGGCTTTTAGTATTTCTCCATTGAGGATAATATTGGCCACAGGCTTGTGAAAGATGGCCTTAACTATATTGAGAAAGGTTCCTTTCATTCCCATCTTGCTGAGTTTTTATCAAGAATGGGTGTTAGACCTTATCAAATGCTTTCTCTGCATCTATTGATATAATCATGTGATTTTTATTTTCTTGCTGTTAATGTTGTTATTATGTTGATGATTTACAGATGTTAAACCATCCTTCCATTCCTGGGATGAAACCTACTTGATCGTAGTGGATGATTTTCTTAATGAGGCATTTAATCCTATTTGTCAGGATTTTGTTGAGGATCGTTACATCTGCATTCATCAGTAATATTGGTCTGTAGTTTTATTTTTTTGTAGCATCTCTGTCTGGTTTAGGTATCAAGGTGATGTTGGCTTCATAAAAGCTATTTGGAAGTGTTCCCGTTTTTTTTTTTTTTTTTTTATTTCATGAAAGAGTCTTGCCAGGATTGGTAGTAGTTTCTCTTGGAAAGTTTGAAAGAATTCATTAGTGAATCCATCTGGGCCTGGGCTTTTGTTTTTGGGCAGACATTTGATTACTGTTTTAATTTCATCAATGGAGATGGGGATGTTTAGATATGCTACATCCTCTTCCTTCAACCGTGGAAGATTATAAGAGTTCAAGAATTTATCCATTTCTTCCAGGTTCTCATTTTTAGTGGCATAGAGTTTCTCAAAGTAGTTTCTGATTACCCTTTGAATCTCTGTCATATCAGTAGTGATCTCTCCTTTTTCATTCCTAATACGAGTTATCAAGTTTTTCTCTCTCTCTTTCTTTCTTTGTTTTGCCAGTGGTCTATCAATCTTGTTTATTTGTTCAAAGAACCAACTCTGCTTTCGTTGATCTTTTGGATTGTTTTTTGGGTTTCTTCTTCATTGATCTGCTCTCAGATATGCTATTTCCTTCTGTCACCCTATTTTTAGGTCCTTCTGTTGAGCACTTTCTAATTCTATGAGCTGAATCATTAAGGTATTTAGTTATGCCCCTACTTTCCTATTGTGTGCTTGCAAAGCTATAAATTTTCCTCTCAGTAATGCTTTTGCTATGTCCCATAGGTTCTGTTAGTTTTGTGTCTCTATTGTCATTTGTTTCCAGGAAGGTTTTGATTTTTTCTTTGATTTAATCCCTGACCCACTGGTTATTCAGTATTAGGCTGTTTAACTTCATGTATTAAAGTTTTTTCTTCTGTGTCCCTTTGTAGTTCACATATAATTTCAGGGCCTTGTGGTCAGGGAGGGTAGACTACAAAATTTCTATCTTCTTGATATTATGGAGATATGTTTTATGTGCTAGCATGTAGTCTATCCTGGAGAATAGATTGGAGAAAAATGTGTATCCAGGTTTCTGGGGATGGAACATCTTATATATATCTTCTAGGCCTCTTTCTTCCATTTCTCTTTTCAGGTCTAGTATATTTTTGTTGGGTTTTAGTCTTGTTGGCCTATGAATTGTTGACAATGCCATGTTGAGGTCTCCCACAATTATTGTGTTGTTATTGGTATTATTTTTCAGATTTGTCAACAATTGTATTAAATATTTTGCTGGCCCCTCATTCGGTGCATATATATTTAGGAGAGTGATTTTTCCTGCTGTACATATCACTTGATTAATACAAAATGTCCATCTTTGTCCCTTACAACTTTCCTAAGTATAAAGTTTGTATCATCTGATATTATTATGGGCAGTCCAGCTTTTTATGGTAGTTGTTTGCTTGGATAATTTTCCTCCAGCCTTTTATTTTGAGTCTATTTTGTTCTGACTATTCAGGTGCGTATCTTGTAGGCAGCAGAAGATTGCATTGATTTTTTTGATCCATTTACCCACTCTGTGTCTTTTACCTAGTGCATTTAGTCCATTGACATTGAGAGAAAGAATTGTCCTGGGATTTAGTGCCATCTTTATATCAAAGTTTGGTGTGTCTGTGGTCAGTCTTGTCTTAAAGTAGGTCTTTCCGTTTTTCTTTTAACACTGATTTTGAGTCTGTAATGTTTCTGAGCTATTGTTTTTCTGTGAAACCATGTATTGTTCCTTTAAACTTGAAAGTGAGTTTTTCTGGGTGCAGTATTCTAGGCGAAGTATTATTTCATTGAGTTTTGTCACTATGTCCCACCAATGCCTTCTGGGCTTGAGTGTTTCTGGTGACATGTCTGGTAAATCTCAAGGATGTTTCCTTGAATATAATTTCTCTTTTTGATCTTGCTGCTTTCAGAATTCTGTCTCTATCTGTGGGATTCATCATTGTGACTAGGATGTGTTTTGGGATGTTTTCTCTGGGATCTCTTAGTTGGTACTCTTCGGGCATGCAGGATTTGATCACATGTATTCTTTAGCTCTGGTAGTTTCTCTTTAATGATGTACTTGACCTTTTGATTCTTCCTGGAAATTTTCTTCCTGGGTCTCTGGGACTCCAATGATTCTTAAGTTGTTTCTGTTGAGCTTATCATAGACTTCTATTTTCATCTGTTCCCATTCTTTGAGTAATATTTTCATCACTTGATCATTTGCTTTAAGATTTTATCCTATCTCTTCTGCTGTATGGAGTTGTTATTCATCTTATCTTCCAGTGTACTAATTCTATCCTAGCTGCTTTTAACCTGTGGGAAAGCTCATCCGTTTTTTTCTTCAATTCATCTACTGAGTTTTTCATACCTGTTATTTGACCTGATATTTAAATTTGGAGTTTTCTGATTTCTATCTTCATATTCTCTTGATTCTTAATAGTGTTCTCTTCTATACTTTCTTTGAGTTCTGTGAACATCTTCCATATTTCAATTCTAAACTCCTTATCTGAGAGACTGACTAGTTGGTTGGCCATGTTCCAGTCATCAGAGTTGCCATCTTCATTCTCTATGTCTGGCACTGGCCTGTGTTGTTTCCCCATTGTCACACTTGTATTGTGGTTTTTTTTTTTTACGTGTTGTGGTTGTATTCATTGGCTAAATGATGTGTGTGGCTGCACTCCTCTGGCTCCTCCCTTTCTGGGTGTATCATCTCACCTCCAGGGAAGGCTAGCCATCCACAGATGAAGCCACACACAGAATGAAATCAGGCCGAGAATGCAGCACATCACAGGACACAGTCAGAGATAGGTGCTGGCATCAGAGTTCCAGCAGAGTTCAGCGGCTACCCCCTTTCTGGGTGAGAGAATTCATACCCTTTAAGCCAGTTTTATAAGAAGCATTAATAAAGTTCATTAAAATTCAAGACAAACTTCTCAGCATGTAATGCTAAGGATGGCATTCATTCATGAATGGACATTTTGTGACTTAGAAATTCCCTCTACTAAATTAGGAAGATATGTATAGTCATACTTAGGGATTTTATGTGTTTTCAATAATGAATGAATTTCACAATTATATATTTTTTCTTACACCTAAGAGATTTTTATTGCAATCATACCTGCATTAGCAGAAACTTAAGCAGTGTTTGTAACATAATATTTCAATATAAAATCAATATTTTTCTCAGTAAGAAATAAAAAGTTTGTACTTGTATGCTTTTTCAGAATTTTCACCTTAAGCTTTCTTAATTATCTTCATTTTTACTAAATTTTACAGTTTTAAACTTACCTATTTATGGAGAATTTTGTAAAAGCTTTTTTAGCTAACAAAAGGCACCCATGGTTATCACCATAATAAGACTCAAGTAAAAAATAAAATTTAATATAATATACTTTAGTCACCAGAGTTAAAAACACATTTATATTAATAAGGGTGTGCAACACATACAATAATTTTATTTTAAATTACATAGATTAAATTCAATCATAATAGATTGCCTTATTGATTTATTTTTTGATGAGTCTTCTTTAAATTCATTTGAGGATCTTGAGCAAACAATTTGAAAGAAATGTGTTATTTGTTTTCTAAGATGTGCTAGAAGAAAACAGGACATTGGTAGAGGAAAGGTGGCAATTGTGAAGGGATTGGTGCCAGCATATTTATATTATAGACACAACTCTATTATTAATAACTTTGTAAGTTATAGTGTTTTTATAAACACATATTATAAAAGCAAATTAGCAAAGACACCAGAATATATTTAAATAGGTTATACTAATCAAAATATAAAATAACATCATTTAAAATTTTTAATTAAAAAGGTCTCACTCAATTGACATAGCTTTTAATAATCCTTTTTTTCAAGATGAAAGGAAGAAAATTTATTAAGAATAGAAATAAAAACTAAAATAATAAAATGAAAGAGAAGAAAAAAGCAAATGGGAAATTTCAGTAGCAAGTATATTTGTGAAAATCATTGTATCTCCAATAAAGTCACCAATACAATAGCAGAAGGTTTAGTAACCTTTTCTTTAAGATGAGATAAAAATACAATAAAAGAGGTGTGTGTGTGTGTGTGTGAGAGAGAGAGAGAGAGAGAGAAAGAGAGAGAGAGAGAGAGAGAGAAAGAGAGTTATTGTTTCCATAAGAATAGCAAAATATGAGGAAAATAGAAAGGAAAAACCTTTGGCCTAAAAACAGGGAGACCTTACTCATGAAATATTCTGGCATAAGATCAACTCCAGGCTCCAAACATACTACATTGTTCAACCTCAAGGTCATTCTCTGTGTAAAGCTCTTCACAATCACAGTGGCTGCTAACAGGTTTCTGTAGTTACAGATCTTATGTTGAAGTATGGGTGCCTTATAGCGTCTTCTGGTTTTGTCTCAGCATTAGATAACAATGCAGAGAACTCTGCCCTGAAAGCAAGCTGTTGCTGTTACTAAGTCGTCAGAGTGTCATAAGAACTCTCTTTGAAGTAAATCGATGATAGTGCAGCAGTAGGGCCTTCCTTGATAAAAGTTCGAATCCTGGTGATGATATAGAAAACAGTGGTTGTTTCTGTAGATGGTATCCAAGGTTCAAGGGTGAATGGTCATTATCTGATCATTGAAGCCTAAGCCAAGTCATCATGACAAATGTTCACAGTATAAGGCTCCACTGCAGAATAAAATGTATACAGTATAAATTTTATTCAGTATAAAATTTCATACAATATAAAATTTATCCCAGATGTTCAAGACCTGTTAGAAAATATTTCTTGATACAGACTCCTCCTCTAGTGCTCGTTAACATATCACTTAGTTTCCTAGACTTGAAAATTATGATTGTTTTTAAGAACGTTCTATACACAGTCTAACCCATGAAGTGTAGGTGTGTGAATGAGTGTATGTGTTGGCCATCACAATACCTGTCTAATGTCCATCTGTAATATATATAATGTCTATGTTGTATAGTTCTTTCAGCCTGTCATATATAATCTCCTTCTCCCCTTTGCTTACCAGCTTACAAATTCTTTTCTAGCCCTTCACTCTCTCACCACCATTGTGTTATCCCCCCACATTTAACCCTTTTTACCCTCAGTTCTTAATTCCTCAGGAAGCAGAACATTTCCCCACCACAGCCAGCTGCCAACCAGCTCCCAAAGTGAAAAGCCAGATTTTCATCCTGAGAAAAAGCTAATACTCCACTGCTACTCATTTGCTCTATGCAGCCCCATTCCTTCCACCTCCCTTCACTGTAGACTTTTGCTTGTTATGAGAGTTGGTTTTTGAGAAGCCCCTGGCTCAAAGATATTTCCTGATATGTGACTGCTGGGAGCCACTTTTTAGACTCCATAAAGTCAAGAACAGGCTGAAACTGTGCTTGGGATGTGATATTATGCCACACATGGAATATTTCAAAAGACTTAAAGAGGACATGTATATCTACATTGAACATTTCTTTAGATGTATTCCCTTAAAAGGTGTAATCTTTATTAAATATCTTCTTATGTAGTTGAAATTTCCCCCATTTTGGTGAATCTGTTTAGTAGGGATTTCTAGTAGTTTCTTAGCCATTCATCTGTTGAAGAACATCTTGGTTGTTTCCAGAGTCTGGCTATTGTAGATAGCACTGCAATGAATATAGGTGTGAGGAAGGGATTTTTGTATCCTAAATGAAATAATTGCTGGGTGAAGTATTCTTAGTGAAATATTCATTCCATTGTTTTATTTAAATAATAATAAAATAATAATTTTAATTTTTATGTAAACACCATGGTTACAAGTTTGTTCATACTATAATTTTTCCACAAAGTTATCTTTGAATGAGTTATAGTCATAAAATATACAATAATCTTCACCAGAGTGCATATCTTGCCACCAATGTCAGCAATTTTCCTCTCATTTCATTGAATTTTGTCACTATATCTCATCACTGCCTTCAGGCCTTAAGAGTTGCTTGTTATAAATATGCTATAAATATTAAAGCTGCCTCTTTGTATATAATTTTCCTAACTGTTCTTAATAATTTCAGTATCCTATCTCTATCAGTGCTTCTTATCATTGTAAGTAGTTTGTGCCTCAGGCTGCTGTTCTTTGGATCTCTTTTAGCTGGTACACTTAAGGCATCCAAGATATGGTTTTATTTACTCTTTAGTTCTGTGATTCTCCCAGCAAAGATGCCCTTTACTGTTGATTCTTCATTAGGGTTTATGAAGATCTGGTCTTTGGATCCCCATTATTCTTTTATTTTTCTATTAATTGTTTCTATTTAGCTTATCCAAGAGTTTTGTTGTGTTTGAGGATTGTTTCCAGCCTCTAATGTTGATGGAGGTGTTAAACAGTTCATCTTCTACTTCGATGTTATTGTCCTTAGCAGCCCTTACACAGCTCATGAGGCTTTCCAATGAGGTTTACATTTTACATTTCACCTACCATGTGTTTTAGGACTGATATTTCTGTTTGAAGTTTTTTTCATTTCTTCTTTCATATTCTTTTGAATTTAATAGGCTGTCTGTTGTGTATTTTCTTTATGTTCTTTGAGTATACTTAATATTTCCTCTGAAATGTCCTGAACAGAGATATTATGTAGGTGGTTGGGGTTGGTTGGATCTCCAGAATGATCATCTTCAGTCACAAGGTGGGATGGAATTCTGAATAGTTTTCCCACTGTTAATTGTTTTGTATGGCACTTTTATTATATGTGTGGTGCTGCTCCTTGATTGCAAGTAATGTGTAGCCATGGAGTGAATTTAGATGTATCTAAATTGGATTCAGACAGTTGACATTTTCCCCAAACACTGCAAGTTTCTGTGTCATCTTCGTTGATGTATCTCAATTCAATTGAAAAAAAAAAAAACTCTTTAAATCCAAACTCCTGTCACCACCTAGATACAATTCTGCTTGTCTCACATCTCAGCTGGATTAAAACTAGGTCTTTTCCCCTGAACTTCCGAATATAATCTGGTCTTTGAAAAAAAAATCAAGCTCAATAAACCTTTAGCAAGACTCACAAAGCAATATAAATTTAAAAAAATGAATTAGAAATTAAAAGGGGAGGCTACTACAGATACTACAGAAATTCAAACGGTAATCTTTACAAAACTTTATGCCACAAAACAAGAGAATATGGAAGAAATAGATTAATCCTTATACACCTAAAAACTTCCAAGCTTGAATAAAAATAAAAATTTTAATAGATCTATGACAATTGCATAAATTGAAATAGTAGTCAATAGGATTCCAAAAACAGAAGCCCAATCTGAGATGGATATACTAGTGAATTCTTTCAAACCCATAAAGACTTACTGTCAATCCTTTTCATGCTTTATCAGGAAGTAAAGAAACAGAAATACTCCCATATTGTTTCTATGAATATGACATCACCCTGATACCAAAAATAAAACATATATGCCACATATAGAAAGAACTATAAGCCAATGCTTTAATGAACAATGATCCTCAACTAAATACTAGCAAAATAGGACCCAATGACTATCAATTAGTTTATACACAATGACAAAGTAGGATTCATTATGAGGTTTATACTACTGGCATGGTCTAAGGAAAGCAAAATCAGAAGACCTGCTGAGCCCTCTGGAGTGGATGACTGAGACTAGATCTCAAAGAGAGGTCACAAACCTAAATAGTGAGGTTGATATTTTTCAAGCTTAATTTAGTAATAGTTGCAAACATTCATTTGACCTAATATGAATCTTCCTTCTGCTGTGCTAAGCATGTATATATTTGAGCATTTACCTCTAGATGAAAGAATTAGTACAGGCAAATATGGCCTGGATTAAATATTACTTTACCTGGAAAGAAGCATAATCAAGAGAAATATAAAAAATAACTTTGTGGGGCCAGAGTAGTGGCACAGTGATAGGGCGTTTGACTTGCACACACTAATCTAGGACAGACAGCAGTTCGATCCCCCGACTTCCCATATTATCCTTGGGAAGCCAGGAGCTATTTCTGAGCACATAGCCAGGAGTAACCTGAGAGCATCATCAGGTGTGGCCCAAAAACAAAAACTAAAAAAAAATATATATATATACCAATGTAAATACTCAAAGTGAAATTAGTCATTTGAAATGATGTTCTGTATCTTTAAGCAAAGCTCAAGTAGATGAAAGGAACTCTTTATAGGAACACTTGGAAACTTACTAATCTTTTTATTTATATCAGCATTGACACCCAGAGTCTGGCCTGGGAGTAAAATCTTTGAGATGTTAAAATTTGCCCTTTTGATACCAGGGAAGCCTCTGGCTCAATTCTCCTCTGTCTTTTAATTGGAGCTTATCATTTAGATGGTGTGTAAACAACAATAAATACCTGTAAATTGTTTGCTGAGAATAAGCTTTTACATCAAACAATATGTACTAATAAGCATTTTGCTAACAAGTAATTTTTTTAACCTTGCAGGAAAGCAGATGTAAGTGGTCTCTTACACATAAAAGTCATGTTTAAATATATCACTGTTGGGGCTGGAGAAATAGCACAGTGGTAGGTCTTTTGCCTTGCAAGCAGCTGACACAAGACCAATGGTGGTTCGAAACCCAGCATCCCATATGGTCCCCTGTGCCTGCCAGGAGCAATTTCTGAGCACAGAGCCAGGAGTAACCCTTGAAAGACATATAAACCCAAAAACCAAAAATAAATAAATTTATCACTGTAGTATTTAATAAACAAAAATTCAGATTCACCTCACAATGGAGTGTGGCTTTCTCATTTACTAAACCGTGCACCCACTTTTCTAAGGTGTTGAATTAAATAATTAAGGATGGGGCTGGATGGTGATGGATGGAGGCCTTTGTGCTTAGGCCCCAGCTACGTGGCTTCATCTCCATCCAGCTGGCGGATTCCAGGCCCAGGTAATCGGCGTAATCAAGACTCACTCACATGCAGGCATTAGGAAGCTTCATCTTTATTTATGCCCTGACCACCACAGGTGTGTGGCCTATCTCATAACCTTTCAAGCGTACAGCCATTCTAGGCTTGCCCTGCGTCTTATTCTCTTTCAGCCATCTTCCTCAAAAAGCCCAGCAGGGCCAAAAGGCAAAAGCCAAAAAGCCCGAATTCCCTTGGTCCAAGCCTTATCTAACATTTCCCAAACCCCTCCCAGGAATGGGAGGGGCTCGCAGGTAAAGTTACACCTACTATCCGGCTCCCAAGACCCCTCCCAGAAATGGGTGGGTCTTAGGGTCTCAAATAGGCACACCCACACTAAGGGATCCCAAGAATTCCCTAAAGTGTCTGGACCAAGAGGGTCATGACAGATTTAAGGATAGTTTAACATATGCAAGTCAGTTTAATACTTGATACCAAAAATTAATAATAAAATTATATAGTCATATTAATAGATTTGACAAGGTACAGCAACCATTCATGATAAGACACAAGATAGGAATTAAAAGAAATTTCTCAATATATTCAAGGTAATTTACCCCAAGAGCATGGCAAATATTATACTCAATAGGAAAAAACTTAATTTACTGTAAGATTTGTAATTACAATACTGTAATACAATTTTCTATAAGATCTGGCACAAAAAGTTGACCCCCCTTTGCCACTTCTATTCAGTATAGTACTGGGAGTATGAGCAATAGAAAGAAAATAATATCAATGGCATCCAGATAGAAAAGCTAGAAGTTATCTGGTACTGTTTGCAGATGGCATGATACTATATTTAGAAAATTTTAAAGACTCTACCATAAAGCTTCTAGAAATAATAAATTTGGATAATAAAGTGGCAGGCTAAAAAATTACCACTCAAAAGTTCATGCAATTATTATATGTAAAAAATTAAAGAGAAAATTTTAAAAAGTCCCATTTAAAATTGTGCCTCAAAAAATCAAGTACCTTGAAGTCAAATTAACTAAAGAGGCTAAAGACTTATACAAAAAATTACAAAATACTATTTCAAGAAATAAAAGAAAAAAATTAAATGGAGACATATTTTCTGATCTTGGATTGGGAATATTAACATCATTAAAATAAAAATACTTTCTGGACATTGTCTTTGATAAAGATATAAAAAATACAAAGTGGAGCAAGAAAAGTCTCTTCAACATTTGGATTTTGATACTAACCTAGGTTATAAAAACACAATAAAAAAGAGTCCTCTGCAGTTCAGTGTTCATTCCATCTCTATTTACAATAGACGGTATCTGGGAACAAAGACTGGCTAAAGAAACAGTGGTATATCTACACAATAGAATTCTATGCAGCTGTAGAAAAAATGAAGTCATGAAATTTGCTTATACATGAGTAGACACAAAGATTCTTATGCTGAGTGAAATGTATCAGTGGTAGAGAGATAGATATAGAATAATATTTTTCACCTGTGGGATGTAAGAAAAATAAAAGAGGTTATGATAATATTATCCAGAGACAATAGAGTTGAGAAAAAGTGGCATCTATCCGTGGTAGGAAGCTTGCCACAAAGAGCAGACAGCACAGTTATAATAGAGAAGGAAATACTAGGAGAATGATAGTTGAAAATGAACACTCTGTACAAGAATTGGGTACTGAAAGGGCATAAAATGACATGAATGGAACACTTTCATTACCAATTGTGCAAAGCACTGTTTAAAAAAGAATAAAGGGACCGGCACAATAGCGCAGCACTATGATGTTTGCCTTGCACATGGCTGATCCTGGATGGACCTAAGTTCGATCCCTGGAGTCCCATATGGTCCCCCAAGCCAGGATCGATTTCTGAACATATAGCCTGGAATAACCTCTGAGCATTACCGGTATGGCCCCAAAACCAACATAAATAAAAGAATAAATAAAATTAAAAAAAAAAAAGATAAAACAGGGGCTGGCGCAGTGGCGCAAGCTGTAAGGCCTTGAGCATGCTAGCCTAGGATGGACTGCAATTAGATCCTCAGGCATTCTATATGGTCCTGTCACCAGCAGCAATTTCTGAGCTCCTAATCAGTTGTAACCCCTGAGCATCGCTGGGGTGTGGCCCAAAAAGTAAAAGAAGAAAAGAGAGAGAGAGAGAGAGAGAGAGAGAGAGAGAGAGAGAGAGAGAGAGAGAGAGAGAGAGAGAGAGAGAGAGAGAGTGTGTGTGTGAGACAGAGAGAGACAGAGAGAGAGAGACAGAGACAGAGACAGAGAACTAAAATGCCTGACCCAGACACACCAGTGATAGGGTGGGTAGGAAAAAATTGGTCTGGGCAATGTGCACTCTACTACAATGCAAAGTGTCTAAAACTTAAAAATAAGAAGAGAGAGAAAGAGAGAGTGAAGAAAAATATCTGCCCAAGAGACAGCAAGGGGAGAGAGCATCAGATAGGGTGAGAGTGTATACTGGGAATAGTGATAGAAGAATATTTGCACTGGGGAAAGCCGTTGCATATATATTACTGTAACTCAATCATGAACTACCTAATATTTGGGAAAAAAACTATATAATGAACAACCTTGTATCCATGGTATTTAAATTTAAAAAATTAAAAATAAATAAATATAAAAACGATTAGCTTTGTGAACTACAAAAGAGGATGGTCTATATTTAGAATGAATACTATATAACTAAGTTATGGAAATGGATACTTAAAATTGTAACTATTATTTATTTAACTAAATAATATTGTACATATTTTAATGCACACATGAATATAAATGCACAATTGTTAAGTAGCTTGCTAGTTCCAGTTCTAAAAATAAAGTTATGATCTTTTGCCACCATTTTTATGCCATAGGGCACTGCTAAGTTTTCTCTTGATTATGTGCTTTATTTAAAGTTTAGCATAAATAAAATAATTGGTAGGTGTTTTCATTTTTGTTTGTTTGTTTTAGATTTTTGATAATACAGCCAGGGTCAGGAATCATGCATTCCTGGCTCTGCACTCATGATTTCCTCCTGGCAATACTTAATTAACCATATGGAACACTGAGGATGAGACATGGGGTCAGACACCTACAAGGCACTTATTTTACTTTCTTTTTTTCTATTATATCCTCAGCCCATCAGTGATATTTTAATGTCAACTGAAACTAGCATTAATTTATAATTTTATATGTTGAGAATTTAAATTAAAACTTGATTCATCTATTTACAACATAAATTTAACATAGATGTTAAAACTTTTTTTGGGGGGGTCATACCTGGTGACACTCAAGGGTTACTCCTCGCTATGTGCTCAGAAATCGCTTTTGGCTTGGGGGACCATAAAGGACCCTGGGGGATCAAACCATGATCAGACCTAGGCAAGTGCATGCAAGGCAAATGCCTTACTACTTGCACCACCGCTCTGGCCCCATGATGTTATAGCTTTTTCATTGATCATTTACTTTTACATAACTGAACCTTACAGAAAAGTTATTTCTTTCTTTTAGCATATTTGAATAAAACCAATTTTTCTAGTCAGAAACTGAGCAAATCTATAAGTTTAGGAAATTTTGTACTGGCAACCATTAAATAAAATCATACCTTCTGTTGCAGTCATTTAGCCACTTTCCTTTGTTCTTTAGAGTAATAATGAAGCTATGTTAAAGATTCATGACATGCTTTAAAATAAAACTGTGGGAACTTAAAGAAAGTTGAAGGTCTGAGTTAAATATTTTTTGTGCATTAAGCCTTCTTTCAGCCTCTGACATTGCAATAATCTGTTTAACTCTACCTGGTATGTGGGCCTGAGCTATATAAGAGCAGGCAGGGCATTTATCTTGCATGTGACCGACCTGGTAGGATTACTGGCATATCATGGTCCAGTGATTCTGTCAGGAGTAATTTCTCAACACAAATCCACATGTAATCCCTGAGCTCCAATACTGTTTGTTCCAAACAAACAAACAAACAAAAACAAAGTACTGCCTAGTATGGTCTTAGTGAACAGCACCATTGCTCATGCCAGCCATGCATCATTGCCTGCTTAAAGCACTGATACATTAGGCCTGCACTGAATCAAGCATTGCCACTCATGGAGAGTGTTATAATAAAGAACAAAAGATACAACTGTTCCTTCAAAGAGCAAGATGAATAAATAAATACAATAAATAAATAAATAAATAAAATAAATAAATACAAATGCTGATTTAAACAAACTCTGTTGGGGCCGGAGCAGTGGTGCAAGCGGTAAGGTAGTCCCCGGCGACCCATATGGTCCCCCAAGCCAGGAACAATTTCTGAGTGCATAGTCAGGAGTAACCCACTGAGCATCACTGGGTGTGGCCCAAAAACCAAACCAAACCAAAACATAAAGCCAAAAAAAAAAAAAATCAAACCAAACTCTGTCAAACTAGCTGACATCTTTTTCAATTATATACTGGTATTTATTTCACATTTTAAAATGCAAATGGGTATTTCATAGAGCACCTATATTACTGGTATTCATAACAATTGTGCATATGTGATGAGGATAACCTAACATTGTATAAAAATGAATGTTTTAAAAACTGTTAATTATTACCATCATAATAAGCTTTAACATGCATACCAATAAGGCAATCAATGTTTCCTTTAAAAACATAACCACCAAAATAATTTTAAAGAAGTTAAATCAATAAGTAATAATTCTTCTCAATGAACATGCTCTTGCATGCTTGCCAATAAATAGAAACTCAGCTTCTAAATATCAAGTATTTAAAATATATAGACTCATTTACTCACCAGCGATCTTTCTCTATGTGAAAGCCTATTATTCTGTAGTATTCCACCAGTCCTTAGATTACAAACTTTTAAAATCTGATATAAAAATTATGTTTCAGTGATAGAGTTTATTATGGACTGGAAAACTTCGCATGTGGCAGTAAAAATGCATTTATCTTTGTGATCTTTTTATTAGATATTGAATAAAAATTGTTTTATTTGACAGTTTTTGAGATCAAAAGCATGTTAAAAGTATTTTCTTAGCAGCAATTTAAAAAATGTAAACAAAAATGCGTGCATAATAGGTTCTTTACAAATTCTTTGTCTTTGTGAAATTATTTTGGGAAAATCATCTTCAAGATCTATTTGGGATCTATTTCAAATTTTTTTAAACTAGAAGCCTTTGTTTACTAATTTATTAGACCTAGGCACTGACTTAAAATAATTACATTTATTATTTCTATTTTACTACAATAACTAAAGCCACATCTCATCTGTAAAATTTTCTAAAAAGAACTTTAGTGTTTTGTATTACTAAATGAGTAAGCTTTTGAAAGGCTGATATTCTCTGAAGATTAATTTATATAGCACATGAGTATAATAGAATGTGACACTCACTGAAATAATACAAAAAAACCTTAAAATATGACTTAATAATATCTTTACATCGACTATAAATAATATACTTATTTTATATAAGAGAAGTTTTAGTTATATATATCTATATAATATTAAAAAATCACTGCCCTTAGTCTTCACTTATAATTCTTAGCAAGGTTAAGGAAAACTGTGCTTCCTTTATGTTTAAGTTTTAGGTATAATTTTAAAGTTAAAACATTTTTTTTCTTTTCTCATTTGTATTTTCTTCAGATAACATTATCTATTTTCCCCAATGTCCATTCTTTGAGAGGCTACAGACTACGCTGGAGATGAGAGATCTAGAAAGTATAAAACATAAAGCTAAAGCTCATATTTAAAGCAAAGAGATTTGGGTTTAAAAAATAAGCTTATTATCTAAAACTGTGGAATGCAAAACAGGAGATAGAATTACATTTTAGAAGTCCTTAAAAGATTTTCCTCTAGACACAAAATATTGGCAATTAGTTAAAGAAAAGGAGTAAAGATAGTATCTTCATTTCAATTTTGAAGGATATTTTCACTGGTTAATTTTGTTATAAAGGGAAAACAAGAGAATAAAAGTAAATTGGTGTAATTTAAACCAAATACATTTCTACTCATCTTGCACTTTAAGCTAATTGGTAGTGTTTTCTTAAAATATTTGAATTTTATTGTAGTCATGTAAAAGAGGTGCAAAGAAATGATGTAAAACAATTACATTAGTTCTATATTTGACGGTGAAGTCTAGCTTTTTTTTAAACAAAAAGATCAAATATTAAGAAACATTTCATAAAATGTAGTTTGCAATTCATGAAAACTGAAATCTTAGACTAAAAATATATCAGTGCTGAACATGCTAGATCATGAACACAAGGAATATATTTAAAAGAAAGAAAATATATATTTATATTTAATATATTTTAAGGTTATATAATCGTTAATTGTACTGACAATATATCCTCTTGCATTTAAGTAATAAGATTATACAGTCATTTTCAAAGTTACAAGTAGATGGCATTATATTACTATTTTTAATGATTAAAATAAAGAAACACTTCTACAGGCAATTTAGTTTTAAGAATAATTAAGATTGATAAATAAATACGTTTTAACATAAAATTTAGTCACTTGAGTCTACGCAATGTAAGGTTATTACAATTTAGTAATATTCTTGAAATGATTGCTTTGCTAACTGAAACTAATCACAGAAAAATCTAACACAAAAATTTTTATATAATAACAAATTATCTTATTTTATGACATTTTAAGACTTCATTTATGACATTCATATGACTTCATTTATGACATTTAAGACTTCATTAAAAAGTTGTGTTTAGCGCCCAGAGAGATAGCACAGCAGTGTTTGCCTTGCAAGCAGCTGATCCAGGACCTAAGGTGGTTGTTTCAAATCCTGGTGTCCCATATGGTCCCCCGTACCTGCCAGGAGCTATTTCTGAGCAGATAGCCAGCAGTAACTCCTGATCGCTGCCAGGTGTGACCCAAAAACAAAAAACAAAACAAACAAAAAAAAAAGTTGTGTTTATAATGAAATACTACACTATAACACAAAACACAATGTAGTGCTCTAACCTCCAACCTAATTAACTGAATAAAACATTGAAAATAACATAAGTAAATAGCAGCAGGACTCATGTCAAATCAAGGAAACTCTTCAAAATATAATTGTATAATTTGAAAAACAAGTACAAGGGAAAAACATAATAAAACATTCTAGAAATTAATACAGATTTTTCCTGAAACTTATTAAAAAGGAACTGTAAGTCCTGCTTATGTTCTAAATAATAAACTATTTGTAAAAAAAAGAAAAAGGTGAGTATAAATTTTGTTTATTTGTTGGGGGGACAGTGCTCAAGGTTTATGCTTGGCTCTCCATACTGAATCACCACTGGTGCATTCTAGGTACCATATGAGTGTTAGGAATTAATGGGGGTCAGCAGTTTATAAGGCAAGTACTTTACCAACTATTCTTTTGCTTCCATCGTGAATATATAGTTTTATTACCTTTTAATTTTTTTGTTGTAATAGTGATTTATTATGTTGTTAGCAATACAGTTGTTTCAGGCATTATATGTTGCAACATCAATCTCACTACCAGTATGACATCAGATTCCCAATCATCACCCCCAATCAGCCCCCTTACAGGCACAGATTGACTCTATAGTTTTTCTTATAACACAAAAGCAAATGAAATAATCAGAATTTAGATCAGTTAGAGTAAATTTGTGATAGTTGTCAGATATCACAATGGTGTTACTAAAGTCATTCTCTGAGGATCTAATGTTCTGGTTATTGCGTATTCATCCTTCTGTGTTATTATTTATGCTCTTCGAGCTTGGTAGTTATCAGAAAAAAATTCCCATCAAACTTGAACATACAGATTTGTTGTAATTTTACTGGGCTAAGAGTATTATGAAATTTGGAGGTGTATTGCAGTGCAGAAGCTATTGCAATGAATTAAGTATTTTGATAGGTTTCAGTTGGGGAACTCAGACATTCACTTTTTTATTATAAATCCTTTTTATTAATTTTATCGTGACCAATGTGAATTACAAGTCTTTCAAAGTTATATTGAAAGAGTCAACCACTCAATTAGAGACCACAATTCCAAGAATGCAATTAGCAAGGGCAGGTTTAGTGACTGACTCGTCAGGGCTGGGAATCATGTCAAAAGACAGAGGACCAAAGTCCCGAACAGCAAAGCAAGAGGATTTTATAGGGTTTAGGCTATAAGGTAGGGGGGAAGGCAATGTCCAATCTTCTCCAAATACGGCTCAAGGTTCTAGGGGTTTCCAAGGGGATTTTTGAGTATCACATTCTTTTTTTTTTTTTTTTTTTTTTTTTTTTTTTTTTTTTTTGGTTTTTGGGCCACACCCGTTTGACGCTCAGGGGTTACTCCTGGCTATGTGCTCAGAAATCGCCCCTTGCTTGGGGGGACCATATGGGACGCCGGGGGATCGAACCGCGGTCCTTCCTTGGCTAGCGCTTGCAAGGCAGACACCTTACCTCCAGCGCCACCTACCCGGCCCTTTGAGTATCACATTCTTCTAGCATTGCTAGGGTTTGGGCTATAGGGTAGGGGGGAAGGCAATGTCCAATCCAGAGTTCAATTTAGCTTTCTCCTCCAAATACGGCTCAGGGTTCTGGAGGGTTTCCAAGGGAACTTTTGTGTAACTTTGTTATCACATTCTTCTAGCATTGTTTACGTGAGGTGCTCATTTGGCCAAAGGTTTGATTAATTGGTTTGATTGTCGTTTGTCATGAATATTTTGCCAGGAACATTCTGTTGGTTCCTCTCTCCTCTCTCATACCCCATTCCTCTGTAACCTTTCCCTGACCTGTGCCAAGTTGTCTCGGGCTACTCCAGTATAGTCCGTGTAGTAACAGCATTCTTCTCCAAGGGCAAAACAAATGTTGCTTACACGGCATTGTGGATTAAGCATTACAAGTTATAGCTAGGCCTTAATTACTATATTCTAAACATGCTTTTACCTAACTTTATACATACATATATATATATATATATATATATATATATATATATATATATTCCAAATTCTATTTTCACAATTTTAAGGTTCATAGTGACAATGAATTAGGGCCATTCCCACCACCAGTGTTGTCTTTCTTCCACTCATTTTCTCAACATGCATCATGTACCACCTTTCTTGCCTCCTGGACTGCTAGGAAAAAGAAAAAGAAAAGAAAAGAAAAGAAAAGAAAAGAAAAGAAAAGAAAAGAAAAGAAAAGAAAAGAAAAGAAAAGAAAAGAAAAGAAAAGAAAAGGAAGGGGGGCTGGTGAGGCAAGTTTTTGTTTGTTTGTTTGTTTTTGTTTACCACAGTAAGTATTGGGGACATTTGAAAGGGAACTCCTTGGCCTAGAAGATACAGGGTTTCTCCACCCTTGACGCATACTGTCATAGGAACAACTAAAGTTTCTGGGTATGCTCACCGTCAAACCCCAAGGACTTTTAATGGTGCCAGAAAATGTTCTGCTCAGTGTGACTGTCAAAATCAGTCCTCTGTAATTAGAGATCCTGGTACTTGCACAGGTCATAAAACAAAGTCTGGGATTCAGTTTTTCTTTATTGATCCAGAAATTCTACTCCATCAAGATTGTTGTAGTCATTCTTCTGTAAAAAGTAGTCTTGGTTTTTGCACAGATCCTAGAATGTAGCCTAGGATAGAATCATTTCTTATGGTTCCAGAACTTCTGCTCAGTCGCGGTTGTCACAGTCTTGTATAATTAGTAATCTTGGGTTTTGCACAGATCAAAAGATGGAGTGTTTTTGGATTTTATCTTACCAGTAGGTGATGAGGTAGAACAACCTACTCTTAGATCAAGTTGTAGTTGTTTTCTCTTCGTCAGGGTGTCATATTAACCTTGCACAAGTTGGTGCCAGAGCAGTATTAGGCACTTCCTAAAGCGGTGTTTTTCTTTTTTTTAATTATCTTTATTTATTTAAACACCGTGATTACAAATATAATTGTAGTTATATGATTTCAGTCATATAAAGAGCACCCCCCCTTCACCAGAGCAACATTCCCACCACCAATGTCCCAAATCTCCCTTCTCCCCACACCCCACACTTGTACTCGAGACAGGCATTCTACTTCCCTCATTCATTCACATTGTTAGGTGCTTTGTTGTAGTTGCTAGTTTTGGTCTTTTGTGTGACTTTTTTTTTGTTAGTTTTGTCTGTTTTGTTTATGTTGTAGGTATTTTTTTATATTTTATGTTTTTTTTGTTTTTGTTTTGTTTTATTTTTATGTTTTTCTTCTTTATTTTCTTTCTTTTTTAAATTGATATTTATAACCTTAGACAAACTCCCCATGTTTTTTTGTTTGTTAGTTTGTTGTTGTTTCTTGTTTGTTTTCTTTCTTTCTTTCCTTTTTTTTCTTTCAAACTGAACCACATTACTTGAATCATCTTTGTTAAATCCAACTAAATGGCCTGGCTCCAAAATGGAGTCCGGGTGGCTGGAGATTCCTCAAACCTGGTGATGGTTCCAGGGTTTGGGATGTTCAGGGATCCCAGGAAGAAAAACGACAGCCGCTTAATGAGGAGCCACCAACCTTGAGGATGCAATCACACGCAGGTTTATTTCCTTTCCAGAATTCTGGGGTGTCACAGCAATCCAGGAGTTCAGTCTGCTGTGAGATCCCAATCATCCAAATTTACAAACATTTAAGGGAATTCATATGGTAATGAGCATACAGGTCAAAATATTTCATAGGTTTATACAGTTTGAATCATCCAATAATTTTTACAGAAAAAGCACAATTTTCTGTCTGTTCAGCCCCTTCATGGCATCATTTACCCCCAACTCCTAGACTGATGGCATGCAGAGATTCAGGTTGAACTCTTCAGGTGTTCCCCCAATCCACAGGGTGGATAATCTGTCTGTTGAGCCCCTTCATCACATCATTAATTCCAGCCCTCATTCCAATAGCATTTTTGTGATATGGGTAGGACCTCCAGGTGGTCTTTAGGTTTGTATTGATTTGGCCTGAGAAGACCCATGCTAGCATGGCGGAGGTGCCCCATTCGACCAGGGTGGAGGTACTGAGCTGTTGGGAGGAGGGATTCTGGGGTCCCATGTTTCTACCTCAGGCAAGCTACTGACAGAAGCAAAAAGAGCACTATATGAGATTTCACCTTATTCACCTTTTAATTCCAGCTATATGTTATTCCTTTTTTAGTGACTGTGTGCAATTATTCCTCCCTAATCTTCAAGAGCTATCTGTCCTCTGAGGGAATAACCTCTGCAGGGATCAAAGTGTCTGATGGAAAACAAGATGTCCTTGCATTCCTTGGAATGTTCTTTGTGATTTACAGCCTGTTTCCAGGAATCAGCTGTCTCCTTGTACCTAGTCTTTTTTACCTTGAAATTGCAGCCTATGACTAAATTTGCAACTTCATCTATTACTAAAACATCACTATTTCTATTAAAAACTAAGAACATACTATGTTACAAGATCCTAGAAAATAAAAATTTACACCCCAAAATCAAAAGTCACCTCTTTTCCAAACTCAACGATCTTGTCCTGCTTCATAAATTGAGGGGAAAAAATGGATGGTGCCAAAACAAAAAGTAGTATGAAGAATGAGTAGAAATTATAAAAAGGATCAGACCAAACCCAAGGTCAATGACAACAGAATCAATAGCCAATCTTCAATAAGCTAGATACAGAGGGGACCAGTTACCCTAGTCTGGGGGACAAAAGTGGGGCATGCTGGGAATTGGGGTGGAGGGAGAACAATACTGGTGGTGGGATACCCCTAATTCAATGCCACTATGTACCACAAATATTACTGTGAGAGATTTGTAATTCACATTGGTTATAATAAAATTTATTTATAAAAGAAAGAAATGAGTTAATAAAAGATAAGCAAATGGCTGAAATATAGACTAGGAGAGAAAAAAAGTTGGAAAAAATAAAAAAAAAATCTGACTTTTACATTGAATCTTAGAATTTAGATTTCTCCCTGTTGGTTTTTTTTAAAAACAGTTTACAAAAGTTCTTAAAGGCAAGAGTGAATTTCTGTGGATTTTACTGGTCCAGCTTTTAGGTTCTTAAAGACACTAATAGAACTGAATAGAGGCTTTTTCAGCATTACTTTATTGTCTCCTGTCAGGTGTGGCAAGATCACCATTAGAGATGGAAATTGTATTTGGAAGCCATTAGGTGTTTAGTGATAGATACAAACATCTAAGCAAGGTTAATCAGACTAACAGGGGTCTCAAAATCGTGGTCCGCAGGCCGTTTGTGGCCCTCCATACAACATTTTGTGGCCCTGCCCTAGATGAATCTTGTTTTGTTTTGTTTTAGTTGTTTGGGTCACACACCCCCAATGTTTAAGGCTAACTACTGACTTTGCACTCAAGGATCACCCCAACTTTGTCTCCTGCGGCCCCCAGGTAAAATGAGTTTGAGACCGCTGCTAGAGTCATATGTGGTATATTATTTTTATTTTTCTAATTCTTTAAATCGAGATATATATATATATATATATATATATATATATATATATATATATATATATATATCAATGTTAAATTTAATTGGGTGTTAGCTTGAAGTTGCTAACGACTGGGAGTTTGATGTGATGGTTTTCCTGTAAAAAGTGTTTCAAATTTGCTGAAATGTTTTTAAAAAGCATGGTGCTGGAAACAGTTCACAATCTGTGGTTGCTCATTCTTGCCTACCTTTACTCTCCCTCTGAAGCAGGTTAGCATTGAAGATGGTATGGAAAAGCCTGCATGTTCAGTTCTGTTTCTTCTCTTTCCCTTCCAGAGGGCCCCCTCTCTTGACTGGTCTTTACTTGTTCAACATCTTTTGTTAAGTATGTGTAACTTGAAGCTAACTTGTACTCCTAGAAATGTGACTGGAGCCACAGATACAGAATCTACATTTTTCTTACTGAAACACAGCATGGAATTAAAAATTAAAGTTAAATAAAACAAACCTAAAAATGCCAAATAAATAAATACAATTATATCTGTATTCTTAGAAAATAGTGTCTGACTAGAGAGTGGATGGAGTTGTAGCTTCATAATTACAAATTTTACCATTTTGTTATAAATCACAAAATCCAAGAATATTTGGCAGGGTAGAAGATTTTTTATAGTTTTTACTAGACACTGAATTGTAACAGCATTCCAAAAGAAAGATAGGGCTACAATTTGATGTAGCATCTGCATTAAATTAAATGCCTTGATGTTTTTCTTTGTGTCAAATAGCTGTACCAGTCCAAAAGTCAGAGGGAAGAAGAAGGAGTAGGCCAAGTTTCTATCACTCTAATGACACAGTGAAATAATCTGTGCCTCAATTTCAACGGTTTTGGAATCTTCAAATTGAAGACTCTGTCATCCAAAGTGAATGTTTTCTTATCCCAATTTATGACTGCTATAAAATCATGATTTATTTTATTTTTCTCCTTTTTATTCTCTTTATTCCCTTCCATTCATTGCTGATTTTGTCTCAGAGATCAGATCAGAGACATTTGCTTACAATATAATAAAACCAATCTCTGTTGATTTCATACTTGATGTTGGTCATACAATAATTTTGATGCTTTTATGCTCGACTACTGTGGGGATTCACTAATAGATGCTGCTGCACATTTGCTCAGCAGAATATTTGTAGCAATATTAGTTGAATATCTTTAGTTGTATTGATGACTATAGGTCACACATTATAGCTGCAGTGCTAAAACATACCTGACTATGGGCTTTATGATGTTATTTTAGATCTAGGGGCAGAGGTATTCAAAGAACAGATTGGACAGTACTTTGTTTGATTCACATGGACTGACATTGGGAATTGAACATTGCCTCACGTTTGCATGATAATTGAATTCAGTCAATGCACAATCATCCAAGTGTCATGGAAATCTTTCAATCAATTTCAATGATTAAAATAATCTTTATATATGTAATATAACACATTCCATCAGGAAGGGGACACATTTGGAGCAACAATAATCTGCTTTGGAACTTTCTAAATGCTTTCTGGTGCTTCAAGTGCAGCAATCCTAACCTGAAAAGCTTTTGCTTATCATGAGTGTAGGAAGAACCTTATAACAATAATGTTCACATCTCAAAATAATCCATTATAAACTACTCAGATAATAGTTAAAGATAAAGAAAATTCAAAAATCCTATTTTAGCAATTTGTTTTGTTTTGTGCTTGAACCACACACAGTGACGCTCAGGTGCTACTCATGGCTATGCATTCAAAAATAGCCCTGGCTTGGGGAACCATATCAGACATGGGGAATAGAACTGTGGTCTCTCCTAGGTTATCCTCATTCAAGGCAAATGCCCTACCTCTGTGCCACTGCTCCGGGCCCAATTTTAGCAACATTAATGATAAACTTGGCATATTATTATTTTAAAAATATTTTATTGAAGTAATTGTGATCTACAGAGTCCTTTGTAGTTGAATTTCAGATATACAGTGAGTCAGGGCCATCCCCAGCACCAGTGTCAACCTCCTTTCACCAATAAACACAGAATGCATCCTATACCAACATCCTTTGTCCCCTGGCTTGCCAGTATAACAGCTCTGTTTAAGTTTAAATTGTTAAAGTTTAGGTCTCTTTATTCTATTGTCATTGACTTTGACTTGGATAATTATATTATTATAATTAACTAAATATTATATAGAGTTCTGTCCTTACCTTTTCCCACCAATACACCTGAGACCAGTTGGCCTCTACCCTCCAGCCTTTTTTTTTTTAATTTTATAATAGCTTATTTTTATTGAGGATCAGAAGTTAATATACGGTTAACATTATTTCTGCACACATCTTTCCAACAATACCCCCATGGCCTGAGCACTTCTTACCTTCACAGTAGCCCAAGGGCCCCTTTCATAATAGCTCAATCCAGGGCCTATTTTAGTAACATAGGATTGAAACATAAACCAATCAGATTTGTACAAGTACAACAATTTTAACCAATGGGAGCATAAACACATTTTGATGGCGGGAAGGATAAAGAGGAACCTGGCAGGATGGGGGGAGGGGAAGCAAATTCTTAAACAAATAGTTAATTGATATTTATGCAAATACAATTATTTGTTTAGCCTATTTTCCATTTAGATCTATCTTTTGTGCAAGCAATAAGGATCATAATTTAAACTTTACAAAAACATATCTATAACTACATGCTTGAGAGCAGTTACAAAAACAGGTTCCATGGAAAGGTTAAGGAATCTGGTTAAGCCAGATTCTTTGTGCTGAGCTAAATTTATTTGCAGAGTTTTCTGTTGGTTCGGGGCTATGCAAACTTTTGTGGCTTGAATCAGACAGGCGGTGGAAAATTCATTCAGAGTTCCTTTGATATGTGGGGTGCTCGATCTCCCACATCTCCCCCTGTTTAGTATACAATATAGAAGGGACAGACGTGCCTCGGTGGACTGGCCACACTGGTTGAAGAGGTGTGGGGCTTCCAGTCACCACGTCTGCTACCCTTGATTCAGTCGTTTCCAAAGCTTGGCAAGGCACAGATTGAGGTCTATGCGCCAGCTCCTCGATAACTTCAAACTTAAGTGGCGGAGAGTTGGCAGGAGGGGAGATGTCAGGTGTCAGCTGGTCTTCTGAGGTGCATAGTTGTTGGTATAGAACCTTTGAGTCCTTTCTGTTTGCTTCATCCACTTGATTCTTTACCCTCTACCCTCCAGCCTTTTTAATTTCTTTCTTCTCAGTTTAACAGAAAAATGCAGAAATATGTGGCAAAATGAAGCAACCTGTGCTGATAGGGCATATAATTTTTGTACATTTTGAGTTTCCTCTGAGCAAAAAGTTACAATTTCTTAATGAAGCATTAAAGTAACCTCACTCCATAAGGATCTTTGTGTAAGATTGATAAATGACATTAATTGCAAGAACTTTTTTCTTTAATGTTCTCATGAACCTTAAGCTTAGAAAGTTCTCAGAACAAACACCTTTTAGAGCTTATACTTACATTGAGACAGGAAAGTAAAAAAAATGTTATTTATGAAACTGTGACTCATCTTTCTTACAAGGATCCTTCTTTGTGCCAAATGAGTTCTAGGAACTGCACTCAGAATCACCAAGATAGTTGGGGAACCCTATTTAATTTGGATGCTTCCAAAAAGAACCTGGGTGTTAGCAGAGTAGAACACTGTACATGTACATTACTGAAAGGTTATGAAATTTCTCTAAATAATAGCATAGACTTGAACATTTACCATAAACCTAAAGAAAACTTGCATTGACCTGCTTTATAGCTTTTAAAATTTATTTTTCTTTGGTCCAATACGGAATTTGTGCCTGAACATTTCTCTGCTAGTTTTCTTTTTCTTGCTTTTAACTTAATATTTTTTTCTTTAACTTTTTTTCATAACACATAATATATATTGATATAAAAATTTTCTTATTATTTTTCATTCTAATAGTATCCTAGGACTCTAATAGTATCCTTATAGATCTTGCATTTTTATCAGATAGAATGAACAAATCTAGCAAGAATTTAGATTATAATCAGAATTCCCAGAAACAGGGAATTACAAAGAAATTTGTGGAGAAACCATAAATCTAAATAAAATATATTTAATATATTTAATTATTTTTATTATGTATAAACTATCAATTTTATAAGATGCCCAGATAAAATGATTATGGATATATAGAATACATAAGACTAATTTTAACAAAATTATATACAGGAGAAGCCCACTTTCTTCAATATAGATTAATGCATTTTTTAAATTTAGAAATTATTAAAAAGGGGCTGGAGCAGTGGCACAAGTTGTAAGGTGTCTATCTTGCCCATGCTAGCCTAGGACAGATGGCAGATCGATCTCCCAACATCCCATATGGTCCCCCAGGTCAGGGGTGATTTCTGAGAGCATAGCCAGGAGTATTCCGTGTGCATTACTGGGTGTGGCTGAAAAGCCAAAAAAAATACTATTATAAAAAGTATAAAATTGAATCTTACACTTTTTTACTAATTTGGATAATTTAACAATAAATATTCAATATTAATATAGTAGCTGAGAGTATATATTATTACAATAAACTATGAGACTCATAGACAAAAATTATACTCTCTTAAGCAAACATCATAATCAAATGAGCCTAACATGTGGAGTTAAATTTTGCATATTTTCTTGAAAAACTAATTCCAAAATAAATTTAAAAGTATATAAGATATCAGTGAGATTAACCTACCAATTTCCTTATAAATTATAAATACATTACTATTTTACCTTGTTTTACTATACTGTGTATTGTATTGAGAATTTCCTTGGCCTATGTATGTGGTGTTTATGTTTATATTTTAAATCTAATGTTTTTTTAAGACTCCTAAAATGGCACAAGTAATTTTAGGAACAAATTTTAGTGATACTTGACATACCAGTACATGGTTCATTAGGTTCAATATTAGGAAATATAAAAACAGTGGTGCTGGAGGCCAGAATTATATTAGCCATAATCCTAAATGCACATATATATATATATATACACATTATGATTATTTTTGTATCTCTGAAGCAGTTGCATCATTTTATCTTTCTGCAAATATGGTTGAATTGCCAGAGATAAATTTAATCAGTAGTTTCTTAGAAATAATTGGTCATAAGTTCTTGACAAAAATGGAGTCTTTTTATTTTTATTTTGGGGGCAAAAACCAGATGTGCTCAGAGATTAGTCCTTACTCTGTGCTCAGAAGTCACTCCTGGTGGGTTCAGAATACCACATGTGATGCTGAGTTGAACAAAGATCAGCAATGTTCAAAGAAAAGAGATTACCCTTAATATTCTCTCTCCAGTAACTACTTAAGATTTTTTTTGTAATGGTTTTTATTTATTTTTTTTCAAACAGAAAAAGCCATTTAATCACACATATACATTCATAGGACTTTAAACAAAATGTAATATAAAATATAAAAAAAAAACCAAAACCCCACAACAAAAAAAAATTACATTTACTTGTAAACTGCTTAACAGCTGGTGGGTTGGCTGACAGGACTGCCCAAGAAAAGCAAAAGCAGATATAATGAGGTACATTTTCAATGAATAACCACCACAGATCATGTGAACTGCTCTAGCAGCCCAGTCACCTGTTCCCCAATCTCGCCTCCTTAGAGACAAACCACGGCAGTCCTCCCATGAATTGAGGGCTCCAGCTATATCGATAAGCACCTCAAAGAACAGACAAAACAAACAAACAAAAAAAAAACTAAAACAGACAAACAAAAATCATGCCATGGTCTTGAATCTTGAATTAAGAAACATGGTATAGCACATAACGAAAGAGAAGAAAGGAAGAAAGAAAAAAAATAAATATAATTGGGGACAACACTTTCAATAATCGCACCCAAACAGAAAAATCGACCAAAATAGATAAATAAAAAATAATAACAATAATAAATAAAGGTAATATATATATATATTTATATAAAAATAACCAAGATTTTGTGCTTTTTGTATTTGTTTTTTCCCTCCTGCCCTGGCACAGTAAATGTTGGGGTCATTCGAAAAGGAATTCACTTGGCCTAAGAGATATGGGGTTTCTCTGTCCTTGGAGCATACTGTCATGGGATCAACTCTAGACTTTGCTCATAATCAGGATCCTTTCCTTTCCCGATGGTGTTTTTTTTTTTTTTTTTTTTTTTGGTGTGTGGAAGACTTCTGCTCTATGTTTAGAGGTCTCAGTATTTGCACAGATCCTGAGGTGGGACTTATGATGAAGTCAGTCTTTGTGGTTCTAGAGGTTCTGTTGCTCAGTGTCATTTTAATCCATCTTCTGTGGTTGGTGATCTTGGTCTTTGCACTGAACCTAGGGTGGCACCTAGGATAGCGTCTTTCTTTGTGCTTCCAAAAGCCCCATTCCGTTACAATTATCTCTGCCGGACCTTTTGGGACTGGGGATCATGATTATTGTGCAGGTCATAGTTCAAGCCCTAAACTAGGGCTTTTTTATTGGTCCCAAGATGTATACAGTCTGGTCGTGGTTCTTGCAGCCAGTCATCTGCCAATCCCGATCTTGGTTTTTGGACTCACCAAAATACACCACCTCTTACCTGCTCTCCCCCAAATGTAAGGTAGTCCTCTGCACCACTTTGGTTCCTTAAAAACTTCGCTAACTTATTTTATTTTTCTTTATTTTTATTTGTTTTGTTTTTTTTTTTGTTTTGTTTTTTGTTTTTGTTTTGTTTTGTTTTGTTTTTAATTTATTTATTTATCTTTTTTAAATGATTGTCCTACATATATATTGGTGAGCACATACTTTTTTAATTCCCTTTCCCCCCCCCCCTCGTTTTTGGGTATGTGACCTGTTTCGGTTATCCCATCAATCCATCCACAAATATACAGACATTATAATGTAGCACCACTTCCCCCTGCAAAGGCACACTAAGTAAAGGGGAAATCTTACATATAAAAAAAAAAGAGCTCCTATCTACTAGAGATAGGAACTCATAATTGTTTACAATATGGGGATATCTCCTGCCTTGAAAATATGTCATGTGGAATCAACTGATCCAGGACCAAAGGTGGTTGGTTCAAATCCCGGTGTCCCATATGGTCCCCCGTGGCTGCCAAGAGCTATTTCTGAGCAGACAGCCAGGAGTAACCCCTGAGCACCGCCCCTGAGTAACCCCCCCCAAAAAATAATAATGAAGGATATAAACTTGCTGAGAAAAAAATCAATAATAGTTAAAGCTTGTTAGTTATAACTGACATTTTTTGGACAAGTATTGTCTATAATTTACATTTTGTATATTTTTACCTTGCCTGCTAATTAGTACAACACAGTCAGACATATTTCAGAAATAATGTTTTGAGAACTACAAGTGAAGGAAGTATCTAATATCACTTGTTATTCTGTGTTCTCCAGAGAAAATAAATAATATATATACAAGTATTGATAGTATGCATAAATGCTATATATATGATGTGTAAATAGAGTACACATAAATACATATACCATATGTTTATACACATACACATATGTGTATATATAAATATACACATATGTGTACATACTTATGTAACATATTAACCTTAGAAAATAATCTATATTTGGGGCTAGAGTGGTAGCACAAGCAGTAGGAAGTTTGCCTTGCAAGCACTAACCTAGGATGGTCCGCAGTTCTATTCCCCAGCATCCCATATGGTTCCCCAAACCAGGAGCGATTTCTGAGCACAAAACCAGGATTAACCCCTGAGCATCACTGGGTGTGGCTCAAATATAAAAAAGTCTATATTTAGTTAGAAATATATATTATTGTTGACATATCACTGACAAGTTCTTGACTCTTTGGGTTAAGTCAGCAATTTCCAGATCCAGGAGAGCTGATTTTATAATTTCAAACCAATTCAAAGTTCTGAGAAGCAAGAACACTAAAAGTATTTCATACTCACACTGGTAGGTTTGAGTTCCAAGAAAAGATGTTTAAATTTGATGTTAGTAAGGCAGAAGTAATCCTTTTAACTGAAAAGAATATTAGCATTTTATTCTAATAAGAGTATTAATAGCTACCAAGAATATTGCCATTAAAACACTGTTTTACTTAACATATTTTCATTCCATATCCAGTTATATTTACACATAAAAATAATTGTTAAATTTTGAATAAGCAAAGTCTATTTCAACAACAGTTATTAGAGATTCAAAGATCATAATTATCCTCATGTTCATCAAATTTCTTCAAAAGAACCACTTTTCTTTTGGGTTATTACTATTATAACAATGAGATTTCATCAAGTCCATTTAGTTTTAACATTTCATCTAAAATATACTTATTTGTAACTGAAGCTGGAAGAAACAAACAGAAACTTCAATGTGAGATTTTATCTGTGATAGTCATCTTATTATGGGATCAATGAATTGCTCTCCCTACAAATTAAATAATAAAAATATAGGTTTTAATTAGTATGTACTAATATTTAAGTCAATTTTCTTCTCTATATATTTTTTCATCTTTTAAAATATTTACTGAATAGCATTTTTTCATGTTTAATGTTGAATCTCCTGGTGCCACAGATTTTTTAATTTTTTCTTATAGATAATTGGATGGAATTGACATTGTCAAAATTATTTGAGAGAACATTTTCTTACTATAATAAAGTTTTGAATCACAAAATTATGCAACCTAAGTCATAACAGAAAGTATGGTCCCATAATAATAAAATACATACAGATTATATAAAAGAAAACATAAAAATATTAAAATATTTAAGACAAAGAAGAAATACACATGGCCAAAAGACACATGAAAAAATGCTCCACATCACTAATCATCAGGGAGATGCAAATCAAAACAATGATGAGATACCACCTCACACCCCAGAGAATGGCACACATCACAAAGAATGAGAATCAACAGTGTTGGCGGGGATGTGGAGAGAAAGGAACTCTTATCCACTGCTGGTGGGAATGCCGTCTAGTTCAACCTTTATGGAAAGCGATATGGAGATTCCTCCAAAGACTGGAAATCGAGCTCCCATACGATCCAGCTATACCACTCCTAGGAATATACCCTAGGAACACAAAAATACAATACAAAAATCCCTTCCTTACACATTTATTCATTGCAGCACTATTTACCATAGCAAGACTCTGGAAACAACCAAGATGCCCTTCAACAGACGAATGGCTAAAGAAACTGTGGTACATATACACAATGGAATATTATGCAGCTGTCAGGAGAGATGAAGTCATGAAATTTTCCTATACATGGATGTACATGGAATCTATTTTGCTGAGTGAAATAAGTCAGAGAGAGAGAGAGAGAAACGCAGAATGGTCTCACTCATCTATGGGTTTTAAGAAAAATGAAAGACACCCTTGTAATAATAATTTTCAGACACAAAAGAGAAAAGAGCTGGAAATTCCAGCTCACCTCAGGAAGCTCACCACAAAGAGTGATGAGTATAGTTAGAGAAATAACTACAATTTGAACTGTCCTAATAATAAGAATGAATGAGGAAAATGGAGAGCCTGTCTAGAGTACAGGCGGGGGTCGGGTGGGGAGGAGGGAGACTTGGGACATTGGTGATGAGAATGTTGCACTGGTGATGGGTGGTGTTCTTTACATGACTGAAACCCAAACACAATCATGTATGTAATCAAGGTGTTTAAATAAATTAAAAAAAAAGAATATATGGAGGATAAAATAGTTAGCATAGGAAGCATGGGTAGCTTCCCTTGCAAATGGATCACCTGGATTTGATCCAAGGTAAGCCATATGGTAACCAGAGCCCTCCAGTAGTGATCCCTGAGTGCAGAGCCAGGAGTAAGTTCTAAAGATACTGGGTGTGACCTAAACCCTCCCTCTCTCCAGTACAGAAAAGAAAAATGTATAGATGAGCAAAACATAATTGTATAGCTGTATATTTAAATTGTATACTTGAAGAGTAAAAAGAACACAGGTTTAAATTTTTATGTAATACTTATATGATATGATAACCCTAAAATGGAGTAATGACAAAATTTTAGTCAGTTTTACTAACTAAATAATAATTTCTAATGGAAATTTTAAACTTATTGCAGTAAACTTAAAATTTAGGATCATTTGTCCAATCATCTTTTTCAGCTACTTATACATAATTATGTAATAATTTAAATATAACTTATCTTTCCTCCTGAGTAGAGTACTCAGTAGTGCCACATGTGTCACTGGGGTTTAGTTCCCCAGTGGAGAAATATGCACACCTGCAATTAACACTTTGCAACCTTTTAGCTAAGATCATGAATAAAATTTAAATTTTATGAAAATAATAGATTATTAAATTAATAGATGATTATTTATTTGTCACAGTTACACTTTTCTCACATGTATTCAAAGAAATAGATTATATTTTATTTTGATTTATCTTTTTATTATAAGAGTCAATATTTACATTCAACATTTAATAACGAATATCTGGTAGACAAGAGATTTTATTCAATAATAAAATTTTTTAATTCTATTGTGGTCTATTTCAACTTAAATTTACAGAATTAATATGTTGAATTGTGTAATAATAGGCATACAAATATGCTAGTGTGCCTGAAAAACATTCAAAATTAAGACATTAAAAATTATTTATATTTTAAATAACCCTATACTTATAAAGATATAATTGAACCACTTATATTTGTAGAATGCAACTATGCTTTTATTGTGATTAAAAATTTGGTATTAAAGTGTTCCCTGTATAATGTAAATTAGGCTACTTTTTTAACTTTTATTGTGGCCAAAGTGAATTACAAATTTTTCACAGTAATAAGGCACATAGTGACAATGAAAGAGGGACTTTTTCACAACCAGTGTTGTCTTAGGATCACATCCAGTTGTTCTCAGATAACACTCCTGGCTCCACACTCAAGAATAACTTATGGTTGGGTTTGGAGGGACCATTAGGAGTGCCAAGAGTCAAACCTAGATCAGCTGCATTCAAGGAAAGAATTTTACTCACTATAGTTTCTCTCCAACTCTTCTTAAAAATGATTTTTTAATTAACAAAATATTAACAAAAATATTAACAAAAATTTTTTATTAACAAAATATTAACAACATATTTAATTAACAAAATATCACATCCTTCTTGATCAATATGTTTCTCATTTAAAAACTTTTAAATCCTGAAGTAATAAATTTTTACTGAAAGTTACTTAGATACAAGGGGGAAAGAATGATAGAGTATGTGTTAAAGAGATAACACATGATACTACAGAATGCAAAAAAAAAAAAAAAAACCAGAGACACCGAGATAAGCAGATATCTATTTAAGGAAGAATACTGGATTGAAGAGCTAGGCTCCCAATATTTTTATTGAGAAAAAATGATTTTCATCATTAGTTTTATAATATTCTCACATCACACCCTCCTTTTTATCTCACGGTGCCTTTCATCTCCTCTTTTCTTATAACTGACTGGTATTTAATTATATACCAATGTCTCTATTCACCCATATATTATTAAATATTTGGCATTGTTTTCATGTACTAACTATGATGATTAATGTTGCATCGATCATAAATGTCCCTTTGAAATAGTTATTTTACTAGCACATAACATTTTATTTAACTGCTACAAGACTGCTATTTTGCAGCTTTTGTACAGATTTATATAGTCTAAATTCTTAATAGTGCAACCTGTGCAAGTAAAAAGGAAAAAAGAAATAAAAGGAAAAGAAAGGAAAAAGGAGTGCAAAGAAAATTAAAAAAAGTCTCACCACTTGTTTTTTGTGAACATCTATTATGGGCAAAACAAAAGTCTTCCATAGTATAGATAATTATCTACTCTACTGTAGATAATTATCATTTACATTTGTACATTTCTAAGATAAAGTATAATGTTTTATAATTATTAATATTTAAGTTACTGAAAAATAATTATATAAAACAAAAAACATACAACAGAAGCCTCAAGTGTTTTCTTATGTCTAGATTATAACTCAAATAGATTTTCTTTTTGCATGACAGCAAATCAACACAATGAAATATAAAAATTATATATATATATATTGCTTGAAAGAGAGCCAATTTTTATATTTTAGTAATATTATCTTTAAGTTAAGGATATATAATCTTAGGAAAATCAGGTTTGAAGCCACTTTTGCACACACATTAGGAATACTATTAATAGTTTTATACTATTAGTACTTTTAACACTACTAATAATTTTATAATATTATAAAATTAATAATATTTATCACAAATATATATATTACCTGGACCAGAAACCTGGGCAGAAAGAATAGGGTTGGGATGAATAGGGAATGATGGGAAAGGACTAGAAGGGTTAGAGGCATAAGCAATTAAACAATGATATAGTGTATTTTGGTCTATAGTGTTGAAGTCAAAAAGTAGAATCGCTAGATATTATGAAGAGTCAATGCATTTTTGTTGTTTGTTTTTGTTGCTGTTGTTTCTTAGGATTGTTCCTATTGTTTCCTATAGAGTTTGAACCAATTGGTATTTATTGTAACCAGGAATTAGGGCTTTTTTCCCCCCAGTCACATCAGCATAGATTGTTTTTGTTTATGTATGTGTGCTAGTTTCCCTTGTGTGATGTGATATTTCTTTGCTCTTTTGATTTGAATTTTGTGATGTAAGTGATAAACAGCATTTTTTTCCAATTACCTACTGGCCATCTGTATTTTCTTTAAGAAAGTATCTATCTATTCTCTTATTTTTTGAATAGGATCATTTGATTTTTATTATGTTTTGAAATGCTTTATATATCTTGGTTAATGCTTTGTCAGATGAGTGATGAACAATTTTTTTCCACATCCATAGAGTGTGTTTTCATTATGATTATGTTGTACAAAGCCCTCTTAATTTAATGCAATGCCATTTGTTTATTTTTGCTTCTGTTTGCCTGGCCCATATCAGCAAATCCTTGGAAATGTTTCTAGATCAAATTTCATGAAGAGTTCTGCCTATATTTTTCCACACAGAATCATGGATTAAAGTCATGTATTGAGGTTGTTAATCTATTCTGAGTTGACTTTTGTTCAAGGTGAATGATAGGGGTATGGGTTAATTTTTTTCATGTGTGAACAGTCTGTTTTCAGACTATCATTTGTTAATGATATTTTCTTTGCTCCACTTGATACACCTGGCTTCTTTGTTAATGATTATTTGAGGTATTGTCTCTATACTCTTGATTATATTCCATTGGTCTAACAAGTTTATATCTTTTTCTATCTCACCTGGACTCTTTATTAATAAATATTATTTTCCATTACATTTTACAAATCTTGGGGAATAAATGTACACTAATTTACAAAATGGTTTAGTCTTCTTGAGCAAATATATTCTTATCTGATTTGTAAAAAACAAAATTTTATTTCTCATAGACTTCAAAACTGCAAAGTTTAAAATCAAGTTGCTAGTAATTAAGTCACTGATGAAAATCTATTTTCTCAAACAGAGCCACTTTTCACTTCCTATTTCAGAAAGAAAATGATGGAGTCTATGATCTCTCTTTCAAGTGTATTAACACTGTCTTTATTACTTCAGAACTTCCGTAATTTCTTACCACTCCTCAAATAAAATACCAGAACACTGAAGATTACACTTTTTCAGCCTATAAATATGTGGGTAAGACAGTCAATAAAGAGATCACCATAATGTGGGACAGGAGATAGGACAGCAGGTAGGGCACTTGCCTATCACACTGCTGAACCAGTCTTGATATACAGCATCAAATATTGTCCCCTAAGCAATCATCCATAAATAGAAAGAAAAGAGTAACCCATAAGCACCAGCAGGTATATCCCAAATGCCAAAAAAAAAAAAAAAAAAACCTTTAAAATTAGGAAGAATATCCATTGTGTATATGCATCCCAGTTTCTTTAGATATTCATCTGTTGAAAAGCATCTTGATTATGTCCAGAGTCTGGCCAGAGTATTATAAATAGAGCTGCAATGAATATAGTTGTGAGGAAGGAATTTTTGTAATGTGTTTTTGTATTCCTAGGGTATATCTCTAGGATTGGTATAGCTGGATCATATGGGAGCTCATTGCAGCCATCAGGAGAGATAAAATCATAAAATTTTCTTATACAGGGATGTACATAGAATCTATTATTCTGAGTGAAATAAATCAGAGGGAGAGAGAGACTCAGAATAGTTTCATTCATCTATGAGTTTTAAGAAAAAAAAAGACATTATTGAAATAATTCCCACAGATGAGGGCTGAAAGGACCGACCAGCTCACAATAATAAGCTCACCATAAAAAGTGGTGAGTGTAGTTAGAAAAATAACTACACTGAGAACTATCATAACAATGTCAATGAGTGAAAGAAGTAGAAAACCTGTCTCAAATATGGGTGGGGGGGGTAGGAATGGGGGGCATTGGTAATGGAATGTTGCACTGGAGAAGGCGTCTTATTTTTATGACTGAAACCTAGCAACATGTCATGTTTGTAATCACGGTGTTTAAATAAAGATATTACTAAAAAAGAAAAAATAATAAAATAAAATAAGGAATAACAAAAAGAAGAAAGAGAACATAGTAAAAAACAAATAACTTGACACATACCTACATTTGTGATTAGAAAGTATTTTTGCTCTAAAGGTAATAAAACTGAAGCCTGGAGTGGGCTTATTATATATAATAAAGATACTACTAAATCCATAAATTAATAATTCTTGCTACATGTATATATGCAAACCAGCAAGTTCAGTGTAAAAATGAAACAAGATATTTCTGTACAGTCTTGAAAAAGGAAAATTTTCCAACCTAATATATATCTGTTGTTTGCTTGGTGTTATGTTTGTTTTGTGTGTGTGTTTTTGGTTTTTTTGTTTTGTTTTGTTTTTGTCTTTTTGTGCCTCATTTAACTGTATTTCTCAATTTGTGCTTAAGGATCACTTCTTGTGGGGTTGTGGAACATATGGGGTAATGGGGATTGATTCCAGATTGGTCACATGTAAGGCATGCATGCTACATATCTACTAACTTTTCAGCCCTCTATTGTTTCTTTTGACCTAATATTAAATGAGTCATAGAAGGCTGCTTCATTTTTACTGTTTCTTTGTCACATAGGTTTTCATTGTCATAACTTAAGAGATAAAACTCCTTTTCTTACTATCATCGTCAAGATGATTGCAGTGTTTATTTTTGTTGTATGCATTAAATTTTATGAAATTGACAGATTTTGTGGATAACACTAGTTTATAATCTCCAGATCTCTCTGTATGTTGCTACATATTTATGTGGAGTACATCTGTTGCAATGTGTAGCTTCTTACAGAGTCATTTTCTGGTTTCTGTTCAGCAAACGGGTGAAAGAAAAACAACTTAGAAGACAAAAATGAAATTGCTGCCAAGTGCAGCTCTGAATGAGACTTGGAAGCTCCTTTATTTCTTTGAAGCAGCATGTGTCAAACTCGTTATGAATCAGATTTTATATTCAGAATCAGAATTCTCTCAGCTGATACAGCTGAAGTCAAAGCCTTGAGGGTACAGTGCAAGGTTCCTGTTTTGCATTGAAAAGCTGAACACTACCATTGGAAATTATTTTTCCTGAAATAATTGCCTTAGTTTCAATTCAATGCTAGGGAGCAGATGCCCAGAAAATCAGCATTCTTTTTCAGCAATGGAGACAATAGGAAATGCAATGTGACCTTCCCCCCCTCCCGTTTCTACAAATTACCTCTGAGACTATATCTACCTGTCAGTTTTCCTATTTAGCTTCCTATGTTACTACCACCAACTGCTTAATGACTGATGTAAAATAAAACTCTTATCTATAGATTTTTATCAAATAAAAATGTCTTCTTGAAATAGAGTGCTTGCTTTAACTATACTTTAAGAAGATTGGAGAAGTATTTTAAAAAGACATATTGAGGGGCCAGGCGATGGCGCTGGAGGTAAGGTGCCTGCCTTGCCTGCGCTAGCCTAGGACGGACCGTGGTTCGATCCCCCGGCGTCCCATATGGTCCCCCAAGAAGCCAGGAGCAACTTCTGAGCGCATAGCCAGGAGTAACCCCTGAGCGTCACAGGGTGTGGCCCAAAAACCAAAAAAAAAAAAAAAAAAAAAGACATATTGAGGGTGTGGAAAGTTACCTAAATTGGGGGGGGGGGGTGTGTTGGGCCATACCTGGCTACACTCAGGAGTTACTCCTGGCTCTATATTCAGAAATCACTCCTGGCAGGCTCGAGGGATAATATGGGACTTCAAGATTGAACCCAGGTCTGTCCCGATTGGAACCATGCCAGGCAAACACCCTACCACTGTGCTATCGCTTCGGGCCAGCTATCTACAATTTTAAAGAAAAATTGGTCATATAAAGAACCTTCCATTAAAATTTATATGTATGACAAGCATAGGCATAAAAATAAATATTTTAAATATTTTATTAGCATGTGTCAAAATCAAGTAATCTCAATTTTATACGTGGTTTTTATTTGACTTGTGTTTGACAAATAAAACTAAAATTGCCAGACAAAAGATTCTGAAAATGAAATAAGGATATATTTAAAATTAAAGTATATCTTTATTACACACAGAAATTATACTCGATTTAATATCAATTCCATAGTAAAGACTAATAAATTTATTAGGAATAATATACATGATACAATACAATAAATGTCCTTAACCATATATAGGCCATCCACATCACACAGGCATTTCCTGTTCCTATTACTTAAATAATTTACACATTCAAAGATTTCTTTGTGTCTGTTTTGTATCTGTTTGTAGCTGTTGTCATCAGCATCTAGAACTTTAGCACTTTTTAAATAGTTGTTGATTAGTATAAACACACTTAATATGCTATCAAGAAAAACATATAGGCTATAATTATGTAGATAAGAAATGATGCATATGTTGATGATTTTAATTATTTACAAGTAAGTAAGCTGATTAAAATGTCTCTTAATATGTTCAATTTCCTTTCTAAATAGTGGTCTGTAACAGTATACACTTCATATATATTTTTGGGGGGTCACAATAAGTAAATGATTGCATCTTAATATATCTAATTATTAGTAACCTTTAAATGTTAAAAAATAGCCATTTATTAAATTGGGTAACTGCTGAAACATTCCATAATCTTCTAAGAAAAAAATAATCAGCGTCAGTGTTTGTTCTCTGTATTTGCTAATACATAGCAGTATGTTTTCTCTCTCAGCAGGAAAAGATATATCAAATGACTGCCTCTATTTAAAGATTAGTGAAAATTGGAAGGGTAAAGAGCTAATTCCATAAAGTCAGTTGGTTGTATTTTTTACTTTTAAATATGCTTAGTGCTTATTGCCTCTGGCATAGTTGAGTGGTTAAATCTGTTCATTATATTTATCCACTGATTCAAGAGCTAAAAAAGAGATGACAAGAGACATAAACAAAATGAGTAAAAAAAACCGTTTCCCATTTATGCTGATACATGGTTTTCTTTATAAATGTCTGGTTTTGTTGAAGTGATACTTAAAAGATTTTAATAAAACATCTGTTCCAGAAAAATAGTAATTAATTATATAATTGAAATGTATTTATTTTGAAAGATTTGCATACATTTGCTTTATTTGGAGGTAGGGGGTGTAGAGGCCATACCCACCTGTGCTCAGGACTTACTACTTCATCACTCAGCTCATTTATGATTGGAAATGAAGAATCTTATGGATTGCCAGCGATAAAATACATGTTGGTCGCAGGAGATTAAATCAATTTTATCAGTGTGAACGACAATATCTTATCTATTTAACTAAGATCTTCATTTCTTTTGGACCATCTTCAATGCCTACAAATTTCAAAGTAAAATACCTCAGTTGCATTATTGGAGTACAACTATGAACAAGATTCACTGGGAATGATTGCAGAAGATATCTGGTTTCAGTAACGTATAAATGTGCATAGAAAATTAGGAAGACCCTCTAAAGTCAAATTAGAAAAGGTATATTTTATAACTAGATCCTTGAGGAAATAAACTGTGATCATTATTAGGGAGGACACATTTTTAAAAGTATAACATGCTTTAAATGTGGTATAGTGGTTTAATTACTTGTCTTGCATATTTCTCACTTGGGAGATCACTATTCTTACCCAGCACACTATATGATTCCTCAGCACAGGCAGGAGTGACTTCTAAGTACTGTGATAGGAATAAAATGTAAGCATTAGTGAATACAGCCTGACTTTTTTGAACTCACATATGATAAATTATATTAAAATAAACAAAATAAAATCTGAGTAAACAATCAGAATATTTTAGTGAATGAACAGTTTCTACCTGAAGCCATATCATATTTCAGCTGCCTAGGTAAGAATGTTTCTTTGAAAACAAACAAAAACCAGGGGCTGGAGCGGTGGCACAAATAGTGGGGCCTTTGCTTTACATGCACTAACCTAGGACAGATCGTAGTTCGATCCTCCAGTGTCCCATATGGTCCCCCAAACCAGGAGCAATTTCTAAGAGCATAGCCAGGAGTAATCCCTAAATGTCACCAGGTGTGGCCCAAAAAACAAAACCACAACAAAACAATAAACAAAAACCAGAAAAATTTGTGGACAGCTGAAATATCAGATTAAAAAATAGTTTGATTGACTGGACTACCAGCTTCACATTCAGGAACATCAGAGTTCATTCAGCCAATGCATAGTCCCCTGAGCAACACCAGATGTGGAAAATGATCACAGAGTCTGAAGTAGATTAAAAACAAAAACATAAAATGATACTGGATAAAACAAAATAAATTATCAAGATAAAGTTAAATAATCAGGATGTTGACAAAGTATAATATAAGATATTTGATTTGTTAATTCAGCCATATATATATTTTAGTTTTTGGGTCACTCCCAGCAGCGCTCAGGCTCCATGCTCAGAAATCGTCCCTGGCAGGATCGGGGGACCATATGGGATGCTTGGATTTGAACTACCGTCCTTGTCCATGTAAGGCAAACGCCTTACCGCTGTGCTATCTCTCCGGCCCCTATTCAGTCATAATTTGACCCCAGTATAAACAGAACTGATGAATGAGCAGAGAGCCCTGTCTAGTCACTGAGAACCACAGGATTTGGCCTAATATCACACCCCCAAAATGATTTTTATTGTCCTTAATGATTAGAAATTTTGGGAAAGAACTGAATTCACACCTTAAATTGCTCATGCTTTGTGCTCACAAATCATTCCTTTCATTGATGAACGAAAGGTCCATATGTGATACTTGAGGTTGATGGCCAAATGCAATACCACATTTTAACTCTGTATATCTAACCCCCCAAATATTTTTTTTTCTTTTATCGTTACTATACTAGTTGACATAGTCATTGCTATTGATCAGATAGTTAACAGAGATATCCAACTCTTTTCCCAGGCAGTTTATATTCAAATAAAATTAAGCAATTATACTATGAGTAAGTACTAAAAATTATAATGTATACTTGTGTAAGTATAGTGCCTGGAGCCAGGAAAATATTACTAAAGTGCTTGGACTTATTCCTAAGCACAAAACAGGAGTAAGCCCTGAGCATTGCTGAGTATGATCTTCAAACAAACCAAAGAAATAAATAAATGAATAAAAGAAAAAAAAAAACCAGAGTAGTGTAGAAAAGTCTTATTAGACCTGGCTAGCTCTTTTTCATAAAAAAAAATGAGAGTGGATAATTCCCCATTTACAGCCTTATTATTAAATGAGAGGTCCTGTGGTTGACTAAGGACAGATCAGGTAATTTATACTATTAAAAGCAATTTTACCAGTTGTATCAGGGTCACTCAGGCTAGCCAGAGTGTGGAGGTGAAGATCATGTCATCAAGATGAGTTGGAGGTGGCCTGCCCCTCTCATCTTCAGCAGGAGTGTCCTGGCAGGAAGGAGATAACCGTAGTAAGAGTGGAGGCCCTGGCCCTAGCCAGCTCTAGGAGGAGACTCAGAGGGCCGCGGAGTTGAGGATGTTCTGGGCAAAACTGAATTTGTTCAGGGTCTCCTCGAGCAGAGGGGTCAGTCGGCTTCTGGTCATCCTCACTGATGAAACTTAGCTGGACCTGCTTGGTGGCCAACTCCAGGATGTTCTCATTGGGCATCAGGTCACAGCGCAGGTGTCGGTTCAATTTGTCTTCCAGCTTCAGTAGAAGCATCTGGTGGTGCCTTATGCCCTCCTCCATGGACTCTATATTGTTCTACATCAGCACCACCTTGCGGGTTTCCACCTCAGTTGGCTCAGGTGTTGGGCTCTTAACAGAGAGAGGTTGAGAGAGATTCTGGTTCCCAGGACTTTGCTTATTTTATTTAATTAACTAATTTTTGTTTTGGGGCCACACTCTGCATTGCTCAGGGAACACTCCTAGCTCTGTGCTCAGAAATTACTCCTGGCAGACTCAGCATAGCATAAGAGATACTGGGGAACAAACCCATGTCCGCAGCATTCATGTCAAAGGCCCTCCTCGCAGGGCCACTGCTTTGCCCCCTCAGGAGTTTTATATTTTGAACATGATGAGTATATTTATTTTTTAAATAAATCTTTATTTAAGCACCATTTTAGTTGGGTTTCAGTCATAAACAGAATACTACCCATTCACCAGTGCAACATTGGAGAAGCCCTGTTACAGAGAGGAAGAACTTCTATTTGGATTTACGCAAACTGATACAGTGCCATGAAGCATCAAAAACATACTGAATGTGCCAAGAGAAAATCAAATGTTTCTCAATTTAATAGAACATGCAACTTAACAACAATTACAATTTGTTCTTTTATTGTCCTTAGTTCATTAGGTTCCACTTGGGAATCTTGATTTCCTGTAATTTCTAACTGTTCAATTTCCTTAAAACATTTTTATCTTATCGAGAGTCTGGAGTATCTAAGATCCTTTTCTATAAATTTAACCAAAAAGGTAAGAATAATTCTGCAGATATAATTTAAAGATGTCTTTATAACAATCAAATTTGACCATAAAGTCTTTTTTCTTAAAACAAAACCATCAAACCTTCTACTCATTTCCTAACCTTTCTGACAGGGAAACCTTGACTTCCTGTAAGTTCTAAATGTTCTGTCTCTAGAAAAAAATTTGACTATTAAGAATTTGATAGCAGTCCTATGTTTTTGTGCTTTAATCACCCATACTGCCTGCATCACTATCATTGAGCTGAAGGGAGTTCCTTATTTTATCCTCAGGGCAAGTTGATAGCTAGGAATGGCAGTTACTCTTTTGAAAATTAGGAATCTGATATATTAAGAATCAAAAGTTCTAAATGCTTGGTAAATAAAAATTGTATATATTTTTTAAAAAGCTAATTTTGGGGCTGGAGAGAGAGCACTGTGTTAGGGTGTTTGCCTTGCTGTAGGGTGTTTGGCTTGTGTGCAGTCAATTCAGGAAAGACAGTGGTTCAGTGGTTTGAATCCCCGACATCCCATATGGTCCCCAAGCTTGACAGGACAGATTTCTGTGTGCAGAGCCAGAAATAACCCCTGAGCGTCTCAGGTGTGACCCAAAAACCAAAAACCAAAAAAAGAAAAAAGAAAAAAAAGAAAAAGCTGGATTTTCATTTATGATAAAGAGAAATGTATGATTTAAAACATTTTGGCAAAACAATTCTATCTCAAGGGAAGAAGATTTTTATGAGCAGTCAAGAGTGAGTAGGCTGGGTTGGAGTGATAGCACAGCGGGTAGGGCATTTGCCTTGCATGCAGACGATTCTGGTTCGATCCCCGGTATCCCATAAGTTTCCCCATGCCTGCCAGGGTAATTTCTGAACCCAAAGGAAAGAGTAAACCCCTCAGTGCTGCCAGGTGTGGCCCAACAACCTGAGGCCTATAATCAGGGAAATATGATGGATGTCTCCAATAAAAGCAACCTTTTTTTCTCACATTTACCTCTGAACTCAGAGATCATTGAACTTAATCTAAGTTTTAGATAAAGGGAATCTATATATTTCTCACAATTCTTATGCAAAGTAACTGAAAACGTTTATTAGAACTATAGATGTTAGGCTGCAAGTCCTGTGTCCCCTGTGGGATGATTTGGGAAAGACATTAGCAGTTTTTAATAGCTCAAATATACATAAGCCTACAGGTAACTTACATTTCTCTCCTAACCACTCCTGAGGAATTCTTCAGCCTAGCGAATGGTGTCCATGTTTTAAGAAGTAGTGCATGGATAACAGCCTAAAAGAAAAAATGGGCCATTTTAAAACCCAAGACTAGTAGGCTCTATGGAGCAGCTTTAACTTTAGTAGTTTCTAAAGGCAGACAATTAGATAAAAATGTATCTCAAATTATTGTAATTACCTCTTCCATACCATATTTTTAATTAGTTTTCCAGCTCATGAAATGAATGTTATTATTGAGGTAACTTTATATTACATCGGTTTTGTCACCAGGTATTAAATTTACTATTGGCTTTAAAAAAGCTTTACCTACTAATTGAAATCCTCACTGGCTCATGATAATCTTTCAAGCGCTTTAAACTTCTTAATATCTGTGGTTTTTTAAATCAACCTTATGCAATTCATAAAATTGTTCTCATGTCTTGTAATCAGAGAAGTCTGCAGAAAAGTCTAACAATTACTGTAGAGTACAATTTTGTTACGCTAGATGAAAATGTCTAACAATTTGTTTCTTGGGAGATCAGTTTTACTAAGCTCAGTATGATAAAATATTAAACCTTTAACATGAGAACTATAAGGAATATAGAGGGTCTTTTATGAAAGAAAGATAATGGATGGAAATGTGTTTGTTTGAAAAGAAAGGAAAATTTTGAAATTGAAGGCAGTTGGTTGTAAATTGGAATGAAGGGAACTTACAGGACAAAATGAATATAAAGGAGTGTGTAGAAGATTTGAGGTTTGTATTCAAAGAAAAGAAACTGTTTTCAAACTGGACTGTTATAAGATTATCTTTAAATTATTGCTGCAGTTATTCTTAGTGGCCTATAGAAAATGATATTAGATACCCCAGATTCATGGTACAGTGTTATTAGACAGTTGGATATCCATTAAAAAAAGACACTCTTACATAAATTACAGTCAAAGATGATGTGGCTGACCTCGAGGAATAAAATTGTGTTTAGTGCTAATTTATCTGGCTACATCTACTATGATCAGGTGACTGTGATTCCTCCATGCAGTAAATCCTTGTTACCTATTTTTTCACTGCCCAGTTTTTCCTCAATTTTAAGCAGTTACACACACACATATGACAAATTTAATGATGTGTTTGTTTTGGCTCTCTTTAATTTCTTACTTTTTATAACCTTAAAATTTATTTAAAAATGTATATTCAGTTATTGTTTAAATAACAAAATATAAAAGGAAGAGCGATTTTATGTTTTTTTGTATTTACTTTCATATGTAAAAGTATTAGAGAACCTTTATAAAGCAAAATTATTGCAACAATATCTTCTTGAAATATACTGGAAAAAATTGACTTTTTACAGAAATTTTTTAAAGCAGCATAATTAAATACCACTATTACATATTCCATCATATGGTTGAGGCTACTGTTAGTTTGGACCTATCGTACAAACAATAATTCTCTTCACAATAGTGATTGCTTATTTCATTGAACTCTTGTAGTAAGACTTGTAGTAAGTAACTCTTGACCTACACATAGCTTCATATTTTACCACATTAAAGTTGCCTTTGCATAGTCATTATATCTAATATTTTGTTAGTTTTAAGAATTGGCATACCCCGCTGAAGAAGTGTTTACTTGAGGGGCTAACACAACTAGTACAGCAGCTACAGTATTTGTCTTTCACTCAGTTGATTCAGATTTGATAGCAGTCATCTCACATGATCCTCTGAGTTCACACGGAGTGATCACTGAATGTAGAGCCAGGAGTACCACTCCCTGTGTGGCACCACCAAAATTGAATTAGTTGAGATATGATTTAATTAATATAATAATTAAACTGTGTGAAAAAATGGGTAAATCAAAGTTGAGTCATTTTAAAAAGTTCTTGTTTTTCCAGAATCTGTTTTGGTTTGTTTTTTTTTTTGTCTTTTTTTTTAATTTTTTATTTTTAATTATGAAAACAAGGATGCAAAGAAAGAGGACAAGGTAAAGTTACAGTGGAAGGACAATCACCCATAACATAATTCTCAGAAGTCCCCTTGCTGATATCTTAACTTTGAAATTTCAGCCAAAGAACATTAAGATAAATAAGACAGAATCTGTTTTAATGGCAATTTAACATGAAACATTAAAAAAAGGTAGAAAAAGTAGATCAAATAGATGATTTCTAATCATGGAGAAATAAAACATTAATAAGCTCAATTATATTCATTTATTAAATACAATACATGTAGAGTAACAATTTCTTATTAAAAGGAATTATGCATTTTCATTATGTACAATCAGAAACAACAATTTTATACATTATTTATGATAACACAAAATTAAAATAGATTAGTTTACTGTCAAATCACTAATACAATGGAACTTAGTTAAGTTTGTCTTGCAAGGATAGGTGTTACATTATAGGTAAAAGAAAAGAGATGTCAAATTGAAATCAATTGAATGCTTTTTAAGCCTGAAATTAGAGCAAGAAGCATAAGTTTTATGCTTCAGCAACTGAAGAATATAAAATATTCAATAGTGACCACTCTTTATTTACAACACCGTGATCAGTTTTTAGAGAAGCACAGAATCTAAAATAAAATCTTTGAATTAATCAAAAAGAAAGTTTGCTTTTCTTCACCAACTGATATATAAAGTACTATATTTTATTTCATTTATTTATTATTTTTTCGGTTTTTTTGGATAGTACCCAGTGATGATTGGGAAATACTCCTTGCTCTGCATTAGGAATTACTCCTTGTGGTACAGGGTTAACCATATGGAATGCTGGGGATAGAACTTCGGTTTGCTGCATGTAAGACTAACTCCCTAGCCACTTACTTTCACTGTACTATAACTCAAGTTTCTTTAACGAAAACAGAATATAAGTAGGTTGAGATATAGTTATGATTTTTTAGAGAAATACTAGACAAATCTATGATTCCAATATTAAAATATGTAACAATGTAGCTTAGTTTTGAATATATAATTTTTTATTCTATAAAATATTTATTTAAGCACCATGATTACAAGCATGATTATAGTTGGATTTCAGTCATAAACAGAACACCCCCCCTTCACCAGTGCAATATTCCCACCACACATTCATACTAACTATCTTTGGGTGCTTGTGATGAGACAATACTGTGTGAATGGATGTTAATAGAAAAAAGAAAAAATATAAGATACAAAGAAATGAAAATTATGGAGCATGAATATGATTGATTAAGCACTTTAAAAGCAATTTTTAACATTAGGAAGATAAAAAGTTTAGCTGTTTTGTTTTCCAAATAAACAATTAGTTTAAGTTAGACAATATATTTAGCAGGAAAGTTGATTAAAAGCCTTAAAAAGATGAAAAAAAAGTTACTAAGAAAAATGCGCCATTTATTACTGAATAAAGATACATAAATGTATAGAAATGCTGTTAATATAATTTTTAATTAGCATAAATTCGCATATCTTACAGCTCAAATAAGGCAAACAGGGAACTATAATAATTAATTATATATAGTACACTTAATAGTAGCAAGCTGAATTTTTTTTTTTTTTTTTTGAAAATTCCTCAAAGTCATTTATTAGGAAAATTTCTTTTTTTTTTTTTTTTTTTTTAATTTTTTTTTTTATTTAAACACCTTGATTACATACATGATTGTGTTTGGGTTTCAGTCATAAAAGGAACACCACCCATCACCAGTGCAACATTCCCATCACCCAAGTCCCAAATCACCCTCCTCCCCACCCAACCCCCGCCTGTACCCTAAACAGGCTCTACATTTCCCTCATACATTCTCAATATTAGGACAGTTCAAAATGTAGTTATTTCTCTAACTAAACTCATCACGCTTTGTGGTGAGCTTCCTGAGGTGAGCTGGAACTTCCAGCTCTTTTCTCTTTTGTGTCTGAAAATTATTATTACAAGGGTGTCTTTCATTTTTCTTAAAACCCATAGATGAGTGAGACCATTCTGCGTTTTTCTCTCTCTCTCTGACTTATTTCACTCAGCATAATAGATTCCATGTACATCCATGTATAGGAAAATTTCATGACTTCATCTCTCCTGACAGCTGCATAATATTCCATTGTGTATATGTACCACAGTTTCTTTAGCCATTCATCTGTTGAAGGGCATCTTGGTTGTTTCCAGAGTCTTGCTATGGTAAATAGAGCTGCAATGAATATAGGTGTAAGGAAGGGGTTTTTGTATTGTATTTTTGTGTTCCTAGGGTATATTCCTAGGAGTGGTATAGCTGGATCGTATGGGAGCTCGATTTCCAGTTTTTGGAGGAATCTCCATATCGCTTTCCATAAAGGTTGAACTAGACAGCATTCCCACCAGCAGTGGATAAGAGTTCCTTTCTCTCCACATCCCCGCCAACACTGTTTATTCTCATTCTTTGTGATGTGTGCCATTCTCTGGGGTGTGAGGTGGTATCTCATCGTTGTTTTGATTTGCATCTCCCTGATGATTAGTGATGTGGAACATTTTTTCATGTGTCTTTTGGCCATGCGTATTTCTTCTTTGTCAAAGTGTCTGTTCATTTCTTCTCCCCATTTTTTGATGGGGTTAGATGTTTTTTTCTTGTAAAGTTCTGTCAGTGCCTTGTATATTTTGGAGATTAGCCCCTTATCTGATGGGTATTGGGTGAATAGTTTCTCCCACTCAGTGGGGGGCTCTTGTATCCTGGGCACTATTTCCTTTGAGGTGCAGAAGCTTCTCAGCTTAATATATTCCCATCTGTTAATCTCTGCTTTCACTTGCTTGGAGAGTGCAGTTTCCTCCTTGAAGATGCCTGTAATGTCCTGGAGTGTTTTGCCTATGTGCTGTTCTATATATCTTATGGTTTTGGGGCTGATATCGAGGTCTTTAATCCATTTGGATTTTACCTTTGTACATGATGTTAGCTGGGGGTCTAAGTTTAATTTTTTGCAAGTGGCTATCCAATTGTGCCAACACCACTTGTTGAAGAGGCTTTCCCTGCTCCATTTAGGATTTCCTGCTCCTTTATCAAAAATTAGATGGTTGTATCTCTGGGGAACATTTTCTGAGTATTCAAGCCTATTCCACTGATCTGAGGACCTATCCTTATTCCAATACCATGCTGTTTTGATAACTGTTGCTTTGTAGTACAGTTTAAAGTTGGGAAAAGTAATTCCTCCCATATTCTTTTTCCCAATGATTGCTTTAGCTATTCGAGGGTGTTTATTGTTCCAAATGAATTTCAAAAGTGTCTGATCCACTTCTTTGAAGAATGTCATGGGTATCTTTAGAGGGATGGCATTAAATCTGTATAATGCCTTGGGGAGTATTGACATTTTGATGATGTTAATCCTGCCAATCCATGAGCAGGGTATGTGTTTCCATTTCCGTGTGTCCTCTCTTATTTCTTGGAGCAGAGTTTTATAGTTTTCTTTGTATAGGTCCTTCACATATTTAGTCAAGTTGATTCCAAGATATTTGAGTTTGTGTGGTACTATTGTGAATGGGGTTGTTTTCTTAATGTCCATTTCTTCTTTATTACTGTTGGTGTATAGAAAGGCCATTGATTTTTGTGTGTTAATTTTGTAGCCTGCCACCTTGCTATATGAGTCTATTGTTTCTAGAAGCTTTTTGATAGAGTCTTTAGGGTTTTCTAAGTAGAGTATCATGTCATCTGCAAACAGTGAGAGCTTGACTTCTTCCTTTCCTATCTGGATTCCCTTGATATCCTTTTCTTGCCTAATCGCTATAGCAAGTACTTCCAGTGCTATGTTGAATAGGAGTGGTGAGAGAGGACAGCCTTGTCTTGTGCCAGAATTTAGAGGGAAGGCTTTCAGTTTTTCTCCATTGAGGATAATATTTGCCACTGGCTTGTGGTAGATGGCCTTCACTATATTGAGAAAGGTTCCCTCCATTCCCATCTTGCTGAGAGTTTTGATCAAGAATGGGTGTTGGACCTTATCAAATGCTTTCTCTGCATCTATTGATATGATCATGTGGTTTTTATTTTTCTTGTTATTGATGTTGTGTATTATGTTGATAGATTTACGGATGTTAAACCAGCCTTGCATTCCTGGGATGAAACCTACTTGATCGTAGTGGATGATCTTCTTAATGAGGCATTGAATCCTATTTGCCAGGATTTTGTTGAGGATCTTTGCATCTGCATTCATCAGTGATATTGGTCTGTAATTTTCTTTTTTGGTAGCGTCTCTGTCTGGTTTAGGTATCAAGGTGATGTTGGCTTCATAAAAGCTATTTGGGAGTGTTTCTGTTTGTTCAATTTCATGAAAGAGTCTTGCCAAGATTGGCAGTAGTTCCTCTTGGAAAGTTTGATAGAATTCATTAGTGAATCCATCTGGACCTGGGCTTTTGTTTTTCGGCAGACATTTGATTACTGTTTTAATTTCATCAATGGTGATGGGGGTGTTTAGATATGCTACATCCTCTTCCTTCAACCGTGGAAGATTATAAGAGTCCAAGAATTTATCCATTTCTTCCAGGTTCTCATTTTTAGTGGCGTAGAGTTTTTCAAAGTAGTTTCTGATTACCCTTTGAATCTCTGTCATATCAGTAGTGATCTCTCCTTTTTCATTCCTGATACGAGTTATCAAGTTTCTCTCTCTCTCTTTCTTTGTTAGGTTTGCCAGTGGTCTATCTTGTTTATTTTTTCAAAGAACCAACTTCTGCTTTCGTTGATCTTTCGGATTGTTTTTTGAGTTTCCACTTCGTTGATTTCTGCTCTCAGCTTTGTTATTTCCTTCTGTCTTCCTGTTCTTGGGTCCTTTTGTTGAGCATTTTCTAGTTCTATTAGCTGTGTCATTAAGCTACTCAGGTAAGCTCCTTCTTCCTTCCTGATGTGTGCTTGCAAAGCTATAAATTTTCCTCTCAGTACTGCTTTTGCTGTGTCCCATAAGTTCTGAGAGTTTGTGTCTTTATTGTCATTTGTTTCCAGGAACCTTTTTATTTCCTCCTTGATTTCATCTCGGACCCACTGGTTATTGAGCATGAGGCTGTTTAACTTCCAGGTGTTAAAGTGTTTCTTCTGAGTCCCTTTGGAGTTCACAAATAATTTCAGAGCCTTGTGGTCAGCGAAGGTAGTCTGCAAAATTTCTATCCTCTTGATCTTATGGAGGTATGTTTTATGTGCCAGCATGTAGTCTATCCTGGAGAATGTCCCATGTACATTGGAGAAGAATGTGTATCCAGGTTTCTGGGGATGGAGTGTCCTATATATATCCACTAGGCCTTTTTCTTCCATTTCTCTCCTCAGGTCTAGTATATTCTTGTTGGGTTTCAGTCTGGTTGACCTGTCCAGTGTTGACAAAGCCATGTTAAGGTCCCCCACAATTATTGTGTTGTTGTTGATATTATTTTTCAGATTTGTCAACAGTTGTATTAAATATTTCGCTGGCCCCTCATTCGGTGCATATATGTTTAGGAGAGTGAATTCTTCCTGCTCTACGTACCCCTTGATTAATATAAAATGTCCGTCTTTGTCCCTTACAACCTTCCTGAGTATAAAGTTTGCATTATCTGATATTAGTATGGCCACTCCAGCTTTTTTATGGGTGTTGTTTGCTTGGATAACTTTTCTCCAGCCTTTTATTTTGAGTCTATGTTTGTTCTGACTATTCAGGTGCGTTTCTTGTAGGCAGCAGAAGGTTGGATTGAGTTTTTTGATCCATTTAGCCACTCTGTGTCTCTTAACTGGTGCATTTAGTCCATTGACGTTGAGAGAAAGAATTGTCCTGGGATTTAACGCCATCTTTATTTCAAAATTTGGTGTGTCTTTTGGGTAGTCTTGTCTTAGATTAGGTCTTTCAGTTTTTCTCTTAAGACTGGTTTTGTGTCTATGAAGTTTCTGAGCTGTTTTTTGTCTGTGAAACCATGTATTCTTCCATCAAACCGGAAAGTGAGTTTTGCTGGGTATAGTATTCTGGGTGAAGCATTCATTTCATTCAGTCTTGTCACAATATCCCACCACTGCTTTCTGGCATTGAGCGTTTCTGGTGACAGGTCTGCTGTAAATCTCAGGGAAGCTTGCTTGAACATGATTTCCCCTTTTGATCTTGCTGTTTTCAGAATTCTGTCTCTATCTGTGGGATTTGTCATTGTGACTAGGATGTGTCTTGGGGTGGTTTTTCTGGGGTCTCTTTTGGTTGGTACTCTTTGGGCATGCAGGATTTGATCACATATATTCTTTAGCTCTGGAAGTTTCTCTTTAATGATGTTCTTGACCATTGATTCTTCCTGGAAATTTTCTTCCTGGGTCTCTGGGACTCCAATGATTCTTAAGTTGTTTCTGTTGATCTTATCATAAACTTCTATTTTCGTCTGTTCCCATTCTTTGACTAATTTTTCCATTGTCTGCTCATTTGCTTTAAGTTTTTTGTCCAATCTCTCCTGCTGTATGGAATTGTTATGTATCTCATCTTCCACAGCACCAAGTCTATTCTCAGCTTCTGATACCCTGTCCCAGAGCTTATCCATTTTGTCATTCACTTCGTTTACTGAGTTTTTCAGGCCTGTTAGTTGACATGTTATTTCAGTTTGGAGTTTTGTCATTTCTGCCTTCATATTTTCTTGGTTCTTATTAGTGTTCTGTTCAACTCGATCCATGGTTTCTTGGAGTCTGTTGAGCACCTTCCATATTGCTAGTCTAAAGTCCTTATCTGAGAGGTTGATTAGTTGTTCAGTCATTATCTGGTCCTCAGAATTGTCATCTTCATTCTCTATGTCTGATGCTGGCCTGCGCTGTTTCCCCATTGTCACATTTGTATTGTGGGTTTTTCTACGTGTTGTAGTGGTATTCATTGTCTATATGATGTAGGCAGCACACTCCTCTGGCTCCTCCCTTTCTGGATGGGCTGACTTGCCTCTAAGGGAGGGGAGTCCTCCGTGGATGAAGCCTCACACTGGGTCAAATCTTAGGCCCAAGCATGCAACAGAGAAGACAGTCCAGAGAGAAATGTTTGCTTCTGTGATATAGCGCCGTTCTTAGTGTGATTTTTCCTTCTTGTTGCAATGGAGTTCTTTCCTTAGAAAGAGTGCACGGCCGCGTAGCGAAGCGGAGCGGCCGTGCTCCTCTGAGCCTCTTTTTGCCCCACTCGCAAGAGTTTCACGCAAGAGGACAGTAGACAGACATAGACAGGTCACACTCACAGTCTTTCACAGCTGAGCCCCACTGGGCCGGTGTACTTTCGCGGATTTTCCCCGCCTGGTGTCACACACAGGGAGCCAGCTTTTGCAAAGGATAGCCGGTTTTTATGCTCTGAAGTCCCTCCCTGAAAATGGCGTCTGGGCGAGCGAGGTTTCTGGAGGCTCTTTTTGCCCCACTCGCAAGAGTTTCACGCAAGAGGACAGTAGACAGACATAGACAGGTCACACTCACAGTCTTTCACAGCTGAGCCCCACTGGGCCGGTGTACTTTCGCGGATTTTCCCCGCCTGGTGTCACACACAGGGAGCCAGCTTTTGCAAAGGATAGCCGGTTTTTATGCTCTGAAGTCCCTCCCTGAAAATGGCGTCTGGGCGAGCGAGGTTTCTGGAGGCTCTTTTTGCCCCACTCGCAAGAGTTTCACGCAAGAGGACAGTAGACAGACATAGACAGGTCACACTCACAGTCTTTCACAGCTGAGCCCCACTGGGCCGGTGTACTTTCGCGGATTTTCCCCGCCTGGTGTCACACACAGGGAGCCAGCTTTTGCCTGAATTTTAATTTAATAATAAAATAATAGTTTTGTTTTACAAAATTATATTGTAATTTTTTTTTGCTTTTTGTTTGTTTTTGGGTCACACTAAGCAGTGCTCAGGGGTTACTCCTGGTTCTGTGCAGAACATGGTCCCCTGGCATGTGGTCCCCTGGCAGGCTCCAGGAACTATATGGGATGCCAGGATTCTAACCACCATCTGTCCTGAATCAGCTGCTAGCAAGGCAAATACCTTAGCGCTCTGCTATCTCTCTGATCTTCAAAAATATTTTTAATAAAATTAAACTTTCTTTTATTTTGTGAGTTATAAACAAGTTGACTGGAAGATATAAAGTTCCGAGTGTATATAGTTTCTTTTTTTAGTTATGCTAATAATTTTTACATTAATATATCTATTTAAGCATTATGATTACAAACATGTTTATAGTTGGGTTTCAGTTATAAAATTGCTGGGGTTGGAGTGGTGGCACAAATGGTAAGGTGTTTGTCTTGCACACAACTAACCTAGGATGAACCTACCGACATTCCATATGATCCCACAAGCCAGGAGTGATTTCTGAGTGCATATCCAAGAGTAACCCCTGAGCATGTGGTCCAAAACAATAAATAAATAAATAAATAAATAAAAATAAAAAATAAATAAAACATCCCCCTTCACCAGTGCAACATTCCTACCATCAATGTTCCCTAACTCCCTCCTCCCTCACCCACTGCCTGAATTTGAGACAGACATTCTATTTCTCTCCCTCACTTCTATGATCGGTGTCAGTGGAGTCATTTCTCTAACTAAACTCACCACTCACAATGGTAAGCTTCATACCATGGGCTAGTCTTTTCAGTAATCATCTCTACTGTCTCTGTGTATTATTATAATAATGTCTTTTATTTTCTTAAATCCCATAGATAGATGAGTGAAACTATTCTATATGTTTCCTTCTGACTCGTGTCATTCAGTATAATAGTTTCCATGTCCATCCATGTATAGGAAAATTTCATGACTTCATTTTTCCTGACAGCTACATAGTATTCCATTGTGTATATGTACCAGAGTTTCCTTAGCTATTCATTTGTTGTCGGGCATCTGGTTTTCCAGATACACTTATTGTTTTTATGCTTTGTGATGTGTGCCAGTCTATGAGGTATGAGATGGTACCTCATCATTGGCTTTTATTTTAAAATCCCTGATGAATAGTGATGTGGAGCATTTTTCATGTGTATTTTGGCCATTTGTATTCCTTCTTTTAAATAGCGCTGCAATGAACATACACTGTGCCCTCAAAAACAAGAGAGTTTCATATTGAATTTTGTCCCCAAAGATATGATAAATCTTATTTTTAGGGGATATCCTATTTTTCCATGAAGAATATGGTACACATTATTGTTAAATGAAAATAAAGAAAATTTATTACATGTATTTAGTACGGCATTAGGACTCTGCATAACATCAATGGTTGCTATAGAACAATTGGGGTACACCTAGAAACCAGTTTATGGTAAATTAATTTTTATGTTGTCACAGAGGCTGAGGTGACTTATTATCAGGAGGATAACTTATATTTCACCCAATAGGTGTGCAGAAGGCATTGTTGTATTGTATTTTTCTGTTCCTAAGGTTTATCCCTAGGAGTGATATAGCTCAATTATGTGGGAGCTCAATTTTCAGTTTTTTTGAGGAATCTCCATATTGTTTTCCATAAAGGCTGGACATTACAGCAATCCCGCTGGAAGTGAAAGAGAGTTCCTTTCTCCCCACATCTGTGCCAGCACTTATTGTTTTTATGCTTTGTGATGTGTGTCAGTCTATGAGGTATGAGATGGTACCTCATTGTTGTCTTTTTTTATATTCCTGAAGAATAGTGATGTGGAGCATTTTCTTCATGTGTATTTTGGCCATTTGTATTCCTTCTTTGAGGAATTGTTCATTTCTTCTCCCCATTTTTGATAGGATTAGATCTTTTTTCTTGATAAGTCCTGTCAGTTCCTTGTTATATCTGAGATATTAGCCCCTTATCTGATGTGTATTGGATAAATAGTTTCTCACATTTTGTGGGTGGCCTTTGTACCCTACTCACTATTTCTATTGAGTTTCAGAGGCTTCTATGCTTACTATAATCCCATCTGTTTATCTCCACTTCCACATGTTTGAACAGTGCTGTTCCTCTTTGAAAATCCTTTAGTCTCAATGTCATGGATTATTTTATCTACCTATTCTTTTATATTAATTATGATTTCCCATCTAATATCAAGGTCTTTAATCAATTTGGATTTGACCTTTGTGCATGGTATTTAATGGACGTCCAAGTTTGCTTTTTTGCAGGTGATGGACCAGTTGTCCCAGCACCACTTGTTGAAGAGGCTTTCCTTGCTCCATTTTGAGTTTCTTACTTCTTTATCAAAGATTAATTGTGTGTTTGGAAAACATTCTATGAATACTCAGTCTATTTCATTGATCAGATAGTCTATTTTTATTCTAATACAATGCTGTTTAAATGACTATTGCTCTATTGTATAATTTAAATTTGGGGAAGGTGATGCTTCCTGTCTTCTTTTTCCTGAGGGTTGCTTTAGTTATTTGGGGGTGTTTATTGTATTATTCCAAATGAATTTTAGGAGTGTTTGATTCACTTCTTTGAAGAATATCATGGGTATCCTTAGAGAAGAATTGCATTAAATCTGTACAATGCTTTAGGGAGTATTGCCATCTTAATGATGTTAACCTTCCCAATCCATGAACAGAATATGTGTATGAATTTCCTTGTGTCCCCTTTTATTTCTTGAAGCAGAATTTTGTAGTTTTCTTTGTATAGATCATTCACAACTTTAGTTAAGTTTACTGCAAAGTATTTGAGTTTCTGTGAAACTAATGTGAAGGGGGTTGTTTTATCAATGTATATGCAAAGGCCATTGATGCTTGAGTGTTCATTTTGTAGCCTGCCACTTTGCTATATGAGTCTATCGTTTCTAAACTTTTTTTAGTGTTTAGGGTTTTCCAAGCATAGTATCATGTTAACTGCAAACAATAAGAACTTAATTTCTTCCTTTGCTTTCTGAATGCCCTTGATATCTTTTGCTTGCCTAACCTCTATGGCAAGAACTTCCAGCTATATGTTGAATAGGAGTGGTAAGAAGGCAGATCTTGTTTTGTATCAGATTTTTTTGTATTTTTTAATTTTTAATTTGATCATATTGCCTTACATATCTTTCACAGTAGTATTTTAGGTACATATTAACATTAAATCAGGGGAATACCCATCACCAAATTTGTCCTCCCCCACCCCCATTCCCTTCCTGCAGCCATTATCCCCCACCATCAACCCCCGGGCTGCTAGAGTAGGTAGTTCCCTCTTTGTCTAGCTTACTATTAGTGATCATATATCTGTTTGGTCCTGGTACCCTCCCTTGTTTCCCCCTCTATTTGAGAGGTGGAGCTAGATAGTTCAAGTTCTGTGGTTTTGTTTGAAGGAAAGAAAAGCAATAGAATGGGGTAAAAAAAATCAAATAAGTTGAAGATGTGTGGAAATGCTTTTAGTTTATCTCAGTTGAGAATAATATTTGCCATTGGCTTGTGGTAGATGGCCTTGACTATATTGAAAAAAGTTACTTCATTCCCATCTTGATGAGAGTTTTTTTATCAAGAATGTGTTTTGGACTTTATTGAATGCTTTGTCGGCATCTATTGATATGACCATATGATTTTTATGTATTTTTTTGTTGATATGGTGTATTATGTTGATTGATTTACATATGGAAAACCATTGCTGTATTCCTGGAAGGAAGTCTACTTGGTCATGATGTATGACTTTCTTGATGAGGCATTGGGTCCTATTTGCCAGAATTTTGTTGACAATTTTTGCATCTGTGTTCATCAATCAGGGATATTGGTCTGTAGTTTTCTTTTCATTATTTTTCTTTTCTTTTCTTTTCTTTTTTTTTTGCAGCATCTTTGTCTTGTTTTGGTATCAAGGTGATGTTAACTTCATAAAATAGTTTTGACAGTGTTCTTGATTCTTAGTTTCACAAAAGATCCTGAAAAAGATTGGTAGTAGTTCCTCTTGAAAGGTTTGAAAATATTCATTAGTAAATCCAACTGGGCCTGGGATTTTTCTTTTGGGGTAGAATTTTGATTAACATTTTAATTTCCTCAGTAGGTATGTGTCTGTTTACATATGCTAGATCATCCTGGTTTAATCATGGAAGATTATGAGTCAATGAATTTATTCATTTCTTCCATGTTCCTCTGTTTCATGGCACAGAGTTTCTCAAAGTAGTCTCTGATTAACATTTGAATCTCTGCAGTATCTGTAGTGATTTCCCCATTTTCATTTATAATCCTGTTTATTCATTTTTTCTCTCCCTTTGTAAGTTTTGATAGTGATTTATCAATCTTGTTTATTTTTCAACGACATAACCTTTGTTTTATTGTTCTTTCTGATTGATTTTCTGGATTTCCAATTTATTTATTTCTGCTCTAAGTTTTGTTATTTCCTTTTGTCTACCAATTTTTCATATATTTTGTTGATTATTTTCTAATTTTATAAGCTGCCTGATTAAGTTATTTACATAGGCCCCTCTTCCTTCCTGATTTGTGCTTACAAAGCTATAAATTTTTGTCTTTAATTATGTTCATGCTCTCCCCTGTTAAAATAAATAAATAAATAAATAAATAAATAAATAATATTTTCTCTTAGTAATGCTTTTGCTGTGTCCCATAAATTCTGATAATTTGTAGATTCATTTGCATTTGTTTCTAGGAACCTTTTGAATTACTCATTGATTTAATCTATTATCCAACTGTTGTTGAGTAGTGAGCTATTTGATTTCCAGGTTTTAATTTTTTTTCTGTGTCTCCTTGTAGTTCACTTCTAATTTCATTACACTGTAATCTGAGAAGGTAGACTGTACAATTTTCATCCTCTTTATTTTAAAGAGTTATGTATTATGGGCCAGCATGTGGTCTGTCTTGGAGAATGACCCATGTGCATTGGAGAAGACTGTGTATCCAGTTTTCTGGGGATGGAGTGTCCTATATACTTCTACTAGTCCACTTTCTTCCATTTCCCCTTTAGAGCTAGTATATTCTTGTTGGGTTTCAGCCTTGTTGACCTATCATGGTCAGTGCTGAAGTCTCCCACTATTATTGTGTTGCTATTGATATTTTTATATTTTTCTATAATTGATTTAAATATTTTACTGGTTCCTCATTGGGTGCATATATATTTAAAAGTGTGATTTTCTCTAGTTGTACTACCCCTTATTTATTGTGAAATGTCCATCTTTGTCCCATCTTTTAACTTTTCTCAGTCTAAAGTTTGTGTCAATTGATATTAATATAGCCATTCCAACATTTTTAAAAGAGTTGTCTGCTTGGCTGATTGTCCTCAATTTTTTTTATTTTGAGTCTATGCTTGGTCTGGATATTCAATTGTGTTTCTTGTAGGCAGCAGAATGTTGGATTCAGCTTTTTGATCCATTTTGCCACTCTGTGAGTATTAAGTGGTGCATTTAATTCATTGGTATTGAGAAAGATCATTGTCATGGGATTTAGTTTTATATTTGTTTAAGATTATGGTGACTTTTGGTCTGTCTGTCTTAATGTAAACCTTTCAATTTTTATTTTTAAAGCTGGTTTTGAGTCTGAAAATTTCTGAACTGTTGTTTATCTATGAAGCTATGCATGCTTCCTTCAAACCTGAAAATGTGTCTGCCTGAGTGCAGTGTTCTAGGCAAACATTCATTTCATTGAGTTTTGTCATTCTATCCCACCACTGCTTTCTGGCTTTGAGAGTTTCTTGTGACAGATCTGCTATGTATTTTAAGGATGATCCTTTGAATGCAATTTCCCTTTTAGATCTTGCTGCTTTCAGTATTCTTTCTCTATCTGTATAATTCATCATTGTGAAATAAAATGTGTCTTGGGGTGCTTTTTATCTGAACTCTTTTAGGTGGTACTATCAGGCATTAAGGATTTGGGTGCATTCAGATTTAATCTCAGAGTTTCTCTTTAATGATATCCTTGACTGTTGATTCTTCATGAAGATTTTTTTCACTTGGTCTCTCGGACTCCAATGATTCGTTTTTGTTGTTGAGTTTATCAAAGACTTCTGTTTTCAACTCCTTCATAGTTTTGAGGATTTTTTCCCATTGTATGATCATTTTTTAAGGCTTTTTTCCATTCTCTTTTTTTGTGTAAAGTTGTTATGCATCTCAATTTTTAACTCACTGATTCGGTCTTCAGATTTTGTTACTCAGTTGGAAAGGCTTTCCAGGGAGGTTTCTGTTTTGCCTACCACGTTTTTCTGTCCTGTCATTTCAGTTTAGAGTTCTGATTTTTATTTTTATACCTTATTTATTCATATTTGTAGTTTGTTCTGCTCAATCTATGCTTTCTTTGATTTCTGTGAACATCATCTATATTTATTCTCAAAATTCCTTATCTAAAAGGGTAAGTGAGTGCTTGGCACTTTTTATGTCATCAAAACTGCTATCTTCATTCTCTATGCATGGCTTTGGCCTGCACTGTTTCCCCATTGTTGTGCTATAGTATAATGTTTTCTATATGTTGTGCCACCATTCTTTGACTAGGAGATGTCCATGACTGTGGAGCATTCCACCCTTATTTGGGCATTCCAACTCACCTCTGTTCACCTAGCTTTTGAAGACTCCTCTGGGTAGGGATGGTCCCAAAAGCTGCAGTGGATGGTCAGGAAGCAGCTGCTTGCAAAGTGTTCAGTGATAATCAGGCCTACAGTTTAATTTTTAAGGCAAAATTATGTTTTACTTGATTTTTGAAGAAATATTTAAACATTAAAACATTTTAGTGCTTTAGAGTATTTATACTAGTTCTCTTAATGAGACTTCTTTTTACTATTTCTAGCCCTTATTCAGTAACATTCAATTTTTTTGTTGAATGTCCTTTATTTACCAATACAAATACTAACACAAGTTTACACTGAACAAAATATCTTGATAGTACAAAGACTTCTTTTTTTTTTGTTTGTTTTTTTATATTTTTCTTTTATTTTTTCTTTTTTAATTATCTTTAGCTAAACACCGTGATTACAAATATGATTATATTTGTATGATTACAGTTATGAAAAGAACACCCCCCCCTTCACTAGTGCAACATTCCCACCACCAATTTCCCAGATCTCCCTCCTCCCAACCCCACCCACACCTGTACTCAAGACAGGCTTTCTACTTCCCTCATTCATTCACATTCACATTGTTATGATAGTTTTCAGTGTAGTTATTTCTCTAACTGCACTCATCACTCTATGTGGTGAGCTTTATGTCATGAGCTGCACCTACCAGCCCTCATCTCTCTTGTCACTGAGAGACTGTTAAAAATGTCTTTCATTTTTTTTAAATCCATAGATGAGTGAAACCATTCTGCGTTTTTCTCTCTCCCTCTGACTTACTTCACTCAGCATAATAGATTCCATGTACATCCATGTATAGGAAAATTTCACGACTTCATTTCTCCTGACGGCTGCATAGTATTCCACTGTGTATATGTATCACAGTTTCTTTAGCCACTCATCTGTTGAAGGGCATCTTGCTTGTTTCCAGAGTCTGGCTGTTGTAAATAGTGCTGCAATGAATATAGGTGTGAGGAAGTGATTTTTGTATTGAATTTTTGTGTTCCTCGGGTATATTCCTAGGAGTGGTATAGCTGGATCATATGGGAGCTCAATTTCTAGTTTGTGGAGGAATCTCCATATCGCTTTCCATAAAGGTTGGACTAGACGGCATTCCCACCAGCAGTGAAAAAGAGTTCCTTTCTCTCCGCATCCCCACCAGCACTGCTTGTTTTCCTTCTTTGTGATGTGTGCCAATCTCAGTGGCGTGAGGTGGTACCTCATAGTAGTTTTGATTTGCATCTCCCTGACAATTAGTGATGTTGAGCATCTTTTCATGTGCCTTTTGGCCATTTGCATTTCTTCTTTTACAAAGTATCTGTTCATTTCTTCTCCCCATTTTTTGATGGGGTTAGATGTTTTGAAAACTTCTTTTTATGACAGTATCAATTCTCTGGCGTACGCGCACGAGCGAGAGAGAGAGAGAGAGAGAGGGAGAGAGAGAGGGAGAGAGAGAGAGAGAGAGAGAAAGAGAGAGAGAGAGAGAAGACAGAGTACAGAGGGAGGGAAGGGGAGAAGAGGAAGGGGAGGGAGAGAGAAGAGGTGGGAAGGGAAGGGAAGGAGGGAAGGGGAAATAATAGGAAGGGAAGGGAGGGAAAGGGAGAGGAGGAAGGTAAGGGTATGGAAGGGTTAGCCAGTTACTTAACCCTGATTAAGCCCACACTTTTCTTTCTCCTGGCACAGCTGAACACAACAGCTCACTGGTGTCTCTACAACTCAACTAGCTCCTGGCTGGTACCAGGCAAGGGTGGTTTGGAAACAGAAGTGAGTTTGCCAGGCCTGCATATAGCCAGATGGCAATTCACCCAGGGCCAGTACTGGAAGTACAGGCTGGAGGCCACCCCACGGCTCTGCAGGGTTGAGCTGCACCCTTTGCTCCTCCAGGGTGGAATGGACAAACCCAGTAGTGCAGAGGGGAGGCTCAACATCAGAATCTAATTCCATCTCCTGCATCTCAGGGCCACAAACCGTTCTCGAGACCCCTAGACTATCTCGAGACCCCTAGACTAGCTCCCGGGCAAAAGTTCCTTGACCCTGGCTATGGAGAGATAAAGTCAGGGAATCCAAGTCCCCAGCTAGCTTGGCTGAGCCCATGTCAGAGGTATTTGTTTCCCTTCCTCCTGTACCCTTTGGGGAAACTAAGTCAGAGCAGAGGCTTCTGGCCCCAGGCTGGGACTATAGCATCCCACAGCCTGCCTGGAGCCACATCTGGGACAGATGTGGACGCCACATTCCTCGTCGCCTCTAGTGGGAAGCTCAGGGCCAGTACTGAGTGGGCAGCCTATGTGATGGGAGGTTCTGGGCTCTGAAGCTGTGCCAGCATCGCCTTCCTCATGCCCAGCAAGGTGAGACTGGCTCTGCCTGAGCCCAAGTAGCGACTGAGTGGGGTTGTAAGGCAAATATGGGCAGGTCTGTGTTTTGTCTCTGCCCAGGACTCCTGCCCCACACTGTGAGGTCACTCACTCTCCTCACACCCCACTCCAGGAAACTCCCTGCCTGGTTTCCCTGCAACTGCTCAGAGCTACACACCTTCTTTCCCTCCTTTTCCTCCTCCTCCCACTCTTCCTCCTCCTCCTCCCCCTACTTCTCTTTTTCTCCTCACCCTCCTTCTTCTCATCCTCCTCTACTCCCCCAACTCCCTAGCCTACTTCTCCTCTCCTCCCCTTCCTCTCTCTACTCCTCCTCTTCTTGTCCCCCTCCTCCATTCTCCTCATCCCTCTCTTCTATCCCACCTCACCCCCTCTCTACCTTCTCTCCCTTCTCTTCCCCTTCTTTTTGTTCCCCCTCCTCCCTTCCTCTTCATCTTCCCCTTCTTCCCTTCTTCTTCATCTTCCCTTTCTTCCCTTCCCCTTTCCATTCTCTGCCTCTTCTTCCCCTGCCCCTCCTCCCTCTCCCACTCCTTTCCTCTCCCCTCTCACAAAACATCAGTGCCTGGGTCTGGAGAAGGGCTTGAATCACTGCTGTGAGCCTGGGGTCCTAGCACACACGCCCACACCGAGCTGGTTTGCTCTACTCCATGGGCTCTGGATTGGGCCCTGAGCATGAGGGGTTCAGGGGGAGGCTGGGTTGTAGGTTCCTGCAGGCCACTGTGAGATGAAACAGGACCCAGATCTTGTCCTCATGTTGGCAGTGGGCACTGAACTCATCTGCAAAAAGGCAGTTTTGTTCCAACTCCAGTGTTTTCCCATATGACTTCACTCCCTGCCGCCCTGGTGGGTCTGATATTGCAGTGGGATCCCCGCCCCCCTGACTTGAGCTGCTGTGCCAAAGCAAGTAAGGTCTGTTGGCTGTCCCGGGGCCACACCTGGTGGTGCCACCCACGTCCCTGAAGCCAGGCAGGCAACACCCACAGCAGAGATGCCCTGGGCTCGTGTTTCAGCAGCCAAGCCAATGCCAGCAAATGCAGCCAGGGTTCCCAGAGGCTCTTGCCCTCCCTCGGGGCTCCTGCCCTCCCTCCCTCAGCCTCCTCACCTGTCTCACAGCTCACTCCTGCTGCAGACCTTAAGCAGGGCTTGTCACTCGAGCTTTCCAGAACCTTCCATCTCATGACCCCCTGGTACATCTGCAGGTGGGCAGTAAGTTAGCCCAGCTCAGTGCTGGGCAACTGCTAGCCCAGGAAGAAGGGGGGGGGCAAGGTCGGCCGAGAGCTCTGCCCTGCACAAATGGGTGGGCTGGAGTCGAAGACTAATAAGTGGGGCTTTTAGAAACATCCCAAAATAAAGGGCCTCTTTATGGAGGAATAGAGAGGCTGGGATCAGAGAGGATTTGGGGAGATCCAGAGTGAATGGAAGGAGCCTAAGGCAAGAGTAGCACAGAGGACAATGATTCACAGCCTGGTGGTTAGAAGCCATGGTGGAGATCAGGCCCCATGCAGCCCCTCTAAATACCCCACCAGCCTCAAGGCCTGAAGATGAGATGGCCAAGGCCCAGAAGTCACGTCCAACACCTTGTCTTGAATGTCTCCAACAAACAGCCCCAATTAAGCCTGTCCAGGCTGAAATCTGGGGGGGGGGGGGGGGGGCTCCTCACCATGGGAAATGTCCCCTACTTTCTGGAGGGAAGGTGGCTGCCATTGCCTACCATATCCACTGGCTGGCATTACAAGCTTGAGGCACCTCTAGAACCCATTCAGATTCCCAGCAGGGAGAAGAAATACTTGGACCACCCAGTGGATCCTGCCGAGATGAGCCAGAACAGCAGCCAGAGTCTCAGAGACTTGAACAGAATCCCGCCCTATTGTTGTGTCCAAGAGTGGGAGTTCAGCTCTTTTCAGAGAATCACATTACCGGGCTGCTCGGCTCCAGGAACTTAGCGGCAGAAGGTTGGCAGTTCCCGGCCCTGTGTCATGGTTCCTGCACAGACATGGTTTCTAAACCTCTGTTCTCTGATGTGGGAGATCCCAAGTCCTTGATAGTACAAAGACTTCTAATTTAAAAAAAGTCAAGCTCTATTTTTACTGTGATCTCCTGTGTGTAACTATCTTTGGGAAAAGTGGTAATGGTTTTTTTAATTTTGTTAATCATAAAAATTTGCATATATGTCCTATAATTCCATACATAAAATTGTAATTACTTGTTTATTTTTCTTAGCCAAGAAGGCTTAGAGGCTGCACAGATATTAGTAATTTTCACAAAGTTTTGAAATATGTGACAATACATGCAGCATGCAAGGTAATTTTGGGACATGTCTGCAAGATGAACTGAGTTGAAAAGTCCTATATAGGAATAATGAATTATTTTTAAAATGAAGAGTTTCTGTGATGACTTGAGGAAATACTTGTAAAGTATATATTTGATGTTTCTAAAGCATTGTGTAATAGTATGTATTCTAAGGAATGCTTCAACCCAGTATTGACATTTTTATGAGTTTTTAATAGTAGAGCCCTTATTGCATATTGTCAGTAACATAACCAGCCAGACAATGCAAAGATGTATATATCCTGTCTATGTGTCTTTAAGTCTTGAAAGTCAGTAGTAAGAATGTAATTTAATGTAAAGGCATATTTCAAAATCTGTTCCCAGTAAATAATTGTCATAGCCCCAAATTTAAGTTACTTTAAATATATGGCTATTTAAAAAATAAAATTATTAATTAAAATAATTTAATCTTTCTTTTCCACCTTAAATAAAATTTAGTTTTATCACAGGCGAATAATATAATTTAAATATGATAGTTTAAAAACAGAGCTTATAAAGCATTAAGTTATTTTTAGTTAATACTAAAAGATTGCTCAATAACTTTTCTCCCTAGCCTGGGGAGTACTCGGAGGCTTGGCAGTCCCCCAGCCATCCTTGTCTTTTTTCCCTGACTCCAGGCCTTCCCTGGGTGTCAGCTCAGATGGCCCGAAGTGGGTTCAGGTGGACTCTTAGTGGTCCTCAGGTTCCCCCCTCCCTCCGTACTTTAGGGGGGAAGTGTATGGGGAGGAGGACTGGCAGACATCTGGCTTCTGGTTTCCTCTTTGATTCTGGAGACCAGCTCTTGCCAGGTATAGGTTTTGGGGAGGCCCCATACCAGAGCCTTTCTCCCTAGCCTAAGGAGTGCTGGGAGGCTTGGCAAGCCCCCAGCCATCCTTGTCTTTTTCCCCTGACTCCAGGCCTTCCCTGAGTGCCAGCTCAGATGGCCAGAAGTGGGTTCAGGTGGACTCTTACTGATCCTCAGGCTTCCCTGCTCCCTCAGTATTCAAGGGGGAGGTGCATGGGATGGAGGGCTGGCAGACATCTGGCTTCTAGTTTCCTCCTTGATTCTGGAGACCAGCTCTTGCCAGGTATAGGGTTTTTCTCCCCTGGACTTCAGTCCTTCCCTGGGCGCCAGTCTAGGTGGACTCTATAGGGGTCAACAGACTTTCTCCCTATCTCTCCCTACACTAATGGGAATGAGCTCTGGGATGAGGGTGGGCCGTTCTAGAACTGGTTTATGTTGGGACAGTCAGTGGAAATTTTTTCTCCTTGTTTTCATATTGATAGTATTGTATGCATATATTCTATATATTCATAATATCCATCTTGTATTGGGACCTTGATACTGCCCTACAAAGCTCATTTCTAATATTTTACTGCCTTAGTCCCAACCCTTACTTCCCCCCCATCTTCCCATGTAGGTGCAGCTAATGACATGAAACTCACCACATAAAGTGATAAGTGCAGTTAGAGAAATAACTACACTGAAAACTATCATAACAGTGTGAATGAATGAGAGAAAAAGAAAGCCTGCCTTGAGTACCGGTGTGGGTGGGGTGGGGAGTAAGTAGATCTGGGAAATTTGTGGTGGGAATCCTGCACTGGTGAAGGGGGGTTGTTCTTTACATGACTGTAATCATACAACTACAATTATATTTGTAATCACGATGTTTAAATAAAATTAAAAAAAGATTGCTCAATAAGAACTTTTAGGCATTTAGGAAAGATACCCTGTAATGACAAAAACAATATATAATAAAATGGGATAAAATTTTAGGGTTTCAGATCAAATTTAAAGAAGTTAAATATGATTAATTTTATTTTTGAAGTAATTTATAAAGCATCTAAATTTATGACAAAATGTAAATATTATCATTTACTATAAATTTTAATGTAAACCTCATGGGTATGATTTTAAGATGATAATGAATAAATCTTATAGCTTTAATTTTTAAGAAATTATTATATAACTATATGGGATAAAATAAATAAATCAGATCAGTTATTTATTTACTTTAACTTATTAATTAATTTAAAGATAGGGCTGTAATAGGCTGAAGCAAGAATAGCTGATAGATGCTTTTCTTGCAAATGGCTGACCCAGGTGTGGTCCCATGCATCTCATATGGGACATAAGTTCACCAGGAGAAATACCTGAGCCTAAAGACAGGTGTAACCTCTAAGCACTGTTTGATCTGGTGCAAAAAAATAAGCAAACTAAACAAATAAAATAGGACAGAATTTTATTTAGTGGTAGTATCCGCTTTGCATGAAAAAAAAAAAATGGGGCCCTGTGTTCAATTCCCTAAACTGAAAAGTAAAGAAAAAAGGCAGAGTACATGTTTTTTTAAAAACAAATAAAAGACTCTTCAAAACATTCTGTGATTTTGTAGTGTCATTTTTATGCCATTAGGCATATATACAATTCACAGGATGTACAGAAGAAGGTGTAGACTATAATTAAAAGAAGAGCAGTGTGCATATGAATTGGGGCACATGTGTCAATTTAATATGATATATCATTAAATGGAAATTATTCATGTGTGGGTTCAGGGTGTACAGAAAATTTTATATCCTCACTTCAAAATAATGGTTAATACTGCCTTGTTCGAACATAGTCTTAAGCAGCCTGAGAGATAGTATAAAAATCAAATCACTGGCCTTACACACAGCAGATAATAATTTGACCCTGGCACCATATATGTCCTATAAATTTTGTTAGGAGAAAATCCTCAATAGAAAGCTAGGAGTAGGTCTAGAACAGCACAGCATGCTCACCAGTAAAAGTGTCTAAATTAAATAAGTACCAACAGCAAATATTTTATTAGTTCATATTTAAGTTTTGTGCATTGCATAAGGATAATGACAAATTTGAGAAGTAGGACTTGCAATTTAGATTTTGCTGATAATATTCCCTATCTAGGTTTGGAGAATCCATTTCAGAGCTTATAATTGTCTATGCTTTTTTCTTATTATCTTAATATCTGTTAGACTTGCATAGGACAGCACCAGAAAACCGTAAAAACAAAACAAAATAAAATGCAGAACTGTTTCATATATATATATATATATATATATATATATATATATATATATATATATGAATTTTCTTTGTGGTATTGCTATTATTTTTGTAATTTAGTAATTACTTATGTATTCCAGTTTTTTGTTTATTTGTTCTTTTGCTTAAATGGTCTTTCCAATGTTATAAATAGAAGCAGTAATTTGTTCTACCAAATCCAGGTTTGATGAGATATCACTCATCAATAGCTTCATCTGAAGAGTTAATTTAAGGGTGGTATATAGTGATAAATAAAAGAAAATTCAATAATTAAAGCATAGTCATGAAGACTGATTTGTGAGCATGAAAGGTTAAAAATCAAGTAAGATAGCATTGGGAAAAATTGCATTAAATAAAGTCAAGCAGAATTTTCTATCATCCATTTGCTTTAAGGATTTACGATAATGTTCATTGTAAACATCCAAAGGGAATATTTGAATGTGATGTTTTTCAGATTTCTTTGTTGACTAATTGATTCATTTGAATAGATAAGCACTTTAAACCAGGGATTTGGCAACTAGAAAATTCAAGTGTTTGAGAATCTGAATAGTCACTAGAGAACGACTTAAAGTATATTGATATACACTCTAAATATAAGAAATTGTTTTAGTACAATTAAAGAATCCCTATTTTCTGTGTATATGTCATTGAATGCAGGGTAGATAGTGGCCTAAATTAAAGAACAATATTTTATTTCAATAACGTTTACTAATTCTTCCTAGTGCATCATCACAATCTTCAGGTTATTGAGCTGAAACAATATAGAATAAGAATAACTAGCTGCTCATGTTGACAAATGAAGAAAAGAGTACTGGAAGAATGATGTTCCTGACATCTAGGGCAAATTGGAGTTTCTCAAAGTACTTACTGCCTGAACTTCTATTTATGGACTTCCAGATAGTTCAGTAAATACACCTTTCCTTAGGCTTTCTAAATGAAGATGTTGAAGCAAAAGAAATAACCCAGTTAATGTAGCATTGATATGATAAGGTTGAGTACCTAAGCCTTATAATGAAAATAAGGAGGACATTGCCCAGTTTAGGAGAGAATAGCTATTCATAAAATCCAACTGAGCCAACACCAAGCTACTTTTTGTTCTTAGTAGGTACACTCCTTAAGAGGAGTATGTCTATCATATATGTAAGAGATACATAACAAGAATGTCCCATATTATCTTTTAAAATGTAGAATCACAAATTAGATTTTGAAAAATTTAAAGTACAAAAGCTATAGAGCAATTACTAAATTAATATATTTAACAGAAATTAAAAATTTTCATTTTTATACCAGAAGTACAGGGTGAAGAAAATTAATTTCCTTGTAACCAACAACTGTTTGACCCATGACTCAGCATGGGATCACTTGAACATCTTCAAAAGTTAACTCTGAGCACAGAGTCAGTAGAATGTCCTGAACACCACTTAGTATGTCTCAAAAAATGTTTTAATTGTATTTATTTTGGGGAATGACATGATTTGGGCAAAACATTCCTATAAATTTATTCAAAAGTCATGAAAATATTAATTTGGAAAGATGTTTTCAACTTGATTTGCATAGAGCTACAGTATTATTCATAACATATAATGAATCATTCAAAATAAGAATTAGGAACCAGAGAGATAACATGGAGGTAAGACATTTGCCTTTCATGCAGAAGGTCTTTGGTTCAAATCCTGGCATCTCATATGGTCCTCCCCCAGCCTGCCAGGAGTGATTTCTGAGTATGGAGCCAGGAGTAACCCCTGAGCGCTGCCGGGTGTGACCCAACAACCAAAAAATAACTTTTCATTTAGTGTAAAATTAATGTGCTCTTGGCATCTAAACTATTTACTGTTTCACTGCCAGATGGAAGGGTTTCCAAAAACTGAAGGGCTCCAAAGACCATGCAGACTATAGGGAGCATTAACCAAGACACATCTTCACTCCTACCCATCTTGCTTGCCTAAGGAATTTTCTACCCACTTGGAGGAGAAGCTATGAAGACCTGGATCTTTATGGGCAACCACACTGTTATCAACAAGTTCTGATGAAGGCCCATCTTATTCTACTTTTGTCCAAGAAGCGAGTTAAACTGCACTGAATAAAAAGCTGCAGCCTGGAGTGTAAACTGTTGAAGTTCTATCCTCTAGTCCAATGGTCGGTAACCTTTTTTTTCAACTGAGCCAAATTTGCCAAAACCAAAATTGAAATTTATTTTGAGAGCCACATTTTTGCGGGGGAGGTAGGGTTTTTTGTTGTTGTTGTTTTTGGCAGCGCTCAGGGGTTACTCCTGGCTCTATGCTCAGAAATCGCTCCTGGCAGGCTCAGGGGACCAGATGGGATGCCTGGATTCGAACCACCAACCTTCTGAATGAGAGGCAAAAACACCTTACCTCCATGCTATCTCTCCGGCCCGAGATCCACATTTTTAAAGCCGAAAATACATAGGATGGTACACTGTTTTTTGTTTAAATAAGTTTTTATTGAGAATAGTCTGCATGCTAGTATCCACATAGGTTGGGAGGATACAAATAACACAACTAATAAAACAAAACTTTATCGATAATGTTAAATTCCATAAAATTTGCCTTACAATGTAGAGAAAATTACATCCTGACAATGACTGACGAAGTCACAAACACTAATGTGAACATTGGCCTTGCATTTTCTTGGATAGTTTGAATAAGTCAGGTGTGTATGTTGTTGTTTTTAATTTTAGATACAATTCCAGGTTCTCATTGATGAGACGATTTCTCAATTTACTCTTGAAAAGAATCATGCTTGAAAATGATTGTTCGCATAAATATGTAGACCTGAAAAAGGAAAGAACAGCAAATGCTAGCTTTTTTAGTTGATTATATGAGTCAGGAATACTATTCCAGGTGTTAAAAATCAACATATCTTCCTTCTTCAGGTCTTTCAAAGCAGACCACATGTGCTGTGAACTAAGTTCACATTTGTGTTTCTCCAATCTTTCTAAATTAGCACAAAGATGTTCAAATTTTGAGCTCTACAGTTCTTTGTTTTTTTTTAAGTCCAGAAATTGCATTTCAAAGTAGTCAATGTCGATATTAAAGGGAGAAAAATTTAAATTCATTACAGTGACATCCAGAAGTTTTTTTTAACAAAGGCCAACGTCGCTTTGCTGTTTCTGAAATCCTGAAACCTCTTGAGAAGAGCTTCTCTCATATTTAAAAGTGCTGTTTTGAAATAGGCAATGTCAATATCAGAATTATTTTCTTGACTATGTTTCAACAGGCTTGGGAGGTGAATCAAAGTTTCTCTGTCAAAATCTTGAACAAAAACAGATCATTTGTTTTCAAACAAAAAAACTTCTTCTAACATTGAAAAAATTATGTTTCCTTTCCCCTGTAGTTGATGATTAAGCTGATTTAGATGTGAAGTAACATCTAACATGAAATACAGTTTTTGAATCCACTGATCATTTGTTAATTCTGGATAGTCAACACCCTTCTCGAGGAAAAATGCTTTGATTTCTGATAATAAGGAAGCAAAACATTTCAAAATGTTTTCTCTTAGATAATCAAAATTTGCTGAAAATTTGAAACCCTACAATATGGAGATGAAACAGGTAAAAAAGAAAAACCTTTTAACAATCTTTAAAAGCAAGGACAGTGTTCCAGAGAAAAGTAGTGATTTCACTGAAAGGAAAAAATCTATTGACACTTTAGTGTGTGCTGCAAGAAACCAAACTAAAATACATACAAAAACAAAAATGGCACTTTATGGTGTATCATAAAGGAATTATGATAGAGTGTCTGAAACATTTTAAAAATAGTTTTTTATTTAAGCATATTTATTACAAAATTATTCATATTTGTGTTTCAATCATAGAATGTACACCACCCTTCACCAGTGCACTTTCTCCACCACCAATTGTTTCCTTTCCCTTCACCCTCCTCTGCCTATGTCAGGGGCAGGCATTTTGTTTTCTCTCTATCTCTCTTTTCCTTTATGACACTGAGATTTGCAAAATTTCCTTTATGACACCATGGTTTGCAATATTGTTAATTAAAGGGTACCATGCATGTCACTTATCCATTTTCAACATCCAGTTCTTGTCCAGAGTGATAAGTTCCAACTATCAACGTCATAATGTACCTTTCTGTATTCTAACAGATCTCACCACTTTTTATGGCAAGCTTCCTATCATAGACTAGTCCTTCTGTCCCTCATCCCTATTTTTCTATATATTATTACCATATTGCCATTTCTTATTCTTATATTCCACAAAGGATTATTCTGTGTCTACACCTCTCCTTCTGACTCATTTCACTCAGAATAATAATCTGATATGTTGATATATGTACAGATGATGCACTGTGCATGGCTCAGTGTTTTTGTGTAGTCACAAGAAACAGACGTTGCACAATCATACATTGTATCCACTGATTGTATGATAGACTGGATTCAAAAAATCTCACTGCTGAACTAAACTCTGTCTAAACAGATGACACAGTAAAGATAATTTGTGAAATTCACAATTTTGATCAAATCCAGGCTATTCACCACCCTGGGTAAGAGTATAGATGCCCACTACTAGCATCTTCTCCATGAAGAAGTGAAGTGGCTGTTCAGGGGACGGGTGCTCTCTCTCCTTCTTGGCAAGAGAGAAGTAGTGCAGTTCCTGTGAGAGCAGAACTCTGACTTTGTACAGCCCCAGTTGGACAAGGAATGGGTAGCTAAGCTTGTGTATTTGGCAGACATATTTCATTTTCTCTATGAACTTAATATTTCTCTGCAGGGGAGTTTCACAAGTAGTTTTTAAAGTGAGACATAACTTGGAAGTGTTCAAAAAATCTGATTCTAGGATAGCTGTGTCTGAGAAGGAGATATTGAAATGTTTCCACTCTTGCAAAATATTTCTGATTGGCACTTATATTATGCAGAAAGTCATAATCAATATGAAAAACAGCATTTAAGGGCATTAGCTCACAACTTTAATTATGAGTACTCTGAACATGAGAATCCATGGAAAAGAAAACTCTGGGTTGAGAATCCCTTCATGGAATATGCCACTCTTGTGCAAAATAAAATACATGTTTTAAGATCACTTCAGGCACTGCATTTCTAAACTCCACCCAACCTGGTCTGAAGAAGCCCAGTAGCAGGAAAGAAATAGTAAACCAAGCTAGCCAAGAAAGGATGATCATGGGGTCCATGGCCTTTTACCTTGTACTCTCTGCCTCGAGCCCAAAAAGCTACAACACCTCTTTCTTTACTAAAACCAACTCCCAGTACCAGGAGGCTTCAGGTCAAAAGAGAAAGACAAAAGTACATATTCAGTGGACTTTTCCATATCAAAGGAAGAGGTTTTAGAAAGGATGACATTGGAGAAACATCTTTGTTTAGGGTTGATACTGGGTATCATCTTACACTCTAGGAGATGGCCACTGGGGCTGCAAACAGGGCACACAGTGACAGAGACTTAAGAGCAGAGTCCTGACTCCTGGAGTGGCCCGCTGGCACACAGAAGAGCCAAAATAAAAGTGTAAAGAGTCACATGTGGCTCACTAGCTGCAGGTTGCTGACCACTGCTCTAGACCATTGCATACCGTAATTAAGAATGTAAATAAGAAAAAAAGAAAAAAAGAAAGAAAAAAGAAAGAAAAGAAAGAAAGAAAGGAAGGAAGGAAGGAAGGAAGGAAGGAAGGAAGGAAGGAAGGAAGGAAGGAAGGAAGGAAGGAAGGAAGGAAGGAAGGAAGGAAGGAAGGAAGGAAGGAGAAAGAAAGAAAGAAAGAAAGAAAGAAAGAAAGAAAGAAAGAAAGAAAGAAAGAAAGAAAGAAAGAAAGAAAGAAAGAAAGAAAGAAAGAAAGAAAGAAAGAAAGAAAGAAAGAAAGGAAGAAAGAAAGGAAGGAAGGAAGGAAGGAGAAAGGAAGAAAGAAAGAATGAAAGAAAGAAAGAAAGAAAGAAAGAAGGAAGGAAGGAAGGAAGGAAGGAAGAAAGAAAGAAAGAAAGAAAGAAAGAAAGAAAGAAAGAAAGAAAGAAAGAAAGAAAGAAAGAAAGAAAGAAAGAAAGAAAGAAAGAAAGAAAGAAAGAAAGAAAGAAAGAAAGAAGTTTAGTTACATGTATAGATGTTAACAAAATTACAGGAAGGTCTTTAGCTATAACAGATTTTTTCTGTCTGAAACAAAATGTTAAAAACAGTGCTTTTGATATTTTATAATATGCAAAGTTACTTATCATAGAAACAAATGTGGGAGAAATTCTGATGCATCAAAGATCATTAAATGAGAAATAATGGAGCTAACTAGGACAGTTATAAATCTATTACATGAAATGGAAAATAAAACAACTAAAATTTGGACTAGAGAGATAGAACAGCAGTAGGGCATCTGCCTTGTACAGGGCCAACCCAGGACAGATGGCGGTTTGCTTCACGGCATCCCATATGGTCCTCTGTGCTATCTAAAGTGATTTCTGATAACAGAGCCAGGAGTAATTCGTGAGCAACACTGGGTGTGACCCAAGAACCAAAGAAATTAAAAAGTAATTAAAAAGTGATGGACAAACACCCTAATTTTGACACCTCGGTGTTCAGTCATACCTGATACCATATTCAGTTTACTTTGTGAAAATGTCTTGATAAAACACTCCAATATATGCCTTTTTCTCTGGTTTATGTCCTCTATTAGGACCTGAAGCATCTGATCATTTAGAATACTGAAACAGTCAACTGCAAACCACAGAATTATAATTGAACACATTTGGACAAATTAACATCTCCTTTCTCTCTCTTTTCTCTCTCTTCTCCCTACTTCTTTTCTTCTCCCCTCTCTTCTTCCTCTTTTTCCTCCTCCTCCTCATTTTAATCTATGTCAAATAAAACCCACAGATAGTTTCTCTTTAGGAAAGAAACTTTGATACATAAGATGCATTGGACAATACTATATAGAGTAGCCACCTACAAATGTGTATTTTAAATCACTCAAGCCATTATCTAACCCTGAAATCTTAATTTGCAGGGCCCAACCCTATCACTGATGAAATGCTTAGAAACTGGGAAAACCTCTCAACTCCGACACACCTACCCCAATGTCTTTTATTTGATTTATTAACTTTTCTTTATTTTTACTATGATTACTTATTTTTCTATTCTCCTCTGTCTTATTTTTTGCTCTCCCTTCCTCTCTATCTAAAGCTATACTTAAGCCTATGATTTATCTTAACTCAATCTGTCCTTAAGAGCTCAGATCCACCCTGTTAGGGTCAGACCTCTAACAACACCTTAAGAATAGATCACTAATGTATGTCTTTATGTGGGCATAAATACATAGAAAGAGGTCTCCTCTATGAGAGCCAAACCTAAATTGTAAACAATTCATGCCTATAGTGTATATAGCCCCTCCTATATACTATTCCTCCTCCCCCCCTCTTCAGAAATCCTACTATCCCTTCATCCCCCAATCCCACATTATTAAAGCTCTTTACCCTTAGTTCTTAACCCATTAGATATCAAGACCAACCTCCTGCCCCAACAAGCCATCACCCAGCTCCCAAGTGAAAGAACACCAACTCAGCCTCACATCTCATCTTCCTGCAAGAAACTACAACCAAAATTCCTGCTGACTCATGCTCTGTGGCCCTCCTTCTCATCTCCCCAAATGTAGACTGTTATTCAAGAAGGACCCCCAATGCGAGAACTCTATCCAAGCCCTTTCTGCCACAAAGCACTTCTCAAACTTAACAAGACGAGGGTGTGTGATGAAAATGTGCCCTGGATTCCACCCTCCACAAGAATACCCCAGAAGACAATGAGGAAGCCTATATTTCCTTTATAAGTTTAAGACCTCCAGAATACTACCTCTTAACCTGTTTATATTCAAATGTAAGGTAGTCTCCACATCACTTTGTTCACTTAATTAATTTTCTTTTAAACTCTTTTTTCAAGCCTGACCATTTCTTATTTTTTAAACTCAATTTTATATTTTTTCTTTTTATATAAACATATATATATTTTTTTGTCCTGTTTTTGCTTTCTTCTCTTAACTCCAACTGTTTTGGTTCTGCTTGGTATAAAACCCACAAGAAAAAGTTTTGCCTGGGATTAAAACTCAGGTCAGATCCAGGGAAGAGATGATGGTGCCTGACACTCTCACACCCAAATGCACCAACAATATAATATAGCACCAAATCTATTTGTACAGGTATACTAAAAAAGGAAAAATCTTATGTATAGAGATAAGCTCTTATCTACTAGGGATAAGAACTCATACATTTTATAATACAGGGACACCTTCCACCTTGAACATATGTCATGTGGTACCAACTTAGACTTTATGTGATTAGACAGTGACCATCCAAACCCGAACCCTAGATCTCAGACATAGATCCGACATAACTCTTTGCAATAGCTCCAGGAACCAAACTCTCTCTGGGACATTCTTAATAGTGCTCTGACACCAACACATGCCAGATTTGATATGACATCCTGACAATGAGGAAATGGCAACAACTTGATCTAAGAATAGGTTGTCTTACCTCACCATCATAAGATGAAAGCAAAAGATATGTCATTCTTTGATCTGTGCAAAAGCCAAAATCACTAACTACAGAAGAATGACTGTGACAAACATGACTGGACAGAACTTAATCTTAGACCAATAAAAAAGTCCTTAGTCTAAGCTTTGGCCTGTGATCTGTACAGCAAACAAGATCTCTAATTCCAGAAGTCTGACTGTGACAACTGCAATCAAGCAGAACTTCTAGGAACATAATGAAAAACTCCATCCTAGGCTCTGTCCTATAACCTGTGTAAATACCAAGACCTTTAGTTACAGAGGCCTGATCTCATCATCCATGAATGAGTGGATAGTTTCCAGACACCACAAAAGGACCTAAGGGAAAGTTAACAAACAGATACGAAACCTGGAGTTATTCACATAACAGTATACTTCAAGGGTGGAGAAACCCTGTATCTCTTAGGTAAAGGGAATTCCCTTCCTAATCTCCTCAATATTTACTGTGCCTATGCAAAAAAAAAAAAGCACAAATTAATTTTTTATTGTTATTGTTGTTGCTCTTGTTTTTTGTTTTGTTTTTGTTTTGTTTTGCTTTGTTTTATGTTTTTGAGCTCTCAAAAATCTGTTTAAAAGAAAGACGTTTGTATTCCTATGTTAATTTCAGCACTATTCACAATAGCCAAAATTAGAAAAAGGAAAAATTTAGTGCTAGCAATAATCACTATGTTATAGAACACATGAGAAAAACTAATTAAATATAATTTAGGACTAAGAAATAGAAAGTTTTGGGGCCAGAGAGATAGCGCATCGGTGTTTGCCTTGCAAGCAGCCAATGCAGGACCTAAAGTGATTGGTTAGAATCCCGGCATCCCATATGGTCCCCCGTGCCTGCCAGGAGCTATTTCTGAGTAGATAGCCAGGAGTAACCCCTGAGCACAGCTGGGTGTGACCCAAAAACAAACAAAAAAACCCAAACAAACAAAAAAAAGAAATAGAAAGTTTGAAGGTCATGACTAAATAAAATGTTTGATGGGCATTAAACAAAGCTAAAGAAAATTTTCTTAATTGTTAATTTTGAAAACATCATAAATAAGGTTGAGTGGCAAAGTATTATAAAAAATGAATGCTAAAATATACCTAGACAATGAAATAACTGATATGCTTTAATTGGAGTTACAGAAAGAGACAGAAAATTACAGGGTGAAACAAAGGCACAAAGTATTTTCAATCAGAATGGGGTAAATCCATACCCAGTCAAATGCAGGACTTACTCCTGTAAGTGCTTGGAGTACCTATTTGTAGTTCTTGGAATTAAGCAGGGGTCAACCCCAAGCAAGATCAGAACTTTATTCTCTGTACCAGCTCTCTGGACTACAGAACAAAAAAAATAAATAAATAATGCAATTTTAAAACATATAAAAATAAACCTCATTCATGACTATTAATATTGATAAAGCAAAGGTAAGTCATATATTATAAAGTAATACACTAAAGAAAATCTTTAATGTTTCCATATAATTTCTTTTTTGTTTGTTTTGTTTTAAATCATATTGGGTGTTCAGGGCTTACTCCTGGTCTGTGTACAGGGATTTTTCTTAGCCCCAAATGGGGACACATGGGATATCAGTGATCAAACCAAAGTCAGCCACATGCAAGGCAAACACACTACTCACTCTTGTTCCTATATATAATTTTTTTGCAGGGTGGGGGAGGACTACTGAGACATATCTCTCTGCATTCAGTGATTACAATTGTCTCTGTGTTCAGAAATTACTCCTGGAAGGCTCAGGGAGTTATAGAAAATGATGGGGATTAAACCTGGCTTGATCACATGAAAGGCAAATGCCACCCTCCTGCTGTGCTATCATGTCCCTATATATAATTTTAATTAAATTTTGCATCTGTTTACAAACAGAAAAATGGAGTTTTTATAAAACTATAATAATATAATGCTATAATTGTTTTTTTCTGTTAAAAATGGGTTTAATATGTTGAATCAATACATTTTTAATAATTAGTTTAAAATTTTTTTAAATAAAACACATTATAAAAACTCAATTTATATTTTACTTTTGAACATATTGTTATGTGTATGTATGTCATTTGCTGATGTGGAATTCAAAGTTAGTAGCTTAAAGAATACAGATTTAGCATGTTATAGGCCTGGAGGTCAAAGGTACATAGATTCAGATAGCTAAAACCAAGAAATATGGAGTATTATATTTCTTATTTGAAACTGTATGTAATACATCCAATTGCCTTTCTCAGTTTAAGAAATGTTCCTTGGCTTAAGGCTCTTCAGTGTCTTATCTTCAGAGTCTAAAACAGGTCAACTATTCACATAGGTATTGCTACCTTTATTTCTATTGCCTCTCCCAATTCTAAGAGAAGAATGATTATAAATGTATTGTTCTTATATTTTAAATAGCATTACCTATTTTCAAATCAGATGATTGTAACCTATTTATTATGATCAGTATGAATATTTTGTAGTTACTAAACTACAAAGTTGTTCTTTCTACAACTACTTTTCTCTCACTGTTTTTATTTTTTACAATAGTCAAGTATGTGCAGGGTTAACTACTTCACTATATACTGCCTTTAATTTCAACATATATATATATGATCATGTAAGTGACTTTATAATTTCTTATATAAGCATTAAAGTCCCTTTAAATATATAGTTGTAAATATCCAAGACTATAAATGTAAATCACATGTCACCAATAAGCCATTGAATGATTTTTTAGACAGCAGGACACATTTTTAGGTATATTAGTTTTCATAATACTTTTTAAATTAACTCTTAATTCAGATTATCAATAAATATAACATGAAAAAGAAAACTGCAAATCCTTATATGCAGAAAATATTTTTAATTTATTTCAGTGCCATTATTTACAAAATCATTTATAAGACAGTTGTTTCAGACATCTAGTTTTTTTTAACAACAATCCTACTACCAATGTGACCTTCTCTCCACCAATGCCCCAAATTTCTGACCCAACCATCAAAACTTCCCTCTTATCAGTTACAAGTATATTAACTTTTATTATATGTTACATCAAAATGGTAAATGGAATGATAAGACAATTGATCAACAAAAGCCAATTTGATCATTGTTTTGTATCTCAAGTTGGTATTTAAAAAGTTATGGAAAATTTATTAAGCCAGTTGGTCCTAGTTGAGCCTTCTTTGTTATTGTTTTGCCCATTGAGCTCAATGTTTTATGCAACTTTCCCATCAAACTTTCCATGCTACTAATGGATTGTCAGGACTATGACATTAGATACTGGAACTGTTTGGTGGTTTGGAGGCTGAATGTGGCTTAGTTGAGGAGCTGGGCCATTTCTATGTCCAAAATAAGTTAAATGTGGGTTAGATCATCTGGATCTTAGGAGAGAAAGTTTCCCATCTCCGTTCTGTTAAGGGCTCACATTTCTCAATCTGGAGACTGTTCTATTTGGGACTATTAAGCAGCTTAGAATTTTTTTTGAGGTAGTTGTTTAGTTGGGTCATTTTTGTACCTGAAAATCCAGTTCATATGTAAATTTGGTTATCGATCTTTAACAACTATTTTTAGTAACAATATTTAATAACAAAATTAGTTTTAGTAACAAATATTTAGTTGTTGAAATATGCTTTCTCTACTATTGGTTAATTTTCATTTTATATATATATATATATATTTATATATATATATAAATCTTTATTTAAGCACCATGATTACAAGCATCTTTGTAGTTGGGTTTCAGTCATAAACAGAATAGTCAGAGTGTGATCTCCAGTCCAAAATCAGGTGTGTGAGGGCTCAACCAGTTAAAAGATTATGATCCTCAGGCTGTGTCTGTGCAATTCTCAGTTCACAGTTAGTGTGTGAAAGCTTACAGATGTGTGATCACAACAACTATTGATTAATTTTCATACCTTTTATTTATTTATTTTTGGTTTTTGGGCTATACCCGGTGTTGCTCAGGGGTTACTCCTGGCTCTGAGCTCAGAAATAGCTTCTGGCTTGGGGGGACACCTGGTGATTAAAACATGGTCAGTCCTATATCAGCCACGTGCAAGGCAAGTGCCTATGGCTGTGCCACTGCTCCTGCCCCTCCCTTTTTAATTTTTTTACAAACTTGTTTTTAATTTTGATATATAAGAAGAAAAATATTTTTGAAGCATATTATTTATAGCATGTATTATAACATATAAATATTTGATTCAGATCTTCAAATGAAAATACATTTTATAAAACAACCATGAAATATACTTCTTATATTCTTAGGTTACACATGTTGTAATCCAACTCCTGGAAAACTAATCTGGAGCAGGGTAACTAAGAAGAATTAATAATCCAAACCAGGCATAAGGGTGGAAAATGTATGATCAGAAGGCTTCCAACCTTATGTGTATGATCCTTAGAAAACAACAAATTTTATTGCCATTCAATCCACCTTGCAAGCAGCCAATCCAGGACCAAAGGTGGTTGGTTCGAATCCTGGTGTCCCATATGGTCCCCCATGCCTGCCAAGAGCTATTTCTGAGCAGACAGTCAGGAGTAACCCCTGAGCACCGCCGGGCGTGGCCCCCCCCAAAAAAACAAACAAACAAACAAAAACTATCATTCCTGGGGCTGGAGAGATAGCATGAAGGTAAGGCATTTGCCTTGCATGCAGGATGGTGGTTCGAATCCTGACATCCCATATGGTTCCCCATGCCTGCCAGGGGCGATTTCTGAGCATAGAGCCAGGAGTAACCCCTGAGCACTGCCGGGTGTGGCCCAAAAACCAACCAACCAACCAAACAAACAAACAACAACAACAACAACAAATATCATTCCTTTGCAGCTTTTTTTTTTTTTTTTGGCTTGCTTAATTTTGGGCTATACACAGTGGTGCTCAGGGATCATTCTTTGTGAGGCCCAGGGGTGCTGGGATTTAAATTCTAGTTAAATGCATGTGCATGCAAGACAAGTGTCTACTGCATGTACTATTTCTCCAGAAACCTCTTGCTCTTTTTTTTTTTTGTCACATCCTGCAGCGCTCAGGGGTCACCCCTGGCTCAAAAAAAAGAGAAAAAAAAGTTTCAGCATCAAAGATTAGTAAGAGAACCCCTTTTCTGGATAATATTTAGCTCCTAAAATTAAAGACAATATTTTTTCTCTTTTTCAAATATGTTCTTGCAGCTTCAGTTTCTGGTAATCGAGGGCGTAGCCAGAATACAGATCCTGGGCTATTGACATCTCAGAAAATGGGAGCCACATCTTTGGGGATTTGGCTCCTTTTTTTACTTGATCTCTGAAACATAGAGCCCAGCTCAGTGAAGACTATGTTCCTATATATTTTCTACTTCCTAATAATCCCTTATTTTGCATTTGAAGTTAGCTTGCAAAAAGCTGCCTTGTGTTCTAACCTTCTCCTTTGTAACTCAGAATTCTTACAGCTCACACCCATAGCTTAAGTATTGTTTACTGTTAAACATTGCTTTGTTATTGTGAACATTCTTCTCTATACCTATGACTGGGTTTACCCCATATAAAATCTCCTGCTTAAAAATTAAATTTGTCGCACTCCTGCCAGAAGATGTGTTGACCCCACGTACCAGGGTGTGGTTCCTCTATTTCATATTTTATATTCAGTTGCTCATTACCCATTTTCCTCTCGTGAAGGATTTTCCCCCACTAGAGATGCTGAGATGCAAGACGCCTTCTCCATAGTCTTCTGTGAACAAAAATATTAAGACATATCTATTGACATACTATTGACATAATTTTAAAACATGTTGCTAAAAATTCTTAGAATGAACACTGTAATAAGTCTACAGTATCCAACTTTATTTTTGATAGACTTCTGTGAACAAAAGCATTAGAATATTAAAACGAAAGAGGTTCCTTCAATGTCCCAAAGATAATGCATCAAGAGGCTGCAAAATAAGATCCTTATTGCTAGGGGTGACACAGTTACAGTAGGTTTTGAGAGAAACTTCTCTTTGGGCTATTTCTCTTATGTGGCTTTATATTAAAAGAAGTACAAGATTTTTTGAGTCTTGATGGTTTTGAATTCTGAACAGTGAAAATATAAGCATAGAATTTTCCTCAGATGAGGAAGTTATCTGCTACCATTTGTAAATGTGCACACAGATAGGTGAATTAACTGTTCCTGAGTCTGTGTATCTTTTTTAAAGTGTGTATCTTTTTGAAAGTACAGCAGCTGTGTAAGGCTCTACTTGAGGTATATTTTAGAGAAAAAAATTTTTTTTTGTTGGGGGGGCACACTCAGCCAGCGGTGCTCAGTGGTTACTCCTGGCTCTGCACTCAGAAATCACTCCTGACAGTATGGGGGACTATATGGGATGCTGGGATTCGAACCACCATCAGTCCTGGGTTGGCCACTTGCAAGGTAAATGCCCTACTGCTGTGCTATCTCTCTGGCTCCAGATTTTAAAAAATTTAAGAGAAAATGTTAGAGATAATAAGTCAAGTAGTAGCATACCCCTTATATTTTTTAATAATTGAGTTCTGAGATTCCTGTGAGCATGTTCAACAATGCCTTGGATTGTATTGGATACAAGTGACATGGTTGATATGCCATTCTTTATAGAAAGATTGAAAATTTTTACTACTGTAGGCTGGGCCTTTTTTAGTTTTGATGATACAGAGAATACCCATGATGGATAAACATTGTAAATAAAAGGAACAAATGACTTTAGCTCTTTCAGCATTCATAAGGAGCTCAAATAAAATGAGAATAAGTGTTAATTACAAAATTAAGGAAATACTTGTTTTAAAAAAGATTAACATGTTATATACTATTGCCATAATTTATTTGACTTCAGGCTTGAGGGTTAGTTCCAGCCACATGGATGTTCAATGTAAAGAAGCACAACAGGACAAGCATAAACAATTATCTGGCTTGTCTCGTGAGATTCAATAATGTACATGAAGATAGCAAGTGTATGTAAGGTTTGAAGTTCTTCTGCAGGTGATGTAAGGCAATCAGCAGTTTTATTTCCTTGAGCCATCACCCAAGAGAGACTAGAATGAGATCTAATATGAGTAATCAAAATAAGTTCAAAGTGCTTTTGTAAAAGAGCTTGTAATGGCTGAAATGAATTCTGAGCCACATAATTATGAACGTAATTGTGGGTAAACGGTGATAATTCCAGGAAAAAGGTCGATGATGTACGCTGAATCATTTGCTACTTAATATCGGCCTGACATATGGGAAAGTAAATAAATCAAAGTGGCAAGGTCCACATGTTTTGTAGGATTGTAGTTCACAAACATTATGGTGGACAATGAGGGGCCAATGATCCCATCTTTCCCTGACTATGAGTCATCAAGGTAATACACCAGAGCATTGGGTATGGGTAGGAACACATTATGAAAAAAATTAGAAAAGGTGTCTGCTTATAAAATATCTCAGGCTTTCTCAGCCAGCCAGATAATAGAAGAAAATTTCTCCTGAGAGATCAGCTAAAGCTCCTTGAAGAACATCACTGAGGGGAAAAACAGATTGAATTTCCTTCTTTCGTATGGGTAGGAAAATGACATGAGGTTCATAGCTCAATAAAGCTTGTGCTTGCAGTCTCCCTTTAATTTTACAGGCAGCTATTAACTCCAAATATGTCACAAGGATGTGAGGCTCCTTATTATGTAAATAGAGTCATTCTAATGGGCCAAGTTATTGAGCTATCTGTGTGACTGGAGATTGGGTCTTCAAATAACAATAACCATACTTTCTATCCAGGGGCAAACTTGGAAATATAGGACATTTGGAGCCAATTTATAAAAAAAAAGTCTAATTTATTTGAGCTTCATAGGTTAATTGCCTTGGGCTAATCAGGATGAAGTTTCCTTCAAGGGTGAGGAACAAAGTTGCTAAGCTCTGAGTTGGGCACTCTAAGGGAGGGAAGCTTCCATTTAATGTAACCTATAATCTTTAAAAATAAGTAAGAGTTTTGAGGTTTTTTGGTTGATGGAGATTTTCTGGGGATGCAATGTAGTGTGCTCAAGAACATAGCCTAAATATTCATACAGAGTCAGCATCTACATTTTCTCTGTGGCAAACCAGCTGCCTGCAAGCATATCCCCACATCTCCACATATAAACTCTGAAGCTCCCTGTTATTAGAAACAGTAGGCAAGCTATAATCTAAATAGTGTATAAGCAAGGGGAAACCTTGCAGGAGCAGAGTGTAAAGCCACATCCAAAAATATTGACACATGGATAGGTGAGTTGTTCTATCCCTGAGGTAAACAATCAACTGAAATCTGCACGTACCTGCTCTGTTGTTGAGAAAGGAAATAGAAAATGCAAAGCATTTATGGCCATCTGGGTGTATAGGTATATTATAAAACACAGTCTTTTAAGTCTATTAAACAAAAGGCTGATCTTTACGAATTACCACTGGAGTGGGGAGGTCAGTTTGCAAGATGTCCTTAGGAACCATGGCATTACTTAAATAACTTAACAATAACATTACTTACATCAGTAAACAATAACCATTTGCCCTATTTATTTTGTATATCAAAGACAGGAGAATTCCACTCTGAAAATAAAGTTTTAATATGTCCTAACTTAAGCTCTTCCTCTACCAAATCTACAAGTGCCTTAATTTTACATTGTTGAGAGGCTACTGTAGTGTCCATGGCAGGATTTTGGGAATTTTACTGAATGTATAGGGGTGGTGGGCACTGTGTCTAAGCACCCCAATTAAAAAAAGAATAGCTTTTGAATTAAGGACTCTAGAGGGCTTGTGAGAGTAATTTAATTTTTTCAGTTTTGAGGTCACACCCAGTAGTGCTCAGGGGTTACTTCTGGCTCTACGCTCAGAAATCAATCCTGGCAGGCTCAAGGAACCATAAGAGATGCCTGTATTCGAACCACCATCTTCTGCAAGCAAGGCAAGTGCCTTACCTCCATGCTATCTCTCTGGCCCCATATTCCTTCCTTCCTTCCTTCCTTCCTTCCTTCCTTCCTTCCTTCCTTCCTTCCTTTCATCTTTTTTCCTTCCTTCCTTCCTTCCTTCCTTCCTTCCTTCCTTCCTTCCTTCCTCTCTCTCTCTCTCTCTCTCTCTTTCTTTCTTTCTTTCTTCTTTCTTTTCTTTTCTTTTCTTTCTTTTTCTTCTTTCTTTCTTTCTTTTCTTTCTTTCTTTCTTCTTTCTTTCTTTCTTTCTTTCTTTCTTTCTTTCTTTCCTTTCTTTCTTCTTTCTTTCTTTCTTTCTTTCTTTCTTTCTTTCTTTCTTTCTTTCTTTCTTTCTTTCTTTCTTTCTTTCTTTCTTTCTTTCTTTCTTTCTTTCTTTCTTTCCTTTCTTTCTTCCTTTCTCTTTCTCTCTTTCTTTCTTTCTTTCTTTCCTTCTTCCTTCCTTCTTTCTTTCTTTCTTTCTTTCTTTTTTTCTAATTTCTTTCTTTCTCTCTTTTTCTTTCTTCTTTCCTTCCTTCCTTCCTTCCTTTCTTTCTGTCTTCCTTCCTTCCTTCTTTCTTTCCTTGTCTCTTTCCTTTTCTTTTCCTCCTTCCTTCCTTTCTTCCTTCCTTCCTTCCTTTCTTTCTTTCATTCTTCTTTCTTTTCTTCCTTCCTTTCTTCCTCCTTCCTTCCCTCCTCTTCCTTTTTCTTCCTTTCTTTCCTTTTCTTTCTTTCTTTCTTTCTTTTTCTTTCTTTCTTTCTTTCTTTCTTTCTTTCTTTTCTTTCTTTTTCTTTCTTTCTTTCTTTCTTTCTCTTTCTTTCTTTCTTTCTTTCTTTCATTCTTCCTTTCTTTCTTTCTTTCTTTCTTTCTTTCTTTCTTTCTTTCTTCTTCCTCCTCCTTCCTTTTCTCTTCCTTCCTTCCTTCCTTCCTTCCTTCCTTACTTTCTTTCTTTCTTTCTTTCTTTCTTTTTCTTTCTTTCTTTCTTTCTTTCTTTCTTTCTCTTTCTTTCTTTCTTTCTTTCTTTCTTTCTTTCTTTCTTTCTTTCTTTCTCTTTCTTTCTTTCTTTCTTTCTTTCTTTCTTTCTTTCTTTCTTTCTTTCTTTCATCTTTTTTCCTTCCTTCCTTCCTTCCTTCCTTCCTTCCTTCCTTTCTTTCTTTCTTTCTTTTTTTCTTTCTAATTTCTTTCTTTCTCTCTTTTTCTTTCTTCTTTCCTTCCTTCCTTTCTTCTTTATTTCCTTGTCTCTCCTTTTCTTTTTTTCTTCCTTCCTTCCTTTCTTCCTTCCTTCCTTCATTCCTTTCTTTCTCTCTTCCTTCCTTCCTTCTTTCTTTCTTTGTCTCTTTCCTTTTCTTTTCCTCCTTCCTTCCTTCCTTCCTTCCTTCCTTTCTTTCATTCTTCTTTCTTTTCTTCCTTCCTTTCTTCCTCCTTCCTTCCTTCCCTCCTCTTCCTTTTTTCTTCCTTCCTTCCTTCCTTCCTTCCTTCCTTTCTTTCTTTCTTTCATCTTTTTTCCTTCCTTCCTTCCTTCCTTCCTTCCTTCCTTCCTTCCTTCCTTCCTTCCTTCCTTTCTCTTTCTTTCTTTCTTTCTTTCTTTCTTTCTTTCTTTCTTTCTTTCTTTCTTTCTTTCTTTCTCTTTTTCTTTCTTTCTTTCTTTCTTTCTCTTTCTTTCTTTCTTTCTCTTTCTTTCTTTCTTTTTTCTTTCTTTCTTTCTTTCTTTCTTTCTTTCTTTCTTTCTTCCTTACTTCCTTCATTCCATCCTTCCTTCCTTTCTTTATTTCTCTATCTCTATCTTTCTTTCTTTCTTTCTTTCTTTCTTTCTTTCTTTCTTTCTTTCTTTCTTTCTTTCTTTCTTTCTTCTTTCTATCTTTCTTTCTTTCTTTCTTCTTCCTTCTTCCTTTTTTCTTCCTTCCTTCCTTCCTTTCTTTCTTTCTAATTTTTTTCTTTCTCTCTCTTTTTCTTTCTTCTTTCCTTCCTTCCTTTCTTCTTTCTTTCCTTGTCTCTCTTTCCTTTTCTTTTTTCTTCCTTCCTTCCTTTCTTCCTTCCTTTCTTCCTTTCTTTCTGTCTTCATTCCTTCCTTCTTTCTTTCCTTGTCTCTTTCCTTTCCTTTTCTTCCTTCCTTCCTTCCTTCCTTTCTTTCTTCCTTCCTTCCTTCCTTCCTTCCTTCCTTTCATTCTTCTTTCTTTTCTTCCTTCCTTTTTTCCTCCTTCCTTCCCTCCTCTTCCTTTTTTCTTCCTTTCTTCCCTTTTCTTTCTTTCTTTCTTTCTTTTTTTCTTTCTTTCTTCTTCCTCCTTCTTCCTTTTTTCTTCCTTCCTTCCTTCCTTCCTTCCTTCCATCCTTCCTTCCTTCCTTCCTTCCTTCCTTTCTTTCTTTCTTTCTTTCTTTCTTTCTTTCTTTCTTTCTTTCTTTCTTTCTTTCTTTCTTTCTTATCTTCCTTCCTTTCTTCCTTCCTTCCTTTCTTTCTTTCTTTCTTTCTTTCTTTCTTTCTTTCTTTCTTTCTTTCTTTCTTTCTTTCTTTCTTTCTTTCTTTCTTTCTCTCTTTCTTTCTCTTTCTTTCTTTCTTTCTTTTTTCTTTCTCTCTCTCTCTTTCTTTCTTTCTTTCTTTCTTTCTCTCTCTCTATCTCTTTCTTTCTTTCTTTCTTTCTTTCTCTCTCTCTCTCTCTCTTTCTTTCTTTCTTTCTTTCTTTCTTTCTTTCTTTCTTTCTTTCTTTCTTTCTTTCTTTCTTTCTTTCTTTCTTTCTTTCTTTCTTTCTTTCTTTCTTTCCTTCTTTCTTTCCATTCTTACTGGTATGCAATGATCTAGACTCTAGAGAATAGTACTTCAACAATTTACACTCCAGGTTGCAGCTTTTCATTCAGTACAGTTTAACACTTCTTGAGTAAAATTAGAATGAGATGGGCCTTCATCAGAGCTTGTTGATAACAATGTGGCTGCCCATAAAGATCCAGCTTCATAGCTTCTCCTCCAAGTAGGTAGAAAGTTCATTAGACAATGTTGTCCTCCCTCCACCCTGTTCCCAGTATGCATACCATATCACCCCTCCTTTGCTCTTCAGGCTGCTAGCATAAGTGGTCCCTTTTTGTGTCTATCTTGTTATAGATTGGGTATGAATTCTGTTGTAGTTGGCTTTGGATTTTATGTTTAAGTCTGATTGTTTTTTATTTCTACTCAATATTCATACAACTCTTTGGTATTGGTGCCCTCCATTATTTCCCACCCTCAATTTATGAACAAGATGGTTCAAGTTATTTGGTTCTGTATGAAGGTAAGAAGAAAAAAAAAGGAAAATAAAATCGGGGGCAGTATATAACTACCTTTTAACTTATAGCAAAAAAGGTGTTGACAATGAATAAGGAATTTGATACTCATTAGATGTATTATCAGTCAGCATCCTAGATTTGGATTTCCGAATTTAAAGAAATATGAGAAATACATTTATTGTGTTCATAGTTTAAAAAATCAAAGAATGAAATATATTTTGAAGAATAGCATTTATTCAAGTGAAGAAGCACCTACCTGGCATGTGTAATGCCACAGGTCATAGATTTGATCTAATCTCTTCATGATCTCCTTCAATACTCAGAAACATAGTGGATATGCTCTGTTGAGTATTCTTGAATGGGATGTTTATAACAATTAATGCACACACTTAAATATAAATTTGCTTTGATTAAATTATTTTAATAGAGAAAAGAGTTTTATTTACTAATTACAAGAAAGTGCAGGAGAGGGAATGATGTCTTGTAGAAAAATTATTTACATACTCAGAAAAGATATGCAGATAATGCCATAGTGGTGTGAAAATTTGAAAACCACTTATTTTAAAATCAGGACTTTTTATATATAATATCAAAAATCTAAAATACAATTTCTTAAAAATGTCATCAGAGGATCCTATAAATATTGAATTATAGATGAGATAAATTTATTTTCCTATTAACTATAATACAAAAATGTTGTTTCTTTATAATGTTAGTGGACACACAAATTTTCTTAAAGTGTAATTTGTTTTTAGAGTTTTATATATAGTAGAGTGATTAAGATTATTTCTTTGTGTGCAGAAGATCAGGGTACCAATCCTGAGCACTGAACATTGTCCTTCATGCACTATCAAGAGCACAAACCACAAGTAGTACTAGCCATATCCACATGTAACCACAAAACTAAAAACAAACAAAAATAATTGGTTCTTTAAAAAATGAATATTAATTTTTGGGGGGTCACACCCAGTGACACTCAGGAGTTACTCCTGACTAGACTATGTGTTCAGAAATCACTCCTGGCTTGGGGTACCATATGGGATGCTAGGGGATCGAATTGTGGTCCTTCCTAGGATAGTGCACTCAAGGTAAACTCTCTACTTCTTGTGCCATGGCTCTGGCCCCCAGATAATGAATATTAATGTTATTCACTTTAAAATTTTACCATTTTAGTGAGTAATAGAATTTAAATTTTTAATTTATTTTTTAAGCACCATGATTACCAACATGTTTGTAGTTGGGTTTTAGTTAGACAAAAGAACACCCTCCTTCAAAAGTGCAACATTCCCACCACCAGTGCCCTCCATCTCCCTCCTACCCCACCCCTTGCCTGTATTCATACAGGCATTCTATTTCTCTCACTCACTACTATTGTCATTATAGTTGTCAGTATAATTAGTTCTCTAACTGAAATCACCATTCTTTGTGGTAAGCTTCATACCATGGGCTGGTCCTACCAACCCTCATCTCTATTGTCTCTGTGTTTTATTACAATAGTATCTTTTATTTTTTGTAAAACTCATAGATGAGGAATCTCCATATCACTCTCCAGGAAGGTTGAACTAGTCGGCATTCCCACCAGCAGTGGATAAGAGTTCCTTTCTCACGGCATTCCCGCCAACACTATTTGTTCTCATTCTTTGTGATGTGTGGCAATCTCTGGGGTGTGAGGTGGTACCTCATAGTTGTTTTGATTTGCATCTCCCTGATGATTAGTGATGTGGAGCATTTTTTCATGTGTTTCTTGGCCATTTGTATTTCTTCTTTATAAAACTGTCTGTCCATTTCTTCTCCCTGTTTTTTGATGGGATTAGATTTTTTTTTCAAGTAGAGTTCTGTCAGTGCCCTGTATATTTTGGATATTAGCCCATTATCTGATGGGTAGTGGGTGAATACTGGAAGTATTCCTTCCTTCCTTTATGATCCATATGATCCAGCTATACCACTCCTAGAAATATACCCTAGGAACACAAAAATACAATAAAAAACCCATTCCTTACACCTATATTTATTGCAGCACTAATTACCATAGCAAGACTCTAGAAACAACTAAGATGCCCTTCAACAGATGAATGGCTATAGAAACTGTGGAACATATACACAATGGAATATTATGCAGCTGTCAGGATAGATGAAGTCATGAAATTTTTCTATACATGGATGTACATGGAATCTATTATGCTGAGTGAAATAAGTTAGAGAGAGAGAGAGAAAGGTGCAGAATGGTCTCACTCATCTATGGGTTTTAAGAAAAATGAAAGACATTTCTTAAAAATTTTCAGAGACAAAAAGAGGAGGGCTGGATGTTACAGCCCACATCAAGGACTTCACCACAAAGAGTGATGAGTTTAGTTAGAGCAATAACTACATTGAGAACTATTCTAACAATGAGAATATATGAGGGAAATAGACAGCCTGTCTAAAGTACAGGTGGGGGCAGGGTGAGGAGTAGGGATATTTGGGACATTGGTGATGGGAATGTTACACTGGTGTTGGGGGGTGTCATCTTATATGACTGAAAGCCAACCACAATCATGTTGGTAACCGAGGTGTTTAAATAAAAAATATTAATTAAAAAACTCATAGATTGTGAGACTATCTTATGTTTATCACTATCTTCTGACTTATTTCACTCAGAATAATAGTTTCCATGTCCATCCCTGTATAGAAAAATTTCATGAGTTCAGTTTTTTCTAATGGTTGCATAGTATTTTCTTACATACATGTACCACAGTTTCTTGAGACACTCATCTGTTGTTGGGCATCTGGGTTGTTTCCGAATTCTGGCTATTATAAATAGGCTTTCATGAATATAGATGTACAGAAGGCCTTTTGGTGTTGTTTTTCTGTTCATATGGTATATCCCTAGGAGTGATATAACTGGATCATATGGGAGCTCAATTTCTCAATATTTTGAGTAATCTCTATATTGTTTTCCATCTCTGGTTATTGTTCTTTTGTGTTTCTTTATAGCCCACTTAAACACATTGGTTTTAAAACCAAACATGTTTCTTTAAAAGTTTTAAGTTTGATCTTACTATATTATATTACAATTAAATATACAATCTGAGATGATTTGTATGAAAGTATTTTGAATATAAAATATAAATCATTAAAGGTAAGTATTGCCTAAGTTAAGCATGTTATTTAAAGTCAAATCTTTTTTCACATTATCATTAATTATCCATTTAATAAAACTAAAGGTAAATTGTCAATTCATAAAATTATATACAATTATTGCATATCAGTATAATTTTTATTTAAATCAACTTTAAATGGATTTTTGGTAAAGAAAAGCTGATGTAATTTATTTTAATTTACAAAATTTAAAAGGTGAAGTTAGACTACATTTTCAAATTGGTTAAAAATACTTAACCAGGTTTTGGAGAGAAAGCATGGAGGTAAGGCGTTTGGCTTGCATGCAGAAGAACAGTGGTTTGAATCCTGGCATCCCATATGGTCCCCCTAGCCTGCAAGGAGCAATTTTTGAGTGTAGAGCCAGGAGTAACCCCTGAACACTGCTAGATGTGACCCAAAAAAAAAAGACACTTGACCTTAGACTAATTAAAAATTGGAAAATAACACAAGCAAGTTTTAAATTTGTGAGAGAGAGTGATCACCAATGAGAGAAATAGGGAGGAAAAAGCCTATAGTCTGTGGCCTAACTGCTATATTTTATGCAGAAGAAAAGAGAAAGAAAGCAGAGCAAGTGTATCTGGATGATGATACTTATGCTACATATTAGGCCATGCCTGTCCAGGGGGTCTTGGCTCCCAGACCAGGGCCTGCAGGATCTCCCCTTCCCAGTATTTTCCTGGGCCCCCTACTAATTGCCAGGCTTCTCCTTTTATACCTGGTCAGTTGACCATTACAGGGGGCATGTCCCAGTCCATTGGCTGTTACCGGGGTGGGGGTGGGAGTGAGGGATGTGTGACCAACCCTTAAAGACTCCTCAATAGTAACTTTCTTACATATATTAATATTATATGATATATGATGCAATATTATATGATATAATATAACACAATATAATATAATACAAAACAATACAATATAATATAATAATATAATATAACATAATAATATAATATAATAAACAATGTATAGACATAAGTTCAGGTTATAGTTCATAAATTATATTGACTATTGTCTGCCTTAATTTATGCTTATGAAACTTTTTGAGGCAAAGCAACAATTTAACTTGTAGGAATTTAATTATATAATGTGTTCACTTCTCATTATTCTGCTAGTGGTTCTTAAAATGCAGAGTTAATGAAGCTTGCAAAGGAGAAAAGAAGGAAATTCATGATAAAAACACCATATCCTTCTGTTTTTTTCTATCATGTAACCTTTTTTTACTTCCTTCCACTTTTCATTCATTTTCTTGATTCTTTTTTAATTCATTCATTTTACATTGCCAATGTACACTTTCCATGTGTCATTTGTCATTGACATGTGTGCAGATTCTTTTTAAAATAAAACCATTGCAGATAAATATTAACAGTTAAACATCATAAATGCAGTTTAAAGTAGAAGAAATTAACATTAACTTGGATTAAGGAACATGCATTTTCTCAAAATATTTCTATTCTCATTTTTATAGTTATATTGCAGTTTTACTCAGTTACTATTATTGTTACTTTTTATGCTATGGTTGGATAGTATTCTTCACATTCATATCAGAAGCTGTAGCTCCAAATATCTAAAGCAATAGTACCTTTAAAGAAGTAAGCTATATTCGATATGATATTAAGAATTGGTAGAGGGGTGGGGGTGGCAAGCTCCCCAGGAAAGGACCTGTGGTGCGTGCCTATTGGACAGAGGTTGGATCAGCTCTTTTTTACATACTCCACCCAGTTCCCCATGTTGGAAAACTGGAGTGTGACCTTTTGCAATGTTTGAAAATGTTGATTAAATACAATGATTAAATGCTATACAATTCAAAAAAAAAAAAAAAAGAATTGGTATCCAGGATATTATTCCACTTAGGACAAGAAATAGCAGTGATTGAGGGTAGGGAAAACCTTGAAAAATTAAGAAGAGAGCTCTCAAAATAAAAGACACTTGTCAAAAACTGTATCTTGGACATATAATCTATAAGATAATTAAAAATATTGTAATCTATCTTATATTTGATAGTTATCATGGAAGTCCAACATGTCTAACAAAATTCTGAGGCTTTAATTTAAAAAATCAAGAGTAAGATCTTTGTGCACAAACTTAAATATAATTCTAAAATAGTCAAAGCTTTTACTGTTGTATTTGCTTCTCTTGGCTCTTAAAGTTTACAACTTTCAATGTATTATATTAATAAAATTAATCTGCAAATTTTTAATAAATGTTTTCCTCAGAACTTTTATAATCTTATATTTAAAATTAAATTTTCTAATTTCTTTGTATTTTACTCTTTATTTTATATACATTTTACTGTCCCTATAAAAATAAAATGATTTTGCCTTAGTAGTTCTAAGGAGGTTTTCAGGAGGTGCATAATATTTGTTCCTGGGGACAAAAAGATCATACAATGAATACGGATCTTCCCTTCCATACTGCAGACCCTGGTTTAATCCTCGCATGGTTCTGCTTAGCTCTCCGAGACTGAGTAGAAGTAAACTCTGAAAACCAATAGCAGTAGCATCATTAAACAATAATAATAAAGAAGATTAAAATTTTATTTGGAATTGAGGCTTTTAGGAGAAAAGGATAGTACCCAACTGAGAGTCAAGAGAAAAATGGATACTTATTAATGTTGATATGTTCAGCATGACTATCCTAACAACCTGAAAATAGAAATGTAATATTTTCAGCTTTCCAATTACATTTGAAATGATTAACATATACTACATTTTTACAAAATATTACATTACTGATTTTAAGTTATATAAATAGGAAATAATTTTAAAAACATAAGTGAACTATAATAGTGAAAGACAAAATATGTAATTAATTATATAAAATAACATATGTATAATTGTCTATCTTATATCCTTATTCTTTGGGTTGTAATCAACTTTGAGATTGGAGTATATCATGCGAACCTCACTTGTTTGGCACAAACAGGCACAGTGTTTCACATGGACACCCTAAATTGTCCCTTGACCAGAGTCAGTAGTAATTTCTCAGTGCAGAACCAGGAATAATACTAAAACATTGCAAAGGTGGCCCAAATTCTCCCAAAACTGACCAAATCCTAAAGCTTTCCTAATAAGGTGATTTTCTTTTGTCCCATCCCATACAACAAACAATACTTCTCCTCTCTTTAGCCAAGCAAAAGAAATTAAAATAATAGGACAGCTTAAATTAAAAACTTCTGCATGGCCAAGAAAAATTTGATGATTAGAATAAAATACATAATAAAATTAAAAATAATAAAAATAAAACTGTGACAAAGTATTTTCCCATCACTCATTTGAAAAAGAATATTCAATATATAGAGAAACTTAACAGAAATGCTTTTAAAACTTAATAAAAAATAGTCAAAGGAGGTAAGGTCTTAGCTTGCACTCAGATGATATGGATCCAATACAAACACAAACAAACTAAAAAACAAAACAACAACAACAAAAACAGAAATAAGTCCTAAACGTAGAGGCGTATAGCACTGTTTTGTATATTCTAACCCCCTCATAAACTTAAAAAAATAAAATAATCAAACCCATAAAAACGTGGATTAAGAAATGAACAGAACCTTATAGACAAGCAGAAGGTTCATAGAAATATAAAAACAATTACTGTATCACTAATCATCAACATGATGCAATCAAAACAATTGCAATTTGTTTGGGATATGTATCAGTCTCACACCCATGAGGCTGGTACACATGGGAAAAAACCTGGAATAACCAATGCTGGGATATATGTGGCTTACAATGTTATGTTATTCTTGTCTACTGGTTGAAATGTTGAAAGATTCAACTCTTTTAGAAAACTATATGAGCATTTCTAAACAAAAGGTAAGAACTAAAATTCCACATGACGCAAAAATTCTAGTTCTTCACATTAACCCCAAAGACCCAATCTTTTCAGAAGAGACAGGTGAGCTTTCATGTTTATTAAAGTACTATTGACAATAGTCAAAAATAGAAAACAACTCAAGTCCCAAGATTTAATAAAGAAATTATGATATGAAAAATGCAATGGGATGCTACTAAGCTATTTAAAAATAATGAAATACTGCAATTTGCCACCACAAGAATGAAATAAACCACATGAAAGAGAATAGGTACAGAATAATATTTCATATATGTAAAATATAAAGAAACATAGTTAGAAAATTAAAAACACACAATAGCAACAGAACATAATAACTCATCTATAAACCTGAGTTTAAGTTGGTGGGGGATAGAAAGGAATGGTCAGTGAGTTGAGGAGTGGTCCACTCTGGTCTAAGGTGTAATGTTGGTATATTGTATGCATGAAACATCATCATTTAACAGTATTGTGAATCATGGTGCCTAAAACAAAAAGAAAATATTTAAATACAGAACACAGAATTCAGAACACTTAAAATGCTCTAAGATAAAGTGTTATATCTTAAATAATATATCTTAGCATAAATCCTTATATACACTAAATAAATTAAATAAAGTACACAATATATAATTTATTCCTCTATAATTTCTTATAAAATTTACTAGTATATGACCCTACGATAATTGTGAGACAGATAAAAGTTACATATGCAGTAAACTTGTTTATATTGAAAATGTATAAATTTCTCTATCATAACTAGTTTAAATGTATTATGAATGCACAATAAAATGTAAATGTAAAAAAATAAAAATAAAATTTAATGTATCCTCATAGTATTTTTGAGTTTAACAAATGTTAATATATTTACTTTACATATGTACATATATTCACATATACATGTATATAACTTTAATACAGAATTTAGACAAATGGGATTAGACAAAATCATTTTACATACAAATCATACACAATTTAGATTCTTTGAATATTGACACTTTTCATTACAAATGAAATGGACAATAATCAGTCTGCTGGTGAAGAAAAACACCAGAAATATGAGCATAAAATATGACAGCAATGATGAATATGAAGCAGAAGGGACTTTGCATATTAGGAATTAAGTTGAGTTGAGGCAAAAGCAATTTAAATTTTCATTCTTTTTTCTTTGTTTTTCTTAGTAAAAGAAAGAAATCTATATTTTATATTTGTATTTCTTTGGAAATATGACACAAGAAGCATTTTAAGTTTATGTGTTTATTTGTTTGGGGGTCACATTCTGCAGTGTTCAAGGCTTTTTCCTGGTTCCATGCTCAATGATTTCTCCTGCCTGACTCAAAGTACCATATGAGGTTGCCATGGCTCAAACCCAAGGTCTGAGTTTCCAAGACAAGCACTCTATCCACAGTACTATCACTCTGGTCTCTCAAAACTTTTAACATCTGGACTAATTTTTTCTCATTGAATTTTGAAAATATTGATCAATTGTTAAAATTATACTTGCTCTTATTTCACATATCTCATAAACATGCAATTTGATATATTACAGTTCTCCAAAATTTAGTTTTTGCTTTGTTTTTGAGCCACAACAAAAAATTCTCAGGGACTACTCCTCACTGCTGGCAGAGCACAGGGGACCATATTTGGTATCAGAGATCAAACCTGAGTTATCCACATACAAGGTATGCGCATCAGCAACTACATCAACTACATTATAACTTGTTTTATTTCAATTTACTTATACATACATGTGGCTATGTATTTTACAATGTGTAGTAATGAACAAACTTAAATTTTAAGCAAATATTTGAATGCATTTACATTTTAATTACATATTTCTTAAACACTTTTAAATTATATACACTGCAGAAAGTTTGCACTTGTGAAGGGGAGTGTACATCTTTATGACTGAAACCTAACTACAAACATGTTTGTAATAATGGAGCTTAAAGACATTAATAAAAGTAAATAAATAAATAAATTATATACACTGCAATTAATTTCTTAGGTTTATTTATTTATTTATTTATTTGTTTTTGGGCCACACCTGGCGGTGCTCAGGTGCTACTTCTGGCTGTCTGCTCAGAAACAGCTCCTGGCAGGCACGGGGGACCATATGGGATGCCGGGATTCGAACCAACCACCTTTGGTCCTGGATCAGCTGCTTGCAAGGCAAACACCGCTGTACTATCTCTCTGAGCCCATTAGTATTTTTTAATAATAACAATACACCAGCAATCTAAAAGCAAAATGCAGGGTACAGTTGGAACTTATCACTGTGATTTCTGGATAAAAACAATAAAGTTAGTTTACAAGTATTTATTTATTATTTATTACTTATAAACAATAATAATTATTAATTCAATTATTTATTTAATAAGATAATTAGACTAAAATATACATTTAAAATAGATGATTAAAACACTAAAAATTTAAAAGCAATAAATATAAAATAAAAATAATGTTAAACACATGTAACCATTCTAATAGCATAATGAGCCAAATATATAAGACATCATTAATATGATTGAATGCAATGTTTATTTTTATCTCTTTTAAAATTACTTTAAGTAACATGGTTGCAAGGTTGTTCATAATTCAGCTTTTTTCCACAGTTAAAAAGTTATTCATGATTGAGTGTCAGTTAAAAACAATGTACAACTCCTTTTATCTGTGTACATTTCCCACCTAAAATGTCCCCAGTTTTCTTCCCATACTCCTCCCTGGCTTCTCCCGTGCTTCTGGGGAAGTTCTCTCTCTCTCTCTCTCTCTCTCTCTCTCTCTCTCTCTCTCTCTCTCTCTCTCTCTCTCTCTCTCTCTCTCTCTCTCTCTCTCTCTCTCTCTCTCTCTCTCTCTCTCTCTCTCTCTCTCTCTCTCTCTCTCTCTCTCTCTCTCCTTCCATGAATGTGTCCTCCTGGCCCTTGTCTCTATTGTCTCTGAGTATTATTACCACACGAAATTTTTAATATTCCACAAAGCAAACTTTTTTCTTGAAGAACTTAAATCTCATTTTAAAAAATATTTTACTAGCAACATTTACAGTTCTTGAAAAGCTTTCAGGGATTACAGAGGAAGGAAATATAACATTAATTATTGCTGAAAGTTAATTATAATTTTTTATTTGATATCTTTAAACTTAGATAATATTTCCTCTCATAGAAAATAAATGTATTTTTAAATGGAATGAAGTGTTTTAATTCCAAAGTTCTGCTTTATTAGTTTTTTAAAAAAGCATCACCAGTTTTTTGTTTACTTCTTTCTGATCTAGATTATGCTACAGTATTGTTTAGAATGATTTTAACATCCCCATTTTATATTTTGCCTATTCAAATGTCACGTATGAGAAAAGAAAGTATCATTATAAAGAAAAGCATTGTTTCTAGAATTGTTTTTTTTTCTAAATTCTTAGGATTTTTCAAGATATGGTATCATGTCATCTACAAAGAGTAAGAGCTTGATTTCTTTATTTCCTATCTTTTCCTATCTGAATATATATATATGATTATATATATATTATTTATTTTTTTTTACCTGACGCCTATGGCAGTATTATCTTGAATAGAAGTTATGAGACATGTCCTATGTCAGATCTTGGAAGATAGGGTTTTAGTTTTTCCTCACTGAATATAATGCTTGCAATGTGTTTGTGGTAAATGACCATAACAATGTTGAGTAAATTTTCTTTTATTACTATCTTTTTTAATATCTTTATTTATACAATTTGATTACAAAAATGATTGTATTTGGGTTTCAGACATATAAAAAACACCCCTCTTCACCAGTGCAACATTCCCATCACCAATGCCCCAAATCTTCCACCTCCCTCCCCACTTCCAGCCTATATTTGAGACAGACTTTCTCCTTCCTTCCTTCCTTCCTTCCTTCCTTCCTTCCTTCCTTCCTTCCTTCCTTCCTTCCTTCCTTCCTTCCTTCCTTCCTTCCTTCCTTCCTTCCTTCCTTCCTTCCTTCCTTCCTTCCTTCCTTCCTTCCTTCCTTCCTTCCTTCCTTCACATTGTTATATTAGTTGTCAGTGTAGTTATTTCTCTAACAACCCTCACCACTCTTTGTGGTGAGCTTCATATCATGAGCTGGACCTTCCAGCCCTCATCTTTATTGTCTCTGAAAATTATTACAAAAATGTATTTTATTTTTCTTAAAACTCATAGATGAGTGATACGATACTCTATCTCTCCCTCTGACTTACTTTACTCAGCATAATACAGTGGTTCTCAAATAGTGGGGCGCACACCCCAGAGTGGGTGCGAGACTCCATAAAGAAGAGCAGGTTTGACCTCAGCAATCACGATCATAACCAGCTAAGCTCGTTGTTTATGTCTCTGTATGTTTATGTCTCTGGAGCTGAGAGTTGCTGTGTTCTGCTTCAAACCCCACTTTGAAAAGCTATGCATTGTAAAATGTGCTCATTGTAACCATAATTCCAGACATCACCTCTGATTAAAATATCAGCTCAAATTATTTCATATATTTTTGTTTCGCAGGTTAAAGTTTTTTTTAAATAAAGATACTATTAACAGTCGTGTGGGGGTGGGGCACGAAAAATGTTTTCTTCTTCCTAGGGGGGCATGACAGAACATAATTGAGAAGCACTGGCATAATAGATTCCACGTATAGGAAAAATTCATGACTTCATCTCACCTGACAGCTGCATAATATTCCATTGTGTAATGTACCATAGATTCTTTGGCCATTCATCTGTTGAAGGGCATCTTGGTTGTTTCCAGAGTCTTGTTATGGTAAATAGCACTGCAATGACTATTGGTGTGAGGAAGGATTTTTGAATTGTATTTTTGTGTTGCTAGGGTATATCCCTAGGAGTGGTATAGCTGGATCAAATGGGAGCTCAATTTCCATTTTTTTTTTTTGAGGAATCTCCTTATTGTTTTCCATATAGGCTAGACTAGATGGGATTCCCAGCAGCAGTAAATGAGAGTTCTTTTCTCTCCACATCCCTTCCAGCACCGATTATATTTGTTCTTTGTGATATGTGCCAGTCTCTGTTGTGTGAGATGATACCTTATTGTTTTTTTGATTTGCATCTCCCCGATGATTAGTTATTTAGAACATTTTTTCATGTGTCTTTGGCCATTTGTATTTCTTCTTTGACAAAGTAACTATCTTGTTGGTGTTTATATCATAAACAGTAGTTGACCTTGACAAAGTTAAGTTGGACCTTGACATCAGCATCTATTCTGTGGTCAGGTAACACTTTTGATGGTAACTTGGGGACCTGGAACCAAAACTAGGTAGACTGCAAGTCAGGTTCCCTACCTACTGTGATAAATCTCTGTAGCCTTCCCCCACAAGTTTGAATTTTTCATAAATTATTTGATTTATTTTTCAAATACCATGTACATTTTTATAAGTAGTAGTAATTGCAAAACTTCTAAGAAAACAGTTCTTTCAATGTCTTTAGAGTCAAGTTTGAGGTTAATGCTATATAATATACATTAATATGTATGCAGTAACATTTAAAATTAGTAACTTTTAACTTATTTATTAAAATTTATGTTTATATTTAATCATATATATTATTTATCATTTAATGTTTTATATTTTAATTTACTATGTAACAATTTAATTGTACTTGTAATATAATTAATAACTAAATTATTTATAAATTAATATATTAAGTTAAACATATAACTGGTGTTAGCTATAGAGTTTTATTATCCATTCTTATTAATAGAATGTTTTTCTTTTGTAGAATATGAACAAATTTCATTTTTATATGTTCTGATTATCCTTGGGTTTTTATAGTTCTCTTATAATATTTTGAATAAAAAAGTGCCACAGTTTAGAAATAGGTCTAAATAGCAGTCTTATAAATAATAAATACAATTGTACTTTATAAAATTCTTATTTTTATCACAGTATTTCTCATTATCAGGCTGACTTGTATAGCTTTTATCAATATTATGAAGAAATTATTTTACTACTTCAAACATGTCATTAAATACTTCTGCTGTAAGGTAGAGCAAACAGTGTTGAATAACAAAGAAAAATAAACTGTCAATATAACTGTGCTTTATAATACAGTAATATATTTATGTCAAGAAGAATAGTCCCCATACCTAAAAAATGGAAGTAATTATAAACATAAATAAGTAATTTGATGCCATGACACTTTACAAAATTCGAATAATTATGTATTTCAATGTACTCTCCAGAAATGCAAAAACTTCTCACAATGATTACTTATGTCAGTTGGATTTCTTGTGAAATATTAAACATAATAGGTCCAAAAAGAAAATACATAATACACAATTAAGGTACTCAAAAAGCATTCTATATTCCAAGCAATTTGTCTGAATCAAAAATTTTACTTTCTATAATCAGCAATGTAATATTGTGGATATTAGTGATAAATAATAGAACATGAAATTCAGATTTTTTATTTAATGCATTTGTATATTTAAATTTCTACCTATCTAACTTATTCTTAACCATCCATGTAATGACACATTTAATCAAGCAATGATGTAAGTCATTTTTCTAAGAATAGCAACATAACTCATTATACGTATATAGAAATCATAAATAATTTATGTAATGCAGTGGATAAACTGGTCTTTCACAATGTTATTTCTAATCTTTCAGTACATAATATAGTATATTCTTATGCTTCCTTGACTTTTAGCAATGATATAGTTATCTATGTATTAATTTTAAACTCTCTTGTAAGTTTATTCTTAGACACTTAATTTTTGTTCATGTTAGCTCTTATCAGTGTCACATGATCATTAATTAGGGGCTAACACCACTTAAATAGTACTCATTTGTGGAGGGCATCAAATACCAAAGATTAATCCTAGAGCAGTTTGAACGCATATACACATACATACATACATACAACTTATATTTTTACACTTGAATCAATTCCCCGTCAATCAATACTCTTTATGTGAAAAATATTCTAGTATTCTAGAATCCTATTCTAGTATTTTGCTTGACTGTAGAAATCCAGTAGATCCTATATATTTATTTTATAATCTACCACTTCACTTCATTTATAATATTTAAAGAGGTATTTTAGTGAATTTTTAAGTGTTTCTGTGAATAACATCACCTATTTTTTCTCACTATATAGTTTTCATTTTTCTTGAATTTGAATCCCTCTTATTTCTTTCATTTGGCTAATTGCTGGATATCAAATCCCACATATATTAGATAATATTAATCAGAGTAACTATCCTTGTCTTCTGACTAAAATTAGAAGAAATAACGGTAAGTAAATTTTTCATAAGCTTTATATGCATTTATTAGTATCATATAATTTTTATTTTTTCTTGATGAGAAAGATCATGATGATTTACTGGTATATATTGAAATTTGATCTTGAAATAATAGTCCCTCGAAATATATGATCCTTTAAACTGAACCAGTTTACATTTTTATTGAGGATATTTGCATATGTGTTCATTAGATGTAATAACTGGTGGTTTTCTTTTTGATGTTATTCCCAAATGGTTTTGGTATTAGTTTATTATTGGCCTCAGAAGGTATGCTTGGAAAAGTTCTCAAATATTAATGTTATTAAAATATCCTTAGAAAGATAGTTAATCTTTGAAGGTTTGGTAGAGATTTTATACTCTCCAAGACAACTCCTTACAAGGTAATAACTTTTGGTAAGTATTTTAATTTCTTTGATTGGAATTAAAATAATTTAAATAAAATTCTTCAGCAGGTAAGAGCAATATTACAGAAAGTAGGTCATTTGCTTACAATGACAGACCTGGGTTTACTCTATGCCAGGCATACAGTCCCCCAAGGCCACCAGGAATAAATCTTGAGCACAGACTCAGAATTAAGCCCTGATCACAGGTTAATGTGGCTCAAACTCCAACAAAAATGTACTCTGAATCAGTCTTTGCAGGTAATAAAATTATAATAATGTGTTCATTTATTTTAGTCAATATATAAAGTGTTTATAAGTCCTTTATGATACATTTTATGTTTTATCACTTTTTATATTATTTATTAGTATTATAAATATGTTTCCCTCAATGAGTCTTGTTAGGCTTATTAGTCTGTTTATTCTGTTTAATTGTATTATATTTGTTAATGCTTTCTATTTGCTCTGCAATTTTAAAACAATATTTATTTATCTATTTTTCTGGTTTTGGCTTAATTTGTCTTCCTTTTCTAATACCGTTGTACGTGAAAACAAATTGTGTATGTTTTTTTCTAATATTGTTTCTTTTTAATGTGTGAAGTAACATCCAACTGTGATCAGGCTTTACTTTAGGCTCTGTGCTTTGGGATCATTCCTGGTATATTACTCTTGGGGATATATTTTGTACCTAGGATCTAATAAGGGTAAACTGCATTCAAAACACATATCATAACTTCTGATCTCTAATCTAATATCCTTATTTAGATTTTTTCTTAAAATCTGATACAACTATGTAATTTTCTACGTATTGCTTTTTCTGGGTCGTGTGTGTGTGTGTGTGTGTGTGTGTGTGTGTGTGTGTGTGTGTGTGTGTGTGTAAGTATATACACTCATCTGGAGGAAATAGACCAGGTTGTGCTGAGGGATTATTCCAGGCTCTGCAGTCAGGAGACATTCCTCATAAAGCTCAGGAGATCCTATGAGATACAGAGGATCAAAAATGAGTTGGTCGCATGCACGGTAAATCCACTAGTAGCTATGCTATTGTTCCAGCCTTGGTTTACATATATTTTGATAGCTAATTTTTTATCTTAATTATAATCTAAGAACAATATTGCTTCCTTTTTGACTATCATAAATGCATAATTTTATAAAACATTTATCCAAATTTGCATGTATTTTCAACTTAATTTTCATTGTTATTTTGAACTTTATATTCTTCAGTCCAAAAAGAGGCATACTTTCCATGTTTTCATTAATTTTTATCTTGTGTCTTAGCATGTGCTCTATACTAAAGTGTGTTACAGAATTTGTATTTAATTTCTTGTTTTTAAAAGTCCTGTAAATATGTATTCAGTTACATGTTTGTCACTGTTTCTGTATTGAATTTGTTTATTTGATCTGTTCATTTGTGCCTCTGTTACAGTGTACTATGTCTATTACATTGCTGCCTGTTTCTATTCTCAGATCTGCAACGGTTGCATTTTATATTGCATATTTATTTATTTAGAGTGTAGTTTGTTAGATTCAACTTTTGATTTCATAATAATTATTTAAGCTCTTCCCTGTCTTATTTAATTTTTAGTGCAAATTTTACTTCTCAAAATATTTTACTTTTTAGAAGTATTTTGTACCTGTCTTTTATTGTCTGTAAATTGCCTAGAAGATTATTACCAATCCTCTTTAACCCAAATTCTTAGATATGCTGTAGAGAGATAAAGGTTGGGTGTTTCTTTCTGACAAGTCTATGTTTTGTTGTTTGTTTTTGTATTTTAGCCTCAGATACCTAGTCATGTTCAGAAGGTATTTCAGGCCTTATGTTTTGTAGTTCCATATGACAATACACGAGGAATTTTGCAATGCAATTTTGTGTATTCATTTTAGGCCTCTCAAGCAAAGCATTCTCTACATATACTCATCTACATATACTCAGCCATTTAAACTAATTTTTTTTTCTTTTAGTTTTTAGTTTTTGGGCCACACCTGGTGACGCTCAGGTTTTACTCCTAGCTATGGGCTCAGAAATCGCTCCTGGCTTGGGGGAACCATATGGGGTGCCAGGGGATTGAATTGCCATTCATCCTAGACTAGCATGGGCAAAGCAGATGCCCTATTGCTTGCGCCACCACTCTAGCCCCTAAACTACCTTTTTAATTCAACTCTCTAATTATTAAATTCATGACACTTATGTTTGATTTCAGTACTATCTCTATAAAAATAGAAAAGCCATGCGTCAGTCAATAGTAAATGTTTTACTAAAATCTGAATAAAATTATAAAATAGCCAAAATAGGTATTCAGGTAAAATAAAATTGTGTCTAATATTCTTATTTACTTCAAACTATATATTGAAGTTATAATAATGAGATGCAGTGACAGTGGAATAAAATATCCTCAATGTCTTTGGTACAAAATTTAGATAATAGAGTTAAATCTTCATATACATGACATTTAAATAATTGGTAAATTAAAAATAAAATTGTGGAATACAGTATCTCATCGTGGCAATATAAATTTTTATAGAAACATACAAAATCATTAGTCTAGAATTTAGGAGTCCTCAAACTTTTTAAACAGGGTGCCAGTTCACTATCAAGGCTCCCAGCGCACCCAAGTTAGGGAGAAGGCCTTCCACATGGGGTCTCCCCAAACCCCAAGTAGGCTAGAGCTAGCCTCCAGCTCAAGAGAGGATCTATAGAGAGCCGAAAACCAGGATCTCCCCGCCCTACACCCTGTGCCCTTTCCACCCTAGAGCTGAGGGAAGGACAGGGAAAGCTTGAGACCCCATCCAGGAGGGACCCCCGGACACCCACCTTGTATGTCCGCCTGGGCTGCCACCCCAGAAGGCTTGGAGGCCGGGGGCAGAAGAGGGGAAGGCTGGGGGCCTATCAAGGCTCCCAGCACACCCAAGTTGGTAGAAAGCCTTCCACATGGGGTCTCCCAAACCCCATGCTGTCTAGAGCTAGCCTCCAGCTCAAGAGAGGATCGATAGAGAGCTTATCTTTTGCTTTTGGGGGTCACACCCTGTAATGTGCAGGGGTTACTGCTGGCTATGTGCTCAGAAATCTCTCCTAGCTGGGGGGATCATATGGGATGCTGGGGGATCGAACTGTGGTCTGTCTTAGGTTAGTGCATCCAAGGCAAATGCCCTATTTTTGCACCACAACTCCAACCCCTGCTTTGCTTTTTGACATAGTGGTTTGCAATATTGTTACTGACGGGGTATCATGCATATAACTTTATCTGCTTCAGCATCTAGGTCAGAGTGATCAATTCCAACTAATGTCATAGGGTTCTCTTCTCTGCCCTAACTAAATTCTCTCACTATTTGTGGCAAGCTTTCTACTTTCAACATTCTGACCCTTGTTTCTATTTTCTCTGGATCTTATTACCATACTATTTTTGTTTGTTTTTTGGACCACACCCATTTGATGCTCAGGGGTTGCTCCTGGCTAAGCGCTCAAAAATTGCCCCTGGCTTGGGGGGGACCATATGGGACCCCGGGGGATCCAACCGCGGTCCTTCCTTGGCTAGCGCTTGCAAGGCAGACACCTTACCTCTAGCGCCACCTCGCCTGCCCATTACCATACTATTTTTATATATTCCATAAACACTGTGATAATTTTATATCTATCCATTTCCCTTTGACTAATTTTTGCTCAACATAATACCCTCCACATCTATTTAGGGATAAGCAATTTCATGACTTCATTCTTTCTTTGTGAAACTTACTAGTGGTTTATAGATCTTCTTTATTTTTCTAAGTACCAACTCTGTTTCATTGAGTCTTTGGATTAATTTTGCAGTTCCAGTTCATTAATTCCTGCCTTAATTTTATTATTTCCTTCTTGTTGCCTGTTTTTTGGCCCATTGTTGATTATTTTCCAATTTCTTAGGCTGTGCTGTCTACTTATACTGGCCCGTTTTGCTTCCGATACTATGAAATTGTCTCTTAATTTTTGCTATGTTCCACAACTTTTGTTAGCTCGTATCCTTAGTCTCATTTGTTTCCAGAAAACTTTAGATTTCTTCTCTAATCCACTGGTTGTTCAATAACATGCTATTTATTTTTCAGATGTTTGCATTGTTTCTCCATTTCTGTCAGTTATTAACATCTATTTTCTGTGTTTCATGGTCTAAGAAACTAGTTTGATTGATTTATTCTTTGTGATTCCATGTCAATAAGTTTGTGTCCCAGAATGGATTCTATTCTGAAGAATGTCTAATGTATACTAGAGAGAATAATTCATATTTGTATTTTGGTGGATGAAAACCCCAGATATATCTACTAAGCCTATCTTTTCCATATTTCTTCCAATTAAGATTTCATTATTTAAGTTTAGTCTAGTCATTCTATTGAGAGCTGACAAACTGTAGTTGAAGTTTTCTACAAATAGTTTTTGCTATCAACACCTTTACTCAAGTTGCTGTTTAAATATTTTGCTCGGTGACTTTCTTTTTAAAAGTGAGAGTTCTTTGTGGTGCATATGTACATTGGTCATTAAGAAAATAACCTCACTGTCTCTTACTCTTTTCAGGCTTTTCATCTGATACTAGCATATTCTTCCTGGCCTCTGTGAAGAAGATTGCTTGCTAGAATAGTGACAATACTTTTTTTTTGTATGTAATCAAGGTGTTAAAATAAATTATAAAAAAAAAGAATATCCCTGACTCAATGTCACTATGTACCTAAAATATTACTGTAAAAGATTTGTAATTTACTTTGGTCAAAATAAAAATTATTTAATTATAAAAAAAAAGAAAAAAAGAAAAGAACTTCCAGCTCACTTCACTCACCACAAAGAGTGGTGAGTGCAGTTAGAGAAATAACTACACTGAGAACTACCATAACCATGTGAATGAATGAGGGAACTGGAAAGCCTGTCTGGAGTACAGGTGGGGGTGGGGTGGGATGGAGGGAGATTTGGGACATTGTGGTGGGAATGTTGCACTGGTGAAGGGGGTGTTCTTTACATGACTGAAACCTAATCACAATCATATTAGTAATCAAGATGCTTAAATAAAGATAAAAAAAAGAATAGTGACAATAGAGAGATACACTGGTCATGGAGTTTTGCATTATCTTTCTAAAGAAGCTAAAGGTGTGTTTTTTGGGTTCCTTTTTTCTTCTAGTAGCATTTTTAGTTATTCTTGTAAAGATGATTTCAAGTTTCTAAAGTTCCTAACTTGTTGTTTTTCCATAATACATGTGTATCATTCCTTCAAATCTGAGTGTGTGTCAGTAAGTTTTCTTTGGTAAACCTGCTGTAAACCTGAAGTGTGCTCTTTTATATATAATTTTCTTTTTTGACATTTCTGCTTTCAATAGTCTATGATTTTCATCATTCTTATTAGAATATTCTTGGGGGTTTGATTTGAATTTTTTGAGGTGATATCTGGCTATAGATGTAAATTAATATCTTCTCTATATCTGGGAACTTCTCAGAAATGATGTCTTTGACCATTGCTTCTTCATAGGGTCTGCCTTTCTGGCTCTCTGAGATCTAGATTATTCCTAAATTGCTATTTATTAATCTATGATTTTATTCCAAGGTGATCTCCTTTTATCTCCTGTAATCTGGTTTTTTTCTTGTTTTCTGTTTCCTGGTGTTTTACTGCAATTTATCTTCAAATTCACTGAGTTGGTCCTCAGTAGCTACTACGCTGCTGCTGATGCCTTTCTAGAAGTTTTTCATTTATCTTACCAAGTTATTTTGTTATAACGATTCCGTTTAAGGATTTCTCATATCTGTGCTTATGTTAAATTGGCACTCATTTTATTGTGACTTTGATCTTTTTGATCATCAAAATATTTGGACTCTGAAGTTCTTTACACTTAGATTATATAGGCTGTTAGTACTGATTGGGTTTTAGGATTATAAGCTTTGCTGATAATTTGTGGTAGGGTTCTATTCTGCTTTACCATGGTTTCTTAAAAAGTCTGGGGTATGTCTTTTCTTTATTACTGTAGTAGTCTCCCCCATTGTCAGAAAGGTCTGTATAAGTACTTTATTGAAGTTGGAGAGTATGGCCTTGTTAGTGATCATTCAGGAATCCATGCATGGACATAACATCTTCGCTATTGAGGTAGGGCTGCTAGTTTTTTTTCAGTGTATTAAGACCTTCTGTCATGATTTATATGAATATTCTTTAAGCTTCCAGCTTGGGAAGCCACACCTCTAGTAAGAGTCTCTAACTGTGGGTGGGGAGGAGAGAGAAACAAGTCATTAGTTCACATAGATCAGGTCCCTCTGCATTGGTGTGCATTCATGTCTCTCTGGCTACCTGCTCCTTTCAACCAAAAAATCTGACTGGATCAAGGAATGGAGAGCTGACCCCAAAAGAAGGGGGCCTGTGAGACACCTTTGAGATTCTTCCTAGATCACCCTTTTGGCTGTCCAGGTGCTTTCCTGCAACCTGCTGGGACATGCCTGGTTTATTTATTATTTAAAATGAAATCTTAATACTTAGTCTCTCTATAACAGAATATTAATATAGACATCCATCATTCTAATGAAGTCATTTTATTAATAACAGCTAAAATTTTTGTCTTACAGTAAGGAGAATAATTACCAGTGGGTTGTCAGAGAGAAAGAAAAGCAGAGAAGGGAGATTGATGTAGTCAATCCAAATTCTCTCTTAAGAAACAGATGGTTTCCATAGCATCACTGAATGCACTCATACCTCAACTGATGCAAATCATAACTTCACTTAACCAATCAAGGCTACTCTAAAGACCAATGGCCATCAATGTGTATCCCAGGTAATCTTTAGCATAATATAGTCCAAGTAGCACTGCAACCTCATATTTTTATATTACATTCACTGATATAATTGGAGAAGAGTTTCTGAGAACTGCCCAACTCACCATCCCACTTAAATTTCTACCTTCAAAAATGTACTATTATGGAAAAATATTTGTTTTCTGCAGATTGATGTATTAAAACATTTGAACATACTCAAATTTTACAGCAATCTTGAGAAATAATTGTTTTTATTCAGATTTTACAGATGTGAACTGAATTGTACTCTATACATGTTTTGCAAAGCCTACAGTGATTTCTCTAGACAATGGAAAAATATGGTCTTTATAAAAGCGTTATAATTATGATTTCTAAAGCTGTAAGCAAAGTAGTCCCATGTGTTCTGTTCAGTTTACTAAATGTTGGAATGATGCTAATTTGTTACATTATGTAATATTGTAGAGAGTGTTGCTCATGGGATTGAGAGACCTATTTTGTTTAAATCACAGGGTTTCATGAGGGTTTCAATGAAATATTTGTGCAAATATTTTGTGAATTGTGAGAATATCTACTACTGGAAGACTACACATAGTTAACACTTTTGTAGTTTATGTGACAAAATTAATTGTTCCATACAATTTAACTCAACTTGGGCATCACATATAACAAAAGAGATGCAGTTAGCTTTATATACTTATATTCCAAAATCCAACCATGATAGCTATTTTTATAACATGTATGCTGAATTATTAATGTTTGTCTTTCTTTTCCTTTTCTTTCTTCTTATTTCCTCACACACTTATATATGCTAAGGAATTGTCCCTGGAAGTGTCTTGGGAAATCACTCATGGCGCATTGGAGAGAACATAGGTGATCCAAGGGGTTGAACCTGGATCATCAACAAGAAAGGTAGGTTCCCTGTTGGGTCCCCTTTACTCCTTTATTGGTTATTTGTGAATCCGCAAAGAGCTCCCAGAATGAGAAATTGAGTCCCATCCCCTTGTCCCCTTTTGGGGGGAGATCTTGGTAATATTTATCCACAGCAAATAATCCACAAAGACAGAAGGGTTAAGGGGTAAAAGGTTGGACGAAGAAAGTCCTTTGTTAGCCTGCTGCTAGATCCAAAACACACCTCAAGCCAGCCAGTCAACTCAGGTAAAAGATACCCAATGTCTGGAACCCAAGCTATTTATTCGGCTCTCAACAGCACCCTCACCTGGAAGGTCAAGGTGAGACAAACGGGGCAAAGAATAATCTTATGGAAATATTTTCATATACAACAGTTCCCTGCCCACTATATTATCATTTTGGTTCCAATTTGGTTGAATTCTTAATTTTTATTGATATATATTTGCTTTCACTTATTGATTGTTATTAGAGTGACTGGTATCAATGTACTAGGTCTTAGTGAGCAAGTCACTCTATCGTGTGATATACATTTTTGTGTGACATTGGGAATCATAAATAGCTATGCAGTTAAGACTGATATTTGGTATTATTTTGTGACTAGCAGAATCATATATCTTAATTAGGTGCTCTTGCACTGAGATTTATACTAGCACATTCTATTTCTTTAAATATATATATATTTTATAAACATTATATTTTGGTTTTGGGGCAATACCTAGTGATACTCAAGGGTTACTCTGGCTATGCTCTCAAAAATCTCTTGTGGCTGGGGCCATAGGGGGTAGCATGGAAGTAGGGCATTTGCCTTGCATGCAGAGAGATGTTGGTTCGAATCTTGTCATCCCATATGGTCCCTTAGCCTACCAGGAGCGATTTCTGAGCATAGAGCCACCCTGAGCGATTCCAGGTGTGACCCTCTCCAAAAGAAGAAAGAAAGAAAGAAAGAAAGAAAGAAAGAAAGAAAGAAAGAAAGAAAGAAAGAAAGAAAGAAAGAAAGAAAGAAAGAAAGAAAGAAAGAAAGAAAGAAAGAAAGAAAGAAAGAAAGAAAGAAAGAAAGAAAGAAAGAAAGAAAGAAAGAAAGAAAGAAAGATAGAAAGGAAGATAGAAAGGAAGGAAGGAATAAGAAAGAAAGGAAGGAAGGAAGGAAGGAAGAAAGAAAGAAAGAAAGAAAGAAAGAAAGAAAGAAAGAAAGAAAGAAAGAAAGAAAGAAAGAAAGAAAGAAAGAAAGAAAGAAAGAAAGAAAGAAAGAAAGAAAGAAAGAAAGAAAGAAGGAAGGAAGGAAGGAAGGAAGGAAGGAAGGAAGGAAGGAAGAAGAAAGAAAGGAAGGAAGGAAGGAAGGAAGGAAGAAAAAAGAAAGAAAAAGAAAGTAGAAGGAAAGGAAAAAGAAAGAAAGAAGAAAGAAAGAAGGAAAATGAAAGAAAGAAAGAAAGAAAGAAAGAAGGAAAAAGAAAGAGAAAGAAAGAAAGAAAGAGAGAGAGAAAGAAAGAAGAAAGAAAGAGAGAGAAAGAAAGAAAGAAGAAAGAAAGAAAGAAAGAAAAAGAAGAAGGAAAGAAGGAAAAAGAAAGAAAGAAGAAAGGAAAAGAAAGAAGGAAAAAGAAAGAAAGAAAGAAAGAGAGAAAGAAAAAGAAAGAAAGAAAGAAAGAAAGAAAGAAAAAGAAAGAAGAAAAAAAGAAATAAAGAAGGAAGGAAGGAAAGAAGGAAAAAGAAAGAAGAAAGAAAGGAAAAGAAAGGAGAAAAAAGAAAGAAAGAAAAAGAAAGAAAGAAAGAAAGAAAGAAAGAAAGAAAGAAAGAAAGAAAGAAAGAAAGAAAAAGAAAGAAGAAAAAAGAAAGAAAGAAAGAAGGAAAGAAGGAAAAAGAAAGAAGAAAGAAAGGAAAAGAAAGAAGGAGAAAGAAAGAAAGAAAGAAAGAAAGAAAGAAAGAAAGAAAGAAAGAAAGAAAGAAAGAAAGAAAGAAAGAAAGAAAGAAAGAAAGAAAGAAAGAAAGAAAGAAAGGAAGGAAGGAAGATGAAAGAAAGAAGAAAGAAAGAAAGAAAGAAAGAAAGAAAGAAAGAAAGAAAGAAAGAAAGAAAGAAAGAAAGAAAGAAAGAAAGAAAGAAAGAAAGAAAGAAAGGAAGAAAGGAAGGAAGGAAGGAAGGAAGGAAGGAAGGAAGGAAGGAAGGAAGGAAGGAAGGAAGGAAGGAAGGAAGGAAGGAAGGAAGAAGGAAGAAGGAAGGAAGAAGGAAGGAAGGAAGGAAGAAGGAAGGAAGGAAGGAAGGAAGGAAGGAAGGAAGGAAGGAAGGAAGGAAGGAAGGAAGGAAGGAAGGAAGGAAGGAAGGAAGGAATCACTCCTGGCTTGGGGGACCATATAGGACACCAGATGATCGAACTGAGGGTCTGTGTAGGTTAGCACATGCAAGGCTACTACCACTTGCTCCACTGCTCTGGCCTTTTATATTTTATAAATTTTCAATGATAATTATAAATTAACTTTCCTCTTGGAATTTGTATTTAGAGTTAATTTTAGATTTTAATCTATTATCTTTTGGTGTTTTCTCATTTCTATTACATATACTTTTGATTCTTATTTGTATTTTGTTCAGTTTTTTCCGTGATTTCTTTGAGTTGTTTGAGAATCCTCCATATTTCCTTTTTCAACTCCTTATCTGAGAATCTAAATAGGTGTTTGGCACTTCTTGGGTTCATCAGAGCAGCCATTTTCTTTCTCAATGCATGGTGAAGGCCTGCATTGTTTCCCTCATTGTAATGTTTATAATGTAGTGTTTTATGCTTGTTGTTCCTGGATTTGTGGACTAGAAGATGTGTGTGGCCATGGAGCAGAGTGAAGCAGCTGGGTTTCTCTGGCTCCACCCTTCTTGCTTGGCTTAGCTCACCTCTGTTGATGTGCCTTCCATGAGCTCTTCTAGGATGGGCTGGTCCTAGCCCTGCAGATGCAGGTTTGGATAGCAACCACATTGTAAAGCATGTGGTGGGATATAATGGCACAACAGCTCTTTCTGTTAATAGTTTTTTTTTTTAAATGTTAATGAACTGAACTTCTCCATGAAAAGACACAGAGTTTCATGTTGAATCAGGAAACAAAACCCAGACATCTGCTGCCTACAGGAAACACATTTAAAAATTCAGGATAGATGCAGATTCAGAATAAAAGGATGAAAAACAATTATACAAGCCACTGGAAAACAAAAAAGGTAAGGAACAGCCATATATCAGACTAAATTGTATTTAATATCAAGAAAGAACAAAAAGACAAAGATGTTTACTACTCATTGATTAGAAGAACAATAAACCAAGAAGTGCTAACTCTGATCAACATCTGTGCACCAAATATAGATCCAGAAAAATACATAAGGCTTTTGTTCACAAAGTTAGATAAAATAACTCCTTTATCTCTTTGTCCATAGTGGTAGTTGGAGATATAGTTTGGTTGCCCTAGTTCCATTGCAATGCTATCCTATATTAGAGTCAGAAGACAGTGATCATTAAGAAATATCTTTACAAAAATTTTAAACTAATAATTTTCTACTTGATCATGCCTGCTAATATAATAATATAACATAATAATATAATGCTTATGTCTACAAATAACAATGGAATATGCAACTGTATGCCAAAAACTCCTCATAATCAATCACTGAATATGTTATTGTTATTTGTTTTTCACCTCAAGTAGTTTACCAATATAACATAATGCTCATGATTTTAGTTTGCTTTTAGGAAAGTTACCTGGGTGCTCAAGACCCTCTAAATGATTCCTCATGGTGTAGACTCCTCTTATAATTCTTATTACCATGTAGCCTAGTTTTCCAGACTTGAAAATTATGTTTGTAAGAATGCTCTAAAAAACAATATAATGCATAATTCCTTTCTTCAAAAATCACCAATGATGATTGGCTTAGAAAAGGGAAACTTTTACATCTGACTAGCCAGCTTTGTATTTTTTAGTTTTTTCACTTAGATGAACTTTTCAACTGTAACCCATGGATTGATCCCCAGTGTTTGTCTATGTGTATGCATGAGTGTATGTGTTGGCAACCTTAATGTCTGTCTAATGTCGTTCTGCAATATACATAATGTCTGTTTATGTTGTACATTATCTTTCCTCCTTTTATATAAAACCCCTTATTTCACCATTCACTTAAATATTTCATTATAAATTATTTTCTAGCCCTTTATTTTCTCAGCCCCGATCTGTTATTTTCTCCCATTTTACCCTTTTTACCCTCGGTTCTTAACTCTTCAGGTAGTGGAACAATCCCCCCACCCCAGCTGCTATCACCAGCTCCTAAAGTGAAAAGAAAGATTCCAATCCCACCTTGCCTCAGCCCGAGAAGAAGCTGCCAGCACCATTGCTACTGATTTGTTCTTGGTGGCCTCTTTTACCCCATCTCTCTTCACTGTGGATTCTTACTCACTACCAGATTCAGTTTATGAGAAGACCCCAGATTGAAGTCATTTCCCAATAAGTGACTACCGGGAGACACTTTTCAGACTCCTCAAGACCATATCACAAGCTGAAGCTATGCTCCATATTTTATTCCCCATCCCAGACTATCTCAAAGACTTAAAAGGGACATGTATATCTCCTTAGAATGATTCTTTAGATGTATTTCCTTAATATGTATAACTCTTATTGTTTATATTTTTATGTAGTGGCAGTTTTTCCCCATTTTTTTACTATTTGGTAGCAAATTCTTTTTTTGTTTGTTTGTTTTTTGTTTTTTGGGCCACACCCATTTGATACTCAGGGGTTACTCCTGGCTAAGCACTCAGAAATTGCCCCTGGCTTCGGGGACCATATGGGATGCCAGGGGATCAAACTGAGGTCCTTCCTTGGCTAGTGCTTGCAAGGCAGACACCTTACCTCTAGCACCACCTCTCTGGCCCCTTAGTAGGAAATTCTAAAAGATATGTTTCTCTAGTGTTCCAAGTTTACGTTAGAACCAGGTGATTGGGATCTTTTATTTAGCCTGTTATTTTTACCTCAATATGCACCAGCAGTTCCATGTGGCATTGATCCTTTTTGAATAGGCATATTAAAATGGGGAAATTGTAGGTGTGAAAACAAGTTCTTATCTAATAGATATAAAAACACATAAATTAGATATTTTAGTGGGGCTTTACATCCTAAACACTTCTCATAGTGACTTGGCTTATGCTCAGAAGATTGGTTGTTGGCCATTCTCCCCTGAACCTTAGATTTATCTATGGAACCAGCATGATTTTTAACACTAGCACCAGGAATCGTAATTCTACTAGAAAAGGCCCAAATGCTGACCTGACACTGGATTGATCCAGAGTGGGTTCATATGACAGACACCCTGATAACTTGGTAATAGCAACAATTTGCTTTTAAGTCAGGTTTCTCTGCTTTGCAACTTAATGGTGTGAAGAAAACAGAAGATGCTCCATGACACTCTCAATTGACATAGGATATAAACAAAAATCAGGATCGCTGACTACAGAAACTTGAAAATAAGATCTATGATTGTGAACAGCTTTTACTGGGACTTGAGAGAAAGACTTTGGGGTTATACATTGCCTGGAGCCTGTCAGGGGCCTCAAACTCAATTCACCTGTGGGCCGCAGAAGGCAAAGTCAAGGTGATCCTTGAGTGCAAAGTCAGTAGTAAGCCTTGAACATTGTGGGGTGTGACCCAAACAACTAAAACAAAACAAAACAAAAAGATTCCTCTAGGGCAGGGCCACAAAATGTTGTACGGAGGGCTGCAAACGGTTCGCAGGCCGCAAGTTTGAGACCCCTGATTGGTCTTATGTCAGGATGCTTCATGTGTAAAGTCTCCCTACTTTTAGGTAAAAGGTTTTTCCTTTCTATTTCCCCAATATTTTGATGTGCCTATTGAAAAGAAAAACATAAAAACCCAAATCTGTCATGCACAACCCTTTTATAATATTTAGAGTATTTTTTCTTTCTTATCTTTTAAATCTGGCTCCCATCTTTTTATAGAAACTTGGAAAGAGATTATTTTACCACATATTCTCTCATTTTTCTATAAAACTAAGAGGAAAATAATAAAGAAAGGCTGCAGGCCAGGGGCCAAGTCACTTGGATGCATTGGTGAAAATAATAAATAAGGAAGGAACTAAATATCCAAGCCAAGTCAACTTTAATAGAATCAAGGGACCTAAACTTTAACAATCTAAACTCAAAGGGATCTGTTTCACTGGAAGGCCAGGGGTCAAAGGGTGTTGAGATAGGATGCACTCTTAGTCCATTGGTGGAGAGCTGTTGACACTGGTGGTGGGAAGGGCTCTGACTCATTGTATATCTGAAAGTCAACTATGAAGAATTCTTTAGATCACAATTGTTTCAATAAAATAAAATTAAAAATAAGGAAAAGCTTGTGATGGGGTTCAGCATAGATAGTTTTAATATTCTCCAAAATTCAACAATTTACATTATGATGTAACAAGGTGTATTTTCATTTTCTTATTTAGGTTTTTTGTTTTGTTTTGTTTTGTTTTTTGTTTTTGGGTCACACCCGGCAGCGCTTAGGGGTTACTCCTGGCTCTATGCTCAGATATCACCCCTGGCAGGTTCAGGGGACCATATGGGATGTCGGGATTTGAACCACAGACCTTCTGTATGAAAGGTAAACGCCTTACCTCCATGCTATTTCTATGGCGCCAGTATTTTCATTTTCTAGATTCTTTTATCTAATTAAAACCTGAGTCTCAAAATTATAAAATGTATTTACTTGTTTTTTTCTTAATTTGGGTTATTAAAAATATTTAAACAAAGTAAATTATTAATTAAGTATATTTATATGGAAATTAAATTATTTTCAAATTGTTTATATTTGATGATAATTATAATCATGTTAATTTTAAGTGTTTATATATGAGTTTATTAAAAATTTCATTAATTTATTAAAATTTCATTAAAACCTTGAATGAATATGCTGATGTCATATGAGCTAAAATATGACTGAAAATAAAACATACCTAATATAAATGTATCAGAATAATGTGAATATTGATATACTATCATTCCTCAAATCATATTTTCTCTTCAATATACTCATGACATAAAAAAATCCCTAAAATTCTCAACATCATTAATGTCACTTACTTTTTATTGATTTGTTTTGCTATACTCTTTATTCAGGTACATTAGTGTTGTTAAGGAAAGACAGAACTAAATATCCAAATCACTATTAGCAATTTTGAAACCATGGTAACCAAACTTCAAAATTCAAACTAAAAATATGTCTTTTCAAGATTGTAAGCTGGAGTAAGAGGTATGGGAAGGAACCTGAGGATATTGTTGGAGTAAAATTGACATTAGTGGTAGATTGGTGCTGGAAATTGTATCCTTTAATTTCATCTCTAAATAGCTTTTAAATCATAGTGATTTAATCAAAATTAAAAGAAAGAATTGCAAGATTAATATTTTAAGAGTTATGCCAATAATTCAAACCCCTGCATGTCAATTTCTGTCATAACTTTAAGCCTTTGATTTTGCTCTCTATTGTAGATTACATAGAAGCACCACTAAAATATTACTCTTCAAGCAAAAATAAATTTGAGAAAAATGTATTTTGTTAACAAATTTACCAGTGAGAAATTGTAATCACAAAATTGGTTGAAGTATAAAATATATAAATATATATATATAAATATAAATATATAAAATGCATGAGGTCACTTCTTCAGATTTTAACTACACCTTTTTAATAACTTAAAATTAATGGCTGGTGTGATATCACAATGATACGCATTTGCCTTGCATGTGGTTGACCCAGATTCAATCCCCAGCATCCCTCAGCATCTTTTAGGATTCCCAGAGGCTTCTAGGAGTAATCCATGAATGTCGAAGTATCTGGCCCCCAAACAAAAACAAAGTAAAAAAATAAATCAAAAGTAGATCACCATACTTACTTTTTATTTAGCATACAAAACTTGCACAAAAACTTAAATATATTTGTATGCTTTATAAAAATGCAAAAATATAATAGATATTAAAATAGAGCATATTCATTCAAGGCTTTTAATGAAATTTAAATAAACTCATATATAAACACTTAAAATTAACATGATTATAATTATCATCAAAATATAAATAATTTGAAAATAATTTAATTTTTATATAATATACTTAGTGATTTACTTTGCTTAAATAATTTTAATGGCCCAAATTAAGATAAAACAAGTAAATACATTTTTTAGTTTGTCTTTTTTCACATGATTTATACAACAAAAATAATGATTAACCATCTAATATCTAGTTAATCATTCTAGTTTGGGGAATATAATTATTTTCAAATACTCAGGTAATTCTTAGTTCTTATTTCTAGGTACATATTTAAGAGGAATGAGAAAAATATATTTTTTCTAAAAATTATACTATTATAAATTTATACACAGAGAGTAATGTATGTTATTAGACCACACAGCTATAAGTTGTAACCAGAAGTCTTTTTCAATAATATCAGAGAAGAAAGTACACTTGACCTTTTTGAGTGCCAATTAATTCTAGTTTTTGGACTTTTCATTCAGTGCTATTTTTATTTATCTTTCTTGATATGCTATCTCATGGATCCATACAATAAAATATGTATTGTGACCTGAGCAATAATAAGTATAGTGTGAAAGAAATTTTCTTTGAATATAACTTACCTGGATTTAATCTCCAAGACCATCTATGGTTCCCTTATGCCTGAAAGAAGTAATTTTGAGCCAAGTACATGTCCCAAATATAGCCAAATGTGGCCTAAGATGAAAATTAATAAAAGAACTGAACATTATAGTGTTCCACTAATATTATTTTTACATGAATGTTTCTTCCTAGATCCAATAAGATTTGCTTTATTAACTTTATAGTCCCAAAATTTCTTTCTTTCTTTTTTATATTAATAATTTTTGTTTTGACCAAAGTGGAATACATATCTTTCACAGTAATATTTTAGGTACATAGTGACATTGAATCAGGGGCATTCCCAGCACCAATGTTGTCCTCCCTTCACCCCTGTTCCCAGCATGAATTCCATATTCCCCTTCTTTACCCCCCAGGCTGCTAGTATAAGTAGTCCCCTCTGTGTCTAGCTTGTTATAGATTGGGTTTTGATTCTGTTGCCATAGGCTTTGTATTTGGTGTTCAAGTCTGATCATTTTTTATTTCTACTTAATGATCATACAACTGTTTGGTATTGGTACCCTCCATTATTTCCCCCTCAATTTGTGAGGCGGAACAAGATGGTTCAAGTTATGTGCTTCTGTTTAAAGAAAAGAAAAAAATAAAATGGGGCAAAAATCAAACAAGCAAAGAAAGGGTGAAGTCCTTCTAGAGGCTATAAATATCAATTTGAGAGAAGAAATAGAAAAAGGAAAAAAACGTAACAACAATTCAACAATACAAAAAAAATACAAAAAAAAATCAAACAAAACACTAAATGATCATATGACTCTCTGGTCCCGGTGCTATCTATTTCTTCCCTCAAATTATGAGGCTGAACAAGATTATTCCAATAATGTGTTTCTGTGGGAGCTATAAGAAAAGATAAGAAAAAAAACTAGGTGGAGTCTGACTAGGTGTTATAAATATCCATTTAGAAGAATAAAGGGGAAAAATGTAACAAAACAAAACAAACAAAAAAACAAAACAAAAAAGAACAAACCAGAAACCAGAACCAGTAACTACTAAAGCAAACAAAAAACATCAAAACAATAAAAAAAAAGTTACAAGACCCAAACCAGCAACTACTTAAAAGGTTTGTGTTTCTTGTTCTTCTTGTTCTTGTTCTTGTTCTTGTTCTTGTTCTTGTTCTTGTTCTTGTTCTTGTTCTTGTTCTTGTTCTTCTTCTTCTTCTTCTTCTTCTTCTTCTTCTTCTTCTTCTTCTTCTTCTTCTTCTTCTTCTTCTTCTTCTTCTTCTTCTTCTTCTTCTTCTTCTTCTTCTCCTCCTCCTCCTCCTCCTCCACCTCCTCCTCCACCACCTCCTCCTCTTCCTCCTCCTCCTCTTTCCTTCTTCTTCTTCTTCTTCTTCTTCTTCTTCTTCTTCTTCTTCTTCTTCTTCTTCTTCTTCTTCTTCTTCTTCTTCTTCTTCTTCTTCTTCTTCTTCTTCTTCTTCTTCTGAATAGGCACAGTAAATTGAGGAGATTATAAAGAGAATTCCCTTGGCCTAAGAGATACAGAGTTTCTCCACCCTTGAAGTATACGGTCATGGAAATAACTACAGACTCCGTACATGTTCATTTACTCTCCCCTAGGTCTTTTTGTGGTGTATGGAAACCTTCCACTCCATCAAGGATAATAAAATCAGACTTCTGTCTAGAGATCTTGGTATCTGCATAGGTCAAAGGATGGAGCCTAGGATGGAGTCTTTCTTTAGGGTTATAGAAGTTCCATCACTATTGTTTTATTCAGTCTTCTGTAGTTGATGATCTTGGTTTTTGTACTGATTCTAGGACAAAGCCTAGGATAATCTTTCATTATGTTTCCAGAAGACCTGCTCTTTATTTATTTATTTATTTATTTATTTATTTATTTATTTATTTATGTATTTATTCTTGTACTTTTGGGTAACACCTGGTGGCTCTCATGGATTATTTCAGGCTCTGTGCTCAAATATTGCTCCTGCCATGGGGAATCATATGTGATGCCATATTACGAACCACCATCTATCCTGGATCAGCTGTGTGCAAGGCAAACACCCTGCAGATGTTCTGTCTCTCTGGCTCCAATTTTTAAGATAGTTTTAGTCTACATATAGTTAAGAAGCTAAAAAATAGTGCAAAGAGGGGCCAGAGAGATAGCATGGAGGTAAGGCGTTTGCCTTTCATGCAGAAGATCATCAGTTCAAATCCCGGCATCCCAAATGGTCCCCCGTACCTGCCAGAAGCAATTTCTGAGCATGGAGCCAGGAGTAACCCCTGAACACTGCCAGGTGTGATTCAAAAACCACAAAAAAATAGTGCAAAGAGCAAAGAAAACTATATGAATTAATGCTCAATCACAAAAACATTGGAAAATTACAACCAAAGAAGGTATCTCTAATATTATGGATATGAATTTAAAAGTAACAGTTATTTATTTTCTTACTAAAATAAAGAAAACCATAAAAATATTTTAATGAAAAAAGAAAATATGAAAATGTTTCAAACAGAAACCAAAAATCTGAAGAACATATAAAAAGAATGTGTAATATAGGAAATAAGCAACATCATGACAGAATCAAAGGCATAAATTAGTAGACAACACAAACCCATCCAAAAGAACCAAAAAGGGAAGAATGGAAATTTCAGGCAATTTCAGAGAGCTATTTGAGAAGTTGAGAAATAACATACAAGTCATGAAACCCTGGAGGGAAGAAAAAGATATGAAGGATGGAGTTTTGGTGAGAACAGTTAAAGCAAAAATTTCCCCAATTTGAAAATCAACTGGGATTCCCAGTTTTATGAAGCTTAAAGTGTGCAAATCAAAATAAAGCAAACAAAAATATCCACCAAGATACATGGTAATTAAAATGGCAAGATCCAATGATTGATTGATATCTTGAGAGTACAATAGTACACTGAAATATTATATACAAAATATTTTCTATAATAATCACAGATGTTTCAAGTTAAACTCTACAGTCTATGAATAAGTGATGTTTTCTCCAACAAGATAAATAAAGTAGGCTTTCAAATTAGAAATAAATTCTATTAAAGTTTTATTGGTGAAACATTAAATGTCACTAAAAACCAATAGGTAGAGAAATAATTTCACCAAACAACTCTGGATAATTTACTAGCTATCCCCATAAAAAGGCTAACACTAATTGCAGAGACATTGAGAACCCATACAAAAGGATAGCATTAAATTAGTTAATTGTAGTAATTTGGTAAATGTCATTGACTTAAATTTATTAATCAAATGAAATTAATATGCTAGAAGGATCATAAAATGTAGTCTGTCTTCTGTTTACAACAAATGTCATGAGAAATAGACACAAAGTAGAAAAACAATCAAACTTGCAAATAAACTTTAATCTAAAAAAAGACAATAAAAGAAATGAACAATATAAAATCATTTAAAAATCTACACTTCAGAAAGGCAACATTACAGCATATATACACACAAAGAAAGGTGATCTAATATATAAGCAGGGAAATTCATCATGAATGATAGGGGAAATTACTATAAATAATTTCAAAAGCAAAATTCAAAAACTGGAATAAATCTAAGATATATCTAGCATAATCCTATTTGAGTCAATGAATGTGAAAACATAGACATATTTCTGTGATGTCAATTAAGACAGTTATCAAAAGTCTTCCCAAGAATAAATTTTCTAAGCCAAATTTGAAAAGATTCTAAGAGGATATTGTACATATCATTCACATTCTACTAGAAAATATAATAAATAGAAATCTTCCAAAATAGTTCCTGTAAGACCAAAATTATCTTTACATCAAAAGGATCAAAAGGATGTAAGATTAACAAAAAAGAAAAATGTAAAGGTGCCAAAATGTTATGACAGCTGGTATGGTATTCACATTGCATGTGGCCATCCAGGTTCAATTTCCAGAATCCCATATAATCCCCTGAACCTGTCAGATGTATCTCCTGAGCAATAAGTGGTATGGCCAAAAAGCCAGAAACACAACAAAAACAAATACAAAAGTTTAGACAAATATCTCTGATTAACATATGTGCAAAATACTTAACAAAATCCTTGCGAATTAAATAAAGCACATTAAATTTGTTATATCATGTTATATCATGGCCAAGTATTTATCTCAATGGTTTAATATAAATTAAATAAATATAATATACTTTATCAATAAGAGGAAGTACAAATACCATATGATATTCTGACCCACCCCTTAATATTAGATAAAGTTGTCCCCATGTTTATTTGTTTTTATTTTTTTAATTATAACACCATGATTGAGCAAGTTGTTCATAGTAGGCATTCCAGGCATTAAATGTTCAAACATCTGTCAGGGGCAGACTCAAGATGGAGTCTGTATGGCTTGCCTTCTTTCTCCACAGCATGAACTTTTCTTTTGTGTGGCATGCATACGTGCCAAAGTCACAGGAAACAGCACAGATCCTATTGTGGATTATGTCTGAACTTGTGACCGTTAAATGCATCTATAGAAATAAAGTATGGAAACAGCACATTGTCCTGTCAAAAGTTATGAGAAACAGATGTTGGCTACAGATGCATGAATAGGATGTACACAAATGTTCCAGGTTTGACTTGTCTAAGTTGACCTGTCTAAGTTGACCACAAAATGTTCTTGAGAAAATATCAAATTGTACCTTGTAAAATTATATACATGTAGTCACCTGTAATACAAAGGCTATTCTTGTATTTCCCCTCTTCACCCCCCTGCTCTGCCGGAATATATAAGCCAGTCGTCTGCTTCAATAAATTTGGCCCTTGATCAGAACACTCTGTCTTTGGTCCCGTTTCTCTCTCATTTTTTAGGCTAGAACCCCCTCACGTACCCACGAATTACTGAGTTCTGCGGGACAGGACAAACATCAATCCTTTGTCTCACAAATTTCCCACCCACCACCACAACCTGCCTCTATGTAGCACAATCAAATCTTCTTCCTATTTTTGTTACAACAAAAAGGAAAATGGAATTACAAAAATGTTGGTCAACAAGTCAATTAGAGGGCCTGAATGATAGCGCTTTTGCCTTGCATGCTGATGAACCTCGGTTTGACACCCCCTCCCCACATCCCATATTGTTCCCCAATCCAGGAGTGATTTCTGAGTGCAGAGCCAGAAGTAGCCCCTGAGTGTCAGTGGGTGTGACGCCACCAAAAACAAACAACAACAACAATAACAAAAGGTCAATTTGAAATTTTGAAATGATGTTTGTTACTAAAGTCAGTGTTTAGGATTTATTGAGCATTGGTTGTTATTAGTGTAACCTTCTAGGTTATTGTTTAGACTCATTGAGTTTGGTATATTTTCCCATCAGCTTTCCTGTGATTCTACTGAATTGGCACTACTATAAAATATTGAGTGGTCAGGATTTACAAATCTAAAACAAAATTGGTAATTTTCTAAGAGTAAGGAGTGGAGATAGGCCATTTTTCCAATAGAAGTTCAATAGGGGTATTTTAAATAAGCTTGTTATTTCAAATATGCTGGTCTGCTGTGGTTTATTTAGTAAGGGGAATCTATGCCTCCTGCCTCCCCCTTTCTGAGAATGCCACACAGGTATCATCCCAGATCAAACTTTCCGGGAAATACTGGCAGCCATTATTACTTTTGGAACTTGGTAGAGATGCTGTACAGTTTTTTTTTTTTGTTGTTGTTGTTGTTTTTAACAGGAATATGGTGAGTGTGGGTGGAGACTTCTGGGATTTCTGGGGACAGAGTAGAGGTTCAGGAATGCTTGGCCCAATTTCATTCTGAAATAGTCCCAGAGTTTTCAGTGCCATCTCATTTGAAATGTCTCATCTGAGACTCATCTGAACCTCATCTAATCTCATCTGAGAAGATCCAACCACTCATATTATTTGCTATTAGTCTTAGATCTGGGATTTTTCCTTGAAGGGTGTAGCATGTGACATGGGGCTGTATATAATATAGAGAATAGTTTTCAAGATAACTCTTACTAGTACCAGTATAAACAAAGATTCTAAAATTAGTTGGCACCTTTTAATAAACCACATCCCCAGAGTATTTTCAAATTATTTTGCCAGGCTGATACAATTATGTGTTTACCTATATAAAGTAGGTTACTTATTTTTAAGCTGTTGCTCTGGCAAATCATATGGCAAGCAAGTAACTTCATTGGCCTATTAAATGCTATTTCTTAGAATGTACCTTTTTTCTTTTCTTTTCTGAAATCATGACAGGTTATCATGGATTTTTACTCACTGCTTTGGATTATGGAATTTGGCAGTTAGTATTTAGAAACATCTTTCCTTTCAGTTCTAAAGTAAAAAATCCACAACTTGGTGAATTCTCTCTCTCTCTCTCTCTCTCTCTCTCTCTCTCTCCTCTCTCTCTCTCTCTGTTTTGGGCCACACCCAGTGATGCTTAGGGGTTACTCATGGCTATGTGCTCAGAAATCACTCCTGGCTTGGGGGACCATATGGTACACCAGGGGATCAAATCATGGTCTAAGGTTAACGGTGAAAGGCAGATGCCCTACCACTTGCACCACCACTCTGGCCCCTGGTGATCTCTTCTGGAATGAATTTTCTTATTCCTGTGAAGACTCATATTTTTTCTTAGTAGGATTTTACTTCTGTTATTGCCTTTATAACAGCTGCTGTGAAAGTGTTGTATTGGTAGATTTTTAAAGCATCAATTCTACTTCTGAGTAGATACATATTTACCTATTTAGCTGTGATTTTATGAGGCCATCAGTAAAATTTTTCTTACTCTGCCATCATGTACCTGTCTCAATTTTTTCTGTTAGAAATGCATTAATGAAACAAAATCAATGTCTATCCAAATGTAAATATTGGTAATTAAGAAAAAATAAAGGGCCAGAGCGATGGCTCAGCTTAGGGCATTTGCCTTGCACATGGCTGACTCAGAATGGACCAGTTTGGATTCACCAGCATCCCATATGGTCCCCCAAGCAAGGATTGATTTCTGAATACATAGCCAGGAGTAACCCTTGAGCATCACTGGGTGTGGCCCTTTCCCCCAAAAGAAAAGAAAATGTATTTCAAAGAAAAAAATTTTAATGAGTTTTGGCTCATTGTAGCTGAAATTGTGTGCTGTTTTTCTAATTGGTTGACATTGAAAATATAGATATATGAAAATATAATGTGTTATAGCTCAATTTTCATATAGACTATTCATACTTTCTACTTAAAAAGAATATATGCAATATTAAAGAGCATTTATGAGGAATACAAATTCAATACAAAATAATCTATTCCATAATTTCATTATTTTTGAGTCACACCCAGCAGTGCTCAGGATTAGTTATTCTTGACTCTGCACTCAGAAATTGCTCCTGGCAGAGTCGGGGAATCATATGGGATGCTGGGATTCAAACTGGGGTCTGAACTGTATTGGCTGAGTGCAAGGCAAATGCCTTACCGCTGTGCTATTGCTCTGGCCCCCAATAATTTCATTATCTTTCTGTACACTGCTACTCCTGTTTGGAGATGACGACTTTGTTAAATTTAATGTGACTCTAAATATAATATATTTTCCTAATCCAATTCAGGGATGTCAGAATCAAATATGATGGCATTAAACACATTTTTTGGAACTTCATATTTAAAACAATACATTATATTTCTTATTGAATATTTAAGAATGAATACATGGATCTGATCAATATGTAATATGAAAATGAATTGAATTTCCAATAAAATTGTGCTGTTTATTATTAGCTTGTTATATCCTTATTTAGAATCCTTTATTTCATATCATTATATTATATTATTAAATTACACTGAATTATCTCATTACTGTATATAATGCTTATATAATAATAACTCTATTAGTACTGACAATTCTCTGAAATCACTTGACTAATAAACAGCAGAGTACATACTCTGTCTATGCAAGTTCCAGTTAAAATACGGGCACTACACAGTCCCCTAGGCATCATCAAGGTTCCCCAGTGGCACAAAATCTGAGTAGCACTGCATCTTTGAGTCCTAAAATTGAACTGCTGGTCCAAATGACTGAATGTTATTGGTAGTTGCCCTTGCAGCCCTTGAGAAATAATTGGGAGTCCTCCCCAATTAAGTTACACAAATAGCATATCAAACTTTAATTTCATTGTAATGCAATTTTAATTTAACAATTTAATTTATTATAAGTAGAAATTACTCCATTATTAGTTATTATTTCACTGATGTATTGTTAAATTTTATATGATATAATCAATCATTTTACTGATAACTCAAACAATTTTCACATTTTCAGAGCTTTATGTTTATCAGAATCTTTTAAGAATATCTGTGCCGGGCCCGGAGAGATAGCACAGCGGTGTTTGCCTTGCAAGCAGCCGATCCAGGACCAAAGGTGGTTGGTTCGAATCCCGGTGTCCCATATGGTCCCCCGTGCCTGCCAGGAGCTATTTCTGAGCAGACAGCCAGGAGTAACCCCTGAGCACCACCGGGTGTGGCCCAAAAACCAAAAAAAAAAAAAAAAAAAAAAAAAAGAATATCTGTGCCACAGAGATTGGCACACATCATAAAGAATAAGAAAAACCAGTGATGACATAGATGGGGGATAATAGGAACTCTCATTTACTGCTAGTGGAAAAGTCATGTAATTCTTCTGGAAAACAAAATGAACATTCCTCAAAAAACTAGAAATTGAGCTTCCATATGATCCAGCAATACCACTCCTAGCAATATACCCTAGGAACACAAAAACACAAGACAAAAATTCACTCTGCAAGTCAATATTCATTGCAGTGCTATTTACAATAGTCAGAATTTGGAAAAATCTCAGATGCCTGACAAACGATTGGTACAGAAACTCTCATATATATATACACAATGACCACTATGCAGCCATCAGGAAAAATGAAGTCATGAAATTTTCCTATAAATTAATAGGCATGGAAACTATTATGCTGAGTGAAGTAAGTTAGAGGGAGAGAGATAGACATAAAAAGTCTCACTCATCTGTGAGATTTAAGAAAAAATAAAAGACAGTGTGGTAATAATGCCCAGAGATGATAGAAATGTGGGCCTGAAGGACCAGCCCATAATATGAAGCTTATCACAAAGAGTGGTCAGAGAAATTAGAGAAATACACCAACAGTGACAATGACAATGATAGTGAGAGAGAGAGACAGAGAGAGAGACAGAGAGAGAGAGAGAGAGAGAGAGAGAGGACTAGAATGCCTGTCTAAAGATAGACAGGGGTGGAAGAGGAGGGAAATGGGGGAACATTGGTGATGGGAAAAGTTTACAATGAAGTTTACAATGAAGATTGTACATTCAAGAATGAAACCAACCTAGAAATATTTTTGTAATCACAGTGATTAAACAAAAAATTATTATAAAAATATTTGTAACATATCAGAAGTTGAAATCATGCTTAGGGAATAGTGTTTTTATTTGAATTTAAACATTCTATTAAGTATTCTTTATTTCATTAACAATTTTTGGGTAACTACCAAGAATTAATAATTCTAAAAAACCATGAAAACTTAAATATTAATTAAGTTAATTTATTTACTGAGAATATTAGAGTTCTGTAGAAACATATGTAAGAAAGCAAATAATTTTTTCAATAAAATAGTATTGGTTAAAAATGGGAAAATTATGATGTAATTTATTAAGAATCTTAATTCAGAATTAGAAAATCTCAATAGAAGAAGAAAGATTGAGCTAAATAACTAATTTTATGCTGAAACATAGTTGATAGATAAAAAGCAATATGAGGCTTAAAAAAGTGCACAAAAAAGCAAATCAAAGTAGTAAACATTTTAAATGAATTATCATAAGTTAATTTTGTTAGAAATTAACCTCTTATTTAATTCCAGATTTGACAAAATGAAGTGTCAGGGTATTAGGCATAGGTAAATATAATAAAATAACTAAATTAATATGTAACTGTTTTATATGATGCAATTTCCAAATAAGAATAATTTTTAAGTCAAAGGGAGATGACAGGGGTTAAGGTTCTTTCTTTGCATGTGCTTGACCCAAATTTTATCACAAGTGTTACGTATGGTTGAGACCTGTCAGGAGTGATCCTTGTTCATAAAACCAAGAGTAAACTCAATGCAGTGCTAAAGGTGTCATCAATTCACCTCACTCCAAGAAAATTCCAGTCATCTATTTTCTAGGAATTCAAGAAATATATTTGAGAAATTTGTCATATGTATATTTTCCAATGTGCATAACTCTATTTTGTCAGAAGCTCTCAAATGTGCTGATGATATAATTAAATTGCTCCAGTTTTTGCAAAACAAAAAAGCATAACTAAGTTGATGAAGACTAAAAATGAAAAAAAGAAAATGTAAAGGTGAACTTTAGTGAAAGCTACTGAAATTACTAGTCTAAGAGAAATAAGCTAATGATGATGGCAGAGTGAGAAACATCAAGATTTTAAACATTTTGGGGGGAATCATAAAGAGAATCTATTTTGCTTGTTTGTTTTGACATTTCATGGAGACAGATATTTGAGGTAATTTCTGGTTCATGTTACATCATCTTTATATATGTACTTAAAAAGTCAACTTTTTCTGATTGAAGCAATAGTACAGTGGATAGAGGAGATGCCTTGCATGCAGCCAATGTATGTTGAATTCCTACTAAGCCTTGTGATCCCTGGGAGCTCACTAGGAAGCATCCCTAAGCATAGAGTAAGGAGAAAGCCCTTGGGCAATGCTAGATGTGAGCTACTCCCATTTAAAAAAATAAAACTTCCTTGGTGTCAGAATGCTAGTACAGTTGATAGAGCACTTGCCTTACACACAGTTGATCTGGATTGAATTATGCCACCCCATAATGTCTGAAGACAGAGTCCAGACTAATTCTTAAACAAATTTAGGTGTCTCTCAAAATCAAACAAAAAATACAACTTCCTCAGTTGTGGATGATAAAATCAGGTCTCTGTAGCTAGAGATCTTGATATTTGCACAGGTCATAGAACAGAGTCTAGAATAGAGTTTTTCTTTATGGTTCTAGAAGTTCTGTTCCATCATTGTTGTAATCAGTCTTCTGTATTAATGGTCTTGTTTTTTGCTCTGGATTTAGAGATCTTGATTTTTGTACAAATCCTAGGCCAAAACCTAGGCTAGGATCTTTCTTATTGGTCCCTGGTAAATTCTGTCCAATCATGGTTGTCAAAGTCAAACTTCTGTAGTTAGCAATCTTAATTTTTGCACAGATCAATGGATGGCATATCTTCTGATTTCATCCTACCATTAGGTGATGAGACAGGGCAACCTGCTCTTGCATCAAGTTGTCATTTTCTTGCTGTCAGAATGTAATATCAAAACTGGCACAAGTTGGTGCCAGAGGGGTATTAGGAATTTCCCAGGGGACTTAGGTTCCTGGTGTTAGAACAGGGAACTGTATCGGTACTAAGTCTGGGATCTGGGGTTCTGGGTTGGAGAATCACTGTCCAGTATCATGAAGTCTAAAGTTAAGTCCACATGACATATTTTGGCACCATTAAATGACCTTGGGGTGTGACAATTGAGCATGTATGGAGTCTGTAGTTATTTCCATGATGGTTTACTTCAAGGGTGGAGAAACCCTGAATCTTTTAGGCCAACGGAATTTTCTTTCTAATTCTCCGAATACTTACTGTGCCTATGCAAAAAAAAAAAAAAAGCACAAAACCTTGCCACACCAGGCCTCCTTTCTTTGTTTTCTTTTTTTTCCTTTTTTTCTCTTTTTCATTTTTGTGGTTATTTGGTGATTTTCTTTTTGTTGCTGGGTGACTTTTTTCCCCTATAGTTACTGTTTATTTTATTTTGTTTTGTTTGTTGCTTTTTGTTATTTTTCCTTCTTTTTTTTCTTCCTTCTTATAAATTATTATATATAACCTCAAAACAGACCCCTCCTAGTGTGTTTTCTTTTTTCTTCTTCCACCAGAACCACACAACTTGAATCATCTTGTTCTGCCTCATGAATTGGGGTTGGAGGAATGGATGGTACCAAAACCAAATAATTGTATGACCATTGAGTGGAAATAAAAAATGATCAGTCTAAAACACCAAACACAATGTCAAAGATAACAGAATCGCTACCCTGTCTACAACAAGCTATACACAGAGGGGAGAAGTTATACTTGCAGTCTGGGGTGGGGAGCAAATAAGGGAGATATAGGATGCATGGTGAGAACAGGGGTGGAGAGAGGACAACCCTGGTGGTGGGATGGCCCTAATTCACTGTCACTATGTACCTTAAATACTACTGTGAACGATTCATAATTTACTTTGGTCACAATAAAATTATTAAAAAATAAAAAATATACAACTTCCTAAAAACTATTGAAAGTTAACTTATATGATATATGTCTATAAAAACAAAAACTTCTACTCGCTTTGGACAAAATTTCAAATGGCATCTGCAGATTTATAATTGCAATGATGAAAGCCAATTTAATAACTTCTACAAGAATCCAAGTCTTTTTGGCACAAGTGGCCAGATGTATATTTGAGTGCTGACTAGGAGAAATCATTTAGCAAAATACAAATACAAGTTTTTCATTTTTTTCATGAATGATTTCCAAATAATCTTTATAAAATTCCAAAATCATTTCAGGTATTACAAATCATAATTACACTCAACTGATTTTCAAAATAGAAAAGGTCTGGCGATTTAAAGAAAAATATATAACATATTCCTGAATATAAATCATATGTAAATAAATCTTCCAAGTATTACAGATGAAAAATCTGCAATTCAATCCTCAGTATCTAAAATTGCAAGGCCTGCATTGCTATTTTTATATTAGTTTCCTTAGCAGAAACTTTTGTCTGTATGGGGGGATACACTGACACTATTATAACCAGCTTCATAATGGCAAACAGCTCCTGCTGCTCAGGTAACAGTTGTGTGAAGTATTGAACCCAGGTTTCCTACTTGCAAAGAAAATACTTCAGCCTATTTAGCTGGTCATGAGGTTTCTATCTTTTTTCAACATGGGTGTGAAGAAGATTCCAAATATATAATGTATAAAACATAAAAAATAATTTAATCAACTATTTTAAGTGTGAAAACTAGATTGAAAGCAACTGAATTCATACAGTGAAGTGAATTATTTGTCTGGGAAAGTATCTCATTAATATAGGACTAATACATTAAGTCTGCTAATTCCTTGGTCTCTATATATTTTGTAATAGATTATGTAGTGATGAATACTAATTGCTATAAAATTTTAGAGGAATATGAATCAAATAATCTATACATATAATTCTTCTGGCAAATAAAGTATTTTACTTTTAACCTAATTTATCAGTTTTTGGGAGGGCATTTAAAATGATTTGTTTAAAGAACTGCTATCTACAAAGTTATTAATAATTGAGTTTTGAACATATAATATTTTTATTAATATATGTATTTAAGCACCATGACTACAAACATGTTATAGTTAGGTTTCAATTATAAATAAAGAATACCCCCCTTCACCAGTGCAATTTTCCCACCACCAATACCCCTCATTTTCCTCCTCTCCCACCCCCTGATTGTATTCGAGACAGGCATTTATTTCTCTCACTTACTACCATTGTCATGATAGTTGTCAGTGTATTTATTTCTCTAAATGAACTTACCACTTTGGTAGTCTGACATGTAGGATGAGACCACTCAGTTTGTTTAAAGTTAAAATTTCTTCTAAGTAACAGCCCAAGAAATTCTATCAGACATCAGTCCAAACAGCATCAGAAATGAGATATTTTTGATAGATAATTGACAAATAACTGTTTTACTAATAACAACAAATGGATGTGATAAATAATATTAACATAATAATATAAAACAGAGTAATCTTATAGAAATAACTTCACTATGTTAAGGTTTAAATTTTATGAGGATGTAAACCAGGTTTACTCTTGGTTTTATATTAAGGATGCCTCTTGGCAGTGCTCAGGAAAACTCAAGAGTGCCAGAGATTGAACCTGAGTTGTCACATGCAGGACGGGAATCTGACTTGCTGTCTATATCTCCAACTGCCAAACTTATTTTATTAAATTGTTTTAAATAATATAATAAATTAACTATAAATATAAGAGTGACAGTAAGTTAATATTTAAACTAGACTTTACAACATTTTCCTTCAAAATATAAGATGATCTCATAAAATTAAATTATATTTAATTTTATATGTGCATTTAATATAGTTTTACAACTAAAAGTCATTAATAAAATTATTTTATTCATTTATGATGTTGTACCAAGCATGCCAAAAATGCTCTAGACTACTGTTTTTCAAACTTTTTCCAACCTTAAACTTCTTTCTATGTATGTTCTTCTAGGCTCTCCTGTCCTACCACTCAGGCCCTTTAGACCCATATAATAGCCCCCTATTATGAGAGGCCAAAAAATTGACCTCATGGCCCCTATACAAGAAATGCTGCTCTAAGGAACAGAGCAATAGTGAAGCATATAGGGTGCTTAACTTACACATGGCTGACCTGAATTTGATACCCAACACCCCATATGGTCAGCTGAGCTTGCCAAGAGTAATCTTTTGTACCTGAGGACCTATGGGTATGATCCAAAAACAAACAAATGCTGCTCTCAGTCATAGAGATACAATAGTGCACATAATAACAAACATGATTCATTTATGACTCATTTTTGTCCCCCATGCATCTTAACTTACTGCAAATGATACTGAACACACACATTATATCTGTGTCCAATGAGAATACAGCATATAACAGCAAATAAAGCATAGTAAGATGATGAGGAATGACTGAAGTCAACTTGGTGTCTTGGTTAACAGATAGTAATATTAATATTAACAGATTTTAGAGTAACATAATTTATAAGTAGAATTAACAAGTGAAAAGACCTTTCTGAAATAAGTTTATTGATTGAATTATCATGAATAACAAAGCTACTAAGTGACTCATGACTGAGTTTCAGGTGTCTACCAAGCCCTACATTATCTCTACTTTCCTCTATTAGTGAACACACACATATATCTATGCATACACACATGTATATATATATGTGTGTGTGTGTTTGTCCAGTCCTTGCTGCAAAGCTGTAGGTTATAATTGATTGCCAAGTTTTTCACAGCTAAATAAAAAGTAAGAGCTTAAACTTTGAGAACTCAAAAGCTTTGAGAACTCATGCATAAAGAAAACATGTTAATACTTTGATATGGAGTCCTTGAGATGCAGAAGCATGTAAGGAGCTTCCTCTGCATATAGTTGACAAAGTTCAGCATATATTTCCAAGATCTCAGAGCCAGGAAAAAGCTCTGAACACAGATGGATCAGATTCATAGCTGGATATTGACCCATCACCTTAAAACAAATATATTATGGTCATCTTATATTTCAAAGAGGCTCTCAATGTCTGCATATAAGAGAAAAAAACCTTTAAAATAACCAAACAGGTTGTGGAATGACAGAGGGTGGAACAAGGGTAACAACAAAGTTTTCATCAGTTCTATAATAATAAAGTGTAGGAGTCAAAATTTGAAAATTTACAGGAAAAGTGAAAAGATAAGTCTTAAAAACAATGTAATACAAAACAGTTATGATTTATAAATAATCTACAGTCATGAAAATATTGAATGTACAAGGCACCAAGGATATTATCATTTGTATCAAAATATAAAATAACTTAGAAAGGTTTTTAGAATTCAGTTTGTGTGTGAGAAAATGACCTATCTACTCTCCAAAAATTAAATTTATCTTAAATTTACTTTATGAATCATGAAAGTTAAGACTGAACAGAGAAAACCCTTGGAAACTGGGGTTTTTAAGCAGTTTCTTAGTTTAGTCAATTATCACTTAAGATATTCTCTTTGATTTGTAATAACATTGTGAATGTTGATAAAAGCACTTTTCACTATCCATTGGTTGACAATGTTAAGTACTTCTCATAAGTATGCTTATTTCATTATCGATGTTTTAATTCTGTTGAAGTAGTTATTATTTATACTGTAATCTCATGCTTTCTACAAATTTGATAATAATTGCAAATGCCTTCTAGAAGCTTTCTATAAGTGCTTTTGCAAATTGCAAACTAAATACAAAGAGCAAATTAAAAAATAATAGCATTTAAGTGAAATTCAGTTTCTTCAAGTTCTACTTGGAGATATTCAATAACAAGAACATATACATTCAATCGGCTTATTACATCTGAGTAAAATTGAAAAACTAAATTTTATTGTTTAGAGAATGAAACTGTTTATTCTTAAGTTTAACAAATGTAAATACTTTAATCCTATATTTAGTTTATGTAAATAATCAGTGACTTTGGTGGAAAGGATTGGTAGCAAATCTAAATAGAGACTTTTTTAAATCTTCCAAAATACAAAATGAAATATTTGTATTTTCTAAATTTTAATTCAATATGTTTGTTTATATTTTGTATTATATAGTATTAAATGTAATTTTAAATAGAATTGTTCTTTGAATTTTTCAATACATTTTACTGTTTGGTTGATTGAAATATAGCACTAAAGGCTTTTTACAAATAAAAAGAAATCTGGATTAGACAAATTTTAACAGTGATCAGCAACTTCTAATTGCTTTATTTATTTAAGCACTTTGGTTAAAAATTGTTCATTATAGAGGTTTAGTCATAAAACGTACACTATCCTTCACTAGTGCATCCTTACCCTCACCAATTTCCTCCCACCCCCCATGCCCAACCCTCTGGCTTACTCTAAGACAGGCAATTTGCCTCTCTCTCTCTCTCTCTCTCTCTCTCTCTCTCTCTCTCTCTCTCTCTCTCTCTCTCTCTCTCTCTCTCTCTCTCTCATTGACACTGTTGTACGTACTGTTGTTAATAGAAGGGTGCCTTGCATTTCACTTTCTCTCCTTTCAGACCCAAGTTCCTGTCCAGAGTGATTAATTTCAACTATCATTATTTCAGTAGACTCTTCTCAGCTCTACTTTCATCATTCTTTGTGGTGAGCTTTCTACCCTGAACTGGACCTCCTGACCCTTAATTCTGTCTCTGGATTTTATCAACTTGCTATCTTTTTTTTTTTTTTGTATCCACAAATGAGTGAATCATTTTGTGTATATTCCTTTCCCTCTGGTTCATTTCACTGGTGAAATACTCTCCATCCATCCATCCATTTATAAGCAAGTTTCATGACTTCCATTTTCCCTACTGGCTGCATAGTATTCCATATGTTGCCAGGCAGTGGGTTGTTTTCAGATTCTGATCATTGTAAATAGGACTGCACTGAACATAAGAATGCAGAGGGCATTTTTTAATTATGTTTTTGTGTTTCTGGGTTATATACCTTAGAATAGGGTATATCCCTAGTTCAATATCTAGTTTTTTGAAGAATGTTCATATTGCTTTCCAAAAAGGTTTGACCAATTTGCATTGTACCAGTAGTGAATGATAGCCCCTATTTCCCTGGAGTCATTCCAGCACTAAAATTAATGACTTTAAAATCTCTTTTCTCAGGGACAGAGCGATAGACCAGCAGTAGGGCACTTGTTTGCACACAACTGACCCAGGATGAACATCTGTTTGATCCCCTGGCATCCCATATGGTCCCCCAAGCCAGGAGTAATTTTCTTAGCACTTAGCCAGGAGTAACCCTGAGCATCACCTAATGTGGTCCAAAATCCAAATAAAAAAATCTCTTTAAATTTATTCTACATTCTTTCTCTTTTCTTGTTCATTTTATTCTATGCTCCTTGACTTTTTCTAATCTGTACTTCTTCATACATTTGTATTGCAAGCTATCATATCAGTTATATGACCATGTTTATATTCTCACATGTAATACTTTATCCATAGTAAATACTTCATTTTCTTTATCAATTTTTAAAATATTCAGGTTTTATTATCCTGTCCAGTCCAGTTAAAATTAATTGATAGAACAATTGGCTATAATATCACTTATAATACTGAATTTGATATCATTGTAGATATTTTCTTGAGTAGCATCTATTATTCATTTATTATTTATTAAATTTACTAGTGATTTTTATGGCTATATTTACGCAATATATTAGATGGTGATTTTTTATTTTTGGTTCACATCCTGCTTGGCTAACAATTTATTCTGTGCTTAGTGATTTTTCTTAGCAGTGCTTATAGGAACACATGCATTGTGTGGATTGAACCCCAGTTGGCTGTGACCAAAGCAACTTTACTACCCAATACAATTGTACTACCTCTGCAGTCACTTCCTTTTGATTAATTGTCATGTCACAGCTGGCAGTGCTAAGGGACTTCTTGCATTTCAGTGCTCAAAATTATCTCCCTGTAGTGCTTGAGGATCTGCTGTGGATTAAACCTTGCTCAATACTTATGCAATGAGGTCTAAGTCTATTAAAATGTTTGACACATAAAATAATATCTTAAAATTTTTCTAAGAACACATATAAGCAGAGATAAATATGAATTATTATATTTCCATGAGTAAGAGAGGAAAAGTCTGTCTATTCCAAAGACTAATATAAAATGTAAGAAAAATATTTAGCAAGAGTTATACTTTATATTTTTTCTTTTGTTTTGTTTTGGGATCAAATCTAGTGGAAGTCAGCTTTTATCCCAGGCTCTGTACCCAGAAATTGCTCCTGGCAAAAATTTGGTTCCAGGAACCAAATGGCCTGCTGAGAATTGAAGCAGAGTTGGCACACACAGGATAAATGGTGTATCAGTTGTGCTATAACTCTGGCCCCCAGGTATGAGCTTTGTTATGATTTCTTAAAATACTCTTTTTCTCTGATAGTAATTTGATGGGAAGCACAATTATGATAGTGATTTATTTAAAGCTTGGTTTTCATGTCTGAAAGGAAAAATCAATAATGATACAGTGGATTTAGTGGGTGCTCTTTGTGTACCTATACAAATTATAATGTATAACCTTTAGGTAAACACAGACACATGTATCACACACATCCATAAGACTATAAATGAAACTTCAAAAGGCATAGTATTAATTCTTTAGTCTATCCACTTAAAACAATGATTTTAAAGTTTGGAGCAAGGAATGCAATTTGTTTAGATACAAGTTTGTTTAAACATTTCAATAATTTTACTTTTTGTATGCTAATTAACATTCTTATGTCTCCCCATTTTTATCTTATACCTTTTTTATTTCATTTTATTGAAGCCATTGTGATGTGCAGAGTCCTTCATAGTTGAATTTCATATATACAGTGAGTCAGAACCCTTTGCACCACCAATGTCAACCCTCTCCATCAATGGACCCAGTTTGCATTCTCTAGCACCACACTTTGCCCCCTATTTTGCCAGTATAACACGCCACTTTCTTTAGATTGTTAAAGTTCTTCTTGAATCTATTATAATTCAATCTGACTTGGATATTTTGTTTTGTCTTTCTTTATTTCTCTGCCAAAGCATCTGAGAGCACTTGGCCCCTAACCACCAGCTTTTATTATTTATTTATTTATTATTTTAAAAATGCAGAAATATATGGTAGACGAAAGTAATCCATGCCCCAAGGTTTAATAAAAAGACAGAAGCCACAATTTAAGGAATAAGAGATTAAAAATGCAATAAAAAGTGTGTGTGCCAGGTTGTTTTGCTTTTGTTTTGTTTGTTTGTTTGTTTTGCATAAACACAGCAAAGTATTGGGAAAATAGAAAGGAGAAAACTTTGTACTAAAAAAGGAAGACCTTACCCATGAAACATCAAGCATAAGACCAACTACAGGTTCTGTACATAGTAAATTGTCTAACCCCAAAGTCTCTCTCTGTGGTCCCAGTAAAATTTCTTTACAATGATGATTGTCATTGTTAAGGTTCTGTAATTATAGATCCTGATTTTTCACAAATCTTATGTTGAAGTCACAGTGTTATACAGCATCTTCTGGTGGCATTGCAGATTCCTGCCTTGAAAGCAGGTTGTTCCTATTACTAAAGCCATCAGGGTGTCATATGAACCCACTCTGGAGCAATTCAATGCCAGGGTAGCATTTGGGCCTTCTCTGGTAGAAGTCCAATTCCTGATGCTGGTGTAGACAACTGTGCTGGTTCCATAAATAGGATCCAAGGTTCAGGGGTGAATGGCCAATGTCCAATTTTTATGAAGCTTAAGACAAGTCATTACAACAAGTGTTCAGGTTCTAAAGTCCCACTGCAATATAAAATTTATTTGTTTCCATCTCTATTAGATAAGTGCTTGTTTCCATAAACAAGATTTTTTCATTTTAATGTGTGTATGCAAAAAGGAACAATGCCACATGTTTCTACTGGTACATTTGGAGGTAAAAATATTAAGCTAAACATCCCAATAATCTGGCTCTAACTTGAACTCAGAATGCAAAAAAAAATTTATCTACTAGAATTTTCTATGAAATAGAATGAAAAAATGAATGTGTCACTCTATTTTTATTAAAAATATGGTAATAATAATTTTTAGGAGACACAGATTTACAATTGCATAATATAACTTTTTCAAAGTTCCTGACATTGAATATATGATCTATCCAAAAGAATTGTTGTAGTTATCACTAATCATCATAACTTTTATCAACATGATACTACAAAATCAAGTCATTATTATGCAGTAGAATTATGATCCTAAAAATAATGATCAATCATGTACCTAAATTCAAGTTTTGATACATAAATTATGTTATAATGGTTTATGAGAGATCTGTACAAAATCATTCACATAAATTGACCCTTTGTGAGCAATATTTGTTAATGGTGCTATTTATATATTGAGACACATGATACTAGTTGCCCATATTTATTGATTCTTATACTGACCTAAATTTTTTTAATTTTTATTTTGATCATAATATTTTGATCATATCTTTCACTGTAGTATTTTAGGTACATATTAACATTGCATCAGGGAATACCCATCATCAAATTTGTCGTCCCCTCCATCCCAGTTCCCTTTCTGTAACCCATATACCCCACTATCTCCCCCTCCCTTCCGTGCTGCTAGAGTAGGTGGTCCCCTCTTTGTTTAGCTTACTATTAGTGATCATATATCTGTTTGGTCCTGGTACCCTCCTTTGTTTCCCCCTCTATTTAAGAGGCAGGACTAGATAAATCGAGTTATGTGATTTTGTTAGAAGGAAAGAAAAGCAATAGATTGGGGTACAAAATAAGAAAAAATAAAAAAAAAGAAGTCAAATATGCTGAAAATGGGTGGAGTCCTTCTAGAGGCTTTCAACCTCAGTTTGAGAGAGGATGTGTAAAAGGTATTGTTGTGAAACACCACAACAGTACAGAAAGAAATATTAATTAAATATCCAGTGAGCACCACAGCAATAAAGACAAGCACCACGCAATAGTCTCGGTTCTGAAATCAAATCATGCCAGAATGCAAAAAGAAAGAGAAAGATAAGATAAAATAAAGTAAAATAAAATAATATTGGAGACATCAACTTCAATCTCTACACCAAAATAAGGATGTCAAAAAAAAATCCATCAACCAAAAAATAAATATGTGGAAAAATGATTGTGTTGTGTTTTTTTCCTTTTCTTTTTCCCCCTACATAGGCACAGTAACTATTGGGGATATTATAGAGGGAATTTCCTTGGCCTAGTAGATAAAAGGTTTCTCCACCCCTGAAGTATACTGTCATGGGATTGACTATAGACTCCTTGCATAATTATTTACTCTCCCCTTGGTGCTTTCGTGGTGTATGGAAGACTTCTGCTTCGTCTTGGAAGGTAAAATCAGCCCTCTGTATCTAGAGATCTTGGTGACTGTGCAGCTCAAGGAATGGAGCTTATGGTGAAGTCTTTTTTTGTGGTCTAGCAGTTCTGCTTCTTCAGTATCGTTTTAATCCATCTTCTGAATTTGTTAAGAAAAACCTGAATTTGTTAAAAGGGTAACAAAGTAGTAGTGTTAATTTTCATGAGTTTAAGGTACAAAATTACTATTGAATACATCACAACCAGAATGCTCAAGGTATTTCAACATTTGCTTATTTAATTTTAAGTCTGCCTCTTTTTCACCCTGTAGTTGCTCCCAACAATATTTCATGACCAAAGAGTTTATCAGCATTCAATATCATCTAATCTTTTGTTTTCTATATACTAACATTGAAAATTAATCATTATTTATTTTCCCCATGACACATCTTACTTAACATAATGCTTTCTTGTATAATCAAGTTTAAGCCACATGCATGATTTTATTTATTTTTTTCTTTTAATTTCAGAAAGTAGAAGGTGGTGACTCTTAGGCTATATTCAGCACTGAAGTCAGAGCTTATTTCTCTGCATTCACGAATAACTTCTGGTGCTTTACAAGTGATCATACATATTAGAATCAAATAGAATTTGAAAGGTAAGTGCTTAACACCTGTATCATCTCTCCTCATATCCAAATTTTATCATTTTTATTTGTTATAGTTAAGTATAATATCATTATTCATATTTTATTAAACTGATATCACTTCCTAAAGCATTGTACAAATTGAAAACCATTCCTATAAGGATACTCATGACATTTTTAAATGGGATGCAGCACTTTACCCAACCTTCAATTATACGCTAATAATTATATTATACTAGTAATCAAAAAAGTATGGTACTGGAATAATGACAGACCCTCAGAGAAGTGGATAGACTCAAATATCCTGAGACAGAACATAGGTTTGTTTTACTTAATTATAAATGCACATAGCTGCTTTTGGTTTTTAGCAATGTTGACAATTTGCAGTAACCAATTTCAGTATACTAAAAATTACTTCACTATATTAGTATGATATTATTTTAGAAAGTAATATACTCTGATTAATATTTACAACATCAGATCTTATATATAAATATTACTGTTGTATCCTTTATTAAAGTAACAAAAATATATTATATAACTTTTATACCATGTCACTTTAAAAACATTTTTGGGAGCCAGAATGATAGAGCAGCACTAGGGCATTTGCCTTGCACACAGCTGACCCAGGATGGACCTTGGTTTGATCCCCAGTGTGGTGGTCCCTTAAGCCAGGAGCAATTTTGGAGCACATAGCCAGGACTAACCTCTAAGAATAACCTAACGTGTCCCCTACCCAGGAAAAAAACAAATAAAACATTTTCTGTTTAATAATATATTTATGACTACTAAAAATGTATATAAGTTTTCAACTTTTAAAGTTTATTTCATTTTCCAGGGAGCACATCTAGTTATGTTCAGTGTTTACTACAATGTTTGTGATCAGGGATCTCTCACATCAGGTTACATAGACCATACAATTTGAGACCTGGGTTAGCCATATGCAAGGCAATTGCCCTGCCCACTACCTATCCACCCCCCCCCTGTTCTTTTAAACTTAATATTAAAAATGTGGGACCGGAGAGATAGCATGGAGGTAAGGTGTTTGCCTTTCATGCAGGAGGTCATCGGTTCGAATCCCGGCGTCCCATATGGTCCCCCGTGCCTGCCAGGAGCAATTTCTGAGCCTAGAGCCAGGAAAAACCCCTGAACACTGCTGGGTGTGACCCAAAAACCACACACACACACACACACACACACAAAGATTTAAAAAATGCATTTGAACCGGAGAGATAGCATGGAGGTTAAGTATTTGTCTTGCATGCAGAAGGTCGGTGGTTCAAATCCCGGCATCCCATGTGGTTTCTCGAGCCTGCCAGGAGCAATTTCTGAGCATAGAGCCAGGAGTAACCCCTGAGCGCTGCTGGGTGTGACCCAAAAACCAAAAATAAATAAATAAATGAATAAATAAATAAATTAAATAAATGCATTTGATTGGAGGGCCAGAGTACAGTTGGTAAGGCATTTGCCTTGCATGTAACTAGCCTAGTTTCAATCTTTGGCATTCCATATGGTTACCTGAGCCATTCAAGTGAGATTTCTGAGCAGTGCTGGGTATTACTGCAAACAAAACAAAACAAAACAAAACAAAACAAAAAAAAAAAAAACAAAAAAAATAATGAACTTTTTTTTTGTAAATTAAAAACTTTAATTTCTGTATTTACATATTATGCATAATAAACGTAGCATTACAATTACATATTAAGGATTTGGACAAAATCACTAGTAACTTTTTTATTCTTAATTGGAGAATAGAGTTCATATCATTATTTATAAACAGATCAACACTAAATATATTCAGGAGTTTAATTATGAACTACCAAATAAAGTAGTTAATTATTGTGAATATCATTCCATTTTCTGCAAGTCACTTATTCATTCTGTGTCTATTAATAAACTTCACATATTTCCCCAAAATACCCAGACCATTTCTGTTCTCTAATTTTGCCTTAAACACAATACAGTTGCTTTAGATATTCAATATTCCAATACCAGTCCCACTAATGGGTCCTTTCCTCCACCAATGTCCCAACATCTCTACCCCACCCCCAAGTATTCTCCTTTACTAGACTCAAAATAATTTATTTTATTGCTTGTTATAATGTATATTTCATAATGGCATTACTAAAGTGGTCCTGAAGATTTATTGAATATTAGGTGCTAGTTGAATCTCATTCATTAAGTTTAGTGGGTTTCTATGCAATTTCCCCATCTAATTTTGTTTGTTTCTACTGGACTGTCAGAATGTGAAGTTTGAAGGTGTCATGTGATTACATGTATGGCCACGAGCTTCAGGAGCATTGGAGGTAGGATGATCAGCTGCAGCTGTCTCTCTGAAATTAGTTATAATTTGGCTGGAGCAGAATTTGCTCCATCCATTTACCTTCATCCCACTAAGGTTCCAAAAATTGGAGCTCCGTGGCAGATAACTGGAATAATTCAACTGCATGTGTCTCTTTTAGATCAGTCATGAAACTAAAGAGCTATTGCTTTCTAAATGAATTTAAATGTCTTCATCAGGACATAAATAGGTGGTACAAGACTCACTCTTTTCCTTATAAGCATAAAAGGATGATTATTGACTATGAATAAAACCTATAGAAACAAACAAAAAAAAGATATTTCTTCTGAATCCTCAATATTTTCTCTCTATTGAGTCAGTTCAGACTCATTGTCTTACTGAAACAGCAAATTCTAATCTTATTCTGAAATTAGATCACTGTGCTTCATATTCTTCTGAAAGGACAGATACACAGAGATTTGTCTTTTGTGGAAATAAATCTCTTCCTTTACAATTATTCTGCTCCATTGTGTTCATTTGCAATATTCAATTTTTTTCCTAAATTGGAAGTGTGTATATGTTTTTTCAGCATTCTTTTGTAATCTCCATAAATTAATTTTAAAATAAATTTTAAAGGTTAGTATCCAATAAGTGCTTTTGCAAAAAAAAAAAAAAACATTAAATGATATTTTTGTATAGACCCGGAGCTTTAACTAATGTTAGAAGATTGTTTTTCAAATAATTAAAAATAGAATTCAGTTACATGGCAACTAACTTTTATCAATAAGACTTTATTCCCTATCTGTTTTTTCACAACATGCAAATGTATTCCTCTTCCTAGTAAATTGTTTATATCAAATCTGCCTTTCAATGAAACTGTGCTATGTCTTTGTAAAAATTGTTATAAAAAAGTAGTATCAATAGTTGTATGCATACTTTGTATATCACATTTGACCCCTGGCATTGCAGTTCAGTCTTTCTGAACTGCTCAGAGCAATCCCAAGCATAGAGCCAGGAGAAGCCTCTGGACATCATTAAGTAGGACATAGTGTGTTGCCCTTTATATTTTATATTATATACTGACACAGGGATGCTTTCTTTTGCTTTAAGTATAGCTTATAAATGTAAAATTGAACTTAGAGTTTCTCAAAACTGCAGGAAAAATAGACTAATAAGTATTTCTCAGAATGCTTGTGACAGAACTATGAAATTATCATAAAATATAATTATCATACAATTTCATTAATCTTTATTGTATCCTGGGGATATTCTATTTATTCCTGCATAATGATATCCCTTTAAAAAGATAGATGCTGTGAAGATGAATCAAAGTAGCTCATACCTGTAGTTTTTGACACTATAATTATAAGGGATGCAGTAATTTAATAAATAAAAGTTAGGAGAGAAATATTATTTAAACTTAGTTTTTAGGTTAGATATATAAAAAGGTATAGATAGATAGATAGATAGATAGATAGATAGATAGATAGATAGATAGATAGATAGATAGATAGACAGTGTCTTGTCTTGCATGAGGTCAACTAGAGTTCATTCCCTGGCAATTCATATGATCCCTTAAACACTAATAATAATGATGCCTGAACAGAGCCTGAACATGGGCAATGTGGATCTACCAAAAAAGATCTTTTTGTTTTTAACTTATGGTCCCAATTTTACCAACTTATAGTCCCAATTTTACTACCTGCTTAAAAAAAATCTCAGATATATTACTTTGTGAAGACAATTGGTTCCTAAAGTTTCCCAGCAAAAACTAGTTACAATCTTTTAGTTCCAATGACTGTATAAGAGAGGAAGGGAATTAGTCTATATTCTTCAAAGAAATATGTTAAGGTGTATGCTGCCATTTTTAATATTAAAAATTCCATGGCAAGAATTTCATAAATTTTTAATTATTTATAGTTATTTATCATAACCTTTATTTTAGTGTAATAAGATCATTAAAATTAAGTTTTAAAATTTTAAGCATTTACAAATCCTATATTATTTTATTAGTGGTTATTTATAAGCTATGTAATAGTTATGACTTTTGCATATTTAATTAATGTATAATTTCACACTGAAAGCAGTTTGAGAAGAATCCTTTTAACTTAGTGCAATTCCAAGATAATTTTGTAAGAAATATCCACAGAATCAAAAATCACTGAAATTTAAGATGTATCAGTGCAAAGTTTTAAAGCAAAGTTAAAATATAAAACCCAGAAGACATCATCCCCATCTAAGCAGATTTTTTATAAACTTGACACTTTGCCACTGCAAAAGGAATTTTGTAGGACACCTTCAGAGACATAGAATTTTGCAGAGAGCATATATTTAACTTGTCTAAATTCAAGCTACATTAGATCTCAATTGCTTCTAGCATTTTATATTTTGCCATGATTTATGCAGTGTCTGCAATAATGGAATCATTGAGGAAGAAATCCTTGATATTTTAGGTAGAATGTGGTCACATTTCAAGCATTAAACTTCTGAATAACAAGAGTAATAATTGATACATTTCTTTGAAATTTCTATTAAATAATAAAATAATTTTTTCAAGATACATAGGCAAAGTTATAACCAATGAAATTCTTTTGTGATGGACATAATGCCAGAAGCAGCACAGAGGATAAATTATATTAGAGAATCCAATTCTACAGTCATTCTAAGTTTCTAGACCAACTATATTCTATAACACAAATAGTAATTTATGTGGATTTGCACTAGCTTTAATTGAATAAGTTAAAAAAATTCCTATTTTGGGTAAAAGAGCTTTTTTTATAAATGTATGTGCTACTGTATTGCTAGTACTTATGCAGTCATCAATGTATTTTTAATAGTCATTCAATGTTATTTGTAATAGAGAAATCCAAAAGGATTTTCAGAAGTATTGACACAACAGACTTGTTACCTCTTTAAAATGGCAAACAAGACTAATTATAATTTTGACCACAATTAGCAATGGAAACAGAGTAATCAGCTCTTGTGAGATTAATCATCCTCAAATCTCGGTAGTAAGACCATATCATTCCTTAACACAAATGTGACAATTAGAATAATAAAATTTTCGGTCACAGATTTCCTTAATATTACTTATTTGATACATAAATATTTTTATTTCTTTGTTTTTTATTCTTTTTTTCTTGTTCGTTTGGTTCATTGGTTTACTTTTGACTTTACACTGAGAAATCACTCCTGGTGGTTTTAACGACTAGCTGGGATATTGGGAATTGCTGGATTGGCTGACTGAAAAGCAAACACTACTCACTATTCCACCTCTGATACCTAAATCTTTCTCTATGTAACAATTAAACATTAAAAATATGAGCTGTTTCTTGACAAGGAGGAATAAATAAGATTTTGTGTGTATTTAATTAACTTTTTGCAAAGCTACATATATCATTATGCAAATTTATACATATTAGGGTAATATTTTAAGGTAGATTTTGACAATATTATAGACAGATTTATTTATCTAAATTTTTGAAAACAGGCTTATTGTTGTCAGATTTAAAGTAGGAAAGGCACTTTCATGCAGCCCCACCTGTGTCAATGCTCTACATTACATGTGGTCCCTGAAGCCAGGCCAGGAGTGATTTCTTTGCATGAGTTAGTCCTGAACACAGAGGGAGGGAGGGAGGGAGGGAGGGAGGGAGGGAGGGAGGGAAGGAGGGAGGGAAGGAGGGAGGGATAGAAGGAAGGAAGGAAGGAAGGAAGGAAGGAAGGAAGGAAGGAAGGAAGGAAGGAAGGAAGGAAGGAAGGAAGGAAGGAAGGAAGGAAGGAAGGAAGGAAGGAGATAAGGAGGGAAGGAGGGAAGGAGAAAGGAGATAAAGAAAAAAGGAGGGAAGGAAGGAAGAAGGGAAGGAGGGAAGAAAGGAAGGAGGGAGGAAGGAGGGAGGGAGAAAGGGAAGGGAAGGAGGGAGGGAAGAATGGGAGGGTGGGAAGAGGGGAGGGAGCAAGAACGGAGGGAGGGAAGGGAAAAGGGATGGGGAGTGATGAGGGAGAAGAAGGGAGGGAGCAGGGAAGGAGGGGGAGTGGGAGGGAGGGGGAGGGAGAAGGAGGAAAAGGTAGGGAGAAGGAGGGAGGGGAGGGGAAGAAAAAGGAAGGAGGGAATGAGAGAAGGAAGAAATGAGAGAAAGAAGAAATGAGGGAAGGAAAGAGGGAAGTGCTGTGAGCCAAATTCTGTTGCAGTCTTCATTTCCTGCAAACAGATCCTTCGTGGAGTTCGGGAAAAAATTCCACGGGGAGAGAGTGGGCACACGGAATGGCGAATGAACGGAATAATATTGTAGAAATGAATGAAACCACGCAGATTGCATGGGGACTTACGTCTCAAAAGACGAAGACAATTTTATTTTTTGAGCTGGCAGCTTTTAAAAGGTAGAGGCTAGGAAAAGCAGGGTGCAAATTCTTGACATCAAAGACACTGGGGAAAGAAAGAAGGACTCTGGCTAAAATTAGCATATTAAAGAGCTGATACTGAAGGTGAAAAGGCAGTTTGTTTTGGGTTCGCTTTGTTTTGGGTAAAACAGAAGGAAAACAGGTAATTATCAGGGAAGTGGGAAGAGTGAGGAATGTTTCAGAGTTTCGGGGGGAAAAACTAAAAATTACTTTGTTTTTAGCTAAGTATATGGAAAAACCTGATCTTGGCGTCAAAGTAGGAAAAATTACAGGGAGCTGTTAAGTGGGAGACTTTTGGCTGGATTGTACTGTCCTTGTTAGAAAGAATGTACTAAGGCCTGATTTCTAATATTGGTTAAAAATGAAGAGAGAGATAGTTACAGCCACTTATGGAATTATGGCCAAACGATCCACGCAAAGGGTCAAGTGATTTTGACTGCTCTAAGCGGGCCTTTTTGGCAAATAATTCCTTTTCAGGAGAGCACTACACCTTTCTGGTGTGTGCCCCTCCTGAGTGGGATGTGGCATTGTAAGGAAAGAGGGAAGGAAGGAGGGAGGGAGGGAAGGAGGGAAGAAAAGAAGGAGGGCAAGGAGGAAGGAAAAAATGCACCTGTAAAGAATAAAAATTAAAGAAAACAATAGATAAATTTTAAAATATATTGAATATTTGAATTTTATACTTTTTAGGTCATTCTGAAATGAGATTAAGTAATTTATAAAGGGTCTGTGACATTTTTGGTAATATGTTGTAGTAAATGATATCTCAAAGTAATAAGTACCAATACTGTTGTCACCATATTCTCTAAATGATAAAAACATGTAATAGGGGACATAGTGATAGCACAGTGGTAAGGCATTTGCCTTGCATGTGGCCAATTCTGGATGGACTCTGGTTCGAGTCCCAGAATCCTATATGATCCCGAGTCTGTCAGGAGCAATTACTGAGTGCAAAATCATGAGTAACCCCTGAAAATCACTGGGTGTGACCCAAAAACCAAAGAAAAAATGGAATAATAAAGCTAAGTAAACAATACAGTTCTCTTGAGATTTTATACTTTGTTTTAATAAACTTCCTATTTATTTTATACAATTCTATAAATCAATGTTTAATTAATAAAATGTCTAAATTATACCTTTAGAAAAAAATAAAAGAATTCATTCTGCTAATTAACTTATATATAAAATTTATAAAAGAGAGGTGTTTATAAAAGTATCCTTTTAAGGAAGTAAATAAAGCTGTTAGGCTGACGGTTGTAGCAAGTCAGCCCCTGAAGAGGTTGACTGATGGAGGGATGGAGGATGAGGCCTTTCTCTTCCAGCTCGGAGCACGTATCTGCCACCCTGTCTAGCCCACGGTTCTGAGGTGAACCGGCGGGTAAACAGCTCGCAGACAGTCAGGCTTGTGGAAATAGTAGCTTTATTCGGTGGACAAGACTGAAGTCCAAAGACTCAGCCTCAGTTCCAGTCAGCCAAAAGCCTCTGGCCTTCCACAGACTCCCGTTTTTATACTCCAGAGTCAGGTCCCACCCAATGGTGGGATCAGATACCAACCAATGGTGAAAGCAGAATCAGGTCCTACCCTAGGGTGGGGGCAGAATCACCAATCAGTTTAGGGTGAGTAACATAGTAATCCCCCAAAATATTTACATACACAACAACGGTCTTGCATACAGCAGAACTAAGTTTGATCCCCAATATCATTGTGATTCCTAAAACCTAGAAGGAGTTATTTCTGAACACAAAACCAGTATAAATCCAGAGCGCTGCTGGGTGTGGTTAAAAATTAATGTTTTAGTAAATAAAATATTTTATAATGTCCACTCAGTAAAATAAACTGATTAAATGTTCAAATGATTTTCTTTTCCTTTCCATTAAACTTCTTAATTTGAAACAGTGAAAATCTAATGTGATATACATTCAATCATAATCTTATTAGACTCTATCATTGTGGACTCTCAGGATTATATTGGTATAAAATTGCATAATGAAAAAATATCCATATAAATTTCCTACATTAAACATCATTTTAATTTTTTTTTTTGATTTGTGGGTTGTACCTGGTGACACTCAGGGTTACTCCTGGCTCTGCACTCAGTAATAGTACCTGGTTTGGGGAACCATATGGGACACTGAGGATCGAACCGAGGTCCGTCCTGTATAAGCAAGACAAAAACCCTACTGTTGAGCTATTGCATTAACCCCTGAACAACATTTTAAATTAATTTTGTTTTTATGCACTCAATTATTTTTCTTGAAAAAATATAAAAATTATATAAATATATAAAATATATAATTATAGTTTCATAGATTATATATGTTTTTTAATTTTAATACTTTAATTTCTCTGCCAACAAGATACCTACACTGGCCAGTCAGGGTCACTTCCCAATGGAGATGAGCCCTGCCAAGGTCATGAGGAAGATTATATAGAGAAAGGATATAGGGAAATTCCAGCTTTCTGAAGATCATTAAAATGATTGGCTGATAGCCACTAGAAGGACTCCACCCATTTTCAGCATATTTTTATTATTTTTTTAAATTTTTTTTTGCTTAATCTTTACTCCATTCTATTGCTTTTCTTTCCCTAAAACAAAACCACATAACTCGATTTATCTAGCTTAGCCTCTCAAATAGAGGGAGAAACAAGGGAGGGCACCAAGACCAAACAGATGTATGATCACTGATAGTAAGCTAGACAAAGAGGGGGCCATCTACTCTAGCAGTCCGGGGGGGTGATGGTGGGGATATGGGTTGCAGAAAGGAACGGGGAAGGGGGGAGGACAAATTTGGTGGTGGGTATTCCCCTGATTCAATGTTAATATGTACCTAAAATACTAATGTGAAAGATATGTAAGCCACTATGATCAAAATAAAAATAAAAAAAAATGATTGGCTATTGTCTAGAGGTATCTTCCTACTCTGATTTTTTAAATAAATTTTTATTTTGTCTTTTATAGTCAAAAATATTAAAAATTATGAAACCATTAAAGCAAACCAAGACTCCAAAAGCATAAAAATATTATAAATTAAGTCATTTTAGAGATCATCCTTTACAATGCTTATTTTCTATTTTCTAAAACTATGATCCGATATTAACAAAATACAGCAAGTGAACATTCAATATAACATATTTATTGCAATATGTTATCAAAATCTATTGGTGTTTATTCTGGCAGTTACATGTTACAGTTGTATTACCTTTGCATTTACATGTTACATACATAATATTCTAATTTAATATAACTCAAATTTGATAAGTATATTAATATAATTTTGATTTAAGCAGGTATATGTAATTCTGTATAAATATGACATTATATTTCAATATTTTGTGTGTATTTATTCCAAAATACAAATATGGAAAGTATTTGTTCTTTCATTGTTGTCCATTCAACCTGAAGCTAATGTATATGTTAAAAAAATCTATATGTAATACATACTAAACAACTTTTGCATAATAAAAAGTTATTGGAAGAAAATTTTCAAATTTATTATTAATAATATTTTCTGATTTCCGAGTGTATATGTCACACAGAAACAATTTTTCTCCTGTAGCAAGAAATGCTACTCTGAGAAATTGAAAAATTATTTTTAAGGTAGAAATTTATTCTGAGGCACAAAAATACCTTTTGCTAATTGTGATACATCTTTCCTCTGTCCCTCCAAACTAATAAATGAGTTACTGTATACATTTATTTCTCAAGTGGCAGTATCCCACAGTTTATTTTCAGAATACCTTTGTTGTGAAAATCACATAATCAGTTTAATAAAACAAATTATGCTATCATGTAAAGATAAGTCATAAAATATTGAAAATTTTCTGGCATGCCAATGTTGATAAAGTATCGGTGGATCACTCACTGTACATTTCACAGTAGTAGGAAATTCTGTCACTGTATTGTTAAATTTTAATGCTTCTGTTATATGTGGGCCCTGAGTGACTTTCAGTATGAAAGTAATACATTTTATATTAGCATTTCTGCTTGAAAAATTTTTAAATAGGTTGCCAAAGGGGATAATAAATTTTAGTTAGAAAACAAATTTGCTATTTTTCATATGCTATCTCATGATTACACTGTTTAACATTTATTTTTAAAGTCAGTAAATTTTTATTGAATTGCTTTATCATATTATGAACTAAAAGTGCTTTCAGAAATGTTTTGACAACATAGAAACTGAAGGACTTGAGGGCTTTATACTTTCATGTTTATGGATATATATTAATATTGTTATCTTATATTTTATAATTATTATTCACTTATTTGTTTTATAAGCACAAAAAGAATTTTTTAAAAACAGTAATAACAAGACCTGCTGTCCCCAAATGATAACATTTTAATAATTTCATAAAATTAAAACAACTATAATATGTTCTCATAATCTACTATTTCTTTTTTTGTTTTTTTAATATATTAATAATTTTTATTTTGACTGAAGTGGATTACAAATCATTCACAGTAGTATTTCAGGTACATAGTGATATTGAATCAGGGGCATTCCCTCCACCCCTGTTCCCAGCATGCATTCCATATCACCCCTCCTTTGCTCCCTATAGAGCCTTATTTAGGTATTAAATAATAGGTATAGAACAGGGGTCTTCAAACTATGGCCTGCAGGCCACATGCCGCCCACAGAGGAGTCTGATCCGGCTCACCAGCAGTGAGCACTGTTTGGTTGCCAAGATACCTGGCAGCATATACACTCAGTGTCACGGTTTCTCAGGGATGATGTCAACCACCTCCACCCACGTCATGTTGTGTGCTGGGAGGGTGGGAGTGAGGGCGGTGTTGAGAGGGACACTGATGTGCCCTTGCACCTGGCGCTTGGCGTGCGCGTTGCTGATGACGTCACTAGAGAGTGCCAGACGCCACATGGCAAGGAGTACCACATGTGGGTGACTATATGGTGTAAAAAGGCGCCTGTTCCACCCCCAGGCAACGTGGTGTCTGTAAGCTGTGCCTGCCTGTCAGTGAGGTTTTCCTCCACTCCCTGCACTGCCAAAGGTCAGCCAAAAGTGCCATAGAAATAAATTTTTGCCAGATGGGGGGTTCTGCCCAATTGCGCTGTGGGTGACTCATATGAAAATTCCCCTTTGGGGGTGGTGAGGCATTCAGTGCTAAAATCAAAATTAGGGGGTGGGCGGTGGTTGGGAGGTTAGGGGTGCTGAATTGCCCATGTGGAAAATTAGGGGTTCGATGCTGAAGCATTTTAAAGGGATTACATTGAAAATTTTATATGCATTTTGCAAATCCTTTTGGAACATATCAATTTGGGCATTATATAGGGAGATATAACTGAACTATCAGGGACTGAGCTGGTCTGCTTAGAAAAGCCTGCAAAGGCTAAGTGTTCACATCAGGGACTAATGGGGGTTCATACACTGTATGTATATATACACACATATTTGTATTTCACTAATATCAGTTTGGAATCCCTAGGAAACAATGATGTCAAGAAAAAGAAAAATTGATGGAGAGTGTAGGATATTCAAAGAACAGTGGACTTACAATTACTTTTTTATGCGGTACAAAGAAAAAGCTGTGTGTCTGATATGCCAGAATATAGTTGCTGTGTTCAAAGAATACAATTTGCAATGCCACTATCAAACTCAACATAAAGATAAATATGATTGTTTGGTTGGAGAAGTGAGAAAAGATAAAATATTACAACTGAAACATACACTGACGACTCAGCAAAATACTTTTGTGAAGCAGAAGCAGTTAAATACTTCCTCACTGCGGGCAAGTTTTCATGTTGCCAAGCTAATAGTGCATAATGGCAAACCATTTGTGGAGGGAGAATTTGTTAAAGAATGCCTTATTTCTGTTGCCAAAGAGATGTGTCCAGAGAAGGCCAATTTATTTAGTACAGTGAGCCTTTCAGGAGTTACAATGACATGAAGGATTGAAGAAATGGGAGAAAATTTGCTGCACCATTTGCAAAACTCTGCAAAGAAACTTTGCTATTTTTCCTTGGCACTCGACAAAAGCAATGATGTTCGTGATTCTGCCCAACTTCTCATTTATATGCGTGGGACAAATGAGTATTTTGAAGTCACAGAAGAGGTTGCTGCACTGCAAAGTATCAAAGGTACAACCAAAGGAGAGGATATATTTGAAAAGGTTTGCCAAACTGTGAATGGTTTGGAGCTGGACTGGGTTTAACTAGTCAGTGTAACAACTGATGGTTCTCCTAGCATGGTGGGGTTTAAGAGAGGAGTAATTGCTCACATGACACAAGAGATGGACAAACTTAACCATCCTCATCCAATTGCCATACACTGCCTCATCCACCAACAAGCACTGTGTTGTAAATCACTGAAGTGGGACTCTGTTATGAAAATTGTGGTATCTTGTGTTAATTACATTAGAACTCATGCACTAAACCACAGACAATTTCAGAAATTTCTATCTGAGGTAAATGTTGCCCATGAAGATGTTCTGTACCCCACAGAAGTCCATTGGCTGAGTAGAGGGAGAGTTTTGAAACATTTCTATGACTTACTTCTGCAGATTGCAGCTTTTCTACTTTCAAAAAACCAAGAAGTACCAGAGCTCAATGATGCAGAATGGAAATGGCACCTTGCCTTTCTGACAGATATAACAGAGCTACTCAACAGTTTCAATCTGCAACTTCAAGGCAAGGGGAAGCTCATCTGTGATATGGTATCACATGTGAAAGCATTTGAAGTAAAATTAGGCCTTCTCATCAAACAAGTACAGGAGGAAAACTTCAGTCATCTCCCAACAACTCAAAACCTGTCAGCGGACAAACCGTTGGTTGCATTCCCAAAAAAAACATGTCTGGCTTCACTAGAATTGCTGCAAAAGGAGTTTCAATTTAGATTCAAAGAGCTTCATCTTTATAAACGGACATACAGCTTTTTCGTAGCCCATTTTCTGTTGAGATTGAAAATGTCCTTACAATTTACCAAATGGAACTGGCTAAACTGCAGAATTGTGACTCTCTAAAAGATGCATTTATGTCAAGTAACCTTTTGAATTTCTATGCATCTCTCCCCTCTGAGACATATCCAAATATCAGGAACCATACACTCAAAATCGTAACCATCTTTGGTAGCACTTATGCCTGTGAACAGACTTTTTCAAGAATGAAACATCTGAAATCTCCATCCAGATCAAGATTAACTGATGCCCACTTGCATCACTTGTTATGGCTGGCAGTGATAAATATGGAACAGGACATTGACCATCTCATTAGCCAAAAGCAGGCCCACAGTTCCCATTGAAATACTGGTGCGTGATCTGTTATTTATAAATGGTTTTCATTTTATTTATATAAGATATGTGCAATGTGAGTAGGAATTAGTAGCTCATATAGTCCGGCCCTCCAGCTCTCTAAGGAACCATAATCTGGCCCCCACTTTAAAAAGTTTGAAGACCCCTGGTATAAAATAAAAACACCCAGTAACAATCTTGTCAAATATTAAGTATGTCCTATGTTAGATAACTTTATAAACTGTATTAAGATTTAATATTATTTTGTGGGAGTGATTTTGTAAACATAAAGAAATCTGAATTTAGTTATAGTAACTTTTCAAAGGTTGAATAGTTTTTACATTGGTGAAATAATTGTAAATATTTTTAAATTATTTACTTTTATAGATTGAGAGGAGCTCTAGACTTTGCCTCTGTTAAAATAATGTGAATACATACCATTTACCATGCAAACATTGGTTAACATTAAAAGTCTATGTGGCTCTGAACATCTATCCTCTATCAGCTTTATTTGAGAGTTGTTCAAGCCTTACCTTTCTAAATGCCAAATCTATTTACTGTGTTCTTAAGTACTGTGCACTATAACTAAGAAAATACATCACATATTTATACTATTCTGTGAACTGCTCACCAGTACATTCTCTTTTTGAAAAAAAAAACAAACAGACAACAAAAAATTGCAGATGATAATTGCTTAATCATGATTTAATTGTTTGGTTTTTGCAGCTCTTTGGTGTAAGTTAAAAATGGTTTCTTTTATAATACATATGTACATATATAGGTATATGTATATACAAATTAATATATAGAGACTTTTTAATCCATAACTAATATATATATATGTAAACTTTAATTTTTGTTCTGAATACTTTAATTCTACATTAAATTATGTTTTGAAACCCTACCCCTAATTGAGATGGTATTAATAGAGTTAGCATTTTGAAAGATGATGGTAGATACAACATGTGAATAGAGATAATACTCTTATTAAAGAGAACTTGCTATGTCCTCTAGTCATTGATATTGTGTGAAGATGAGTCAGAAGCCTGCAACTTCTATGATAGTCTTTGCTTGAACTTGGTTCTGATTGAAACTTCCAGAATCTGCTAACAATACTCTCAATTTCTTTCTTTTTAAACAGTGAGAAATAAATGTTTGTTTTTTAAGAACCAACTATGAGCACTTTTGTAACCACAGTGCTCAAATTAAGATATTATTTAAAAAATAAATAATAGCTACTGAGATTAATATTTTGTTATAGAAGCCTAAATATACAAAATATCTAATATGTTCTACTCATATAATTATAACTAATTTAACTTGAGCTCCACTACACATGATACATTAAATGTTAGCATAAAAATTATATTATGTTTTAAATCACAAAGATGAAAGTTGTCACAATTTCTATGTCCAGACAAATATTTAGTCATTATTTTTCTCAATAAAGTTCTGAATATGTAGATATGTCCTGTTTTTATGTAGGGGAAGAGAGATTTGCTAAATACATAGGTGCTTAGGTATTCTGCTGTGTTAATAGACTACATGTGGTGCCATAGATTGACCCCTGATGGACCATAAGGAAGACAAAGGACCTACATCTACCTTCTATACTGACCTTCTTTTCTGACCTTTTCTACTGTCTCCAAACAGTCATTTTAACAGTCACACTTGCAGTGCTATTGACATAAATGAATACATTTAAAAAATATATTTCTAGTATCATATTCTTGGTTATTCTAGATGCTCTATTTTTTTCACATGGCACAAATTATGTTTAACATAGAGAATATATGCAATCCACCTCCATATATGTCTACTTCATGTATGTTTCTTTTAATTATCTTGATAATTATTTGATATTCTAGTTGAGATAACTATTTAATGCCATTTCTTCATTGTTTGTTAATTTTTGGGCTACACCTGGTGATGCTCAGGTATGACTACTGCTTATATGCTTGGGAATCACTTCTGGCAGTGATCCAGATATAGCATCATATGGCATGCCCAAGATCTAACCCATGTCAGCCATTTGCTATACTATTGCTTTGGCCCCTTATGAAGTGTCTTTGCTAGCTAAATTTTATTTGGTCATGTAAGTTCCAATATTTAGGGATTAAATTCTCTACATATACTGGCACCTAAGCAAACTTCTAATTTTTTATTCTAGAATGAATTAATTCAAAGAAATAATATGAATTAATATGGACTCCTCCAAAATGCTAAAATGTTCTATCACCTTCTAATAATTCTCTGATTCTTAATATGAAATCATTTTTTTCATCCTGAAATTTTCTCTCCTTCACCAGTGCCTCTATGTCAGCTATAGTTTAATCTCCATTATGCCTTCACTTCATTTACTAAATTAATCAGTTTTGAAATGTAAAGTCAAGATTTTTTATTGCTTAATACTATCATTGGTTTTATATCTATACTAAATTGAAGGTTGAGGTTATTATGATTCACACCTTTTGAATTTATGCCATCCTGCTCCATATTTCTTGACACAGAAAACTGCAATATTTCGTCTTATTTATGAAAAAAATAAAATAAATTCTAATCAATTTATTTGTATTTAGAAAACTTTGTTGTTTCTTCATCCTGGCTATAATACTAGGCTCTGAATTTATCATTTATATATGCTCATAAATTAAATTGTTGTTGTGTTTCAGTAATAGTAATAAAAAAGTGGATTCACTGAGTAATTAGTAGAGTTCTACTCTTTTTTTTTTTTCCAAAAAAAATATGAAACGCTTCATGAATGTGAGTGTCATCCTTGTGCAGGAGCCATGCTAATCTTTGTATTGTTCCAATTTTAGTATATGTGCTGCCAAAGCGAGCACTATTCTTTTTTTTTTTTTTTTAAGGAATCGCCATACTGTTTCTACAGAGCCTGAACAAGACACCATTCCATCAAAAGTGAACTTTTCCGGGCCTGAGCAATAGCACATAGACAGTGCGTTTGCCTTACACTCAACTGACCCAGGACCTGGGTTTTGTCCCAGGAGTCCCCTGAGTCAGGAGCAATTTCTGAGAGCATAGCCAAGAGTAACCCCTGACTGTCACTGGGTGTGGCCCAAAAAGAAAAACAAACAAAACAAACAAACAAAACCAAATAAAACAAACATGAACATTTTATACCAACCCAACCAACTCTAATTCTCTTCATTCTATTGATATATAAATTCTCCCTCTTATATGATATTGACTCATCATTTTCATTTGCTTTTCCCTGACAATAAGTGATGATGAATAACTTTTTTATATATCTTTGTGTTTCTTGGGAAAATGTCTATTCATGACTTTCCCCACTTTATGATTGGTTATTAGGCTATTCCCTTGCTGCAGCTGAGCTTTGTGCATGTTTTATATATCTTGAACATAGATCTTAAACCATTAAGTTGATTCAATTGTATTTGTTATTTTTTGAGTTGTACTTGCCTATAGAAACAAATCATTAAAGACACCTCTGAATTCAATATCTCAGAAATATGTCTGAATGTCTATGTACATGATTTATTCAATGCTTTTTATGGACTCAGATAGAAAGTTGAAATTTTGAGAGTCTAAGAATAGGACACATGATTTAAAACATTTCCAGTGATGTGTATTTTTTTTTTAGATTTCTTGATTAGGTATTTGTACACTAGATTTGGCAGAATACATATTGCCAAATATGTCAAATATGCATTTCTAGATCTTTTTTGTTGCCAAAACTGAAACTGAAACCAAATTATCTTTAAGAGTTAAAATGCCAGTTTACAGCTCCTTTTCCCTAGTAGGGGCTCAAAATCAACCCCCTTCAATAACTTGTAAAAACAGTTTTCCAAAATTTAATAGTTAGAAATCCAAATTCTAATCAGTCTTTCTATTCCCCCCAGGATTACTAATTGTATCCTCATATAAATTGTGGTGAATTTGAGAATAAAATCCTTGTGATCCTTGGCAGAAATCAGTCCTCAGGAAATAAAATACATAACTTAACCATTAACTTTTTGTTAGGCAATCTGTGACTTACAAGAAAAAAAATGTAAATGCTGGAGAGATATATATATATATAGTGGTTAATCCTGTCCCTTTGCATGTGACCCACCTGGTTCAATCCCCAGTACTCCATAGAGTACCCTGAGTCAACAAGGAATGAAAACTGAACACACAGCCAGGAGTAATTACTGAGAACTGCCCTTGTGAACCAATAGTTAAACGCTAAAAAGGTCAGGATATTTTATACTCCCTTTCCCCGACAGAATCCAAGACCTCTGTAGAACTAGAGTCTTGTTGTATTAATAAGGAAAATAATATTTTATCTGTCTCCTAAGTGTTACTCAGGCATCTCCAATGGAAAAACTCAAAAATCATGTTATCTTGGTTAGTTTAGGCATGACCTTGGTCCTCATATTATATAAGAGGCCTATTATATTGTAGCTTATCCATCTCAACAGGTTGTATAGATCCTAGTTTACAGGATATTTCTTGACAATGACATGGTCACACATCTGTACAGTTTTGTCTTCCATAGTGGAGACATTTTCAGTTCTTTTTTGAGTTAGATGACTTCCATTTAGAATTTCCATGAGGTCTGCAGGACACTTACAACAATCACTTTTTTTCCCTAATAAATCATCATTAGATATGCTCTTATTGAACACTATACATTTGGATTTGCTTTCCCTGAAATATTGTTTTGAGGTCCTTAGCTGACTCTAGATTTTTCATCTCAGGGATGTGATCTTAATAAGGGCCTTTATTATAGTAAAACTGGATGAGGGCTGAACTGCCAGAAGCTTAGAAATGAAGCCATAGGATTGAGTCATGACCAGTAAAAATAGGATATCTTGATCCTAAGGAAAATAATGTATGTCACAATCTGATTAGTATGTGCCAATTGCTACTTCTGTTTCTATGGATTTGTTTTGCCTTAGATAATCAATGATGTCGATGATAAAGCCTGCAGAAATTGTGCATACATTGATTGTTTTACCCTAATTTAAGGATACAAATCTCTCTGACTTGCCTGCCCTGAGTGCTGGAGCTTTAATAAATTTATCTCTGTACTCTTTATTCTGTGTTTTCTATTCTGCTTGGTTGAGTGCCACCAAATACAGCTAGACTACTACACAGAGGAATTCATACGTTTCTTTCTGGATTTATGACAATAGATGTTGTTGTGATGTAGTGGTAAAAATATTCTAAAGGTGACAAAAGAAATAAAAGCCTATGTTTCTCATTTTACTCATAATATATGATCAACCTATTAACTGTGGATCAGAGGTCAAAAGAGTTGATAAAGTTTTTAATGGTATAACATACAGTTTTAAACAACTTCACTTATAAAATTTACTTATTTATCAAAAAACAATTTCATGTTTTGAAATTTATTAAGACCAATTTTGTAAACCTTGATTTCTTATAATTTTTTATTTGCCATAACAAGATTGCACTCTGTAATATTTAAGGATTCTCCTTCTAAAACTTTCAGAACACACGGTATTCAAAAATTCTATAACTTGCAATAAGCTTGAGAATCCTCACAACCAAAAATATTATAACATTATTTAGTAATAACATTTTATCAATATTTTGAATTAACCATAAAACTAGTTTTTTATTCTTATAATTTTTATTTCTTAGAAGCAGAGATATTACAGAGTTTATACCATGCAAATTATGTGAAATAAGAAAGATATCATACTTTCAAATAAAGATAAGTTATATTAAAATAAAATTTGGGGGGGCCAGTGCAATGGCAAAGGTGGTAGGGCATTTGCCTTGCATGCACTAACCACGGATGGACTGCAGGTCGATTCCCAGGCGTCCCATAGGGTCCCCCAAGCCAGGAGCGATTTCTCAGGCATAGCCAGGACTAACCCCTGAGTGTCAACAAGTGTGGCCCCAAAACCAAAACAAACAAACAAACAAACAAAAAATCAAAATTGGTCACAGACCAGGTTACAAAATTGAGATGGAGCTATCTTAAAGATAACATCTATTTCCATGCTGGAGGCAGTTTAGTTAGCAATGTAGCCTGAAGAAGCTGTATTACAATCATTCCCTATATTTTATGTTCAATCCTCCATTTTCAGTAAGAACCTTAAAGTAATCCATTTTTCTACTTTTTTTTAATCTCTCCTGCTAATTTTGTTGGGACCTGAATTCTGAATAAAAGGGATACCATTTTGTAAAAGCCACATGGCAGGCTTCTTTAGGATCTGAGCAGGGAGAAACACCATTTTGTAAGGACCACATGGTGTGGACTACATGCTGGGGCTTCAGAAGCCTATTTCCATAGACCCCGCCTCAGTCTACCTGGCTGTACCAGGTAGCCTATCAGCGAAGTACAAGGGAGTAGTAGGAAGATACCCCTAGAGAAGAGCCAATCGTTTTAAGGATCATCAGAAAGCTGGAACCTCCCTATATTTCTTCCCTATATAATCCTCATCATGACCTTGGGCGGGGCTCATCTCCTTCAGGGGATGGCCCCTGGCAGGGCAGGCTGGGGAGTCTTGTTGGCAGACAGATTAAGGTGTTAAACTTTATTCCAGTTGTGTGGTCTCGTCCTTCTACTCTGGAACCCTACAGTTTCAGCAGCTTCTTTAGCAAACAGACAATAAATTCACTAGGCTGAATTTTCCTCCAAGCTTGATGAATGGAACTTGGAAAACAAAGTACAACTCTCCAGTGATCTCTTCAGCCTGACATTTTAGTTTTCTCAGTGACTTTTCCAAAAACATTAGAGGAGTATTTAGGTCTTATTTCGTCCTACAGACGTGTCCTTATTTACTATGAAGAGAAAAACAGTAGAACAGACACAGGGATGTTTTTCTCATTCCCTGGATTCTTACATTTTTCTGATTAAATTTTCCAGTGAGACCTGTAAAAGCAATGCTGAACTTTGTATAAGACCCATTATCTCTTTCTATGTCCCTGCCTGCAGCAACAATGGTACATGGGGGGGACTATCCGAATTCTTGCACAGCCGTTGTTACCTAGCCAGGAGCCTCAAACTTATTCCATATTAGTAGGAATCCTTCCCCAAACTTTATATTACAGTTAATTTAATTAAACAATTCACAAATTTCTGCTTTCTGCCCCAAGCATCCTGGCCTTGTTTCCCAAAAATAGGTCTTAGAGTTGTGGCTTTGCAAAGTTTTTTCACCGGGTTTGTTGAGTATAACTGATCTTCTAGGTGGCTAATCCCTAGCATCACTTCTCACTAGATTCTGCTACCTTTATTTCATGTAGAAATAAGCCAGTGCTCTGTTCTCAGCAGTATCCCAGTTCTTCCCTACTGACCCATAATTCCTTATTGAACAGTGCAATGATTAAAGAAAAAAGTGCAGACCACTAGCTTAAGAGCAAATTTTCACATAAGTTAATGCTTATATTCTGAATGATCTATAGCGATATTTTCCTTAAAAAGCATGACTGCAGATATGTACAGGTTTGCCTTCCTTCTGGAGAGTTTCTCTTGCAGATTTTCTCCTCAATTTCTTCCTATATGGCTTGCAAATTATGTTACAGGTTACTTGGGTGCAGTGGGGAGTAAAAGATGCAGACCAGAAAATAGTGTTCTACCTCTTTGCTCAAACTCCTTAAGCCAGCTGGAGAAATATCTGGAGTGAGTTAGAACTGATAAAATCTACCGTGCACTATAAGACACATGCATCAGCCCCAGGAGATAGTTGTTCAAGTTCACTTTTTTCTATACCAAATTGGAATTGGTTCTCAAGTTCTATGAACTTGGCTGGAACAAGGGATGAATCTTTGCAGGAAAAGGAATGTCAGTTCTTAGATGTTCCAGGTTCATCATCTTCCCTCACAAAAAGGATTTCAGATGAATACAATGTAGTGAAGAAAAGGAGATATTTTGTTGTGTGTTGCTGTTGTTTTATACACCTTGATTTAAAATATTGTCAACAAGGTTTCATGCATAAAACTTCCCATCATGATGCTCTCCATCAGTGTCAGCTAATAATACTATTATTCTAGAATCCTTCATTCCTTTTTATACTGATATGCATCCTGATAAAGGTTAATTCTCAATTTACCTTTCATTTGAGAATTTAAAATTGCATACTATTTTTTGATATCACGTAGTTGAGAAAGATCATTCTGTATATTTTCCACTTCTTCAAGTAACTTCACTAAACATGATAATTTTCAGATCTATCTCTAACCACGCAACAGAAAATTGCATGATTTTGTTTTTCCTTTATCTTTTTGAGAAGCAAAGACTTTTATATTTGTGAAAAAAATTAGAAAGATGGGGGTGTAGAGAAAAAAATAAGAAATGCATTTTTTCTTTATTTTTGTTTTTGGGCAACACCCATTGACACTCAAAGATTACTCCTGGCTATGAGCTCAGAAATAGCTCCTGGCTTAGGGGAGCATATGGAATGCCGGGGATCAAACTGAGGTCTGTCCTGGATCAGCCGTGTGCAAGGTAAATGCCCTACCACTCTGCTATCGCTCCAGCCCAAGAGAAATATATTTTTAAGAGAGAACATGAGTTTTTTCCGAAGAGAAAAAGAGATCTCTAAAACCAATTGGATTGGCATGTTCGACGCCCATCAAGCAGGGTTTAGTGAAAAAGAGTGAGACAGACATACAAAAACATAAGAACTGTCTAAGTTTTAGGCCACCTTATAAGTCATCAGTGGTCTCACAGGCTGGCCATTTATTTAGTAAAATATCACTCTCCTCAACTCTTCAGATTGAATGGTGGTGCTGTAGCCGTAGATTTTAAGGACAGTTACTAAGCACATAAACACTCATTAGGTACAAGAAGATCAGAGGTTAGAGTATTTTACATACACACAAATTAGCACCCTTATAATACAGTCAAGTCCTAACAATTTCTTATTTTATTTTTTCCTATGTAGTCCCTACATCTAAAAGTCCCTTCCTCACACTTATATTTATTGCAGTGCTATTTACAATATCCAGACCCTGGAAACAACCAAGATGTCCTTCAATAGATGAATGGCTAAAGAAACTGTAGTATATCTACACAATGGAATATTATGCAAACATCAGGAATTATGAAATTTTCCTATACATGGATGTACATGGAATCTATTGTGCTATGTGAAATAAGTCAGAGGGAGAGAGATAGACTCAGAATAGCGTCACTCATCTATAGTTTTTAAGAAAAAAATAAAGACATTACTGTAATAAGACCTGGAGACTATAGAGTTAAGGGCTGGAAGGGCTAGAAGTACCAGCTCACAATTTGAAGCTCATCACAAAGAGTGGTGAATGCTGTTAGGGAAATAACTACACTAACAACTAGCATGACAACATTAAAGAATGAAAGAAGTAGAATGCATGTTGCAAATATAGGCAGGAGCGGGGAAGGGAGGGCATTGGCGGTGGAAATGTTGCACTGGTGAAGGGAGGGTATTCTATTTATGAACGAAACCCAACTACAAACATGCTTGTAATCTTGATGCTTAAATAAAGAATTATATACTAAAATATTTACTAATTTTCTTCTTATATGTAGACAAGAACTACAGATATATAGCTAGCTAAACATTATGAACCAAAGTGAAATTTTTATATTGACACCAAGTTCTAGAATCTTCCTTGGTCACTTTCCCCTGGGATATCATTGCATGAATATAACATATTTATGTGTATACTAATTGAAAATTTTAAATGATAATTACATGTGTATATCTTGACCAATAATATATACATATAAAGTATATATTTCCCAGATCTTTGTGCTAGATGCAAATAAAATATGAGTAACACAAATTGAAATTCCCACAAATGCATCATTTTGCAAAATGAGCTTTACAAATTCCATATTTTATGAATATCAGAAAGAAAACACAAACACAAAAACAAATGCTTACCAAGCTAAATGATGCTGAAGCAGTAAATCAGCTGAATGATGTCATTCGGCAATTAAAAATATTCAAGTTCTGCAAAAATCAGTAAGAAACTTAAACGAAAGGCACTTTAAAATATCATGAGAAATGAGAATATCTATGTATTTTACTTGATTATTTGTTTGTATTTATTTATACTTTTCCCAAATTTAGAATAACTTGTACAAGATATAAAAATATTCTATTAGGTATAACTTATGTTTCAATTATAATCTGTATTAAAATTTTGTTAAAGAATTTTACAATGTTGTTGATAATTGAGATTTTGACATATATTATTTTAACACCAATTCTACCAGCAATGTCAGCTCCCACCAAGAGTGCTCTCTACACTGTCATCCCCAACAATGTTGTTTATCAATTCAGCAGGCACATAAAAACCTCTGTGGTTGCAGTTTAGATCTTATCTTTTCAGAGAAGTTGAGCCTATGCTCTGGATGTCCATTCTTACCACTTTCACTCATTACTAATGTGGGGAGACTAACGAAGCCTTGGCCCTATTTTCCATTATTTTTCTGTCTCACCTTCTTCCTTCCTTTTCTTCTCTGCTACTCCACTCCCTAGTCTCTAGGTTCAAGTGTAATCTAAATATCTTTTCTTTAATACATTGAATTTTTAGTTATTATAGAGACCACAGATATGTGAGATCATTCTGTGTTTGTTTTTTCTTACTCTGCCTTACTTCACTCAACATATCTTCCAGTTCTAAATTGATCGCAGAAAATTACATGATTTTAGCATTCATTCCTTGCAGCTGCATATTCCACTGTGTACATCTTATGTTAAAATTGAAAAAATAAATATTACATTATGACATAATTTAAATTTAATGAAATAGCATGTGTTCTTATTATAGTACTTTGCTTTGAGAGGTTAAAGCAATTCTTGTGTCAAATTCTAAGATTTTAACATAATTCTAGTTCTAGTATATATATTCCTAATTTCTGGTTTGTAAACCTATTTAATTATATATAAGAAGATTCTTATGAAATAGGAGTTGTAAAATATCAAACAAGCTAACAAGAAACATTAAACCAAACTTACATACTAGTGAAATTTATGAATATTTTCAGATTGGTACTGGATGGGCTGTGAGAATATGTTAGATATTTTATGTGATAATCTGGAAGGTTGGTGGAAGAAATTATGGAAATTGCACACAGAGACATAAGAATTAAGCCAACTATAGGTCAGCACAAAAATATTTTAATCAAATAATGAGAAAAACAGATGATAGATTTTAAATTTATTGTAAATGTTCAGTATATCGGAGTTTGAGGAATTCTAGAGCAAATAGAGTACTTGCATATAGTGTTGCATATATTTGATATCTGGCATCTCATATGGTCCCCCAAGTCTGCCAGGAGTGACCCCTGAGTTCAGAGCCAGGAGTAAGTCCTGACCACTACAGGGTATGGCTCCAAACCAAACCAAACAAATACTAAGTATAATTATTTTATATATTAAATAGATTTAGTCAGTCTCTCCTGGCAGGTTCTGGGTACCATATGGGATATCAGGGAATGAACCCGGGTCTGCAGAGTACATGTCAAATGCCCTACCTTCTGTGTTATGGCTCTAAGCCCAAATTTTCTTTTCCATATCTGACTCAGATAATTTGTGGCTTTACTCTTTTGCCCATTAAATATAGTTGTGTGCTCTTCCTATACAAATTCTATTCTTCTTAAAAACCTGCTTATTCTTCCCATATATTCTTCTTAACTTCTCATATATGCTTCCTATTTATTTGTCCTAAAAATCAGCTCCTGAATTCATCAGTTCTTTATGTTTTATTTTCTATGTCATTGACTTCTACTGTTTATAGCAGCTGATTTTACTTATAGCCTTGTTTTAACTTTGAGTTTCATGATTGTTATTTTTCTAGTTTCTTAGCTGAAAGGGTAGGTTATTGTTTGATCTTCTTTCTTAGTACTAGTTTTCTATTTTCAATATGTTCTCATAGACTATCTATAGTTTATCATTTGTCTCAAATAATCATTTTACTTCTTTGATTACCTTTTGATCCAATTATAATTTATCAGAATAGTATTCCATTTTCAAATACTGCATCTTTCCGCAACTTTCTATTTTGAATGATTTCTATATTTATATATTTTTAGCATACACATTTTACATGATTTCTATATATTTTTATAAGTCTAGATATATTTCAATATATATGTATATTGGTATTAAAATTATGAACAGCATGTTACCTTTTCTGCATCTGCTCCAAGTGCATTCAATAGGAAAGTGTATTCATTTGTTACGTGTGTGGTGTGGGGGAATGACAGGTGAGTGTTCTGGATAACTTGATTACTGTATATACTCTAGTATCAATGCTTATACTCGAGTCATACAGGTTATTTGATTCAGTGTGCACACATGAATCAAATGCACATAGTCTCCAGTCGTCTTTTGCCTTCTGCTGTAGGGGGCCTGCTTTAGCTCAGTCCACAAGTTGCTTCTGAGCTGAAGAGGTAGCCAGATGAACTGAACTGTATGCTACTGAACTATTAAACACACAGAATTCTGCGCTTTGTTTGAGACTGACAACAGTGAGGATGATATCTGCTAACTCAGTGATGATGACAATGTCTATGCTGATACTGTCACATCAGATACAGATGAGGCTCAGTTTGGACATACAGATGTTGATGAGGAGGAATCCAGTTTTGAAGGATTTTAACCTTTGTGGTTGAGCTTGATTACTTGTTAAGCTATGGTTTTCTGTACTTTACTTAAAGTTTTAAAGTTATTGTTGCTAGTTTACAGTTTTTCTTTAGCAACAAACATTGAAAAACATTTAAACTACTGATTCCTCAATTATTGTAATATTTTGGTTATCTATTTGTATTTTTGAAATATGCCAGTGGCTGCTGCATTTTCTACCTTGGCTTATACTTGAGTAACCAAGTTTTCCCAGTGTTTGGGTAAAATTAGGGGGGGTTGGCTTATACTTGAGTATATAGGCATTTCAAGTTTTCCAATTGTTCATTTATGACTCATTTCTTTGATGTTCTTTGGTTGATCTGTTCAATGATGAGAATGTGATGCTAAAAGTATTGTCAATGTACCTTTCAGTTCAATTAACAACTGTTTTGTAAACTTTGTTCTTTTTTGGGTGCAAATAGGTTGATTAACATTAAGACAGTCCTCTTGTTTTTCTGATTCCTTACCCAGTGTGTATCTGTTTAAATCTCTTCTACAAATTGTCTATTTCATTTTGTGATATAGTTTAGTTTTTAACATTTATAGAAATTACTAGTATGTAGAAATTGATCACATGACATTTTATGTTTGCCTTGTTTGTTTGTTTGGGGGAGCCACATCTGGCTGTGCTCAAGGGTTGCTATTTTCTGTACTCAGAAATCACTCCTGGAAGACTCAAGGAACCATATGTGATGCCAGGTATTGAACCCAGGTCCATCTCAGTTGGTTGTGTGCAAGACAAACTCCCCATCACTATGCATCACTCTGGCCCCTATCTTTGCATTTTATTTGAGGTAGTCAGTATACCTAGCATAGCTAATTTGCTTGAAAAACACATAGATTTATCTCTTTGAGCATATTTTTATCTCTCCTTCAAATATGAAGGCTAATGCAGGACAGAAAACTCTTGGTTGAGATTTATTTTCATTTTTATTTAATATTTTATTTTATTTTGGAGGGCACACCCGGGTCAGCTCAGGGGTTATTCCTGGCTATGGACTCAAAAATTGCTTCTGGCTGGAGGGACCATATGGGATGCCAAAAATCAAACCAATCCTGGATCAGTTGTGTGCAAGGCAGAACACCCTATCACTGCCCTATTGCTCTGGCTCTTATTAAATAGTTTAAGTATTATATTTTATTCTCTTCCTGCTTGTAGCATTTTCTACTTTAAATTTTTTCTTTTATATTAATTTTCTCTTCTATTTTGTCTCATTGACAACTTGGTTGATTTTGTTTCTAAATATTTCAAATACAGCATGTCTTTGGTATACCTTAATATCACTTTTTGGGCCATTTTGAATCATGACTTCCATACAAATCTTCAGACTGATGTTTAGAATGCTGGCTCTGTACTCAGGAATCTCTCGTGGCATGGCTCAGAGAAAAATGTTTTATGTCGGGAATAACATGTGGATTGGCCATTTACAAAGTAAAAATCCCACAAACTACTAAACAGTCTTTTTTTTGTTAACAATGTTAAACTACTTATTTTTTACATATTAATTAATCAGTTCTTAAAATAAAGGTGTGGCATTGGACCTTGTGCCTTGCATCCACATGGGTTAGACTCCTAAAATTTTATGGATCCTAGAATTGAAGAGAAAAATCTTGATGGTTCTCAAGCACCTATTGTTGTAACTAAGAAAGACATTCTAAGCACCCAGAAAAAAAAACTACTAGAAAAATATAGGTCAATCAATCTCAAACATATTAGGCATTTACTTAAATAAGTCACATATGCTTATATATAATAAGTATATTGAGCACATAAAAAAAATCAAGCATGGTTTTTAAATGAAGAGTGAATCAGGAATAAGTCCTGAAAACCATGAAATATGGCCCAAAGTCATGAAAGAAAGAAAGAAAAATATATGCAAATTATTTAGAAAATATTGTATTTGAGGAATATATATTATGTAAAACAAATAGTTATATTCTAAATATATAATAACAGCATACAAAAGAATGAGAGATCATATGAGGTGTGAGATTATAAATATGATAAAACATCTGTAAATTCTTCATAGGTAAAAATTTCTTTACCAAATTGAATTCGTAGTTTGTGTTGAAGTTGTATATCATATTAAAAATTCCTGAGTGCCCTGACATTTTATACATAGCAAATCTTATTAGACTATCAAAATTTATATATAAGCAAATTACTATATATAAACACAGGAAATAAAAGCCGGTTATAGAATAATTTAAAATATTATTTTAGTCAACTATAATATGAAGTCACTAATTATAATAATTTCAGAAAAATAATTAAAGATGAACATGAATAAAATGTCTTAATATATTACAGTAGACATAAATTCTAAGTATGTGCAGTTTATGGACAATAAAGGCATGCTTTTTCACAGTTATATTCTCCAATTTAATGTCTCCCAATTCTAGAATTTTTACTTTTTTTAAAATATTTTTTAATTTCTCTTCCCTTTATTTTACACAAAACTATGTTAATGTTTACTTGCTTTGTCAATATTCAGTTCTGTGGAGACTAGTTTGAAGTTAGACATTAAATTAGTTACTCCTTAGAACACTTTAAAAACACACATATATATTAACACTATTAAAATATAAAATGTAATCATGTTTTCAGAGATAGTCACTTCATCTTTTCAGTGTTTATTTATTAATAATTTATTAATCTTTATTATAAGTAGTTATTATACATAGTTTCAAGATTTAATTTTAGTATATGAAATGATGAACAATTGAGATTGGGTTTAATAAAAGTTAAAAAGTATTTTTGTTTTAATTATTTACCAAAAGTGATTAAAATTGAAGTTGAAATCAAGTAGCCAGGATTCTGAACTACATGGACACCAGAGTATCTCTGAGTTTTATAACCACAGAACACAATTGTGTCTGGGGATCACTAAAGAAATTTTATAAATTTAAAATGACAATAAGTAAATCAACATCAGAATGACAAAATGTAAAAAAATATTAACATGGCTTTGAATATTCACAAATTGGTATTTGAGTCCTACTTTTCCACTTGTAGTTTGTAATATAAGTTAAATTCTAATTCTTGAAAAAAGTTTTCTCTTCTTATGTATAATAGAGGTAATATGTAAAAGATATGGTCATTTGGTGTTTATAAATAATAAGCATTAAAACAGAAAATATATTTTCAGAATATAGATGTTCAAAAATGTAGATGTTAAGAATTAGTAAAGGTGGACCTGAGCACTAATACAGTTGTCTAGAAGCTTGCCTTGCACATGGACAACCTGGGTTGACCAGGAGAAACCCTCTGATTACAGAGTCAAATTCTTGAGCAGAAAGCCAGGTAAGGAAAAATAAAAAAACAATACAAATAAATTGATAATTATTACCATGGAAAGTACTAATGACATTATTGATACTAAAAATTCTGGAATCGGGCCAGATAATATTATAGGAATTTAGGAACTTGTTTTGCATGAAACTGATCCTGCTTCATTCATCAAAACAGGGTCTTATAAAGCCAACGAACTTTGAGATCAGAGCCATGAGTAATACTTGAGCATTTCTGGGTGTGTGGCCCCAAAACAAACAGACAAAAAAAAAGTGTTAAAACAAAGAGCCATTATAACTATCATATAAATTAAAATAAATAAGGACTTATTTTGTCAAAACATATATGCATGTTATTTATATTTTAGTTTTCATTTTGTCATATAGATAGCACAGTGGGTAAAGTGCTTGTTTTTGCACTCAAACTCTATGTCTGGTCCCCATGTCCACCAGAAGTGATTTATAATGGCAGAGAATAAACTTCTAAAATTTGTTGAGTGTGGACCAAACTTCTAAATTTTTAAAAAATAAAATGCATAATATTTATGAGTAAAATGGATATACATATTTTAAAAATAATAATACATACCAAAACTATATCTTCTCTGCACAATAAACACAAATAATGTTTTTCCTGTCCTAGTCAAAATTTTCATAGTCAGCTATAATGTATATCGATTCAATAACAAAAAAGCCTTTTGCTTAATAGAACTGAATATTTCTGAAATAAAAATGCACTTAGAAATGCAATTGTATTACAATTATTACTACAGCAGTTGCAACACTAGAGATGTGCTCACGTTTTTAACATCTGGGGTAAACACAATCAATATTATTAATTTTTTATTGTAAAGTGTGTGTTGTGGGGGGTGAGTAAAGTGGGGTTTAAAAAATAAAAAAAATAATGAATGTAAGCCTGGGTAACCTTTAAAAGTTTGTGATGGATTCACATAAAAAATAAATTACAGATAATTCATCAAAGTGTATTGATGCGAAATAATTAAAAATATGAGTATATGTCTACTGTTGTTTTCCCTTGATGCATAAATTTTAAAAATAATATGCATTATCATAGTGATAGTTATCAAAACAAGATATATTTATATTAAAATATATTTTGATTTTTATAACTGAAATTAGAATTCATGATTTTCTAAGAATCCCTTTCATGCTTCCAGAATAAATAAAAACACTATAAAATATTCAGCTCTCAGAGCATAAATCCTTTCAAAAGCAAGGGTATCCTAAATATAGTCATTGGCCAGTAGGATTAATCAGACTGCTCATGTTATCGGTTATTTATATACCATTTTCCCAACTGAGCATCCCTACTGCAGTAATGACCTGAATGCATGCAGTGCTCAGCTGCTAAGGCAAAGCTTACAAGCTGATTTTATTGCTTTAGACACACTGAACAACAGAAGAACCCATCAACACAGGAACATTAGGATGCCAGAATTGTGTTCAACCATTTGCAATAGGAAATCACTCTACAGTAAGAGTTTATATATGTGTATATATATATGTATATATATATACCATGTTTTCTATTTCCACAAATAAATCAAAATAATAAAATGTACCTTATAGTAATCATGAATTCATTATCCTCGCTGAACTGGAAAACATATCTTAATTAGTAATTTAAATAAATAATCATAACCTTCTACTAATGGCTTTATAGTGAACCTCCTTGCCTTTATGGCACTACTGAGTTTTCAGGCATATTGATTTATCTGTTTTTGAATGAGAATAATAGCCTTTATATCTATGGTACAAAATAAAACTATATATTGCTTTGACTCCCAGACCTTGTTTAAAGTATTCTTATTCTTCTACTTAGTAATTGAATTTGTTTTTGCTGTGATTCATTGAGCTATACAATTAGTTACATCCTATTCTCTTGAAAAATAAAAAGGCATAGGTATATTGTTTCTAGAACAAAAAGTTAGAATAATTTTCTGTAGATCACAAATTTGTGTATAAAACTTCTAAACTTTAGAAGTTTTGCATGAGAAAATGTATACCCATATTGATTTTTTATATTATAATATTCATTTTAATAGATTTGGGTTTTATTCGAAACACGATGGTTTATAATGCTATTAATGGTAGTTACATCCAAAAATCATACTTGTATCACTCCTTCCACAAGCATGTTTGCTTTTTATTTACTTCTATTCCAGTGTCTTCCTTCTACTAATTGTGCCTCCACACCACCTGAAGATTGCTATAAAGAGTTCTCAATCTCTGTTGCCTTTGGACATTTTATACTACCCTAATATATTTCTTTATATCCTACCTTTCAGAGAGATCATTCTGTGTTGGTTCATCTTCTGCACTGAATTCTGACTGAAGCTCTCCAAACCATCCATGCAGAGGCATATTGCAAAATTTAATGTCTTCTTTAACAAGTAGTATTTATTTATCTATAATACCATAGTTTCTTTAGTATGTTGGCTATCCTTGGACACCTGGATTGTTTCCAGCTTTTGATTATTATGAATAGAATCACAATTAACATAGTCTTTTATGCTAATGTCTTTTTTTCAATAACATTTTGGGAACTTTGGGATAGATATCAAGACGTGAATGCTGGATCATATGGGAACTCAATTACTAGTTTTTTATTTTATTTTCGGGCATATCACAAGTGGCCATGCACATTTCTTTCTCTTGGGGCTACATCAAGGATCACTGCTGGCAGTGCTTGGGGGAATATATGGGATGTCAGAAAAAGAGCCCAGGTCAGCTGTTTGGGAGCCAAGTTCCTATTAAATTCTTGATCCTGCCTCAATTACCAATTTCAGGTAAGATAGCATATTTTCCACAATAGCTGGGCCAGTAAACATTGCTAGCGATATTGAATTAGGTTCTCCTTTTCCCCACTCCTAAAATTGCTTTGTTTCTTTATGCTGTTAGAGTTTGTATTTTCCTTACGATAAGTGAGGCATAGCAGTTATTTTTAATATATTTGGCCATCTCTATGTCTTTTAAAATATATTTTAATTGAATCACCCGGGAGATACACAGTTACAAAGTGGTTCATGATACTTAGTCATAGTACGGCCAACATCCATCCCATCATCAGTCCACATTTCCTGCCACTGATGTCCCATTTTCCCTCATATTCTCTTCCTACCCATTCTTCCTGACCTCCCATCTTACCACTCAATGCCAGATATTTGTATTCTCTCTCTCTCTCTCTCCCTCTCAATTCCTTTTTTTCCAATTTAAACACTGTGGTTTGCAATATTGTTACTTAAGGGGTATCATTTTACTTCCTTTACTTCCTTTGCTTCCAAGCATATCACTTTAAATTCTTTCAGCATCCAGTTCTCCAGAGAGATCATTTCCAACTATCATTGTCATAGGGGAATACCATGTCTGTCTTTTTTGAAGAAGTTCCAAGAAATTTTTTCTCCATACTTTATGTGATTTTTTTTCCTTGAAAAATTTCTAACACATATATCTTAAATTTCAACCATTTAACAGATGAATAAATATTTATGAGTAAATATTTTCTCCCAGTCTTTGTGGTGTCAATTCTGGCAAATCTGTGCTGTCATTTCTGGCAATTGCTTGATTCTTTCTTTTTTAGTGTAGAAGCTTTTAATTTCTAAGAAGTTTCCTTTCAACAATGCCCACAATCTTTTTTAATTACTCTTGAGACCCTAAGAAATCTCAGTTTTGTAGACAGTTGCATTTCATCATTTGCAGTTTATCTGTTTCTTAATATCCCACATATGAGAGAGATTCTGTATTTTCCCTTCTCCTTCTAAATTATTTCACAGGTCATGATAATCTTCACTGTTTATAAAAAAATATTTCTTATGAAATCATCAGCTTTTTTACATTTGAGATTTTCCAAGTTCTTGGCTATTGTTAATAGCGCTACAATTTGGACCAGAGTGCTAGTACAGCTGTAGGGCTTTTGCCTGCCTGCATGTGGCTGGCCCAGAATGAACCTAGGTTTGATCCCCAGCATCCCATATGGCTCCCTAAGCCTGCTAGGGCGATTTCTGAGCACAGAGCCAGGAGTAACCCCTGTGCTAGCAGGCATGGTCCCAAAAACAAAAACTAAAAAAAAGTGCTACAATTGATATAAAAGCACAAGTGAGACAGATAATAAAATAAAATAGAATTGCTGAATTATAGGGAAGTTCCATTCTTAATTTTTTTTGTTATTTTTTTTCTTTTAAACCTCCAGAATGTTTTCCAATAAGCTGCCCAGAACAACCATTTCAGTGCAATTAAGAATTGTGGGGCTCAGCGGTAGCGTAGCAGTAGGGCATTTGCCTTGCAAGCTGCTGACCCAAGACGGTCAGGACCCCGGTTCATCCGCTGTCGTCCCATATGGTTCCCCAAGCCAGGAGCGATTTCTGAGCACATAGTCATGATTAACCCCTGAGCGTCACTGTGTGATTCAAAAAAAAAAAAAAAAAAAAAAAGAATTTTGCAACATAAAATCTTAAACTGGAATACTAACTAAAATACTAAAATACCTTTTATTTTTTTCCTATCTACATTTCCTTTCCTATATAACTCTATGGGGCCAGAGAGAAAGTATAATAGCGATATGGTTTGATACCTGGCATGCCTTATGGTTCCCTGAGTACACCGATAGTGATCCCTGAATCCAGAAGGAATAAGCCATCAGTACAAGGTGTGGTCCAACAATTAAAATGGTAAGAATAATATAGCAATATAAGAAATAGGTACTTACTTTAACATTGTGATATATTTATATTTATATAATAATTTTTGACAAGAATAAAAGCCTTTCAATATTTAACAAAACTATTGCAATATGAATAAAAGAAATAAAGTTTAAAGTTGAGATGTCACTTTTTTCCATATGTGTTTTGTCCAAAAATTATACATCAGGATAGCATACACATAATTGTATTTTGTTTTAAAAATCTGTCATTATAGGCCTGTAGTAATTATATCTTTTTAATGCAAGAAGCCTTTATTTGTATCAAGTATCAAGTACATTACCATCTCCTGGAAACCACGAAGAACAATTCCTGAGCACTTAGCCAGTTGTGGCCCCTGAGAACCAGTAGGTATAAGCCTAAAACAATAACAACAGAAATCTATAATGATCACAATAGTTATGTAATATATCTCTATTACAAAATGGAAGCAAGTGGAGGGTGTCCTTATGAAAAAGGTAAATATTCAATGATCTTATTCACATAAGGATATATAAAATGTGCAATGAAAATATAACCTGTTTTACACACCTGAGGTGATCTGGAGTAGGTGGAATGGAAGGGTCCTATGGTCAATGGTGGAAGGACACTAATATTTTGATGTTGTCTATGATATGGTGACAATGTATCCTTATGTTCTTTTATAAATAAATGTTACTTTAAACTAAGCATAAAAAATAAATGGGTACATTTCCTTATATCTGAAACCTGGAAACCTTGGGGGGGGGAGAAATGGGTCAAGTTCCTGCCATGCTAAACCCATACCAGCTGAACCCACAAATTCCACAATATTCGCTTCAATTACTGGACCACAAATCTCTGCACAGATGCCAAACTGTCCAAGATTCCAGGTATGCTCCTATTTATGCTTATATCACCAGGACTTTATTAGAGTGAGTGCAGGCATCCTCTCCAAGTTCTTGCACCTCTGATAGTACAGGCAGTCTAAACCACCCCAGAAAAACTGCAATATCAGCCACAGAGCTTGGAATTCTGGGACCACCCAGCGTATATGCAAAATTCCAAAATTTTCACTACTGACATAGCAGTAGGAAAAGACCAATTTAGATGACAATGAAGTTTGCATCCATCTAATATTCAGAAACAAAACAAGTAACAGAAAGATCAATAAGCAACAGAGCCTAGTAAATCTTCTGCAGGTGACTTCAAGACTTCATTGTGAGATACAATAATTTTCACCAATTTTTCTGTTGCTCTAATCTTTTTTCTTGTATTTTTTGCTTTATATTCTTTTAAAAACAATGATTTTATTACCATTTATCTGTAAATAATTATATTTTGAACAACTATGTAATAAGTTGCTTTAAACAATCTATATAAAACTATAAAGAAATCATACTTAAATGAATTGAAATATTCTAAAAGACTGGAATTTTTATTAGATCATAACTATAATCATAGCTAGATTAATTTAGCAATAAGAAAATGATTAGGTATCCTTTATACCTTAGTTCTTTTTTTTGTTTGTTTGTTTTTTTGTTTTGTTTTGTTTTGTTTTGGTTTTGGGACCACACCCGTTTGACGCTTAGGGGTTACTCCTGGCTATGAGCTCAGAAATCGCCCCTGGCTTGGGGGGACCATATGGGACACCGGGGGATCGAACCGCGGTCCATCCGCTTGCAAGGCAGACACCTAACCTGTAGCGCCACCTTCCCGGCCCCACCTTAGTCCTTTTACACTAAATTATAAGACATAAATAATTTTAAAATACAATATCAACTGAATTTCATGTTTGTGTTGATTTTTTTAATAAAAAATAAGCTATAAATAAACAAATTTTAATGATGGTTACCAATATCTCAACTATAGATATTTGCATGTGAATTGAGTTCTCAGGGAACTTAGCATAGTATTATTGTCTACCTTTAATTTAACAAGCTAAGTAGAATTATATCGTAGTAAACTATAATAGTATAATGTATAGGTCTTATATATAATGCATACATGTAATTTAATTGTATAGAATATTAAAATATGTATAATTATATATTATATAATGTTATGGTGAAATATATTAGTAACACACAGTGGAAATGATTATAAAAATATTAAAAATATAAATAAATTTAAAGGTCCTATTATTCATAAAATCATAATAATCGAAACATTTAAATTTAAGACAGTTTTGTTTAGATTTTAATTTCTTATTTAATATAATTTATTTAAAAAATAAAAATAACAGTAAAATATGATTTTAAGTACTTTCAAAGGTAATACATTTTATTATATGTTGAAATAAAAGTGCTGTTATGATTTAAAACAACTAAACGTTTATCATAATTATCAGTTAAATTTAAAAAAATGACTTCAAATGGGACTGGAGTGGTGGTGCAGTGGTAGGCATTTGCCTTGCACGCAGTTGACTTAGGACAGACTGAAGGTTGATCCCCTGGTGTCCCATATTGTCCCCCCAAGTTAGGAGTGATTTCAGAGCACATAGTCAGGAGTAACGTCTGAGCATCACAGGTTGTGGCCCCAAAACTAAAAAAAAAATAAACAAACAAGCAAATAAAACCGAACACTTCAAATAGTTCAATTACAAACTCCAGTGTCCGAGTGCATTTTATATTTGGTTAAGTATATAATGAGACTACATGTCAATGACTCAAATTTTTCTCACATTTATTATTGTGCCATGTTGTATAGTACTTTTGTCATCTCTCCTTCAAAATCTTGGTTGTTTAAAAATATAGTGATTTGCAAGTGGCTAGCCAGTTGTGCCAACACCACTTGTTGAAGAGGCTTTCTTTGCTCCATTTAGGATTTATTGCTCCTTTATCAAAAATTAGGTGACTGTATGTCTGGGGAACATTCTCTGAGTATTCAAGCCTATTCGACTGATCTGAGGGCCTGTCCTTATTCCAATACCATGCTGTTTTGATAACTATTGCTTTGTAGTACAGTTTAAAGTTGGGGAAAGTAATTCCTCCCATATTCTTTTTCCCAATGATTGCTTTAGCTATTCTAGGGTGTTTATTGTTCCAAATAAATTTCAAAAGTGCCTGATCCACTTCTTTGAAGAATGTGATGGGTATCTTTAGAGGGATCGCATTAAATCTATACAATGCTTTGGGGAGTATTGCCATTTTAATGATGTTAATCCTGCCAATCCATGAGCAGGGTATGTGCTTCCATTTCCGCGTGTCCTCTCTTATTTCTTGGAGCAGTTTTATAGTTTTCTTTGTATAGGTCCTTCACATTTTTAGTCAAGTTGATTCCAAGATATTTGAGTTTGTGTGGCACTATTGTGAATGGGGTTGTTTTCTTAATGTCCATTTCTTCCTTATTACTATTGGTGTACAGAAAGGCCATTGATTTTTGTGTGTTAATTTTGTAGCCTGCCACAAAGCTATATGAGTCTATTGTTTCTAGAAGCTTTTTCATAGAAACTTTAGCGTTTTCTAAGTAGAGTATCATGTCATCTGCAAACAATGAGAGCTTGAATTCTTCCTTTCCTATCTGGATTCCCTTGATATCTTTTTCTTGCCTAATTGCTATAGCGGGTACTTCTAGTGCTATGTTGAATAGGAGTGGTGAGAGAGGACAGCCTTGTCTTGTGCCAGAATTTAGAGGAAAGGCTTTCAGTTTTTCTCCATTGAGGACAATATTTAGCTCTGGCTTGTGGTAGGTGGCTTTAACTATATTGAGAAAGGTTCCTTCCATTCTCAATTGAACCTAGACCCCCAGCTAACATCAAGTACAAAGGTTAAATCCAAATGGATTAAAGACCTCAATATCAGACCCGAAACCATAAGATATATAGAACAAAATGTAGGTAAAACACTCCAGGACATTGAGACTAAAGGCATTTTCAAGGAGGAAACTGCACCCTCCAAGCAAGTGAAAGCAGAAATTAACAGATGGGAATATATTAAACTGAGAAGCTTCTGCACCTCAAAAGAAATAGCGCCCAGGATACAAGAGCCCCCCACTGAGTGGGAGAAACTATTCACCCAATACCCATCAGATAAGGGGCTAATCTCCAAAATATACAAGGCACTGACAGAACTTTACAAGAAAAAAACATCTAATCCCATCAAAAAATGGGTAGAAGAAATGGACAGACACTTTGATAAAGAAGAAATACATATGGCCAAAAGACACATGAAAAAATGCTCCACATCACTAATCATCAGGGAGATGCAAATCAAAACAACTATGAGGTACCATCTCACACCCCAGAGATTGGCACACATCACAAAGAATGAGAACAAGCAGTGGTGGCGGGGATGTGGAGAGAAAGGAACTCTTATCCACTGCTGGTGGGAATGCCGTCTAGTTCAACCTTTATGGAAAGCGATATGGAGATTCCTCCAAAAACTGGAAATCCAGCTCCCATACGGCCCAGCTATTCCACTCCTAAGAATAAACCCTAGGAACACAAAAATACAATACAAAAATCCCTTCCTTACACCTATATTCATTGCAGCACTATTTACCATAGCAAGACTCTGGAAACAGCCAAGATACCCTTCAACAGAAGAACGGCTAAAGAAACTGTGGTACATATACACAATGGAATATTATGCAGCTGTCAGGAGAAATGAAGTCATGAAATTCTCCTATACATGGATGTACATGGAATCTATTATGCTGAGTGAAATAAGTCAGAGAGAGAGAGAGAAAAATGCAGAATGGTCTCACTCATCTATGGGTTTTAAGAAAAGTGAAAGACATTTTTGCAATAATAATTTTCAGACACAAAAGAGAAAAAAGCTGGAAGTTACAGCTCACCTCATGAAGCTCACCACAAACAGGGATGAGTTTAGTTAGAGAAATAACTACGTTTTGAACTATCCTAATAATGAGAATGTACAAGTAAAATAGAAAGCCTCTCTAGAGTACCGGCAGGGGTTGGGTGGGGAGGAGGGAGATTTTGGATATTGGTGACAGGAATGTTGCACTGATGATGGGTGGTTTTCTTTACATGACTGAAACCCAAATACAATCATGTATGTAGTAAAGGTGGTTAAATAAAAAATAAAAATAAAAACAAAAAACAAATAAAAATCAGTACAAATATCCATACATATTCTCAAATTTAAAAGTACGCAAAATGAGGAAAGCTAGAAGAATTTTATTTCAGATATAAAATTGTTAATTGTCAAAGTCAGAAAATAGAAAATAATTATAATAAATTTTGATTATATTAAGGAGCAACAACAAAAATATAGTAATTTATCAGTGGAGAACATACCATTTATTTACTAGATATTATATATTAAAATATAATAACATTAATTATTAACACTTATTTGTTTTTAAATCCATTTAATTAAACAATTAATTATTTTAAGAAGTAACATAGTGAAGGGGAGTATTCTTTACATGACTAAAACCCAACCACAATCACATTTGTAATCAAGGTGTTTAAAAAATAAATATTGATTTATATTTAAAAAGTATTCATAAGATTATAAAGGATAAATAAAATGATTTTATATAAAAAAAGTAACATGAAAATTTGTATGTAGGGCTGGAGAGATAATACTGTGAGTAGGGCACTTCCCTTGCATGTGCCAAGTTCAGTTCAATTCCCAACATTGATATGGTCCCCCAAACCTGCCAGGATGATTTCTGAGCCCCAAACCAGGAATATCCATCCTGTGAGCACTGCAGGGTGTGACTAAAAATATTTTTGTAAAAATTAATAGAAAATTTGACAAAAAATTAGAAAGATATAAAATTACATATTTTAATATAGATACATTTGCATATGTTTTACCACCATCATTTTTTGAGAACTAGATAAAAGAAAGACTAAAATTATTAAATACATTTATAAAGGTTAGATTGGTCCAAAAAGAGAGAGTACAAAATATAAGGCACTTGTCTTTAGAATAACTAATCAGGTTTCAAACCCTACCATCACATGATTTCCCTGAATGATCCCTGCCAAAATTGATTCCTTATACCAAAGACAGGAATTATTTCTGAGCACCACTGAACATACTCCCAAATCCTAAATTAATTAATATTATCTTTAAGTTTTGTTTTTTTCCTTGTTGATTTTTCATTTATTTACAGCTAAAATCACACTTAAAATATAGACAAATAGTTGAAAGTATAAATAGACAAAATTATATAACACATTCACACTAATTTGAAAAATCATGAAGAGACAAATAATAGGATAGTAATAACTCATTTCAGAAAAATAATAAGTGAGTAAATAGTTTATTGTAGAATGTATAATGATGTGTTAAATTTATAAAAATAGTAATGCTGAATATAAAAACAAATAATATATAACTTGATCATATTTGAACATATACAAATTTAAATAAAAATTCAAATGTGTTATAGGCATAAATAAGTCTGCCTAAATGTAATTCAGTTCAAAAAACTATTTTTACAAATTGACAAAAATAAAAATATCATTAAATTTAGTAACCAAAACTACCTGGATGCAATTTCAAATTTAGAATATACAACATAAAAATGTACACATTTAATTTCACCTTCAAAACCATTTGGGGAATTAGAGAGATAATACAGTGTGTGGAGTACTTGTATTTCAGGAAACACACCTGGGGTTGATCTTCAGATATTGGATTTGGTTATCAGTAATATCAGAATTTCATTCATTACCCAAAAAAGAAAGCCAGGAATTAATTCTAAAAATAACCAGGCTGTGGCAACCAATCCACTTTGATTATAAGTAAACTAGTAACTTATTATTAATTATGCCATAATATTAAAATGATACAAAACACTTCAAAACACGTTCTCTTTGTATTTTGTCTTGTATATGTATGGACTTTAATTATTTTAGTTCATTTTTGTGTATGGTGTTAAGTAGAGAGCAAGTTATTCTTGTTCGCATATGACAGTCTAGTATTTTCTAATACCATTTGTTGAGAAGATTTTTCTTCATTTTATTAATATGAGGAATTCTTATAAATCTATTGTCAATGAATATTTAGATTTTCTAAAATCATAGTGACTGGTAAAAATAATTTAGGAATCAAACCACTGAAAGTAATAAGAGAGAAAATTTTTGTCATGGGCAGGTAAAGGGAAGGCAGAAAGAGAATGGGACCTTGGTGGTGGAAAATGTATACTGGTGAAGGAATTGTGTTGAATATTGTATAAGTAAAATTCAAATTATGAACAACTTTGTAATTGTGTATGCCATGGTGATTCAATGATACAAACAAAGAATAAAATTAAGGGGGTAGTGGTAGGGAAAAATAAAATTAAGTAAATGCAGAAAAAAACTGCCATCAATCAAAAGAGAGACAAAAAACATGGCATTATAATGCAGTATGAATTTAAGAAGGTATTGAAATTTTAACAAATTATTCATGCATATTAGTAACACAATATTGGCTTCATTTTTACTTTAACCTTTATTTCTGTTTTAATTTTTTTTCATCATACCCATTAGTGCTCAGAGCTTAGTCTGTGATCTGGATTCACTCCTGGCCATGATTAAGGAACCATATGAAGTACCAGAAATCTAATGGCTCACCTGCATGTCAGGCAATGTCCTTAATTGCCATACTCTTGCAAGTCCAAGACTTACTTCTTATAATTTGAAATTACGTATTGAAAATGTATATTTACATATCAGAAATAGTACTTTGCAGTGGTGCAAGTGGCAGGGCATTTGCCTTGCATGTGTCGACATAGGACAAACCATGATTCTATTCCCTGGCGTCCCATATGGTACCCCAAGCCAGGAGAGATTTCTGAACTCATAGCCAGGAGTAACCCCTGAATGTCATCAGTGTGGTCAAAAAAAAAAAAAAAAAAAAAAAAGAAAGAAAGTAATATTATTCTCTCTAAGCTTCGTTTATTAAATTTATGAAAGATAAAATGTCAAGTTTAGTTTCTCAAAACATTTTATAAAAGTAAAATAATTATTGAGACAGAGAAATAATACAGTGACTAATACACTTGCTTGTAAGAAGCATCTCAGGTTTGCCCTTTTCCTTTCATATAGTCTGTGGTAATCAGTGCAAAGTCAGGAATATTTCTTTTCTTTCTTTCTTTTTTTGGGGGGGGGTTATTTTGAGAGGGTTCACACCCAGCAGTGCTCAGGGGTTACTTCTGGCTCCACTCTCAGAAATAGCTCCTGGAAGGCTCGGGGGACCATAAGGGATGCCGGGATTCGAACCAATGACCTTCTGCATGAAAGGCAAACACCTTACCTCCATGCTATCTCTCGGGCCCCAGGAATATTTCTTGAGCACTGTCACATGCAGATCCCAAAGCCAAAAGTAATGAAATTAAATAACATTTAAGTAAAATGTGTCAAATATAGAGGAAGAAAAATTTAGAATAAATGCTTAATAAAATTGCATAACAAATACAATAATAATCAAATTGATACACTAATATTTCAAAGGCAAGCTAGTAAAATACTTTGGGGATGAGAGAAATTCAGGGGCACTTCCTTTGAACATGTCCACTTTAGTTCACTCTCAAGCATATACTTCTGTGGAAGTATTGCTGAAGCTGTTACCTGAGCACAGCTGATGTGGCACTACTCCTCACTACAAAAAAACATACTCTAATTTACAAAAGCTCATCCTACAGGACTACAGTAGACATGGGTTTCTGCTATTTATTTATTATCAGCTAATAATAATAAAAGAATTTCTTTGTGAGGTTTCAAAGGGCATTGATATATCTTATCATCTAAAGATAAATAAATCTAAATATCAATATTAATTTGGTTAATTAAGATTTCATTAGTGAAATGTATCCCAGAGGTGAAATATAAATAGAAAAACTCTGGCTTCCTAGTTAATGAGCTTAATATTTTTAAATAAAAATGTATATAATATTTAGTGTATAGGTACATCTATCTATATCTTATACACCTATATAACATAAATGCACCCTAATCTAATCATTGCTGTCTTGGCATCTTACATCCTGCTGTGCTCAGGGCTTACTCCTAGTTCTGTGCTCAGTCCACCACTCCTGGCAGTGATTGTGATATGTGAGTCTAGACCAGAACTAGTTTATAGACATGCAGGCAAGCACATTAACAATGCATTCTCTTGATGTTCCATCATAGTGTTTATAAACTGATTTCAATGACATAATTATGAGATTATTTTTTCATTGAGAGACAATGATTTTTATTGATGTACAATGTTTATATATTTTAGTACTACAGTCATCATACCATGAGCATCAACATAGTGCCAACATCCCGTCACCATTAGACCTTTTCTATTTAGCTCCCTCCATTGTAACATATGTTCTGTTGTTGAATTCTGAGAATTTGTTTACATTAACTGTTATCTTTCACTTTAATTTCATATCTCAATCATGACAGGTTATTGGTATTTTGGATGCTGAACTTAGAACTAACGCTTTCATTTATATCCATATTGTAGCAAAGGAGATGAATTCATTTTTATTTATTATTGAGTAGTATTTCACTGAGTCTATATTGACTCATTTACAGTTGAACAGATGTCAGCTATAAAAATTGAGCTTCAACAAATATAGTTTTTATGTATATCTATTTTGAAATTTGTTGCTGTTGTGTTGGAAAAAAACTCAAAATCTTTCTTCATTTTCTGTTTTGGGCTCACCTATTATGGTTCTTCTGTTCATATGTATGAGGTTTTATTTACAGACTATTATTAGTTTGAGTGCCTACGATACACATTATTTACATTGTCTGACTTTACTATTTTATTAGGGTATAGTTTAAAGTTGGAGAACACAATAATTCCCATCTTCTTTTATATTGGGAGATTTTTATTTGTTTCATATGCACTCTTGCATATAAATTTTAGTAAAATAGGCTCTAAATAATTAAAGAATACCTCTGATATTTTAATAGGAATTTAATTAAATATAGATGATATTATGGGATAGATGTAATACTATTATTTTGATTTTTTTTCTATCTATTTTTAAATAGTCATATAATTTTAATATAATAGTATCAATAAGTCTACTCATATGTCAAGTATTGAAATACTTATAAATGTTATAACTCTTATTTTCTCTTTCATTTTATATTTTTAATATATAAATGTTACATTTTATGCTATATTCTTTTTTTTCCTCTTTCATTTATATTTTTAATATATAAATGTTACATTTATTTATTTATTTATTTAACCTGTCAATTTACTGAACTAATCTACTACTTTAAGTGTTTTTTTGTGGAATGGTTTTGTTTTTTTATATATAATTTTATATATTCTGTAAATCTTAAATTGCATATGCATTTTACAATTTAATTCATTTTGATTATTTTTCTTTCTAGTTTCTGTGACTGTAATTTTCTCTTTTTTTGTAATTTTCAATAACATGATGCATCATAATAGTGAAAGTGAACATTGTCTGTGCCTTCATGATAAATTTTTCATCATTGATAATAATCCACATGTTAATAGTATGTGTTCTTGACCATTTAGACTTAAGAAAAGTTCAGCAAGTAAGGCACTTGGCTTATTTTCAGGCAACCTCAATTAAATCCCCACTACCATATAAATCCCTCTGAGTATTTGGCATTTACACTGAGCACAGAGCCAGGAATAAATCATGAACAATGAACACCATCAGTATGACCTCAAAACAAACAACAAAAATAAACCCAAATACAGAGAAACAAAGAGTACCTATTATTTATCCTATCTGAATTCACACAAGAAAATGCACCTTAACAAAGTTACGGGATTATACCACAAAGTAGGCGATGATCAAGAAATGAATTTTTTTTCAGAAGATTTCTCATCAGATGACGATATTCATTTATATAAGAAAATTCAACAACAATAAAAAGAGATTAGATGGAATTCTTATTGAAGTTGTTATAAATGCTCACAATCTGCAGATAATAGAACAACTAAAATCTTAAATATGTTATTCCTAAATTTGGAAACAATAAACCTATACAATGAATTTAAGGAAGGAGGGAAGAAAGCAGAGAGAAGGGAGAGAGGAATAAAGGAAGGAAAGAAAGAAAGAAGGAAGGAAGGAAAGAGGAAGGAAGGGAGGGAGGGACGAAAAAGAGGGGGGGGAGGAACAAAGGGGGAAGAGAGGAAAGGAGGGGAGGGAGGAAGGGAGGACTAAAGGGAGGAAAGGAGGGAGGAAGGGAGGGAGGGATGAAGAAAGGGAAGGGGAGAGGGGAGGAGGAAGGAAGGGAGGGAGGAAGCAAGGAAGAGAGGGAGAAAGAGAGGAAAGGAGGGAGGTAGGAAACAAGGAGGGAAGGAAGGAGGGAGGAAGGAAGAGAGCATGGAAAAATAGACACCACAGATTGTACTCAGAACACAATTAGGGATAATCCCTGAGCACAAAGAAAGGAATAAGCTTTTAAATGCCAGTTGTACTCCAGAAACCATGTAGAAGACAGAAAGAAAAAAATTCTTTTTACAATAAAATAAAATATCTCTAAATCTATTGAAGAGGCAAAAAAATGCAGCTTTGAATTTACAATTACATTTTATTTTTAAAAATTTATATTTTGTTATTTAATTGTTTTAAAAGAATATAATCAAATGCATTAATTTTATCAATATTTTAATTTAAAGTTTATATATGTCTGTTTAAAAATTTTTTTTTAGACAGAGTAATGGCACAGCCTTCACTTGGCTGGTCCAGGATGGACCGCGGTTTGATCCCCAGCGACCTATATGGTACCCCAAGCCAGGAGCGATTTCTGAGTGTATAGCCAGGAGTAACCTGTGAGAGTCACCAAGTGTGATCCAAATATTCCCCTCCCCCAATTTTTTTTCTTTAAAAGGTGGTGAGATATTTTTATTTCCCTTTAAATTCACATATTGTATGTGTCAGAAGTTTTCAAGAGCAACTTTTCTCTAGTTGTGAGATCCTTAAGGACAGAAACATTTATTATTTATATTTTATCCTCTATGATGCTTACTTGATGACTGAAAGTCCTAAGTCAGTGCCACCATTTGATAACTTTACTCTTATAAACAATATTTATTCCTGATTGTGTTACATAGCAATGCAAACATTTACATTGTGTCTCATATTTTGTTATTTTTATCCAAAAGTTTAAGAAATGTATTGTCCAGAGAACAAATAAATATTTATTAGAAATTATACCAATAGATTGTTCCACATGATTTGATTATAGCAGTTCTTAATAGTGGTATTTTTTTTTGTTTTATATGAATGAGACTTTATAATGTGTATATTTATAAAACTGCCAGTGGTCAAAAGTTTTCATTGTTTTCTATAGAATGTATCTTAAAACAAATTGTATGTTAGCTATTGCTTGTATTTATAATATACAATAGTTTTGTCATTTGAATGAAAATTGTGCCATATAATCTTGAACATTAGAATAAAAAGTACAGTTATTTTTTCCATGCCAGCTATTACACTTAATATTTATTAGGATTTGAAATACATAGGACAGCATTTAATATAAGTTATATATATATATATATGGTTGAGATAGTAGCATTGTAAATTTTAGAATGTAAGATACTTAAATTGTTTTACATAAAGAGAACAAATTCTGGTATTTAAGTCTATGACCTTTCTATTTATCTTTTAGTACTGGAACATCTTATACTCACTTTTTGAAGCTGAAATATGACTCAGAACAAAAAAATAAACAGTGGTTAATTTTAAATTTGAATGCTAAAGTCTAAGCATATATAAGACGTAACAGATTTTTCTTAAATAGTTTTAGAGGTATGAGACAGGATGTATTGTAACAAGCAAGACATATCATATATCATTACTGTGTAAGAATAAAGTGTGTGTTACTTGTAGGACATCCTGCAGTAAGGTTGAAGTTCTCATAATAAGTTCCTATAACCAAAGTATACAGATTTATAATATTCTATATAGCAAGACATTGTAGAAAGTTAAGTATTGAAGTAACAAGATTAGCTTTGAATTCTAAAAAATAAACACACTTTAGATGTGCTGTTAAAAAAGGGGAAGATTGAAATGGATATTTAATTGCTAACCAAAGCAGGACAGAAAGAATGGAATCTAAATTGTATTACCCAGATGAACTGAGGAGGTTTGGTAATGATAAAATCAAAATAAATAATGAAACAAATAAATATTAACATTTGTTCAATGTTTGTACTAGGCTAAATGTATGTTAAGCAGGATAATTATTAATTATCTTACCTGGTCTAGGTGTGAAGTTTTACTAGGCCTTTGCTTTACATATTTGTTTTTGTTTGTTTGTTTTCAGTATAAGTAAAAAATTTCATCTCCTCAATTTTATTTTAACAAAGTGTTGTCAATTAATTGATATTGGGCAAAAAAATGGAAAATGCGTTTGATCAATTTGTGTAAGGTTACTCCAATATATCACTGAGAGATTTTGTTTGCTTCTTCTTTATTTATATTGTATGTTTATGAGTTAATTTTATTGTCACAAAGTGTGTCATCGTATCACTACTTCTGAACTATTTAAATTCAGAGAATTTTTATTATACAGAGCTCAGCTATTAAATGATTATGTCAATTATCTTACTGTCTCTAAGCCTGAAATTCTAGGTGTACAGTCACCCTCTACCCCACAGTGTGACAAACAAAAATATGAACCAGTAATCGTTTATCTCTTATTGGGAATATCTACTTTAAAGAATTTCTGACAACTTTTTCTTTTCCCCTAATTTGAAATTCTTCATATTATAAATTTTATAAAAATGAAGAAACTGGGGCCAGAGAGATAGTATGGAGGTAAAGTGTTTGCCTTGCATGCAGAAGGACGGTGATTCGAATGCCAACATCCCATATGGCCCCCCAGCTTGCCAGGAGCGATTTTTAAGTGTAGAGCCATGAGTAAGCCCTGAATGCCACCAGGTGTGACCCAAAAAACAAAAACAAAAAGAAATGAAGAAACTGAACCCTATAAAAGTTACATATTATTGATATATTTGTTATTAAGGTACAGAAAATCTAAATACAAAGAACAATAGATCGCATACAAATGAAATCTATATGCATACAAATGCAATGTATAAATATATCATTTCTATATTGGAATTTTAATAGAAAAACATATTACTTAAGCAATAATTTTACTTTAGAAAAATTATTTTTACATTAAAAGACAGCACTAAAGCTATTAAATGATTAAAATATTTGAAAACAATGATTTTTATTAAATTAGTGAAATTTTTATTTATGTTTAATTTGACTATATCTCCCTGACTGAATAAAACATTACATCACCGCATCAATATTTATGCAAAAATAAAACAATTCAGAATACAAAACAACCTTTGTAATAAGCCACTTAACTCTAGAATCTATACATGATGGGGCCAGAGAGATAGTATGGAGCTAAGGTGTTTGCCTTGCATGCAGAAGTCGGTCGTTCGAATCCCGGCACCCTATATGGTCCCTTGAGCCTGTTAGGAGCGATATCTGAGCATAGAGCCAGGAGTAACCCCTGAGCGCTCCCGGGTGTGACCCAAAAACAAACAAACAAACAAACAAAAAATAGAATCTATACATGTTGAAGTTCTAGACAGAGTAGAATTTTTATTATATACTGAAGAATGTAGTAGAAGATTTTGTATGATTATGAGTGGCCAAATATAAAGCTAATTATTTCTGGGTATTAATTAACAGAATAAATATTATAATTAAGACTGCCTTTTTATCTTCACTTAACATATGGAAATTATATGATATGATACCAGTGGTAGGTTAGGTGTTAGTAATTTTGCAACATGTCATTAAACAGGTTGACTACTTAAATTTACACGGTATGTCAATTTCTTATCAAAAAGCAGGAGAGATTACACAATAAATATTAAAGGTAACTAAATATAATATTAAAGAGTAGAAAGGCTTATATATTTCTAATTATATCATTTCTTAGGACATTTTAGAAAATTATACTAAATCATCCCCTTACTACTGTTCCAGTCCAAGAATCAAAACTTTAGGTCATAATGATAATTAAGAAACTTTGTTCTAACATCATACTGTAGAAAAATATTGTGATATAATTATAAAAAGTATTTCAAATTTATTTTGTGTATATTTTCCTATACTGTATGAATACTTTACCATAATAATTTTGTTTAGTAAGGTAAAAATATTTTTTATTAAATTCTTAAAGAAATGGTACTTGAAATTTTTATATTAAAATTTTATTCAACACTGCAGGTAGCTGCTGAAGTTGTAGGGCTGTGATTTTCTTCTCATATAAACATGCTTGTTTCACATTAACAAAATTCATTTACGTTTCATTTATGAATATAATCAAATTTTGTGAAGCCAGCAGGTATCTTTTTCATTAACTTCAAGTAGTTGTAATTTATAATAAGTATTCATATTTGCAGATACCATATTAAAATTCAAATTAAAACAAGACTTGCTGTTTAAATTTATTAACCTCTATTGTAGCTGTCATAAATTTTTAAATGCTGTAAACTTTCAATAATCAAAATATTTGAGCATTTGTTTTTATTATTTTCAATTTTATAATATTTGATAATCACATATCAATGTTGACTTAATACTTGACTTTGTTTAGGCATAAGAAAATATACTTTTCTACTTTTCTGGAACTTTTGGAAGTAATACACAATATATTAATAATAGAAATGTGTGTGGAATAAAAGGATAAAAAAGGATATAGTAAATTATATTATGTGATGCAGTGAAATAGGGATATGAAATGATTCCTACATTTTCTGATCTCTCTTTTTTTTGTAATTTTAAACTATAGATTGATAGTTGATAATGTCAACAGCAACTTTAGACATAATTATTTATTACAGCTGTAGGTAACTGGTTAAATAAACTTACTTTTCTTTTTTGGACGGCCACACTGACAATGCTAAGGAGTTACTGAATCTGCACTCAGGACCTAACCCTGACTGTACATAGGTGATCATATGAGACTGTAGGGTTTCTAGTATCAAAACCAGTATGCAAGGCAAGTACCCTAACCTCTGTATTATCTCTCTAGCCCTAGTAAACTAATTTTCTTTCTAAATTGCCAACTTCTTTTTAATATAATTGATAAAATCAGTCTATTTTATATATTAAGATAGCACAGCGGTGTTTGCCTTGCAAGCAGCCTATCCAGGACCTAAGGTGGTTGGTTCAAATCCCGGTGTCCCTTATGGTTCCCCGTGCCTGCCAGGAGCTATTTCTGAGCAGACAGCCAGGTGTAACCCCTGAGCAACGCCGGGTGTGGCCCTAAAACCAAAAAAGAAAAAAAAAAAAAAGAAACAAACCTATAGGATTTAAATTCAATAATATATAAATACAATTTTTCAAATCAGTAAAGAGTTAGTGATCGTTATTTTTTTTTTTTTTTTTTTTTTTTTTTTCAGAACTATCGAGGTCATTGAAATAAAGAAGACTGCTGCTTAAATAAAATATCACTTGATTTCTGTAGGTGCCCCACCCTGAGTGGGACACCAGTCAAAACGTGGGTTACTTTTTCTCGGGGAGAGCTCCACGCAGATAGACAGACACACACAGAACAAATAACAGAGACAGACAAAAATGGGAGAAGTATTCCAGAGTGGGCACATTTCTGCAGGTACGCATACAGGTATGGCATATATACATTGAAAAGGCAGAAATACCTAGATAACAGGGCCCATCAGCGAGAGGGTCAGAATGTACAGATAATGGGAACTTCAGATAAGTTAGACTCAGTTTCCCAGGGTTAAAATTCTATGCTCTCATTGCTTTATTCAAGCCTTAAATGGTTACACTTACTTCTCAGGGCTCCCTGCTTTTAGTAAAGTTCTCTGCTTGTTCCAAAGGCCTGCTTTTAGCAAAGTTCTTTGCTTGTTACAAGGGCCCCGAATGATTTCTGAGATTTTATTTTTAATTTAATTTCTCATTTTATATTGATTGTGCATATATATTGTTATATCTTAGAATTTGACACTTTTAATAATAATTTCACATGCCAGTTAATGCCTTAAACACCCATCATATAAACATTTTGTAAATATTTCTTTGGGGTTTTTTTTGTTTGTTTGTTTTAGTTTTGTTTTTGGGCCACACTCGGCAGTACTCAGAGATTACTACTCCTGACTCTACTCTCAGAAATTGCTCCTGGCTCAGGGGACCATATGGGATCTCAGGGATCTAACCAGCTTCTGTCCTGGGTCAGCAGAGTGCAAAGCAAACGCTCTACTGCTGTGCTACCACTTCAGCTCCAAGTATTTCTTTTATTTATAAACCTTAAAATGTGTGATGCAATAACAATCTTATTTATGCAATTTATAAACATATTTCATCCTGAGCATTCGAAGGAAAAATGTAATATTTCTGAACCTAAAAAATTTTATCATCAAAATTAAGAGATTCGAAAGCAACTTGAAGTTCTCTCACAAAAATAAAATATTTATGTTTGACTTAATAAATACAGTAGGTTTTAGTTTAGCTCCCCAAATAATAAAATATTTCCATGAGAGAAAAATAGAAAAGTTATTTCTATCAAAATCTCCTTGTTTTTTGCTTCAACACAAATTGCTTTCTGTATTTATTGTACTCTTCTTGGTTTTCTTACTTAGTGATGACATAGCCATGCTTTGTGTAATATAGTCCTTGAATGAATATAAATTATCTTAACACCATCTTATATCAGAAAGTAAACTTAAAAATTAAACAAAGTTAATTTAATTTAAAATTTTTAATTTAATTAAAAATTAAATTGACCACCACACTGATGGTATGGACCACAAAACATATATGTACCAAAGACAGCAATAATAGCCACAGATATTTAAAATAGTTACAGATAGTCAAAAGGCGATATAATAGGGGGCCGGGCGGTGGCGCTCGAGGTAAGGTGCCTGCCTTACCTGCGCTAGCCTAGGAGACGGACCGCGGTTCGATCCCCCGGCGTCCCATATGGTCCCCCAAGCCAGGAGCGACTTCTGAGCGCATAGCCAGGAGTAACCCCTGAGCGTCACCGGGTGTGGCCCAAAAACAAAACAAAAAAAAAAAAAAAAAAGGCGATATAATAATAACAATACAGAGACTGTAGCAATGGTGCAGTGGTAGGGCATTTGCCTTGCACACGATTGACCTAAGACAGATTGTGGTTTGATCACCCCCGCATCCCATATGGCCCTTAAGCCAGGAGCTATTTTTTATTGCATAGCCAGAAATAATTCCTGAGTACCACTGGGTGTGACCCCAAACCCAAAATCAATAATAATAATAATAATAATAATAATATAACAATACAATATTTGTAAAAAAAAACTTCAATTCTGCATGCTCAGCATGAGACAGATCAGCAACATAAATCAAGGAACCAAAGTTTAACAGTTATTAATTTGTCACTATGATTTAATAGTTTGCATACCATCAATGTTCCAACACCATATACCTACCCCACCACTAGAAGGAAGTGGTCTGGACCGAGGCTTCAGTCCAGGGCTCCTGGTTGGCTCCATAGTGTCCCAGGAGGTAATACTCACCTGTTAATTGAGCACAAAATTTATAATAGCAAAAGAAAAAGTCTTGGGACCGGAGCATTGGTGCAAGTGGTAAGACTTCTGCTTTGCCAGCGCTAACCTAGAACAGACCTCGGTTCATCTTCCCATATGGTCCCCCAAGCCAGCCCGGAGAGATTTTTGAGAGCATAGCTAGGAGTAACACCTGAGCAGCACTGGGTGTGGCTCAAAAACCAAAAAATAAATAAATAAAAAAAGAAAAAGTACTTGCTTGTCAGATTTCTTCTCAAATTAATGTCTTTTATTGAGTACAACTGAATCAACAGAACAACTCAGAATGTACAGGTTAAAGTAAGACTATTATATACAGACAGAAAATGAGAAGCTGAGCAGAAATAAAAGTCAGCAAAAATAAATATTAGAATGTATATATTAAGGGGAAGGAGCAGTGGCAGAGCAGTAGGACATTTGCCTTAAAAACGCTGCTGACCTAGGATAGACTGTGGTTAGATATTTGGCCTCCCATATGGTCCCCCGAACCAGGAGCGATTTCTGAGTGCATAGCCAGGAATAACCCCTGAGCGTCACCTGGTGTGACTCCAAAACAAAAATATAAACATACAAAAAAATAATGTAGGTATTAAATTGATAATACATTTTAAAAGAATAAAATCATAAATAATTTCAAATTAAAGGTTTAATAATAATAGTAGATATAGGACTAAAATTAGTCAATGCAAGTAAAAACTCATACGTTAGACAATACTTGTAGTAGTGAGATTTTATGATTTACTAAAAGGAAAACATGTTACATGAACTTATGTCCTCCTTTTCAAGATATTTAAGTAATAGTCTTAAAATACTTTATTACATTAATTAGCATTTTTGGTACCATATAAGGGGATCCTAGTTAGAAATTTTATTTTTTCAATATATTTGTTATCACGATTTTATTTTTAGTACTTTGGGATAAATTGTCAATCATTTATGTTCTCAAAATTGTCTGTTGAAATTAAGCTATGGATTTTTCTTGTATTTGACATTTTCTTTGCTCCTTATGTTTAATTGTATGTATTCATATTTTTATTTTATTACTTTAATTATCATGTATCTTGTGGGAAACATGAATTTGTAACTTTGCTTTCTGTACTTTGAGGGTCTGGTTTATTTTGCTTGTCTGTTTTACCAGATTAATAAATGTTTCACTCATTATTATCTCAAATTAATGTTCTGTTCCTCCTGAGGCAATGCAAGGTTATTCCTCTTCAAATACAAAAATGAATAATTTCAGCGATATTATGAGAAATAGATTTTGAATTCTGCTTCCTTTATTTTGAAGGCCTGTATTTTTATGCCAGATTACTAAAGTTTGCATTCATAATTTTCACTCATTTTTTCACTCATTATGTTCACTCACTATTTTCTCAAAGAAATGTTCTTTTTATGTCTTCTGTGACAACACAATAATTTTTTTCTTTTGAAACATCAAAAAGAAATATTTCAGCATTTTCTTTAGATGTAATCAATCTTAATATTAACATACTTCATTGTGAGTTTTATTGTTTAATCTTAAGTGTATTTACCCACTTATCTGCACATTAGACTGCTATTCGATGTCTGTGTTTTTATAGTTCCATCATGTATTATCTTGTTCTGTTACTTGAATAGTTGTGTATATTTATACCTTGATTTCTTTGGTATACATTCCCTTGAACTCCAGATCCACAAAATTTCTCAAATTTTAGTTTTTTTTTTTTTCTGAGTGTTTCCTTACACTGTCCCTCTTCATTCTTGCTGATCTTCTGCATGTGGAACTACATATCAGGCAATACTTTTATTATGAGATTAAATTTTTTTCTTTTAATCTAGTTTTTATTTTATGTATTTGAAAAGGAGAGTTTTTGGGCAAGAGTGTTAGGACAGTGGTAGGATGTTTGCATTTGATGCAGCAGACCCAGAAAGACCCGGGTTCTATATGCTTATCCCATATGGCTTCCAGAGCTACTGGGAGTGATTTCTGAGCACAGAGGCAGGAATAATCCCTGAGCGCCACTGGATATGGCCCCAAACCCCAAAAGGTTGGTATTATGTTTTTGACTGGAACCCAACTACAAACAAACTTGTAATGATGGTGCTTAAATATTTTTTTAAAAAGACAACAAATAAGGAAGAGTTTCATATATCTGATTATACATGTTTTATTCTATTTTTAATTGCCTAACATAACAAGGTGTGCAATATTACTTAACAATTTCACTTCATTCAAAATAAGGCTAAATAGGGGCCAGAGCAATAGCACAGTGGTAAGGCGTTTGCCTCGCACCTGGCCAACACAGGAAGGACTTTGGTTCAAATCCCGGCATCTCATATGGTCCGCTGAGCCTGCCAGGAGCCATTTCTGACTGAAGAACCAGGAGTAATCCCTGAGAACCACTGGGTGTGACCCCAAACCAGAGGACAAAAAACAAAAACAAAATTAGGTGAAATAAAGGTGATGTATTAAGATGCATTAAAAATTATGAAGATTTCCACATATCCTGATTGTTTATAACTTGTGACATTAAAAGTACAGTCTGTAGGCCATATATTTTGACCTCTGTTAAACTATGTAGGACAATTGCTGTCATGTTGTAGAATAGTGACTCATTTTACAGGTTCATAACACATAAATATCTATAGCCCTAACTGACTTATTATGCTAAGTTGCAGTTGGAGTTATCCGGGGAGTTGCACACAGATTCTAGGAGTATCAGAGGTGGAGTATCTCAACAATGCTACTAAAGTTATAAAACATTTCTAGGATATGACTATACGTGCTTCAATTCAAAAATTATTATTTGATGTTTCTGTCTTTCATATTATAATGTTAGTTTGTAATAATTTAAAGAAATTATCTAGAAAATCTCACCATATTGAATTCAAGAATGTGTATTGATTCTTCTGGACATATTTTATCTCTCTTATTATCAAACAGCTCTAAACTCTTATAAGCTGGATCAGCAGGTGTAGGATCCTGACAAAGGACACCATTCTATAAGGAAAATTCCAACCTGTCATGATCTTATCTGGTCATAAATCATTAGTACCATGGTGTGATCTATGCCTTAACAAAACCATATGTTCTACTTACCTCATGTATTCCACAATATTTTACCTTTTCTTTCTTTGTTGAGGGTGATCTACTTATCAAATATTAGGACTGCTATGTACATATACACATAGATTTATTTTATTTATGTAAGATGTCAAGTTGAGATAAACACACATAGAGTAGCTACATATTATACCTTATTTTTCAGTAAGATTAGAGAAGTCAATTTTTATTTTAGAGAGATTTTATTTCTTTAAGTTAAATAGAAAACTGTAGTATATTATGCTAAGCAAAATAAGTCAGAAAAGTTAAAATTTTGCATATGCTAATGTGTATGAAATGTAAAAGCTTTAAATACATAAAATTGAAAAGTAGGCAGATGATTAATGCAAGCAAGGGATATTAAAATAGGAGGAAACATACATACAAATTGTAGTTGTGTGGATTAAATAAATTGAGGGGTCAGAGTAATGATTCACTTAGGAGGGCATTTGTATGTCTCGTATTTGACTCAGGTTAAATCTGTGGTATCACATATGATGACGCAAGCACCCACAGGAGTTATTATGGAGTCCAGAGCTAAGAGTAAAACTAAACATTGCAGGGTGTCACCCAAAAATCAACTAATCAAAAATTTGAGAATTTAAATAGTTCTAAAATCTTGATGAAACTACACAAAGTAACAACATAAACAACAGCAAAACAATAAAATGCATTAAGTATATTTGGAGCTTAGATATAAGGGTATCAGTGAGAAAGCCTTTTGCAAATATCTTACTGTATAGAAAAAATGTCCAGGTTAATATCAGAAGACTTAATATTAAAAATTAAGAAGAGGAATAAAGATATAAATCACGTGACAAATATGAAAAATACATGATGGAAAGCTATTTATTTAATCTTTTGTTCTGTGGGGCCTTCACCAAGTGTTTCTCAGGCCTCACTTCTGGCTCTGTTTTCAGAGGTAGATCCTGGAGGGCACATTTCATGTTCATTTTATGACAGGAATGGAACCCAGATTGGCCTCATACAAGGCAAGTACCAATAGGATATGCCATCTTATCTGTCACTAAAGAAATTTCTTTTACATATAACTTTCCAGACTCTAATTTATGTGACTGGGAGAATGAACATATAGTCAACAGAAAAATAGTTTGAATGTGTTGTATTTTTTAGAAATTCTATTCATATTTGTGACACATATATAATTTTAATTTCATTTATTTTTTGACACTGAAAACTCTAAATAATTTAAAATTTAAATATGTTAGAGTAGAAAATACTAATTTTAAAGCTGAAATACATCAAAATAAATGTGATAATTTAAAAGCCAGATAGTACAGGGATTAAAGCATTGGTCTTTTCTGTGGCAAATTCAGTTTAATCTATGCTATCAATGGATCTCTAAGCCCTTAAACATTTCTGGGTGGAGATTGGGAGGCCCTCACCAATTTTTAGGGTAGAGTGGATAATTCCCTACAACTCAACACTAAAGCAGTATTTAATCCACAGGCCTTGCATATTGAATGACTGTCCTAGTTGACTGAGAATTGCTCAGAGTATTGTCAGACCCCCATATTATGATTGGGAAGTTCCTCCAAAAGTGTTAATGTTTTTATGACATCAGGTGATTCTGAAAATTAGAGAGAGTCTGATGAGATTTGAATTTTGGAGGATGATTACTAAAGGATTCTAGAAAAAGTTAAATTACCTCGGAAATAACACTATTATATGCCCTGTATCACACAGTGATAAGAACAAGAACTGAACATGAATATTTTTGTTTTAGGTTTTGGAGGCACACCCAGTGATGCTCAGGAGTTACTCCAGGCTCTGCTCTCAGAAATCACTCCTGGCAGGCTTGGTCAACCATATGGGATGCCAGGTATCGAACAACCCATGTAGGATTCGTGCAAGGTAAATACTCTCCCTGCTGTGCTATCACTTGGTCCTGAGCAAGATATATTTGTGACTATTACTTTTAATTTCAATACACTTGGCAAAAATCAATTCATGTCTGAAAATTATGACCATTAACTGGTATTATGATAATTAATTTGAATATTTGAAACTGTGTAGCACCAGAATAGTTTATAATATATTGCTTGTATAGAAAGTGAATACTCATATAATGTATTTGATACAAATACATCATTATACATTTGTAATGGTTATTCTTGTTTTGTTTTTTATTTTTAAGCCACACTAGTTGATGCTCAGGGATTACTCCTGCCCGTGTGCTTAAATATCACTCCTGATTGGGTGACCATACGGGATGCGAGGTATCGAATCGCTGCCTGTCCTGGGTCAGCTGCGTGCAAGGCAAACACCCTACTGCTGCACCATCGCTGCTGTCCTGTATTTGTAAATTTTTATGTTGATAAGAAAAAATTTCTGCACTTCAATATTTAATATTTTAAGATTTGCTAATTACTTTTTTGTTTATCTTGGGTTCTTTTTTGTTGCAAATGTATTTTTCTTTATTTTCTCTTGTTTTTTAATTCAGCACTGTGATTTATATAGTTATTCATAGTTGAATTTTAGACATAAAATGTTTCAGCAGCAGTCCCATTACACTTGTCAAGATTCCTCCATAGTAGTCCCAAGTTCCCTTTTCCACACCCAAGTTTTGTATCTTAACATGTATCTTATAAAATTTGTTTGTTGAATTTTGGCTTTCGTTATTTCAGTGTTTATGTCTCTGTGACTTGTATGCTCAGCATTATGATTCCTTAACAACACTGATGTACCTGAATACCTTGCCTTCTACCTGCTGATATTTCTCATTTGTCTTATTTTCATCTGTCTGACCCTCCCATTATTTCTCTTTTCATATCTCCCCATCACTCTCTTTTATTTCTTCTCTTCCCTATTCTCTGGGCCTATAGGTGATACACACACACACACAAGCAAGGCTTGAAGATAAGAATATTTACTTTGGTAATACTGAGTAAAGCCATTGGAAATTTTTGAGTTTATTTTATTTTATTTTATTTTTGTTTTTTTTGGGGGGGCCACACCCATTTGATGCTCAGGGGTTACTCCTGGCTAAGCACTCAGAAATTGCTCCTGGCTTGGGGGGACCTATGGGACGCCAGGGGATCGAACCGCAGTCCTTCCTTGGCTAGCACTTGCAAGAGACACCTTACCTCTAGCACCACCTCACCGGCCCCAGAGTTTATTTTTTTATATCTTACTTTATTTTTATTTGTTCTTTAATTTTGTTTTCTTGTATTTGAATTTCTACCTACACATCTTAACATTTGCAATCATTGAAGAATTCCTGTAAAATCACACATAACATGTAACATTCACTGTTAAATCACATATAACTCACTTCATAACATACTTTTTTAAAGCATTGTTACTAACGTTTAACATATTGTATAACTTTAATTAAATTATAGAAATTTTGGGCTTTAGATGCAATATTTGATTTTTTACTAGTGAAAAAATAAAACACCTAATAGAGTACATTTTGCCTTCATTTTGTCCATTAAATGCATATTATATTGGTTTGCAAATAATGACATAAAATAGAGGCTTAATTTGCAGAATTTAATTTTCTCACAGTTTGAGTATATTTAATTTCTCCTGAAACCTCCCTACTTGAACTGTAGAAATAATCACTTTCTTGATATGCCCCACATGATCTTTTCCATATTCAAATATAACTCTAGCACATCTCTGTGAATTCAAATAATCTTCCTTTAAAGAATACTATTTAAGTTGAACAGAACCCACAAAGCGTTCCAATTATCCTTAGTTACTGCATGTAATAACTTATCTTCAAATATAGACAGTCTGATGTAATGATGATAGGGCTTAAATATATAAAATTTTAGGATACACAACAAAATAATATTAACCTAAGTGGATTTATCACTAATCAGTCATTTGTATGCATTTTCAAGAAGTGATGCTTTACAAAAGATTGCTTGATCAAATTCTGATTACTAATAAGCTTTATAATACAACAATTTTAATAATAGTTATTACTGATAAATGTAATTCTGGCCTGACTCAAAGCTAAGACAGAATGTAATTTTAAAGTATTTCATCTGCAAATAGCCTAAAGGAAACTCAAAGGACATTTTACTAATTTTAATTTCAGATTATTTTAAGATTTTGTCACACAATACATTATAAACATCCTCTATACTATTTCTTCATCAGAAATTTTAAATTTTATATGCCTCAAATTGAAGTGAAGTGACTTGCACATTTTTAATGTCTACACTCAATTACTTATAAACTGGTGAAGTAACTTTTATATAAGAACATGTATATTTAATCAAATTTTGTGACTCTGGTAAATTAATTATCTATAATTGTTCTCATCTTTAACTTATATTATCTCTTCACTGCTTCAGATAAATGGATCAATCATATTAAATATGTAAGCACTGTAATTAATTTTATATGTCATATATTTTTAAAATGAAATTATTGAAAGGTGCCCCTTTATTTAACAAACTTATTTAAACACCATGATTTACATAATTGTCATAATATTTTTGCTGCAGTTCCATGTTCCAAAACTAATACCACTACTCCTGAAATATCCCGTCCACCATTATCCCCAAATTCTCACCCATTCTCAAACCTTCCACTGAAAAGCACAGAACAATATTCGATATTGCAATTTTCTGTGTAAGTGGTAGTAAAATTATTATAAAATATATAGCTGAATGAAAATGTATGCATATTATTGTATCTCACAATGAGGTCGGTAAGTCATTGTCAGTAGCAATATTAAGTTATTTGTTTTTTGTTGACCTTTCTGTTATTTTTTGTTTGTTTGCTTCTTATCATTAGGTAATATTGATACCACATTAACTCCTACATTTGTGTGTTACTACTAAAATGTAGGTAAAAAATTGAAAAAAATTTGTATTTGTCATTGCTTTGAAATCCACAGTAGGTCGGGAATTCCAAGTTCTGTATCTAAAAGTTGTCTCTTAAAGACATTTTTTTTCAAATTATCTTAAGCTAGTCTTTATTATATATATTTATATTTTTAAATTGAGACAACAGTGGTTTACAGGAGTATAAAAGTTTGTGTTTCACAGTCTAAAATTTTATTCAACAACTTACCTCCACATGTTTCTACATTGTCACAAAAGATAAGAAAGACCTCAAAAAATTAAAACAACATATTTGACTGATGAGATATATAGACAATAATGCACCGTATGATGTCAGAGCCATTGTGTAATAATTTGCAAAGTAAAATAGAAATATAGAAAAGATTCTTAAATGAGAGTTTGAAAGATATATCAGTATACATTATTAGGGCTTTATTTATGCTGAGTTTGATTATGTAATTTAGATATTTATTGATATATTTGTACTCCTGATAATTTTATGACTGTATTCCATTGCATATAGAATGATCTCAAAGACAAAGGCCTTGCTGAAATACAATAAAATAGAATGTAATAAAATTAAAATATATCATTTACATTACAATCTTTAGAAAATAAATTAGAAAGGAGGAAGTCAAATTTCATATTTGCAAGATGACATGATATTGTATGTAGGTCCTAACAGTTCACTTAAAGGAGCCAGAAATAATAATACAATTCTAGGAAATTAGTCAACACCAAAGCCAACACACAGTAATCTGTCATATTCCTATATGCAAATAAAGAATATAGCAAAAAGAACACAAAATTTCATTTATGATCAAAGATGAAAGAAAAAGAACACATTTAAAATAGTGAAATAAAAATTAAATACATAGAAAGCAACTTAACAAAAGATGTAAAAGAAACCTATACCTTGACAACTACAATTCCTATAAGAAAGAAATATAATATGTGTACAAAACTCAGAAGTTTAACAAACTAGTTTATTGTCCAATTCAATTAGATGAATCTGAGTCCCTCTCTGATGTCCAGGTTTCTCATTTTACCCAATTATGATGCCACTCGTCCAGTCACAAAATGCCTTCTGCAATCCACAACTTGTTAAATTCTGTCCCGGACTATCTGCTCACCTCCAGTATACATGCCCTTGGCCTGTCCCTCTGTCATTTTTTTCCAGTATACAATTTCCTATTTTGAATTCATGTCACTAGCCCCCTTTTAGACTACCTCATTAGTTCCCTTCATCCCAGATTTTTTTTCTTTTCTAATGGTCAGGACCAGGTGTGTGTGTGTGTGGGTGGGTGAGATCCTGTGCTATGTAATTTGCCACTCTCTGGGTATTCAATCCCTGGCTGATTTTATTATCTGCCCTATCTGATTCTGCAGTTGGTCTGGGTGAATGTGTAAAGAGAGGGATGCATACTGTGGCTATGGAACTTCCTTTTATCTGCTGCTATCTTCTACCCAAATCATCACATTGTAGATTTTGATGGATTCCTTTTTAATGAATGCAGTTTAAACTGATCAATTGATTTCATCTTGTACTATACCCTTCGACTCACTATGTATCAATAACAAAAATTATATTTAACTATCTTATTAAAATAATAAAATGATACAGAAGCAGTAGTACAGCAGGAAGGGCTTTTGATTTGTAAAAGTAGCCAGTTGACCTGTATTTGATATAACTATCATATTTGGTCCTCTGAGCACCACCAGGAGTAATTCCTGAGTGAAGATCCAGAAGTAACCTCTGGAAATCTCCAGGTATGGTTCAAAACTAAATAATAAAATAAAATAAACAATCTATCCCGATTATGGGGCATAATTATACTATAGTAGGGTACTTGCCTTGGCTGTTCACAACTGGAGTTTGATCCTAAGCCTGCCTAGAGCACTTCCAGGAGTAATTCCTGAATGCAGCACTCGGAGAACCTCTGAGCTTGTCAGATACTGCCCCAAAATAAAATAAAAAAAAGATAGTAAAGTTTATTTTTATTACTTATAGTTAAGTTGGAAAAAAACTAAAAATCAAACTCTTAAATATAAAAGTATAGATATAATATTATTATTAGCATTAATAACAATTAAAATGATTATTTCATATATTTATATGAGATGTATATTACAGAAGTAAACTTTAAAAACATTTTATTCAAATGAATGATTAAGCACTTTTAAAAAATGTAATGTTTTATTAAAATAAACTTATTTACATGTTCTAGTGGCATATGTGGAGAATCACTCCACGTCGGACATGTGTTTGATCCCTGGCATCTCATATGGTCCCCCAAACCAGGAACGATTTCAAGTAGAGAGCCAGAAGTAATCCCTGAAAAGAGCTGGATGCTGCCTCTAATACCAGAAAAATAAAAAATAAAATAAAGGAAAGATAAAAATCAATATTGAACCTAATAAAAGACTGAAGAACCCTTGTCTTGGTTGTTGAGGCTAACTCTATAAATGGTTTTGCTAAAGGTTTACTGCATGTTCTGTGCTAAGGTTCTACTCTTTACAGTAGTCCTAGAATCATATGAGGAGCCAATTATCAAACCTAGATCAATCACATGAAAGGCAAACACCTCTCCTACAGTCTTTATGCTGCCAGGAATGTGCTTTTGTTTATATTTTTGTCCATCTCTTTGCCTTTTTATATTTCACATGACTAAAATATATGTCTTGTATGCCTTTCTTAGTCTGGCTTACTTCACGTAAAATTAACCCTTCTTCATGCTTGCCAAAAGGCAAGAATTCATTATTTATTTAATTAATTAAAAAATTGGCAACCTGGGTTTGGGACACCAGGCGGGGAAAATCCACGAAACTACGCCTGCCCAGTGGGGCCCAACTGTGAAAAACTTTGAGTGCTACCTGTAAATGTCTGTGTACTGTCCTTTGCGTGAAATTCTTGGGAGTGGGGCAAAAAGAGGCTCCAGGAGAGCGTTCTTCCACGGTTGAAGGAAGAGGATGTAGCATATATAAACACCCCCATCACCATTGATGAAATTAAAATGGTAATCAAATGTCAGCCGAAAAACAAAAGCCCAGGCCCAGATGGATTCACTAATGAATTCTTTAAAACTTTCCAAGAGGAACCACTACCAATCCTGGCAAGACTCTTTCATGAAATTGAACAAACAGAAACACTTCCAAATAGCTTTTAAGAAGTCAACATCACCTTGATACCTAAACCAGACAGAGATGCTACAAAAAAAGAAAATTACAGACCAATATCGCTGATGAATGCAGATGCAAAGATCCTCAACAAAATCCTGGCAAATAGAATTCAATGCCTCATTAAGAAGATCATCCACTACAGTCAAGTAGGTTTCATCCCAGGAATGCAAGGCTGGTTTACATCTGTAAATCTATCAACATAATACACAACATCAATAATAAGAAAAATAAAAACCACATGATCATATCAATAGATGCAGAGAAAGCATTTGATAAGGTCCAACACCCATTCTTGATCAAAACTCTCAGCAAGATGGGAATGGAAGGAACCTTTCTCAATATAGTTAAGGCCATCTACCACAAGCCAGTGGCAATTATTATCCTCAATGGAGAAAAACTAAAAGCCTTCCCTCTAAATTCTGGCACAAGACAAGGCTGTCCTCTCTCACTACTCCTACTCAACATAGCACTGGAAGTACTGGCTATAGCGATTAGGCAAGAAAAAGATATCAAGAGAATCCAGATAGGAAAGGAAGAAGTCAAGCTCTCACTGTTTGCAGATGACATAATACTCTACTTATAAAACCCTAAAGACTCTACCAAAAAGCTTCTAGAAACAACAGACTCATATAGCAAGGTGGCAGGCTACAAAATTAACACACAAAAATAAATGGCCTTTCTATACACCAATAGTAATAAGGATGAAATGGACATTAAGAAAACAACCCCATTCACAATAGTGCCACACAAAGTCAAATATCTTGGAATCAACTTGACTAAAAATGTGAAGGACCTATACAAAGAAAACTATAAAACTCTGCTCCAAGAAATAAGAGAGGACACACAGAAATGGAAATGCATACCCTGCTCATGGATTGGCAGGATTAACATCATCAAAATGTCAATACTCCCCAAGGCATTATACAGATTTAATGCCATCCCTCTAAAGATACCCATGGCATTCTTCAAAGAAGTGGATCAGGCACTTTTGAAATTCATTTGAAACAATAAACACCCTCGAATAGCTAAAGCAATCATTGGGAAAAAGAATATGGGAGGAATTACTTTCCCCAACTTTAAACTGTACTACAAAGCAATAGTTATCAAAACAGCATGGTATTGGAATAAGGACAGGCCCTCAGATAAGTGGAATAGGCTTGAATACTCAGAAAATGTTCCCCAGACATATAATCACCTAATTTTTGATAAAGGAGCAGGAAATCCTAAATGGAACAGGGAAAGCCTCTTCAACAAGTGGTGTTGGCACAATTGGATAGCCACTTGCAAAAAATTGAACTTAGACCCCCAGCTAACATCATGTACAAAGGTAAAATCCAAATGGATTAAAGACCTCGATATCAGCCCCAAAACCATAAGATATATAGAACAGCACATAGGCAAAACACTCTAGGACATTACAGGAATCTTCAAGGAGGAAACTGCACTCTCCAAGCAAGTGAAAGCAGAGATTAACAGATGGGAATATATTAAGCTGATAAGCTTCTGCACCTCAAAGGAAATAGTGCCCAGGATACAAGAGCCACCACTGATTGGGAGAAACTATTCACCCAATACCCATCAGATAAGGGGCTAATCTCCAAAATATACAAGGCACTGACAGAACTTTACAAGAAAAAAAAAACATATAATCCAATCAAAAAATGGGGAGAAGAAATGAACAGACACTTTGACAAAGAAGAAATACAAATGGCCAAAAGACACATGAAAAAGCACTCCACATCACTAATCATCAGGGAGATGCAAATCAAAACAACGATGAGATACCACCTCACACCACAGAGAATGGCACACATCACAAAGAATGAGAATAAACAGTGTTGGCGGGGATTTAGATAGAAAGGAACTCTTATCCACTGCTGGTGGGAATGCCATCTAGTTCAACCTTTATGGAAAGCGATATGGAGATTCCTCCAAAAACTGGAAATCGAGCTCCCATATGATCCAGCTATACCACTCCTAAGAATATACCCTAGGAACATAAAAATACAATACAAAAACCCCTTCCTTACACCTATTTCTTTGCAGCACTATTTACCATAGCAAGACTCTGGAAACAACCAAGATGCCCTTCAACAGACGAATGGCTAAAGAAACTGTGGTACATATACACAATGGAATATTATGCAGCTGTCAGGAGAGATGAAGTCATGAAATTTTCCTATACATGGATGTACACAGAATCTATTATGCTGAATGAAATAAGTCAGAGAGAGAGAGAGAGAAACGCAGAATGGTCTCAATCATCTATGGGTTTTAAGAAAAATGTAAGACATTCTTGCAATAATAATTTTCAGACACAAAAGAGAAAGGAGCTGGAAGTTCCAGCTCACCTCAGGAAGCTCACCACAAAGAGTGATGAGTTTAGAGAAATAACTTCATTTTGAACTGTCCTAATAATGAGAATGTATGAGGGAAATGGAGAGCCTGTTTAGAGTACAGGCGGGGGTTGGGTGGGGAGGAGGGAGACTTGGGACATTGGTGATGGGAATGTTGCACTGGTGATGGGTGGTGTTCTTTACATGACTGAAACCCAAACACAATTATGTACGTAATCAAGGTGTTTAAATTAAAAAAAAAAAGAAAAAAAAGAAAAAAAAAGAAATGCAATAGTGCCAAAAAAAAAAAAATTGGCAACCTGTGCCAGGCCTGCTTTGCTTAGAGAACATTCCTCTCTCTGTGTTCAGTGATCATTCCTGGGATTGAACTGGGTCCACTGCATGCATGGCAACATTTTAAAGATTTGTATTATATCTTTCTCCTAAAATTTTATATTTTATTATGGTTATTATCTATTATATGTGCATGATTATATAATATACTCATTGTTTATATTTCTTGAATTAAAAATTGGTGCATAATATAATTAAATGAGTGGGGCAGAAAATATATATATAATTCAACAATTCAACAATTCTACTCATGTATTTAAAGACTAATTTGAAAAGATTTAATTAAGTTATTCTCTTGTAGAATTATTTTCAATAACCTATAGATAAAAAAATTACATTGCCCTATGATAATGAATAGAAATTCATGTTGAATCCGTATAAAAAGTATGTGTTTGAAAAATACAAGTTTAATTGTTCAAAGAGTAGTTGTCAAATTTTTCATTGTGAACGCAATGCTAGTTTTAGACACAGATGTACAACAGAAAAAAACTTCCTGAAAAAATTGAAGCAAATTTTGTTATTTCCATACTAACAGAACAATCATATTACCTTAAATTTCTTAAATTTATTTGAGGGAAATAACATATTATAAATTAGATAATAGCTGCAACACATTGTAAATTGTTTAATCTATTATTTTATTTTATAAATTACATGCTTATACACTAGAACACATACAAGATAATGCCAATCAACTACATCCTCCTTATGCTAATTATTCATTTAGATAGTTACAGGGGCTATGTTAAATAACTTTACACTTACTCAAACAGCAGTTAGAGATATAACTGGTATCATATAGAAATTAATCTCAAACCTCAGTTAATGAAGCTACATTGAAAAGATATACAGTCTAGATATGATATGTAATTAATTTATAAAAACATCCTTAAAATAGTAGATTGTGTTCCTTCTTATAGATAAAACATATAATCACAAAACACTGTGATTTGAAAAAGATTGTAGTAAAATAAACTACACCATTAAATAAAAAGAAATTCCTTCTCTTTCTTTGAACCAAATATTTCTGTCATATTCTGTTGTTGAGTTGAAATAAAAATAACTCTGACTGTCCTCCCTCTTCTGAAAAATCAAATTCAAAAATTGTGACTATTATTCTCACCACAGACACCTTTATGACTGAACAAGAATGTGACATCAATATTCATCTTTTTTTTCTATATCAATAAAAAAGCTTCCAGATATTTCTGATAAATGAATTAGATAAATTTTATATAGAGGATAATAGCTGAGTGTGATTAGAAGATAAATGAGAGCATATAAAGCAAATACTTCAGAATGAGTTTAAGGAAAAGCATGCAAATTTGAGACCCCTCAATTTCTTCTAGGTCTTGACTCAATATAATTTAGAAATATATTTATTTATAGAATATTCTGTTATGATTATCTGTTATTTAATTTGGTTGGATTTGATCAATTACTAAATTTTGAAAACATCTTTTGGGTATATTATTCTAAATGTTTTTTCCTTCTAACTGTGGGCCATGTCTTTTAGTTAATAAGAACAATTTTATTTTATTTATAGTACATTTTAAGTAAATTAAAGGAGTAATGTTATGATACATCACTGTTTAATGCATAGTTTTATCTGTGAGTGTGTAAAGTGCCATGATATTAAAAAATTTATTTTTGTCATATCCAGTTGTGTTCAGGACCTTTAAAATTAAATATTCATTTGTTGTCTATGTTGTCTGATCAAGGAACAGCTACCTATCCTAAGTGACATTTTTTATCAGATAAATAATTTTCCATCCTCTTATTTTGACATGTGTTTATTATTTCCGTTGAGGTTCTTAAGGTATATCTCCTGGTGTCAGCAGAATTTTGGAGAGTTTCTGCACCCACTCACCCATGCATATCTTTTCCATTGTCAGTGGAGTCCACTGATGTTAACTGATATAACTGAAATGAAGGAATTTATTGCCACTGTCACTGTAGAAATGTTGTCTATCTGTGAAGCTTGTATCTCCTTTATAAAGAAAATTAATTCTGAAAAAATCATAACAGATATGAGTGACATAGATGGTTATTAATGATAAAGTGATATTTATAGAAATAAAAGTTTTCATTCATAAATATATGTATCTAATACAGGGCAACAACATTTATTAAAAAACTTATAGTAAATTTAAGAAATATAAGGGCAATACAGTTGTAGTTCAAAGATTTTATGATGCCCTCAAATCAATGAATATATTACAACATGAAAACAAATAAAAAACATCGATCTTAAAGGAAGAAAGGGAAGTGGCAGGAATAATAGAAATGAGCATATTCTTTATCTTCAAAAGTAAAGAAAATGCATATGCTTTCCCAATGGCTATGGAGTATTTTTCAAGATAGAAAAAATACCAGGGAATAAGACATGTCTCCATAAACTCAAGGCCAAAATCACAATTTTGTTCTTAGATACTATTACTCTGAAAGTGCAAGTTAATTCTCCCTAAAATGGGAGAAAACTCAAACACATGAAAACAGTAAATTACTGCTGAAAATACAGTGGTTCCAAGAGGAAATCAAATGAGTATGAAGACACAAATGGCTAGAGCATACAGAGTATGCTCTTTTCTAAGTTCATAGCATCAGGAAGCAAGTAGAGGTCCAAATAATGAGTATAATTTCACACACATATCCTAATGCACTGGAAAAATTAACTAAAGGCATACAATGTAAGAAGGAGGAAATTTGCAGAAGATATCAGTGAAATAAAACAAAAAGGTATCCAGAAAAATATCCAGAAAAAATAGATACTTTTTAGAAAGAGTAATGGAGTTCAGTAAAACTTTAAGCAAGATTTAAAAGGAAAAAAATGTAATAAAATGTAATAGCCAATTTAGAAATGGAAGGGAATAATTTATAAAAAAATATTGCAATACTAAAATTTCAGCAAACTGGGGCCAGAGCGGTAGTGCAGTGGTAGGGTATTTGCCTTGCACGTGGTTGACCTAGAACGGACTGAGGTTCAATCTGCTGGCTTCCCATATGGTCCCTCAAGCTAGGACTGATTTCTGAGCAAAAAGCCAGGAGTAAACACCTGAGAGTCACCATGTATGGGCCCAAAACCAAAAGCAAGCAAACAAGCAAGCAAACAAACAAATAAATAAAATACCAGCAAAGATTACTATTAAACTTTGTACTATACAGACCAGATAGAAAATACAAATGCCAGAGCACTTGTCTTGCATGTAGCTGACCATGATTTGATACTGAACACTGCACATGGTCACACAAGCACTTCTGAGAATGATCTCTGAGCATAAACCCAGTATCCTTGAGCTCTACAGGTATAGATACAATTTAACTTGTCACAAAAAAGGTGGGGGACCATGTTACCAAAGTAGAGAACCTAGTAGAAATTGATCAATTTGAACCTTATAACTTTCATAGCCTGAATCAAGAGAAACTAGATTATTTACACAGATTAATTTCTAACACAGAAATAGAAATGGTAGTAAAACCTCTTCCTAAAAATGTAGCCCAGAAAGAAAATAGAAAACGTAGGGCACGTGTCTTGCATGCAGTCAACCCCTGATTTTGTTCTCAGCACTTCATATCGTCCCATGAGTACTGCCAGGTAGAGGAACTAAACATAGCTAAGTGTGGCCCAAAAACCAAAACACAAGCCACCCCCCCTGAAGTTTAGGATTAAGTTTACTAGAAGTGAGTTATTCTAAACCATTAGAGACCTATTTTCAAGTTCTTTCTTTGCAGGCTCTTCAAGAAAATTGAAAAAAAGAGAAATTCTTCCAGTTTTTATGAGTCAATATTATTAAGATATCAAAAAAGAAACATCATTAAAATAAAATTATATTTTAATATTCTGCAAAAAAATTCTTACATAGCTTAAAGAAAATCTTGCTAAACCAGTAAACATTACAGAAAAGGGATCACATGTCAGGACCAGGTAAGTTTTATCACAGAGATACTTTGATGATTTAATATGTTAAAGTCAATAAGGGCCTGAGCGATGGCACAGCAGTAGGTTGTTTTCCTTGCACACTGCTGATCAAGGATGGACCACAGTTCAATCCCCCTGCGTATGGTCCCCCAAACCAGGAGCCAGAAGTAACCCCTGAGCATCTCTGAGTGTGGCCAAAAAAACAAAAATAAATAATGAAATATAAAGTCAATCAGTATAGTATGGTGCAAAGTATCAAAACAAAGAAAGTTAAATGTCATATAATCTTATCAATAGACACAGATAAAGCACACAATTCATAGCCATGTTCATTATTCATTCCATGACTATTTATAATGTCAATAATCTGGAAACAACCAAATGCCCAAGAACACAAGTATAAAGAAACTATGGTATATCTATACAGTGGAATACCATTTAGCTATTAGAAAATAGTAAGTCATGACATATGCTCTTACATGGATTAACATAGAGAGTGTCCTGCTAAATAAATTTAATCATAAGTATTAAGTATTATTGTACTTACTCATTTGTGGGATATAAGCAAAAAATAACATGAGAATAATTACACATGGACAATAGAAAGGACTGGTCCATATTACAAAGCTTACCTCAGTGTGTGTGGGGGGTGCAGCTAGGAAAGAGAAGGGACCAATATAGCACTCATAGTTGAAAATGATTACCAGAACAAGTTGCTGAAAGCAAATAAAGTGATTTACAAGATATCCCTTTAGGAACAGAATTGTAAACCATGATGCCTAAATTAAAGAAAAGGGAAGAGGGTCAGATTATGTACCACCAAAGCAGATTGGTGTTTCTGGGGACATTGGTGTAGAGAAATATACACTGGTGATGAGATATAAGGATGAACATTATATGACTGAAACCCAATAATGAACAGCTTTTTAACTTTGTATCTCATATTGATGCAATTGAAAAAGGGTATTCCAAAGGATATTTAGGTAAAAGAAATCAACACAATAGCGTTTGAAGGAATTACCCTCAATATAATTGAGATCACTTGCTATAAGAATACAGTTCTAAAAAACTGAAAATCTTTCTTTGATGGTAAGGTATCAGACAATATATTCACTATCCAAATTATTTCAATATTGTTTTGGAATACTTGACATTTGGAAACAAAGAAGTATTTCAGGGAATCATATAGGAAAGAAAAGGAATTTTAACTACCACAGTTCTCACAAGACATTACTTAGAAACCTCCATTAACTTCATGGGGGGGCTTAGAAAAAATAAAGTGATAGCCTAGAAAATCAATACAAAATATTGCATATCATTCATATATGAAAAAATGAAGCAAAAGAAAGTAGTAATAATAATACATTTACAGTTGTGACAACCAGAAATAGTGAAGGAAACTGTTAAGAAGATAAACATTTATACGGGTAAGACTGTAAATTACTATTAAAAAAAAACAAACAAAAAGGTGAGCCACAAAAATATAGGGATGTATTGCTGCTCTGACATGTGAGTCACCAGGTTTTGATTCCCAGCATCAAATTTGATACCCTGACCATAGAGTACAGCCTGGGAACTTCTGGAGATATAAAGTAATACTCATAATAATACTCAATAATAATAATAATAACACTAACAATAATGATATAAAGAAGAGACTAGGAAATAAAAATAGAACCTATGTTCATGGGTTAAGAATATTATTGCTTGGGGCCAGAGAGATAGCATGGAGGTAAGGCGTTTGCCTTGCATACAGAAGGTCAGTGCTTCTAATCCCAGCATCCCATATGGTCCCCCAGACCTGCCAGGAGTGATTTCTGAGCATAGAGCCAGTAGTAACCCCTGAGTGCTGCCGAGTGTGACCTTCCCCCCAAAACAAACAAACAAAAAAAACAAACAAGCAAAAAAATATTATTGCTGGGGCTGGAGTGGTGGCACAAGCAGTAGGGTGTTTGCTTTGCATGCACTAGCCTATGATGGACCACACTTTGATCCCCAGCCATCCCCTATGGTCCCCCAAGCCAGAAGCTATTTCTGAGTTTATAGCCAGAAGTAACATCACCAGGTGTGCCCAAAAGAGCAAAAAAAAAAAATTATTGCTAAAAAAAAATATTACCCATAGCATTGTGCCCATTTATTAAAAGCTGTACCCATTAAAATACCTATGGCATTATTTGTATCTTTACATTGTACCAAGATCTTTAACATCTTTTAATTTCAATTTTATGTTTATGTAGATAAAATGATTTACAAAATTGTTGTCAACAGAATTTCAGGCATACAATGTTTCACCTTCAATCTAACCACCAAAGACTGGTATGAATAACCCCAAATTCTCTAAATCCCAATTTAATTTAAATTAATTAAATTAAATTATTCTGCAGTTTATTTAATAATTCAACTAATATCCATTTAATAAATATATGTGATTAAATAAAATTAATTAATTAATTATTTAATTTAATTGTTTAAATTTGAGACCTATGCTTACAGCAATGATGGTTCTAATGTCCTTATGTATATATCACAGATCAGCCAAGACCCCTGAACGTTCCCCCACATCACTTACAGATTTCTTTTCTTATGTCTCCCTCCTTTCCTCTCCTTCCCAAGCATTTTAATCTCTGTAAACTAAAGCCAACGGCTTGCTTCTCTAACCTTATGTTCTCCAGACATGTTATTTCAGGAATAATATACAGTAGGTGTCTTTGTTTTACTTTGCTTAATATGTGAACTTCCATATTTATCTTCATAGAAGCAAAACAGCTAACATTTCTATGAAGTAAAAAAGCCAATCAAGTAGGCAAAAAGATCATGAACAAAAATGATGAGCTTTTTTCCCCACCAATTTCCCCCCCTCCCCCAATTTCAAGTTATACTATAAAATTTATGGGCCTGGGAGATAGTATAATTTTTAGAAAATATGTATCCTATCAGATGGTATGCCTGGCTCCAGATAGTTTGGGGGTGAATTAGGCCCTAAACATCACCTTAAATTGTCTGTTTAGGATCAAGAATAGCTGCTAGTTTGGTCTTGGAGTCTTGAATATTAGAACCTAAGTTATTTATGTAACTAAATATTAGCTAAATTAAATAACTTAGTTTTATCATCACAGTTTCATATATTTTGTTTCTAATAGCATAGTTTCAGAATATTTAGTAGCATAGTAGTGTTACATTGAATAATAGACCACAGTTTATTTTTTTCTATTATCTGGTTATAAGCATTGTCTTGTTTCTATGGCTTGGCTATTATACATAAAATTGAATTTTAATAATAGGGGTTTAATAATTTTTAATTAGTGTTTTAATATTCTTTGTTTAAAAAATTGTTCTTGGGGGAGCTGAATTCAGAAGAGATTTTATTTAAAAGTTAGAAATGGGGGAAGATGATAGGAAGGTTTCCATAGTATATTTAATTTATTTTTATTTATAAATTTTTATTGTGGTCAAAGTGAATGTCTAAATGTGGTAATCAATTGATCCAAAACAATGTTGATTTCAATATGTCTAAGAAATTTTAATATCATTTTCTAAAAACACTGCATACATTTTGTACAAACAAATGGTACTCGGGCATTAAATTTTCTCAAAATGCACCTCCCTAAACTTTGTTCTAATATTTTTTTAACATAGATTATCATCAACAGGGTGAGGTGATTTCTCATTGTGGTTATTTGCCCATTATTCTAGCAATACCACCAGACTGAGTTTAACAATATATATAATATATAAAAATATATAAAAAATATATAAAATATCTCTCCTGGGTCAGGAGAAATAGTAGAAGAGGTTAGAATACTTGCCTTGCACTTGGTTAAACTGGTTTTGATCTCTGTCATCCTATATGGCTCTTTGAGACCTCCCAGAGGAATTTTGAGTGCAGAGTCAGAAGTAAACCTAACCATGGCCAATATAGCCTCAAAACAAAGCAAAGTAAATGAACAAAACAAACAAAATCAAATAAAAACTAATATCTCGAGGCCACTAGGACACACAATTTAGTGTTTCCTCTATAAACAAAAAGTACTGAAATGCATCATATATGTTAATTTTTTATTTTAGTCCTAATATATGTTTTAATTAATTTTGAATTACTTTTATATTAAATATTTATTTATTTTACTTTTTGCTAAGGCCATTGATTAAAGATGCAGCCTATCAATTATAGTATGCTTGGGTTACTTTATCATAGATTAAATGTTCATATGTGTATGTGTATCTCTCAGTCATATTTGATTCTGTTTGTCTTTGTTCCAATAACACATTTTTAAAATACTATTGGCTTATATTATAGTTTCATGTCAGAAAAAACAATGTCATCATTCTTCTCTTTCATACTTTTTATTTACTTTCTTTTTATACTTTTTATACTTTCCTTCAAATTTGAATTTTTGCTTCATCTACTTAAAATAGATTTTATGGGTATTTTACATTATAAATATATTTTATGTAAAAATCTTTTCAATAATAATTTCAAATTCACAAAAAAGATGCCTTTTTAAATGATTGCATTTTTTAATTATTTAGTAATTTCTAAATTTTCTGTTTTCTGCTTCTTTGGGATCAGTACCAGGTATGTTATATGTTTTTATATTCATTTATAGGAGGGCTTGCAATTAAATATACAACCATGTACTTCTACCATACTACTGTGCTTCAGTTCCTGGCCCAACAGTTGTGAAACAAAGCATAATAATTTCTTTTTCCTATACATCAATATGCCATAATATACCCTGTTCTTCTTTCTTATATTCTCCAGTTAAGAAAAGCTGTATATGATTCTTAAATTTTTTGAATTTCTTTTTATAATATTTATATTGCATTTGACATTTTGTTTTCTCAAATTCATGCCTTTGCAATCAAATAAGCATGACAGGCAGGACATCTAATTTTCAAATATCATAACAGAAAAGGCAGACATGAATGAGAAGGAAAATAACTAGTATAATAAATTTAATTTAATCTATAATTAAAACAAGATATTAATTTTTTAGTTATATTGTAAAATTAAAATATAAGAGACTTCTACTTAAGTATTTAAGGAAATAAAATTATACTGCTGAAATATATAAAGATATATTCCCAAAGTACCAAAAATTTGGAAATGTATTTTATTTCTTCAATTAAATAAGACATTTGTAAAAATTGATGAAAAATAAATAAATGAATTATAAACACAAGAAAGTCCTCACACATATATGTGGTGTCTGATAATTGTTGGCAGCCCAAGTTAAAAATGATACAAATTGCATGCTAGCTCTATTATTCTTTCCTATCCTAAGTTTTATATAGTGCTGACAAGTTTAGGCAAAACACATATTCATCGCTATTTTAATATTATATAACATTTACTATTAAGGCACTATAAAATATTTAACCACTCACTAATTACATTAATAATCTTGGAACTTTCTTAAAACTGTGAGCATAAAAGTATCAAAATTTAAAAATATATTTTATTGACTTTGGCATTTTTTTATGTTTTATTTATTTATTTTTGGTCCACAATGAAGGGCACTCAGGGGTTACTCCTGACTCTGCACTCAGAAATTGCTCCTGGAAGGTTTCTTGGGCCATATGGAATGCTAGAGATCAAAACTGGGTTGTCTATAAGCAAGGCAAACACCCTATCTGCTGTGTTATCACTCTAGCTCCTGACCTTTTTTAATATATTTGAGAATAATAAGTACTGCAAGCCTATGTTAAACTACCTAGAATATCATTAATTTTTCTACTTCCTAAAATAAATTTGAATAAAATAAACATTTTATATATAGTTGTAAGAATACCTATTTATATAGAAATGTTTTTTATTCTATGCTGCTAAATGTATGGTCATCAGTAAAAAAATTAAGCACAAAATCTACAAATCCTTAAATTAATAGACATATGTAGAAATATGTACCCCAGGAGTTTTATTACTTCCCTGACATTCATGCACCAGTAATCAATATAATTTTCCTCATAAAAAGAGAATATTTTACCAATAAAATGTGATTGTTTATTTATATTTTTATAACTGACTTCAATACTTTATAAACTCCCTAAATGCTTTGTGATGTTTCTGAGTTATGAAACTTTTGCATCATGGAAGAAATATTATAATTACCCTTCACTGCATATATTATACACACATCATATTAAGTAAAAAAAAAAGAGAGACTAGGTTGTATGCAATTTTAAGAAGTCTGAATAAATGCACCTAAATAACTATCTAAATTCAGATGTCTGACATCTGAGGCTAATTGTTTTGAAATGGGATTTTATGTCAGCAGCATCATTAATGATGTACATAATCAGACAGCTAATTACATTTAAAAATAAGCACTTTGCTTAATTAAATTTGAGTGATCTTTTATGTGTTTTAATAGGCTTAATATATACACAATAAAATATTCACATTGAATAACACAATTATAATATTTCTAAAGTTTCGATTTTATAGAAATTTATCTGTTAATTATGTTATATACTAAGTTGAATTCACTATATATAAAACACCCAGTCTGAATTTTAAAATTATGGGACCTTTCAAATTTTTTCATGATTTAAATTGTGTTGATGCAATGACTGCATTTACAGTAAAAAATAAAAATTTTAATTTATTTTGAGAATTTAAAACAATGAATATTTCTAAACTGAAGAAATAAGGCTAGACAAAGGAAACAGAATCAAAGAGAAAAATAATTGACAGTACTTTTAAACTTATCATTTTTTTAACTTTTAAACTTAGCATACTTCACATTTTATTTAGAATGTAGCTGTCTACAGAAGTTTATAATATCTTCAAAACACACAATATATTTTGGTCAATTGAAATTATTAAATTCATATTAAATGTTGTATTTTAATAAAATATGTTTGGGGCCAGAGCAATAGTACCATGTATAGATCTTTTTTTGCCTGTGGATTAACTGGGTTTAATCTCTGACAATCCTACAATTCCCCAAGAATTGCAATTAGTTATCCCTGAGTTCAGAACCAGGAGAAAACTATGAACATAGTTTTTATGTGTGGACCAACAACAAAATAAATAAAGTTAATATATTAAACTAATATATTAAATTGTATATTTAAAATTAAATGTAAATTGTATATAGGGCTTTTCTGCTTTCCTGCATGAGGAAGCCAAGAAGACAACAGTGAACATAATTTCTTAGGACCCAACAAAGGTAAGATGTCTCTGCCCAAAAAGGATGGAGGCTGGTTCCTACCATGTGTTTGGGCACAAGAGAGCAATTATAAAAAGCTGCTGCCTTGCTCTCTGCCTCCTTTTCTGGATGTGTCACCTAAAAGATAACACAAACATAATCTCTTCAGGGCCCAGGTCATAAATTGTCTCAGTCCGAAAGAGTGGAGGCTAATTCCTGCCCTGTATTTGGGCACAAGAAAGCCATTATAAAGGTCTCTGCCTCACTCCCTGCCTTTGTTCCTGCTTTCCTGCATGAAGCAGCCAAGAAGAGGAGAGAACTTAATCTTTTCAGGGCCTAGCACAGAGTAAGCTGTCTCCGTTCAATAAGGGTGGAGCGAAAGGAACATTGTTTTTCTGCTACATTCTGTAACTGCACATATCTATCTTATAAACCCCATCAAAACACATAATTAAAAAAACACACTATAAGCATAGCAATGGGGAAACAAAGCAGGGCAAGACCATGTATAGAGAATGAAGATGGCAGCTTTGATGACCCAAAAAGTACCAACCATCAGGTTAGCTCCACAAATAAAGAGTTTAGAGTAGAAATATAAAGAATGTTCAGAGAACTCAGAAAAAGCACAGATTCAGCTGAACATAACACAAATAAGAATCAAGAGGATATGAAGATAGAAATCAGAAAACACCCAGCTGAAATAATAGGACTGACAAACTCAGTAGATCAAATAAAAACATCAATGTATAACCTCTCAAACAGAGTAACAGCAACTGAGTACAGAATCAGTGAGCTGGAAGATGAGATGCAGAACATCTCCATAAAGCAGAAGGGATTGGAAAAGAATATTAAAGCCAATAATCTTACAATAGAAGTAATACTCAGAGAATGGGAACAGATGAACATAGAAGTCATTGATAAACTCAATAGAAACAACATAAGAATCATTGGAGTCCCAGAGACTCAGGAAGAAAATACTCAGGAAGAATCAACACTCAAGGACATCATTACAAAGAAACTCCCAGAGCTAAAGAGTGCATGCAAGCAAATCCTGCATGCCTGAAAAATACCAGCTAAAGAGACACAAAGAAAAGCATCCCAAAACACATCCTAGTCACAGTGATATATCCCAGATAGGGATAGAATACTGACAGCAGCAAGGTCAAAAAGGCTAATTGAATTAAAGGAGCATTCTTAAGATTTACAACAGACCTGTCACAAGAAACCCTCAAAACAGAATGCAGTGTCACACAAACTTAAATATCTTGGAGTCAACTTAATTAAAAATGTGAAGAACCTATACAAAGAAAACTACAATACTCTGCTTCAAGAAATAAAAGAGAAGAAATGGAGACACATACTCTGCTCATGGATTGTGAGGATTAACATCATTAAAATGACAATAATCCCCAAAGCATTGTACAGATTTAATGCAATTCCTCAAAATATACCCATAGCATTCTTCAAAGAAGTGTATCAAACATTCCTTAAATTCATTTGGAACAAGAAACACTCACAATAGCTAGAGCAATTCTTTGGAAAAGGAACATTGGGGACATAAATTTCCCTAACTCTAAATTGTATTACAAAGCTCTAGTCATTAAAACAACATGGTACTAGAATAAAGACAGACCCTCAGATCAGTAGAATAGACTTGAGTATTCAGAGAATGTGTACCAAATAAACAACCAATTAATTATCGATAAGTGAGCAAGAAATGCAAAGTGGAGCAAGGAAAATCTCTTCAACAATTGATGTTGGTACAACTGGTCTGCCACTTGGAAAAAAGTGAATTCAAATTCCCATCTAACATCATGCATGAATATCAAATCTAAATGGATTAAAGACCTTTATATCTGGCCCAAACCCTAACGTATATAGAACAAAAATTAGGCAAAAGAGTTCATGACATTGAGAATAAAGGCATCTTCAAGGAGGAAACAGCATTCTTTATACAAGTGGAAATAGAGATAAACAAATGGGAGTATATTAAGCTTCTGCACCTCAAAGGAAATAGTGCCTAGGACACAAAAGCTACCCACAGAATTGGAGAAACTATTCACCCAATACACATCATATAAGGGGCTAATATCTAAGATAAACAAAGTACTGACAGAACTTAACAAGAAAAAAACATCTAAGCTCATCAAAAATGTGGAGAAGAAATGAACAATTTCTCAAAGAAGTACAAATGGCCAAAAGGCACAAGAAAAATGCTCCACATCACTAATCATCAGGAAGATGCAAATTAAAACAATAATGAGGTACCATTTTATGCCACAGATACTAACACACATCACAAAGAACAATAACAATCAGTGCTAGCGGGAATATAGAGAGAAATTCACTGTTGTTAGGAACTCCGTCTAGTTAAGCCTTTATGGAAAACAATATGAATATTCCTCAAAAAATTGGAAATTGATCTCCCTATGATACAGATATACTGCTCCTAGGGATATACCCCAGAACAAAAAACACAGTACAAAAATGCTTTCTGCAGGCCCAGAGCAATGGTGCAGTGGTAGGGAGTTTGCCTTGCATGCTGCTGACCCCAGAGGGACCACAGTTTGATTCCCTGTAGTCCTATATGGTCCCCGAGCCAGGAGCAATTTCTGAGCACAGAGCCAGGAGTAACTCCTGAGAGTCACCGGGTATGGCCAAAAAATAATTTTTAAAAATGCCTTCTGCATGCCTATATTCATTACAGTGATATTTATAATAGCTGGAATCTGGAAACAACCAAGGTTTACTTAAAAAGGTGAATGGCTGGCTAAAGAAACTGTAGTATAGATACACAATGGAATATTATGTAGCCGTCAGAAAACTCGAAGTCATGACATTTTTCTATACATGGATAGATATGAAAACTATTGTGGTGAGAGAAATAAGTCAGAAAAAAATTGACAGACACAGAATAGTCTCACTCATTATTGGTTTTCAGAAAAATAAAAAGACATTGTTATAATAATGCCCAGGACAATAAAGATGAGAGCTGTAAGGGCTGGCTCACTATATGAAGCTCACCACAAAAAGTGGTAAATAAAGTTAGAGAAAAAACTACATGAACAACTTTTATGACAATGGTAGTGAGTGAGAGAAGTAGAATGGCTGTCTCGAATACAGGCATACAGGCAGGGTGTGAAGAAGGTTAGAGATGAGGGCTTTGGTGGTAGGAATGTTGCACTGGTGATGTAGCATGTTCTTTTTGTTTTTCTTTTGGTTTGGTGGCTATACCTGGTGATACTCAGGGGTTACTCCTGGCTATGCGATCAGAAATCGCTCCTAGCTTGTGGGACCATATGGGATGCCAAGGGGTCAAATTGCAGTCTGTCCTAGACTAGCACTGGCAAGGCAGACATTTTCCTGCTTGCACCAATGCTCTTTTTTTTTTATATTTTGGTCACACCTGGCATTGCTCAGGGGTTACTCCTGGCTCTATGCTCCTGGCTCTATCACTCCTGGCAGACTCCAGGGACTATATGGATGCCGGGACTCAAAACACCATCCTTTTGCATGCAAGGCAAACGCCTACCTCCGTGCTATCTCTTGGCCCCCAGGAACATGTTCTTTTTGTGACTAAAACCCAATTACAATCATGGTGGTTAAATAAAGGTATTATTTTAAAACATAGATACCTTATATTAATATCTTATTTAAGATATATATATAAAGTCATATATATTTAGTATTGTTCTCAATGAGAAAATAACATAATCCCATATCAATTTATGTAAAATGCATATTGAAAAATTAGCAGTCGTTTTAATTGCAATATTACAAGAATTGTTCACTAGAAAGTTGAAGAAACATTTGTAAAATATGTGATTGTTTATATTTTTATTTCTGTTATTTTACTTATATGGTCATAATGTAAGTAATTTGAAGGGTTGACTTTATAAAGAAAAATTTATATGGAATGATAACACAAGAGGCAGATGTTTGCCTTACATTTGGCCAGATTGCTTTATATCCCTGATGCCCATATGATCCTCTTATCCCACCGGGAGTTAACCCTGAATGCAAAGTAGAATAACCCCTCAACACTATCAGATGTTTAACCCCACAACAAATAAAATATAAAAATTAATACCTTATGATTTATTTAATTATATTAAATTTGTATATACATAAATTAAAATCATAAAATTAGAATCTATATATTTATATTTTTCTCTATAGGACTTCTTAATCCTTTAACCGTGAAAATTGTGTATATTTTCTAAATATTTATATAACATGCATTAATTCTGTTTATATAAAAAGACATCTGTGATTTATATGTAAAATAAATAATCCAATGACTTACCCTTTTGAAAGGTTAACTAGATATTTTGAAAATATTACAAAATAAATTATTATAAGATTGTATCACTGTAGAGAAAAATAATTACACCTGTCATAATAACAGCTACTAAAATAACTTGAAGGTCAATTCATATACAATTTTTCTTAATTCCATGCTATTGATAAATTAACAAAGAAACAAGCTTATCGAATAGTCTACTTAGTATAATACATGTTAATTAGTTTTAATAACATTAATTACTCATAAATACCCATAACCAATAGTAAATATAAAAATTAGAAAAATCAAATGGGCCACATAAATATACTCTATATAAAATATAAAATATTATAAATAAGGTTTAAAAATGACTTTTGGGTTATGAGTGTTCAGCCTTTTTTTTTACTTTAATTAATTTGACTGTATCCCACTGAAACAAAATATTCATTAAGATTAAATATTCAAGAATCTATTAAACATCCTGTGTTTACTTTTTGCACATACACTGAGGAAGTTCAAAATATCATCAAAAAGTAAAACTCTCATAGAGGAGTATTTATTTCTAATTATTAAATTAATTTTCAAGTTCTTATTGAATTTCAACTAAGTTGAGATATTGATCAGAACACTTACTTGACTCTAAAGACCACTTTAGTCATTTAACTTTAGGCTTGTCCAGTATTTAATGACTAAATTTAAAATCTAAAAACAGGGGCTGGAGCAATGATGCAAGTGGTAGGACATTTGCCTTGCTTGTGCTAACTTAAGATGGACCTTGATTCGATCCCCTGGCAGCTCATATGATCCTCCAAGCCAGGAGCGATTTCTCAGCACATAGCCAGGAGTAACCCCTGAGAGTCACTGAGTGTGACCCAAAAACCAAGAAAAAATTTAAAAACATATTAATAACATTAAAAATTGATGTTTAATTATATGAGTTATCATAATTTTATCACATATATAAGTATATATGGTATTAATATGGATGTCATATATATCTACATATGGTATTAATATGGCTACCAAATATTTCTATATTGTTTTATTGTAATTTTGAATAATTAAAATGCCAATAGTTTAAATTGTGCCATTTCCAAATACAAGGACTACAAATATATCTTAGTTAATTACTTTTATAACATATTTTAGGGTATCATTTTATTTCCACTTAGAAAGAAGTAGCAGGTGAAATTAAAATATTACAATGAGGGACCGGCAAGGTGGCACTAGAGGTAAGATGTCTGTCTTGCAAGTGCTAGCCAAGGAAGGACCGCGGTTCGATCCCCCGCCATCTTATATGGTCCTCCCAAGCCAGGGGCAATTTCTGAGCGCTTAGCCAGGAGTAACCCCTGAGCATCAAACGGCTGTGGCCCGAAAAACCAAAAAAATATGTATATATTACAATGAAAACCCAATTATGAACAAGTTTGTAACCGTGGTGCCTAAAAAAATTACTTTCATCAAAATTATGAATAAAATAGATTTCTCTGTTGATAAATATATAATATTATAAATATTCATTATCAAATATAAGATAATTATATTAACAACCAGAAATCATAAAATATTAGACCAAAACATAGGGAAAAATGGATATACTACATAAAGTATAATATATAAAGTATATTAACAGAAAATAAAATAAAAATGGTTGTTAAATATATAAAAATATGTGGATACAAATATTAGCAAAAGTTAAAAATAAAACTATAAGGGCTGGAGTGGTGCAGCAGTAGGGTGTTTGCCTTGTATGCACCTAACTCAGGACAGACCGAGTTTCCATCCACTGGCGTCCCATATGGTCCCCCAAGCCAGGAGCAATTTCTGAGTGCATAGACAGGAGTAATTCCTGAGAGTCAGCAGGTGTGGCCCAAAAACCAAAAACCAAATATAAAATAAATAAATAAATATTAAAAAATAAAACTATATAGTGAATCCATGAAAAGCAATTTTCAATAATTTTAAATACTAATATATGTTTATTAAAAATTAAGCCAAAGGATTTGATTTGAAACCAAAGGACTGTTTTTCCAAAATTGCATATATGCAATTTTATAGGTATAATAAAATATGCAAATATACAGTCTTACATAAATATGTTTGAATAAATTAATATTAATAAAAATGTACTGCACATAGGTTAAAATATATTTTTATCAGTTGCTACATTTCAGACAAAAAAAACTAAATTCTCTCATATCCTCCAAAAATCTAATTCCTTTAAGTGGACAAACAGAAAGTGTCCGGATTGCACCAGGAACAGCCCTCCTACTCTAGATTGCTACAGAGGAAGTAGCAGTCACCTGGAAAATATTGCCCTGTAACCAGACAAATAGACCTAGTCTAAAACGCTTCCATTATTTTCTGCCCACCTGGGTTCAGTCTTCACTCCTGCATATGTATATCCAATTACCACCAGGAATATCTGATGATAGAGCCAGAAATAATCTCTGGTTACAACGTTCAGTAACTCCCATGGTTTTTCCCCTTAAAACACAATGTCAAACACAGACCTTTTAATGAGTATAGTTTTAGTTTTTAACCATTCTGTAATTCATGTCTATATCACTGAATGTCAGTCCTAATTACAAAATACTATTAAGGGGAAAAAAGTCTAGGGATAGTGTCCTCAGAACAATTTCCTCTCTTTTATCATGAAATGGATGCTTCCTTTTTCTCAGACATAAAGGACACACTTGGCAACAAACAATTGTTTTCAACTGTGCTAAGTAGTTTCTTACAACTTACTTGTTTTAGCATACACAGCATAAATCAAAATGTTTTCTTTAGTATTTATTATGAATAATGAACTTGTCTATTCAAATTTAATGCTTTGTAATATGTGTTCACTTAAACCTTAATAGGCTAGATTTTGTTTTGCTTTGTTTTGGGGCTACACTCGGTGACACCAAGGGGTTACTACTGGCTATGTGCTCAGAAATCGCTCCTGGCTTGGGGGGACCATCTGAGATATTGGGATATCAAATTCAGTCTGTCCTAGACAGATGCCCTATGGCTTGTGCCTCCACTCAGCCCCTAGACCAAACTTCTTTAAACTATAAAATTAGTTCGTAAATATATATCATCTTTGAGGAAGTTTCTATTCATCTCATCTCATTTTTTTGAAGTTATTTATATCCCTGTTAAATATGCAAAGTATTTGATGTGTCTTGCATATTAACCCTTTGAAAGATGAGTAACAGACTGCTACATCCTCCTTGTTAATAAATCTGAAACCTAGGAAGGCACCAAGTTTATAAAGGCCCTAACTGCCAAAGAAAAGGTTTTTTAAAAGCTGTCTGGTATTACAGGAACTTTTTCAAAGCAATCTGTACTCGCAGAGGATGTTTGAAAAAAGTTGTAGCTGTAAGAAAAGATGCTTGGAAAAAAATAACCTGCACATACAGGCATTTGAACCCTGAAAATAAACTTTGGTTATGTGTCATTGAGGCATTTGGGAAATAAAGGGATGTAGCATAGATACTATTTGAGACATAATTTAGCTGACATTTTAAAAACTACTTAGACATATTAAAGCATCCTATGAGGAACATTTTCTTAAACTCAGTATTTTTATTTAGTCTTATAGAATAATTATTCACCCTCAAATCAATCTTTGCTTTTAGCCTATGTGCAGTCATAATAGAGATTTAATATTTCAGGCCCCAGTTCAGTATCCATAAAAACAAAACATTTCTGAATTGACCTTGCTTCATGTAGAGAAACTACTGATAGCAAGAAGCAGCCTCAAAAGTGAAACTATTTGCCCCTATGCCTTTGTTGTAAATTAACCTTATGATCTGTCAAGAAATGGAGTATAAATATTTGGCCTTTTGCTTTGAATAAATGAAACAGAGCTTGAGCCCAACATGACTCCTCAGTCTGTGACCTATTCACAGATCCCAATATACAAATTATAAGGGACCCCAGAAGATTCCTTTGTGTCAAGACTAGTTGGTCTGTGACAATGGTCAAATATTTTATTCACATCTTTACACTATTTTTACATTCTGTCTACTCTTTCTCTGTGCTGATGAATTGATATTTGTCATAGTAATTTATTTTATTTGTCTGGCCAATGATATTAAAGAAACTGAATATTCAGGCCAGAGTGATAGCACAGCAGTAAGGCATTTGTCTTGCATGCAGTCAACACAGAACAGACCCTGGTTAAAATACCGGCATCCCATATGGTCCCCTGAACCTGCCAGGACCAACTTCTGAGTCCAGAGCCAGAAGTAACATCTAAGAGCTGGCGGGTGTGACACACACACACACACACACACACACACACACACACACACAAACACACCTGAATATTCATCTGCCTATGTTTTTCTCACTATAATTTATGGATTTATGTAGGATACCTAGGTCTGAAACAATTTTGTATAGATTCATCTGCATGTTGTGAATGAGGGTCTGAGTTAATTTTTTACATGAACTAATCAATTTTCCTAACATTGTTAAAGATGCTTTCTGTACTGCATTACTTTATTTGCTTCTATGTCAAATATCTTTTTTTATTTCCCCCACTTCTATGTCAAATTTCAACTGTCCTTATACCATAGGATCTTTCTCTGTGCTATCAATTCTATTCCATTTGTTTGAGAGTTTGTGTTTATTACATTAAAAATCTGTCTTTATTACCATAGTTTAATTTTATATTTTAATGTAAGGAAGAGATAAGCCTTCTATTAGTCTGAGATACTTATCACTAGAAAAATAATAAAGAAAAAGAACACTGAGATAACAACTGTTATCAATGAGACTGGCATACAATATAGTAAAAATTATAGTTGGTATGAATGTGAGGAAGAAAAATACAGACATCTTCTCAACTCATTGCCTCTATGCTTTGTGTAAATTTCCTCTGGCTTCCCTGAATTTCCAAGACTCTGCAATGCCAGACAATTTTCTAATCCAAGATACAACCTGATGGCCCATAATTCTACTGAGTCCAACGTCTTTTATTATCTAAATGTATCCAGGGCTCTGATCCCCTTCATGTCTTGTTGACTCTGAACTGTGACTCTCTGGTAATACCCTTGCAATTATTAGCCTTTTAAATTTGAACTCAAATATATATTAATGTGTTGTATGATATTTTATCATTTTAATCCTACTAACTCTAAGTGTTGCTTTTTAAAATATATCTAGCCTCAAGTACCTCCATGATTACCCTCTATATTAATAGAGGCTATTTAATGGTTATTAAATAGGGTGTTAATAATTTATAAACAGTATTAGAGATTAACCCTCTTGAATGCTAAAATACCATTTTAGGGCACTAAGAAACTAATGAAATATAACAAACATTTAGATCTCAGACAATTGGAAATATTTTGTTGTTGTTGTCATTTGTTTCGGGGCTATACCTGGCAGTACTCAGGAGATATTCTTGGCTCTGTGTTCAGAAATAACTCCTGGCAGGCTTGGAGGACCATACAGGATGCTGGAGATCAAACTCAGTCTGCAGAGTGCAAGGCAAACACCCTCCTCACTGTGCTATCACTTCAGCCCTGACAAATGGAAATACTAAGTTCAAGTCACAGTGCCTACAAATTTTAAATAATAATAAATAAACAAAGAAGTCGCATGTGATAACAGAATTGGACACAAAGCCTAGCCAGTTTTTGAACTCAACAATTAGATACCATTAAGCCTTTTCTTCTACAAAGTCTTTAGAAACAAAACTAAATGAGACTACAAAGAATGAAAACTTTTCTGAATGTCAAAAGAAATGCACTCTTAAACTAAAAAAAGCTAAATGAGTTGGTGAAGATATTTTCTTAAAACATATCAGGTAAAGACTTGATATCCAGGATATTTAATTATTTTGTTTTGTTTTGTTTTATTTTTTTCGGGCCACAGCCATTTGATGCTCAGGGGTTACTCCTGGCTAAGTGCTCAGAAATTGCCCCTGGCTTGAGGGGACCATATGGGACACCAGGGGATCAAACCGCGATCCTTCCTTGGCTAGTGCTGGCAAGGCAGACACCTTATCTTTAGCGCCACCTCGCCAGCCCCAATATCCAGGATATTTAAAGTACTTAAGAAGAGCAATAACAACAATTCTTAAAATCCTATCAAAAATGGAAAGAGAAACTGAATGGGGAATTCTCTAGAAAGACAAATGAATAGCCAAGAGGCAAGTAAAAATTGCCTATTTATAGATAAATCCAAATCATTACAACAATAAGATATCATCTTACATTGGTGAGAATATCATATATCAAAAATACTATGAAAAATCTATTGGCGGGGATGTAGTAATAAAGGAAATATTTTTTTAAATAAAGGAAATCTTATCCACTGATGGTGATAATTATTTCTAGCCTAACTTTTATGTAAAACATTATGGAGACCTTGGAGGTGACACTGGATTTGTTTGATAGGGGGGACCAGACTAAGACTTAGAATCAACCTAGATTTCTGACAACATATAAAGGAATCATGAAGATGCAGCACATATATACAAAGTAGTGCTACATAGCTGAAAGAAATAATGTAATCATGCAACTTGTAGCTACATGGATAGAACTCTGGATGGAAATATATCAGAAGGATAAATAAAGAATGATATAACTTATATGTGGTATTTAGAATAACTGCATGAAGAAACACAATGGTCTGTATGGGAGTTTTCTTGAATGCCTTTGGCGCCAGAGTATAGTGAGGAAAAGGAAAGAAATTGAGTGGAAGGGGAGAAACATAAACATGAAAAAATAGGGCCAGGGATAAAGTTAGAAAATCTGATTTGAGGTTTTCAGTATTTAATATTGTTTTAGCTGTGGGTTTCCAGAAAATAAACCAATGGCTTTTAATCATTTTTAGGTAAGGTCATTTAATCTCTATTTAAGTGAGTTTTTGTTACAAAGAGATATTAAAAGAACAGCAGACAAAATTTAAAGTAAAAGAAAGACATAATAAAAGAGCAGCAATCAAAAAATGAAAAAAAATAATGTTTCAAATTTTATAGTTTAAAGTGTAAACAAGATTTACAAGTTGAGAGAAAAGGAAAGGGGAGATGTTATAACAGAATATCACTGAGAAATAGATTATCAAGGAACACTAAGAAAACATTCAAGTGGGGCTGGAGAGATAGCATCGAGGTAGAGTGTTTGCCTCGCATGCTGAAGAACAGTGGTTCAAATCCCGGCATCCCACATGATCCCTCCAACCTCAGGAGCGATTTCTGAGCTTAGATACAGGAGTAACCCCTGAGCGCTGCCGGGTGTGACCCAAAAGCCAACGAACCAACCAAACAAACAAACAAAAGAAAACATTTCAGTCACAGTTTTGAAAACCCTCAAACCATGGGCTAAGTAATGAAATACTATAACCATTCAAGATTGAATCTCCAGGAAACAGTGCACTAGAATAGAACATGAACAATTAGATACATTAAAGTACTAATCAAAATTCCACCAAAAACCAAAGCCTAGAACCAGTCTGAGCTAAGATAAAGTTTGAGATGCTACTAGTGAAAAGCCTCAAACTTAATGGAAAGTTGCTAAAATAAGAATCATCCTTGTTTTGATAACACAAAACTTACCTTTATAACAAAAGCAGATATTACATAAACAGGACAAAACCATAAACCTGTATATCTCTTATGAACATAAAGATTCAAAGAGCTCGAGGAAAAAGAGATAGTATAGCAGGTATGTTAATTGCTCTGCATGAAGCAGACCTGGGTTTTATTCCCCACGTTCTATCTAGTTAGTTAAGCATGTTCTGCTATGCTACCTAAGAGTAGACTTAGAAGTAAGCCACAGCACTTCTGGGTGTGTCTCAAATGAAATGAAATGCAAAATCAAATGAAAGAAAGAAAGAAAAATAAAAGAAGAAAAGAAAGAAAGAAAGAAAGAAAGAAAGAAAGAAAGAAAGGAAGGAAGGAAGGAAGGAAGGAAGGAAGGAAGGAAGGAAGGAAGGAAGGAAGGAAGGAAGGAAGGAAGGAAGGAAGGAAGGAAGGAAGGAAGGAAGGAAGGAAGGAAGGAAGGAAGGAAGGAAGGAAGGAAGGAAAGAAAGAAAGAAAGAAAGAAAGAAAGAAAGAAAGAAAGAAAGAAAGAAAGAAAGAAAGAAAGAAAGAAAGAAAGAAAGAAAGAAAGAAAGAAAGAAAGAAAGAAAGAAAGAAAGAAAGAAAGAAAGAAAGAAAGAAAAGAGAGAGAGAAAGAAAAAGAAAGAAAAAGAAAGAAAGAAAGAAAGAAAGAAGGAAGAAACAAAAGGAATGAAGGAAGGAATGAAGAAAGAAAGAAAGAAAGAAAGAAAGAAAGAAAGAAAGAAAGAAAGAAAGAAAGAAAGAAAGAAAGAAAGAAAGAAAGAAAGAAAGAAAGAAAGAAAGAAAGAAAGAAAGAAAGAAAGAAAGAAAGAAAGAAAGAAAGAAAGAAAGAAAGAAAGAAAGAAAGAAAGAAAGAAAGAAAGAAAGAAAGAAAGAAAGAAAGAAAGAAAGAAAGAAGGAAAGAAAGAAAGAAAGAAGGAAAGAAAGAAAGAAAGAAAGAAAGAAAGAAAGAAAGAAAGAAAGAAAGAAAGAAAGAAAGAAAGAAAGAAAGAAAGAAAGAAAGAAAGAAAGAAAGAAAGAAAGAAAGAAAGAAAGAAAGAAAGAAAAAGAAAGAAGGAAGAAGGAAAGGAGGAAGGTAAGAAGGAAAGGAGGAAGGTAAGAAGGAAAGAAAGAAAGAAAGAAGAAAATTCTCCAAAAATATATTAGCAAGGCAAGTTCATCATTACATCATAAAATGTCGGCCTAATAAGTCAGAATACCTACTATTGCAAAATGACTTAATATATACATCAACCAACTTATTACACCATAGTAATACAAGGAAAACTAAAAAAACATTGATTTTATTAATTGATGCAGAAGAAAACCCTGTTTTAATGTATCCTTTGCTTTGATAACTTCATTTCTATATTCTAAGTACTTTTTAAGACTTAATTATTTCATATTCAGCTGTAGAGTTGTAATATCCACGAGATAAGATAAATATGGATTTATATTAAGCCAAAATCTTGAACTGATCTATCTAATAGAAATAGTTCTTGAAAATCAGAAGGTGATTAAGTGTATGTCTTGTTACTCTGCGAAAATTAGTAAAGTTTTGTTTAAAATTAATTATTATTTTAGAGAATAAAGCAGAACCAGTTCCAATAGCAATTTAGTCTACAAATACATTTGTTTAAGCAGAGATAATATAACTATTAGAAAGTCAGATATATTAAATGGAGAATAAGATAAAATTATCACCTCCAGTAATTAAAGCATGTTTCTTCTATTTTACAGATTTAATACTAGTTCTTAATATTTTTGCTAAAATATGTCATTTACTAGTATATATAATACTTAATATTTTTAAATAATAACCCTGGCAAAGTATAAAGTTTTAAATAATTCTCATTTTAAGGCCAGTACTGAACTGTGCATTTTCCCCAAGGTAAAATTCCCATGGTTTTCAGCATATACAAATATATTAATACACCTTTTTTGTTTGTTTCATAAATTTTTAACCAAGAATTGAGAGTATAAAATAAGAAAATAAATAAGAATTATTTATAAGAAATAAAATCAAAACTTAAATCTGGGTGTTTATTTGAAAGCCTCTTTACTTTTTACGGACTAAAATTCTCCTCAGGCATTTTGACAACGATAATCTCATATCTCTTACAGCACTCTTTAGAAAGTGATTTGATTGCTTTTATATCAGGTAATCACATCATCAGTTCTGTAAAGAAGGTAGGGCAAGCACTTTCATTTTCATTTGACAGAAGGATGCTTTTGAATATAAAAACTGCTATACAAACATAATGTGGTATTATCAGTGACTGTGAAAAAATAAACTTGAATGGTAAACAATTCAAACACAATATTTACCACATAGGTCTTCCATTTCCTGCATCAAAATCCCATTCATTTTCCTTGGATGTCTAGGAGTAGGTCGACAATGCACATTTAGCAATGAAATACAATCTAAGTAGATGGTAAAGTTGTCAAAAGAAAGAAATATACGAGTACCAATATTTGCACAAAAACTTCAGTTGTTAAAAATAAAATGCTGCTTATACTATGCTCGGTTACTTTAAAAAACAATTTTATTTCCTACACAATGAAATCTTTTAGAATTTCTGAAGTTAAATGAACCATAGATTGGGGACATCCACCATTCTCACCACAGCTGTTGCAACATCATGGAGCACATTGCAAACTCAATAGGAGAGAAATTAACTGCCCGTCTGTGCAATAGATATATTTTTTGGCTGATTAGAAAGGAGTTTTAATGTATGATAACCCAACCATTTCACATTGATTTTATAAAATATGAATATAAATATTTAAATCATAAATCTTTCTTTTACCTGGAATCTTCCAGCAGCAAGTTGAAACAATTGGAAGAATTTAGATATATTAATTTAAATGTAACATGATGATTTTTATTCAAATTCATATGTCTTACAATGAGCATTTTATATATATTATATGTAAATCCTTTAGGTAATAAGACTAAAGCAATAAATAGATTTGAAATGGAGATACATTTTATGGCAAATTATATAAAGATACCTTATTCATTAAATGTTTAAAAATGACTTCTCTAGTTAAAGGTTAATTACCTAGAAAACAAGAGCTATGAGATCATATCAGTTGACATGCAATGGTGAATATATAAAAAATAAAGTTTTTAGTAATAAGTAAAAAATTAGCAATCAAATAAATAAAACATTTTATGATCAAACCTATGAGATAGTAAAGCTATGTATATATGACATAACATAAAAGCTGAATAGAACTTAAAAATAGTGAAGTAAATATACAATACAATTGTGCTTGATACAATTCTCTACTCATTGTCACATTATTTGTTATTTGTCAATCTCAGTTCACTTTATATGGCATAAAGATAAAAAGTTGAAATTATTTTAAATAGGAGATAAACAAATGACATGTATACTATTTATTTTTCAACAAATAGCATTAAGATATTAAATATTTTGTACAGTGCTGAAATAGAAAATTAATTCATTGTATAATATTATCTTTATAAGGAAATGATGCAGGTACTAATCTTTCTGTGTAGATAGGTGTGTAGGGGCCTAGGGTCTGTCATGTGGCCTTCAGAAGATCTGGGTCACCCCTTTCTATTATCAGATAACTAGGACTAAGGCTCAATCTGAGGGCCTGAGCAAGTGGTGTTTCTAGGAACTTATAGTGCCAGAGAATATCTAGACAAGCCCGCTAGTTATAAGTACTATCCAGGTCACAATTGGTAATACACTGAGCCTTCCAGGACGAAAATGTGATTTCTGTAGATTGAACAGGGTCTGCTGCATGCAAGCCTGTGCCTTAACCCCAATATTATTAGTTTTGCCTCAACAGGTCTTTAAGTATAATATTATCACTCATGCACCAACCAATATATACATGCATATATATCATCATCATCATTATTATTATTTTGGCTTTTGGGCCACACATGGTGGCACTCGGGGGTTATGTCTGACTCTGTGCTCAGAAATTGCTCCTGGAAAGCTTGGGGACCATATGGGTTTCAGGGATCTGTCCCAGGTTGGCCACGTACAAGGCAAACACCCTAATGCTGTGCTATGACTCTGGCCCACCAACCAATATTTTTAATAATATCTTTATTTAAGCACTGTGATTACACACGTGTTTTTAGTTGGATTTCAGTTATAAAAAAAGAACACCCCTTTCACCAGTTACATCCTTCCCACTCCCCAGTGCTTCCCATCTCCCTTCTCCACCACTCCCTGCCTATATTTGAGATAGGCATTTTATATAACCAATGTTTTAATTATCTATAAAGGACAGTTTTTGCTATCTACACTTTAAAGAAGGCATATGCAAAAGCAAATGAAATGTGGATTTTCTCTAAATATAAAAAAAAAGGAATAAGAGAGGGAGATAGAAACCAAATATGTAACCTGGGAATATGTTGAATTCAAGTTGTAAAAGGTTATTTTTAAGGCAGTTTTTTTTTATATATATAAAATAAAAAGGTATTTTAAAAATCTTGCATTTGAAAAAAAAACTTTCACAAATTCAAATAATCTGGATTGGTGACTTGTTCAAATATTGGATAGATTCACTTTAGTTTATATAGGTGGGGATTATATTTTGCCATGCATTTTCATTTTCTTGGGATGGGTTTGGACCAGGCCTGACTTTGTACAAGGCTTATGCTCAGGGATCACCTTAGCATAGAAGATTTTATCAAACCCAGGTTTTCTGCTTAAAAGGCAAATACTAGTTACTCCCCATACTATTTTTCTGGTGCATCATTGATGTATTTTAGTTTGTTATTTTGTTTGTTTGTTTTGGATCACTTCCAGTGGAATTCAAATATTAATACAGGCTCTGTGCTCAGGGATTATCCTGGTAGGGTTTAGGGGACCATTTATGGTGCCAAGAATTGAACAAGAGTGGACTGTATGCCAGGCATTGCCTTTCCTGAAGGCAAACTCCCTTCTAGCAGGAGTGCCAACAGTTAGTCAAACCACACAAGCACAATTAAGATTGTAAAGATTCCTCAATCATTCATTTTACTGGTAGTTCATCAAATTTTATGCCTAATGTCATTACCAGAGAATCAGGAAAATTGCATACTGCTATGTGAAAAGAAGTGTTAAGCATTCAGATCTATCATTGTGTTGGAAACAAAACAAAATGACATGCAGCATTTTGGAACAAGGAATTTTCATGGGGCATATTTAGCACAGCTTTAAATAACAGTTTCCTACAGTGAAAATCACAGGCATAGTGGAGAGATGTTCACTGAACATTTTTTCTGTCATAAATGTACAAGAATTGTAAAGATCCTATACTTAGCGCAAAACAATAACTGCAAGTATGGAGACATTTTAAAGAAAGTCCCATCATAACTTATTGACAAGAGGTGGCTGCTATGACATTCTCTGCCAAACTGTAATCTATGGTTACTGTTATTTGTTTTTTTCTTTTGTTTTATTCTGATTCCAATTTTTCATAGTTTTCTGTCAAAATAAAAATCAATATATATAAATATGATCAAACTAAATGAAAAAATAAATTAGTTTTGAATTAATATTAATATTATGTATTTCAATTATATTTTGTGTGCACCATGCAGAGTAGATCATGAACTAAATAAATAAAATATTCTGGAAAATTACAAATAAAGTCAGGCATATATTCAAAATGCTTACTTCAATTGTTCTATATGCCATACTTAAATTTCTATAATTTACCAGTCACTTTGCTTTCTCTTGTGGACATAATGATGAAGAAGAAATATTTCTAATGATGAAGAACTGATGTTACAGAGCTTGGATATTTTTTTAAACAGTAAATGTGTCTTTTTTAAATATATGTATTGAAAAAATTTTATTATAATGGTGTATTTACTGTCATAATTTTAAAATAAATCTGTCCATTCATGTTACCTAAGCAAGTGAATAAAATATACTCTACCTTTCCACAGTGTGAGGAAAATTGTTTTAAGCACAATATTAGCAAATCTATGAACTTCGAAAAGTATCAAGCTGAATAGACTAAATTAACTTACTTTACTATTCACATAATATTAGTGTGATTAAAATAATAACCTTTTGAATTCAGAGTGATAGTATAGCAGGTAAGGTACTTTTCCAGCACTGCATATGGTTCAACAAGATTCCAAAGGAGTGATTCCTGATAGCAAAACCAAGAATAAACCCTAAATATACTGGTTTGTTCCAATTCAAAAACAAAACAAAACAAAACAAAAGCACTGGTAATAGCAAACTTTAAATTTTGTTATTTTTCTTTTAAAATCATTTCACAGGTATACATATGCCCTAATTAATAGTACTTATATGAATTTTACATAGAGTTATTTTTGTATTTCTAAGAAAACAAGAAAAACCTGGTAGCAATATCCAAATACAATAGAAATAAAGGCTAGGATGTCCAACCCAGGGTGCAAAGCTTGCCACAAAGAGTGATGAGTGAATTTATAGTAGTGATGAAGGGTTTACCAGGACAGTGCTATTTGAAAATCTGTATAAAAATAACTCTGTATAAAATCATTGCTGAAAGGGGAAAAATAACATGCAAGTCACTTGTTCATTAACAATAATGCAAACCACAGTGACAAAAAGAAAGGAGAGAGAAGCAAATAGATTGCCTGCCCAGAGAAAAGGTGGGTAGGGAATGAGAGGTAGGAGGAAATGGAAGGCCTTGGTCACAGAAATCGTACACTGTTGAAGAATGACTGAAACTAGCAACTTATGATTTGTAACCACGGTGCTTAAATAAAGCAATGAATCAAAATAAAAAGAAAGAAAAGAATGTACAAAATAGATTCGGAGTTGGTGCAATAGTACCAAATACTTGGGTAGAGCATTTGCCTTGCCTGTGGCCATCCTAGGTTTGGTTCCCAGAATACCATATGGTCTTCTGAGCACTAGAGATGTAATTCTTGAACGAAGAGACAGGACTAAGCACTAAGTATCTCCAGGTATGGCCTAAACTTCCCCCCAAAAAAGAAAATAATTTGCAAAAAAGAGATTGCATTTCTTTGTGTTTTGGGGCCACACCCAGGGGTGTTTTGGGTTTATTTTTGGCTTTGGGCTCAGAAATATTTACTGGTATGTTCAGGAAATGCGTGAAATGCTGGGGATCAAAAAACAGAATGGCTGCAAACACCCCCCCCCAGCTGTGCAATAACTCAGCCCAGCAGTTTTACATCTTATCATATAATTTTGTGTCTCATCTCTTTATCATATATCATTTTATTCATTAAAAAATTTTTGAAAACCAGGGGATACAGCCTGAAAAAGACACAATTTTCCATCAAAAGTGAACTTTTTGGAACTGGAGCAATAGCAAAGAACAGGGCGTTTGCCATGCACGAGGAAGACCCAAGACAGACCTGGGTTCGATCCCGCCATCACATATGGTCCCCCAAGCCAGGGGCTATTTCTGAGGGCATAGTGAGGAGTAACCCCATAGCGTCACCTGGTGTGGCCCCAAAACAAAACCAAAAAAAAAAATTGTGAAAACCAGTACTTTTACAAACTATTATCTACTGTATATGTTAGTATTTTCCAAATTTTGAGATTGTTGTTTCATGATATAAAAATATAAAATAATTGGTTATTTATATATATTTAGAACAAATATTTAATATTTGAAAAGATGTAAACTTTAATATTAATTTTTAGCATTTTCTTGCTCTCTTAAATACCAAAATACTAAATTGAATATTAAATTTCTAGAATAAATTCAATTTTCTCTCTCTGTCCAGGCCAAAATAGCTTTTTATTTCCTAAGAGGCAAATATGGCCTCTTAGTTAGGAGATAACACGAAATTTCATGCCTTTGAATAGAATTTTTTTTTTGATTTTTGGGTCACAACCAGCAGTGCTCAGAGGCTACTCCTGGCTGTATGCTCAGAAATCGCCTAGGCAGGCTCCGGGGACAATATGTGATGCCGGGATTCGAACCACCGTCCTTCTGCATGCAAGGCAAACACCTTACCTACATGCTATCTCTCCAGCCCCTGAATGGAATTTTTTAAGAAATCCTTAAGAGACAACTATGCTTCTCTTCTTTTATTTTTTTTAGCATAAAAGCTATTAAGATGACCTCACAACATTTTTGAAAACAAAAGGACTTCTCAAAAATGTAAATTTTTACCTTCCAGGTGACCCACATTCCACTACTTGACATCTACAGCAAGGACCCATCAGCTCTATTTAGAAAAGACATTTGTGCTTCTTTGAAGCATCATTCACAAGAGTCAAAATATAGGAACAACCTAGATTTCTAAGAATAGATCCCTGGACTGGATAAAAAAAAAAACTACTGTACATATGGGCAATGGAATACCACTCAAAAAAATCCCATAAACTCTGTCTACATGAATGAAACGAGATGAGATCAAGTTGGGTAAAGTCAGCAAGAAGAAACAAATGACCTCTTGCATAGTTTTAAATAAACATAGTAATGGAAAAATCAATGCTCAAATGCAACAAAACCTGAGAACTGTCTATAGAACTGTCTATAGAACAGGTAGGTTGACAGACTGGTAGGGTGGGTCAGAGAGGTGGGTAGGTTGAGAGGGGGAACCTGAGACAATGGTGAAGGGAAATGGACATCCTGGTGGATGGGAAAAGTTTAAACTTTGTATGCATAAAATTCTATCATTGTATATATAGTACAGTATATACAGTAACTTAAATATGTTTAATGTATATATACATATGTAATCTATTTATTTTAATGTATGTATAGTACATACAGTAACTAAATATATTTTTAATAGAAAAACAAATGAAAAACATGATTTTTTTTTTTTTGGTTTTTGGGCGACACCCTATGATGCTCAGGGGTTACTCCTGGCTATGAGCTCAGAAATCGCTCCTGGCTTGGGGGGACCATATGGGATGCTGGGGTTTTGAACCATGGTCCATCCTACGCTAGCGCTTGCAAGGCAGACATCTTACCTCTAGCGCCACCTCTCTGGCCCGGAAAAACAATATTTTTAATAGATTTTAAGAGGGCTGCAGATATCAAATAGAGGTTAAGACAACAGCTTTGCATGCTGCTAAACCTCATCCAGTCAGTACATCATACATGGTTGCCTGAGTACTGACAGTTTTGATTTTACAGAGCAAGTTAAAAATATAAACCCTGCTGATTATGAAGCTAAAACAAAAAATGTGAAGTAATTTAAAACTATTAAGAGCTTATATTTTCTTCATTCAGATATTCAACAAAATATATGTTAACTTGTGAAAGAGGAAATAGTTCTATTTTAAAAAGACAATAGGTAAATTTTCATTAAAATAACAAAACAAGGGGGCCAGAGAGATAGCATGGAGGTAAAGCATTTGGCTTGGATGCAGAAGGTTGGTGGTTCAAATCCCAGAATCCCATATGGTCCCTTGAGCCTGCCAGGAGTGACTTCTGAGCATAGAGCCAAGAAGAACCCCTGAGCCTGGCTAGGTGTGACCCAAAAACCGACCAACCAACCAAACAAACAACAACAAAAAAAAACAAGGACTAACAAAACTAAAGGGTGCAATTTTTTGTGCATCTGAATAACTACAAGAATGTCTCAGTTCAATAATGAATGTGCTATTTTTTAACTAGAGGCACAGTAATGGTAGATATCAAGAACATCTAGATTAATATTTAGGAAAGGTAATCATATTAATCTCTCTCCTAGAGAGAGAATGTCAAAGGTTAGCATTGCTGGACCAATAATCTACTTGTATTTGAATTCAGATTTATAGATTTTACTGTTTATTTCATAAATAATAATTATCTTAAAATTGGTTTTTTTTTTATCAATTTTGTTTGGAAAGTGGAGTAATAATAGTTATAGTGCTGGGGCTGGATGACAGCATGAATGGAGGGCGTTTGCCTTGCATGCAGAAGGATGGTGGTTTGTATCCCGGCATCCCATATGGTTCCCTGACCCTGCATGGAGCAATTTCTAAGCATTGTCAGGAGTAACCCCTGAGTGCTGCCGGGTGTGACCCAAAAATCTATAATAATTATAATAATTATTATTATAGTGTTACATTTGGGATTTCTTTTTGGAGTCTGTTACTCTAAGTATGATCATTGTCACCTGGAACATAATAATTGCTGACAATGTTTATTTCAGCTTTAATATGCTACTAAGACTTAGCAGAACATGTGTTCATGGCAGACAAACTACATGGAGATGTTACTGTGGACCTATTAGAAGTTAAAGCATTTGTTTTGTTTTACTTTAGGGTTCATAAAAAATTTCTGATATTCGTAAAATAACATATTTATTATGTTATTAACATAATTATTTGATAATGTAAATTTTTATCATATTTTTATGCTACTGATTTTTAATAAGATGGTATTTTGTCAGGTGGTTTGGAAAGCATTATGTGTTTGCAAAATCAAATAAGGTGTCCGGTTGAGATTTGTAATTTATATAGTCAATTATTTAATTGTTTTCTTAGTATCATGTACGCTTTTGGATGGCTTTATAAAATTTTAGTTCCTATAATTTTTTAATTTATTTACATTAACACATACAATTATCTTTTCTACTCTATCTAGACTATATATTAATGAAAATAATAATAATAATAAAATCAAAGATTTTTCTGCATCAATATAGAGTATTGATATAAGAATAAGGCACTTTATTGATGTCACTTGTGCCAATGACTGTTTTTAAATTTACATTTTAATTTTATTCTTCATAGATTCAAAATCCATTTGAGACAAGCATCCAATAAATGCCAGTGATTTTGATTATGAAAAACATGTTTTAATTTTCTACATTGAGAGTCTATTTATTATTGTGCCATAAACAGTTGAGATCTATTATTTCAACATAATAGATAGGATGGGCTGTGAGATTACTTTATGTTTCCAGATTTATTCTAACTCAAATAATCATTTTTAAAAACTCACCTTTGACTACCATAATATAATTATTATTCCTTTCTGTGACAGATTAAAACAGCTTGCAAGTGATAGAACTGATTTAACTCTTGGTAGGAAATGACTTCTCTCAATATTTAAACAGCTAGATCTTTTGCTATATCAAGAATAATTCTGTTATAAATATCACACTCTTGCTGTAGAATTTCAAAGATTTTACATATTTGAAAACTAATGATACATTTATATCTTTCATAAGGTGATTATGATGTTCTTTCTTTGCATATACATATTATTAAATTACTTTGGGGATGTAATAGATATAGAAGAGGTTCTGATAATTTGTTAGTTTACTAATAAAACAGATCTTTTTAAATTGCTTTAAAATGAATCATATTAAAAATTCAAATTTTACATTTTTATCCAGTAACATTTTATTTCATTTTTGTTCTTCCATATTCTCTTTGGTTTATATATAAAATTAATTCTATTTTTATATATTTAATCCTATAATTTTTATTTAAAAAGCTTTATGTATTTATCTAACTATTCTTAACATTAGATGGTAGTATGTCTGACAGCAATATGAGATACAAAACTTGAACCATCTTGTTCCACCTCACGAATTGAGGGAGAAATAATGGAGGGTACAAAGATCAGTCATATGAACATTGAGTAAAATAAAAAATGATCAGACTTAAACACCAAATTCAAAGCGAACGGCAACAGAATCAATATCCAATCTACAACAAGCTAGACACAGAGGGGACCACTTATCTTAGCAGCCGGTAGGCAAAGGAGGGGAATATGTGATGCATTCTGGGAATAGGGTGGAGGGAGAACAACATTGGTGGTGGAAATGCCCCTGGTTCAATGTCACTATGGACCTATAATATTACTGTGAAAGATTTGTAATCCACGTTGACCAAAATAAAAATTATTTTAAAAATCCAATAACAATAGTCAGCTAGCAAAAACAATAAAAGTTAAGTAAGCCTTCAAAGAATGACTTAATGACCCCATTGTGAGATATGACCATTTTAAAAAATGTTGTTTTAGTAAACCTTTTTTTAAATTGAATTCTCCAGTATCATTTATTTGTAGTAAGCAGCAGTAAGTAAATTTTTACTACCTGACAAGAGACAGTCTTGAGGGAGTGTAGGAAAGGGATCAGGTAGAGAAACTGTTGCACTGTTAGTGAAATTGGTTTTAGAACCAATACAGATAAAGCTGTATTATGAGCAACTTTGTAATCATGGTGTTTAAATAAAAGAATTAAAAAATAAAATGAAATAAAATTTAACAAGTTCCAGAACATTTTTTGCCGAACATTAATAGTTATGTGTTCCAGTGATTTGAGGCTCGGATTTGGTTCTTAGGAATTCACGTAAGCCATTGTCAATGTTGTGCTCTCTTTTAAATTTATATTTATAGCTTCTAAATGGGTATCTCCCCACTTTTTTCTTCTGTTTTTTTTTTTTTCAACAGAACCATAGAAAATGAAACATCTTGTTCTGCCTCATACATTGAGAAAAAAAGTGGATGGTACCAGGGGCAAGCAGTGTCATGAACATTGAGTGGAAATAAATATGATTAGACTTAAATGCACAACTAAAAGTCAACAACAATAGAATCAAAAGACCCAAACTACAACAAGTTATATACAAAAGGGACCTGTTATACTAGCATCCCAGGGGGAGGGTCTTAAGGGTGGAGATCTGGGGTACATACTGGGAATAGAGGCAGAAGGAGGTCAGCACTAGTGGTAAGAATTGCTCTAATTCACTGTCTCTATGTACATTAAATATAACTGAAAAACTTGTAATTCACATTGGTTTCAATAAAAATTATATAAAAACCCACCAGACTTTCAGGCATGCACTTAGACATTTGGCAGCATTCAAATCAGTTTTTTGTTTGTTTTTGTTCTTGGGACACAACTGTGGTACTCAGGGGTTACTCCTGGCTCTGTGCTCAGAAATATCTCCTGGTGGGCTTAGGAATTGAATCTGGTCTGCATCAGGTCAGACACAAATAAGACAAACACCCTACCGCTGTGCTATCACTCTGGCCCCTTATTTTAGTTCTGTATTTAATATTGTATCTTGGAATAAAGTTAATAAATATTCTGGGAAGATAGTTTTTAAATTTGTCAGTACATAAAGTCTCCAGAAAAATGATCCATATCACATTAGGACTGTTGGTTCATAAGAAGGAAAGGATTGGGAGATTTGCTTTACAGTTTGATCTAAAAACAAAACAAAACAAAACAAAACATCCCATATCTATTGTAATAACCATGTTCTAAAACAAAATAACAAACACAGATACTTACTGGGTAGTCAGATCCAGGCTGATAACCTCTTTTTATTCTTAGAAGGGGAAGGACAGATTATGCATTCATCATGATCTAAAGCAGCTCATACCCTATACCCTACACCAGAAACAGCCAAACTCTGTGACTAAAATTAAACATTATGAACAGTCAAATCCTCTCAAGTGAGATCTACAAGGATGAAAACTCAGAATATTTTGCTGTCCCCACCCTCATTTGCCCACTGTAAAATCCAGCAGCCTCACCCAACAAATGCCATCTGTCATCTTCCATGATGACGTAATGGTCCAACTCCTCTACCAAGTTTAAACAGAAAATAATGGAGCCTATAATTCCCAGGTAATCTAAATTGGGATGAATCCTCTGTGGCTTTCTCAGTAGGGAAGGAGCAGATTCTACTTTCTGCATAAACCATTGCTGTCTAGTGACACACTCTACAGTAAACTATCCACAGAAATCTCCTAACTTCAGAATCAGAGATAAAACCTGAACACCATTGGTTATGTCAATAACAAAAGACAAATTTTAGATAAACAAAAAATTGTTTTTCCATGAAATATTCAAAATGTAGTATAATGGTATTTATTACTAGAAAGAGCAGATTGTATTACTAGAAAGGTGCCTTGTTCACAAAATGTTCATGTCTACTAAATAAAATACATATCTAAGAAGGTAGAAACTTTGAAAAGCATGACAATCATAGGAGAACAGCAAAATGATATATAATGATGTTTTATATCATCTTTGTATTGCAGTCAATTAGACATTGTGAGATATAAATTGTTTATCTATAACTACTGAATACATAAATTCTACTTTTCTGAACTCACTTAGTCCCCAAAACACTGAGCTTAATATATGTATAAATTGATATGTATCATCTCATTATGAATTTAGAATGATTTACACTAAGCACTCAATAAATATTCATTGACATCTGAATGAAGTAAAATTAAGAACATTAACCTTTAAATTGCTTAACTTAATATTTTAATAAATTTGCATGTTTTAACAAGACATGAAATATGATACAACATAGGACATTTCTCATTAACCTTTAGAAGGTCAGAAAACTGCTTAGCATAGTGAAGATAGTTCAAAGAATGTGCATCGATAACTAGACATAAATTACAATATTTATTATTATCAGCAGGAAAATAATTATGACCAATGTTATCCAAATACTAATGGTGCCTATATGCCAGTAAGGAGATACACTTTTACTTGGAGTATCTATATTTAATCACTTTGTGACATTAAAGGTAGGCAATGTATATACTGGTTTGGAAAGCAACTTCTCATTCAATTATTTATTAACTAACCTGGTATATTTCAGAACTGACTGCATAATTTTAGCCCAAACTTGATTTTTTTTCATTTAGTCATTACCTTAATAACTGATCTTTATTATTTCTCCTATTATGGAAGCAGTAAATATTGAATACCCATGACCTGGAATTTGTCTATTTATTTAGAACTTGTTCTGACAAGAGTAATGAATAGAGATTATTATAAAAGTTAATTGCAAGGGCAAAACACTCCTATTCTCTTTACTTTTGTTATGGAAGCAAATATCATAGGTCATTAGGAATAGATTCTTCACTTAAAAGGCTAACAATTGCTTTGATAACAGAATTATACAGTAATTTTATGATTAACAAAAGGACTATTACTTAGAAGAGAAAATTATTTAGACTGCACTGAAAAATTAGACTGTAGACTTTTAAAAAGCCATTTATAGGTAAGTATTATGGACTATTTTCTTTTTTCATATTTTTATAATTTTTAATAAAACATTTTTTATTTTCAGTTAACTTTAGTGCATAGTCTAAAATATTGGTCCAATTTCAGTCTTTTGCATGTGACTAAGTAGAATTTTAGTATTATTAATTAAGAAGTTTTCTTCCTCTATTTTATGTTCTAAGTTCCTTTATTTTTAATTATCTATATATGTAGGTATGTTTATATGTTTAGCTACATACTTTAATTTCTATCTTATACATCTGCTTTTATTAAAATACAACATTCTTTTTTTGTTTGTTTTTGATTTTTGGGGCCACACCCATTGATGCTCAGGGGTTACTCCTGGTTATGCACTCAGAAATTGCTCCTGGCTTGGGGGACCATAGTGGGTGAGGGGATAGAACTGCAGTCCATCCTAGGTTAGCACTTAAAAGGTAGACTCCTTACCTCTAGTGTCACTACTCCAGCCTCCAAAATTTCATCTCTTTTTTTGGGGGGGTTGGGTTTTGGGCCACACCCAGTGATGCTCAGGGGTTACTCCTGGCGATGGGCTCAGAAATTGTTCCTGGCTTGCATGGCGTTTGGCGGCTCTCCGCCATGCCAAAGGCTGCTTAACCAGGCCTAGGAAGGGGTGCAGGACATGGGTCACCCCAGCACCCCCCTAACTCCTTCCTCCAGTACTCCAGGGCTTTGCCTGGCCACATGGCTGGGCAAGCCAGTGAGGTGGGTCCCTTGGAGGAGATTATTGGTTTTCCTAGGCTTTCCCCATTTCCCTCCTGCATCCAAAGGAAGGGTCTGGGGGTGGGGGCTCCGACCTCCAGGCCTTCTGGCTCAGGAAGGCTCTCTTTCCTTCCTGGGAGCCAAGCCGGGAGGTCCTGCCAGCATGGCGTTTGGCAGCCCTCCGCCATGCCAAAGGCTGCTTTAACCAGGCCTAGGAAGGGGTGCGGGACATGGGTCACAATAGGTTCTGGCATTAGGACTTATCAGGGAAGTTTCCTTATTAAACCTGACCATTGTGAAACCGTGCAGGGGCTAGTGCCCCCATGTGGAACATTATAAGAAATATGTGGATATCATTGTGTTTCATCTGCTTGTCATTATCTGAATGCCATCCAGGCGCTCCTTTTATTCTTTTACTCTCTCACTCCCATCTCTTGTTACCCCACATTTAACCATTTTCTGTACTAATGATTTTTGTTTTGGCCAAGGTGAATTACATATCTTTCACAGTAATTTTTGGGTGGAGTCTGAAGCTTCAGCAGGCAACGCGTCACGGCAAGGTTCCATACTGTGGGCTTTTTGGACAAGATAAGGTGAAGATGAAGCCTTGGCTGCCCCCTACAGCCTTCTCTCTCCTTCCTCCCCGTCCCATGGGTTATTCCTGGACACCTGCTCAGGGTCCCAGCAAGTGGGTTCCAGTGAGGTGCAATTTAAAAGAGACCCCAGGTTTCCTTGTTCCTGCAAGGGGCTGGGAGGATACTGCTGAACTCTCAACTTCCAGCAATTAGGAAGCAAAAGCCTCTTGGGGAGTCGGAAGCTTCAGCAGGCAACAAGGGGAAGACATGGCTCCATGCTCTCTTCCCTTGTCCAATCACAGACCAAAGTGGTGTCTCGGAAACACCCCCCTCCCTCTTGACTATTTCTAAAACATAAAAAGGTCACGTGTATCTCCTTTGTATATCTCAGATCTCCCTTAACATCTATAACTCTTTTTGAATGTACTTATATAGTGACAATTTTGCCCACCGGATTTGTTATTTGATTGTTTAATTTTCCCCCTTTGAGATCTGTTTTATAAGCAATATTGGTAGAAGAGTATCTCTGTATAGATTTCATGTTTGTACCAAGTTTAGGGGAAATGTTGGACTTTATTTTTCGGCCCACAGATGTACCAACAATATCTTGTGGCATTGCTTCTCTTTTGCATAGGCACATTAAAATGGGAAAATAACACATATGCAAACAAGTTCTTATCTAATAGAGATAGGAACACAAATTTGGTAACATAATTAGGCCTTTTACCCTGAACATTGGCATAATGATTTGGCTCAGGCTTCAGAAGAACGGGCATCGCCCACACACACCTGAACAATGGATAACATCTATGGAAACAACCACAATTCTCTTTAACATTACCAGGATCCAAGCCTCTACCAGGGAAGACCTACCACTGCTTTGGCATTGACTTACTCCAAAGAGTGCTCCCAACACCCAGACGACTCAGCAACAGTCTGTATGCAGGGCAGATCACTCCGCATTTAATGGTATGCTGAAACTAGAGGATGCTCCACATCAGCCTGACATCGATGAAAGAAATGCACAGAATCCAGTCTTTAAATATAAGAATCTGATACCAACAACAGCTAAAGTGTCAAAATGTTTCACCGGGACCTTGAGAATGACTGGAGTTGGACGGACTGGTATGCCTGGAACCCAGAGTCTGTCTTATGCCAATAAACTTCTAGGGTGAGGCCTTTTTGAAATCAGGTCAAGGATTTATTTTCTATTTTTCCCATTTTTCTGGACCTATGCAAACAACGGAGATTGCCACTATCACACCTTTACTATATTTTTTTACTTTTAACCTTTAAGGAAAAAAAATACAGCTTACTGAACTTAAAAACAAATAACTGTATAGAATGTCTGTCTCGAATACAGGCAGGGGATGGGAAGGGGGAAGGGGATAATGTTACACTGGTGAAGGGGGGTGTTCTGATTATGACTGTAACCCAAATATGATCATGTTACTTAAATAAAAAATATATTAAAAAAAAAAGAAATTGCTCCTGGCTTGAGGGACTATATGGAAGCTGAAGGATTAAACTGCAGTCAGTCCTAGGCTAGCTCTTGCAAGGCAGACACCTTAACACTCTGCATCACCCGAGCCCCTCATACTTTTTATTACTACTGTTTTAATATTGAATATAACTCTGAATTTCTATTTCACATAACAAATTCAACTCTATGTAGCGATATAAATATTTATATATAATTCAGGTTATTTTATAATTATATTCCATACACATTTAGTAATATTTTTATTGAATGATATTGTTAACATTATTTTCATGGTTATTAATAAATATCAAAAAATTCAAGTACCTGGGTCTGGAACGATTGCAATAGGGCGATAGGACTTTTGCTTTGCACACAGCTGACCCAGGAAAGATCCTAGTCCCATCTCCTGCATCCTATATGGTCTCATGAGCTTGCTAGGAGCAATATCCAAGCAACGAGTAACCCCAGGATGCTTCTGGGTGTGACCCAAAACCAAAACAAAACAAAAAATTTAAGTATCTAAGATAAAACATGAAACAAAATATCTATACATTAAACACCTTTGTCACTATTAAACACTAGAGAAGACAATAAAAATGAAAATATGTATACTAAATTAAAAGAATTAATTTATCATCATACATAAACTGAAGAAGTCTTTGAGGATCTCTTAAGAGTTGAACACGGGATGAGGGGGAGGTCTTGGGGAAGGTGGTAAGATATCACAGCAGTAGGGTGTTTGCCTTACACACGACTTCTCAGGGACCTGGGTTTGATCTCCAGCATCCCATATGGTCTTCGAGCCAGGAACAATTTCTAAACACTTAGCCAGGATTAAACCCTGAGTGTCACCGTGTGTGGCCCAAAAACGAGCAAACAAACAAAGAGTTGAACACAGGGCTGGAGTACAGTGTTTGCCTTGCATGCTGCCTACTGATGATGAACCTGGATTTGATTTCTGGTACCCCATACAGTCCCCCAGCCAGGAGAGATTTTTGAGTGCAGAGTCAGGAATAACCCCTGAGCATCACTGGGTGTAGCCCCAAATAAACCAAAACCAACCAAACAAACAAACAAAAAAAGACTTGAACACATTGGAGCACACTAGATGGTATGTACAAACCATATATAAATACTCTTGGATAAGTTATTCCAGAACCATATAATCCTAATTGTCTACCATTTCTCTTTTGCATACATTTCTGTTGCTTTGATATCTTATGAAAATAACTTTTCTTATTTACAATATTTGATGTAATTTGTCGTGAAAATAAATTACAAAATTTAGAATATCTTAAAGGTCCATAATTCTTGAATGGGCCTTATACTTTAGGTACTTAGAAATCATCTTAAACTTTTTCATTTTATACACCTATCCTCTATCAAGTTTACAGATACTCTTAGGCACTACTATAATATTATAATTATTTTGAAAAACCATGTTTTTGGAAGATCACATTCCTAAAAAAAAAAAAAAAACAAACAAAAAACCCATGTTCAAAGGGGCCTGAGTGGTGGCGCAAGCTGTAACGTGTCTGCTTTGTGCACGTTAGCCTAGGACGCACCATGGTTTGATCCCCTAATGTCCCATAATGGTCCTCTAAGCCACGATCAATTTCTGAGCGCATAGTGAGAATAGCCTCTGAGCATCATTAAGTGTACCTTCCCCCAAAAAAACTATGTTTGTAAAATCCAAGAGTAAGGCAAATTAGGTCTTAGAGTACAAAGGAATAGAATAGATTACAACTATCTTCTGCTTCAACTATGTGCCAGTCGAAGAATAGAACATAATAACTGTTTCGGATTTTTAAGATTTAAGGGAAAACATGGTCTAAATAGATCAAGATACTTTCATGATTCTCCTCTATGCTTTAAAGTTACCATCTAATTGTCTATGTAAAATACCCCAGCCTAAGATCATCATGTACCTATTATATGTTTTGTGGTTACTGATTTTAACATCTCTGTCAACTTAAACCAACGTCTTAATGTTAGGAGCCATGGATGAATGATAAGATCGTAAATAATGACCTGCCTGTGAAAAGTTCTGCTATTTTTTCACTCTGTATTTTTAGACGATAATATATTTACATTCACTACATTTTACAACATATACAAAATAAAAGCTTCTAATATGCTTAATATAATGCTTCAGAAACTTATTTCCTGACACCATAGGTCAAATTTTTTGCTATTTATCAGACTCTGTTCACTCTCATAGAACAAGAAAAATAAAATAGTGAATATTTTGGATGGATTTTGCTAACCTTAGTATTTTCTGCATCCGAGTACTATTGTTAGTTTTATAATATTATCTGAATAACCCAATAGAAACGCTAAGAGTTTTTCCAGACTCAAAATATCAGTATACAACACATACAAATTCTTCTAATTTTACTTCTGATGCTATCTCGGCTTTAAATTTTCAATATTCCATATATAGACTACTTCACATGTAGCATTGGAGAAACGTGCACACAAACACACACACACACACACATTCGATTGATTTGTTGTTTCTTTAAGGACAATTAGCCTTTACATTGAGACTAGAAAGATGAATGTGTCTCTGGGAATATTAAATCCTGTAAAGTGAATGAGATGATACAGTTATTCACCTTTATTCTTCTTTTAATCAGTATCTCATAGAAACTTGATATTTTTTAAAAAAATCCTCTATTGTTATACCAAAACTGGAAAAAATTATTTTGGTCAGATTGATATAGCCTACTGACACAGGTAGGCAGCAGGGCAATGATTTACCCCAAGGCAATGAAATCTTGAGATGTAAGTTAAATGAGAGGCAGGGTTTGGGAAGTTACTTTGTCATTAATAAAAGTCTCACCTGGCCTGGTGCTTAACTTTCATTTTCATGCTCCAGCCTAATCCATAGTAACTCAAGAAATCAAGAAATGGGGCTTAAATTCCATGGGCAGAACAATTGGCCATCAGGCGTCACTTGATGGCTGCCTTGTGGAGCTGCAGGACTTGATATCTGTGCTGTCAATGGGCTCACTAAAGGTTATATTGATCCGAGATTTACACAGGTACTCCAGTAGTGGCAGAGGTGGTGAGAAGTGAGAAGAAAAGTGGTAGATTCCATTCTCAGGCTTGACACTTCTCACTGCCCCACTTCACATAAGTCAAATAAAGGACCACTAAGGGATTTTATAGTAATAATTCAAAGATGGAAGTAAACATGAAAATCTACTGAGGAGGTATGCTGCCTATGGAAATTTAAGGGTTGTGAGAGGACTGTGATAATCTCTGTGTGAATGTGTGAGTTTGTGTATCCTGAAGATCCTTTTATCAGGCATGATTCTATGGTTTCACAACCAGGTCCTCATAAATTTTCCATTGAAAAGTCATGGAACTCGTGTGGGTTGCTCTATGATGCCTATAACAGGACTTACATATGATCTATAATGATTTGTAACTTAATTGCTGGTCACAAGTCACAATGCTGAGACAACAGCTAAGTTCATCACCTGCTAGACACACTATGCATAGTCTTCATAGAAGGCACCCTACATCCTCTTTCTGTCTTGCATCTCAACAACATTATAGGTTACCTCACTATTCAGGAAAATTCACTAGTGAGAAGACCCACTATCAAGGAGACCCACTAGAGAAAAAATTCTGAGGAGATGTTGATGTGAAATCAATACCTATGCAAGCTGATACTGGACAGAAAATTTCAATTTAGGGTAGGAAAATGTTGTCAAACAAGTTTTCTGCAAGCAATTGCTAAGTAAAAGAGAGTTTGGTTTTGACAAGCAAACAATAGGCTGACATTCCCAGAATGACCTTTGTTGAGATATAACCCATTAGCAGTCTCAGCCATGATCCTACATGTCCATTGTCTAAATTGAAAAACCCACTTCATCCTTTTTCCCATAGGATCCTGCTGAGCACTGAGGCTTTTCATAGAATTCTAATTTGTACTGGGACTGATACACTATAAAGTTTTTGGACTTGATAACACAATAAAGGACAATTCAGTAATATAATTGTACTAAGAGCTCTCTCATTCTAAAGTTGAGGAATGCTTTGCACGGTTAAACATTCAGCTAGGCCCATCAGGGACCACAGCCACTACTTTGCACTGACAGGCTCATAGATTCAGCACCACTTTAGATTACCCTGATAGTTAAACAATCCTTGGGTTTGTAGACTCAGTTAGCACAAAATTAAAGGAAGCTCCCCAACATGAGAGCACCATACTTAATGTCCAATCTGAATTTGGGGACACAAATTACAAATGATACAAAAATTTTAGTTATGTGTTTGTATCTTGTGTGTCATAAAGAAATTGGAAAGTGTACAAGTGTACTAACTAGTACAGAGCTCTGTTTGCATCTTCATGCCACAAATTTCAGTATTATTCCTAATAAAGCTAGTGGGATCTTTTGAGAGGTCAAAATTAGTAGCAAGTATTCTAGACGTTACCACCCATCAGAGCATGGTCATAGATGTCCCAAAAACTGGTTCAATATTCAAATTGCCCTGAAACTACAAAGACCACTTTGCTAAATGGCTTTTTGTGTAAATGAGACGACAACCATGAGTCACTAGCTAAGTTATTTGAACAGTGACTGCATATCAATCGAAAGACACTGGAATCTCCAAATCCTACCCTAGAGCCAGTAGTAATAATGAGGCACTGGTGACAAAATTTCTCTCTAGTTGTCTACATAAGTTAAAGCCACAGGCACCACATAAGTCAGCAAAAATGCAAGAAATCCTCATAAGACATACATGACTGCCACAAATCAGCAGAATCATAGGCAGTATGTAGCCTGTTATTTGGAAAATAACATTGAATACCCTCTTCAGACCACCTAAAATTCAGAGCTTAACTTTAAATTCCAGAAAACATCAGAGAACCCTTAAATTCCAGAGACAATGAGAAAAAAAGTTAAGAAACTCAGCTACATCTTTTAGATGCCATAAAACTCTTTAATTGCACCTTAACTTTAAAGGCAACCTAATGATGACTTTGTCATAGACATTAGAACTATAGGAACTATAGAAAGAGACAATCAGCAAATTTGAGAAATATTTATGGATAATAATGAAAAATCATTTAATCAGAACTGAAAGAGGTTAATCAATATAGTAGCAAGACTAAAAAGAAGGATTGAAATAGCCCCAAATCAAATAAGTAACTTCAAAGGAAGGACACTTAACATTGGGAATACAAAAGGGATCATGAGAAAGAAATACTAAAAAGTAAAGAAAATTTAAGAAATTTATGGATAATTATAAATAGAAAATGTATAAAAGAGAAAAATAGTTGACAGAAGATGTCTTAGCTGAACCTTTACTAGTCTGAGGAGAGTAACTCGTGCACGAACCAGGAGGTCTAGAATGTGTCAAATAAATAAAATCAAACATAACAACACAAAGGCACATTGTAATCAAAATGACAAAGAACAAAGAAAAATGTACAATGCTTAGCAGTAAGAAAGAAAAAAAAACTCAAGAACAAAAAAAGCATACAATACAAAAATATATAAAACGTCAAATTCAATACACAATGGAAGACATTTGTTGGAACTAAACTAAATCTTCAAGAAAACATAATAGCTTTTTATAATAAAAATGTATAATGGAAAATATGTAAATTTTCAGGTTCTAAAGAAATAGTTCAGGAGATATAGTAATTGTAATATATATAGTATATATATATATATATATACTATATATATATAGTAATAAATGCTGTCAGCCTGCCTTTAACTCCTTCACCCACATGTTGGAACACAAGCATATTTTTTATTTGCTTTTTTGGGCCACACCCGTTTGATGCTCAGGAGTTACTCCTGGCTAAGCGCTCAGAAATTGCCCCTGGCTTGGGGGGACCATATGGGACGCCGGGAGATCGAATCCTGTAGTTCCTGGCTAGCGCCACCTCACTGGCCCCACAAGCATATTTCTAAGCTACCACTCCATGAAGGTGGAAATTAGCCAGGAAAAGAAGTTTGGAAAAAAATTAACACCCAGAAACTAAAAAGTTACCATTTATTAACTATTGGGTAAAAAATATAACATAGGAAATAACATTTCCTCAAAATGGACAAGTAAGAATACTCAAACTATGAGAATCTATGAATTACAGTGAAAGAACTACAGAGGGCTAAATTTATTGCTATCCAGTCATAAATGGGAGGTCAGAGTATTTTAGTATTGTTTTGTTTTTGTTGTTGGTTCACACCAAATAATGCTCAGGGCTTACTCCTGGCACTGTTCTTAATAATTACTCCTGACAGTGTTCCAGAACCATATGTGGTATGAAGAATCAAAATTAGGTCATCCACAAACAAAGTAATTACCCTATCAGCTATACTATTTAGCTCTCTCTATTTTTTATTGATTTTTTATTTTTAATTATGAGAACAAAGATGCAAAGAAAGAGGACAAGGTAAAGTTACAGTGGAAGGACAATCACCCATAAACAGAATTCTCAGTAGTCCCATTGCTGATCCCTTAACTTTGAACTTTCAGCCAAAGACATTAAGAAGAATAAAAACAGAACCCATGTACAATTACTTTGTCCCTCAAGTCCCCAGATTGTAGTACATAATATTTCTTAGCAGCATGCAAAGCAATCTAAAGGCATAAAACTTATGTAATTCCTTAAACATTGAAGAGCCCTCTATATTTTTTAAACATTAATCGGTAACTAAGATTGAGAAACTCTAAGAAGAGAAAAAAATATAAAAAGTAAAAAAATAAAAGTGAACAGAGATCAGCAAAGTAAAAATAAAGATAATATGAACATAAATAAAACCAGGTTTCATTAAAATAATTAAATGAATAAAAAACCCTTAGGTAGACTCAACATTATTAAACAAAATTTAAATAAATCACATCAAGGGAACCAGTTAAAATGTAGGCATTAGAAATATAAAATATCATGAGGTTATTTTAAATAACTTTAATCCACTGAACTTGAGAACAAGGAAGAATCTGATGAATTCTTAGAATCACAGAATCTTACAAAATTAAACAGATGGAAGATAAAAAAAAAATAAGGAGGAATGAAAATGAATTGGCAGATAATTAAAGAGTTACAATGAAAATGAAATTGTAAATAAGATTTTCCCAAATAACAAAATCTTTGGTCCAGATGGACTAATTAATTAGTTATCAAATCTTCAAAGAACACGTGTTATCTATGATCCTCAAGTTCTTCCAAATATAAAAATAGGAATAGCTAGCCAAAATTTTATAAAGCCAATATTAACTAATAAAAACAAGAAATATCACAAATAAAATTTTATGCTTATGTTAGATTAAAATTGATGCAAATATGTTCTACAAAACGTTAGCAATTTGAATGTGACTAAATATTAAAAGGATGATATGCCATCTATTTAGATTAGTTCTTGGGCAGCAGGAACTAGATTATTTTATATATTATATAAACAAAGAAAAGATCATTCTGTACAAAGAAAACCACATAACATTACTTCATAAAATAAGACATGAGATGGAAAAAATTTTTCTGCCTTCCTTGCTCATGGGTTTGAACTATTTAGATAATCAAAATGGCAATACTATGCAAAGTATTATTTGGATTCAATGAAGACTCTAAGGATCCCCAAGGTATTTTTTAAAGAATTAGATCAAATAATCAATAAATTCATATAGAAAAATTAGCCCTCCCCTCAACTTCAAAATCAATTCTTGAAGAAAAGTAGATGAGAAGAATCGCATTTTTTAACCTTAAACTCTACTATAAAGTCATAGAACTTAAAATTGTATCGTTCTGTTAGAAAGACAGACCCTCAGATAAGTGGAATAAACTTGAATATCCTGAGACAGACCCTCGGCGATATTATCTGTTAATCATTGATATCTGAGCAAAAAATATAAAGTGGATAAAGGAAAGCAACTTAAAAAGTGGTGCAGGGAAAACTGTCACTTATGTGCAAAAAATAAATTCAAACTTCTTTATAATAGAATTTCAAAGTCAAATCAAAATAGGCTAAAGACTTGGATATCGAAACTGAATCAATAAAGTACATAGAGGAAAATGTAGGAAAACTCTATGACAGTTGACGCTAAAGGCATTGCCAAGGATAAGAAACTTCTGACCAAAAAGTAGTAGCAAATATAAATAAGTCTCATTGCATTAAATTAAGTAGCTTTTATATATCAAAGAAAACAATGATCAGAATACTAAGAGAATTTACAGATTGGAAGAAATTATTTACCCACCAAACATCTGTTCAGCGGCTAATGTCAAAGAAGCTGATAGAATTTTATAAGAAAAAGAATCCAAGTCTATAAAAATTGGGAAGAATAGATGAACAGAAACTTCCTCAATGAAGAAACACAAGCGGCAAAAAAAAAACACACATGATAAAGAAGATTTATCTAATTATCAGGAAGATACAAATTATATTAAATAAAGTATTTATTATTTAAAATTCTTTTTTGTTGGAGTCCACTCGTGACCAAGCCCAGCATTGGGCAGAGTTGCCTGTTAAGAATGCTCCAGGACTCCAATGCAACAGCCTGGGAACATCATTCCTGGGATGACTTGGGGCCAGCACATGAATGCTATTGGCTCCACCAAGGTAACTGTAGACTCTGTATATCATTAATTATCAGGGAGATACAGATGAAAACAACAATAAGATATCAAAAAGACTGGCACACACATTAAGAAGCACAACCAATACTGTTATAGATTTGGGGACTCTCACTTACTGCTTGTGGGAATAGCAACCAGAGAATGTTTTCTAAAAACCAATATAAATATTGCTAAAATCTAGAAATTGACCTTCTATTTGACCCATCAACTGCACATCTTGGAATATATCATAAAGGCTCTAAAATTATAATTGATTTAGTTGGGGAAGTACAAACCCAGCAGTGCTCTGAAACCAATAATTTCTTAGAGTCAAACAGCTTTACTGCGTTCAAGGCAGATATAACAATTACAAATCTTACTATTTTAATTATTATTTATTTAATCACCACAGAGTTACAAAGTTCTTCATTATTGTGTTTAAGGCATTCAATGAACTTTACCAGTGTTCACTACCTTTAACCAATCCTCCCCTATATCCTGTTTTGCTTCTACCTCACTAGTCTGCTTCTATGAAAAGCACTATTTTTGATTTTGCTTTTTTTAGTTTTTACTCTGTGTTCTGTAGTATTGCTGCTTTTAAAGCTTCATAAATAACAGTTTACTACCTTTCTTGTCTCTTCCAGCTTGAGCACTTCCCTCCACCAATCAGTTTTTCCTCCCTGTCTTATATCCTCCAGCCCACTCAGGTAACATGTTTTCTACCCAGTACCAGTCTTATGTTAGTTGTTAAAAAAATGGAAACAACCCAATATTTATTTTAATAAAGACAGAATAAGCTTTTGGAAAGAGTCAACATTCATTCATAGTAAAAGCTCTCAACAAATTAGGAATAAAAGAATTGTACCTCAACATAGGTAAGAACACTTATGAAAAACTCATAGTCAACTGTATACTTAACAGTAAAAACTATTGAAATTATTTAAAATAGGGTACTGCCACAAAATTTACTTTCGATGCTACTATTTTTATAATTTTATTAGTTATCACTTAAAAAATTAGATAAATAGAGGTAAATAAAATATTCAAATTCTAAAAGAAGTCACACTACTATTATTTTCAGTCTTATATTGTAAAGAAAACCAAAAGACTCCACTGAAAGGCAATATTAATAATATAATATTGTAAGGTAGCAAATTACAAAATTAATATGCAAAAATGTCAATTTAATTTCTATTTACAAATGATACACAAGAAGAGATAAAATAAAATCCCATTTTAAATAACATTACAACAAAATAATCTAAGTATCAACTTAAAAGTGTGAGCCATCTTGGTTCTTAAAGCTAATTTAGATGAGACTGACTACTGAATGATTACCAGCAGCCTGATGCAATGTATCAACCAATAGTCAAATATACTTACTGACTACAACTGATAGTGAATAACAACTTTATTGTTAAAGTCCAGGGTTTTTACTTCCTACTGGCTAGGGTCTACATGAACAGGATCACATGTATCTAAACTTATAGGAGTTAATCAAAGGGGAAACATTCAAGATGTAGTAAATAGGAGTAAATCATGAGAGTAATAAGGAAGAACAAACAAAAACACAGGTGTCTGTCTCTAGGTAGCCAGAAGCAAATCAGAATGCCTGCACCAAGGGTAGCCAGAAGCAAATCAGAATGCCTGCACCAAGGGCACTGGGTATAAAAACATGTGCAAGGCACAGTGTCTACTGTTACCTTGGCGGAGCCAATCCCATATATAAGCTGGCCCCAAGTCATTTCAGAAATGATATTCCCAGGATATTGCCTTGGAGACCTGGCACATTCTCGACACACTAGACTTCTCCATGGTGCCCTTTCTCCCCAAGACTTGGTCATGAGTGGACTTCAACAATAAAGAATGGTAAAAGACATTAATCAAAAACTATCTATCATTATAGAAAGAATTAATAGAAGATGCCAGGAAGTTTTAAAGTATTTTATGTTCATGGGCTGGAGCAGTGGCGCAAGCAGAAGGACATTTGTCTTGCATGTGTTAACTGAGGACTGACCGCGGTTTGATTCCCCAGCATCCCATATGCCTCCCCCCAAGTCAGGAGCGATTTTTGAGTGCAGGGCCAGGAGTAATCCCTGGGCATCACCAGATGTGGCCCCTAAAATCAAATTAAAAAGTACTTTATGGCCCCGGAGAGATAGCGCAGCGGGGTTTGCCTTGCAAGCAGCCGATCCAGGACCAAAGGTGGTTGGTTCGAATCCCAGTGTCCCATATGATCCCCCGTGCCAGCCAGGAGCTATTTCTGAGCAGACAGCCAGGAGTAACTCCTGAGCATCGCCAGGTGTGGCCCAAAAACCAAAAAAAAAAAAAAAAAAAAGTATTTTATGTTCATAGGTCAGAGAAACTTTTATTGTCAATAACTAAAGCATAACAAAGGTTCAAGTCAGTTTCCATCAAAATTTCAATGATATTCTTCAATGATTTAGAACAAATGAGTTTAAAATTGTATTCAATCACAAAAGTAGGTTTGCCTGGCAACTCCTAGCCTTGAAATAATGCACTACTCTAAGTTTTATGTCTTTAAATATAGATGAAAGAAAGCTAATAGTTTTACACAGCAAAATTGTAGTTGAGCTGACTGAGTTATAAAGAATAGAGGCTTTACACAGAACCATTTTAACATGATTGTCTCACTCTAGTGGTTTGGGCTTCTCTGTGTTGGAATTTTTCACCACCTTCATTCATAGTTTCCTATATTTATGAATTCTCATCAGTTTCTCTCAATCATTTATTATTTAAGATATCCAAATCAAAAGACAATGCTAGGGGCTGGAGTGGTGGCACAAGTGGTAGGGCATTTGTCTTGCATGAGCTAACTAGAACAGACAGAGATTTGATTCCTGGCTTCCCATATGGTCCCCAAGCCAGATAAAATTTCTGAGTGCATAGACAGGAGCAACCCCTGAGCATCACTGGGTGTGACATCCCCCAAAAAAACACAATGCTAAATCAAAGTGTGGGAATAGCACTTAAATATGAAAATAGGAATCAATCTATTTTCTGACTTTCTATTGAATATTTATAAATATTACTGCATAATACATGATATAAATATTGTACATTTTAACATTTTTGAAATCAGGAAATTCTTGCATTATTTTTATTTTTGGACAATATATGCATAGTTATACAGTTATACTTGCATCACAAAGGTATAACACATTCTCTATATATAAATCTATGTATGTGTATCTATATGTGATCTTCATTCTGTAAATAAAACATAATTTTTATATATTAGTGATCTTTATTGTGAACATTCTGTAATAAAAGCTTGAAGTAGAGACAAAACTTTAAGACTAATTTTACTTTTTGTTGTTGCTATTGTTGTTGTTGTTATTTTGGCCACACCTGTGACACTCAGTGGTTATTCCTAGCTATGAGCTTAGAAATCACTTGTAGCTTGGGGGACCATATGGTATCCTGTGGATGAAACCGTCTGTTCTAGGCTAGTACATGCAAGGCAGATGCCTTACCATTTGCACCACTGCTCCGGCCCCTAATTTTACTTTTTTTCTAGTTTTTATTATAACACTGTGATTTACCAAGTTGTTCATAAGACATTTGTTTCAGACATTAACTGTTTAAATACCAATCCTACCATTAGTATGACAGTATCCCAAGTAACTCACAGACTACCGTAGCCAGCCTCTATGTTGGTACAAGCAAATTGACATAATGCTTGCTACAAAACAAAGGCAACAGTAATGATAAAAACTTAAATAAATAGAGGTTTATTTAAATAAATACATCTATTCATTGTATTACAAAAGTCTATGTCTAAGGATTTACTGGGCTGTTGTTTAGTGCATTCTAAGCTTTCAGTGCTATTGTTAGGATCACTGAGATAGAAAGATTTTTTTCCAAAGAGATTTCCTGTGATGATACTGGGCTGACACTATATTCTGAGGTGAGCAGTCTAGGATTTATATATCTAAAACAAACAAGGTTGCTAAGAATTTCAATAAAGTTAAGTTGCAGAGCTAGGCTCTTTTTGTCTGAGGGGATTGAAGGGTGGTATTGGGGTTACAGTAGTTTATAAAGAAAGGGAACCTGCCCCTGCTCAAGGCCAAATAGGTGTCATCCTGCGCCAGATTACCTGGCAAGTATTGGAAACTATTATTATTTTATAGAGCATGGTAACAGAGCCAGGCTATTTTTCTGCCAAAAAGACAGTGGCTTTTATTTCATATTCTTAGATGGAAACCCCAAAGTTGGATTTCTGGATCATGTGATAATTGTATTTTTAGATTGCTGCAGTTTGTACTATGTTTATAAAGCTACTTCAATTTAGAATCATCTCAAGGGTTATATTTCCTCACATATTTGCTGATACTTGCTATCCTTTGGGCAATAAATAATAATACATATTATGTTATATATAATATTAAAGGTATGTATGACTTATTATCTAATTGTGTTTTTAATTTATAATAACCTAATATTAGCTAAATATAACATTTTTCTACCCATATTTGTATACTTTCTTTAAAAATTGTTTATATTAATGTCCTCTTTCTTTTTTTGATATAAATTTATATACATTTAATTTTTTAACTATTAATTGATTGATTGATGGATTGGTTTCTGGCTCACACACAGTGGTGCTCAGGGGTTACCCCTGACTCTGCACTAAGAAATCACCCCTGGCAAGCTGGGGAACCATATGGGATGCCAGGAATCGAACTTGGTCCTTTCCAGGTCAGCCGCATTTAAGGCAAATGCACCACCACTGTGCTATTTCTCTGGCCCCTAATGTCCTCTTTCTAATATTAGTTACTTTGCTTGAACTTTTCTGTTTTTGAGTTATTTCCATACTACTTTTCATAGTGGCTCTACCATTTTCGGACAGAGCACTTGTTTTGCATTCAGTCCATACATTATATACCTAGCACCTTACATACCAAAGTTCTAGCAAGATTGATCACTTAATCTAAAGTCAAAAATAAGCACTGGGCATTGCCATTTGTGGCTTTTCAAAAAATATGCATACAAAATAAAAATTTTACAGAGTAATGTATAATGATATGAATTTTTAAGGAATATTTTAACATATCCACTAAGTTAAACTTCTGAATTTCTTACTGTATTTTTCTTATGACTTTAATTTTTTATATACTATTGGATTATTAATAGTACAGTTGTGTCTTAAGTACATTTTAGGTCTAATACTTAACAGTGCATCAATTTTTTCATTATATATGAAATTCCATATATGATGTCTGAAATTGAACCTGGGTTGACCCCCTATGAGGAAAAAGCCTGAAACATTGCATTATCACTCCAGCCCTGAATTATCCTTTTAAAAGTACTTTCCCTTTCAATCCTTTGATGTTTCTCCAGTTCAATAAAATCAAGCTAATTACTTTCATAACATTATTGATAAAGGGGAAGTATCAAGCTGAGTTAATCAGCTTACTTTGTATTAAAAATTAAAGAATAGGGACCAAGTTGAGTTGGTCATTTACATGCAAGTCAAACAGGCTAACCGCTATGCTAATACCCAGGCTCCAGGCAGAATATATCTTATTAACTTTTTTTAAGCAACGTAACTTTCAAAGTTATTCATAGTAGAGTTTTATGCATATAATGTTTAGTATCAATTCCAACACCAGTGTCAACCTCCATCTACCAATGTTCTCAGAGTACACTCTATCAAATATTTTAGTCAATTAATTTTAAAAGCCAAATTTTTAATGAGTAAAATCTATTTAATTTGTAGCATTTTCCTAGTTCTTTCTTTTACTGTGTGTGTGTGTGTGTGTGTGTTGTGTGTGTGTGTGTGTGACTACATCCTGGTCCTGAACTCAGATATCACAGGATTCATGGCAGGGTTCCTGGTGCCAGGGAGAAACATATTGTCAGTGATGTGAAGGCAAGTGGCTTACCTGCTTCAGTACCTTTTAGGTTCCGCTAATACTTTTCTCTTGCATTACTGACTTTTCAATCAATTTAATGTTTTGTTTTCTTTGGGCCACACCTGTTGATGTTCATGGGTTACTCCTGGCTATGCACTCAGTAATTACTCTGGGAAGTGCTTATGGTCAGACAACTGTATGGAGAGTAAGGGATAGAACCCTGGTTGTCTTTGTGAAAGGCAAGATCTCTACTGGCTGTACTATGTCTCCAGCCCTCAATAAATTTAATTATACTATAATCATCTTTTATAAACACTAATGATATCAATAAGATTTAAAATGTAATTCTAAATATCTTACTATTAATTTTCCTAAGTACTTTTCAGTGGAGGCATCTGCCAATGAAGTCAATACATTTCAAAGTGTTCAAAACTCAATCTTTATTTGCTAAAATTTCCAAAATTTTAGTGTTTATATTAATAAATATCATGTCCATTCTGCAAATCAAAGGGGGAAATTACATTTCTGCTTGAATTTATTCTTCTAATTTTGGCTTATTTATGGACCTATAATGATACTACACACTTATTTCATTTACTATCTTTATTGTAATTGAGAGAAAAATTAAAATAAACTGAACTAAAACTATCTTAAATATCTTGGTTTATGTTGAGTTCCTACTATAACTGGTCAAATTGTTCATATGTGTAATCTTCATTAAAAATTGTATAATATTAGGCTGGAGACTTATAAAGCATGAAGTATAGAAAGGTGTAGAAAGTAATGTAGAACAATTTAATGAGATTTAGATTTACATAATTGTAGAGATAGACTTGTATTAATTCAGCTAATTTGGGTTCAATCAATGACACCACATAAGGTCCTTACAGCGCCTGAGTAATCCTTAAACAAAGAAAGAGGAAAAGTCCTTAAACCACAGAATGTAACCCTAAAACCAAAAAAATAAGTAAAAAAAAATAAAGGAGTTAACAGAATATTCATTCATCCAAGTTTGTTATATTTTTTCTGCAAGACTTTCACATGAGAACAGTCTGACTTTGAGGTTATTGTTTAAATTTGACAATTCTTTGACTTTTCTTTCAGTACCATAACTAGTGATGATCAAGGGTTACTCCTGATACTGAATTCAAGATTTACTTGTGGTTGCCAAAGGAAGCACAGGGGGTGCTAGGGATTGAACTCTGATCAGTCACAAGCAATGCAAATTCCCAAAGTGTCATCCTATTTATCTGGCCCCAGAATTCTGCAATTTCTGTAACAAGAACATAATGTAAACTTCACTTTTCAGATGAAAAACATAATTAAAAATATTAGTAGTATATATATGGTCAAGAAACCTGAAAACATTTATAGAGACTATTTCACTTTTATTTTTGGACAAATTTTTTATTAATTGCTAGATGAAGTATTCACTGCAAATAACATTCCAAAGTGACACACTGATCAAGGTATTTACAATATTCAGAAGTATACCACATGTTGTAAAATTTGTTAGATATTCTAAAAATACATATGAGGTGTGTTTTAAAAATTTCTTGTGAGCCAGAGATAGTTCAGTGGATGAGATGCTTGTCTTACACGACTTTGACTAGCATTTAATTACCTATACACAATATGGTCTGTGATTCACCAGGAGTGATCTCAGAGTCAGGAGTAAACCATGACCATTGTCAGGTGTAGTCCCCAAAAGAGACAGTAACAAAAAATAATCTCCTAGGCTCATATACCTTTATATACACATCTAATGGAATCTAATGCAATAATAGAAGGACTATAATGAAATATTGCTACTATAGGTCCAGAATTGTACCATACTATCAAGTACAAGTATAATTGGTACAGTCTCACAATGCCTTAAGAGAATTATTGGTGAAAATTCATGTAAACAAGAGTTCAGGCCAGTTTCTTGCCAATAATGGAGTCCAGATAACCACTCTAATATAGTTAAATCTAATTGATGAAAGTTGCCAGGACGCATCCAAAAGCAAATTTGGTTTTTCAGATTGTCACTAATCATTTTTAAAGCAGATTGTTTGCCTGAGAGTTAAATTTGGTGCAGCATCAAAACTAGCAGTCTGTTTTGGCAAAGTCTATTGGGCTGACTATTGATATTACTGGAATCAGCTTCCTGGTGGAAGTTGGATATATCCACACAGAAAACTCTATGCAAGACTTCACTTGCAGTCTGTAACATTGGACTAGAAGTTATCTTCATTATTTTTCTAGTTGATGTATGCATTGATTTTCCTAGATATGAGGATTTAAACTTAATTTGCAAGGGATTACTAATGTAATCACACCAGCATTAGACATGTCTTTTACACAGGCTTGTGGTTGAGATCTATGGCTAATCAAGATAGATATGTGCTGTGTCAGTTTTCATGTTCCCTGTAAATTTGAATACTAATAAATATATATATATATTTAAAAAAACTGATAAGATAGGTTGTGAGCAAATATTTATGTAATACATAAAGCATGGTATAATATTTAAAATAGTACTGTATTTTTATTACTGTACACACATGAAATAAAATCTATCAGGATAAAAAGCATTATTTATTCAGTATATCAAAAATAAAATGATTCTATTGTTTATATCTATAACATGATCAAGATGTATATATATATATATATATATATATATATATATATATATATATATTTCAGAGTTAAAATGGCATTTAAAAACATGAGGTCTTGGGGCTAGAAGATGTGGTACAGAGGTAAGAATGCTTGTCTTACATGTGGATGACCAGAGTTTGATCCCATATGTTTCCCTGAGTCCCACATGGAGTGATCCTTGAGCACATATCCATGAGTCACCTTTAAAAAATTGTAGGTACTTAGGTTGCTGTTCTCTTCTCCCTTCCTTCCCTTTCCTCCCGTCCCTTACCTTCCCTTTCCTCCCTTCCCTTCCCTTCCTTCTTTCCTCCCTTCCCTTCCTTCTTTCCTTCCTTCCTTCCTTTCTTCTTTCCTTTTAATAAAGTCTTAAAGTTGATTTAAAAGAACATAATCAAAATATTATTTATATCATTCAGATTCATATACTTCCTTATTTTATTTTCTTATTAATTTCACCAGAACATTATCCAGTTATAGCAAAATTGCTAGCAGGATTTCTATGTAGTAAGTAGATGCAGCTGATATAAAATGCACAAACATTTTATAATTTTGGTTATAAGTAGCAAAATATAATGGAAATATAAGCTAAGAGAGATATATTAAAAGAGTAGCTTAAAATGGCTCATTTTTTTAAAAAATTGTCATTGGTGGTGCAAACATTTAGAATGATAAATATGTAATATACATATATTTGTTAATAAAATATCACAAGGATCCTTAAGTGCATATAAACTAAATACCAACATATCATATTTGACCTGTAGATAATTAAAGTTTATAAAATAAAGATCAAGTTTAACCAAGATAATTTACAAGTACAATTCTATTACTATAAATTTATCTTGTCTAACAAATGTTTGAAAACCTTTAGCTTTTAGATAAATGATCCTCTTATTTAATCATACAGCAGTTTAAAAATGATTTGGTAAGTTATTCAGAATAAAATTAATCAGTCTAAGTAATCAAAATTTGCTACCTTAATCTTACCAATAACTTGCTTTGTAAACAAATATATATCAAAAACTATCTTACTCAGTTAAATTATTGTTCAGTCATCAGTCAGGATATTTTGATGAAGACAGTTTTAGATGTGATTAATATTTAATGTGAAGCAGGTAGGCAAGTTGGGAAGGGTCCACATCACTTACCCTCTCCCAAGACAATGAATTCTTAAACTGTAATAAAAGCAAGAGAAATAATTTGGAGGATAGTTACTTTGTCTTTGCTGAGAACTTCACCATATGTCATTGTATTGCAGGGAAGATTGGACATCTTAAGTAGAAAAGCCGCAGCAGGAACAATGGCCAGGAATGGAATATCAAAGAAGACTATTAAATATCTCTGCCAACCACCTGTATGAGTAACAGGACTCATAGTTAAATATGAGTAACAGGACTCATACTTAAGTATAAAGTTTTACTCGGGGCAAGTTAAGAGAACCCTATTTAAATTATCTTAGAATAAAAGAGGTTCCTTAATGCATGTCATTGCATCTCCCCCCTTGAAATATGGACTTTCAGACTTTCAAGCTGGAATATATACCAGGGCTTTCTCTCCACCTTTGGAGTAGCCCCTGCTATCTTTCGAGAGGATTACTCTCCTGAGGACTTTACTCACTGTTTTCATTATAACTACCCCCACCAATACCTCCAAATACACCTGTTTTTACCTCACTGCTTCTCTCCACATCTCTTTTCTGTGAGGGAAGGCAGCAGACAAAAACAATCTGGGTCAATGTCACTTGACATTTAATTGCATGCAATTCCCTAAATGTGTATCTATTTTTTCTGATAATATACTATGAATTCCAGCTCATTGATTTACCTTTACCTATTTTATTATACTTTTGAGCCCTATCATTAGACATTTTTAGTTCAGTTTATCTTTTGTGAACTACCTAGGGGATCATACAGAAAGGTGGTTAGAATCCAGTACACTCTATACACTCCTAGGGGATAGGAACATCAGAACAGCTCAAGTTGTAGTGTTCTCGGGAGTCACTAGGGCTACTCATAGTATGAAAATGTTGCCTGTGACTAATTTCAGTCATACATGACAGACAGTTTTTAAGACATTGAGCCACATTCTTGTCCTAGCTTCTGTATCCTATAGCTAAATAACTTCTTTTTGGTTAAAGGTCTTCTTCATTGACTTTTCAGTCACTATTGTTAGGATTCTTATTTGTAATCTTCATCAAAAATTTTCATTACAAAAATACATTTCATATAACTACTATTCTGTCCATGCTCTGTTCTTCAGCTATCAGTGCAGGTGAATTCTTCCTTTCATTCTTTAACCTCTAGCTAAATTATTATGCATGATATGGGAGAGGTACTTTACTTTTCTAAGTAACTGTATGGTGATTTAGAATTACATTCACAACCACAAACACCAAATAGCAGCTGAAGTTCTGAAATTATGTTTGTGTGTGGTTCTTAGTGATTGCTGGCATGTTTTAATCACAAGTGCCTAGAAGTAAAAACAGCACTGAGTTTGGACTAGTCAATACAATGAAGCAGGGTTCTTGGCTTCCAGGACGATTTACAGGCCTAGGCATGTGTGTAAATCTCATGATAACAGAACCAACTTAAGAGAAGCCTATGTTCTCAACTATAGTCTGTGCCATTAAGGAAGGACTCACTGGTTACACTGGAGGCAATCGAGGCCCTTAACTTCCTTGCTTAGCTTGCTTAATAATACCAAGATGTAGAGTGTAAGAAATTGCCAAGTTAGGTTTTCTTGATAGTCTTAAATAATCATAGTAATTCCTCAGCTAGTGTAAGTGAAACTCTTCTCAGGAGTTAGTCCACAGATAAATTCATTAAAATATACATCAGTAATGCCTTCTGGTATTTATGATTAATTGTATTATGCCCTATAGGATACTATTCTCAATTTGTTATTTCATTGCAAATGAAACAGTAAAGCTTAATTTTTCACTAATAGTAGTGGAGATTAGCATCTTTAAAGCTGTTCCCATTCTACATTTTATTTTTATTTTATATATAAATATAATAAAATAAATAAATATTATATATAATATATGTATATATACAACAGTGCAAAGCAGATGATATATATATATATATATTGGTTTTGGAGCCACACCAAGCAGCTCTCAGAGGTTACTCCTAGCTCTGCACTCAGAAATCACTCCTGTCAGGCTCAGAGGATGCCAGAAATTGAACTTGAGTCCATCCCAGATCATCTGTCCCCACCACTCTACATTTTAAATATTTCTGCAAACAATTGGATTCCCTCTGAGAATGAACCAGACCTTGAGTTCGCTGAGTAGAAAAACATAAAAGACAATAAATGGAAATGTGGTCATTAAGCTGAATTGGGACACCAGAGCACATTGTCTTGTCAGCCATCTTGCATGTTTTAAACCAAATGTTGAGTTCTTATCCATCCCCAAAGTAAACAGAATACAAAAGAGGTTTTTCCTATTTCCTTGATTTCAACTTAACGATAGTTCATTCCTTAGTTTCCCAGTACTTCCCTTCCATTTTTTTAAATAAAGCATTAACCATAAGTCCCCATCTCATCTCTAGTCACTTGCATTTTATCTTGACATACTAAGGACAAGAATGTGTATATTCTCGAATAGGAAGGAAGTAATATAAAAATAAATAGAATATTTATTCTTAAATATGTTTTATGTTAAAACAAACATTGAAATAAAATAAAGAAAATTATAGTTATTTACTTGTTCATGCAACTGATGAATAATTTCAGTGTATCAGCCACTGCGGATCACAAGTCATAGATTGGTATGAATAAGTATTATCTCCTGATATAAGAAAAGTCTAAATAAATTCTTCTGTATAAATTAGTTTTCCCTGCTAAAGGAACAGGCTTGGGAGTTGAAGAGAGAAACTGGGGACAATGTAGAGCAAAGGTTGTACTAGTGGTGTGATGGATCTTGGAGGACTCAATGCCTGCAGCAACTGTATTATGAACTAGTTTGTAAACTATGGGTCCAAATGAAATTTTTAAAGGAAAAAAGGTCAAAATAATAAAATAGAAAAGAAAATAACATAATGTAATTAAAAACAAATTTAAATTTTATTTTATATGTCAGTAAGTTTTCTATATTCATGACAAAGTATTGGATATTGGCTAAATGAAATGCAGTAGAATAAACAAAACAGAGTGCAATCAAGTAGTGAAAATTAAGCAGTTGCACAATTAACACGAATACTTTTTAGAAGATGCTTTTGAAATAATAAGCTGCAAAAACAATTAGTTTTATTTTATTTATATAATGCTATAATACTATGCAATGTATGTTTTCTTTATATGTACAATAATTGAATACCATATATAATCACATGAAATTTAATAAATATATATTCACTATTTTATAAAATAATATATCCTTTCCTGATCATTCCTCTAGTTGATTTCCTATGAGGACACAATACCTCTATGTCTTTGGGGATACAATTAACTGACCGTTCAGGGCATCAGTGCAGTAGAGGAAAGCCAAGATTACACAAGTTTCAACCTTTTGGGAAAGTTTCATCAATGTTTCTCAGCCTATGATTTAGGCTCAACTAAGTCTTTTTTGCTTAAGCAGGCAAACTTTGAGGTGTCATTATTTCTCCTGTAAACCTAAAGTATTTTATTGCTGGAAGGCAAGAGATGGCTCTGAGAAAGATACCTCAGTTACTGCAGAGACTGTCTTCCAGAGCTCCCTGGATTTTTCTCACTTCTCTCAAAAGGTAACATGTTAGCTCCAACCACAAGACAAGATCCTTAGAGAGCTTGAAATAAAATGAAAGAAAATTATAGCTATTTAATTGTTCATGCAAATGATAAATAATTCCAGTGCATCAGCTAGTGTATTCAACTCATCTCTGGGCATCATATTTGTAATTTCACTCTTTCTAGCCCTCAGCCATATTTGGGAGAGGGGTCAAAAAGAGGAGCCCAGATGGAAGTGTTTCTGACTTTTCAGAACAGTTAGAAAAAAAAACTGTGTACTAACAGATAGTTATATTTGAATTTAACCTTATTTATAAATAAAAATAAGCATCAATATAATCTGTTATTACTAACTTCAAATCAGTACCCCGCCAGTGTTTATATATTCCCTCCTAAAAGCTGGCTTTCCTTATCTAATATATTTAATTGTTCTGCCAGAAAACAACATAATTTTAGAATTATTAACCTTTACTCATATGAGAAACACATTCTCAAACTAGGGTACAGAATACGATGTGTGATTCTTAATAACTTTAACCTTGGAGTATCTAGTCAAAACAGTGATTCAAAAGTTAATTACAAAAGTTTCTACATAATATTTTCTTTTTTTTTTGCCTCCCAAACAATAGTTGTTTATGGTGGCTAAGCATAGTAGTGGATAGATTTTGAAGTGAGAAACAGACCAAATAAGGAAAAAATATCTCCAGGTTTGATTGAGTAATAAATAAATGAGTAGAAAGATGAATGTGTATCATTCAGAAGACAATTACATGTGGCCTACTTTAGTTGTTGTTGTTGTTCCAATTCACTGGGAGAGTTGCCTTAACAACAGATGAGTTAAATCTGGGAGAGCTACATTCTTGCTTCATTCCCAGAAGTCAGCTGGGCATGGATGATTGCAATTTCCAAAATAGCCATCTGGAGAGCTGGGTCTAAAGATGCAGATTGGTTTTCATATAATCTAGGCATTCACTGAGTTTTTGGTCAATTTCTGAGGGCAGTTGTGTTGGCTGCATGCTCAAAAAAGTTTCTGATGGGGAATATCTTTGAAGAGTAATGAAACTGTGAGAGGGTATAGCCTTACTATTTCCATTGGTTTTGCTGTTCCATCTGAACACCAACATATGGGGTGCCTGAATGAAATAGAGTTGGAAGGAAGAATCAGAGGATTCCACCCATACTACCCAGAAACCTGAGTAACTTGGTACCAGGTATGGCATTGTACTCTCTGTTGACTGTGCTCCTTCCGCTTTGGCCTGAAAGTTGGCATGGCTGCATTTTGGGTTGTGCAGTTCATAAGTTTCTCTTTGGAGGGTATAATCAGATCTTTTTATGCAAGTTGCACCCCAAGGTATTCCTTAGTTATTTATTTTTTTAGCACATTTTAGGTCAAGTGAATAGAGTATGAAGCAGATCGAGTGTTGGGAACTGACTTGTTTGAGGACATTTTGCGGTTCTTTCTGCCATAGCCCAGCTTTTCACCTAAAAGCAATATGCAGTCTTGCTGCAAATTTTGAGCTAAGAGAAAAGAATGTGCAGCTGCAGGACATAATTTAGCTCTAAGCCCGGAGGAGAGTAAAAACTGCCTGGTACAGTTATCAGAAACTAGGCCCCATTCCTTAAGACCACATTCCGGAGTGAATTAGGCTGTTTTCAATAAGTATATGCTACATTGTCTGTTCAAGATCACTGAGACAAGCACATCTTGCACCATTTCCTGATAGTCAAGCAATTAGGAATGCAGCTAGAAGGACACTAAAAGTTTCCATTGAAACAGCACGTTCAGCATAGCTTGAAGGTCATCCAGCCCCCTAGCCCACTGTCCACTTCGCACCAAAAGTATGATTGACAGCACCTTTGTACTGCCCCCTTCTCCTTCACTATAAAAGAAGGAGTTGTATTTCAATAAACGCCTTTGAACAGTGAAATATTGTCTTAGGCCATTTATTATTAACCTCTCTTAATTTTCTTACAGTGTGGTTGTGCTTCTACTCAGCAAAATAGAAGTGCGGTCGTCTGAGAAGCCTTCCCAGCTAATTCCTGCTGGCCGGGCCCCCCTGGGGGGCTTCTGGACCCTGCATTTTGGCGCCCAACGCTGGGCTCGAAGATCACCGCCACACTCCGAACGTACAGGTCGGCGAGTCTAGAGCTCCTTCGTAAATCGCGGAAATTACCTCATCAGGGTAAGCGTTGAAACGAGTTAGCCTTAATCAAATATTTAAACTGCAGTTTTTCCAGTCGTTCCGATCGCCGCCCCTGATTGGCTTTTGGGGCTTAACCCATAGGATACGCTACCATGGGTAATTCTTTGAGTACTGAACTTAAATTCATTAAATATATACAGTCTGAGTTGAAAGCCAGACATATAGAGGTTACCAAAAAAGATATTTGTAATTTTTTAATATTTGTTCATGATGTTTGCCAAAAATCTAGTGTTCCTGGGCTCCCTCTCGCTCTAACTCTGTCTCTCAGTTTCCTTCCTCTTCTGACCCTTCATCTTTACTTCTGCCGCTGCACCCTCTGTGCAAAATCCTAAACAGCCCTTCACTTCCCTAGTCTCAGCTCCGTCCCTGTTCCACCAAAACCTTTACTCCCCTCACCACCCTCCCCTCCTTAGCCAGCAATTGCAACAATACAAAGCCTTTAATTAAAAAAGCCACACAGCTGTTTCAAGCCGTGTGACCCCAGCCCCTTACACGCTCTCCTGATTGAAATCTATTGGGGGCGGCGCTGTCTCCCCCACTGAAAAGCTGAACTCTTGCAAAGTTAACTTTTTCTCCGCAGTAAAATCTTTCCTTCCAGCAAGCAAGCACAGATTCTAATCTCTGAGCTCATCCCTGGCTTCACCTTAAAGGGACAGCGCCCATTTTCCAAATCCCAGCTTAAACCCGGTTCCACACGTGGCAACAAACTTTTGCTACTCCCCCCCCCTCTTGGCCATGCGGCCGCTTCAGCAAAATTCAGCGAGCAGGGCGAAAACCTCCCATCCCTTACTATACAAATGCCTATCTTCCCTCAGGCTTTTATAATTGTCTCTCTGGTGCTACAAATGTTCCTTTTTCCTGAGTTGGGATGCCTAAGTTGAAATGTTTTTCTAAATATAAAGGCCACAGTTGGTAAAATTAAATGTGTTACAAAATGTCATAAATATAAAGTTTGTAAAGTGGTTCAGGTCATGGGCATTTTTTAATAGTTTAAGCTCCTTAATCTGCGTTTAAATAACATTTTGTAACATTTTTAACTTTGTTTTTGAGGAATAATTTGTAAATATAACACAGGTGTCTTTCTTACCTCTGCATTGGAAAAAAAAAAAAAAAAAGCAAAACTCCTTTGTTAAAATTACTGCACATGTTTAGAAAGTTAATTTTTTAAGAACTAAAATAATACAAGTGAGCAAAATAAGTTGGTCAGCTTTCCTTAACAATAATGTATAAACATTCCAAAACTCTAAGCTAAGCCTAAGCTCTTTTGAATGCATATAAATATAGCAAAATAGCATTGCCATTTGAAAAACTTAAACCAAATAATCTAAACCTTAAAAGTGGTTAGGCAGTTCAAATAGTGGCATAAAAGCCATTTCAATAACAAAAACAATATGATAACTAGTTAAATAAATTTGTTCATAAATTATTGTTCATAAACTTAAACCTTAAGTAGCTTTATTTCTTTTCTTAATTTCAAGCTTAATTTTAAACTCAAAGGTAAGTACAAATAATTTTGCATTTTCCAAGTTTAATCTTAAGTTGTCTCTGTTCATGTTGTGGTTAGCCCTTTTTAAAATAATATTGTTAATTAGTATCATAAAAGTAACTAAATTTTATAAGCAAATTAACAAGTATTAAAAATAATTTTGGTCTTAAGCTCTAGGTGTGTAAATGCATCAAATGCCTTTAACTATATTTTATAATGTCTAAACATCTTGTTAATTTGGTATCTAATATTTTTTACAAATTATTCACTTTAAGTCTTCAAAGTAAAAACAGTTGTTTTTTAAAGTCAGTTTTTTATACCTTTAATAATCATAGTTCATGCTCTTGTGTTTAATCATAAAAATTTTAACACTTTATTACAGCTGTTTTACTATTCTACTGTAAAACCAATTTATAACAAACCTGTTCCTTTACAGCAAATGATATCATACTTCAAAGTAAAAACTCCTTCTACAGCGCTCATTTTTTAACTGCTAACATTTTCCTTCATGATTTAAACTTCAAATTAAAATTGTTTTAAAAATGTTTTGTGTTAAAGCTAAACCTTAAAATTTATTTTCAGCAGTTCCACTCCAGCTACGTTAACAATTTTTTACAAACATGCCGGCTAAATATTTAAAAGCGCTTGTCAATTTTTCCAATGCAAATTTTGAATAAGTCCTCTTGTCTGTTCATGTGTGTGTGTTATGCGTGAAAGTGGCCACAATGTTGTGTTTCGTGTTTGTTCTGTCTGTCTATTTGTTATTTTTGCATTTCATATAAATACAATTTTTAAAGCCTTATCCATTTTTAAAATTTCAATTAATTTTTTTACCTGGCTTAGTCTCATCATCTATAAACTGTGAAATCCTGCCAAAAATCCTGTGCTCAGCTAGCTTTGTTCTATCAGCATGGCAAAAAAGGTAGGGGATGGTAAACCCCAAAAATTTCTCAAATGGCCATCAGGAATAATTTTTCCCTGGAGAATTTTTGGACTTTGCAATCCCCAGTTTTTCTGCTATGTGTAGTTAAGGCCAATAGAATAAGGCCAAATGTGGCTAGAGAAAGAAGCATCTAGCTTTAAAATAATAACTAAGAAGTTTAAAAGAAATCATTTAAGTTCAGTTTAAAGGTTTCAAAATGCATTCCTGTGGCATTCAAAAATAATCATTTTACCTCCTGCCAAGTTGTTTTCTTATAGACCTCCTACAGCTTCCTGCAGTCCTATCTTCACCCACTTCAAAACAGCCTGTCACCCCCTGCTAGCCCACCATTCCTGCCGGACCTGTTTCTAACTGACTCTGCCTAAAGAAAATGCTGAAATTGGTACTCTGCCTGGCTGTCCTTGATGCCCACTGCCACCAACCACCCCCTTCGCACCAAGTCTTCATTAATTTGTTTGCTCCACTTCACTCTCCCTTGCAAGACGATGACAACACCTCTGGTTCCTTCTCTTCACCCTTTGCTGCCCATGCTGTCCTCCGGACCCCCCTCCTCTTCTCAGCTCATCCTTGTCATGATCAACGCTTCCGCCCTCCGCCCAGATGCAAACGCCTTCGGTACCTGCTATTCACCCACCTCGAACCTCATCTTGCAGATGGCCAACGCCTCCACCATCACTGACCCTGCCTATCTGCTATTCATCTCAACCGCCCTTCTGCTTTGGTAACCCCCTGCCTGTCTCTGACCCCTTCGCTCTGCGATCCAGCCCCAAGCCTCACTTCAGCATCACCTTGGAACAGATGGTGAAACTTATACTTTGCCTTTTGGTACCCAATATAATTCCCCCTATTGAAAATTGTAATCAAATTCTTGTCATTAATTCCTCCTTTCAGTTCATAATTGCCCCCAATTTAACGTTTCTTGCCTGTTTCACTGGTTTATCTCCCCCATTGTTTCACATTTGTTTTTTCAGTCCTAAAACTACTGTGTTTTCATTGTTTTAATGCCTAACTTACCTGTCAAACCTGCTCTCACCCTAGCCTTAATCATAGGCCTGGGTGCTACCGCTGTAAGCACAATAATTTATTCATTGGTTCATACTCTAAAATCTGTCAATGCCTTAAGTATAACTGTTGTTAATAATGTTTACAAACTTAAACTAAGTTTACAACACTTAAAGCACATTGTTAAATCCCTAGCAAAGATAGTGCAGCAAAACCACCATGCTTTAATTTGGTTTCCTTTTTTTTGAAGAAAGGGGGAGTCTGTGTAGCCCTTAAGGAACAATGTTGTATTTTTAAAGACAAAACAGGTTTAGTTAGAGATAGCGTTCAACATATTGGTGATGGTATAAAAGATTTTGAAAAACATTTCGATGAAGAACAAGGTTGGTACCAGGATTGGTTTTTCTCTTCCCCTTGGTTCCACACAATCTTGTCCACCGTTGTGGCCCTCTTATTAGCCTCATGCTGCTCTTTTCTCTTGGCCCATGGATTTTCCGCAAAATTACTGCCTTTATTAAAAACCAGGTAGATGAAAAGGCAAAAACCTCTATTCAGGTTAACTACCAGCGTCTAACCCCGCGTGACTCCTGTGAAAACTTGGCTTTAGTCACCAAGCCGCCTTTCCAGCCACTAAGTTTCCAGGAGATAGAGCACATAGCTAACAGACGGAGCTCGCTCCGGCACTTGTGCTCTCGGCTGTGGAGACACCTATGACGGGATTAGCAAGGTCCCAGTTAGGGCACGGCCCTAAAAGGCTACAACGCATAATTCGGATCTCTGCGCACACCCACGGCGTTTGTAGCCACCTTTTAAATGCGGCTTTGGCCGTGTCCGACCTGGTCAAACCTTGTATGCCTAAGACACGGTTCTTCCACCCGCTCACGACTTTCCTTCTTTTATTAGAAGAGAAAGGGGGAGATGTTGGGAACTGACTTGTTTGAGGACATTTTGCGGTTCTTTCTGCCATAGCCCAGCTTTTCACCTAAAAGCAATATGCAGTCTTGCTGCAAATTTTTGAGCTAAGAGAAAAGAATGTGCAGCTGCAGGACATAATTTAGCTCTAAGCCCGGAGGAGAGTAAAAACTGCCTGGTACAGTTATCAGAAACTAGGCCCCATTCCTTAAGACCACATTCCGGAGTGAATTAGGCTGTTTTCAATAAGTATATGCTACATTGTCTGTTCAAGATCACTGAGACAAGCACATCTTGCACCATTTCCTGATAGTCAAGCAATTAGGAATGCAGCTAGAAGGACACTAAAAGTTTCCATTGAAACAGCACGTTCAGCATAGCTTGAAGGTCATCCAGCCCCCTAGCCCACTGTCCACTTCGCGCCAAAAGTATGATTGACAGCACCTTTGTACTGCCCCCTTCTCCTTCACTATAAAAGAAGGAGTTGTATTTCAATAAACGCCTTTGAACAGTGAAATATTGTCTTAGGCCATTTATTATTAACCTCTCTTAATTTTCTTACAGTGTGGTTGTGCTTCTACTCAGCAAAATAGAAGTGCGGTCGTCTGAGAAGCCTTCCCAGCTAATTCCTGCTGGCCGGGCCCCCCTGGGGGGCTTCTGGACCCTGCAATCGAGGGCTATTACATGTCAAGGAATGATAGACACTTCCTTCAGGTCACTGCAGTCCTATGATGGGAGACATTTAGTCCCATTTGTGAATGCTAAAACCAAAGAGGGAGGCCAGGTGACAACAATTGGGGAATTATACTTGTGGCAGATCCTATAACAACAATTTAGAGAAAAATGTGTTTGTCCTTACTTTTAAAGACAGCTCATGGAATTTACCACTTAGTATAGCTATCTGTCCTTTTATTAGACATAGACTGTCAGTTGCATTTTGTTAAATATAATTCAAAGATTTTTAATAAACTATTGTAGTGTAGTAGTTTGAGTTGGTGGATCCCAAGATGATGAGGAAGTTAAGGCAACATATAATAAATATAAAATTCGAGGCTGGCAAGATGCATATAAAAAGAATGTTATTGAGTTCTTCTGCAAGTGTGAGAAGATATAGATTCATAGTCATCATGGGAAGACCTAACTGCCAAAAATCTTAAAGGAAAAAAATTGGAAAATGAGTGGAATAAAGATGGGTACAGCATAAAGAGCTGGGAATTTATTACTATAATTTTTGGACCCAGAGGTTTCCATAAAATTGTGGTTTCTCTACTGTTTACAGCAAGGACCACTAGAGTCAGCTAATGACAATTACTCTCTCTCAAGTTCATCTATGTCACATCCTTCAGAAAGGCCCTATGAGAACAAGGATAGAAGTAACATATTTGTCTATATTACTGGATCTGAATTCACCACTTTCATTGGGGTTCTAGGAAAGTCTGTGAAGGATAGCTGTGAACAAGGCCTCTTTTTTCATGTCCTGGAAACCATCATACAACATATCAGATAGTGGAAGAGATATTATGTCTTTGAGGTTACATCAAGCAGTCTCCTTTGTAGAGAGCTCAACATTAAGTTAATGATTTTTGTGCATATTTTTATGATAAGAAGTATCTGAAGCACTTTGGGCAAAAGTAGAAGTACTTGCTCTCTACCAAGATGTTAGAGGTTTGATTCTAACTATCTGTGGACCAATCTGATACAGTATTCAGCCAAGTTGAATTATCATGATATCAAATCCTATGTTACTCTCAGTTGAATTATGAAAAAGATGTGAATGGGATTTTAGAATCTTCCTAGACTGTTGGAATAAGCAGTTTTCAACCTATTCAAAAGTACTTGCTGATTGGTCTCTTACCCTAACTATTCTCCACCCTTCAGGCTGGCCTTTCACTTCTCAACAAAGTCCTTGGGTCGCTGGGAGACTGCTTGCAGTTTCAGTTTTCCACAGTTGGACAGTCTGCCTGCAGGTATATTTGCCTGCTGGCAGATAACTTGTGGTGGAATTTTTCTGAACCTGTTGTATTCCCTTCAATCTGTGTGGATTATTTCCTGTGTCAGTGTTTGCTACCAGATCCCCATCTTCCCAATCCCTTCATATTGGGATATGAGGCTTCCTCTTCACTTGAGAAGTGTATTATGCTGCCAGGAGGAACTAGGCTATGCAGATTTAATGCAAATCATTCACACACACACTAGAAAACCTTGTGCACATTATTACATTACTACAGTGATTTCTGTTAATGTTGTAAACTATGTGGGGACAGAGAGCTAGTACACTGAGCATGGTGCTGACCTTCCACACAGACAACCTGGGTTCAATTCCTTATATGTCAAATGATCATTGAGTATTGCCAAGGAGTAAACCTTAACTGCAGAGTCAGGATTAAGACCTGAGCAATGCACATTGTATTCTCAAAACAAACACAAAGGCTGCAGAACTACAGGTGTTACTCACAATAACTAAGAGCTGGAAACCAACGAAGTGTCCATCATTAAATGAAGATTATTTGAGTGTGAGAGTCAGATGTACATTTATATGGAACAGATAAATATTAAAATATTTAAAATCCTATTGTTTTAAGTCACATGTGTATGTTTATGTAAGAGGTGTGTAAAACAATTAGAGTATAAGACAAATCTCACATTAATATCATTTATTTTGCTTTCTCGAGTTTTTTACTACCAAATTAAAAATGAGTCATTACGTGAAACCAAATGTTACTACCTAATTTTTCTTCCTGGAAGTAAGGTATATGTAAATATTTCTTTTCATGTTTAGTAATTTTTATTATCACTTTTATTGTGAGATAAAAATCAGAATATTCCATTATGTAATTTTGTGTGCATCCTGCTGATTTGATATATTTATATTTTGCATTATGATAAGTGCTGTGGTAGTTAAGTCTATCATGTCACATAGTTATAGTTTTGGGATTGTAAGGTAAGTTAAGATCTAGTATTTTAGCAGCATTAGAGTTTATAATACAGTATTGTTGACTATAATTGTTATGTTCAGCATTAGATCTCCAGAACATTTTTATCTACTAGTTGCAAGGAAGATGTGGTTAGGGCAGTAATTTTGGATGAAACTCACAGTTGTATAGTTGGATGCTGAGTTTTAGGAGGCAATAAACCTGTTTATGATATTTAAAGTTTTCTTATATAATTGTTTTTTGTTTCACTTTTGATAAGTAGGTCTTTATTCAGAAACTGTTTAGCTTCTCTAGAAGGTGGTCTGATATATTTAATATCCAAATGTCAGATTCTTGTTACCGAATATATAATGATAATGTTGACTCACTTATGTTATTTATCCCTTATTGTATTTTATTTAAATTTTTGTATTTATATAATAATGCCATCATTTAAGCACCAAGTTTATAAACATGTTTCTGGTTGGGTTTCAGTTATATAAAAGAACACCCACTTCATCAGTGCAACCTTCCAACCACCAGGCACCCCCATCTCCCTCCTTCCCCACCCCCTGCCTGTATTTGAGACAGGCATTCTACTTCTCTCACTACCATTGTCCATGATTGTTGTTGGTGTAGTTATTTTTCTAACTGCATTCACCACTCTTTTTGATAAGCTTCATATCATGAGCTGGACTTTCTAGCCCTCATATCTATTGTTTCTGGGTATTATTACAATACTGTCTTTTATTTTTCTTAAATTCCCACAGATGAGTGAGACTATCTTGTGTCTATCTCTCTTCTTTGACTTATTTTACTCAGCCTAATAGTTTCATGTCCATCCATACATAGGATAACTCATGAGTTCATTTTTCCTGATGGCTAAATAGTATTAAATTGTGAATATGTACCACATTTTCATGATACCAGACCCAGAAATATAAGAACACATAGGTAAAAAAATTCCATGACGTGAGCCTAAAGGCATCTTCAAGGAGGAAACACCACTGTTCAAACGAGTGGAAGCAGAGATAGACAAATGGGACTGTATTAAACTGAGAAGCTTCTAACCTCAAAAGAAATTGTGAGTAGGATACAAAAGTCACCCACAGAATAAGAGTAACTATTCATCAATACCCATCAGATAAGATATACAAGGTACTGACAGAAGTTCACAAGAAAAAAAATGTAACCCCATCAAAAATTGGGGAGAAGAAACAGACACTTCCTTAAAGAAGACATATAAATGACCAAAAGGCACATAAAAATGCTCCACATCATTAATCATCAGGGAGATGCAAATCAAAACAAAAATGAGGTATCATCTCACACCACAGAGACTGGCACATATCACAAAGAACAAGAATAATCGGTGCTGGAGGAGATGTGGGAAGAAAGGAACTCTCATTCACTGCTGGTGGGAATGCTGTCTAGCCGATCCTTTATAGGAAACAATATGGAAATTCCTCAAAATTCTAGAAATTGAGCTCCCATATGATCCAGCTATACCACTCCAAGGGATATACATGAGGAACACAAAAAACTTATTTTATATTTTGAGTTATTTTTTTTCAAATTTGCTCTAGAACTGATAAGTTCTAGTGTTCTATTTTACAGTTTTTTAAATTTATTATAGTTTGATAATTCTGTTTACTGAATAAATTTTCTTTTTTTTTTATTTTTTGTTTTTGGGCCATACTTGGTGATGCTCAGGGTTTTTCCTGTCTTTGTGCTCAGAAATCGCTCCTAACTCAGGGGACCATGTGGGATGCCGGAATTCGAACCATCGTCCTTCTGCATGCAAGCTAAACGTCTTACCTCCATGCTATCTCTCCAGCCCCGATGCTTTAATGATTTTTAATGTTAGTTTCTTGTTGCATGTTATTTAGATGTTACATCTTGAATTTAAATATCTTACTTTCTAATGAAAAGATGCATGTGACTTTTATTAATATTTTATCTAATCAGTCTTTGTTTTTCTTGACTTTTAATGTCTTAAATCAAAATGCACCAAAACATATTTCTTGTTCAGAGAAATTTTAATGCATTAATTTTTATTATTTTACTAGTCTATCCCTTTCTGTTTGTTTTCAAGCTTTTAAATTTTATTATTATTATTATTGTTATTATTATTATTATTACTATTACTACTACTATTATTATAAGTGGTTTGGAGGACACATTCAACTGTGTTCCAGACTAGCTTTTGGCTCTGTGCTCAAAGATCTTTCCTGGCAGTGCTCAGGGAAACATATGGGGTTCCTGAGATCATATCTAGGTTGGCCATGTACAAGACTATATATATAATACAGCTGTAAAATAACTCTAGTATCAAAGATCTTAATTTTATGCTACACAGAGCTTTCTTGAATATATTCCTTTAATATGTAATACCACTACCAGCCCATATTAATTTAATTCATGAATTCAGTTATTAATAACAAATTTAACATCTTTTGAATATTCTGTCAATGTAAATAGAATGGAATTTTTAACAATGGTATAGAGATGATCTTCATTTACTAGTAAATCCTCTGAGAAGTGCCTAATCAAGGACTGCTATGTGAGCAATCTAGCCCTCAACTCTTGGTTAAGTGGATTATGGGTTATAGGTTATATATAAAAATAATTCAATTATTTATATTTTTTCATGAGTCAGTTTTTACAAGTCTATAACTTAAATTCTAGATATATGTTCACACTTCTACATCATTTTCCTCAATAATGAGATTTTTTGACCCCTACAGTTGTACATTTTTTGGTCTTTTTCATTTTCTTGTTTCTGGGAGTTCTTATTCTTTTGTATATCAATGCATAAAAAATTGAAATCCAACTGATGTGGATGCACAGCTATATGTCATTTCGATCTAGATGTGTCTAGAGATACTTTTTAAAGCTTGACTATGATTGAACTTCATATATTTTCTTTGACAGTAAACCTCCTTTATTTTCTTTTGTGAGGGTGTATCGGAAAGATAAACTATAAATCCTTACTCCTTCTATCTTTCATAAGCCATCTTTACTTTCTAGTAAAACTTCTTAAGAGCTTTTAAAGTTTATAGCCAAAGGTTTCTTAGCCAAATTTATCCAAAAAAGGATTTCCAACCATTTGTAACATTTTGAATCATGACATGTTTTCATTAATATGCTGAATTGTGTGTCAAAAGATATAAGTAAAGAAAAAAAGCGCTTTACTGTATTTTATTTTGTTTTATTAAAATCATTGTGATACACAAATTTCTTCCTTGTTGAATTTCAGATATACATGAGTCAGAGCCACCAGTGTTGACCTCCCTCCATAAATGTACCCCTAGTGCATCCTATACCACCACTCATTTTTTTAGAATTGTTTCATTCATATATTTTCCAAAAGATTTTAGTGCATCATGTTATGGATAGTGCTCCTTTCCTTATTAGTGATTTCTTTGTGTTAGTAATATTATATGCTTGCTTGTTTAAATGGATTCAACTAGAGTGGGAGAAGGGTGAAGCACCAGTGAATTCAGTTGGTCAGATTAAGTTCCACATATCAAAAATTATTCAATTAGAATTGATAATAGGCTGGCTGGGGGGGGCATGAGATAAGAGCAAATAAAAGGAAGCCTCCCACTTGTCTAGCTCTCTTCTGGTTCTGTTAGCACACTTATAATTCCCTCACTCTCTTATGCTTAGATGGATTAAAAGGATGCCTGTGCACCCAGACAAATGACTGATTCCAGCCCTGCCTCAGAGGCCCAGGCAGAGGAAAAATATGAGCAGGGCTCAAATGTCCACGAAAGCTCAAATTCAGGTAGGGCTAAGATGCCCAGTGGGTGACAAAGTGCTGGCTGAATACTGGAGTCTCACCTGTGGGCCTATATGACTGAGGCTAGAAACCATGCGAAGCTAAAATTGCCAAAGAACCTTCTAAGTACACTTCAAGCTGGCCTAAAAACAAGATTTTAGAACAGAGTATTTATAGATAGATATTTGTTTAGCATAATTTTATATATATATATACTAAGTTTATGTATGCTGAATTTAAACTTAATGTTAAAATTAATATATATTTAAGTTGATTTTTAGCTTGTTTATAATAATAAATCTATAATAATTGGTAAAACTTTTAGAACAATTTTATTGTAAGTTTTATAGTTACAGATACTCCTCGCTTAATGACCTACCTGTTTAGCAACTGCTCACATTTATGACCATCTCTTCACCTTTACAACCGCTCACACTTTGACCATCTCACCAACGATACATGCTAGAATGTGGTAGTGGCCCTGCGTCTCAATGTCATTCATGGCTGATGTACACTATCCTGAGGTTCGATACTGCTGTTTTCCTGGTCAATATTCACATTTCAGCAGTAAATTAATTTTTGTGATGCAAATAAAAAGTTATAAATAGCTATACTCTACTGTAAAAACAGTACAACTATTCTGTATACAATCCAGGATCTCTCTCGGGCCCACACAATACAACACACTAGTGTGACAATATATAGTACATATATAATACATTAGAGTCTGTATAATATGGTATAACTGTTTATAAATCTTTTTCTTCAAGCATACAAGTGCTATCATGAACTATATGAAGAAAAAAAGAACATGACAGAGCAGACCACTCTAAGTGGATGCTTTTGGAAAGTTACACCAAGCACTACCAATGCTTCAATTTCTACTCCATCGTGTCCCTTACCTGGGCCTTCAGCAGCTCCTGATAATAGCTCTGATGAGGGCACAGATGAAGATTTTGAAGGATTCATTGGCTAAAATGATAGCCTGAATCTTTTTTGTTTATTTTAAATATCCCTTTTTCATCTTGTATACTCTACAGTACAGTACTGTGGTTTTGGGTGCTTTAATGTACCTACTTTACTAACTTTATGTTCTGTAATACTTTGCAGTACTGTGTGTAAATTACACAACTAATGCAAATTAAAATAAGTGGAAGTTTTCAGTTTGATCTTTCTCGTTATATTACTTATTCAGAATACTGTATTGTCAAGTACTATGCATATACTGTACCACTGTATACAGTACATTCAGTTCCTCACTTGACGACCAATTCACTTAAGGACCAAGTCATTGAAATGGAACTTGGTCATTAAGCGAGGAGTATCTGTACACACATATAGACACATATATATTCTATATAATATATGTATACATATATATTGCTAATTTTAAATCAGTATAATATCCCCCAAAATGACAATTGGTTTTAGTTACTCTTCATGGCATTTCAATTTATAATATTTTCAGATTATCTGGATGTTTCCTTATGCTTCTTACATTACCTGAAGAAAAAAGTTAAATGTATTAACATAACAAGACAGATACTTGGAAAATTTTCTCTTTTAATTTACATAATCTCAACTCTAGTTACTGTACAGTATTTTGTTATTTTCTATAAATTTTGTGGCTATTATGTAAAAAATTTTTAATGGGCATGGCAAGTTCGATCATGACTTGTCTTTACTCAGAACATTGGCTATTACAGAATATAATCTAAATTTTTATTATTCAACTTTGGGTTCAAAACAACCCCACCTAAAAATCATCCAATTACCAGATTTACCAAATTTAGATTTACATGATAACTCTATAGAGTCCTATAATTGTCTTTCTTCTTAGAGCATAGTGTTTCTGCGGACATGCTCTGGCCAGAAACTACACCCACAATACTATCTTTAGTGCTGGCCTTATAGTTTAGTTTGAGTAGAGTAATACTGATCCCAGTGGGCTGGAGACCACTGGGCCACAAAGAGAAGTGTTTTCAGGTCATGTATGGTCTCTCACTTGAAACGTGCTATACAACTTGGAGCCCAATCCTGGACTCATATCATTTTCTTTTATCATGTATTTGCCATGCTCTGCTTAGGACTCTGGTTGAACTACTGGCATCCAATATGGTTCCCCGAACTTGCCAGGAGCGAATTCTGAGCACAGAGCCTGAAGTAAATCCTGAACGCTGTCGAGTGTGACTCAAAAACTAAAAACCAAACTAAAACAAACAAAAAGTACTTTTCTTTGCTTCATTGTGCATGCCAGTAAGAATGAGATGACAAATGACCTAGAAAAATTATTAGAATAATTTACTCTTTGAAAAATGTAATTATTGGAGATTTAGCAATAGCACAGCAGTAGGGCATTTGCCTTGCACATGGCCAACCCAGAACAAACTTGGGTTTGTTCTCAGGCATCCTGTATGGTACCCTGAGCATGCCAGGGAGCGATATCTCAGTTCAAAGAAAGGAGTAGCCTCTAAATGCAGTCAGATATGCCCCTCCAAAAATATAAAAATGTAATTATCGTTTTGAAAATAAAAATAAATATATCAATTAATTGATGTCTTTCACCACTATGCTGAATTTAGCATCCTATTCCAAAATATATATTTATTGAACATTTTTAAAGAAAAATAAAATATAAGGGGCCGGTGAAGTGGTGCTAGAGGTAAGGTGTCTGCCTTGCAAGTGCTAGCCAAGGAAGGACTGCGCTTCGATCCCCCGGGAAGGGGGCGATTTCTGAGCGCTTAGCCAGGAGTAACCTCTGAGCATCAAATGGGTGTGGCCTAGAAAACCAAAAAAAAAAAAAAAAGTAAAATATGCCTCTTTATGGATCCAACTATATCACTAGTCATTTTCATATTGCATATTTATAAAAGTGGTGGTGACTGCTTTAAATGAATTTATAAAAAATTTCTTAGATTTCAGTTAAAAGTTGTGTTAAGTACAAAGTTTCAAAACATAAAGAAATGACTATTATACTATTTTAGATAGCAATCAAGTTAAATATTGTACCTAAGTAAATGTAATAGTATAATTATTGTCAAATCACTGTAACCACTTGATGGCACTTGCTATTGTGCTCTCCTCAGACATGACCTTCTGTAATGCAAGTCTTCAAAAAACTAAATGAACTGGCCATTTATTGATTATGCTGTCATACTAATGCAGTGTAACATTTCACATACAATTGGGACATTTATTACTTTAAAGAATGAAGTGACAGAATGAACCCCACTGGGCTATTAATAGTGAAGAACACTGCAAAAGCTATTGTATTATTTGACAATAAAATGAGTACAAATTTGTTTCTAGCATCTCTTGTCTTTTACAAACTTTTAAAATGTATGTTAATTAGATATTGAATAAAGACCTAATAGAAAGTCACTACTGAAAAGGACACTTCTCAAGAGATTACTGTGCTAGTGGTCACGATGCCTGATTTTTTTTTTTAACTTTGCCTAACTTTATGCTCAATGCTTTCTTAAGTGATAATTTATCTAGTTGAGTTTCAATTCAACATAATTATATGTTGAAATGCAAAATTTATTTCCTTGCTTTTGTTTTTGGTTCATACTCATTGGCACTCAGGGTTACCCATGGCTCTACACTTGGTAAACACTTCTAAAAGGATAATATATAAGAAAATACATAGGATTCCTGAAATTAAACCTAGGTCAGCCATGTGCAAGGTAAATAAATAACCTATCTCTCCAGTGCTTCATGTGAAATATCATTGATAATAACCAAGTTAATTTAATTTGTAGAAAAGTGACATAAATATATGATTAATCTATATTTAAATATCTATATATTTTTACATAACAATATTTTTACATTCTTATCACTGTCAGTTTACTGTAATTTTACTTTTGAAGCTAGAATACATTTTTTATTCAATTATATTAATTTGCATTATGAATGAAAATAATTTTAGATCACATTGTATGTAGTTCCCCAATAGTCTCAATTCAGAAAACATGCACCAATATTGATAAATAAAATGTCTAACTTTTGTTTTGTTTTGTTTTGTTTTGGGAGGGTAACACCCTGTGATGTTCAGGGGTTATTCCTGGCTATGCAGTCAAAAATCCCTCCTCGCTTGGGGGACCATACGGGATGCCGAGGATTAAACCCAGGTCCCTCCTAGATCAGCCATTTGCAAGGCAAATTCCCTACTGCTGCACTCTCTCTCAGGCCCCCAAAATGTCTCTATCTTTTAAAAGCATAAAACAATGATTTAATTTAATTATGCTCAGGGGATGCAGGAATTCCCTTCTAATTTACCATATAATTAAGTAGAAAATGACTGTTATTTTATACAACCGAGATTGTTTATATGACTCATAATATCTTTACTTTAGTATTTAGCTTTAGTCTTTACCTCCTCAGCAAGCATACCTTTACTTTAAATACTGACATATTTATTTATCATATTATGGTCATATGAAGTCTTGTATCTATATAACACCTTAAGAGAAAAATGGAATAATGAAAAAATGGAAATGGAAAAATGGAAATCCAATAAAATTTGAGCACCAGGGACTGTAAATATAGAGTCTGCAAAAAATGTGAGCACCAGGAGTTAGGGAGCTAGCTCAGAAATCAGAGAGCTTGCTTTTTATTCCCAGGGACCTCGGTGTGATCCTGGTACCATATGATACTCTTAAGTACTTCCAGGTTTAGCCCAGGGGACCCCTGGTATTGTTAAATCCAAGAAATGCAGCATTGTGGGGCCTAGGTCCCCAGAATCTAGAACACTGCTTGATAGTACCTAGCCAAAAATTGTGGGCCTAAGTAATTATTGATTTCTGTGAAACATTTTAAAAAAACCTTCCTTCAAGGCACACAACAAATGCATAAATGTAAGAAATAATACATTAAAATTCCAAAATGATGTTTCTTATACTTAAATAGTGTAGACCTCAAAATCAATATTGATTCTTTATTTTTGTGTTTGATACTAATTCTTTCTTGAGTTATATGTGATTTTATTAAATATTTTCAGATACAATTGGTCATTCCCAAACAACTTTATATTCATATATCAAAGTGAAGTTTAGATTCAGAATATGTTCATAATATAAATAACTAAGCTATTAGTGGAAAATCAGTTTGATAAACTTTTGAGATCTTATTGCCAACATACTTCTTACAACTTTATCATAAAAAGCCTTTTTCAGGAAGTCTATGATTTTACAGATCTTTCCTCAAGAATACGTATGCAATAATTAGAAGATCACTAATAAAGGATTTATTGACATATGCAGTAATATCCATCATTGGACAGAAGGCAAAGTACCTTTTCTTTGACCAAAATAATAAATTGGAGCAGTATTGAACCATGATAAATTTTTATACTTTTAGACAAATTTATTTATAGATTTAGGCTTTGATAATTTATATCCTGTTGGTTTTTACTTTTATCATAATTATATTCATAAAAACGTTAATGCAGAACCAGAGAGATAGCACAGCGATAGAGCATTTACCTTGCATGCAGCCAATCCAGGACAGATGGTGGTTCAAATCCTGGCATCCCATATGGTTTTCATGCCTGCCAGGGCGATTTCTGAGTGCAGAGCCAGGAGTAAACCCTGTAGCGCCTCTGAGTGTGGCCCAAAGATCAAAATAATAATAATAATAATAATCATTATTATTATAAATAGAATAAATAAAAATGTTAATATCTTTCATTTATAAAAATAAGTTATAGTCATAATCTCAAGTAAATTTTTTTCTAATGTGTGGATTATCCTTAAAAATAGTATTATATTCTTAGGACCAGCAAAATAGCATAGCGTTAGGGTGTTTGCCTTGTACGCAGCTAACCCAGGACGGACCTGGGTTTGATTCCACGACCATATGGTCCCCCAAGGCAAGACAGATTTCTGAGTGCAAAGCTAGGAGTAACCGCTGAGTGTCACCGGGTGTGGTCCCAAGCCCCTCCCCAGAAATAGTATTGTATTTAGTAACATTTGACAGTATTTATCTGGAGAATGCATTCATTTCAGTTCTATGAAGAAAATAAAAAAACATCAGTTTATAATAGTTATGTTTAATCTTGCTTCAGGACTGATTTGACTCATTTCTCAAATTCATTTTATAGTTAAAATAAATTTTGCTTATACTAATATTTGACAGCAACTCCACTGAAGCACGATTTTGATAAAATCATGCTAATTATGTGATCAGAAAGTGGTCGATAGTACCGATAAATTGGTTAAAATGCCTGCATATCTGTGATTGGAAAAATATAAAACTCTCTATTGCTCTTTCATATTTCATCACCAATAAATTTATGCAGTGTTACTTCATGACTCCATACATATAGATAGATGATAGATAGATAGTAGATAGATTTTATTTTTATATAGAAATATATTTCATCTTGATCTTTTGACTAAAAAAATCACAGTGTTTAATTAGCTTCTTTTGAGTTTTCATATTTGCAGGTACAGCACTCAAAAATCTTACTCTGATATATTTGCCAACATATAGATCATAACTCATAAAGTTACTTGTTTTGAGAATGCTCTGTAGTGGGTCCAGGATTTGATTTAGGGATATTATTTGTATGTGTAAATATCTTTTGAGATTCATGACAAATTACAAGAGCATGTCTTAATATAGATAAGAGTATAGATTTTAAGTTTTGAGCAAAACAATGTCACTCTAGGTTAGATTCCTGTGTATTCAAATATTATTCTTTAACTATTTTCTAAGCATGATCACTTTTGATTAAATTTTTTTGATTATAAAAATTGAGATAGACATTGTAAAATTCAAATATTTTCCTTGGTCTGAGGAACTGACTCACAGATTATAAACTAGTATGCATTTCAAGATTTAACATTACTTAATTTTCTTCACATGCTCATTAGGCTCCTTTAAGAAATAATTCAAATATAATAGGTTAACATATACATGATTCAATAATACTACATGATTACTCTAGCACTAACCTTTAATATATATAGTTCCAAAAATTTAAGGGGACTGGATAGAACATATCAAGTAATATGTTGTCCATGCAGCTCTTCCAGAATAAATCCTGGCACAATATATGGTCCTTTCATTGCTGTCTCATGTGGCAAAAACAAAACAAAATATCCACAATATCATACTTAAATAATATGTGATAAAATAATAATTCAGCAAAAGAAAGTTTGCAAAACATGTTAAATTTCACAATGAGGCTGTTGTTATACTAGACCACTAATATAGGAGGGAGACACTTGCATTGCAGGTGGCCAACTTAGAAATCACCAGCATCCTGTATGATCCCTGAGCACTGCCTGATGTGATTTCTTTCTTCTTTTGTTTGTTTGTTTGTTTTTGGGCAATACCCCTGGTTATGTGCTCAGAAATCGCTCCTGGCTCTGGGGGTGATATGGGACACCAAGAGATCATACTGGTCCGTCCTAGGTTAACATGTGCAAGGCAAAAGCCCTAGCGCTTGTGCCACAACTCCGACCACACCTGGTGTGATTTCTGAATGTAGAGCCAGGCATTGGAAAGAATTAAATTGAAATCGTTGTTATATTTCTCCCTGGTGTTGCTAGAGTGTCTATGGAATTACTGGGCAGTAGTTGGTGCTAGTCCAATCTTTTATGTTACTGTTAAGATTTATTAAAGTAGGTTACTTTGAATCTTTCCCATCAAATTTCTCTCCCTGTCTAAAGATTTACTGGGCTGTAGTTGGTGGTCTTTGAACGTTTTGTGTTACTCTTTAGGCTCATTGAAGTAGATTATTATGCAACTTTTCCATCAGATTTCCTGTGATTTACTAGGCTTTCAAAAACAAAATTTTGAGGTGCTGCATAGTTTCTGATGCCCATACATTCCAGAATTCATATATCTTTTTTTTTTTTTTTTTGGTTTTTGGGCCACACCCTGTGACGCTCAGGGGTTACTCCTGGCTATGCGCTCAGAAGTTGCTCCTGGCTTCTTGGGGGACCATATGGGACGCCGGGGGATCAAACCGCGGTCCGTCTTAGGCTAGCGCAGGCAAGGCGGGCACCTTACCTCCAGCGCCACCGCCCGGCCCAGAATTCATATATCTTAAACAAGTTTTGTGGCTTGGAAGGATTATAAGATTAATTTACATAATGGGCCTTTACTTCAGAATGTGTAGAGGGTGATGTTGTGTTGCTGGAATTCATGAAGAAAGAAAAATCTGCTTCACCTCCTTTCTGTTGGCCACAGAAAGGCACATCATCCAAGACCTGACTACTTGGAATGGTGGAATTAATGGAATTACTTGGAATGGTGGCTATTAATTCCTTTTGGGTTGATGGAGCCAGACTGTTTTGTGGTTGTTGTTGTTCTTGTTCTTGTTATAAATTAGTATTTTTCACATATCCAAAATAACTTTATTGAAAGAATTGGTATTTTTCTCATATTCATGGCTATTACTGAATTTTTATTTTCAAAATTATGTAATATATTATAAACAATATAAATGCTCCATCTTAAGAAAGAATTATTTTAGCTTCAGTCTGACAAAGTGCGTAATTGCATATGACTCATTCATTTATTGAGACAAAGTGCTTTATAAAGGTACAGTTTTTCCATTTAATGCAATGCTATTTTTAAAAATAATGTCCTCAATAAAAAATCTTTTGATTACATAAAACTGTAAAGGAAGCAAAGGTCTTGAAAAATATGCATTCAAAAGGTTACATGCAGAATACTATTTATTGTAGAACTTAGTAAAATAAATAAGAATTAGAATCAATCTCAATGTTCAACAACAGATGAGTGGCCATGACCATGTATCATTTATATACAATGGCGTAGTACATAGCTCTAAGGAATAAACAATCCTAAATATAGATGGAAATGGAAGATCTTGTGCTAAAGAAGTAAGCCAGAAGAAGAATAAATATCAGATGATATCACTTATATGTGGTATTTAAAAATAACTGCATGATGAAATGCAATTATTTAAATGGGGTTGTCTAGAACACTTGGCCCAGAGTATATTGAAGAGAATAAAAGAGAGTGGAGGGGGAGGAAGACAAAAGTGAAACAATGGTCACAGGGATTCAGTACATTGATAGTGTTAAGGAAGGATAGAATTAAATATCTAAACCACGGACTCAACAACACCAAAATCTTGAAACTCACAACTAAGAACCAATCTTAAAAACATGCCTGTTAGGATGCTATACTGGGGAGTCAAGAGAAGTATGGGATAGACTTTGGGATTATTGGTGGCGAAAGGTTGATACTTGTGGGATTGGTGCTGAAACATTGAATGTCTAAAATTCAACTGTGTTTTGAAAATCTCAATGCTTCATGTAAAAAATTATATAAAACTGTCTTGCCTTCACAAAAATATTCATATTTTATTTTAATATACTGAATGTAATTTTGCTTAAAATATAATATACAAACCTGATATAAATATAAGATTTAATAACAATGGGCTTTAGATGATAAACACTGACTTGTCATTTCTTACTTTCCTATTAAGCAATTAATACATATTATTATTATTATTAAACTTGCTCAATATATCATTAAGGACATTATATGCTTTATTCTATTATTAAACACAATGTATAGCTTATTTTCCATTATTGTATAACTCTAAATCTTTGTAATGATGCTCAATAATATTAAGAATATTAATAAATATTATTATTTTAAGTTGAGTTTATATTCTTTTATGAAAAATGTATTATATAAGAATAAATCATATTTTTAATTTTATAAAGATGAGTTATGAGAGAAATACAGAGAAATTTCATGATGAATGCAGAAGAAAATGGAGAAAAATCTGGAAATTTTTATACTGAAAGAATTGTTTTTTTTTTTGGTTTTTTTTTTTTTTGGTTTTTGGGCCACACCCGGTGATGCTCAGGGGTTACTCCTGGCTATGCACTCAGAAGTCACTCCTGGCTTGGGGGACCATATGGGACACCTGGGGATTGAACCTCAGTCCATCCTAGGCTATCACTGGCAAGGCAGACACCTTACCTCTAGTGCCACCACTTGCCCCAAGAATTCTATTTTTTCAATGTTTTAACTTTGATTTATCTCAAAAGCTTTTTTTTTTTTTTTTTTTTTTTTTTGTGGCTTTTGGGTCACACTCTGCAAACGCCTTACCTCCATGCTATCTCTCTGGCCCCTGATTTATCTCAAAAACTTTTAAAAAATTCACCTTCACACATATATGCAGTTACTATTTTTTATTTACCAATGTTTAATATTCTTCCATATTATGATGACTACATATATTCTAGATTCCAACTTAATCCTAATTAAACAGAGCTATTTTGTAGAATTTAATAAAGTAATTAAAATAAACTTTAAGAATTTAAAAATATTTCTATCAAGTATTTCTATATTTCTATTAAAATTTAATACAATAAATAAAATACATAAAAACAGCAATAAAATATAATAGTCTATGTTTAAAATTTAATATTATTGAGTAAATTTATAAAATCTGATCAAAGTTTATATGTGAAGAAAATTATTTTTATGTCTTTTAGTTTCTTTATTTTTACCAATTATTTATTATCTTCAATAAAGTCCTATGGTAGAGACTATATTTTCATAATCATAATAAATCAACATTCATACCCCCAATTTTAGTTATACTATATTTATCATCTCCAAAGTTAAAAATAGTTTGGCCTTGTGTACAATGATTCACTTTATACTTTTTTGTGCATTATACACATATTTATTAATTCATTTAATAAGGGGTCATTAATTAAGAGGTGATAATATGGTCTATTTGTAGAGTCATGATGCTGAATCAAAATTCTATTCTGCGTCATGCAGAGAACCAGTTTTAGTAAGAAGATATCACATACATTATTGTATGATATATGAAGTGACAGGAAGTTATGAAGGGTTGCAAGTAAAATGTGAATTCACTACACATTATTAATTTTAAAAGTTCAGTCTACTTACTAGACTACTGAAAATTAAAAATACTCTTTAAAATTGTATTAATGACTTAAAGTGTTTATATATCCTTACATAAATATAAGTTATTGACATAAAATACATAAATAATTTCAGATATAAATGGTTTTAGTGTAAATGAGAAAAGAATAAATCAATGAACATGTTAGCATATTGCAACTTCTACTATTTACCACTAACTTACAGATATTACCACAGTACTTAACTATAGATAAAGAATAATGTCTAAAATTAAAAATTTATTATATAGAATAAAACACCATAAATCTGAACTTAAATGATGGCTTTGGAAAATAAAACCAAGATTTATTTAAAAGAGAAACAATATTTTTGTAATTGTAATATTCTGATAACATAATGTATGTAACAATTGAATATATGAGCATTAAAATGGAACAAAGAAAAGAACAGTTTATGACAAAGTAAATTTTTTTCTTTATTTGTGTCACATCCAGTTTTTCCCAGGGTTTATATATGGCTCTGTGGATTATATCCAGGGCTCTGTGAACAAGATCACTTCTTAAAGTTGTGGGGTATCATTTGCTATGTTCAGGATCAAATTGGGGTCAGCCTAATGTAAAAGGCTGTAGTGTATAATTTAATATGTTCCTTTACCCCTGTAGTACCTCTGCACTACTTTAAATTACTTTGAAATATATTAAAATATTTATACCATTGATTTGAAAAGAACTACTAACTTAGAACTCAAATGAAATGCTATGTCTTCCCAGAGAATTGTGTAGCCTCTATGAGGTTGTGGAAGAACAAACACAAGCTTATTTTTCTTACCATTCTGAATCTGATCAAGCTCCATGAAATATAGATGCAATGTGATCAAACAATTTAATGATGTTTTAGATTGAACCTTATCTTTGAGTCTCACTTTTTGATGTGATTCCTCCAGTATCGCTTAACCCACAAGCTTTGTCCAGCTATGTGGACAGACATGATAAGTCAGCATTCATAAGTACTTAAGTATGGCAATATACATGTGTACTTAAAATAATGCATTTAAGTTTATTTCATATCCAGAAATAGAAGACAGCTAAATTCTAGGTTTGTTCATATTTTTTGCTTCCCATCATATGCATTTCACCAACAAGACTATATGACAGCAAGTTTAGAAATTAATATGAGCCTAGCTCTAAATTATCATATGAATCATGATTTAAAAAATTTAGTTTTTTTAATACCACACCTGGCTGTACACAAAACTTAATTGTGACTTTGCTCTTAGGAATCACCCATGCATATGCTTAGTGGAAGAATACTAAGTTTACTAAGTACTTTCTAATTACTAAGTATTTAAACAATAGACAATGTGTTGAAGATCTAAATAGGTTTGTCATCACACAAGCAAGTACTTTAATTACTATATAGTCACCCCAGCTTTTGGAACAAGTTAAAATAGCTTAAACAAAAAATAAAAATTAATTATAAGCACTGCAAGAAATAATATTTTAAGAGTATTACCATATTGAGTTTAAAACATAGAGAAAATAGGGTAGACTACATACCTATACTTTTGAAAACATTTGTATACACTTGTGGACATTAAGTAAAGGGAAAGGGGGCGCTTAAAATAATGTGAAGAGTATGCCATCATATTTTGCTGTGGACATCCTGCATCTCAGCAATTCTCGTGGGTCATAGCACTACACGATAGGAAAGCGGGAACACAAGTGGCCGAATATGAAATATGAAATAAAAAAAGCACACAGAGAATGTGGGGTCAACACTTTTCTGGCAGGAGTGTGACAAGTTTAATTTTTGAGCAGGGAAATTTATAGGGGTAAAATTAGCCACAGGTGAAGAATAATTGTAATCGCAAAGCCTAATATAACAATAAAAATACCTAAGCTATGGGTGTAACTAAAAATTCTAAGTTACAAGAAAGGATGTCAAGGTAACTCCCTGCAAGCCACTTTAAATGCAAAATCAGGATTAGGGGGAAGTAGGAAAAATCTAGAAACTTGATCTTTCTAGACTGGACTCTATATTTACAATACCAAAATCCCCAAGAATGAACTTCCCTAATTCTAAAGGAGAGTCAATAATCAAAATCTGCATTCGGGTTACGCCCTTGATTACCAGAAACTGCAGTTGCAAAGAGTATATTTGAAAAGGAGAGAAAAATTGTCTTTGCTTTTAGGGCTGACTATATCCAGAAAAAGGGGTTCTCAAATAAACTTTGGTGCTGGAATTTCAGGGCCAAATTATTTGATAGAGGTCAATATTTTGCTTGATATAAACAAAGGAGAGATAGTCAGATACTGGCTGAAAATGTAATGCTAGGCGTCTCTTTGGAAATTCCTCAATCACCCACGCAGGGGAAAAAAGGTATCCACAGCGGGCCTTTTGAGGTTAAATTAATTCTACCCACCAGGAAAATCTGAGGATACATCTGGTGGGCTGAGCCCCCCTAAAAGCTTAGGCATGCCCTGGCAATATTTGGTTTATCTGATCAAGAATACACACTGATAGGTCTATTTGTAGATGATTCCCCTTAATTATATTCCCATCCATTATAAAAGCAATAGTTATTGCTTCTTATTTTAAGAAAGGGGAAAGATCTGAGCAATATACAAGAATTTCTGAGATTATAGATTTTTTTCTTCTCAACTTAATAATTACTCATTGCTTTCCTAATTCATAATACCAGAGTTCCTGAAGCTCATTGAATGCCAATTGACCTCTAGATATTTATGTATTAATAAAAAACAGTTATTTTATGATAATTAGTTCTGCTATGTTTTTGAAATAAATTTAACTCTGTAGATATCCAAAATCACAATCTTATCCCATTGGAATTTTTCAAAAGATGATTCAAGGGGCTGGAGAGATGGTGCTAGAAGTAAGGTGTCTGCCTTGCAAGCGCTAGAGTAGGACGGACCGCGGTTCGATCTCACGGCATCCCCTATGGTCCCCCCAAGCCAGGAGCGATTTCTGAGTGCATAGCCAGGAGTAACCCCTGAGCGTCAAACGGATGTGGCACAAAAACATACAAACAAAAAAAATAGATGGTTCAGTATTTTTAAAGTTTTGGGGCTAAAAAAGTCTTTTTATCTTGTTTATTCAAAAAAGTGTTGTATCAAATTCCTAGAAGTGAGTTTCCAAAGCTAATTCTGTAATAATATTTAATATTTTATATATTTTAGATTAAATTAAAATAAAGTAATATATATCAAAATAAAATACATAAAATTAGTTCTGAAGATTTTGAAGATTTTCAATTGGCAGACTCAGTTTTAATTGTCAGACTGGATGACACTCACTACAGGATTCAAATGTAATTGAAATAATCTATTACTTAGGAAAACAAAACATATCCTGGGTCCAGAGGCAGTACAGCTAATAGGAAACTTGCCTTTAATGTGACCAATCCAGGTTATATTTCACCATTACATATGGTCTCCCAAGTCCATTTGTGAATATATAGACAGAGTAAGCACTGAATACCATAGTGTATAGCCAAATAAAGGGGGGGGAGGGTAATGTCAGACTATACTATCTCTGTGCTCCTGATTTGACCTGAACTTTATTCCAGGCAAGAATTTTTCTTGTCAGTTTTTGTACTAAGCAGAACCAAAAAAGGTGATATTAAGGAAGAGAAAAAAATAATAAAAAATAAACACATATATAATAGAAGAAATGAATAAAAATGAATTTTTAAAAGTTATTAAGTAAAAAATAGAGATGTAAGAAACTACCTTACATGTGGGAATAAACAGACTAAGAGGTAGTAGTATTAGAGAGGTATTAAACATATAAAGGAAATATAGGCTTCCCCATTAAGTTTTTGAGATATTCTTGTGGGGGGTTGAAATCTGGGATAATTTTCATCACACATCCTGGTCTTTTGAGTTTGAGAAATGATTATGGCAGAAAAATATCAGGTAGAAATCTTGCACTGGGGCTCCCATCTGGAGCAGAGTTCGAACTCATGCCAATCCACATTTGGGGGTGAGAAGGAGGGCCAAAAAACATAAGTCATCAGGATTATTGGTTGTAGTTTCTTGCCAGGGTACAAGATGTGGGGCTGAGAGAGTGTCCTTTGGCTTGGGAGCTGTGTGATGGCTTATTGGGACAGGAGGTCGGTGTCAATACCTAATGAGTTAACAACTGAGGGTAAAGAGTGTTACATAAGGAGTGATATCAGATCCGGATTAGGGGATGAAGGGATAGAGGGATTTCTGAAGGGGCGAAGGAGGGATAGTATATAGGAAAAGTTATATACACTTTAGGCATGGATTGTTTACATTTTAGGTTTGGCACTCAGAAAGGAGTCCTCTGTCTGTGTACTCATGTCCATATAAAAACATACATTAGTGATCTATTTTTAATTTGTCATAGGAGGTCTGACCCACATCCTATTAGCTTAGATGTGACTTAGTTTAGATAAAGCTTAGGGAAGAGAGGAATGGAGAACAAAAGATAAGAGAAAGGAGAAAAGAAAAATAAGCAAATACAGTAAAAATAAATTTAAAAAAATAAGTAAGATAAGTAAAATAAAAAGAAAATTGGGCCAGTGCATCTGAGTTGGAAGATTTACCCACTTTCTAGACACTTCAAAACTGATACCATTTTTTTTTGGCAAAGGCATACTAAAAAATGGGACATTGTATATAAATAAACAAGCTCTTATCTACTAGAAATTAAAACTCATACATTTCACAATACAGGGGCTCTTCCCACCTTGAACATATGTCATGTGGACCCAACGTAGATTCCATATGATCAGACAGCCACTGTCCAAACCCTAGCTCTCAAAACTGACACAGTTCTCTGCAACAGCACTAGGAACCAAACTCACCCTGGGAAATTCAATACTGCTTTGGCACCATCATGCGGCAGTTTTAATATGACATACTGACTATGAGGAAACAACAACAACTTGATCTAAGAGCTGGTTGTCTTATCTCATAACCTAACAATAGGTTGAAATCAGAAGACAGGTCACCAATTACGGAAGACTGATTAAAACAACAGGGATGGAACAGAACTTCTAGAACCATAAAATAAAACTCTTTTTTAAGCTTCATCCTATGGCCTGTGCAAATACCAAGACCTCTAGTTAGAGTTCTGATTTTATCATCCATGACTAAGTGGAAATTTTCCTGGCATCATATAAAGACCCGGGGGAGTGAAAAGACAATGTATGAACCTGTAGTTATTCCCATGACAGTATGCTTCAAGAGCAGAGAAACCCTGTATATCTTAGGCCAAGGGAACTCCCTTTCTAAACTCCCCAATATTTACTGTGTCTATGGAAAAAAAAAAAGAGCACAGCTTTTTTTCTTCTTCCTTTTTTTTTCTTTCGTTATTTCGTGCTCGTGGTTATTTTTTGGTAGTTGTCTTTATTGCTGTAGTTCTTTTTTTTTGTAGTCGCTGGTTTCAGTTTTTTTTTTTGATTTTGTTGTTGTTGTTGTTGTTGTAGTTTTGTTTGTTTTGTTTCTTTTTTGTATTTTTTTGTCTTTTTTTCATGTTTTTCTTCTTTTTTCACTTTCCTTTTTTGATTTTTGAGTCACACCCGGCAGCACTCAGGGGTTACTCCTGACTCTATGCTCAGAAATCGCCCCTGGCATGCATGGGGGACCGTATGGGATGCCAGGATTCGAACCACCATCCTTCTGCATGCAAAGCAAACGCCTTACTGCTGTGCTATCTCTTTGGCCCCTCACATTCTTCTTTTAAATTAATATTTATAATTTCCAAATAGACTCCTCCATTTTGTTTTTTTGGGTTTTTTGTTTTTTGTTTTTTTTTTTTTGCTTTTATGATTGTTTTTGTGTTTTTGTTTTTGGTTTGTTTGTGTTTTTTTTCCCATTTTTTTTGTTTGAACAGAACCATATAACCTGAATCATCTTGTTCTGCCTCATAAATTGAGGGGAAGAAATGGGTGCTACCAAGATCAAAAAGTCATATGAAAATTGAGTAGAAATAAAAAAAATGATCAGACTTAAACACCAAATTTAAAGCCAACGACAACAGAATCAATAACCCAATCTACAACAGGCTAGACAAAGAGGGGACCACTTATATTAGCAGCCTCAGGGACACAGGAGGGGATATGGGATGAATGCTGTTTTAATTCTCATTGCTATCCTGTCTCAGATCTTTCCATAACAGGGTAAATTTATTCTTATAGATAAACATTTTTTATTTTTATACATAAAATTTTTATTTAAGCACCATGATTATAAGCATGATTGTAGTTGGGTCCAATCATAAACAGAACACCACCCTTCATAGTGTAACATTCCCACCACCAATGCCCACCTCCCTCCTTCCCAACCCTTGCCTGTATTTGAAACAGGCATTCTATTTCTCACACTCATTAAGATTGTCTGATAGTTGTTAGTGTAGTTACTTCCTAACTGCAGCACTACTCTTTGTGGTGAGCTTCATATTGTATGCTGGTCCTTTAGGCCCTCATCTCTATTGTCTCTGGGAATTATTAAAATAATGTACTTAATTTTTCTTAAAACCTATACATCAAAAAATAACCTATAGATCAGTGAGACTATTCTGTGTCTATCCCTCTCACTTTGTCTTATTTTACTTAGCATAATAGATTTCAAGTACATCCATGTATAAAAGTTTTCATGACTTCATCTCTCCTGATGACTGCATAATATTCTATTGTGTATATGTACATCAGTTTCCTTAGCCATTCATCTGTTGAAAGGCATCTTGATTGTTTCCAGAGTCTATCTATTATAAATAGTGCTGCAGTGAATACAGGTGTGAGAAATGAATTTTTGTATTATAATTTTGTGTTCCTAGGATATATCCCTAGAATTGGTATAGCTGGATCATATGGGAGCTCAATTTCCAGTTTTGTGAGGAATTTCCATATTGTTTTCCATAAAGGCTGGACTAGACGGCATTTCCACCAGCAGTGAATTAGAGTTCCTTTCTCCCCACATCCCCACCAGCACTGATTGTTCTTGGTCTTTGTGATGTATGCCAATCTCTTGGTGGGAGATGGATTTTTGTCTCTGTTTGGGTGCCATGATGTTGCTGTTAAGCAATCCCCAGGTAAAAGGGTCTCGGAAAGGGTTAAGTTAAAGGGAGAGAAAGAGGCCTTCTAGCCAGCCTCCTGTACCAAGAATGAAGAAGGATATCAAGAATTTGAGAGTCCACAGACATTCAGAGATAGAGAGTGAGAGCCAGATTGAGCAAGTGAAACTCAACACAACTCAGAACAACAGCAGCAGTAATAGCAGCAGGAGCAGCAGTTGTAGCAGCAGCAGGCTGACTGGATGGCAGGCTGATTTCCTTAGAACTTTCCCTTGCCTTGATCTGCCCCAGGTGGGAATTCACAATTAGGGTAAGTCTGTTAATTAGGAAAATCAAAAGTTAAAAAGCAGAGAGAAGGCTAATTGCAGATATCCATAGGGCTGAGTCCTTTATAACCCCATGAAGTAAGAGTAGAGGTTCACTTCCCCAATATTAAAATTGTGCCTAAGACAAAATACTGTTACATTCTGAATAAACTGCTTCAAACTGGTATAATATTACATTGGATTCTGATGAAAACAACAACAACAACATACAAACAAAGGGTCTGTGTGCCCAGAGAAAAATTCTAGGAAAAGATGTTGAGAATCAATTCCAGAAACTGGGATGGCTTTTTTTCATCTTTGACTCAACTGAGGGTTCTTGGATTATTAAAGTCCATTTAAACTAGTTTTGACTTGGTAGCTAGTAAATATTAATAATTAAAAGAACTTTGGTGAGAAAGTTTTCATATTTGGCCTAACTGCAATATTGTACACTATATGTAGATTCAGTTCTTCATATCCCATGAATAGAATATATCCTGTACCTTAAACTGATGACTTGCCTCTGAGTATCTAGACAATATTCATGAGGATAAAATCAAAGAACTAAATTGCATTTTCCTCATCTATAAAATGTCTAAGTAATTGGAATTTATGGCAGGTAAATTCATGATAACAGTATGAAACACACAAAACTCAGAAGGTTATAAGCTAGTTTATGATAGAGACTAAGTATATAAGCGTGGGTCTTGGCTTAAGTGACTAAGCTTCTCCTTTATTCATAGAGAGCACTATGTATTCTGTTCTGAGCACTATCAGGTCCCATGAACAATCTCCTGGCTCTCTTCACAGATGTCTACTTGCCCCCATTGTCATACCCGTTATGCTCTCTCTCCAGTATAAGCTGTTCATAGTTGGAAATTGTGTCCTGCACCTTTCCTGGATTGTGCCCATTGGTCTTCTAACATTATGTCTTGGCTTTTCTCTAAGTGTACAGCCTATTGTCATTGGTTTGTGAGTGAGATGTCTGTTCTTGGTAGATGTGGCTGGTGGGCCTTGCTCACCAGTGTCCCTCAGTATTTCCTGCCATCAAGTTTGTCTTTCTTTAGTCTCTGGCTCAAGCCATGGCGCACATGAGTAAGATGACTTTTCTCAATATGTGCCTGAATAGGTTATGTTTTCAGACTCCAGCAACCCTAACCTTTCTTCTCCTTGCATTCATTCTGTATTAAAATGAAAATGGAAGTGATGCCAGAAATTGTGCCTGAGTTGACTTCTGTGAAATGAAAAGGACAGAGCAGCTGCCCATAGTAGGGAATTTATCACTATCATCCTACCTCTGTTACACTGACATTAGCTGGATAGTTCTAGGACTGATATAAAAAAAAGTTATAAATCAGGAAGATGTCTTTACAAAACTAAATAACAAAAATAAAAATTATTTGCACAGCCCATCTGGTATTACAACATAGAAAATATGCTATCATTCCCTTGATACTGAAACAGACAACCAACTAAATCTAAATTAGAGATATAAATACAAATTATATGTAAATATAAATATTCTATAAAATATGCCATAAAAGTTAATGAAGAGGAGCTAGAGTGATGGCACAACAGAGAGAGCTTTAGGCTTACATGTGGGCAACAGAGGTTTGATTTCTGGCATCTCATATGTTTTTCTGAGCATTGTCAGGAATAATCCCTGAACACAGAGCTCAGAGTAATTCATGAATATTAACAGGTGTGGCCCCCCTGAAAAAGAAATCAATGGATAGATAAAAAATATAAGAAAATAAATATTTTAACCCAATAATAAAAAGCTGTTTCAATATCTAATAGGAAGCATAAGCTGAATAGATATTATAAAGTGCTTATGTTGTATATTGAAGACACTTATTCAGTCCTTGTCAATAAAATTTTCCCCCGAGCGCTACAAGTAGTAATCCTTGAACACAGAGTAGAGATGAGACATGAGAACTACTGAATGTGGTCTGCCCTTTGCTTTAAATAAATTAATATGTATAACCACATTTACTCATGTCAGTTTATTTTAATTAAAAAGTAATCATTTTAACAAGTGATAAAAATACTTAAGACAATTTAATATTCATTTATTTTAAAAGTCTTAGAAGTCAGGAATATAATGCACTTTATACCTTGGTAAAGTTTATATTTAATCAGTATATAAATATGGGATATGATGTGATTATACTCTCTCTCAAGTCTTATTTAAACATTAAAGTTGTCATAGAACAAAGCAATTAATTCTTAAGGATATAGGGCTTTTCTAGATGTAATAGGCAATATTGATCTTAGTGATGGCATATATTTGCACTAATGATTCTATCTTTAACCTCACTAATCTCATATACACAAATTTATTGCATTATTAATGTTAACAATCATGCAAAGAAATAAAATATAATTTGACTATTTTTAGATAAACTTATTTTTATCTAAAGAACTTAGTGATAGATCCCATAGCAAAACATGCCTTAAGAAAGAGAAATCAGGGGCCGGAGAGATAGCATGGAGGTAAGGCGTTTGCCTTTCATGCAGGAGGTCATCGGTTCGAATCCCGGCGCCCCATATGGTCCCCTGTGCCTGCCAGGAGCAATTTCTGAGCCTGGAGCCAGAAATAACCCCTGAGCACTGCCGGGTGTGACCCAAAAACCACAAAAAAAAAAAAAAAAAAAAAAAAAAAAAAGAAAGAGAAATCAGGGACAGTAAGTTATTGCAGAGAATAAAGCTTATGTTTTGTATGTGGCTAATCCTGATTAATATCCAGTCCTATATGATACCCCTACTATTGCTGTGTGCAATCCAAGAGAATTTCAAGTACATCCAGGATCATCTGTATATCCCCCAGTACAGAAGAGTCCACAGAGCACAGTATCCTCTGGTCTTAAATTGAATTTCTAGTCCTGGTTACAGCATAGAGTCAAAAGGACTATCCAAAAATAAACTAAAAAATAAAATAACTCCAGAAATCACCATATTTTTCAACTAGTATCTATTAGTTTAGCATTGGATAACTTCAGAGTATTCCAATATTGCATTTTTAAGACTATTTAGCTGACAGATAGTGTTTTTTGTGCTAGTGGCAAGTGATAGACACTGTGATTGTCTAAATAAAAAGGGGGATTGCAGTAGTTAAAATCAGAATTGCAGGTCAATTAGGAGTATCGAAAGGACGGTTATTGCAGTACTCTAATATCACGGAGGGACATTGAAGAATAAATGACATATAAGGAAAGGCATGAGAGAATATAATTGTATTCTTAAAATTAAAAACTTTGTCATGAATGTTGCTGGTAGTGATTTTCCAAGCCTTCCATTCAACCTCCTAATACAATTCAAGTTCAGGAGAAAGAGGATATATCACTATTTGCAAACCAAGCAGAGAAAATGCTTAGACATTGAGACTATGCAGTTTATGATGTATTCACAGTGGAGGTTACAAAAGACTGCTAAAGTGAGAATATATAGATAAAGAGACTTCTTAGAATATTATCAGATATAGGTTGTCAGAGAAGCTATTCTCCTAGGTAATCACTGTTATGCTTCTGTAGCCATCTGAGTCTTTATATATAAAACCCAACCTTTCATCTCAAGCTTGCAGAAGAAAACCAGGCAAAGATTGAAAGTCAGATATTTTATTCATAAATCAGACAATGTTATCATTAGACTATTCAACAAACATTACCTATGTTTATTGTAACTAAAAAGGTCTAATGGTATCAGACAAAAATGGTAAAAAGAATCTCATATATAGGCTGATATTACCAATGAAAATCAATAAATTAAAGTAGCTCTCAAAAAAATATCATTTTCCTCTCATATATCTAAGATCATGGATGCAAAACATCTTCAATTAAAGTAAAAATCACCAACTCATGAAAAAAACAAATGCCAAAAATAGGTCATCAGTGATTTGAAAAATGAAGAAGAAATGTCCTTAAAAATTAATAAAAATCTTGAAAATGTAGATTCTAACAATGACTTTAAAATATCTTATGAAGAAAGTTAATAAACTACATTAAATTAACAGTTAATTAAATATTAATAAAGTAAGTAATCTAATTTGGGGATAATGATTTATTCACTAAACATAATGAAGCTATATTTTTCCAAACCAGAACTAGTATATATATGATAAACACAATGAATATAATAAAAATTTTCATAGAAAGCAAAAAAATCTATGTTCAATCTTTCAAAGAAAATAAATTAAATTAAAAAATTTAAGAATTAAATTGAAAGGAGATAAATGAGATTTAGGAAAAAAAGACATGCTTTTAAAATGTCAAGCTCCATTAAAATAGGCAATATTATAATTATAAGAATATCAGAGGGCAAATAGAGAAAAGGAACAAAGTGAATAATAAAAAAGTGATGATCAAGAACATTAAAAACTAAGAAAAAATTAATAGAAGTTCTGAAAGCAGAGTGAGATAAATAATTTGAGAGCAAATTTCCAAATATAAAATGAGATACTATATTATACTTCAGTTGAAAATTAAAAAAACCTTGGTATAAATACATTAAGACTAGAGGCTGCTAGTAAAACAAATCATAAGTATACAAGGCACTTAGTTTAGATAATCATTGCATTTATAGAGACACGCTACTAGAAATTTTTTTAAAAATATATGCTATATTCAAACTTATAAAATATATAAAAACTTCCAGCCAAGAAGCACATGACATTGTGATTAATATATAATGAATATATACTTTTCTAACTAAGCAAAGATTTTAGTTTACCACCTTTACTACAAGAAGGAATACTAGTACAAGAAAATATAATTCAAAGATTATTGAATTGATCATGGTGCAAAATATAATGCAGCAATATATATATGAAAAAAATTTTATAGCCAACTAGATCCAGAGCATAAATCTAAAATGAATATGCTAAGCTTAAATATGAAGATCCTTGGAAAGGAGAAATAGCTTTAGGAAAATCTAATATTAAACAAGACTTAAAATCAGATCAAATATACTTAGATACATAAAATTTGAAATTAAAAACTAATTTATAGAATACATTATATTGCCAGCTAAACTCTAGGAACATAAAGAAGACAGAAAACTCTTAAACAGGAATTATATATCAAAAAATTACAACTTCTTCAAAAAGCAAGGTTTCACAAGGCACTATTATAAGCATCTATATACAACATATAAATGATAACATTATTTTGTTTTGCTTTGTTTTGTTTTGTTTTGTTTTGTTTGGGGGTCACACCAGGCAGTGCTCAGGGGTTACTCCTGGCTCCACGCTCAGAAATTGCTCCTGGCAAGCTCGGGGGACCATATGGGACACCGGAATTCGAACCAATGACCTTCTGCAATGACAGAAATTTTGAAGCCTCTTTTATAGAAAACTAAACTTATGAGATATAAAGTATATAGTATACAAATAAAATGGTCCATAAACTAAATACTTTTTTTAACCTTATTTCGGCACCATGGTTATTGTTGGTTGTTGTCTTTATTGCTGTGGTGCTTTTCATTTTGTTTGTTTGTTTTTTGTATTGTTATGTTTTTCTTCATTTTCCCCTTTCTTCTCTTAAACTGATATTTATAACCTCTAGAATGATTCCTCGCATTTTTTGCTTGTTTGATTTTTGCCCTTTTGTTTCCCTCTTCAAACAGAACCACATAACTTGAACCATCTTGTTCTGCCTCACAAATTGAGGAAGAAATAATGGAGGGTACCAAGACCAAATATTTGTATGAACATTGATTAGAAATATAAAATGATCAGACTTAAATACCAAATCCAAAACCACAACAACAGAATTGATACCCAATCTACAATAAGCTAGACACAGAGGGGAACACTTATATTAGCAGTTGGGGTCAATGGAGTGGGGATATGGGATATGGGATGCATGCTGGAAACTGGGGTGAGAGGAGGACAACATTGGTGGTAGGAATGCCCCTGATTCAATGTCACTATGTACCTAAAATATTGCTGTGAAAGATTTGTAATCCATGTTGGTCAAAATTAAATTATTTTTAAAAAATTAGGTTGGAGAGGATATGGAAAGAATTATCTAGCTTATAGTAGTGGTTGACATAAAATACTATTAATACAAAAAGGATATTTTGATAAATACAATTGATATGCAATTATAAGATAAGCTAGCAGTTATATGGAATTATATATTTTATATTGCATAAATGCAAAATTCTAGTTTTATCTAAAAAAGGAATTAAAACTATGTTTGCACAAAATTCTATTTATGATATAGTGTTAAGAAACTGAAGTAGACAGAGAGGTAGGCAATGCATTCTTTTTTGTGGAATTTTTTGTGCCTATTGTGCACCAAGATTAACATGACCAGAGAACAATGGGTTGTTCAGCTTTGCTCCATGGTCACACATTTCTCACAGTCAATGAATTACACTGAAATACATTATAAAGATCATCAGACTACAATGGCCACAAACGAATGCAACAGAGAGCCAAAAAAAATATTTAGTGAGGAAAATGATAGATGGTAGTACTGAGGACCCAACAATAGTAGATAAATACATTAGAGATAAGTTGTTGAAAATATTCAAGAAACTCCAAGAAACCATGGAATATACAACAGATAAGACTCAATAATATATGAGAAGAAATGAGAAAAACTTCTTTTTGGGGTGTTGAATCCAGACCTTCTGGAGCTCAGGGTTTACACCTGGCTCTGTGCTCAGAAATCACTCCTGGCAAGGCTCCGGTTGCCATACTGGATACAGGGGTTTAAACCTGTATCTGTCCCAGTTCAGCCATGTGCAAGGCAAGGCTTTACTAATGTGCTATAGCTTCAATCCCATGAAATAAGAAAACTTATAACATAAATAACTGAAGTGACACTTGGTACGTAAAATAATAAACTCACTGGAAGACCTCAATAGCAAATATGTGCTAAATACAGAATCAGTGAGCTCAAAGATGAATTCATAACACCTCGAGACAGCAGCAGTAGATGGAAGCAACTTACAGTGAATTAATAGTTAAATAGAGAACTTTAGGATGAATTCACAAGCAATACATAAATTCTTGCAAAAAAAAAGAGAAGATGGGGGAAGGTAAAAAGGCAGAGATACAGCAGCCTCCTTAGTGCTATAGCATTAGCATCAGTGTTCAGAAGCGTTTAGTTGTTAAGGGTATCTTTCTCCTGTGTAACCCTGAGCATGAAATTCCTGAAATTTGTGTTTCAGGCAATCTGGCACCAGACTCTTGGAGAGAAGCAAATGCTGAATACCAAATTGAAAATTAAGCTCCTAGAGAGACCGCCAGACAAAAATAATGGCCATAGGGCAATGATAAGATACAAAGGCAGTGCTTGCAGCAGCTATAAGGTGGTGTTCCCAAAGAAAGGACTCTGGCAGTAAGTAGCTTTCTGTCTTTTTTTTTTAATTTTTTTTTATTTAAACAACTTTATTACATACATAATTGTGTTTGGGTTTCAGTCATGTAAAGAACACCATTCCAGTCACCAATGTCCCAAACCTCCTTCCTTCCCACCCAACCCCCGCCTGTACTCTAGACAGGCTTTCTATTTCCCTAATACATTCTCATTATTAGGATAGTTCAAAACGTAGTTATTTCTCTAACTAAACTCATCCCTGTTTGTGGTGAGCTTCATGAGGTGAGCTGTAACTTCCAGATCTTTTTTCTTTTGTGTCTGAAAGTTATTATTGCAAGAATGTCTTTTATTTTTATTAAAACCCATAGATGAGTGAGACCATTCTGCGTTTCTCTCTCTCTGACTTATTTCACTCAGCATAATAGATTCCATGTACATCCATGTATAGGAAAATTTCATGACTTCATCTCTCCTGACAGCTGCATAATATTCCTGCTTCAGGACTGGGAATTGTGGAATGTGGTAGGACCACCTACATAGCTGAGCTTACAGAATGTGGCATTAGTGCCAAGGGAGTGAGGGGGGAAATGGCTATGCATGGCAAAAGGACATCCTAATTTGGCCATATGGGGGGCAATATAATGGCTGTGAGATGATAGGCTACTAGTTTGCTAGGAGTGACAGTGAAGCCAATGAGTCGCTTTGTTTTCAGACATCCTTTCACCTGACCACATCTAGGTGACCTAGACAGGGATGTAAGACTGGACTGAATTTCAAACTAAGGTCTCTAAATGCATAGAAAAGCTGGCCTTGAGGCAGGACCAGAGGACCATCAGGCTCACACCTGAAGAGACGATTTTGGAATTAAGAGGCCCGTTGTGTGGCTGCTTCACTATGCTATGCAGATGCATGTTTTTCTAGGCAGTAACATTAAAAGAAAGAAAGAAAGAAAGAAAGAAAGAAAGAAAGAAAGAAAGAAAGAAAGAAAGAAAGAAAGAAAGAAAGAAAGAAAGAAAGAAAGAAAGAAAGAAAGAAAGAAAGAAAGAAAGAAAGAAAGAAAGAAAGAAAGAAAGAAAGAAAGAAAGAAAGAAAGAAAGAAAGAAAGAAAGAAAGAAAGAAAGAAAGAAAGAAAGAAAGAAAGAAAGAGAGAAAGAAAGAGAGAAAGAAAGAGAGAGAGAAAGAGAGAGAGAGAAAGAAAGAAAGAAGAGAAAGAAAGAAAGAAAGAAAGAAAGAAAGAAAGAAAGAAAGAAAGAAAGAAAGAAAGAAAGAAAGAAAGAAAGAAAGAAAGAAAGAAAGACAGACAGAAAGAAAGACAGACAGAAAGAAAGACAGAAAGAAAGAAAGAAAGAAAGAAAGAAAGAAAGAAAGAAAGAAAGAAAGAAAGAAAGAAAGAAAGAAAGAAAGAAAGAAAGAAAAGAAAGAAAGAAAGAAAGAAAGAAAGAAAGAAAGAAAGAAAGAAGGAAGGAAGGAAGGAAGGAAGGAAGGAAGGAAGGAAGGAAGGAAGGAAAGAAAGAAAGAAAGAAAGAAAGAAAGAAAGAAAGAAAGAAAGAAAGAAAGAAAGAAAGAAAGAAAGAAAGAAAGAAAGAAAGAAAACAAGAAAGAAAACAAGAAAGAAAGAAAACAAGAAAGAAAGAAACCCATCATGCTTCAAATTTCACAATAGAAATAGAAAACACTTGCTCTTTTTTGCCTCAAATAAAAAATAACTATGTCCTATTTGAAAATGATGTCTGAAACCATGTGTTAATGTACTCAGTGTTATAGTTTCTCTATCATTTTATAGAAAGTTATATAACTATTTTATTAATATAGAATTAGCACATAACATTTTTTAAACAATATCTTTAATTAAACACCGTGATTACAAACATGGTTGTAATTGGGTTTTAGTCATAAAAAGAACAGTCCCCCCTTCACCAGTGCAACATTTCCAACACCGATGTCCCCCCATCTGTATTCGAGACAGGCTTTCTACTTCCCTCACTCACGGACATTGTTATGATAGTTTTCAGTGTAGTTATTTCTCTAACTGCACTCACCACTTTTTGTGGTGGGCTTCATATCATGAGCCGGTCCTTCTGGCTCTCATCTCTGGGAATTATTTCAATAATATCTTTTGTTTTTTATAAAGCCCATAGATGAGTGAGACTACTTCTGTATGTGGATGTCTCTCTCTCCCTCTGACTTATTTCACTCAGCATAATAGATTCCATGTACATCCATGTATAGGAAAATTTTATGACTTCATCTCCTGATGGCTGCAAAATATTCCATTGTGTAAATGTACCACATTTTCTTTAGCCATTCATCTGTTGAAGGGCATCTTGGTTGTTTACAGAGTCTGGCTACTGTAAATAGCACTATAATGAATATAGGTTTGAGGAAGGGATTTTTGTAATGCATTTCTGTGTTCCTAGTGTATATTCCTAGAAGTGATATAGCTGGATCATAATGGAGTTCAATTTCCTGTTTATTGAGGAATCTCCATATTTTTTTCCATAAGGGCTAAGGACTAAACAAAGTTTCCACCAGCAGTGTGTTCCTTTTTCCCCACATCCCCTCCAACATATTGTTCTTGTTTTTTATGATGTGTGCCAGTCTGTGTGTCGTGAGATTGTACCTCATTGTTGTTTTTATTTGCATCTCCCTGATGATTAGTGATGCAAAGCATTCCATTTGTATTTCTTCTTTGAGCAATTGTTCATTTCTTCTCCCCATTTTTTGATGGGATTAAATGTTATTTTCTTATAAAGTTCCATTAGTACCTTGTATATCTCAGATATTAGCCCCTATTAAATGTTCATTTTTATCTTAAAATATGTCATATGCTTATTTATTTTCCAGCTAATTAAGAACTTAGGATGATGAGGAATATTTTCCTTGTGTTATGAAAAATTATTTAAAGTATATAAATAATACATGTATGAATTGTGAGAATTTAAGGTCCTAGGCATTCCAAGTTATAAGTCCACAACATCCTTAAATTATATAATGCGATTTCAAAGCTTATTTAGTTGCTTTAAAACACTTGAGGTTTGTTTTTATTTTAATATTATACTTAATACTTTTATATCTAATATTTCATGTGATTCATGATATACCAATGCATGCAAAGAAAAATTTACATAATAATTGTTAAGAAAAGTTAATAACATCATATTTCAAATAAAAAATGCAGTAATAAACCTGTACTTAAAACATTAAGAAAAATTTGTTTATGCAATGGAGGTAAGAAGAGTCTTAGGATTTGGAAAATGAAAAATTTTACTTTGAATATAGTTCAATAAATTTTTGAAAAGCATGAAGAATATTAAAATACCTGGTGAATTAAAGTGGTTACAAATTAAAATTTAATATTTATAATAATAAACATTAACATATACCCAGAGATATTACATTCTATATTATACAAAAATTCAAATTAATTTAATTTGAATATAACTACAATTACAAATTAATTTAATTACAATTTTCATGGCAACATATTTTTAACTGTAGCACAAATTTTTAGGTAACTTTCTTCAAATTTTATTTGAATGAACTCCACCTACAAAGTAATATATAAAAATTGGACTTTATTTCTATTTTAAGATAAATAATTCAAATACTTTTATCTCTAAAAATAAATATAATAGTGAAATTATTATATAATATTATTTACATACAATATAATAACTTAAAGAAAAATTCCCTATCTATTAAAAATTCACTATTGTAGATATTCTTCTTTCTATTTTCAAATTTAGGTACACAAAATTAAATAAATAAAATAAAGAATTAAATATTTGGTTATGTATTAATATTAATACTCACAATACAATTAGAATAATATTCAGAACATTATTTTTTTCAGAATCAGAAGGGTTTTGTTTTTCAGTTTTGGGGGGGGGGGCACACCCTGTAATGCTCAGGGGTTACTTCTGGCTATGTGCTCAGAAATCTCTCCTGTCCTGAGGGATCATATGGGATGCTCGGGATACAACCACGGTGCATCCTAGGTAGCACGTGCAAGGAAAACACCCTACTGATTCGGAATGCTCCAGCCCCCAGTATCAAAAGTATTTTAATGCATATGTTATACATTATTTTTAAAATAATTTTTGGAAGTTTAGGTTATTGATAAATTATCTCATTAAAAGTAGAGAACCTCTTTACTATGGAACATAGTTTTGTAATTATCAGTGATCATTGAACATTCTACAAAGTTGATTTAAGATCTACTTCACAACTAGTGTATATTGTATATAGATTAAGTTATTTGAGGTTCCTAAAAACCACTACAAATAAATTGGAAGGTGAATTAAAGCATTTATAAAATGTTACATTGAAAAACTCTCAAAATTTGCGTTGTTAGTGGACAATAACAACAGACCTCGTTGTTTACACCCTTGTATGACAAATTGCAATTTATTTATTGTTTTATAAATTTGTTATTTCGATAAACTCTCAAGAATTAAAAGATTGGTTAAATAACTTGCTTTTTTTCTCAAAACATATTCAATTAGAATAATAAAATAAAATGTTAATTGCTATATGCATCATTTTAACTTTTAATAAAAATTTAATTTTCTTTTTTTTTTAAACACCTTGATTACATACATGATTGTGTTTGGGTTTCAGTCATGTAAAGAACACCACCCATCACCAGTGCAACAATCCCATCACCAATGTCCCAAGTCTCCTTCCTCCCCACCCTACACCCACCTGTACTCTAAACAGGCTCTCCATTTCCCTCATATATTCTCATTATTAGGAAAGTTCAAAATGTAGTTATTTCTCTAACTAAACTCATCACTCTTTGTGGTGAGCTTCCTGTGGTGAGCTGAAACTTCCAGCTCTTTTCTCTTTTGTGTCTGAAAATTATTATTGCAAGAATGTCTATTTTTCTTAAAACCCATAGATGATTGAGACCATTCTGCGTTTTTCTCTCTCTCTCTCTGACTCATTTCACTCAGCATAATAGATTCCATGTACATCATGTATAGGAAAATTTCATGACTTCATCTCTCTTGACAGCTGCATAATATTCCATTGTGTATGTGTACCACAATTTCTTTAGCCATTCGTCTGTTGAAGGGCAGCTTGGTTGTTTTCAGAGTCTTGCTATGGTAAATAGTGCTACAATGAATATAGGTGTAAGGAAGGGGTTTTTGTTTCTTTGAGTTCTTTGAGCATATTCCATATTGCTACTCTAAAGTCCTTATCTGAGAGACTGATTTGTTGGTTGGTCGTTATCTGGTCCTCAGAATTGTCATCTTCATTCTCTATGTCTGAGGCTGGCCTGCGTTGTTTCCCCATTGTCACACTTGTATTGTGGGTTTTTCTACGTGTTGTGGTGGTATTCATTGGCTATATGATGCAGGCAGCACACTCCTCTGGCTCCGCCCTCTCTGGATGGGCTGACTTGCCTCTAAGGGAGGGGAGTCCTCCATGGATGAAGCCTCACACTGGATCAAATCTTAGGCCCGAGCATGCAACAGAGAAGACAGTCCGAAGAGAAATGCTTGCTTCTGTGATATAGCACAGTTCTTAGTGTGATTTTTTTCTTCTTGTTGTGATGGTGTTCTTTTCTTAGAAAGAGCGCTTGGCCGTGCTCTGCTGGAGCCTCTTTTGCCCCACTCCAAGAGGTTCAGTAGACAGACATTAACAGGTAGCACTCACAGGTTTTCAGTTGGGCCCCACTGGGCAGGCGTAGATTCGTGAATTTTCCCCGCCTGATGTCCCAAACAGGGGACCAGGCTTCTTTAAAAGCCTGCCTGTTTTTATGTTCTGGAGTCCCGCCCTGAAAATGGTCTCTGGGAGAGCAAATTTTCTGGAGCCTCTTTTGCCCCACTCCCAAGAGTTTCACGCAAGAGGACAGTAGACAGACATTTACAGGTAGCACTCACAGGTTTTCACAGTTGGGCCCCACTGGGCAGGCGTAGATTCGTGGATTTTCCCCTCCTGATGTCCCAAACAGGGGACCTGGCTTCTGCAAAAACCTGCCGGTTTAAAAAAAATTTAATTTTCAATTAAATTAATTTTTAATGTTGAAGGCCTGGTCATGTTTTGGTCAACTTAAAGAGCTTAAGAAATTATCAATAAAAACTAACTATTCATTCTCAGTAATAGTTTAAAGTATAATTTTATTCAGCAGTATAGGTATACTAATAATAGTACTTTATGTTAATTTAATTTAAGTTAATAAAATTGTGTTACATTATTTTAATGTTATAATTGTATAAAATTATTTCAAATCATTTTAAATTTATATTTTGATTTTTTTAATTTTATATAATTGTATATGTGTTTATACTTTTATGTATTATATCATATAATGTACTATTATGTTAACTTAATTTAACATAATAATAAACTATGTTAGTCTCTGCAGTTTTCTTTAAAAATAGACTTTATCATCTCCATAAATGTTAGGTTTATTTTCATACCTACATCGTATTATTATCAACATAAAAATCATTCTGCATTTAGAAATGTAATGTAGAGAAAGCATGAGATTGAACTTAGACGTCCTAAAATTATTTATTGGCTGTCAAATTATATTAATCTGTCCTGATTGGTGAATTTCCTTTGTGTTTAATAGAAATTTTATTTCTGTACTACCTGAATCTTTGAAGAGCAATCTTATTGCTTAGAGACAAGTAAAGTGTTATCACCAAATCTACTATAAAAAGTAATTATTTTACAAAATTTGCTATTTATTAGAGAAGTAATTCAGCATATAAATTACTTATTACTACAAATTAAATATAAAGTTTAGTGAAAAATCTGAGATAACTGAGTCCAAAAATATTTGGTGAAGATAAGTTTGCTCAGGAATTATTCTAGGCTCTGTGCTTAAAGATCAGTTCTGGCAATATTCAGGGAATTATATGCAATTTTGAGGAATGAACAGAGCTTAATTGCCTTAAAACTTACACTTTTATTTTGTTTAACGTTTTAAGTTTTTTATCAGTGATTATCTTGTTTTCTTTTTTATTAATTCTCTTTTTATTAATTAATTAATTAAATTATTAATAATAAAATTATTAATTTTTTCTCATAGAAATTTATGTACTTTAGTATTTGATTCTAGTATTATTCAGAAGTTACTGAAGAACGTTAAATTTAATTTGAAAGTTATAAAATATGCATATATAGATAAATATGGTTTTTCTCCTAATGCATTTACATAGAACTTAAAACATACAATTACTAAGCAAAATTATTATTTTGTTCTCTTCTTATTTTCCTTCATAATTCTTTAGAAAATATCAATTTATTGATAACACAGCATTCATTTTTAAGTTTATATATTATGCTTGTTTTTTGAGCTATACCTAGCTTTGTCCATTTCTTTGCTCTCAGGAATATCTCCAAGAGTACTCAGGGGATTATAATAAGTGTCAAGATCTGAACTCATGGTTGTATTGAAGGCAAGTACTCTCCCACTCTAGAATTCTTTCAGCCCTCAAAGTTTTAGATATATAATATTGCTACCACCATATGTCCAATACCCTTCATTACAATCCATAAGATCTTTCTTTCTACCATCCCATCTTAAACGATCATATTTCTATTTTTATTAATATGAGCTTGCTTTTATTAGTCAGTGTTTATTACCTTAATTTTCTGATTTAAATTCTACTTATGAGTGACATAATTCTTATGACTTATTTATCTTAATCAGATGCTTTCTCTTTCTGTGCAGAATGTTTTAGTACTTACTCAGTACTAACTGTCCATCACCTATTTTATTTTTTAAACTTTTATAATCTCATACCAATCGCATTAACCTAGAACTATTTATTTTTAGACCAAAAAAGAGTGAGATTCATTTTTACTTAGTTAAATTGTGTTTTTCATAATACATATCATTGAAAAGTTATGAGACTTTTTCAAGATAACTCATCTTTTTTCCTCTTGATATTGTAACTCAGTGATATTTGAACATTTAACATTCAAAACATGTATGAGTTCTCTTTTATAATAAGTTCAAGCTCAACTCTTTTAGTTTTACATGACAATATTGCCATATTTGGGAAAAATTTTGAAAAGCACTGCATCTGTTTCAAACACTTTACCCTATTTCCACCCTATCACATTATAAGGGTCACACTCTCTCCCATATTCTGCATAGACTGCTACTTACTATCATAGAAAACTAAATGTTTGATAATAAATTGACTAACAATCATTAAAAATATTCTCTCATTGGGGCATAATTATAGTATAGCAGATAGAGCCCATTTTTTTTATGTGATCTAATATGGATTTACATCCGACTCTCCCTATAGTCTTCAGAGTCCAACAAGAAAATAACCCTGAGTAAGACCAGAGCATTTCTGAGTGTTGTTCCAAAAAGTGTGTGCCCTTAATTAAAGTTACTCTTCCTTTATGTCAAATCACGAACTGCAGTCATCTTGGGCCACCAGGACTCCCGGCCAGGTTTGGGTATGCCTGTCCTTTTCCCCAGAACCCACAAACCTCACACACCTCACCTGGGGCCGCCTTGGGAACACTCATGTGTCTGTGGAAAGATAGTCTAACTTATACCATATAGGCCTAGTGAGCTCAGACCTAACCTCAATTTCCTCAGATAGTCCACAGCCCATAAAACAATATAGCAAAACAATGAAGCAGCCTGTAATATCACTATCAGATTTAGACAAGTCACATGACTAGAAAAAATAAATGCTAAATCGAATATACCTTCAAGACCCTGTAATACATAATACAAGCAGTACAGCAGACCACTCTATTAAACAAACAAACAAAAAAAAAAAAACCTCAACATTCAAAACCACCAAATGCAAAGAAATATGGGTATATTAAGGAAGACACTAGCAACTAGGGAAATGGAGAGAAATCTTATCAAGTTTCCAAGTCCATCAAAATGAACATGTCCCTTAGATGAGAACCTAAAAGCGATAATGAATGTCTTAGCAATGGAAATCAAGGAATCACTAGCCTGCGAGATTAAGACATCTGTAGATGAACAATTTAACCAATTCAAACAAGAATTTTTACAGAAGTTGAAAGAATCCATATAATTGGAACTAAGGGAAATAAAAACCATGTTAGCAAGTCACATAGTTAAAAGAACACAGAGAGAAATTGAAGAAAACTACAAAATAATGACAAAGAAGTCAATAAGAAATCAAGAGAAAAAACATTGGAAGAAAAAGTTAGGTACGTAATGAACAAAGAAAAGAAATATTCTACGAAATGTAAGAATACGAGAAGGGGAGGAAAAAAGGAAAGGAGAGGAACAAGTAGTGAGGAAATTAATAGCAGAGAATTTTCCCACCCTCTGGAAAGAGACATCTGTACAAATCCAGGAGGCAAAAAGAGTCCCTAATAAAATAAACCCTATCAGACCAACACCAAGCCATATAGTAATCCAATTGGCAATAAACAAAGAGAAAGATAAATTCTTTCAAGCTATAAATGAGAGAAAACCCCTCAAGTACAAAGGAATGGACATAAGAATCAAACAAGACCACACATTGAAAACAATTCAAACAAGAAGACAGTAGTGTGGCATATTTAAACTACAGAATGAAACTTTCAACCTAGAGTCCACTACCCAGAAAACTCAAATTCATATGGGAGGGAGAAGTAAATATTCTTAGACAAAAATGAACTCATACTATTTGCACTAAACAAACCTACACTAAATGCACTACTCAAAGATGTATTACAGAATCCAAAACCCTGATTGTAACAACAAACACTGTATTCAATACAATAGCAAAACAACCCTCACTGTCAATAATCTCCTTAAATGTTAACAAGCTAAATTCCCCCTTAAAAGACAGGGTAGAGGGTTAGAACAGAAAACAAAAACCAGATATCTGCTACCTGAAAGAAACATACATAAAAGAACAGGATAGACACAGGCTTGGAATAAAAGGATGGAAATCACAGGCTTAAAATAAAAGAATGTAAATCAATTATTCAAGCCAATGGAAAACAAACAAAAAAAGCTGAGACAGCCATTTTTATATTAGACCAAATTGTTATTAGACCAAACCTCAAGAAAGTGCTCAGAGACCAATATGGTCACTAATTAATGATCAGGGGAATATTAGACCAAGCAGTACTAACTCTGATAAATATTTAAGCACTGACTGTAGAACCAGCAAAATATGTAAGGCATTTACTCACAAATCTAGAAAAACAAATGGAAGGAAATATGATAGTAGTAGGAGATTTCCATACTCCACTATCACCACTAGATAGATCTACCAGTAAAAAACTAGCAAAGACATAAGAACCCTAAATTAGAAATCAAAGGAAATAGGACTAAAGGACTTACATATACAGGTTTCTCCACTCCAAGAAAGCAGAATGCACATTCTCCTCAAGTTCACATGAACCTTCTCTAGAATAGATCATACCTCAAGAAATAAATCTAACTTGCACAGTCACAAATATAAGGATTATTAGAAGCACCCCATATGCCCATTATGCAACAGAGATCAAGAAAGACTCTAAAAAGAAACTGTGGAGAAAATCCAACACCTAGAGATTAAACAACATGCTACTCAACAACAGCTGGATTGAAGAGGAAATCAAGGAAGAAATAAGTAGATTCTTTTAGACAAATGATAATGAAAAGACAAATTGTCAAAATTTGTGGGACACAGCAAAAGCAGTAATTAGGTGGAAACTCATATCAATACAGGTCTACGTCAGGGAAGAGGAAAATGACAAAAACAGCAGTTTACAAGGACACCTTAAAGAGCTGGAAAAACAGCAGCAAAGAAACCCAAACACAGTCGGAAGAAAAGAAATAATAAAAACCAGAGCAAAAAAAAAAACATAGAAGCAAAAAAGAGAGAAACAATTCAAAAAATCAATGAGACCAGGAGTTGGTTTATCAAAAGAATAAACAAGATAGACAAATCGCTGATAAGACTTGCAAAAACAAAACACAAATAAAAACCGAAAAGCACCCAAATAAATAGGATCACAAATGCACAAATGAAAGGTACAGATTACAACAGAACCCCCAAAACCCAAGACATTATGAGGTGGTACTTTGAACAACTGTACTCAGTTAAGCTAGAGAACTCTGAAGAAACCAACAGATTCCTGGAAAACTATCTTCTGAGACTTGATCAGGAGGATGTAGAAAGCCTAAATAGCCTAATAACATTTAAGGAAATTGAAATAGTTATTAATAAACTCCCAAGAACAAAAGTCCAGGTCCAAATGGTTTTACAGGTTAATTCTATCAAACATTTCGAGAAGAATTAGAACCACTGATCCCTTTGGTTCTTCAAAAATATTGAAAGTACAGGAATTCTTCCTAACTCTTTTTACAAGGCAAATATCACACTCATTCCCAAAGACAGCAAAGACACCACCAAAAAAGGAAAATACAGACCAATCTCACTAATGAACATAGATGCAAAAATCCTCAACAAAATATAAGGTAAACAAATCCAAGAATACATCAAAATGATTATATACTATGAAAAAATGGGTTTTATCCCAGGGATGCAAGGATGATTCAACATACACAAAGCAATCAACATCATGCATTACATCAAAAAGAAGAAAGACAAAAACCACATGATCATATCAATCAATGCAGAGAAGGCATTTGACAAAATTCAACACCCATTCATGCTGAAAATACTTAGTTAAATAGAGCTGGAAGGAACCTTCCTCAAGATAATTCAGCTATCTGTAAAAGCTCACAGCCAACATTGTCCTTAATTTTAAAGAAATGAAATAATTTTGACTAAGTCAGGAACTAGGCAAGGCTGCCCACTTAATCCATTCAGATTTAACATAGATTTAGAAATAGCAATAATAAGAAAAGGGAATCCAAGGTATCCAGATAGGGAGAGAGGAAGTCAAACTATCTCTTTCTGCATGAAATGATGATATACGTAGAAAACCCTAAAGAGTCCACAGTAAAACTTCTAGAAATAATAAGCCAATACAGCAAAGTGGCTGGTTACAGAATTAATACACAAAAGACAATAGCATTCTTCTATACAAATAATAAAGTAGAGGAGAAAAAAGAATAAGGAATTGATCCCATTTAAAATAGTATCGAAAAATATCAAGTATCTAGGATTAATCCTGACAAGAGAAGTGAAAGACCTATACCAGTGGTTGGCAAGCGAGCCACATGTGGCTCTTTACACTTTTTGGGGGGAGGGGAGGGCACACCCATTGGTGCTCAGGGATTACTCCTGGCTATCCGCTCAGAAATAGCCCTTGGCAGGCACGAGGGACCATATGGGACTCCGGGATTCGAACCAAACACCTTAGGTCCTAGGTCGGCTGCTTGCAAGGCAAATGCGGCTGTGCTATCTCTCTTTACACTTTTTAATGTGGCTCTTCTGTGTGTCAGGCGGTCGCTCCAGGAGTTAGGACTCTGCTCCTAGCCTCTGTCAGTGCCCCGGCAGCCGGCTAGTGGCCGGCTACACACAGTCCTGATCAGAACCAAGGCCAATTTTCACATTAGTGTTTGTGACTTTGTCAGTCGTTGTCAGGATGTACTTTGTAAGGCAAATTTTACAGAATTTAACATTATCTATAAATAATATCATTCTACAGTTTTGTTTTATTAGTTGTGTTATTTGAATCCTCCCGACCTATGTGGATAATTGCATGCAGAAAATTTTCAATAGAAACTTATTGAAACTAAAAACAATGTACCATTCTATGTATTTTTGGTTTTAAAAATGTGGCTCTCAAAATAAACTTTAATTGTGGTTTTGGCGAGATTTGGCTCAGTTGAAAAAAAAAGATTGCCCTACACTGTTACCGTGAAAACTTCAAAATGCTTTAGAAAGAAATTGAAGAGGATCTAAAGAAATGGAAGAACATCCCTGCTCATGAGTAGGAAGAATTAACATAATAAAAATGACTATCTTATCTAATTTACTATATAGATTCAATGCAATCCCTATCCAAATTGAGACCTGGGTTTTTCTTTTAAATAATTAGAACATTTGGGCCCGGTGAGATGGCGCTAGAGGTAAGGTGTCTGCCTTGCAAGTGCTAGTCAAGAAAGGACTGCGGTTTGATCCCCCGGCATCCCATATGGTCCCCCAAGCCAGGGGCGATTTCTGAGTGCTTAGCCAGGAGTAACCCCTGAGCATCAAATGGGTGTGCCCCCCCAAAAAACCAAAAAAATAATAATTAGAACATTTATTTATAAAGTTTATCTGGAACCACTACAATCTTAGGTTAGCAAATTTCAGACACACACACACACACACACACACTCACACACACACACACACACACACACACACACACACAAAACAAGAAAATGGATGGCATTTCTTTACCTAAACTGAAGCTTTATTAAAAAGCCATAGTCATAGACACAACATGGTACTGGAACAAAGTATCTAACCGGTGGGTTAGAACAAAATATCCAGAGATATATCCCAAAATATATAGTCAACTAATATTTAACAAAGGATCCAAGAACCTGAAATAGAACAAAGACAGTCTCTTCAACAAATGATCTTGGAACAACTAAATAACAACCTGTAAGAAACTAAAGATTAATCCATACCTCACAACCTACACAAAAATCAACTCAAAATGGATTAAAGACCTTGAATCAGACCTGAATCTATAACGTTCATTGAGGTAAATATAGGCAGAATATTTGAAAACTTATACCTCAAAAACATCTTTGATGAAGGAATGCCAATGGCAAGAGTAATAGAATCAAACCTAAATAAATGGGACTACATCAATCTTAAATATTTCTGTATGGCAAAAGAAACACTTAAAACTAAAATATAGCTAACAGAATGGAAAAATTTTTTCACACTCAACATATCAGATAAAGCGCTGATATCTAGGATAAACGAAGCACTCAGAATGGTGAGCTCCACAAAAACCTAATAAAGCCATAGAAAAATGAGGAGAAGAATTTAATAGTCAATTTTCCAAGAAAAACCAACAAATGGCTAAGAGACACATGAAAATATGTTCACCATAACTCATCAGTAGGGAAATCCAAATCAAGACAACAAGTGAGGATGGCACACATTAAAAATAATGGGACTAATCTCTGTTGGCAAGGATATGGTAAGAAAGGAACTATCATCCACTGCTGGTGGGAATGCTGCCTGGTCCAACCCCTATGGAAAACAGTATGGAAAGTGCTCAGTCAACTCAGAATTGAGTTGCCATATAAACCGACAATCACACTCCTGGGTATCTATCCCCAAGATGGAAGGACATTCATCCCAAAGTTTGTGTGCACTCCACTATTTATCGCAGCCTCAGCACAATAGCCAAGATTTGAAACCAACCTCAATGCCCAACAGCAGATGAGTGGACCATGAATAAGTGGTATTATACACAGTGCAATACTTCATAGCAGTTAGAAACGATAAAATCATGGATTTTGCAGCAACATGGATTGATCTAGAAAATATTATGTTAAATGAAAAAAGCCAGGAAAGGATAAATAATGATAGCACTTCTTTGAGGTATTTAGAATATATACCACATTTACATATAGTACTCCATGAACAAATACAAGGATTGAGAGGGTAGTAACTCCAAACACAGTAGGTGCTAGCATATAATGAGGAGAGATGCTTAAATGAAGTGGAAGGGGGGGGGGCGCAACACAAAGCCTCACTATCCATTATAACTTAAAGAAACCAACAACAATGGAAACAGCTGTTTGGAGTGAGCAGTTATGCAATCAACCTCTAACTACAAAGGTCTATAATAATGTCCTAATGTATTTATCCACAGAACCAGGTGTAGAATATGATTGGAAGCCTGGGACTCCTGCTGTAGTGATTACTAACAATATGTTTTAATGCCTTAATTTTACAAGGTATAAAATAATCCTTCCACTTCTTTGTCCACAGTGGTCCTTGGAAACAAAGGGTGGACACCCTACTTTTAAACCTTAGTGTTCAATCATACTGGATACCATATACAGTGCTCATTATGACAATGTCTGGATAAAATACTCTGATTCATTCATTTTCTTTTTTTTGTTTGTTTTTTGTTTTTTTTTTTGGTTTTGGTTTTGGTTTTGGTTTTTGGGCCACACCCGGCGGTGCTCAGGGGTTACTCCTGGCTGTCTGCTCAGAAATAGCTCCTTGCAGGCACGGGAGAACATATAGGACACCGGGATTCGAACCAACCACTTTTGGTCCTGGATCGGCTGCTTGCAAGGCAAACGCCATTGTGCTATCTCTCCGGGCCCTATTCATTTTCTTTTATGACTTCTATTAGGACCCAAAGTATATAATCATTCAGACCACTGGGACAGTCAATGGTGCACCACAGAATTATATTATAGGTTCCATTTATCGAACACGTTTTTGCAAATTAGTACTTCCTTTTTTCTTTTGTCTCTCTTTTTCCCCCAAATTGTCTTTCCCTCTCTCCTTTATTTTTCTTGATCAATTCAATTTATATTAAATAAAGCCCTTGCTATCAGTTGCTCTTTAGGAAAGGCACCTCTGTAATTAAGATCAAGTGGACAACACTGCATATGGTAGCCACATCTTATAGTCCTCACTACCACATTGCTTAGTATTCTAAACGCAAAAACTATGCTTATCCTAAAAAACTTAAACGCTATAAAACCCTGAAACTTAGTTAAAAAATAAAACCATCAGTGATGAAGAGCCTTGAAAGTTGAAAAGCCTCTAACACCGACTCACTGACTCAATCTTTTTTAACTTATTTTCATTGTATCTGCTTATTCTGTTTTCTCTTATCTTTTGTTTTCCCCCTTCTTTCTCTTCTAATATGTATCATAACCAATTGTTTATCTTTTCTTTTCTTTCTTTCTTTTTTTTCTTTTTTTTTAGTTTTCAACCACCCAGTGATGCTCAGGTGTTATTCCTAGCTATGAGCTCAGAAATCGTCCCTCCTGGCTTGGGGAACCATATGGGATTTCATGGCTAGAACCACGATCTGTCCTAGGCTACCATGTGCAAGGCAGATGCCTTACAGATTGAGCCACTGCTCTGGCCCCTATTTATCTTTTCTTTTCTTTTTTTTTTTTTTTGTTTTTTTGGCCACACCCATTTGACGCTCAGGGGTTACTCCTGGCTATGTGTTCAGAAATTGCCCCTGGCTTGGGGGGACCATATGGGACGCCGAGGGTTCGAACCGCGGTCCGTTCCTTGGCTAGCGCTTGTAAGACAGACACCTTACCTCTAGCGCCACCTTCCCGGCCCCTATTTAGCTTTTCTTAACTCAGTGCTTCTCAAATAGTGGGGCACGCTCCGTATAGTGAGCTCCTCTCTGATTGCCAATCCTAAAATGTAAACACTCCATGCCTAAAGTATATATAGCCCCTCTTATACATTATCCCTGAGCCCCCTTAGAAATCCATCTATCCTTTCATTCCCCAATCCTGATCCTATAGCTCTCTTTATTTAAACTTCTTTACCCACAGTTCTTAATTCATTAGATACTAAGACCGATCTCCTGCCCCAATAAGCCTCCACCCAGCTCCCAAAGCAAAAGGACACCCTCTTCATACCACAACTAGAGCACCAGCAAGAAATTAAAACCAACACTACTGATGACTCATGCTTTGTGGCCCCTTTTCTCGCCCTCCCAAATGTAGACTCCTGTATGCTACTGATTCAGCCCCAGAAGGACACCGAGCCCAAAGACACTACTGCAAATCATTTCTCAAACACAACAAGATCATGTTTTGTGATGAAAATGTGTCCTGGATTTCACCCCACACACATACACAAGAATATCTCAAAAGACTTATTGGGGAAACCTATATGTCCTTTATATGTTTAATATCTCTATAATAATACCTCCTAGTCTGTTTACTCTCAAATGTAAGGTAGCTTGCCTTGCATGCAGAACGAGAGTGATTTGAATCCCGGCATCTTATATGATCCACCTAGCCTGCCAGGAGCGATTTCTGAGCACAGAGCCATGAGTGATCCAAAAACAAAAAGAAAGAAAGGGGGTTGGTGCCTTACCAGGTCTGGTCTGGGCAACTGAGAAACCTAAAGTACTTCTGTTGTTTGATTTCTGCTTGGTACAAAAATCTACAAGAAAAAAAAAATCATGCCTGGAATAAAAATCTGGGATGAAATTTCAGGTCAAAACCAGGACACAGAGATTTTGTAGCTTGACATTCTCACCTCCAAATGCACCAGTAATACAATATTGCACATTCCTTTTTGCAAAGGCATACTAAAAAAGGGGGACATTTTATGTATAGAAACAAACACTTATCTACTAGGGAAAAGAACCCAGACATTTTATAATTCAGGGGTGCCTCCCACTCTGAACATGTGTCATGTGGACCCAACTTAGAATCCATATGATCAAACAGAGATCATCCAATCCCAAGACTCAGACTCCAGACATAGAATGGACACAGTTCCCTGAACAGCACCAAGATCCAAACTCCCCTTTGGAAAATTCTAATACTACTCTAGCACCATCTTGCGCCAGTTTTGATATGACATCTTGACAAAGAGGAAACGGCAATAACCTGATTTAAGAGCAGGTTTCTCCTAATGGTAAGACGAAATCAGCAAAAGCCCTTTGATCTGTACAAAAACCAAGATCGCCTACTAGAGAAGACTGACTTTGACAGCCAAGACTGGGCAGAACTTACCCTGGGACCAATAAAAAAGACCCTATCCTAGGCTTTGGCCTAGGATCTGTACATAAACCACGTTCTCCAATCCCAGAGGTCTGACTTTGACAACTGCAACAGAACAGAAATTCTGAAAACATAATAAAAAACTCTATCCCCGGCTTCATCCTAGGATTTGTGTAAAAATCAAGATCACCATATGTAAAAGATTGATTACAACAGTGATGGAACAGAACTTCTAGAACTGTAAAAAAAAAAAAAAAAAAAAAAAGAGTCTACCTTGGGCTTCCTCCTATGACCAGCGTAAATACCAAGATCTCTAGTTAGAGAGGCCTGATTTTATCATTCGCAACTGAGCAGAAAGTTGCTGGCACCATAAAGAGACGTTAGGGTGTGAAAATGAGTGTGTACAGTCTTAGTTAGCCCCAGGACAGTATGCTTCAAGGGCAGAGAAATCTGGTATCTCTCAGGCGAGGAGAAATTCCCTTTCTAATTTCCCCAATACTTACTGTGCCTTTGTAAAAAAAAAAAAAGAAAAAGAAAAAAGAAGTAACACAAACATTTTCATCTAGTTGTTGGTTTCGTTTTTTTTGCTAGTTATTGTTCTGTTTTATTTTTTGTTTGTTTCTTGTTTGTTTCTCAGTTGCTGATTTTGGGAGATATTTTTGTTCTTTTTGTTGTTGTTGCTTTATTGTTGTTTTTTGTTTTGTTTGTTTTGTTTTGCTACTTTTTTTCTTCTTTCTTCCCTTCTTCTAAATTGATATTTGTAACACCTAGATGGATTTCTCCCATTTTTTCTTTTCCTTTTAATCTCCCACAGAACCACATAACTTGAATCATCTTATTTATCCCCATAAATTAAGGGGGGGAAATGCATGGTACCAGGACCAGACAGTTCTATGAACATTTAATGGAAATAAAATATGATCATACTTGAACACTAAACCAAAAGTCAACGACAACAGAAACAATAACCAAACTACAACAAGCTGTACAAGTGGGGACCAGTTACACTAACATTCTGGGGGGTAAAGAAGGGCGATATGGGATGCATAATGGTAACAGGTTAGTGGGAGGACATCACCGGTGATGGGAATGCCCCTCATTCATTGACGCTATGTACCTTAAATATTACTATGAAAGATTCACTTTGGCCACAATAACAATTTAAAAAGTTAACAAAGTTACTCTTTTTTAAACACACAAACATGGCAAATTTAAGACTCTTTTTGTGCAGAAATTTAGGCATATATATATGTATGTATGTGTATATATATAGTACTGGTGAATATATAGCTGTTCTCTCTTTTATTAAGTTCTTAAGTAAATAACTTTATTTTTCAATAACACATTATTCCAACCCCAATATCTTTCCAACAAGGAAGCAAGATTCCCCACTCTGCATTATTAATAGATTTTTAAAATATAACAATTATATTTTAAGTCATATGCTTACAACAGTATTAAATCTTACGTTACTGATGTCACCTCTACTTCACCTGTATTCAATGGCCCTCACCATTGCCACTATATTTCTTCTTCTTTCTCCTCTCTATACTTCCTTTTATACTTCCTTAGCATTGATTTTATTCTTTATTGTGACAGCATGGTGTCCCATTTTGTACAGATATTAGATTCTCTTTTTCTTTTTTTAATATAATTTTTATTTTTCTTCTTATAAATCATTAGATACATGAGCTATTTCAATATCTTTGCTATTTAATTTTGTTTATGTACTTAGGCTATATAAGTGCTGAAAGAAGAAAAGTGATTACATATCTTTCTGAGTTAGTATTTTGTTTTTACGGACATGAACAGACTTTCAAGAAGAGAGAACAAAGATGGACAATTATAAAAAATTGTTTATCATCACCTATTATCAGAGATATCCAGCTTAAAATGACAATGAGGTAGACTAGCACATATTAAAAAGGACTAGAAATAATTTTGGTGGTATGAAAAAGTAATTCTTATTCACTCCTGGTAAGAATATCATCAACCACTATGAAAAAACTAGAGATTTCTCAAAAATCATGAGTACAATTAACATTAGGCTCAAAAAAATCTATTCTTGGCCTCTATCTTTTAAATGTCATAAATAGAAATATATTCCATGTGAAAAATTTTTAATTAAGAGTTATAAAGCAATTTATCAATGGAAATATTCACAAAAACTTCAGGGGAAAAAGATTTTAATTTTTTTTTATATTTTAGTATTTTTAAATCCACTTTTCTTCTCTAAAAGAACCAAATAACAATTTATCTAGGATTTCAAAGTAAAACATTTAATTGTATACATAACAGAGTAAGTTGTTTTGTAGAAAATAAAAAAGAACATACAATTAGTTGCTTATTGATATAGAAATATATTTGAACATATTTTATATGAATAATGATGCACACATATTAATGGAAATTAATTCTTTTCTATATTCTCATACAATTAATTGACAAATTATGTTCTATATATTCTCAATATGTGATCAGTTCTATCTCTTTGTTCTAGTTATTTAATAATAAACACTATAAAATAGCTATTTATTACTTCAGCTGTCATATTCACAGTTGTGAAGCTTGAGTAACTGATAGATCAACTGCTTAACTTCTTATTAAGCTATTATCAAAATGTAGACTATCCTAAACTTATATCTGCCAGATTGTAGAAAATTATTACTGATACTAGAATTTCTAATATCTAAATTAATTAATTTCTTAATTAATTAATTAATTAAAAATTTCTAAATTAATACTGGTACTAGAATACATTAATTTGAATTTATATTACTAAGATATCCTTTTTGTTTTTGTTGACTGAGGTACGATTTTACTTGTTGAGTTTAAGTCAGGGTCATGTTATTAGAGATTCTATTATTTTACTGCAGTTCTTCATGCCATTCTCTTTTTTTAGGCAAGCATTACATACTTGTAACTCAAATATTTAGGCAAGTATTAAATAGTAATTAATATTCAAAATAACACCAGCTATGATAAAAATCTTCTTATAAGTTGTGTGCATCTTCCCATATTTTGGTATTCTTGTTATAGAAAATTGTAGAAGTAATCTTTTAATTTGCAGAATATAAATTACTAATATTTCAAATATTCCATTTAAATTACTATGAATATTTTGCTTTCTTTTTTTCTCTCTACTAAATTTAAACCAGTTAAAATCTGGATAAAAATAAGGAAAGAAATAAACATATATACATTCATATGAATATCACTGGATAAAATGAAGAGAGATTAAGAAATTATAATATTCTGATCATTAAGATATAAAGTTTCATTTGTGTAATCTGTAGCTGTAACATCGTTTAATATAAGTCTAAGCTTTGCAGAGCTTTAATTATATTTTTTAACTATATTGAAGTATGTGCAAATGTGTTGATGCTATTAAGTGGTATACCTTTTTACATGTAAATTACTTTTGTCCAATATAATAATTCACACTTTCACAGAACAAATGCTTATCCCAACAGAGATGATTTTGCTCTCACTAGTAAATGAAACTGACATAAGGGTTGCCACAAAATGAAATACGTGGGTGGCAGTCCAATTTAAAATACAATAAAATCTTCCTATTCTAAGAATTTTGCAATGTATATAGATATTTTTAACTTAAAAATAAAATATTTATTCTATATTTCATGCTGCTTGTGCTGTTTAAACATTAACTGATTAGTCAGCGTTAATAGTGAAAAAAAATGTCTTCAATTTAATTCAATGGATCTTTTATAGATAGTTTGAATAAATAAGTAAAATGTCAAAATATTTAAAATCAACTAAATATTTGAAAGTGATTTTTTTATTTAATATAACTATTTCATTCCTAAGGTCAGTATCCCCTGACAAAAGGAAAGGGGAAGGTTGCAAGCTAATCCAGGCTTGGCTCCCCAGTTTTGATATTGAGAAACTGACGCAATGCAACTGTGAATTTCTTCACTTTATCATATTGCAATGAGCTTACAAAGACATTTTAATTCTAGCCATACAACAGCACACAAAAATGCCTCCAAATTGAAAACATCACAATGGAAAAGCTACCCAGAATTCCCACCATGCTTGGAGAGTAAGGATGGTAGCTCTAAAGACAAGCCAATAAGGAAAGACAATATAAAAGCAGAGATGAGGAAACATAAGCATAAATAACACAACTAGAGTTTGGTAGTAAAATATAAAAAGTCACTGCAAGTCATCAGTAGTACAATGGTGATAGCTGAAGAATAAAATCAGTAAGCTCAAATATGATATACGGAAAACCTCTAGACAATGACCGAAAATAGAAAAATGTCTCAAAGTGAATGAACAGCAGGTAAAGAGAACTCTGTAATGATTCAGGAGGAATAAAGTAAGACTCAGTTGGAACCCAGAAGACCAGGTAGGAAATTCTTATGTAGAAACAGTGAAGAAATTATTACTGAGTAAATTCCAGAGATGAAGGGCACCTGCCCCCAGATTCAAAATGCTTTAGGACAACAAGATAAATGTGACCCAAATAAAAAGATTTCTAAAAACATTCTAATTAGAATAACAAGAAAGTCATAAATAGAGACAGAATACTTAAAGCATCAAGATCAACAAAGGAAATCACATACACATGTGTGTCCATAAGATGCAACATATTTGTCAAATGACACCCTGTGAACTGAAAAAAATGTTTTATATAAAACATCTCAGTAAAATGAATGCCACATCAAGAGTGCATTACCCAGCCACAGTTTATTCCATTCATATTTAAAGAAATATTAATACAACTTTATGGGTAAACAATACTTATATACTTCACAGAACTTAAACTAATTATACAAGATCCAAAGGTGCCATTTTCAGAAAATAAAGTTACAAACACACCAAAGGTACCCAGAAAGAGCATAAAATTCCATGACAATAGCCTCACTCAAATTCAATGGCCTACCTAGATGGATCAATTAAAAGTCACAGAGTAGCAGGATGTAATAAAAATTGAACCCTGCTGTAAACAAGAAACATATATGAATTGTCAGAGAAGATAGATTTTCTAGTAAGTTTTTACAAACATTTAAAGAAGTATTACTGCAATTATTTTTGAGATTCTTCTGGTAAATAAAATAAACATAAAAACTCCCAATTATTTACTCAGAAGTGAATATTACCTTTATATCAAAAGCAGACAAAGACAATAGAAAAAAAGAGGGTAAGAGGCTTCTATCCCGGATGAACATAGGCACAAAGATTGTCATCAAAATATAAGCAAATTAAATCTAATATTTTTTTTCAAAATGATCATAAACATGACCAACTAGAAGTTGTTCCTGACATGCAAGAATACTTTAACATACAAATCAATCAACATATATAGCCATCAGTACAAAATTATATGATCATATCAAAAGATGCAGAGAAATTATTTAACACGTTCAACACCCATTCATAATAAAGAAGGGAAGAAAGAAAGAAAGAAAGAAAGAAAGAAAGAAAGAAAGAAAGAAAGAAAGAAAGAGAAAGAAGAAGAAAGAAGAAGAAGAAGGAAGAAGGAAGGAAGGAAGGAAGAAGGAAGGAAGGAAGGAAGGAAGAAGAAGGAAGGAAGAAGAAGGAAGGAAGGAAAGGAAGAAAGAAAGAGATGAAAGAAAGGAAGGAAGAAAGGAAGGAAGAAAGAGATGAAAGAAAGAAAGAAAGAAAGAAAGAAAGAAAGAAAGAAAGAAAGAAAGAAAGAAAGAAAGAAAGAAAGAAAGAAAGAAAGAAAGAAAGACAGAAAGAAAGAAAGAAATAAAGAAAGAAGAAAAAAAGAAAGAAAGAAAGAAAGAAAGAAGAAAGAAAAGAAAGAGAAAAAAGAAAGAGAAAAAAGAAAGAAAAAAGAAAGAAAGAAAGAAAGAAAAGAAAGAAAGAGAAAGAAAGAAAAAGAAGAAATGAAAGAAAAAAAGAAAGAGAAAAAAGAAAGAAAAAAAGAAAGAAAGGGAAAAGAAAGAAAGAAAGAAAGAAAGAAAGAAAGAAAGAAAGAAAGAAAGAAAGAAAGAAAGGAAGGAAGGAAGGAAGGAAGGAAGGAAGGAAGGAAGGAAGGAAGGAAGGAGGAGACGAAAGAAAGGAAGGAAGAAAGAGATGAAAGAAAGAAAAAGAAAGAAAGAAAGAAAGAAAGAAAGAAAGAAAGAAAGAAAGAAAGAAAGAAAGGAAGGAAGGAAGGAAGGAAGGAAGGAAGGAAGGAAGAAGGAAGGAAGACGAAAGAAAGGAAGGAAGAAAGAGATGAAAGAAAGAAAGAAAAAAAAAAAAAAGAAAGAAAGAAAGAAAGAAAGAAAGAAAGAAAGAAAGAAAGAAAGAAAGAAAGAAAGAAAGAAAGAAAGGAAGGAAGGAAGGAAGGAAGGAAGGAAGGAAGGAAGGAAGGAAGGAAGGAAGGAAAGAAGAAAGAGACGAAAGAAAGGAAGGAAGAAAGAGATGAAAGAAAGAAAGAAAGAAAGAAAGAAAGAAAGAAAAAGAAAGAAAGAAAGAAAGAAAGAAAGAAAGAAAGAGAGAAAAAAGAAAGAAAGAAAGATAGAAAGAAAGAAAGGAAGGAAGGAAGGAAGGAAGGAAGGAAGGAAGGAAGGAAGAGACGAAAGAAAGGAAGGAAGAAAGAGATGAAAGAAAGAAAGAAAGAAAGAAAGAAAGAAAGAAAGAAAGAAAGAAAGAAAGAAAGAAAGAAAGAAAGAAAGAAAGAAAAAAAGGCTATTATAGACATGATTGTGCTCATTTGTAGTGGGATATAATGAAATAGTATGAGATTAATATCCAAAGAACATAGAAATGAGACAGAAAAGGAAATACTATGACATTGATAGTTGGGAATGAGGAAATGATCACTCTGGACAAGAACTGTGTGCTGAAAGGAGGTAAAGCTATACTGAAAGGTCCGGACGTCCTAATCTAGCTGCCCGACACAGAGAAATGAAGAGGCTGATGAGTTCCAGCAAATGCTCTGAAAAGTGCTTTAATACTGACCATTCGAATGGCCAGGGTCAAAGTGTCCCCAGAATAGACCGGGCACAAAGAGACCTCGTGGTTCCCTAGTTTCCCCCTTATATAGGATGGGAAGTGAGAGGGGAAGGAGAGTCCTTGAGGGCTGGACTTCCGCTATGGTAACACGAATCATTGGTGAGGTAGGGGTAGAGGTGGGGTAGATGTGGGGCCGAGGCAGTGACGACTTCCTAAAGGGTTGTACGGTTCGAGGATTCCATATTCTGCTCCGTTGCGGAGAATTGAAGGGAGAACAACTCAAGCAAACGCTCAGGTGGATTCTTTTATTCTGGTATACCAGTGTCTATAGCCTCCTCCCAACAGAGCAAATCCAGAGAGACCGTGTGCTTCCGCTGGTTCCCCCTTATATAACATGGGAAATGGGAGGGGAAGGAAGTAGAATGATGCCACTTCCTTGAGGGCTTGGCTTCCACTATGATAACACGAATCATTGGTGAGGTAGGGGTAAAGGCGGGACTTCCGCCACAATAACGCATATCATTGGTGAGGTAGGGCTTCCGACACAATAATGCGGATCATTGGGTGAGGTGGGAGTGAAGGCGGGACTTCCGCCACGATACACAAATCATTGGTGAGGTAGGGCTTCCGCCACGATAATGCGGATCATTGGGTGAGGTGGGAGTGAAGGCGGGACTTCCGCCACGATACACAAATCATTGGTGAGGTAGGGGTGAATGCGGAACTTCCTTTTCACTAGACGCAAGCTCGTGAACATGTGGTCCTTTCCTAAGTAAAACCTGGCATGGGTTTTATTCCTTTTCATCTCCCCATTTCTTGTAGTAAAACTTCTAATCCTAGAAGTCAATGTGATCAGGGGCCTCCACTACCTGATATTCCTGCTCAAAATTATCTGCATGAGCTAATTCTTGATATTGTTGACGTAATACCATAAGTTTAACTTCCCCAACCTGGGCTCGTATGAACGCAGTGATCCGATTGATTATGCATGGACCAATGGCTACCAGAAGTAAAAGGTTCAGAAGGGGCCCCAGTAGAGGTATTAGATAGGGGAGAATCCCATCCCATAAGGACCATAAGGGACCATCTAATAGCTCTTTTCTTCTTTGGGCAAGCTCCTCTTGATGGTGTCTGATCCTGTCTCGCACTATTTCTGACTTGTTAGTATAAAAACAACATTTTTCTTGCAAGGCCACACAAAGCCCTCCTTGCTCTGCCAATATCAAATCTAACCCTTGCCTGTTTTGTAATACCACTTCAGCCACGGAGTCAAGTTGGTCCAGCACATCATTAATGGAATTATATTCTGTCTCCACATCTGAAATTAATTTTTGCGAGAGTTTGTTATATTTGTCTATTGATATGGCTAGCCCTGCGCTTCCGGTTGCTAGTCCACCCGCTACCCCTAGCCCTACCAGTAGGGGCAGGAACACTATAGCTCGTCGAGACCGTTGGGTGCCGCCTAAGAGATCTATGCTAGGCAGAGGGATGGACTCTGTCCCCGGGATGATGTCAATGTTGGGGAGCACTAATGCTGGGACGCATATTCCGGTCCAGTTCTGGGGAAAAAGAGAGTAAGCCAAATTTCCACCACATATCCATGCCCGTCCCGGAGGTAAACACCCTGGGCTAGAGGGAGCAGGTAGGACTTCTGAACACTGAGTAGCCCCTACCTGACCCAGGTCTACAGATTCGGTGCTGTTATGCAAATAGCAAACAGATGATTCAAAGCTAAAAGGGACTACCTTAAAGGGTTTGACATAAGTACAGCTAGAAGAAGCAAAGGTTAGATTACCTAGTTGGACAGGGATAGCCAAAGGCCAATTTTCCCCCATTCTCATACAAAGCCAACAATCAGCAGCTAAAGTAGGGTTAGAGAAATTAAGAAGTTTGTGAGTTTCTTCTAGTATGCCATGAGTATTTGGATCTAACTTCTCAGCAGGCATCCGGGGTCGGAGGGAGGGGTGCCGAGGCCACTTAGGCATTTGGGTCTCCACCTCCTTTGTAGCCCAGTCTATGGCCTTCTCTCTTTCCTGGTCTGTTGGCCCTCCACCATCCGAGATGTGAATGGGCACCTTTAGGGGCCAGCAGACCAAGTCTCCCAATTCGACCATGCAACTTGCGGCTCCATAGGGAGATTTATAGCTACTAACTGTCCATTTCCCTCCGATGCTCCCCTTGTAAGTTTCAGTGAGTCTGGCCACCAGATATGCCCGGTTATTTTTGGTACAGTCTCGATACTCCCTATAGCACCGGGAGTGAACTTGAGTAAGCTCCACACATCCAGCAGGGCATTTCCCCCCCGAAGAGGGAGGCAAGGGTTGAGGTTTTTCTCTACACACCCATTCTGGTTTTCCCTCAGGGGACTGGAGGTAAGCAATTCTAGTTCCACAGTCTATTGCTCGAGTACACAGGAGCCTACTGTTGAGTTGATAGCCTCCCATACAGTCACAGGGGTTTCCAAATAGTTTTTTTTACCAGTTCTTCTGGGTTTATGGGCTGATCGAGTCCTCCTTCAGCCAGTGCCAGGAGGAGCATTGTTAGAGTCAGAGGGCGTATCAGGGCTAGAGTGCGTTCGCCGGACTCGAATCTTAAGAGGATTCTCGGTGCGCTCCACTTTCCACTCATTATGGTTGAGGTCAGCAGGGGCAGGTTTTAGATGGGAGGCGTGAACCCAGGAAGCAATGCCGTCCACCTTAACAGCAGTAGGGGTGATCAGAAGGACGACATAAGGTCCCTTCCACCGAGGCTCCAGTGTCTGAGAGCGATGCCGCCTCACCAGGACCTGGTCTCCCGGCTTGAAGAGATGTGGCACCGTCAATTCTCCGGGTTCATATGCCTGTCTGAGTTCTTTCCAGACTTGGCTTTGTAGGGCAGCGATGGCGGCCAGCCGAGCTGCAAAGAAAGTGGAGAGGGGAGAGAAAACGTCATAAGGCTCAAAAAGCATTCGCACCGGGGGGGGGGGGGCACCATACAGCACTTCAAAGGGAGTTAGTTTACACAAAGAGGGCAAAGGGGTATTCCTAGCCCTGAAGAGGGCAGAAGGTAGGAGGGTAGTCCAGTCCCCTATACCAGTCTCTAGAGATAATTTGGTTAAAGTCTCCTTAATAGATCTATTCATCCTTTCTACCTGCCCTGAGCTCTGTGGGCGATACGAACAGTGTAATTTCCAATTTATGCCCAGGGTCTTGGCTAATCCCTGACTTACCTGGGCCACAAAAGCTGGTCCGTTGTCTGACCCAATTACCTGAGGAAGTCCAAACCTGGGGAAGATGTCATCTAATATCTTCTTAGCCACCACCTGGGCTGTTTCCTTCTTGCATGGGTAGGCTTCCACCCATCCTGAAAATGTATCTACAAAGACTATCAAATACTTTAGTCCATATTTGGCAGGCTTGATTTCAGTGAAATCAATCTCCCAATGTTGGCCTGGTCTCTCCCCTCTCAGTCTCTTTCCGGTTCCCATCTTAGTAGGATAGGCATTTACCAGTTGACAGGGTTGGCAGGACCTTACAATTTTTTTGGCCATTTCCTTTAGCCTCTCTGGTTTTGGTACCCGAGGCCATTGCTTAATTAACTCCATCATTTTTCTGACCCCTAGGTGGGTGAGTTGGTGAAGAGTTTGCAGATACTGATTTACCTCTGGTTCTCCAGAAAGAAGGGAGTCTACAGTTGACACTGGTGGGAGGTAGTCGGGTTCAGTAACAATAAGTGCAGGGATCTCCTTCATGCGGGATGCCGCTGCCTTTGCCGCTTCATCAGCTCTTCTGTTTCCAGACGCGACGGTTTCCTTTCCCGTTTGATGACCTGGACAGTGAACTATCGCCAGTTCTTTGGGTAGGAGAAGAGCAGATAAAAGACGCAATATCTCTTCTTTGTGTTTAATTTCTTTTCCTGCAGATATCAGGAGTCCCCTCCTTTGGTAGATAGTGCCATGGACATGGGCAGTTCTGAAAGCATATCTGCTATCTGTGTAGATGGTTGCCCTTTTTCCTGCTGCCATTTCCAGTGCTCTGGTAAGGGCTATCAACTCAGCTCGCTGAGCAGAGGTCCCCTCTTTCAGGCATTTGGACCAGATAACGTCATGATCACTCACCACCGCAGCCCCAGCTCATCTCTCTCCATCTTGGAGAAAACTACTTCCATCTGTGTACCATAGGACGTCAGGGTTCTTTAATGGCTGGTCCTGTAGGTCCCTTCTCAGCCCACTCTCTTCGGCCAGCAAATCCTGGCAGTTATGCAACACTGGTGTCTCTGACTCTTCAGGGAGCAGGGTGGCCGGGTTGAGAATCACAGGTAGGCCGATAGTTATTCTGCCTTTGTCTAGAAGGATAATCTGATAGTGGGTAATACGGGCATTTGAGAGCCAACGGTCGGGGGGCTGTCGAATTATACTTTCCAGAGCATGAGGGGCTATTATAGTCAGCTTTTGTCCCAAGGAAATTTTATCTGCATCCTTTACCAGAAGTGCAGCTGCGGCTATTGCCCTCAAACATTTATGCCACCCACTGGCCACTGGGTCTAGTTTCTTTGATAGTTAGGCAACCGGCCTTTTCCATGGACCTAGCGTCTGTGTCAGCACTCCCCTTGCCATTCCCCCTTTCTCTTCTAGATATAAGGTAAAAGGCCTGCTAGCATCAGGGAGGGCCAGGGCTGGGGCTGTGAGCAGAGCTGTTTTGATAGAGTCAAACGCCCTCTGGCATTCATGGGTCCACTCAAACTTTGCATCCCCTTTTGTGAGGGGGTACAGTGGGGCTGCCAGGTTGGCGATACCAGGGATCCAGAGGCGGCAGAAACCTGCCGTCCCCAGAAACTCACGTAACTGCCGGCGAGTAGTAGGTGCTGGGATCTGTGCCACGACCTTCTTCCGGGCCTCCGTCAGCCATCGCTTTCCCCCTCGTAGCATGTATCCCAGAAACGTCACCTCTCTCTGGCACAGCTGCGCCTTATTAGCTGATGCTCTATACCCTAGCCAAGCAAGTTCCTTCAGCAGGTTATGGGTGGCCTGCTTGCAATCTTCTTCAGTTTTTCCTGCAATCAAAATATCGTCCACATACTGTAGCAGGGTTACCTGGGGGTGCTGGCTGCGGAAGAGACTTAAGTCTTGGTGCAAGGCCTCATCAAAGATGGTAGGGGAGTTCTTAAATCCCTGAGGCAATCTGGTCCAGGTTAGTTGGCCTGAAATTCCTGCCTCAGGATCACTCCACTCAAAAGCAAATAAGGGTTGACTGGCTGGATGTAGGGACAGGCAGAAGAAAGCATCCTTTAAGTCCAATACAGTATACATACTCTCTCAGGACTTAAGGTGCTGAGAAGATTGTATGGGTTGGGCACAGTGGGATGGATGACTTCCACCTGACTGTTAACTGCCCTTAGGTCCTGTACTGGCCGATAGTCCCCAGTTCCAGGCTTCTTAACTGGGAGTAATGGAGTATTCCAGGCTGACTGACATTTTACTAAGACCCCTTGTTGGAGAAGTTTCCGGATATGAGGAGTTATGCCTTTTTTCGCTTCCTGACTCATGGGGTACTGCCTAACTCTCACAGGGACAGCAGTAGTTTTCAACTCTACCACTACTGGAGCCTGTAAGGTAGACAACCCCAGTCCAGCAGTTTCGGCCCAAGCTTCTGGAACTAGTCTCAACCAAAAATTGGTTTCTTGGCTTTCAACTGGCAAGGGGTCATTTGTAAATAGTCTATATTCATCCTCAGCCCTGATGGTCAGGACGGAGGTGGTAAGTGGTTGGACACTGGGGTTAAGAAAAGCAATTTCTGGACCAGTTTCTTCAAAAGTTATCTGGGCTCTGAGTTTGGTTAGCAAGTCTCGTCCCATTAGAGGTGAGGGGCAGTTTGGTATGACCAGGAAAGAATGCTTGATTTCTCCTTTCCCCAAGTTCATAGTCCGGGAAGTAGTCCAGGAACGATAGCTACTTCCATTTGCTCCTTGTACTAAGGATTGCTTACTAGAGAGGGGTCCCAAAGGTTTCTTTAGGACCGAGTATACTGCCCCTGTGTCGAGTTCAAAGTCTATGGGAGTCCCCTCCACCTTAAATTTAGCCCTGAGCTCCCGGAGGGGGTTGGAGCTCTGACCCCCCTATTCAGATTCAATGGCCAGGGTCCTTGAAGGTTGAGGGGACCGTGGGGGTTGGGTGCATTCCCGAGCCCAGTGTCCCCTCTGGCAGCAGCGAGGGCATTGGTCCTTGTCCAGGGGTCGGCGTCTTCGTGGGCCCAGGTCCCTACCTTTCTGACCTGTGCTAGATCTGTCTATTGCTACTGCCAAGACCCTTGCCAGTTCCTTATTCCTTCTTCTGTCCTTTCGTTCTTCCCTCCTCTCTCTCTCTTCCCTCTCTTTCTCCTCTGCTTCTCTCCTTTCTCTGTCTCTCTTCTCCTGCCACTCTCTTCTCTCCTTTTCTAGTCGCTCCTCTCTTTCTTCCTTTGTTTCTCTCTTACTGAACACTTTCTCAGCCTCCTTTACTAGGTCTTGTAAAGTCTTTCCCTGGATATCCTCCAGCCTTTGGAGTTTCTTTCTAATATCTGCTGCTGACTATCCTACAAAAGCCATAATGACTGAAGCCTGATGAGTTTCGGAGGTTGGATCAAAAGGAGTATACCTCCTATAGGCTTCCATCAGCCTTTCTAGGAAAACTGCGGGAGGCTCATCGGGTCCCTGTATTACCTCTTTTACCTTGGCCAGGTTTGTGGGCTTTCTAGCCGCTTCCCGGAGACCTCTCAAGAGAGTCTGGCGATAGGTAGACAGATTCCCCCTACATTCATATGTGTTGGGGTCCCAATCCGGTCTCTGCAAGGGGAAAGAGTCATCAATAACATCAGGTCTGGTTGTCACCAAGCCATCTAATCCTATCACATTTTTCCGGGCTGCTGCCAAAATGCGGTCCTGTTCTTCAGTAGTGAACAGGGTACGAAGCAGCTGCTGGCAGTCGTCCCAAGTAGGTTGGTGGGTGTTCATCAGAGAATCTAAAAGATTAATTAACCTAGTGGGGTCTTCAGAGAAAGAGGGATGGTTAAGCTTCCAGTTATAAAGGTCAGAAGTGGGGAAGGGCCAATACTGGAGGGCAGGCATCTCCCCCCCTCCCATCGTCCATCATGGGCCCTATTGGCCTCAGCGGCATGATTGGCAAAGCTCCAAATGTCGGATCTCTTTGCCTGCTGCGGGTTCCCGCAGCTGGCCCTGCTCGCTGGCTCTCATCTGGCAAGGACTCCGGGGATGATGGAGGCAAGCAAGTTGCTCCTCTCCCTGCCCCCTGTAGGACATGGGAAGCTGCTCCTCCCCTTTTTCCCTGCAGCACATGGGAAGCTGCTCCTTCCCCTCCCCCCTGCAGCACATGGGAAGCTGCTCCTTCCCCTCCCCCCTGCAGCACATGGGAAGCTGCTCCTCCCCCTGCTCCCTGCAGCACGTGGGAAGGCGCTCCTCCCCCTGCCCCCTGGAGCACATGGGAAGCTGCTCCTTCCCCTCCCCCCTGCAGCACATGGGAAGCTGCTCCTCCCCCTGCTCCCTGCAGCACGTGGGATGGCTGGGATGCTAAGGAGGGATCTGATGGGGAACGTGGTTCTGCATGCGCCTCCTCTGCTGGAGCGGAAGGGGTGCGAGCAGATGAGTTGTAAGGAGGGGGTTCAAAGAGAAGTAGGTCCGTAGTGTCAGGGTAAATGCGGGGCACAGCTCGCTCCTCTTTAGGCTGTGACTCCGATTCCCTTTTCTCCTTCATGGGTAGGATCGTAGGCTCCAAAGGCAGCTGTAAAGAAGAAGGTTTAGGGGGGGGAAGGAATGGCCGCACCCAGCCAGGGGGACTGGTACAGAGGTCCTCCCACATGAGAATGTAGGGTTCTTGATCAGGATGTCCATGCAGCCCCGGTCGGTACACGATGTCTTTCACTCTGCAAACTAGGGAAACATGAAAAGACCCCCCCTTCGGCCATGCAACCTGAAAGGTTGGCCACTCAGCAGCACAGCATGTCTGCCACTTGCCCCTTTTTATGGCTAGGGAACGATTTCGTGCACGAGTCCTCACTTCTGACCAGTGGTCCAGAGTGAGAGACAAAGGAGTTGTCTGCTTCTGTCCCATAATGAGAACAGCAAATCAAAGGAGTAGATGAGGAAAAGATTGGGGGGGGGGACAAAGGGGGTGAGGATAGAAGAGTTCAAAGAATTTAAGCCAACACACGCCTACAGAACCTACACACTTACATGACACCAACTACAACGGAACAAGACAGAATAGAGGAGCAAAACTCAAAAACAGAGATCTCTAATTAATAGAAATAAGGTTCACCACAGCAGCCTGGGAATGTCTTCCCGCTGCAAACTCGAACTCCTGAGGGCCCTACAGGGTCGTGACCTATAGTTTCTGAACTCGTCAATTCACTACCACCCGGAATCCACTTCGAGTGGGGACTCTCAAGTCCTCGGTCACCCTACCATTTCCCTACTTCCATTTTTGATACACATCCAGTCACAACAACATAAAGTATACTGCCAGTTTCTACTCGAAACAAGTTACAACCGACAACACAAGATACATCGCTAGTTTCTACTCACAACAAGTTACAACCAACAAGTTACAACCAACAACACAACAACACAAGCTACATTAATTAGAACCCACCGAGTGGTCCGTTCACTACCCCGCTCCGGGCAGATCTGGTATCTCCTGGCTGGATCGCCAATGCACGGTTCGAGGATTCCAAATTCTTCTCCGTCGCGGAGAATTGAAGGGAGAACAACTCAAGCAAACGCTCAGGTGGATTCTTTTATTCTGGTATACCAGGGTCTATAGCCTCCTCCCAACAGAGCAAAGCCAGAGAGACCGCGTGCTTCCACTGGTTCCCCCTTATATAAGATGGGAAATGGGAGGGGAAGGAAGTTGAATGGTGCCACTTCCTTGAGGGCTGGGCTTCCACTATGATAACACTGAAAGAAGTGAAAAACATATTTTCCCCCACACATTCCTGATGGGAGTTGTCTGTCTCTTTCTCATGCAATGCAATGTTCCCCCCTCACCCTCCCCTCTGTGTTAACTACCTGCTTGTCTCTTATCTACTGAGCTACAGGTGCTGATCCATTTGCTGGCTCCCCATGGTTTTACAGACCCTGCATTAATCGTCCTGAAGACATCTTGGAGACTTAATGTCTGAATCCCGCTCACTTGGAGACTTGAAGTCTGGATCCCTACTCACACCTACCCACAAAACCTCCGGATTCCCCCATATCAAAGCCCATTCCTGTTTCTGCTGTAAAAATAACACAGTCCACCTGAAAACTGTATAAAAACCCCCTGATTTCAGACCTCGGGGTTCGCAACCTCTGCTCTGCTCTGAGCATGTTTCGGACCTCTGATCGATCAGATTAAAATTGGAACTTGCCTGCAATTTGCTGAGCACGTGCCTTCTTCACTATTCTGTGCTGGGCAACTGGGGGGGTCCGGTCGTCCGGACTTTTCAACACGAATCATTGGTGAGGTAGGGGTAAAGGCGGGACTTCCGCCACAATAACGCAGATCATTGGTGAGGTAGGGCTTCCGCCACAATAATGCGGATCATTGGGTGAGGTGGGTGTGAAGGCGGGACTTCTGCCACGATACATAAATCATTGGTGAGGTAGGGCTTCCGCCATGATAATGCGGATCATTGGGTGAGGTGGGAGTGAAGGCGGGACTTTCGCCACAATACACAAATCATTGGTGAGGTAGGGTTTCCGCCACGATAATGCAGATCATTGGGTGAGGTGGGAGTGAAGGCGGGACTTCCGCCACGATACACAAATCATTGGTGAGGTAGGGGTGAATGCGGAACTTCCTTTTCACTAGACGCAAGCTCGTGAACATGTGGTCCTTTCCTAAGTAAAACCTGGCATGGGTTTTATTCCTTTTCAGGGTGGGGCCAAGATAGTGACGACTTCCCTTAAGGGTGGGGCCAAGGTAGTGACGATGTCCTTAAGGGGCGGAACACCCGCCAAGGCTGATGGGGGGGGGCTGATTTCCCTTTTCAATATGAAATATAAAATTGTACTCTATATTATCAAATAATACATATTTATAATATTTATATAATATATATTACATTATAAAATATATAATAAATATATATATAAATATAATATTATCATAAGAAAATTATATTGAAAATTTGTAAAAAGATTAAAATAGAAGTAAGAGAGAAGTGTCTGCTGAAGAGACAGTTTGGGTGTAGGGTGGGATGAGAGTGAAACTACAAAAATTGTGGCACAAAATGAATACAGGTGAAGCTATGGGTGCTGAAACACTGTATTACTGAAATTCAACCACCAACACATTTATTTTCATATGTTGTATCTCGTGTCATGTATCACATAGTCATTAAAAATAATTAAAAATTAAACATTTCATTTCAAGAAATGAAGTTATTATTTGAAAGTCCAATTTTTATTTAATTAATAACTTTGAAAATTATATTGAGAGTGTTTAATTGTTGTTAGAAAACTGTTATATGGTGCCATGGCATACATAAACTTTTAGGGGAGCTCAGCCCACCAGATGTATCCTCAGATTTTCCTGGTGGGGAGAACTGAAATAACCCCCACCCCCACAGGGTTCTTCAAAAGACCCCCTGTGGACGCATTTTTCCCATGCATGATGGTTGAGGAATTTCCTAAGAGATGCTTGGCATTACATTTTTGGCTATCTCTCCTTTGTAAGAATTACAGGCCAAAATAGGGCTTCTATCGAATTCCTTTTCCCAGAGAAATTTCTGCACCAAATAAGACAGGCTTGGTCTCTTTCTGTCAGCCTATTTACTTCCAAAGACCAAGTTAAAACATAGCATCTTCAAGACAATGTCTTCTCTCCTTGTCTTTAAACATCACAGCAGGATGACTTTGCCTCAGGGACATTCCCTGTCACTTTAAATACCTGCTAACAAACAGGTTTGGCCAGTGTAGAATTAGGCTATTTACTAGGTATAATTCTGTACCCCTTTCATATAACTTTTATCTCTTTCCATAACCAAACCATAGCTAGTGGGTCTTAGCCCCTAGCTAGAAAACTATTCCCTCAAGTTAAGGATATTTGTTATTAGGAAGAAAAGCAGGATTCCTGCTACCCCTTAATTTACATCAGTAATGACACTTAGGGCCAGGAACTACTTTGACTTGTAAGAAATTAGCCTTCTTTTTATCATCTGGCTCCTAACTGAAATCTATTCTATTCTAAGATTACAAACCACCTAAAGCCATGTGTATTTGTTTTAAAATCAAACAATGTACATTGCATTCCTTTCATGACATGACTGCCTCTCTTACCCTTTATATAATTCCAACAAGGAGAGTGAAGTTTGTCTCACGTCTGTCTCTCATCTTTTGCAGACACGAGTCCCCATACAATGTATTTTGTGTGGTCTCATTATTTCATATTTCATATTCGGCCGCTTTTGTTACTCGTTTTCCTCTCGTGAAGGATTACTCTCACTAGAGATGCTGAGACGAAAGACACCTGCAGCAATATGGTGCTTGGTGTTAAACATTATAATTTTTCAAAGAAATATTTGCTAAACTTTTTATTAATAATGTGTATTTTGAGCAGGAGAAATAGCATAACGGTTGGTGTTACACGCAGCCTATATGGTCCCTTGTGCCTGCCGGGAGCAATTTCTGAGCACAGACCCAGAAGTAACCACCAGGTGTGAGCATCACAGGATGTGACTCCCACAAAAAATTATGTGTATTTTATATATATGCATTAAATGGTTTTATCATCATGGTTTTATTATTTTTTATATTTCAACATGTGATATTTTATTTATTTTACTCCATTTTAATATGTTAACTAATTAATGTTATAATTCTATACTCATATATAATTAAAATAATTTTTCAAGGTGTTTATAAGACTCTACCAAATTGCCCCCCACTTGTCATTTCTTGTTTAATTATGAGTAAAATGATCTTATTGTTGTTTCTATATACTTGTTTATATAATGCAAATGTATTATATTGTGTGTATTTTTTATTTTTCTTATCCTAAAATTTTTGGTAAAAATTTTTTTATATAAATAAATTTTAATGATATACATATCTGCAATATAAATAGACCCATATTATTTGTATTTACTCATATGTCATCTGCAGTAATATGATTTATTTTCAGATTTTGGATATAGATATTAATGCTACAATAGGTGTACATGAATCTTTTAAAAAAATTTTGAGGTGGTTGGCTACAATGCTCATTACTCCTGGTATGTGCTCCCCAAAGCATTTTATTCCTGAAATATTCTGGAATAAAATGACATATAACTATCTGTTAATCCCAGTTATTAAAAATCCTCATTTAAATAGGTTGTTTCCTTGTTACTTTGTCATTGGTTAATATGCCCAATATTGAGAAGTGAAATGTTAAATTTCTTGCTATTTTCATGAAGATATTAACTCTAAAATATCTTAATAGTGACTTTATAAATGTTGATGTCCTTTCAGCTTTGATATGTAAGAAATATTAAGTAAGCTTTATGTGTTAAACATTTAATAATTGTAATATATTTATGTATATTATATTATGTATATAATTATATTTATGCATATTACACCATTTATATTAGTTTGAAAAAGATATATCTGATATAAGTAAACTTTCGTTTACTGCCTTTTGTTTATAATAAAATTTTACATTTTATCAATTTTCAGTTTGCATTATCATCAAATACTATTTTTGTCTCTTATAAGCAGAAATTTAGGTTTTATTTCTTCATATAACTGACCATTCCATGACTTTTGTTGTTTTGTTTGAAGATCATACCAATCAGAGCTGAGCTTCACTCCCAGCTCAGTGTATAGAAATTGATCCTGATAGTGCTCAAGGAATCATGTTGTACTATATGGCTAGAGAAACCCAAGGCTCTCACATGAAAATATGTTCTCTAGCAACTGAATTAGATCCCCCACCTTCAGTGTCTTTATTCCTAATTTACCTGGTCCCTCTGTGCTTTTTGATGTTGTTATTGTTTTTGTTTTATTTTGTTTTTCTTTTTTGATTTGGAGCACCGATTCCCTAGCAGTCTTGAAGACCAGGATAATTATATTCAGTAGTTACCAGAATGTTACATGGTTTTTGTCACCAAACTATTTTCATGGACATTTATTCCCATATTTAAACTATGTACCTGTACTACACGATATGCTTTTTAATTCTAAATTCAGAACAATGACCTTTAGAAAAAGAATAGTTATAACATAAGTCACTGTCATTTTAATCTGTGTATGCTGGGTGTTTTTGTAGTTTGTCTTTGTCTCTTTTGGTCTTTCCTCTATTTGTTCCTTGTGCTTTGATATCTGCCTTTTTGTCCATATTTCATTTTTATTTGCCTCTTATTCATTCCTTCTAAAAATATATCAGTTTTTCTCCCTGAATATTTGCTTCCATAATTACAATAATTATGTAAATAAACAGTAAGATTTTGAGCTTACCTTAAATTTATTTTAATAAATCTAAGTTTATATCCCATTTTAAATCCAAAGCTACTATATTATGAGAGATAGCACAACTAATAAGAAAATTTCTCCTCTCCCCTGCAAGTGCAATTTCATTCCCTAGCACCCTATGCAGTCTCCTGAGCACCAACCATATTGATATATGATCATAGAGATAGAAGTAAGCCCTGAGGATGGTCAAATATGCCCACCCCAATTTTAAAGCAAGTTTTGAATTTATTGTAGCTAACTACAACATTATTATTATCTGATTTGCCCACAATTAATGTTTTTAAAAATATTTTACTACTCTTAACCTTTCTGTTTGCATACCATTTAGAATTTCTAGATGAGCCAGATTAATGATCATGTATTTCATTAATTGTTATTTGCATAAAAATCTTTAATCATAATAAATGAAGGTAATATATATATATATATAAAAAATGTCCAAGGTTTTGTGCTTTTTTTTATTTTTGTTTTTTTTCCCCTCCTGCCCTGGCACAGTAAATATTGGGGTCATTCGAAAAGGAATTCACTTGCCCTATGCGATATGGGGTTTCTCCGTCCTTGGAGTATACTGTCATGGGATCAGCTCTGGTCTTTGCTCAGGATCATTACTCTCCCGGTGGTGGTTTTTTTTTTTTTTTTTTTTTTTTTTTTTTGGTGTGTGGAAGACTTCTGCTCTGTCCAAGGTGATACAATCAGAGCTCTGTGTTTAGAGGTCTCAGTATCTGTACAGATCCTGAGGTAGGACTTATGGTGAAGTCAGTCTTTGGGAATCTAGAGGTTCTGTTACCTCAGTGCCATTTTAATCCATCTTCTGTGGTTGGTGATCTTGGTCTTTGCCATGGTTATTATTATTTTTATTTACCTAGCCATTTTGGTCGATTTCTCTGTTTGGATGTGATTATTGAAATTGTTGTCCCCAATTATCCTTATTTTTTTTTCTCTTCTTTCTTTTCTTTCGTTATGTGCTACGCCATGTTTCTTATTTCAAGACCACGGCGTGTTTTTTTTTTGTTGTTGTTTTTTTTTTTTTATCTGTTTTTTGTGGTGCTTATCGATATAGCTGGAGTCCTCACTGGATATTTGACACTTCTTTTGGTACTGGTGGAGTGTTTCACCTTCTTTTTCTCATTCATTTCCCAAATCGATGATGAGAACCTCTAGAAGGATTCTGCCCATTTTTGGGGTATTAGACTCTTACCCCCAGTTTATTTATTTTCTCTTTTTCAGGCAAAACCATGCAACTTGAACTAGCTAGTCCTGCCCCCACTTAGAGGGGGAAATAAGGGAGGCATCAAGACCAAACTGATGCAAGTCTACTAAGTAGTAGGTTAGATACAGAGGGGACCACATATTCTAGACGCCCTGGGGGTGAGGGAAGAGGAAATGGGAGGTAGGACAAAAACGGAGGTGTAGGGAGGACAATTTAGGGATGGGAATCCCCCCTGATTTTATGTAAATATATACCTAAAATATTATTGTCAACAATATGTAAGCCACTATCAAAATAAAATTTTATATTAAAAATAATAATAATGACACTACCAACCAACAGTAATAAAACTTTTAATTGAACTGGCATTTAGTGTAACAATTCTACTTTACTGATTAATTAATCAATTCTTGTGGCAATTTTATATTGGTCTGGTTCCAATGGAGATTATTCTCCCATTCTGTTGTTTTCTACAAGTCTTCCCTACTCTAGATATTCCATACCAATTACCAGATACATTTTAGTGTTATCTTTTCCTTTTGTTGTTGTTGCTTGGGGGCCATATGCAACAGTACTCAGTGCTTACTCCGTGCTTTGTGTTCTTAGATCTCTCCTGGCTGGGCTCAGGAAACCACATATGTTGCAGGAGATCAAACCTAGGTAAGCTGCATACATGGCAAGCTCCCTACACACTTGTTCTTCCTCTGAATCATAGAGCTATCTTTTTAAGTACCCATCTCTCTGCTGACCCAAATACATAGAAATTGGAATTTTTATTACTATTTCTTTGAAACAGTCAATTTGCCAGTTATTTACTCTTCTATATTTTTACATTTGGGGCTATAACTAGACTTAATTCTATTATGTTAGGTTTAATTTGCATTTTTCCTGAGTTTCTAAAGATTAACTTTTTTAATATTGATGCAAAATATTGATTTTTGTTTCTAATATAAGAATTTAATGCTATCATTTTACTCTTATTTCTTTGATTATTTTGTGCATTTAGTTACATACCTACTTTTTAATATGCTATATGTTCGTATCATATTCCAGATATTTTTTGATTTCCCTTGTGAATGCTTCATAGAAGTATGTTTTTTATCACATTTTGTAATTTTACAAATATAAATATTTTACAAAAAAAATCTTTAATCATTTCCTTTTGATTTGATGTATGCTATATTCAAAATTTTTACATATAATACTATTTTATTATGGTTTGAAGATTTAATTCAATACATTTGTTATGACTATTATAGAGGTTTTCTTATATATGAAACTATTTTTTCTCTTGCTACTTCTAGTATCATATATATATATCTTTAGCACTAGTAACCTTAATTATAATATTTCTTGTTGTTATTTGCTTAAAAGTTTTTACAAATAAGAGTCAGAGAAAAGTACAGTAGTTAGGATATTTGTCTTGCATATGGCTTACATGGCTTCAAACTCTGACATCCTCTAGTGCATCATATATGCCAGGAGTGATGCCAAAGTACAGAGCCAGGAGGAACTCCTGAGTACTACTGTGTGTGAACCCCCTCAAAAAATTTTAGGCTCTTCAAAAAGACCTCTTGGTACACAGAAGATCTAAATTTTTTAAGGTCTGCATATGTTAAGCCACACTCTATAATATAGGGTCCCACTAAACAATGACAATATAAGCCAAACAAGTTGTAATAAATAAAAGCATCTGAAAATATAAATCTATTATTATTTTTACATGAGTCAAACATATGCAAGTAAACTCAAGTAGTATTACACTATATATCTTACACACTTTAATTTATGTTCAAGCAAATACATTTTTATTTTAAGTAATTTTGAGTTGACTACTTAGAGAAAAACGATAGTGCAAACAAAACTGTGGAGTTTCTAAATTTTTCCAAAATAACATCTTACATAACAAATATCTTATTAAAATAAGAAAACTGACATTGACACAATACCATTAACTGTAGACTTGCTCAGATTTGATTATTATGCATTTAAAATGTTACTTAATACATAATACATATTGGTCATTATTTATGGTAGTTATTTGTCTCAGTTGTTTTGAGAAAATAGTTTACTTAAAATTATATTAAAATATTTTATCTGTAGACAAAATTACTACACCCCATCACCTTCAATATGCCCATGACTCTCCTACACTGTAAGTCACTTCTAGTCTAGTATTCTTTCACATTCCCATTTAGTACTTGGTAAATCTTTTTTATTTCAATGCATGCAAGATCACAATACAAGCTGTATATTTTCAAAATCTAGATTAAAATTATAAAAAAATCAATTGCATGTAAATGCTATATAAAATAATGCTATAGATTAAGAAACCCTCTGAAGGATCATTGGTATACTTGAAGATGTTGGGAGACAAATAATTTGCCTCAAGATAAATGGTAATTAACCCAGGAAAAGAAAATATGTGTAGAATGCAGACTGAACAGTAATAACCATAATAGAATACAAGAAATGTAAATTAACATTAGAACTCTAAAATATTCATATATGAAAACTATTGAAAATACGGTAGAAAGCATACTTAAAATATAGAGTATAAAGTTTACCCAATTTGTTAAAAGATAAGTTCAAAAATACTAAAAAATGTAAGTAGGGAAGGATCTCCTTCCTTCCTGGGAGCTGGGAGTCTCAGCCAGCATGGGTTTCGCAGACCTCCGTTGTGCCAAAGACCTTCATAATCTGGCCTAAAGTTGGGGTGCGGGACTTGGGTCACCCCAGCACTCCTCTACCTCTTTCCTCCGAAGCTCCAGGGCTTCCTTTGGGTCACATGCCTGGGCAAGCCAGCAAGGTGGGTTCCTGGGAGGAGCTTATGGGGTACCCTAGGCTTTCCCCACTCCCAAGCCAGCTCCAGAGGGAGGCTTAGGATGCGGGCTTTGAACTTCCGCCTTCCGGCTAGGAAAGATCTCCTTTCCTCCTGGGAGCCAGGATTCTCAGCCAGCATGGGTTTCAGCAGACCTCCATTATACCAAAGGCCTTTTTTACACTTGGAGGAGCTTAACTGGGGGTGGCAGATAGTTGCTCGGCTGTACTCAGGTAGTCACTGGTAATTTCATACCAGTCTACATGTTCCAAACCGTGCAGGGGCTAGTGCCCCCATGCACACAATATATATTAGTAGTACTCCATATCATTAAGATATGTTCTTATGTATGCAGAATGTCCATTTTGTATTCTGCTCTTTATCACATCCCTACAAAACTCATTTTTACTCTTAAACTCTCTCACACCGAACCATCATCACCCCACATTTACCCTTTTTAACTTCAGTACTGCACCATCCAAAATCACAGACCAATGTGGTGCATTGGATTTAACACCCACCCAAATATTTCAAAAGCATAAAAAGACAAGTATGCCCTTTGAATTGTTTATAACTATTTTTGACAGCTATATCTCTTACTTAATATTCTCTTATATAGTGACTATTTCCCCTACTTTTTATCTTTTCTTCTCTTTGTGATCAATAAGGAATTTGGTGAAAGATTCCCTCAGTGTATCGCTTATGTAGGAACTAAGTCACAGGGATTGTTGGACTTGTACTCTCAGCCCCTATATGCACCAATAATGTCACATGGCATTATTCCTTGTTTGCATAAGCACATTAAAATGGTGAAATTCTATACATACAAATAAGTTCTTATCTAATAGAGATGGGAACACACAAAACTTGTAGTGCAATTGGACCTTACACCCTGAACATTGACATAATGACCTGGTGCAGGCCTCAGAAGAATGGGCATTCTCTATTCACCCCTGAATTAGGGAAGCCACCTACAAAACATCCAACATTGTCTATAACATCACCTGGAAGCAATCCTCTACCAGGGAAGACCCTACCGCTGCTCTGACATCGGCCTACTCAAAAGAGACTTTCCTTAACACTGAGAAGACTTAATAACAATAATGTTCTGCTTACTGGACAGGGCTCTCTGCATTGCCCTTTAATTGTGAGGTGAAACTAAAGGACGCTCGACACAAGCCTGACTTCAATGTAGGATATGCAGATTCCAGGGTCTTTTGCCAACAACAAAGACTGTTTGAAAAATAAAACTGTATTGGCACTACAGAAAAGGACTTGGATTAGACAAACTATTCTGCCAGAACCTAGAACTGGTCTTATGCCAGGAAACTTTAGGGGTAGGATCTCCTTGTATTTATGCCAAGGCTTTTCCTTTCCATGTCACCCATATTTTGGTGGGCCTATGCAAACAACAATTGCCACTCTAACACCGTTTTTACTTTGCTCCTTTGACTCTAAACCTTAAATAAATGAAAAATAAACCTACTTAAATTTTTGAGGTTAACATAAACTAATATGCATATGCATGGAAATGTAAAAAATACTATGCCTTCAATGTTTAAGAAGTTACACAAATATCATGGCTTTAAATTGCTTTGTGTACCACTAAGAAATGTTATAATATCTGGAGATTTGAGGGACAAAGTAATTGTACATGGGTTTTGTTTTATTTCTTCTTATGTTCCTTGACTGTATGTTCAAAATTAAGGCATCAGCAATGGGATTTCTTCTGAGAACTCTGTTTATTGGTGATTGTCCTTCCACGGTAACTTTACCTTGTCCTCTTTTTTTGCATCATTGTTCTCATAATTAATACAAATAAAAAGTAAATAATTAAAAAGAAAAAAATGTTAGTAAAGGGGCTGCAGTGGTGGCTCAAAGCGGTAAGGCATCTGCCTTGCCAGCGCTAGCATAGGATGGACCACGGTTTGATCCTCTGGCATCCATAGAGTCCCCCAAGCCAGGAGCAATTTTTGAATGCATAGCCAGGAGTAACCCCTGAGAATCACCAGGTGTGGCCCAAAGAACCAAAAGAAAAAAAACACTAAGTAAAAATCAATAATCTATTCTGTATCATTCTATAATTAAAAATTTAAATACAAGAAAAAATGTTAAGGTAGATTGCATTGAGCATATAGGAGAAAAATAATTAGATATACATCATCCTTATACATCTACTTACAAGGAAAAAGTGCTATGTATTATTGCCCATGACTACTCAGAGATACAGTGACAAAGTTGTCTTTTATAAATTATGAAAATAAGCCAAAAGTCAACAATTAACAGATTTACAGTTTTCCAAAGAAAGAGAATAAATGTTTTATCAAAGTGGATTTCAGAATATGATATTAAAAGTGATAGAGTAATATTAAGATATCAGAAACGCCTCAACTGTTGAAGAGAGAAAATAGTATTGCATATAGATTTAATAACACTTTAAAAACCTATCCAGTGATAAATTGTAGATCTATAGGCAATAAGAAAATCCACAATTTCTAGTAAAGTGTTCATATTTTTTCTCTATGTTTTATAAAATCAGTAGACAGGAATTCAGTAGAAAAATAAATAACCTCAGTAGCACTACCAAACAGGTTGATCTGTTTGATCTTGAAAAATCATTGCTTCCAGCAATAGAATACACATATTTCTAAGTGTACACATAGCAATATCCTACTCTGAACCATAAAGTAAATCTTAAAACATCATTAATACTGACAAAAACATAGTCTTTTCTCAAAGTGATGCTTTGATAAAGGTAAATGTATTGACTCTTTATTCCATTTACCAGAAGAGAGATTTGCCATTTATTAATTAATATGATTTAACATTTCACTTATCACCAAAGTTTATTGTCTACATAGTGTTCAGATTTCATGTGGTGCTATGAATTTTTATAGATGTGACATAATTTAAAGATATTATTATATCATTATTAATTGATTTTTACTTTTCTCAGGTTGTCTGCACTATTCCAGTTTATACCTCATTCTCCAGCAACAATAACAACCCTAACCTTATTGCTCTCCAAATTTTTATTTGATCCTTCTTTAGGTTGTCAGGTACTTGAAACTATAATTCAATTTACAAATGCTTTCTTGTTTCAATTATTAATATACTTTACTGATTCCTTCATATCTTTTTAAATAAATATCATCTTTTTTATACCACAAATTAATACATTTTTATTGCTCTATATACTTGCAATTGTTTCATGTTGTCAGTGATTTGTATTCTGACATTTATATTAGAGGGATCTTATTATTTTAAATAGCATTTTCCACTGAAATATTGCCAGTAAAAAGGGAGTGGGCACCAGATTATTTAGTAAAGAAAATCGGTCATTTTAAACCTCACTGATATGAGTGGTAGTCAGTCAGATAGATAATGAAAATACTAGAAATTTGCTATAGGAGATATTTAAAAAGAGAAATAAAGACAATATCTTCTTGAAACCTTTTTCCAACCCTGAAAGCTGGCAACATCTTTGTCTCTAATATCATACTAGATGTGTAGCAGCACCCCGCGAAAGAAAAGAAAATTAGTATGTGCCTTGAGAATCAAGGACTGCAAAAGCAGCACCAAGTAGCAAAACAGTTTGGGTACAAACACTACACCAATATACTGGTTTTGATATAAACAGAACTGATCACTGTGTACCCTTGGAACTGGGCTTGGGAGGCCCTTGTACTAAAAAAAAAAATTAATTAGTTATTTTAATCTACATTAATAGGGGCGTATGGAAGTAACTAATTTTTCTTTTATTTTAATTCTTTCTTTCTTTCTTTCTTTCTTTTTTTCTTTCTTTCTTTTTCTCTACTTCCTTCCTTCCTTCTTTCTTTCTTTCTTTCTTTCTTTCTTTCTTTCTTTCTTTCTTTCTTTCTTTCTTTCTTTCTTTCTTTCTTTCTTTCTTTCTTTCTTTCTTTCTTTCTTTCTTTCTTTCTTTCTTTCTTTCTCTCTCTCTCTCTCTCTCTTTCTTTCTTTCTTTCTTTCTTTCTTTCTTTCTTTCTTTCTTTCTTTCTTTCTTTCTTTCTTTCTTTCTATCTTTCTTCTTTCTTTTTCTCTTTCTTTCTTTCTTTTTCTCTTTCTTTCTTTCTTTCTTTCTTTCTTTCTTTCTTTCTTTCTTTCTTTCTTTTTCTCTTTTTTTCTTTCTTTCTTTCTTTCTTTCTTTCTTTCTTTCTTTCTTTCTTTCTTTCTTTCTTTCTTTCTTTCTTTCTTTCTTTCTTTCTTTCTTTCTTTCTTTCTTTCTTTCTTTCTTTCTTTCTTTCTTTCTTTCTTTCTTTCTTTCTTTCTTTCTTTCTTTCTTTCTTTCTTTCTTTCTTTCTTTCTTTCTTCTTTTGTCTCTTCCTTCCTTCCTTCCTTCCTTCCTTCCTTCCTTCCTTCCTTCCTTCCTTCCTTCCTCCCTCCCTCCCTCCCTCCCTCCTTCCTTCCTCCCTCCCTCCCTCCCTCCCTCCCTCCCCCCCTCCCTCCCTCCCTCCCTCCCTCCCTCCCTCCCTCCCTCCCTCCCTCCTTCCTTCCTTCCTTCCTTCCTTCCTTCCTTCCTTCCTTCCTTCCTTCCTTCCTTCCTTCCTTCCTTCCTTCCTTCCTTCCTTTCTTCCTTCCTTCCTTCTACCTTCCTCTCTTTGCCATCCACCTGGTGCTCAAAACTTAGTCCTGCATTTTTGCTCAAGGATCATTTTGGAGAAATTATGGGATTCTATGGGATGCCTGGAATTGATCAAAACTTGGCCTCAGGCAAGAAAAAAAACCTACCTTCTGTTCAAGTCCTGAAATATGTATGGTTTTCTTAAATATTCTTAAATAAATATCTGGTTACATAACCTAAACTCTACTCAGCATAAAGCCTACTTCCTCCATCTGAAGGTTGTTCAACAGTCTCTACTGGTAAAATATACTTCCTAACATAAATATTTTCTTGAAGAAGTCTTCTCTTCCCTTTACCCTGTAATATCTGGATATAAACACATATGAAAAATTATATTTATATTTTTGCATCTTGTTATCTGTTATTGTAATTCTATTTCTTCATTTCATAATTCAGATTTATAAAGTAATTTCTATTACCTTCTTTTGAGATTTATTTACCCTTTTTATGTTGAGAAAATTATATATTTAAGAGTTATAGTAATTTTTATCTTTAGGCTACACTTTAAGGTATTTACTACAGGCTTCATCTCAGAGTTTAGAAGACCATATATTAGAAAACAGCAATCTGAAGTCTTCCAGAGACAGAACATATGCTTCAGACACTATAAAATACTCATACAGATGAAATACTGCATTTGATTTATAATTTTATGAATTGTTCTCAATCTTGAAACCATAAACTCTTTTCATAAAACTAATGTATTTTAATCATTAGAACATCAATTTTTGTTAAAATAATTGCTTCAAAGTTTACAATATGTTTCCTGAAGAATTTAGCATCTTGTTTTATTTAAAATCGTGATTATATATATTTCCCTATTTTTCTTTACTTTCTAATTCTTTTTTTAATAATTTTTATTGTGGCCAACATGAATTACAAATCTTTCACAGTAATATTTTAGGCACATGATGACATTGAATCAGGGGCATTCCCACCACCAGTGTTATCATCTCTGCACACCTGTTTTCAGCATGCATCCTATATCCCACTCCTTTGCCCCCTTCTACAGGCTGCTGGTATAAGTGGTCCCCTTTGTGTATAGCTTGTTGTAGATTGGGTATCAAATCTGTTGTCATTGACTTAGGATTTGGTGTTAAAATCTGATCATTTTTTATTTCTACTCAATGTTCATACAATTGTTTGGTCTTGGTACCATCCTTTTTTCCCCTCAATTTATAAGGCAGAACAAGATGATTCAAGTTATGTGGTTCTATTTGGAAAAAAGGAATAGAAAAATAAAGAAAAGAAAGGCAAAAAAAAAAAAACCCAAAATAAAAAAAGCAAACAAACAAAAAACCAGGAGAAGTCTATCTAGAGGTTATAAGTAACAATTTAAAAGAAGAAAGGGGGACTAGAGAGATAGCATGGAGGTAAGGCGTTTGCCTTTCATGCAGAAGGTCATTGGTTCAAATTCCGGCATCTCATATGGTCCCCCGAGCCTGCCAGGAGTGATTTCTGAGCATTGGAGCTAGGAGTAACCCCTGAGCGTGGCCAGGTTTGATCCAAAAACCTAAAAACAAAACAAAAAAAAAGTTAAAAGAAGAAAGGGAAATGAAGAAGAAAAACAACAAAAACACAATAAATACAAAAAATACAGAAAAACAAAACAAAACAACAAAAATCAAACAAATAAAAAAAATGAAACCTGCTACTATAAAAAAGCATCACAGCAATAAAGACAACAACCAAACAATAACCATGAGCACGAAATAAGAAGAAAAAAAGAAGAAAATGAAAATACAAAATTGTGCTGCCTTTTTTTTCTTTTTCTTTTTTTTTTTTTTTTTTTGCCTAGGCACAGAAAATATTGGGGGAAATTAGAAAGAGAATTCTCTTGACCTAAAAGATAGTTTCTTTGCTCTTGAAGCATCCTGTCATGGGAACTTTCCAATTCTTTTAACTTTATCTTCTATTCATTGCACTTTATCTATTACATGGAAAATTTAGAAAACAGATAGCTGGTTATATATTGACTAACCTTTATGACTGAACTAGGTTAACTTTAATGCCTATATTAATATCAGGGAAAACTTTTTTATTTTAATCCACACTTGTCAACAAATTATTATAAACACTGATACTGTCTTTTCCACCAGCTAATAGGGTCTCTTTCCATAGTGTTTTTAATAGTTATAGTGAAACAGGTTTTATTAAGAAACTTTGGAAGGTTGAAGAAAGAACATGGAATTTTGGTTTAGGAAACAATTGTTACAATTAATGAAGTTGAAAGTATTCTGTTTTTATTTCTCATGCCAGCATAAAAATTGCATTTTTTTTATTGCCATGTATTTCTTTGACTTTTTTTTTATAATCTGGATCATTCTCAGGAGTTATCTTTGCTCACCATTCAGAAATAAATCATAGAAGTGCTCCAGAGACCAGCTAGGATGTCAAAGGATGCCTGAGATTAAATCCAAATCAGCCTCATGCAAGCAAGGCAAGCTTGTTATTTATTGTACTTTCTCTCCAGTTCCTCACATGCACCATTTCATATAGATTCATAAGGAGCCTTTTCTTCATAGTTCTTAAATTAGACATTTTTTCAAAATTGCCTCCCTACTATGTTTCAGAGATCTAAGTTTAAATATTCAGATATTTTTTAAATATTCAAATTTTTAATAGCAATAATAAATCAAACTTGGGATTAAATTCTGGAAAGAGACAATACCATTTTTAAAAAGTGACAGGTAATTTAGAAAACTTGGCTACCTTCATGATGGATCTCATCATTTTTCAGATTACTAAATGATAATAATATTTAATAATTTCACTAAAATATTTACATAAATTACTTTCATAGGAAACACATTAATTCATGTAAAATATATCACAAATATACAATTAATCTTTATGGTATATGGATGCTAATATTCAAATTAAACATCTTAAAATTATAAAATCGCATATTTTTAATTTTCATTTAATATCCTAGTTATATAATATATAGATTAATATTATATTATATTTATATGTACATGTTAACATTCTATTGGAAGAGGTCAGAGGAGAGCATAATCAAAGTATCACATTTATATTGCTGATGTTAAACTGAATAATATAGTTTGTTTATTTGATAAGATTAATAGTCCTTTTATATATTTGAAATATTTTACAAAGAGTAAGTAAAGAAGACATTTTGTAATGAATTTTAATTACCACATTCTGCTATTATTATAAATAAATTACACTATTATAAATAAATTACATAAAAACACTTTCTGTATCCTTAATATCCTTGATAAGTTAATATAAAATGTAGAATACTTTTAGTAAAGATCTTATTTTTCAATATTGTTTTAATTCTATAAAATATATTTAATTTAAAATTTTCCAATTTGGCATTTTGAAAAAAATTACCAGTATTTAATTAAATTAAAAGAATTTACTGAATATACTTGGGTATCTGTGGAAATCTTGAGAAAAATAAATAAAAATGAGCAATATGTCTCTATCTTCAAGATAAGTAAATATACTTTTATAGTAATGATATTTGATGGTGTCTTATTATCATAAATAAAATATAATTTTACTTTGATAAAATAATAATTTCAAATAAAATAATGTTGGAATAAAGTTATATAATTCATACCATATAAACACTAATATGGTACTTTAGTTTTGAACACTAGAACTAAAATATATATTTAGTTTTAAATTAGAATGATAATATTTACCAGGAGCTATAAGAATGTACTTATATTTTAAAGCATTCAAAACGAAGCAGTTGGACAGATAGTGGAGGGGGTAAGACACTTACCTTTATTGTGACTAATCAGTAATATTTGATTACTCTCACCCCATATGTATCCTGAGCCGCTGGGAGTGATCTCTGAGCATGACAGCATGAACCTCCCAAAGAGAAAAAAATAATTCAAGAGATTCAGTCAATGCATAGGCAATGAGGAAGTATGTAAAGTAGAAGATAATTTAAAAAGTGCTTATCAAACTCTACGCCACTAAAAATGAGAACCTGGAAGAAATGGATAAATTCTTGGACTCTTATAATCTTCCACGGTTGAAGGAAGAGGATGTAGCATATCTAAACACCCCCATCACCATTGATGAAATTAAAACAGTAATCAAATGTCTGCCGAAAAACAAAAGCCCAGGTCCAGATGGATTCACTAATGAATTCTATCAAACTTTCTAAGAGGAACTACTACCAATCTTGGCAAGACTCTTTCATGAAATTGAACAAACAGAAACAATTCCAAATAACTTTTATGAAGCCAACATCACCTTGATACCTAAACCAGACAGAGATGCTACCAAAAAAGAAAATTACAGACCAATATCACTGATGAATGCAGATGCAAAGATCCTCAACAAAATCCTGGCAAATAGGATTCAATGCCTTGTTAAAAGGATCATCCACTACGATCAAGTAGGTTTCATCCCAGGAATGCAAGGCTGGTTTAACATCCGTAAATCTATCAACATAATACACAACATCAATAACAAGAAAAATAAAAACCACATGATCATATCAATAGATGCAGAGAAAGCATTTGATAAGGTCCAACACCCATTCTTGATCAAAACTCTCAGCAAGATGGGAATGGAGGGAACCTTTCTCAATATAGTGAAGGCCATCTACCACAAGCCAGTTGTAAATATTATCCTCAATGGAGAAAAACTAAAAGCCTTCCCTCTAAATTCTGGCACAAGACAAGGCTGTCCTCTCTCACTACTCCTACTCAACATAGCACTGGAAGTACTGGCTATAGCGATTAGGCAAGAAAAGGATATCAAGGGAATCCAGATAGGAAAGGAAGAAGTCAAGCTCTCACTGTTTGCAGATGACATGATACTCTACTTAGAAAACCCTTAAGACTCTATCAAAAAGCTTCTAGAAACAATAGACTCATATAGCAAGGTGGCAGGCTACAAAATTAACACACAAAAATCAATGGCCTTTCTATACACCAATAGTAATAAAGATGAAATGGACATTAAGAAAACAACCCCATTCACAATAGTGCCACACAAACTCAAATATCTTGGAATCAACTTGACTAAATATGTGAAGGACCTATACAAGGAAAACTATAAAACTCTGCTCCAAGAAATAAGAGAGGACACACGGAAATGGAAACGCATACCCTGCTCATGGATTGGCAGGATTAACATCATCAAAATGGCAATACTCCCCAAGGCATTATACAGATTTAATGCCATCCCTCTAAAGATACCCATGACATTCTTCAAAGAAGTGGATCAGACACTTTTGAAATTCATTTGGAACAATAAACACCCTCAAATAGCTAAAGCAATCATTGGGAAAAAGAATATGGGAGAATTACTTTCCCCAACTTTAAACTGTACTACAAAGCAATAGTTATCAAAACAGCATGGTATTGGAATAAGGACAGGTCCTCAGATCAGTGGAATAGGCTTGAATACTCAGAAAATGTTCCCCAGACATACAACCACCTAATTTTTGATAAAGGAGCAGGAAATTCTAAATGGAGCAGGGAAAGCCTCTTCAACAAGTGGTGTTGGCACCATTGGATAGCCACTTGCAAAAAATTGAACTTAGACCCCCAGCTAACATCATGTACAAAGGTAAAATCCAAATGGATTTAAGACCTCGATATCAGCCCCAAAACCATAAGGTATATAGAATAGCACATAGGCAAAACACTACAGGACATTACAGGCATCTTCAAGGAGGAAACTGCACTCTCCAAGCAAGTGAAAGCAGAGATTAACAGATGGGAATATATTAAGCTGAGAAGCTTCTGCACCTCAAAGGAAATAGTGCCCAGGATACAAGAGCCACCCACTGAGTGGGAGAAACTATTCACCCAATACCCATCAGATAAGGGGCTAATCTCCAAAATATACAAGGCACTGACAGAACTTTACAAAAAAAACACATCTAACCCCATCAAAAAATGGGGTGAAGAAATGAACAGACACTTTGACAAAGAAGAAATACACATGGCCAAAAGACACATGAAAAAATGTTCCACATCACTAATCATCAGGGAGATGCAAATCAAAACAACGATGAGATACCACCTCACACCCCAGAGAATGGCACACATCACAAAGAATGAGAATAAACAGTGTTGGAGGGGACGTGGAGAGAAAGGAACTCTTATCCACTGCTGGTGGGAATGCCGTCTAGTTCAACCTTTATGGAAAGCGATATGGAGATTCCTCCAAAAACTGGAAATCGAGCTCCCATATGATCCAGCTATACCACTCCTAGGAATATACCCTAGGAACACAAAAATACAATACAAAAACCCCTTCCTTACACCTATATTCATTGCAGCACTATTTACCATAGCAAGACTTTGGAAACAACCAAGATGCCCTTCAACAGAGAAATGGCTAAAGAAACTGTGGTACATATACACAATGGAATATTATGCAGCAGTCAGGAGAGATGAAGTCATGAAATTTTCCTATACATGGATATACACGGAATCTATTATGCTGAGTGAAATAAGTCAGAGAGAGAGAAAAACGCAGAATGGTCTCACTCATCTATGGGTTTTAAGAAAAATGAAAGACACCCTTGTAATAATAATTCTCAGACACAAAAGAGAAAAGAGCTGGAAGTTCCAGCTCACCTCAGGAAGCTCACCACAGAGTGATGAGTTTAGTTAGGGAAATAACTACATTTTGAACTGTCCTAATAACGAGAATGTATGAGGAAAATGGAGAGCCTGTCTAGAGTACAGGCGGGGGTCGGGTGAGAAGAAGGGAGACTTGGGACATTGGTGATGGGAATGATGCACTGGTGATGGGTGGTATTCTTTACATGACTGAAACCCAAACACAATCATGTATGTAATTAAGGTGTTTAAATAAATTTAAAAAAAAGTGCTTATCTCTGATAGAGAAATAACAGTAATTTTTGAGGCAATATATTTTGCACCAATGTGAAATTGCCTTAGAGATACAATTTGTATCTATATAGAATATAGCTATGCATATTTTATTAAGGATTATGAAAATATTTTTCCATAAGCAAAGAAAACTTTGAGGAATTTAGTTAGTATTTTTGTTTGATAAACATCAAACTGAGTTCAATAAAAAGTTGTAAATGGGTAATATTTAAAAAGTTAAGTAACAAAATACTATGAATAATTTTAAAATAATAACATTAAATTAGATAAAATTGAATGCAAAGAAATATGCATGACCTTTTTATTATACTGTAATGTTTAATTAGACTGTTAGGGAAGAAATGTAGATAGTATTTAAAGATACCTCTTAAATAATAGTGTAGTGCTTTAAGAAATAAGCAGAATGAAAAATAAAAGTGAATAGAGACGGTACTATGTTTAAAAGTAATTGATCAGTCATCAAAGTATTAAATAATTTTAGAAATTTTGGCAAGTACTATGTGTTTGATTCACCATTTTTCAATAAAAATATAAATATCATCTATTGTTTATGTTTAAAAAAGCGCCTAGTTTCAGCTCTATACTATCATGCTTATGTTGACTACAATATGCTTGTTAGGGCTAAATATTCAGGTTTACCAGTGAAAGAGATCCAAAAACAATAACCAGCATCAAATAATAGCCAGATATACTATTATTTTTTATTTTAATCTTTTTATTAATAAGTTTTATTTTGACCACAGTGGATTACAAATCAGGTACATAGTGACATTGAATCAGGGGCATTCCCACCACTTAATAGTCCAATTTTGCATTTCCATGCAGGTACAGCTTCAGTAAAAGAGCTTTAAAAATGGTTGTGATGAAATAGTTTGAAAAGTTTTCAAATGAAAATAAGAACAAAATACAATGAGTTTTATTAAATAAAAATGGTATTTGGGGTGGGAAAGTGGTTAGCCTACAAAACAGACATAGTCAGTGCATGACAACCCTCAGCAACACAGGATGTGATCTTAGGGACACTCAAGTTCTGTTGGGGAGATGCTGGTTGTTACCATGGGAACCAAGTGGTATTGCATCCATGGACCAAGTATTGATCTATTTGGCTTGGTTGACTATATAACAATAATGTCCTTCTGACCACCAGAACAATCTTTAATTGCTTCCTTTTGCTAAAGTGTTAGCTTCAATTATTATATATTTTTATCTGTTACTTATATTAAGTCTAAATGATCATTTGATTTTATATTTCACTTTATTCAAATTAAAAAGTATTAAGTATTTCTATTTTGTGATAAAAGTAGATCAAGTATATCAAACTTATATTGAAAATGTACAGAATAAATGAGAATGTATGAGGGAAATAGCCTGTCTAGAGCACAGGCAGGGGTGAGTGGGGAGGAGGAAAATTTGGGACATTGGTGATGGGAATGTTGCACTGGTGATGGGGGATGTTCTCTTACATGACTGAAACTCAACCACAATCATGTTTGTAATCAAGGTGTTCAAATAAAATATTATTTAAAAAAAGACTTGTAAATAAAACCTAAAAAAAAGAAAATGTACATAACAAATCATACTCAAAATTCTTTTCTAAGTTTACATTCTAATAATATATGAAACAATATTCTAAATTTTATATTTTAATAGTCCCAAAATAAAATAATATTGTGCCAAATATAGTATTTATATGGTTTTTTGTTTTATTATGATTCAGGGTGTTTATAGTATTTATAGTAATAAAATGCTATAGTTTAAATGATAAAAATTTACATATTCCTTATTCTGGATGTTATATATATAAAAAAAAGGTTTTAATTGATTTAGATTTTAGCAATTTCTCTTTTTGGTTTGTAGATAATCACCTTATTTCTCCGTCTTCATAATTTGTGTTCAAATAAATCAGATAAGATATTTTGAGAGATATATAGTAATAGTGATATAGAAATCTCTAGAGACCCTTTTTCTAAAAATAAGAATTCTAAGAGGTCAGTAACTCATTAGAGAACTTATTGAGTCTAATTATACCAATAATTGTCCTATCTCCAAATACAATCATATTGGGATTAAGCTATATGAGAATAATTAAAGGCAAAATGTATCTTGAAAATGTATTATACAAATAAAGTAAACTTTTTTGTGTTAATTTGAATTTATAGTAAAAACTTTTCATTTTAATAATAATTTTGCTATTAGTGTTCTTCAGTAATTTATCTACTTGAAATTAAACTTTATAATGTGTCATAAGTTAGTAACTACTATTTTATATTTTCTTTAAACAAATTAGTACAGAACTGTTTCATTTTCATTATTAAATTATAAAAGAAAACCATTTTAATAATAATTAAATTATAAACTATTTTATATAATTAATCATAATTTTAAATATATCATATGATTTTATATTACATTAATTAGATTTTGATTTATTAAATATGTAATTTTAAATTTATTAAAATATAATATAATTTTAAAGTATAATTTTAAATAATTAAATTTATATTAACATATGAACATATTATATCAAATGCTCAAATTCAGTAGTTTTTCCATAACAACACAAAGTAATGTCAAAGTCCTAATTATTTTGCTTCTTCATGTGCCCTATCACACAGTGAGAAATGAAGAGGTCATGCAAAGAGGTCATGCAATTTCCAAACATAACATACTCTCAATGAATCTTGTTTTAATAAAAGTTAAATTCATTTGCTTTTCATAAATGTTGTGTTTGTCAATTGGGTAGTTTAGATAGTAAGTAAAGGTAAATATTCAAACTTAAGCAAAGCCAAATAAAAATGTAGATAACTCAATACATTGCATGATTTAATGAGAGAGATTCCATCTTAGTTCCATCTTGGGCACCACAGAGTATCCTAGAAGAAGCTGCTAAGCACAGAGTTAGGTACTCTCAATCCTTGAGCTTGTCTAGATAAACTCCCAAACTCAAAATAGCAACAATAATAACAATAACAACAATAATAATAATTAGGTGTCCAATTATGTCTGTTTTCAAGAGATGGATCATAGTTATATCCAGGAAAAAAATTAGAAGCAATTAGAGAAAAATATAGATATAGAGTTTTCTAGTAAATAAATTTGCTACTGATGAATATCAGGCACTTTCCAGTTAATTATATAATGAAGATCTCCATCTAAGATGTTGAAATGACTTTAGAACGGTCTTTATTTAAAAAATTAACTCAAGCCTGTCATATGAGCAAACACATTACATGTTATCTTGCCCTTATTCTTAATTATATTAATCATTCATATAAAATAGTCATAAATTAATATTTGATTTCTAAATTAAATAAGATTTGGTAATACTTGGATATTGTAAATAACTGTAATTTAACATGGAAAAGAGAAAGTAACTACTGTAATCTCTTTTACTTTTCTATTAGTGCTTGAAAGGAATTATTAACATTCCATGAATATTAACCTGATTCCCTATCTTACAATTCATAGACTCCATTAGCCAGATCATCTTAAAGTCAGTCATAAAGATTCAATTGTATTGCTGTTTTGCATATACATATCATGAAACAAGGAGTTAAATTGTAGATAAAATAATATCAGCTATTTCAGAAAAACATTCCCTAATCCTCTCCACTAAATTTCATTAACATAAAAGATGTCTTTACAATTGGCATGAGGCTTTATCAAGGGATGAATCCTAAAGTTACATGCCTTCTTCCAATACATGACTCAAATATTCATTATAAATTATTTAAAAATCTATTAAAAATGCTCTTTGTCACAAAATTACTGAAAAATCCTATTTTAATAAAAAAAACTAAGTGGAATATACAATTTTATCAAAGTACATTGCTAACATATCTAGGTGCAAAGAAAATTTAATATAAGTGAAACTTTATGTCTCAGGAGAGGAAGAAAAGTGTTTCTAGTTTAAAGTCAGAAAGTTCTGGGATTTTTGTTATTGTTTTTATTTTTAACAATATCTGGTGATGCTCAAAAATTTCTACTTGGCTCTGCACCAAGGATTTGCTCCTAGCAGTGCACAAGGAAAGATGAGATGCTTGAGATATAGCCAAGGTCAAACATGTGTAAAGGAATTGCACTATTTTCTAAACACCAAACCCAAGAAAATTGGGTTTGATTTTTTTATTAACTATTTTGTCTTTCTTACTACTTTATTTTCCTTACAAAAGAAATCACTTTAATTGCATGCTATTTGATCAAAGTATATCAAAATAATCAAAATTATGCTCACAGGGCAGTCTCTCAGTTATAGCACTGCTTAACATTTTGAAGATTTGTTGTTGTTGTTTTCATATATTTTTAAAAGACCAGGAGAGGAATTTCTGATATCAGTGGTTACATCAAGAGCCAGAAATAAATCTACATCATATCATAGAGTTTACCACCACTCTTTGAAGGAGATAGTATGTGTTTGCATATTATGAAAATATCTTAGAATAAAGACAGCCACTTAAAATAGAAATTTTGTGAAATTAAGGAAACATTATACCAAAATTAAAATAAACAAAATAAATAACATGATTTAAATTTTTTGTCATTATATTACTCAGTTATTACACAGAACAGTGTCCAAATAGCCACTAACTGAAGTCACTCCATCAGATTAGAGTGTATTCATATTAATTATAATTTGAAAAGCTATTAATTAAAGTAAGTGTTATTTTACCTACTATATTTATGAGTAAGTAGAAATAAGCCTATATTTATTTCAGAGAAGAGAAGAAATTACATGTAGCAACAATGTCACAATCACAAAATGTCAATGGATAACTTTTTATTAAATCTTGTTTTTTTTTCTTTAATAAGAAAAAAAGAACCTGTGAAGTTTTCTAATATACATGTGTATGAGTGTGTGTGGCTGTGTGTGTGCTTCCTCACACAGTGAGCCATCCCTTTGTGTATGTCTTTCTGACTCAAAATCTTATATGATGTTATCTAAAATGGTTACTGGCAAGCACGTCCTCCTGAGAACCTGCAAAGCTTTCATTGTATATCTCCTGACTTTGAAAGTTGGGAGCCAAAGGATGGTTTAATAGTTAATAGATAAAGCCACTATTACATTAGGTTCTTGCTGTCCTTGGTAAAACAGTTTTTAAAAGAAAATAGGTTTCTGGTCTATTTGCCTCTAGGAATTTCTATGTTCAGGCAATCTCACATTTCTTTTCTAGACACTGATCTTAAATCTGCTTTTCTCCACTGCTTTAGATCTATTGATTTTCCTTTTATATGAGCTTATTTTTTTTAAGAATATGTTCAGGGTTAGAGAGGAAAGACCTTTAATTTGTACTTTCTATCAAGGGTCAGTGACTATTTAAAATTAGAAACTTGATTAACATTTATACTTAAAATAGTTTTCTAATTTTGTGTATAACAGATTATGAGAACTAGACAAAGCTGGGTTTTCCAGTTTTGTAAGGCAATACATTTTTGAATATTATTTATTTTCTGACTATTCTTCCTAAAAACTATAAATTATTCTATAAAAATTTGATCCTTTCTCTTGTACCCTAAAAAAGGCAGCAAATAAATGCCAGCAAATGCCATCTTCTCACTTCTTTAGATACACTTCCCACAGAGCCAAATACTTGTTAGGGACTTGGACTGACTTTCAATTTATCAAACCATAATGATTTTTCTATGTGTGTTATCTCAGTAAAAAAGCATCTTTAGTTTTTTAACTGCTGGCATAAGTTTCCTCAAAGATCAATACTAAACTGCTTAGCTAATTATATCATTATCATTTACAATAGCGTCACAATGATCAAATTATTTCTCTATTGGTTAAAGAAACTCTAAAGTCTGAATCATGTGAAAAGGTAGAAAACTACACATAGTTACATTATCACTAGTAGTGTCCCGAGTTCAAGATCTGTATATGTTTGTAACCTATTGCCCAAGACTGCTTATGATAGTCCTGTCAGCAGAATGTGTTTAAACTAAGATTATGAATAAACCTTATTTTTCTATACAAAATGCTGTACTGTGGGAGCAATATGCTTTACATAGTATGGTAGATAATATGGTAGATAACTTTAATATCCTAGCTGTGTTCAATATTTCATTTATTACTCCTAAAGGGGCTTGGGGTTCATTTTAGATGTCAGAAAATGAATCCAGGTAAGCCACATGCAAAACAACTTTCCTTACTATTGTACTATCATGTCAAGTCCTGTCACTTCCTATATTTAGTAATTTTTATGAGAAGTACCATAGGTGAATATTTTATCATAATACATTAAAAGTCACTTATGTTATTATTTATTTCAAGATACAGAAGTTTCTCAAAATGTTATAGTACATGTGATTTATTTTTGTTTTTATCCCCCGTGCCAAAGAATATGAATCATTGGAGATACATCTGAAGACACTATTATGGAGTTTTTAGACCATATTTTCTTAAAGGTGTTTTGGATATTTAGTATAATATTTGCATATTTTAATCCAGATTGAGTTAAATTTAGTTAATGTTGTCAAGTACTTGTCTAATTTCAATATTTTTGTGTGATTGATTGAATTTCAAATGCTAAATTTTGAAGAGATGTTTTTCTGTTTTATGCTCTTATTTATTTGTCATAAAAAAGCTTAGTGCGTATGTATATGTATATTTGTATCAATTATAGGCTCTTGAATTATTATATTGTCTACTTTTATTTCACTTCCACATTTGGTTTTAAAATGGCATTATAAACTAAACTTAGGTTTTTTTAAATTTTTATTAGGACTATCTTGACTGAAAATTTTTTAATTTTATACAAATTTTAGTGTAATTTGTTATGTGTACTTGGAGAATACAATATTCTTATAGGGAAGTCATTAATTATGCATAATGATTTGTGTAGAATAACAAATATGTTTTAATTAAAACATGAGTGAATATAAAAAATAATTAAAATGGACTATCACATCATGTAATTTTTTCTACTTCTTTTTCTATTTTTTCTATTTTTTGTAATAATCACTTTTTATCTTCGACCATTATTTTTTAGAAGCTAAATTCTTTTTGATACAATTCTAAATTAGCTTGAATATTTTTCTTTCCACTTCACCTTCATTTTATGCCAATGAGTATATACTTCTTATATATTAATTTTGTATCCTGCTACTTTATGTGGTTAATTATTTCCAGTAGAATGTAATTGCACTCTTTAGGGTTTTCTATGTACTCAAGATTGATATTTGATAGAAGAATAGGGATTGCTTCCATAGGAGGTTCCCAAAGGCATTTTATCGTCTGGTTTTTTTTTTAATAAAAATAAATTATTCAGAACCTCCTTGTTATCTATCATCTTTTAGTGAAATTAAAATACTCATTCAACAAAGATGGATATTATTGTTCCTGAACCATTAGACTCACCTTTAGTGGTGGTATATCCTGCTCTTTGAGATGCTGATTTAAAATATTTTCAATTGGAGTTATTTTAACAGTATTATTTAATTGCTTACTTCTGCTGGTAATGTTTAAAAATAGTGCTGACAGCAGATGTATTTTCTGCATTGTGTCTATTTAAAATTAAATATTTAAAATTTACCATTAAATTTAATGTTACATTTGTGTTTTTTATTCTATGTGGCCTTTACTATGTTGAGGAATATTATTCCCATCCAGTTTTTGCTGAGTAATTACCATAAACGTTAAATTATTTAATAAGACCCTATGGATATTATTTGAATTTTTCCTATTGATAACATGATGTATTACATTAATTTATTTCTATATGTGAAATCATAACTGAAACTCTAAAATAAGATTTATTTTATCATTATGTACTATTATTTTTCTCCATTTTTATTGAGGTAGCATGATTACAATATGGTTAATGATACTATCCTGTACATAATGTCTTAATACCACATCCACTATCTGAGTGTTCTGTTCTTTACTTTACACCAAATTAACAAGGTCCCCTTTTATCTTTTTCCTTCATTTTCTATGCTCAATTCTGTAGGCCAACTCTCCAGCCTTCTTAACTTTGGCCGAAAATTTATTCCTTGAAGTTTTTTTACATTCTTTCTTAAAGTATGAGATCACTCTCTTTCTGCCTCCTTCCTTCTTTTTTTTTTTAATTTAACCAACTTTATTACATACATGATTGTATTTGGGTTTTAGTCATGTAGAAAACACCACCCATCACCAGTGCAACATTCCCATCACCAATGTCCCAAATCTCCCTCCTCCTCACCCAACCCCCGCCTGTACTCTAGACAGGCTTTCTATTTCCCTCATACATTCTCATTATTAGGATAGTTCAAAACGTAGTTATTTCTCTTACTAAACTCACCCCTTCCTTTTACTTCACTCAACTTTCATAATTTCATTTATATTTTATATAAATAGTATTCCACTATCCATATAAAGAACATGAAATATTTGTTAACTAGTCCTTCAAATAGTGCATATTTTGAATAGTATGCTAATATATACACTATTAATTTTATGTATAATGTTGACTTTGGCTCAAAAAGATTTTGTTGATATATTTCTATCTACATAATAGATATTATCTTATTGATATTTAATCAATATCTCCAATAAATTGGTCAATATCTGAGTTACATTTTACTTCAATTTCCACTAATTTTTATACCATTACAAGTTATATAAACTCTTCTATACACTTTGTAACAAAGTCAGTCTAATTGGAGTGATATCAAATCTCTCCCTCTTATGACAGCTTATAATTCCAAGTAATAATATCTGATTTCTAACTCAGATAATATCAGTAATAGGGTGCAGAGCATAATAATAATCCACCCCATAGTATAGTGTTGATAACCAATGTTGATAAACAGTGTTGATAGAGGTCTACTCAGCTTATCAATCAGAGTAAATAACTCCCATTTATGATTCAGAGCAAAAGTGAGACTCCAATATTTTATGACATTCTGTTTGAGAAAATTGATCATGTAGGAATAGTGTATGAACAAATGTATAAATTATACACATTTCTAATTAATTTATTCTTATTTGTGGGAAAGAAAGCCTCCCAAGAGGTAGATAGAAGGCCAGAGACTCAGTCTCTACAGTTCTTGAGAAACCAGACTAGAGGTTCAGTGAAATGATGCTGTTTGGTCACTATGTTCCCAGACATTACATTAGAAATGCTCAATGGTCTCCAGGGCCTTTTTGGGTGACTTTAGAACTTTACCAGGAGATTCATGCAGGTAGGGGCATGTGATGCTAGAGATTGAATAATTGTAAGTTTCATGCAAGGCATGCATTTTATCACTTATACTATCCATCTCCAACATCTTGGGTTTATTTCTTAGAAGTTAATGTTTCTGTTCCTTTCGAGCAGATAATTTTCAAGCTTAAGTTAGAGAGTTACCTAAATTACTGACTAATCTTTAATATAGATCTGCTATCTCACAGACTTGGAAAAGTGATGAAATGAGATGGTGATGCTATGACAGATTTCTTATGAGTTTGGTATTTTTTTTGACAATTCTTATACTGCTTTTATGTCCTCTATTCTGTTTTTAGAATATATGATGAAAATGTTTTATTTATTATCTGTTTCATCAGAAACATCAGTTTGCCTGAGGAATACTTCCATGAAGTTCCTCACAATAATTGAGTGTAAGTGAAATTCATACACTGCAATCTTTAAGTGAGCATTTATCAAACACCTCACAAATTTCTGTTTTTTAATGGAATGAAGCTTTTATCCATAGAAGTTTAAATTTATTTCTCTATCCATTTTATACATAGATGATATATGGACACTGACAGTATCAGTAATTAGCAAAATCACCACATTGGTAGCCCAACATTTAAACTATGTTCTTAGAAAATTAAGAGTCTCATGCATACAATGTACAGCAACTGTTCAGGATGGCAAATACAATTTTACTCTGGAGACCTTTGAGAATATATTCATATTACTTGTCTAGATTAAATATTAAAATGTTTGTGCATTTAAACATTTTTTTCTGGTTTTGAGTCACAACCAGTGGCGCTCATTATTCCTGGCTCTGTGCTTAGAAATTGCTCCTGGGAGGCATGGGGGGGCCATATAGTATGCCGGGATTCAAACCACCATCCTCCCTGCATCAGCTGATTGCAAGGCAGACGTTCTTTCTACCTCAGTGCTTTCTCTTTGACCTTGTATTTAAATATTTTAAGCAATCAATTCAAATTATTTACTTATAATTCTGAGAATGAATACAAAATTAACATCTCTAAAACACCCTCTATACAAATATTAGTTAAATGATAAAAATGTAAACTAAAATTAATTTAAAAATTTTAAATTTTAATGTTAAACTGATATATATCTCATATTTTATTGTGCAACTTCAGTTTATGTGACTATTTTAGGGGTTATACACCTCATTAAAGAATATGCTACTATTATATATCTACTACAAAAGAGGCTATTATCCCTCTAGCAATGTTCATTGGACCATTTCAATCTCCACTTCTCTCCTGGAAAGCTCAATTAGGTGTTAAGAATTTAAAGTTGTGTTTTTATTGGCCATTGTCTTTTTCTTATTTTGCTTCTTTATACACCATAATTATCAAAATAACTCGGTGTTATTTTCCTTCTCTTGGACTTCCTAATTAATATACATGTTAAAAAAGGCAAGGTTTAATCGTTCATTATTCAAGTATAATATTTCATTGTGCATATATCAGATAATTGTTTTATCCTCTAATCTGTATTTGGGTTCTACTTTCTTTTCACATCTTGACCATAGTAAAATTTTTACAGTAAACATAGGAGTAAATTATTTCCTGATTATTGATTAGAGTTTGATTGGTAATTAAATACCTTAATGCGAACAAAATGAAACAGAACCACTATCTCACACTCTGTACAAATCATTAAATATACTGAAAACATTTTAGTACATATGTAAAACATAATATTGGCTTATGTGATATATTTGAGAGTTTGAATCTCAAAGAGAAGAGCAAAGAAAACTGGATTACTAGCAAATCAATTTTCCTCACACATTAAAAAAAAACTATATTAGGAACCAGAGCAGTGGCACAAGCAGTAAGGGGTCTGCCTTGAATGGTCCGATCCCCTAGTCCCATATAGTCCCCCAAGCCAGAAATGATTTCTGAGTGCATAGCCAGGAGTAACCCTTGATCGTTACCAGATATGCCCCCCAAAAATCATTATATTAAAAGACAATTATATCCAATTAAACTGACCCCAAAATATTTTGCATCAAGACAGAGCAATGGCACAAGCAGTAAGGAGTCTGCCTTGCCCGTGCTAGCCTAGGACTGACTGCATTTGATCCAGTGTCCCATATGGTCCCCTCTAGCCAGGAGCGATTTCAGAGTATTAACCCCTGAACATCACCAGGTGTGGCCCCAAAACCAATATATATATGATATATTTTATATTTATATAAAATATATTTATATATAAATATTCTGCATCATATATCTGGGAGTGTATTAAAATTCAAGATTTACAAAGTTCTCCTTGAATTTACAAATTTCTCACAAAACTCAACAATTCAAAGAACTAATCAAAAGGTGGAGAAGCTTTCAACAAATATTTCTCTAAAGAAAATGTCAGATAGCCAAGAGACACAGCACTCTCATTATCACTTATTCCTAGGGAAATAAAATATTGATTATATTTATATATATTTATATTATATAAAATCCATATTGAATCATTTCAAATTTGTATGGCCTACTAAATATGCCCAGTAGCAAGTGTTGTCAGGGATATAGTTAGGTAGCAACATAAATTGGCTTGTTTCTATGAAAAACTTTGTGATGACTTAAGTATGGATCTATAATATAGTCAAAAAATGTACTTATAATGTAATAAAATACTTCTAATGTAATAAAACAATAGATAACATAATCCAAAAATCATAGTCAAAGAAGGAATAATAGGAGCATGTAAATTTATTTTAATGAATTGATTTTCTTTTTCTTGTTTTTTTATTTACTTATGCAGTTTTTCTACGGAGGAGGGTTGTTGAGCCACACTCAAAAATACATATTTCTATCTCTGGGCTTCAGATTCACTCCAAGTGATGCTTCGGATAACCGCTACAGTACAGGAAGAAAACCTAGGTTAGCTGCATGCAAAAAGAAGTGTTATACTCCTTGTATTATAACTCCATCATAAAATCTGGAAAGATCAACGATGTGATAATAAATAGTACGTTAAAAATAGTGGCAATTGGGGATGGAGTGATAGCACAGCTGTAGGCATTGCGTCGCATGCTGCCAACCCTAGATAGACCCGGGTTTGATCTCTGGTATCCCATACGGTCCCCAAAGCCTTCCAGAAGTGATTTCTAATGAGCACAGAGCCAGGAGTAACCCCTGAGCGCCACTGGTGAGACCCCAAAAAAGAAAATAGTGACAATTTATATCTAAAATAAAATATCAAATTTCACTTAGATTGAGAAAATTTAATTTAAAAATGAATGCATGTTTTATCAAAATAAATGATATTAAAAATGTTCACAAATTTTAGGATTTCTTGCATTGGACTGCGAGAAATTTATTTTAAATTTTAACTCCAAGTAGTAAAAGATGTAATTATTTGAAGGCCTTTAAGATTGATTGAGTTTGCATTAACCAGAATATGTGGCACTTGTCCCATTCTTAGATTATTCAGGTAAATGATATTAAGAAGAATAAAACATTATGCCTAGCAGGTGCAGAAACATGGATCAGAGAAATAGAAGCAGCAGTTGTGTGGAAATAGAAGTCATTGAAATAGTTCCAATTTAAATTTTTGATCCCATTGCATTTCATCTGGCTTTTTTCCTTTCCCTGTGGTGGGGGGGAGGGGGTTATTTGGAACTCAATAGGGGGACACAGGATAGCTGAGCAGGGAGCTATCATCTATGCTTGTGGTTCCACATGGTGGAAGGGCTGGTTTGTGGGTGAAGAGCTTGTGGTGTTTTTCTTCCTGCTAAAACCTCTTTATCTGTGTGGATTACTTATTGTGGGGAATTACAACCGGACCAGCTTCTCCTATCCTCTCCAGATAGGGATATGGGATTCTCATTCCTCAGTCGGGACTTGTAAAGTTCAACCTGAATTGTGAAAGCAGGAATGTCCTGAAAAACTATCATCTACATTCTCTTGAATTTATAACCTCCACAACTTAAAAATTATTTTTCTTATTTAACCTAATATTAGATTTGATTTCTATAAATCATTGAGTTATATTTACTATACAAAAATCATTGAGTACAAACAAGGGACATATCTGATTTTTCCATTATTATTGTGCATTAACAAAAATGATTAATATGCATTTGGTGGACCCTTTGTATAATAATCATGGTTGAAAAAATAATTTGTAATGTAATATACAGAGAGAGTCAGAGAGAAAGTACAGTAGGCAGTACACTTATCTTGTATTTGATCAACAGAGGTATGATCCCCAGGATCTCATATTATACCTGCTTGCAGAGTCAGAAGTAATTAGTCACTGAGAACAGCTGGATATATAAAATTTTGACAATACAGAAATAGAACAATAACAACAAAAGACACTGAAATATGTAAATAAATGAATAATCAATATATTAAAATTAAAGAAAATATTATTAGAATTTATTTACATATTCTACACATATTCATAACTTTAAAATATAAATATATAGCAGTGCTTTTATGAACAATTATTATAAAAATATTATTACAGGTGCCTAAGAGATTGCATAGTGGTAAGGCATTTGCCTTGCATGCGGCTGACCCAGGATCAAACTCAGTTTGATCGCCAGGCATCCCATATGGTTTCCTCCCCCCTCCCCATCCAGGAGCGATTTCTGAGCACATAGCCACGAGTATTAAACCCTGAGCATCACAGGATGTGACCCAAAAATATAACAATATATTAACATAAATATATATATATAAATATAACAAAAATATTATTATAAATAAATCTCATAACAAATGGTCAAGAAAACAGAACTTGGCAATTTATCTACAGAATTGAGTTTACAATAATTGAGGGTGGATAAAATGGAGACTGATAAAATGATGGAGGAAGACAATACTCTGGTGAAGGATATAATATTAGATAATTTATTATATAAAACCCTATTACTAATAGTATTCTAAATTATGCTGTTTCAAATAAAATACTATTTAAGTAAACAATAAAAAGATAAAAGGAAATACTAAATTATTTTAATTAATGAAAAATTTTGTACATTATAGTTACTAATAAATGCAAATGTACTTTTAACCATAAAATACAAAGGACTACATTTACCCAATATAAAATAGTTCAATTCATAAATGCTGTATAAATTAAGTATATTATGAATGTGACAAAACTTTAAAAAAATATAAATTCTTTGCTACTACTTTGAAGGAAAGGTTTATAAGCAGGTTATGCACAAAGAACTTTTAAACCATTGAAAATACCTATTTTACCAAAAGTTGTTGTACAATATTAACTGTAGAGACTATACAAGACTCCAGATGTACGCCTTTCATATGGCCAACCACAACTGGATTCCTGGTTCCATGTGGTCCTTAGGTTTGACCAAGTACAGCCCTGAAGATCCGAGAGAACCCACTGGGAATGTAGAACCCACTGGGAATGTTTCTGGAGAACTTTATACAATTCAAGCAGGCATGAGTAGTCCCTGCCACTTCAATGGTGTTCAAATTGCATAATGAATCTAATTGGCCAAGAAATTTTAAGAGGGCCCCAAGGTATTTTGAAACCACTTAAAAAGGAAGCCCAGTTCCCCCCAAAATGATGATATACATTATACAGTACACACACATATATATAGATTATATATATCTTTGATTTTATATATCTGTCCAAATCTGTAGCAGTTTTGATAGAAGAACAAATCTTAGTGCAAATACGTATTTTGGATGAATAACTATTTGAAAGTAACTTGGCAATTCTAAACAATGTATTTCTCTTCTGGCATATATTGGCAATGCATTGTTTTTCCTATGAAGACAGATTAGTTACTGTCCTCTATTTTTCCATAACACAAAGTGCTCTAAAAGATAAATTTAATTAAAAATAATGGATCCTGCTTAGATTATTAATGGTTTTAAGAAACTACTACATAGCGATTCATTTGATTATAAATTATTATAAATTATAAATATCTGAATAGTTCATGACAATGACTAAATTATTTTTGATAGCTTTTATAGAAATAACTGTGGGATAATACATATAATTAGCATGAATGATATACAATAAACCCTTTCACTTCTGACCAATATTGACAAGATTTACCCTTTCATGTAAAACACCTGAATAGGCAAAATAAAAAAAAAAACAATATGTTGGGACCAGAGAGATAGCATGAAGGTAAGGCATTTGCCTTGCATGAAGAAGGACTGTGGTTTGAATCCTGGCATCCCATATGGTCCCCCAAGCCTGCCAGGAGCAATTTCTGAGCATAGAGCCAGGAGTAACCCCTGAGTGCTGCTGGTTGTAACCCAAAACTCATAAAAAGTACAATATGTTAATTTATTTAAATTGGTTAGGATAATGTGAAGAACAAGATTTCTATTTGTGAAATATGCTTAAATGTGATTTGAATGCAAAAATGAGTGTAATTTAATAGGACGGTTTGGTGCTTGCTTCATATAGAATTGCAACAAATAGGCATTATTATGATTGGTTTTTTTTGTCTTTTGGGCCACAAGTGGTAGAGTTTAGGATTTACAACTGGCTCTGAGATTAGAGAACATTGTTGCCAGGGTTCACAAAATTTTGTGTGGTACAAGGCAAGCATCTGTCTACTGATAATTGCTCCAGAGACAAAAAAAGGTTTTATAGTTGCCTTGTAGCTAGCTAGATTCAACAGCATATCTCATAAGATTACCTGGTGAAGAAATCTAATGATTATTTTTTTTTTTCAAAAAAAAATGCTTCTGGGGGCTAGAGCAGTGGCACAGCGGTAAGGCATTTGCCTTGCATGCGCTAACCTAGAACAGACCGCAGTTCAATTCCTTGGAGTCCCATATGGTTCCCCAAGCCAAGAACGATTTCTGAGCACAGAGTCAGGAGTAACCCCTGAGCTTCACCGCATGTGGACCCCCCCCAAATAGTTTCTGTTTATTTCAAAAGAAGCAATTTGTTAAGGTATTCTACATCAGCTTGTTCAAACTTGAAAAGTTATGAGATCAAGATTTAACCAATATTTTGGGCTCTCTCATTTTCTTAAATACAAATTCTCCAAGAAATCTCTCATTTTCATTTGAATTTCTATAGTGTCTTTTGTGACACCCATCTTTCATTGCTGATCTAATTTATTAGACATTATCTCTATCATTCTTTGTCAGCTTTACTAATAATTTATTGACCCATGTTTATTTTTTAAAAAGAACCAACTTTTGCCTTTATTAATCTTTAGGATTTGGGGGACTCTAGTTCATTAATTTATGCTCTATGTTTTTATTATTTTCTTTATCCTATATGCTTTATTCTCCTTCTGTTGTTCATTTTGTACTTTTTAAGTTGTGTGGTTAAACTATTTATGTAGACCAGGGGTCTCAAACTCAATTTACCTGGGAGCCACAGGAGGCAAAGTCGGGGTGAGGCACGGCTGCATAAGAAATTTTGCTTACCAAATATTCGCAATAAAAAAATCGCATTAGTAAGAAAAAAATCACAAAATATTGCATTAAACATTTGCATACCCCGAAAGGAACTGTTTGGGGTATGCGAATGTTTAATGCGATTTTTTTCTTACTAATGCAAATTTTATTGAGATTATTCAGTAAACAAATAATCGCGAATACTGCAATATTTGAAGGCCGGCCATGGGCCACAAAATGTTGTACGAAGGGCCAAAAGTTTGAGACCCCTTTCTTTCTTCCTAATAAATGTTTGCAAAGCTATAAAATCTTCTATCAATATCATTTTTGTTTTGTTCAGCAAATTCTTTTTTTTTATTTAAACACCTTGATTACATACATGATTGTGTTTGGGTTTCAGTCATATAAAGAACACGACCCATCACCAGTGCAACATTCCCGTCACCAATGTCCCAAGTCTCCCTCCTCCCCACCCGACCCCCGCCTGTACTCTAAACAGGCTCTCAATTTCCCTCATACATTCTCATTATTAGGACAGTTCAAAATGTAGTTATTTATCTAACTAAACTCATCACTCTTTGTGGTGAGCTTCCTGAGGTGAGCTGGAACTTCCAGCTCTTTTCTCTTTTGTGTCTGAAAATTATTATTGCAAGGGTGTCTTTCATTTTTCTTAAAACCCATAGATGAGTGAGACCATTCTGCGTTTTTCTCTCTCTCTCTCTCTCTCTCTGACTTATTTCACTCAGCATAATAGATTCCGTGTACATCCATGTATAGGAAAATTTCATGACTTCATCTCTCCTGACAGCTGCATAATATTCCATTGTGTATATGTACCACAGTTTCTTTAGCCATTCGTCTGTTGAAGGGCATCTTGGTTGTTTCCAGAGTCTTGCTATGGTAAATAATGCTGCAATGAATATATGTGTATATTAAGCTGAGAAGCTTCTGCACCTCAAAGGAAATAGTGCCCAAGATACAAGAGCCACCCACTGAGTGGGAGAAACTATTCACCCAATACCCATCAGATAAGGGGCTAATCTCCAAAATATACAAGGCACTGAACGAACTTTACAAAAAAAAAAAAAAAAAAAAAAAAAAAAAAAAACCCAAAAAAAAAAATATAAACCCATCAAAAAATGGGGAGAAGAAATGAACAGACACTGACAAAGAAGAAATACAAATGGCCAAAAGACACATGAAAAAATGCTCCACATCACTAATCATCAGGGAGATGCAAATCAAAACAACGAAGAGATACCACCTCACACCACAGAGAATTGCACACATCACAAAGAATGAGAATAAACAGTGTTGGCGGGGATGTGGGGAGAAAGGAACTCTTATCCACTGCTGGTGGGAATGCCGTCTAGTTCAACCTTTATGGAAAGCGATATGGAGATTCCTCCAAAAACTGGAAATCGAGCTCCCATATGATCCAGCTATACCACTCCTAGGAATATACCCTAGGAACACAAAAATACAATACAAAAACCCCTTCCTTGTTCAGCAAATTCTAATAGTTTATGTATTCATTCTCATTTATTTCCAGAGATCATTTTATTTCCTCTCTGAATCACTGATATATTAATAGTGAGCTGTTTGATTAAAGGTATTAAAGTTTTTACTTTTGGTGTGTGGTTTACTTCTATATTCAGTTTATCATGGTCTGAGAAGATAAGTGATACAATTTCTATTTGCTTGATTTTATGGAGTTACGTTTTCTGGCTTAGCATGTGGTATATCATGATGAACATCCCGCATTCATTACTGAATGAGTATTTTTGGAGTTGGGAGGATTAAAAGTCTCAATTATCTATTAATCTTCATTCTTACATTTTCCCTGTCAAAGTCAGTATATCCTAATTGAGTTTTAGTTTGGTTGTTTTAGAAAGAAATAACAGAGCAGTGTTAAATTTTCCAACTATTATTGTGTTGCTATTGATACCTTTCTTCAAATATATTAGTATTAAGTATTTTTCTGGTTTCATATATGTTTATGAATGCAATAATTGACTACATAATATTTAGAAATGTGATTCCTTTTTATGTATACATCCTTGATTAAGAAATGACCCTTTCTGTCTTTTATAATTATTTTTTAATCCTGAAATCTGTCATCTGATATCATTATGGCCACCTCAGAATTTTAGATGAATTTTTTTGCTTGAGATATTTTCCTCCAATATTTGATTTTGAGTTTGTCTATTGAGTTTGAGTAAATGTTTGGTCAATACTAAGAAATGTTAGAATTATGGGATTTCAAATATTCAAGTTCGTATAATTCCATGGATAAAATTTATCTTGTATAATTTATGGCTTTTCTGTCTTTTTATTTCAATGTCATTTATATAACATTTTTAAACTTTTCATTTCTTGCTGTTTTTTTTTATGTGGGTTGGGCACATCTGCCAATGCATATGGCTTATTCCTAGCTCTGCAGTAAGAAATAACTCCTTATGGGGCTAGAGAAATAGTGCAGTGGTAGGACATTTGCCTTGCATGTCGTTGCCTAGGACGGACCAAGTTTTGATCCCCCAGCGTCCCATTTGGTCCCCCGAGCCAGAATGATTTCTAAGTGCAAAACCAGGAATAAACCCTGAGTGTCACCGAGTGTGGCCCCAACTCCCCCCCCCATATAAAAGGTTACAAAGAAATAACTCCTGTTGGTACATGGGAACCATATAAAATTATGAAGATCTAGCACACATTGGCCACATAAAAGGCAAGTACCCTACCTGTTGTACTCTGACCCTAACAATTTTGAGCTTTATTTGAAAAAACTTTTTATTCATGAAGATATAAAAATTACATTTATCATAAACAAGAATATGTAACACTCAAGATTTATGAACTTATTATTTTTGGGGAGAAAAAATGTTTGAAAAAATTTAAAAAAGTATGAAATTTGTTCAAAGTTATAAACAGCAAAACTAATAAAATATATATGTATTCTTTAAGAGTAAATGCTTTGACTTGATCCTAAATGATTAAAAGACATGAACAGTTTTTATTTCACAAATACTATGATCACAAAATAACAACCTGTCAATCAAAATTCTTGTTTTGCTCTTGTTTGTTTGCAGCTCCAAAAAAGATTAGATTAGTGATCAAATATCACATATCATGCTGCTGACACTCAAGTCAAATATCAGAAGAATTTACAGTTTAGGGAGATAATATCTTTCAGATAAAAAACTGACATCCTGGAACATAATAATAGCGTATGACAATTTGAAGAGTGGGGTCTTGACTGTATTAAATGCAAAGGTTCAAGAAGTTGTAAGTCATTTATGCTAACTGGCTTGTCAAGTTGACATATCTTGTCAAAGAAGGTTGAAAAACAAAGTCTGTGGTAAATGAAATCAGTTTTGATGTTTTACCAATAGTTTCCAACTCACTGAATTTATGTTTATGATTAATTTATCTTACTATCAAAAATTCTGATTATATTTGTCATGAGCTTAAATTTATCCTGAGAGTTTCAGTCACTGTGAGTTCATCATTTATCCTGTTTGTAAAATTTGTTTTTCTATATGTTTTTAGAACATCATTTATGAAAGTAAACCACATTTTGAACTATACTTTAGTATAACCATACTTTGAAAATACTTTCCACTTAAAGTTTATTTTTATTTATAAATTTATTTATAAATTAATGTTATTCAAATATTATATAACCTTTATTGTATGACAAAACTTTCTTTTCCATTTATGGAGAATAACAGAACTACCAAAATTTCATGGCTTTTGAAATTATTATTCCCTACACAAAAGAGCTAGTATTTCTTGTGCTTTAATATTTAAGCATATATGCATCTAAAATGTTAACTTTACATTTGTAATTGTTACCATTTAATTTCATTAGAACTAAAAAACAATTTAATAAAAAATAGTTTAATAAAATATTTTATATAGACTGTTTGCTTTGCTTAATTTATAGAGTTTTTACTCCATTATAATTATATTGAACTACATTTTGACATATAAATACATACCATGTGAGGACAATTTTAATGACATTACATACATTATACCAAATGTATTTACATAAACTTTATCTATGACTTTTAAAATATGGTCATAAGAAATCAACTAAATACTTTTATTTTTTATTAGTTTTATTTTGATATGACTAAAAATTCACCATGATAAAAGTTACATAAAGAAACACATGTAATACTCACTTTGGCAGCATATATAATAAAATTGGAATGATACAGAGAAGATTAGCATGGCCCCTTCATAAGGATGAAGCACAAAATAGTGAAGCATTCCATATTTTTCTAAAAGCACCAGTTAAGAGACATAGATGATAAAAAATAAATCAAAATGTTGAATCCAACATTCTGTGCCTTCATAAAATACATCTGAATAATCAGAGTAAGTTATTGACAAGGTCTAACATCCATTCATGCTCCATTCTAACACTCAACCAAGATCTAACACCCTTATTTTTCAGAATGAAAGCAACTTTTCTCAATATAATCAGTTCATTTACAAGTCTTCAGTAAACCTTTACTTAGTGGGTAAAACTAAAAGCCTTTCCTTTAAGATAGAGCACAAGAAAAGGTTGCCCCTTCTCACCACTTCTAACCTCATGAAAATTTGAAAGAAGAAATGAACAGACAATTTCTCAAAAAAGAAATACAGATGACCAAAAGGCACATAAAAATTGTTCCACCTCACTGATCAACAGAGAGATGGAAATCAAAATAACAATAAAATATCATCTCACACCATTGAAACTAGCACACATCACACACAAAAAAAAAAAAAAAAAAACAAGAACACCCAGTGCTGGCATAGATGTGGGAACAAAAGAATTCTCATTCACTACTAGTGGGAATGCCATATATACCAACCTTTCTGGAAAACATATTAATATTTCATTAAAAAAAAACTAAAAATTGAAGTTTCTTTTGATCAAGCAATACCACTCCTCGGGATACATTCTAAGAACAACAACAACAAAAACAATAAAAATAATCTCTGCAATTCTATGTTCATTGCAGCACAATTTACAATATCTAGATTCTGGAAAAATCTGGAAACAACACATGTGCCTAAAAAGAGATGAGTGGTTAATGAAAATGTGGTACATTTATACAATGGAATAATGTATAGCCATTAAAAATAATTTTGCTTATACATCTTTGGAAATGGAGACTATTATAATGAGCAAAATATGTCAGAGCGAGATGGATAAACATAGAATAATAACAAACATTATTGGGATATAAGTAAAATAAAAGATAGTATTATTCAGAAATAATAAAGATGAAAATCAGAAAAATCACTGTCTGCTAGGTACCTTGCCACAAAGAATGGAAAGTACAGTTCGAATATAGAAGGTCTAGTATGGAAAAAGACATTCATGACACCCCTTCATTTGAAGTAGTGCAAACCACAAAGAATGACACAAAAGAAAAGTGAGCAGTAGACGAGCGAGAGACAAGGTGAGAGAGAGAAAGAGTAGTGAAGAAAATGCCTGCCCCAGAGGCAGGCAGGAGAGGGTGAGTGGGAAGAAAAAGAATGAAAAGAAAATTGTTGACATTGGTGGAGGGAAATATGTACTGGTGACAGTTGCTATGCATTGTATGACTGTAACTCAATCATAAACAACTTAATCTGTAAAAAAATGTGTTATGAACAATCTTGTAACCAGTGTTTATATTGAAAAAATGCAGCCACATAATTCATAAATTTTTATAATGATTTTTATTTTGACCAAAGTGGATGCTAAATCTTTCACAGTAACATTTTAGGTACATATTGACATTGAATCAGGGGAATTCTCATCACCAAATTTGTCCTCCCTCTACCCCTATTCCCAGCATGCATCCCATATTCCTCTCCCTTACCCCCTGGGCTGCTAGTATAAGTAGTTCCCTCTGTCTATCTTGTTGTAGATTGAGTATCGATTCTGTTGTCATTGGATTGGGTTTGGTCCTATCATTTTTATTACTACTTAGTGATCATACAACTGTTTGTATTGGTGTCCTCCATTGTTTCCCCCCTCAAATTGAAAGGCGGAACAAGTTGTTTCAAGTTATGTGGTTCTGTTTGAGGAAAAGAAAAAAATAAATAAAATGGGGGTAAAATCAAACAAGCAAAGAATGGGTGGAGTCATTCTAGAGGCTATAACTATTAATTTGAGATAAGTAAAGTAAAAAGGAAGAAAAACACATCAACAGGGCCCGGTGAGATAGCATGGATGTAAGGTATTTGCCTTGCATGCAGAAGGACAGTGGTTCAAATCCTAGCATCCCATATGGTCCCCTGAGCCTGCAGGGGCGATTTCTGAGTGTAGAGCCAGGAGTAATCCCTGAGCACTGCACGGTGTGACCCAAAAACAAACAAAACAAAAAAAAAACAAAAACAAAACAAAACAAAACATAAAAGTAAGACATCAACAATACAAAAATTAAAATCAAACAAAAAATCCAAAAATGCCCCACAGCAAAAAAGACGAACATCACACTCTAACCATGGGTCCTGAAATAAAAACAAAAAAAGTACAAAAAAATGAAAACAACAACAGCAACAACAATAACTAACCTCCCCCAAAATTATTGTGTGCTGCATTTTTTTTCCTGCATAAGCACAATAAATACTGGGGAAATTAGAAAGGGAATTCCAGTGATCTAATAGATACAGTGTGGAGAGTTCAGGGACTAACCCTACTTAGGTCCAATACAATGCATTGCACCAGATCATAATGAGATATAGTCTGGAGGCCCAGAATTCCCTCTGAGGTGATACTCACAATGCTTGACCTGAGCAATGCTATAATCTTGGATTGTAGTTTGAATCACCTGACTAGATCAACAGAATTAGTAGAAGTTGTGTTCAGAATGCCTGCTGTCTTAAAAATAAATAATAAATATATGCTGGATTATAATTGCTCATTTACAATACAGATTGGCTATTTTTTAACTGAAGTATACTCAATAGCAGGATAAATACCTCAAAATTCAAAGTTGCCTTCTTGGATATATATTTATGTTGATGTACAAATTTGATAAAATATATGAGAACTTCAAAAGACAAAAATGACAAGATTCATAAATACACAGCACTTTTGTTTTTGAAGGTTTATAGGCATAGACATATAGGTACATATTCAGTTATTTATATGACATCCTCCGGAAAAATTTGCCTCTATTTCCTCTACACACTATAAAAATGTTTATAGTGTTTTCTCCAATGGTTGATTTTAAAAACAACCACAATTATAATGGTAAAAAATAGAAAATGTTTATTAAGAAAATGAACAAGTAACAAAGATTTTATTTGATTTAATAGTAAAATTACTTTGAAATGCTCAAAACAATACTTGGCAACTCCATAGATTTTAAACAGTTGTTTCCTCACGAATACTTCAGGGATATATGGATTTCTTCATAGATAATAAAGATCATCTCAAATAATTCAGTAAGTATATTGATGCCAGGACCACACTTCCAAGGTTTTACATTATTGTCCATGAGTTAGACTTCCGAAGTCAAGAGTTGAGAATTATTTTCTGAGATAATTTTCATCAATAAACTTAGTATTACATTAAAATAACAGTCTAAATACAAAATAAAACATATGTGTATGCATATATACATATATTATTATATTATATATTATTATATATTATACACATATATAATACATATTACCTTCCAAAGAGTTGCATGGCACTGAGCTAAAACCAATTCTCTTTGGGTCTAATATTTTTATACATAAGATAAATAATTTGTTTCATTTACTGGTTTTTTGGGGGCAACATCTAGATCAGAACTCAGGGATCATCTCTGCCAGGTCTTAGGGGACCACTTGTGGTGTTTGCATTCAATCACTGGTCAACAGCTTACAAGACAAGCAATCTGCCCATTACACTATCTCCAGTTTCTATCACAGTTAATCTTAATAAAACAAAAACATCATGCTTCTCAATATAAGACTAGCTTAAATTTCTTGCTATATTGTGTACATGTAAGCTAACCAGAACATGTGATTTTATTTCATTCAGTATTTTAAGTAGTCATCTTTAAGTGGCAGGATGTGACAGTAATGTATGTGAATATTTAAGTGGAAATGACATTATACACATTTTATTATATTATAAAATTGACGTGGATTTAATAAGTAAGAAAGTTTATATAAATTAGGTACTAAGTAGCATGCTAAGTGTAAAATTAGCATGGGAATTACAAATTGGTATACAGGTTATTTGGAAATGGTAGTTTGTAAGTATAATTATAATAAAGTAAACAAAACCAATGAATATGGCTGAGAACATTTTCTCTACAGCTTCATTTGCTTAATTCATGACCATTAAAATGCAATTAATTAAATGGTCATAATACGTTTTCTTGATTTTTCCATAAAATTCAAACTTAGTATTTAAATATTTAACACACCAAGCTTCTGTTTTGCATGTAAGTAAAATTTTATTCTACTACAAAATCATATGTTATATGATTTGCTTTAACTTTAAGAGTATTTAACACTTTGCAGGTTTATGTATATGAAGCCAAATGCATCATAAATTATCTATTTGTTTCTCTCTGTGAATAAAAGTTATATTTAAATGTCCATCATATCCGTATAAATAAAACAATTGCCTCTCTGGTATTTAAAAAGGTTGCTGAAACTCATAGAAGTACTCATCATGAAAATCCCCACATTAAATTTCCATAATGTAGTGGAAGAAGACATATTTTACTCTAGTTAGCATTTATGCAACATTTTTGAAAAGTGCATTTTTATTAAAGTTTCCTAACAACTATTTTATGAATTTCATGCGGTTATTAATGTTCAGTTAGAAGTGGATAAATTAAGGGCACAGAATCCAGGCAGTATTTAAGGTCATGTAGAAGTTAGTCAGCAGAGGAAGTTCAAATTACCAATATGAGTCCTGACATTTTCGTTGTTTCTTTTTCCCTATTAGACACACTAACCTATTTTCTCTATTTTTTCCTTCATAGAAAATATTTTTCAATAGATAAAGAAATATACCATCGACATATAATGCTGTTGACTTACCAGAAACTTTAAAAAATTGGTGATGGGAATGCTGCACTGGTGACGGGGGTTGTTATTTATATGACAGAAACCCAACAACAATCATGTTTGTAATCAAGGTGTTTAAATAAAATATTTAAAAAATAAAAAAATAAAAACAAAGAAATATGTGAAAAAATTTAAAAATACATGACACAGTTTTAGAGAATCATTTGTAAAGATACAATATATGTTAGCTCATCATATTTGCAACATTTGATTATATACATTCAAGGCAATGTATATTTTGTACATTAAAAGTAACTCAGGGCCTGAGAGATAACATGGAGATAAGGTGTTTGCCTTTCATGCAGAAGGATGGTGGTTCGAATCCCGGCATCCCATATGTCCCCTGTGCCTGCCAGGGCGATTTCTGAGCGTAGAGCCAGGAGGAACCCCTGAGCGCTGCCGAGTGTGACCCAAAAAACAAAAACCAAACAAACAAACCAACAAACAAAAAGTAACTCAAACTACCTGGTTATCTATTTTCTAAGGAGTGGATTTAGGATTAGAATAATATAAGCAAAACTCCAGGACAATTCAATAGAAGAAAAAAAAAGATTATAAGATGATAGATGAAAACCAATAAATGCTATGTATTATAATGAGCTTTTTCCTAAGTTTCATCATTGGCTAATATGACGGCATATTTATATTCTGAAGCATTATTGCAGTAGAAAGATAAATTTTAATTTCTGTAGCACAATACAAAAATCCAAGACTATACTCATCAGTGTTATTCTAGGTAGAATCATGACTATAAAAATGCTTCTCTACAATGACACATTCTATTCGCTAAAGCTAATGACTCAACTAGTGATAGTCCTGATATGCCTGTTTTAGGTTATATAACTTTCTATTAATTTGTATCTGAATGTAAAACCTTTCTACTTTTCAAATCTAGCTTATCTTCCTAGAATAATTGTCTTTTCAAAAAACGTAGTTTATTTGTTGCATCAGTTCTGGAGCAAGAATACAAACAAATTAGTTCTTATGGAGTTAATTTTCTATTTCTCTATATTTTCAAACATTTGTTTATCTTTCTTATAATCTACATGACTGAAATCCAAATACAATCATGTATGTAATAAAGTTGGTTAAATAAAAAAATAAAAAAAATAAATATCATTTTAATTTTTCTTTTTATTATTAACTCCTATATATAATAAAATGTTAACTTATATAAAACCTACAAAGGAATTTCAAACTATTTTATGAAAGGTATTTACTTAACTTTAGCACTATTGACATTTGTTCATTTGAGTCTGATAATTTATGATTATAAGATTCTTTGTGAATTATGCTGTTGAGCAATACCACATTCTCACTACATTTTAGAACAACAAAGCCTATATCTAGATTTATAAGTTTAAATTTATTATTATTTAAATTAAAATTTATATAATTTATTATTGCTATCAATCATTGGTTATTTAATTTAATTGATAATTTAATTGAATTGAAATTTTAAATAAATTAATTAATGCCAAGATCATTTAAAAATCCTATTGTTCCTTACAAATAGCCCAAAGATTAAAAAGGCAAAGTTTCATGAATTCTGTACTGGATAAAAGTGATAGAAAAGTGGGAAGGACTCTTGTCTTGCAGTGGGAAGGACTCTTGCCTTGCATTTAATCAACCTCAGTTCATTCCTCTATACCTCATATTTTCCCTGAGTTCCACTAGGAGTTATCACTGAGTAGATGAAGTAGAGGAATTAACTCAGAGCAACAGGAAGTATGATCCCAAAATAATTTATCATATACTAAGTTACTTAAAATTGTTTTATTTGTACCATTCCAAGGCTCATGTAATTTATTTGATTTTGGTCATTTATCTCATATTTTCTTTACAATCTGCTTATTATCTTAATTATTGTCCCACTTTACTTCATTATATTTCAAATATATCAAGCAAATGAAACAGTCCTACAAAATTTTGAATGTCTTATTTCTAATCATTGATAATATCATTTCCCTTCCAAATTAAAACTTTTTTCAAATCTCACTTTTTCAGGAGACTTACCTTGAGCCTTTTTCTCATTTAAATTATGACATCATTGCATCAGGTTTTCAAATATATTTCTATGATTTTCTGAGGATCAGCACTAATGATAACACTGTTTTTAAAAATAAAAGTGTATTCTAACATGTATGCACATTCTGTTTTATCATTTAGTTATTCTTTTTATATCACTTTAAGTTGCTAATATTTGCTAAGTCTCACTTATTGAAAGATATTTATCTCTTTAATCTGATACCCACATTTTTCATTATTTAGCAATACTGATATGTACAGTAAAGGAACTCATTTTCTATGTTCAAGAAGTTAATGTTGTAAAGGAGATAGATAATGAACATAACAAAACTAGCTGATTAAGATAATTTTGCATCATGTACAATTTTATGATAATAATTCTGTGATAGAAAATAAGGAAAGTTTGTTGGAGTTGTTAATAGAGAACAGGAAGATGCCACTATACAAGGATAGCAGGAGTTAAGGATATTAACCAGTCATGAGAAGAAATAGTATTGCTAAGACCCTGAAACATCAACTAACATAATTTGCTAGAACAAGTGAAGGGAAATCATTGATGCCAGAGAATATGTAATAATGAATATTAAAGAGGTAGATCATAAAATTTTTTTTCTGGGTCACACCCAGCAGTGCTCAGGGTTTACTCCTGGCTGTCTGCTCAGAAATAGCTCCTGGCAGGCACGGGGGACCATATGGGACACCGGGATTCGAACCAACCACCTTTGGTACTGGATCGGCTGCTTGCAAGGCAAACGCCGCTGTACTATCTCTCCGGGCCCAGATCATGAAATTTTATGAAAAAAGCAATTGTAATAAATGAACATGTATATTGAACACCTGAGGGATGACATTTTTCAGATAATTTTCCAATATATATCTGAGAACAACCTCATTGTACTTTACAAAAGCTTTTGCAATTATGTGATTTAAATGCTTTAAACAAAAATACATATACATGGGAGAGGAAAATACATATATATATACATATACGTATGTATGTAAAGATATTACACTGTAGCTATAGGAAGAAGTTATAGGAAACAACTAAGTCTTCCAAATTCAATTCATATAATAATGTAGATTAAGGATAAGGAGTGGGAATAATAAATTGCTAAAATAAATATTGTGAAATTAAACTAAACTATGGTTTTCTAAACAGTATTTTTGTGTTAGAAGCTAAACAATTCTAAAAACCTTCTTAGTAGTTAACAAAAACTATACATCATAATATATCTATGTAGTATTAAGTTATTTTTAAAGGATTAAATATTTAGGATATATGTGATGACAATTTTTTTTCTTTGGAGGCAGGGAAACAGTGGATATACCTGATTGTTCTCAGGGATTATTCCTGTCTCTGTTCTAATAGATCAGTTTTGGTGGTGCTCAGGAGATCAAATGTGGTACTTCACATCAAATTTGTACTGGCCACATTTAGGGTAACTGTCTTACAATCTCTCTGGTCCCAACAGTTTTTGTTTGTATTGTAATTTTTATAAAGTTTTGTTTGTATTGTAACATGGTTTTATTACAATAAATTACAATTTAAAAATGAAGAATTTTTTAGATTTTGAGCACAAAATATATTATTTAATGCTACGTGTTAATAATGTAGAACTATAAATTGAAGAACAGTGACTGTTCAATCAATATAAAGATGCTAAAAGCTATTTTATGTCACTTTTTGTTAGGTTTCATATGTTGTAATGAATCTCTCCAATACAGCTTGTTGTATTAAACAAATGCTTTAGAATTAGTATGCTATTGGCATTATGAAAAATCAGTACTCATTCTCTTGGTTCTCAGCTTACTCTGTCACTATACACAGTTTATTGTCACATGCTCCTGATAATTCAGAGACCGGATATAAAATTATTCTAATTTAGATTATTCATGGTACAGCAGCAAAGGTACTTGACTTAGATGCAGGTAACTTCAGGTAACTTGAGTTTGATTAAATTCTCAGCATCCCATACGATTTCCTGAGTCCACCAGGAGTAATTCCTGAGCAGAACCAATAATAATGCTAAGAAACACCATGTGGCCCTACCCCTCCAAAAATCTAACTCGGATCATAATTTTCATTGGTGGGTATAAGAAAGCAGGACACCAGGGACACTCTCAAGTAGTAGTGGGAGTGGCTCCAAAATGGGATGTTTTTAAGGAACAACTTCTCTCTTTTCTTTAACTTCACTAAGAAATTTAATTTTTTATCAGTGCATTCATTGTTGTATTTATCATATAATTTTGGACTTCACCCATCTGTGTTCAGGGCTTACTCCTGGATCTGCACTCAGGGAACACCATCCCTGCCAGTAATCTGGGGACCATATGCAGGGATAGGAAGTGAATTAAGGTCAGCTGCAAAGCAAGCACCATATCACCTGTATTATATTCTGAATTTGCAGTTTTCTTTTAGCTTCAGTACAGCTAGTTTACGTTCAGTGCTTTTTTTTCATACTATGCAAAAGTTATCTCATATTTGTGACTCTTTTTGATAATAGGGCAAGCAGAATTGCTTACATCTATAACATAAATGGGTAAACCTTACCTTATACTATCCTTTTATCAGGGTTCTTTGTCTCTAACACATTTTTTTCACCTCATAGCATTTCCAGAAGAACAATCCAACTGATTTGATGGAAAAAGAACTTTGATTCTTCTTCCTACATCCTATTAAGAATGTGAAAATAATTGAGTTTCACTCAAGAATGAACAATTTTGCAACCATAGTGCTTAAATAAAGAATTCATTTAAAACAATTTTAAAAAGTGAGTTTCAGTAGAAACTCACTGTAGAAATTTGTCAAGAGCCCTCCATTTATCAAAAGGCATAGTCACCTTTGGCAGCAGTGTGATCACTATATTCAGCTTAAAGAATTCCAAATTAGAAGAAACAAGCTATACTAAAGTTTTCAAGATCACTAACCAAATTTTAGAAATAAAAACACAAGTATAAAGCAATTCAACTTTATAGGGACTAGAGAAATAGTATAGTGGGTAAGTTCCTTAACCTGCCTGTAGCTGACCCGGGTTGATCCCCGGCACTATAGATAATTACCCAACTACTTAAGGGTCCCTGAGCAGAGTCAGATTACAACCAATGTTGCCCTAAGTCCTAACCCCCACCCAATAAAAAAGTATAAAGCCAGTGAGAAATGAAAAGTCCAAAAGGCAAACTCTGTGACACTATTTTTGTATTTTTTGACCACATCTGCATTGTCTAGGGGTTCCTCTTGGTTCTGTTTTCAGGTATCACTTATGGTGGAGCTAGAGGACAGCAATGTTTAGATGCAAATCTGCTCAGGCTCATGTAAGCAAGTAACTTATATGCAATAATATGTTTCCAATCCGGTATGGCCCCATCCTTGAAGCAGACTTTATTGTTAGATTGTCCTTGCCCCTCCTGGTCTTTTAGAGTGTTGATGACTACTAAAGATATTTTTAATAATTTGAAGGTTTTCCTTTTCCCAGGAATTTTTACACCAGAAGCAAGGTACCCAAACATACCACAGACTTCAAAAATGAGCAGTTCAGGGTCTGACAGTTTATTTTATTATCTGGACCAAAGAGCCTAAAGACTCCTATCGAGACTCTATTACTGAAAGAGGTATGAGAGTCATGGCCCTTGATGGTCAGATTAAGGGCAGATCTATATTGTACAAAAAATCCTATAAATCAAGAGTTCCCTGGCAATGGCATGTTCAATTTATGGTTTCTAGAGTGTGGAACTTCATGTCCATGCCTTCCCTAGTAAATGTTTCTTATACTGAGGCAGGGCTTTCATATTTATGTGTGAATTTTTATATCATTAGAGATTATATACACATACAAATATATATATTTCAAGAATGACTCCAAATTGGTGAGGCTACCAAAGTGAATCATATTTTACAGTTAATATATTCACATCTTGAAGAGGTGCTAAAATGGCATAGCAACAATAACATTTATAGGGTAGGAATTGTAGGGAAAAAATTCTCAAAGGTAATCCTTATGGTCAATTGGATTCAGGAAGTGATATGAGTCAAAAATTTTTATTACGCAAATGGATCCCATTTTCCTCTCTTCCCTTATCAGTTTTAGAAAAGAGTCAATCTATTAAGAATGGGTATCAGATATTTACGGTCTTCAAAGGACTTTGACAGAAAAGGTTGAAATAAACTCATTGACAGTATATTGAAGGAACGAAAGGTAAGGTTTGAGAGTCGGTCTGAATTTTCCTACATGTGTTCACACCATAACATATTGTGTGAATAAGAGTTAAAATATTTAGGGGAACCATGCCGTCTGGCTGGCTGACAGGTAGAGTGGGAGAGTAAAATTGACCAGGGAGGGTGAAATTGACCAGGCCTGACCGGCACAGCCTGGGAAGCCCTCCACCATTATGGGGTGGGAACAGTTGCAATCAGAGCAGAAATAAACAACATAGAAACTAAGAAAACAATACAAAAAAATCAATGAGACCAGGAGTTGGTTTTTCAAAAGAATAAACAAGATAGATAAACCACTGGCAAGACTCACCAAATAAAAGATGGAAAATACCCAAATAAATAAGATATCATATGAAAGGGGAGAGATTACAATAGAACCTTAAGAAATCCAACACATCATGAGGACTTATTACGAACAACTATATTCAGTCAGATTAGAGAACCCAGAAGAAACTGACATATGTTTGGAAAAATATTATCCTACTTGCTGTACTATCTCTCTACCTCCAATTGTCCCTTTTTTTCAAAACTAGTCTTCCAGCTCAGAATGATAGTCATGAGAAAAAGCCCATAATTATAGGACATTCCAATGTTATAGGGAGGGAGTGGCTTGAGGACAGGGCAATTTAAGAACAAGGAGCAATTGTATAGGCAGCTGCCTTACTTATAGCTTCTACTAAATCATTTCCCTATGTCATTTCATCTTGCAAATATTCGTTCCTCTTGCAAGTAGAATATTTCAATCACACAGAAAGTATATTACTTCAAACAGCTGAGATATGCTTTCTCTATTTGTTGTCAGAGATTCAAGCTGTCAAGAAACCTTACTGCTTTCACACTGTAGCTTATATTTGGAGAACTAGAACAGTATATTTGGAATCCATAGATAGAAACATTTTTCTCTTTTGCCTTGCTTAAAGCTAAAAATTTTAACAATTGTGATGAAGTTTCAGGGGCAAGCCCTGGGTTTCTATTAAAATCGTGAATAGCAGTATTGAGTCATATTTTCTAGTCCCTTGTTCTATAAAAGAACTTCTTTCTGAGAAAAAGAATGCTCTGGGTCTTAAAGGACTAAATAAGCTCTAAATTAAATATCAATTTTAGAGTCTCGTGAAAGTATGGCTTGGAGTAAAGCCAATCAGTATTTGTGTTCAAAGAACATGATGTAATTGACATTTCAGGGTTTTCTATTATCTCAAGACTTCTAATTACCTCTAATTTCTATTACCTTTAATACCTCAAGACACCTTCTTTAAAAGCATCAATGCTAACTGGTGAAGTTATACAACTGTAGTTCTGATCCATAGTTTCCTTCTCTAATGTGTAGGACAGCTATAACTTTCAAATTTCCTCTCTCATTCAAGATGTTTTTGGAAGATATGTAATGACCTCACATCTGTCTCTAGATGATGAAATTTAAGGTGATTTATCATCACACTCAATTTATTGTAATTAAAAGTTTTTTGGAGCTTAGGCAGAGCTTATACAATAAGAATTGATATCTCAGGCCAGTAAGATTGTACAAGGGTAAGGTCTTGGAATTATTCAATTCAGGTCTATCTTTTGCCTCAGATATGGTCATCTAAGTATCACCAAAAGTGATTTCTTAAGCACTAAGTCATAAGAATTTATTGAGTAACCTTTGTTGTGTCTTCAAAACAAATAAAAAATAAAAAGAAGTAAAAGTATATATTAGTCAAATGCCTTTTGTTTAATTTCCTATTATTTGTATAATTTTCTATATCTCTTCCTTGACAATTTTTGAGTGAGGCTTGCTATTTCTTAACATTCAAGGTATCATGGTTTGCAGATTTCAAAATGTAGATTCTCAAAATTGTACTTTATTGTTTTAAAACAGTTAATTGTCAATTACTGAGCTAATCATACCTCTTTAGTTGCAGTGAATCTTCTTTCAAGCTATCATGTAGCCTCATTCTCAAGAAATTTGAATTATATTGCTTTATTTCTTTGCTTTATTATTAGTGGGGGTTTAGATCAGTTATGAAAAACATACTGAAAGATTTTCCCTTCACATAGGAATATTTTTAGTAAATTTTTAGCTATTGTTTTGTTAAAAAGTAGAAGGGTTATCACATAAAGCATAGAGGAAAAACTGTTTCACAGGTAATCAGTTGAGAGGTGATTCAAAAGCACATACATTTCTTTTTCTAATTTTATGCAAAATAAAACATGTTTTAAGTTTACTACAATAAACCAGTAAGATTCTAACATATAAAACTCAAATAGTCACTACACTAACAACTAACATGACAATGTTAAAGAATGAGAGACATAGAATGCTTGTCACTATACAGGCAGGGGCAGGGGAGGAGGGGGCCATTGGTGGTGGGAATGTTGCACTGGTAAAGTGGGGGGTATTCTGTTTATGACTGAAATCTAACTACAAACATGCTTGTAATCATGTTGCTTAAAAAAGATTTATATTAAAAAATAAAATAATTATTTGGGTTAAATATCACCAGGTATAAGGCAATAACTGCCTTATTGGAGCTCAAGAGATCATTAAATACTCCTCCCTTTATTCTTTTCTAATCTCTAAAATGGAATTGTTTACTAAGAAGTAGAGTAGTTAGAGAAATAAATGCTTAAGATACTTAATAATGCTGGAATATTGACATGTTTTGCTATAATATAGTGGAACTCTTCAGTTGAAAGATAATCATTAATCTTTTGCCATATCTGTAATTCAATCCATTTTACAATATCTCCAAACTCTTGTGCAGTTTATGGTTAGGCCTCATTAAAAATATTAACATTGAGAAAGCAAGAATAAAGTAAATATAGTTCTACTTTTCTAGAATATCCATCTAATAGTTCAACTAGACTTTCCAGCACTAGTTTAAAGGATGAGACAAAAGATTCCAATTCCATAGGCATGAGACAAAGTAGATAAAATATTTAATGAATAAAACCGTATTTATCTTCATTACAATATAGAGGAGGAAGAAAGGGATACACTGGTTGTCTTCTCTAAAAGAATATGAGGTCTCAGATGTATACACTAAATATTGTGATGGGATAATTAGGAGCCTTCATTAGCCAATGAGATAGTTGAGTATGAAAGACACTAGCTGTGCATGAGGTCAATGTGATTTGATCCCCAGCAACCTATTTGTCTCCAGTGTACCACCAAGAGTAATTCCAGAGTGCAGAATGAAGAACATCACATGAGCATCCCAGGGTGTGCCACAAGAATAAAAGTGAAAGTAATAGGAACCTTCATCCTTTTGGGAACTCATTATTTGATGCTCACTTCCATCAGAACAAATACTGTGGTTCCAATTATGTCCCTCTTCAGGGGTCTTCTGTATAGTCAGATATTCACTATTCCACACTGCCACACTTCTCACAAGTTTGGGAGGCCTCATTTCCAGTGGGATATATGACATATTCTTAGAAGTTGAACACTCTAACTTCACTCTCCCTTTTATATGAAGTTAGTTGGCTCAGAGAGCTACAGATATATGAACATATATGAATATGTGCACTATATACACATGAATGATTTTGACTTTATCAAAAATGAAGAAAGAGGAAAACTGTAAAATGTAGGAGGGAGATGTGAAATAAGTGAGATTTGAGGACTAGGCTCCATAATGTCATTGTGGCCAGCTTGGAATGCGATTTTCCCCCTCAGGAATCTGAGACTACAGGACTGAAACAGTGGTAGCAACAACCTGAGTACCATCTGTATTCCGTTCAAGTGTGAGTGAAAAACCCATTAGCTTTTATTCTTTTTAATTATGATTTTAACTTTTTACCCTAAGACATAGGAACTTAAAGATCTTTACCCTGCCTCTTCCTATTCCCTGGCCTTTGATCCTAAGGGATTCTATCTCCATAGCTGGAATATATGCTTTTGCTTGCAGTTTGAATAATTTCTTGGGTTCATAGGAGTCACTTGGTGTATGATAATCATGCCTCACACTTCAAATGGCACACACCCACAGACTCATGTATAACCTGGATGCCTCCAGGAAAATAGTGCTAATAGTAACTCATTCATAGCTCAATCCACCTATTTCAAAGGTGAGAAAATAATACATGGTGGTAGTGGTAATAAGGAATCATAGATTCCCCAAATTATAGTTATCTGAGAGTCAAGAAAATTGACTTTTAGAGTAACTGTGTAATCTATATCCATAATTTAAAAGAAGCAAAAGTGACAAAAAATGTCTGCATTAGTTCCAAGAGGGAATGAAGACAGAAATAGATTTTTGAATCCCTTGAGTTCCAATATGAAAAGAGAAAAGATTCACAAAGTTTTATATTTTACTGTGAACTTTGAAAAAATAAAGTGTTATTTGAATCCCTTAGACATGATGAAAATTGATACAGTCATACAAAATTCCTACCGAACTCCTATATATAGCAAGTAGTGTATTATATAGTTCCTGTATCTACCATGTTCTGAGTGAGCCCCCAGATCAGAGCATACATAGTGTGAAGTCTTGGTATGAAGACAGTGCAAAAATACTGAACAAGCTAAGTGAGAAAAAAATAATATACCAAAGTTTTTATCAGAATAAACTTTATAGGGGCCAGAGCAGTGGTGTTAGAGGTGAGGTGTCTGCTTTGCAAGCGCTATCCTGGCATTCCATATGGTCCCTCCAAGCCAAGAGTGATTTCTGAGCACATAGCCAGGACTAACCCCTGCATGCCAGTGGGTGTGGCTCAAAAAAATAACAGAATAAGCTTTATAATCTTTCAGAATATTACTTTAAAGACACCAAAATTAAGATGGTTAAGGAGCACAAATAAATATTCAATAAAGCAGAATAAAGAGAAGTTTTGAGAATACTACAGTGAGAAGACATAGAGTTGAAGAGTTTGCTAGGTAAGTCAAAAAAACATGGAAGACCTCAGCATCAAAGTAACAGCATCTGAGGAGAAAAAAGTAGTTGCTGAAGAAAAAACCTCCAATATGGGATGCAGGAATTCTGTAGAACACAATATAAGATGGGGCAGATATCAAAATACATAAGAGCATAACAGTTATGGAATGAGTTCAAAGGAAAATATAAAAGAATCATTGAAATTCCCGAAAAACACTACTCAAATAAATAATAAAGAATATTTCCCAGAATTGAGAAAAACATGCACTCATATATATGAAACCTGATGGTCTCTGCCAAAAAAGACACAAATAAAACTACTTCAAAACACAACATATTTAGAATAACAGAAATCAAAGACAGTGAGAGAATTTTAAGAGCAAAAATAATAATCCAATACAGTTGTATGTCTGGCTTCAAACTCAAAAAAGCAGAAAGTACCTCAAAATCAACCTAACAAAAGAGGTGAGACATCTATACCATAAAACTTCAAACACTTAAGAAATTGAAAAAAACTAGGGAAACTAAAAATCACTTTATGCTCATGGATTGGGAGAATCAATATTATAAAAATGACCATCTTATCTAAACTACTACATATATTCATTACAATTACTATCCAAATCTAGGCAGCATTCATCAAGGACTTAGAAAAGTCAAGAATAAAATTTGAACAAAATCAAAAATTAACTCATAACTAAAATTTACAGAAAAGAAAAAACAAGAAACTGTAGCATCTTATCAGCTATAATAAATTGTTATAGGAATTAAACATTTTTTGACCAATGCTTCAGGACAGAATGTCCAACAAACAATCCCCACATATATTTATGGATTACTAATTTTTGACAAATTTTCTGAGAAAATAAAATGGAAAAAGACTTCCTCTTCAAAAATGGGGTGGGAATAATTGGTTAAACCCATGTAAGAAATTAATCTGGTGTTTGTGGAAAAAATTTTTTTGTTTATTAAATTTCTTTTTGGTTATTCTCTTCTATTTTGGTATCTGAATTTATGGAATAGACTCTATTTACCTCTATTTGTTTGCCTCTTCTAATTGTGATGTTTTAATAAAATTAAGATGAAGTCTACCCTCAAGGTTCTTCTTATCTTTCTACTCCCATTATGGTCAAAGCAAGTGAATCTCAATCACATGTTTCTGGGGTCTTATTGCAATTTCCCTCCTTTCTCACATTTTATTTTTTCTAATATTTTATACAAATTAGTGTTTCCTGATCTCATTAATAAATACACATTTTTGAGAATGGGATTGATATTTAGCTATTGTTTACCTGTAATGTTTTCTATAGCTTCTTTAAATATGACTGAAAAGAGCTGAAATGGATATTCTTTTTGACTGTCTACTTAATTCAACATGTTGTTTGTGCCATACTAATCCCTTCTGTCTTAGACAGTTTCATTTGATAGATCTGTTGTTTCTCTTACAGAAATACCACTTTATTTCAATTCTGTTTTTGCCCAGCTACTCTCAAGATTCTCCCTCTATATTTGCCTTTGGTTATTTTAATCATAGTGTATCTTAGAGACATTTCTAGTTGCCTTTTTTAGTTGTTGTTTAATCTGGAATTCATTGGACATATTACATCTGGATATATGAGTCAGTTTTCAACTGAGAAAGTTCTCAGCTATATTTTGGTCAATCATCAACTGCTCCTTGTTTAAATTTTCTTCCCCTTTCATAATTCCATGCAGTGAATGTTGTTTCCTTGATGCTGCTGAAAAATTGTAGTAAAAGTTTCCTATATCTGTTGTTTCTTTAAGATAGATTGATTAAGCCACCTAGTGCTCACATTTACTGATATCTGTTTGACAATGATGAAGAATTTTGGCAATATTAGTTAGAAAATGAGAATATAGGGTCAAGTAATGCCATAATCCAACCCTTGAAAAATGGGTCTGGAGCAAAATAGTGACAAAGTATTATATCTAAAGAAGGAGTAAGGGTGAAAAATGTAGGATTGTAAGTTTTCCACACTTGATCTTAGCCAAAAGGCCAAGAAGCAATTGATTGTAAGGTTTCCAACCTCACATTTTGTAGCCTGCCAAACCAACATTTATTGCCATACAATCCACCCTTAAGTGTAGGATGAGTACAATAATAAGCAAAGTACCTACATGGAGATAATGCAGTTGAAGTCATTTTCTACATTTCAAAAGCCTTGGGTGAAGAGCAGATGGAGTGAGGTCTGTAGACTGTATTGGAATAAAATATGGTGTAACCTAATACCAAAGTATAGAAACAACCCAAATGTACATATTAGTGATATATATTAATGATTTTTAAATAAATAGGATATGATATACATGTTATATCACAATGGAAACTATGCAGCTAAAACAAAGAAAAATGATGCAATTTTCAGCTATATAGATGGGTGAAGTCAGTTAGATGGAATTATGATACACAGCCAGGTAGAGACCAAGAACCAAAAGCAATACACAGGATAACTTATGCATATAGTTGAAGAGATAGTCAAGGGAGCTGCCAGGGAAGTGCACCAGAATAATTTGAGGAGGATTTTTGGTATACTGGTGGCTAGAATTATGTGCATGAGAAATGATTGCTAACAGTATATTAAATCACATACCTCAATTATAAAATTAAAAATATATCCAATATCATATGTTTTTTAGTGTCTAGAGGTAGCACCCTAAATGACTTTAAGAGAGCTCCTATCTTACACTAAGCAGCAATTGATAAGAGCCTAATTTATTTTTCCTGATATCACTCATTTACCATTAATTGCTTTCAGTCTGTAATGGATAATTTTTCCTGTGGCTGCTTCCTTTTTAAGAGGTATTAGAGTTTCTGATATGATTTGCAAATGAACACAGTTGTACATTTATTCAATGAGTCTGGGACACATTCCCTGATTTTTTTCTTGCTTCCTGTTCAGATTTCCTGGGATTAGAGCTTAAAGTCTGTAATATAGATTTTAAGTTAAAACCTAGGTCAAGATCTGTAAATATAAGCTCTCCACCACTTCTCTTCTTTGTGCTATTACTTCTCTCCTGCTTCTTTTATTTTCTATATTATCTTTATTTTTAATATAATAAAGTGGATTACATATCTTTCACAGGAATATTTTAGGTACATATTGACATTGAATCAGGGGAATTCCCATTGGATCTTCTGGAGATTATCTTCAATTCTCCTATAAAATTCCTTAGTAAGGACATAGGCAGAGTCTGTGTTTCATTCTATTTTGTGAAGAGTTTTTGTTTGAAGATTCAGAGTATGTTTAATTTTAACATATAATTGGCTAGTGTGATAGAACAACAGATAGAATCCTGTGAATAGCCAGCTCAGGTTCAATAGCCAGCATCACATATATTTTCAAGAGCACAGCAGGAGTGATCATAAAGTCAGGATTAAGTAATAATACTCCTCAGATGAGGAATAAAATCACTCACTCAATCAATAAATAAATGAAACATAAAAGTTATTTGACATTGTTAAAACAACAGTGATGAAATAGAACTCTGGAACTGTAAAGAAATACTCCATCCTAGGCTCCATCCTATGACATGTGCAAATACTAAGGTCACTAGCTACAGAGGCCTGTTTTTATCATTCACAAGGCCAAGGGAATTCCTCTCATAATCTCCGCAATATTTTACTGTGCCTATGCAAAAAAAAAAAAGCACAAATTAATTTCTTTTGTTATTGTTGTTCTTGCTTTTTTGTTGTTGTTTCTTTGTTCTTTTGGGGGGTTTTGTGCTTTGTTTTGTTTTTATTTCTGGGTTATTGCTTGGTGTTTTCTTTATTGTTGTGGTGCTTATTGCTGTGGTGCTTTTTTTGTTGTACTCTTGTTGTATTTTTCTCCCTTTTTCTCTTCCTTCTCTTAAATTGATATTTATAGTCTGTAGAAGGATTCCTCTCTGTTTTTTTTTTTTTTTTTGCTTGTTTGATTTTTGCTCCCACTTCTTTTTCCCTTTCCTGATTATCACTCCTGGCAGGGTCAGGAGAACATAAGGGATGTCTGGATTCGAACCTGAGTCCGTCCTGTGTTGGATGCGTGCAAGGCAAACGCCTCACCGCTGTGCTATTGCTCAGGCTCTCAGGTACAGTGTATAAAGTTTTTTTTTTCTTTTTGGTTTTGGGACCAAAACTCCTGGATGTGTGCTCAGAAATTTCTCCTAGCTTGGGAGACCATATGGAATGCCGGGATCAAACCGAGATCTGTCTTGGATCAGCCGCAAAAAAGGCAAATGGCCTACAGCTGCACTATCTCTCCAGGCCCAAGATTTAATTTCAGTCATGTTCAGTTCTGTTTCTTTTCAGGATTTGAAGAAATATTTTAAAAAAGTGAAGAATTTGGTTACATGAGGGAATAGAGTATTCAAGACAGGAAAAATTGTTTTTTTAATTATCTGCAATCTTTCTAGAATGGTACTTCTGTACCATTCACATTAAGAAAATAGAAACACATTTATAGTAAACAGAGCTAGGTTCTGATGGAAAATTTAGTTAGTAAAATATAGAATTTTAGAAAATTGTAATACAGATTTTACAGTAAATGAAATACCAGTGCCTGAAGAGTGCTGAGTAAAGTTAACATGGATTTTCGTTTAAAAACAGAATATTTCATTTAAGCGGAACTTTGGAGAGATAGAAAAATTTCAAATAGATAGTACATAATTCAGCTATGATAATGGAGTGGCATGATTTTAAAATATGATAAAACTTTGATATACATTTTAATTTCACATATTTGTATGAAATGTAGAACCTACAGGATATTATAGTTGATTTATTTTTATATCAATAGATTTCAAGGTTTATTTTATTTTATTTTATTTGGGTAGTGAGTGATAGTTGCCTACATCTAGTAGTGCTTAGTGTTAATTCTTAGCTCTGTAATTAGGAGTGGATCCAAGTGGTGGATTCATTCCTGGTGTTCTTCAGCTCTGGTAACAACTGGGAATATGGCCAAAGGATATGAACTGAGATCTCAGTCTTTGAAGCTTCTTGCAAGAAAAGTGACTAAATCCAACCTTACTGCTTTCAAGAAAATTTTAAATATTTTGTCTTGATGATTGAATTATTAGATAGTAACTATATATCTGTGGAGATGGTATTTATCCGATTATAGAATAATAGCACTTTTATTCTATAATTTATTGAGTTGAGTATTTATTGATAAAAAATACAATCAGCAAGTAAAAGTTTGAATATATGAATATAGATATAGGGTGAAAAGTCTGCTGGAATTTTAATATTAAGTGATAAATGCAAAAGATGGAAAGATTTTAAAGGACAGGGTATAATGTGATATTACTAATAGAACAAATTAGGTTTAAAATATATATGCACAAATTGTTCTATAAATTTTAATTTCTAAATGAAATTTAATATCTAAGAGAAGTAACTGAAATAAGAAAAATTCAAAAGATATTGTCATGAAGGGGAGAACCAAAAATTCATGTGACTTGAATAAGTTTGTAAATATGATTGTACACTAATTATTTTAAATTGTGTTAAATGTTTATTTAAAGTAGAAAATGCTGATTCTTTTCTGTCAATTCTGACTCAATAATTCAGAGATATTTATTTTATTTACATGTTATATTTGGGTTTATAATAGTGTTATTTTATTACCTAAAAGTCGGGAGTCATTTTTTATGCTGGTATACAGCAGGCTGAAACTTATTTCAGCTTCAGAGATGAGTGATCCAACCCCCCTCTGACTTTTAATAAGTAACTTGCTTTTCAGACTTTTAGGAAGTTTTTCAGGGGCTAAAGGATCGTTTTATACGCCGGAAAATACTGTATATTAATTACAAAGTTACAATTTTCACCCATATCCAAGTGCCCAGGACCCTCAAGTGACCTCCCTATAACACTATGAATATGTTTCTTTCCTTCCACTCCATTATGGGTAATTATTTTATATTAAAAAAAAAAACAACAAGAATTAGGGGCCAGAGAGATAGCATAGAGTTAGGATGTTTGCCTTGCATAAGAAGGAAGGTAGTTTGAATCCTGCAGTTGCATATGTTTTTTCGAGCCTGCCAGGAGAGATTTCTGAGCATAAAACGAGGAGTAACTCCTGAGCGCTGCCCGGTGTGACCCAAAAACCAAAAAAAGAAAAAAAAACTTAAAAAGAAAAACAAGAATTAATCATTAATCAGAACTATTCTCTAATTTTGCCTCTATAGTTTACTCAATGTATATATTTTTTCTGACTGATTTATTTCACTTAAATTGATTAATATTATACTTTGATTATATAGTGCAGAAAACAAAATGACTTAATCTTTTCTTATTGTTTGAATTTATTCTGTTGTGTATACAATAATGTCTCAAGTCATTCATCTCTTTGGCAAATTTGAGTTGTTTCCATACCTTATATAATGTTCTAAGAGAAAGAATATACAAATTTGTGCATATGCAGCCTGTTTTAATTAACATTTTTGAGTTCTGGAGTCTGATGCCAAAAAGTGAAATCATTATATTACATAGCATTTCTCCTTTTACTTTTATTTTGGATATTGTTTTTTGGTCACACCCGGTGGTAACCCCTAGCTCTGCACTCAGAAATTGCTCCTGATAGGGATGCCAGAATTCAAACTGCCGCCCCTCTGAGTGAGCTTCATGCAAGGCAAACACCCTACCTCTGTGCTATCTCTCCAGCTCTCTCCTCTTATTTTTATAAAAGGAATGCCTATATTATTCTCCATGGAAGCTGAACCAGATAAGATTCTTACCAACAGTTATTAAGAGTTTCTTTCTCACTACATCTTTGTAGTTTTTTTCCCAGACTTTTTGATAAGACATTTTCATGGTGTGTTTATATTTTATTGTATTTGCATTTTCCTTATGATAAAAGATTACAAGCACTTTCATATTTGCATGCATTTTTATTTTTATTTTTATTTATTTATTTTTTGTTTTTTGGGCCACACCCGGCAGTGCTCAGGGGTTATTCCTGGTTATCTGCTCAGAAATAGCTCCTGGCAGGCACGGGGGACCATATGGGATGCCAGAATTTGAACCAACCACCTTAGGTCCTGGATCTGCTGCTTGCAAGGCAAACGTCACTGTGCTATCTCTCTGACCCCATTATTTTTTTAAATAATATATTTAAGTACTATGAGTACAATTATGTTTGTAGTTGGGTTTCAGTCATAAAAAGAACACCCCCTTCACATTCCTACTACCAATGCCGCCCATCTTCTTCCTCCTTCATGCACTGCCTGTATGGAGATAGGCATTTTATTTCTTTCATTCATTAACATTGTCATGATAGTTATTAGTGTAGTTATTTCTCTAACTGCACTCACCATTCTTTGTGGTGAGCTTCATATCGTAAACCTGTCCTTCCAGCCCTCATCTCTACATATCTACAATATTACATTATTGTAATAATGCCTTTTATTTTTCTTAAAACTCTTAGATGAGTGAGACTATTCTGTGTTTATCTCTTCCTCTGTCTTATTTACTCAGCATAATAGTTTCCATGTCTATCCAAGTATAGGAAAATTTCATGACTTCATCTCTCCTGAAGGCTGCATAATATTCCATTGTGTATAAGTACCATAGATTTTTATCCATTCATTTGCTGAAGGGCATCTTGATTGTTTCCAGATTCTGGCTATTGCAGAAGTGTTTTTGAATTGTGTTTTTGTGTTCCTAGGCTATATCTCTAGGAGCAGTATAGCTGGATCATATAGGATCATATAATTTTCTGTGTTTTGAGTAATCTCTTTATTGTTTTCCATAGAGGCTGGACTAGATGGCATCCCCACTAGGTTAAATGAAAGTTCCCTTCTCTCCATATCCCTGCCAGAACTGATTGTTTTTGTTCTTTGTGGATATGTGCCAAGTCTTCAAGGAGGAAACATCACTCTCCAAACAAGTAGAAGCGGAGATTAACAGATGGGACTATATTAAGCTGAAAAGCTTCTGCATCTCAAAGTAAATAGTGCCTAGGAAATAAAAGCCACCCACAGAATAGGAAAAACTATACATCCAAAATCCATCAGATAAGAGGTTAATATCTAAGATACATAGGTACTGACAGAACTTAACATGGAAATAACAAAAGATTATCCAGCCACAGTCTAAACCTGAAAGCTTCATTCACTTCTCCCATTGATAAAGTGCTTAGAAATTGGAAAACTTTCCCACCCAATGGAGCCATTCCAATTTTTTTTTTTACTTATTTTTTCTTTATTTGTTCCCACCACTTTTTTTTCTCCTGCTCTATAGTTCAGACATCTATATTTCTTAATTCAGCTATTAATTGCTCAGTCCCACCCTAAGAGGGTCAGGCCTCTAACAACTTACGAATAGATCTCTAATGTCTGTGTCTATAAGTGGGCATGAGTTTGTCTACAATGGAATTCTCTGTGTCTGCCCAACCTATACTGAAAACAATATATGCCTATGTTGTATATAGTCCCTCTTATTCAATATGCCTACTACACCCTTCAGGACCCCTTCTATCCTCTTGTCCCACAATACTGATATGTTATCCTCCCTATTTTACCCTTAGTTCTTAACTTTTTAGGTACTGAGATCAACCTCCAGCTCCAATAAGCCACCATCCAGCTCCCAAAGCAGAAAGATACCCTCTCAGTCCCATGTCTCATGCCATGGCTAAAAGCTGCAACCACCACTCCTGATGACTTATTCTATGTGGCCCTTCTTCTCACACCATCCCCTAAATGTGGACTGTTGCATGCTACCAGATTCAACTCTAAAAGAACCCTCAGCTCAAAGACTACCTGATCCCATATTACTGCAAACCATTTCTCAAACCCAGTAAGACCACAGTGTAGGATGAAAATGTGCCCTGGATCTCACACCCTGCCCCAAGAATATCTCAAAAGTCATAATGGGGATAACTATATTTTCTTAGTATGTCTAATGCCTCAATAGTTATATCTCTTGATATATTGATTTCACAAGGTAAAGGTAGCCTCTTCTATCCCCTCTTTTTTAATATACATATATATTATATTTTAATTTTGCTTGTTTTGGTTCTTCTTGGTATGAAATTCAAGAAGAAAAAGTGTGTCTTGGGATAAAAGTTCAGGTCAAAACCAGGGCAAAGAGATTGTATAGCCTGTCATTCTTACCCCCAAATGCACCAGCAATATAGTATGGCACTATTCCCTTTTGTATAGGCATACTAAAAAAAAGGGAAGTCACATGTATAGAAACAAGCTTTTATCTACTAGGAATGAGAACCCATAAATTTTAGAATACAGGGTGCCTACTATTCTGACTGACCAGCACTTCTGGAACCACAAGGAAAAATTCTATCCTAGGCTCCATCCCAGGATCTGTGCAAAAACCAAGACCACTAATTACAGAAGAATGACTACAATAACCGTGATGGAGCAGAACTTATGAATCCATAAAGATTCTATCCTAGACTTTGTTCTATGACTTTTACAAATACCTGAATCTCTGATTACAGAGGACTTATTTTGATAGCCACACTAAGCAGAACATTTCCTGGCACGATTAAAAGACCTTGGATTTCAACAAAAGATTCTTTCTGTTCTCAATTCTATATGTATATATAACATATACATATAAATATATGTAATTTTGCTAAATTATAAAACATATTATTGTCCAAAGTTTTAAAATTATTTAATGAAGCTAGTAGTATCAAACAATATTTTTTGCAATAATGCTATGTAGCAAATCTTTTTTTGACATTACTTTTAAGTTTTTTCATTGATTTATCCTTGGATTACCATATTATATATTTTTAAGATTTTGACAAGATATCTTTAGTATAGTAATTACCATTCCCATCACCAAAGTTAAACTGCCATCCTAGAGCAAATAAGATTCCATGAAGTTCTCATTCACCCTCCATTTCTTTTTCTTCTGAGAAACAACATTTTTTAATTGAGTCTAAGAATTAGATTTGTTGTTCTTGTCACTGAATTTGCTTAACATTTTATATGACACATACTGCTGAACCAACTAATATGTCATTTCATATAGGATTAAATTCATAACTGAATAGAGGAATTGAACATTTCTTAGTAGTCATATATAGTATTTTACAAATACCATTTTCATGCCATTGTTCTTCAGTTTACAATTCTATAATGTTTAGATTTGTGTAAAAATGATCAAATTCTATTATATCTCACAATATTATATCTCAAATTAATTATTGACAAGTGTCCTTGTGTTACTAAAATCTTTTCCTTATGGTGGATTTAGCTTTTTCTTATAACTACCACCACAGGTCATATTCACTCTAATGAACTTAATTTCTTTAATATAAATTCTTCTATTTTCAAGTTAAATTTGTCATAAATATAAATATTTATTGTACACATTTACTGAAAATTAAATTTATTATTTAAAAATCATACTTCTCAATTACATCCAATCATTTATATGCTAATAATATAATGCCCAGATGGCAATACAAAGCAAAGACTTCCAAATATCATAAGCTTTCAGATTCTTTTAACTGACTATAATTTAATATTACATAAATTATAATACCATTCATAATTTTATTTTGGTATTACTAGTACTCTATTCACACCAGAAGAAAAGTTATAAAATTGATTTTTAGAATTCTTTGTTAGCTAGTACAGTGAAATTAGTAGAGAACATGTAACTAAAGAATTTCAGCTAATAATGGATTTTACACAGTTCTCCATTCCTCTATTGACCATCTAGTATGGTTATTTAGTAAAGCTTCATCCTTTAACCAACTACATATAAAAATTTATAATCTAGGGTTTTTGACAGGTGAAGACTTAGCTTGCTCATTTTCTTAAAGTTGAGTAGAATAAACTTTAATCTTTAGGTAAAAACATGAGAAAAGTATTCTGTCCTACATGTTATTTTTCATATAGGAAAGTACAAAATGTATTGAAATACCTATGGAAATAATCCTGTATATATTATTTAATTTATCTTTAACATTTAAGTATTTATTTAAATTTATATTTAATATACTTTAAGTAGATGTCCACATATTTATCTACAAAAATATTCTATTCTCTAACCAAGTAATTGGTTTAAAGTTACCAAGATTTTTAAGGTTTGACTTCATTTCTTCTGTATGTGATAGTCACTATTCCCAAAACAAAAGTTCCTTTGTGGTCCAGTATCAAATGGACCCCTCCTGGGTTGGGTGACTTATTATGGTGTGTTGGTCCTTTCTTTACTTATGGTATACACAATTAGATTCCACAACCCCCATGTATTCTACTAAATGTTACCAAGAGTAAGCACTCAGCACAGAGGCATGATAAAACCTGAGCTCACCTGTTTAGGCCTCAAAATAAAAGAAACAAAACAAATGTGTTCATTAAAATATCCCTCTTTCAATTTCTTCCTCACTTATTCTCCTCCCATTGGTAACAAGAAAAACCATGACCATTTCCCCTGGGTTTAGGAAGAGTGGTTTTATTGGTTGTTTTTTGTTGATGTTGTTGTTTGCCTATAATTAATGTTTTTTACAAGAGTTTCATTTTTCCTTGGACTTTTTTTGTATTTGATTTGGGGGCTACAAACAGCAGGTCTCAGGGGGTTACTTCTGGCTCTGTACTCAGGAATCATTTCTGCTGGCTTTGAGGACAATCCGGGGTGCCAGAAATTGAACCTAGGTCAGCTGCTTGTAGGCAAAACACCTAACCCTCTGGCTCATTTTTATTTTATAATGGAATTTCTATACCATTCTCTATACATTCTATATTTCTATACTATGCTCCATTGCAGCACCATTTTATATTCTCTCCGACAGTCTACAGTGTTTCTTTTACATCCTTGCCAACAATTATTTTATTAAAAAAATGTTTGCCTGCTGTTCTATTTTGGGCCATGTTTTCTAATATAATCACTCTCACACATTTGAGATGTTAATTCTCTGTGGTTGTAACTTGCATTGCCTTAATAAGCAGTGATATTAAAATATCTTTATGTACCAGTGGACTAATATCTATTTTGGAGATGTGTATATTAAAGGGCTTTCCACTTTTTTAATTTAGGATGTTTGTTCTTTTTATTGTTGAGCCGTGTGAATATGTCATTTTTTCATTATGAATCCTATGCTAAATAGGATTAATAAAGTTAAATATAGGATTGATAAATATACTCTCTTAATTTCTAGGGAATCCTTTTGTTTCTATAATACATAAAGCTTTGTGTGTATTCACTATTTGGAGTTGGGGTTTGCAATATCAGTAGCACTCAGGCTTATATCTGGTTCTGGTTCTGTGCTCAAGTATCATTCCAGGCAGAGTTTGGAGGACTAGCTATAGTGCTGCATATCAAAAGCATGTCTATCTCATGCAAGGTAAGGCCACTACCCACTACATTATCTTTGCAGTCCCACATAATATTTTTTTCTGGTGTGTTTTTGAGGCACCATGATTTACAGAGTTGTTCGTAATAGAGTTGCTTCAGGCATACAACATTCCAACACCAATCTCACTACCAATATCCTTTCTCTTCTTCAATGTGTCCAGGCTTCCTCCTATATTTCCACCTGATCTGTTGGCAGACATAACAAATATATTTTATGTTACTTGGGACAATAAAAATTAAAGTAAAAGCAGTAGAATCTTTAGAAACAAATAAATAAAAGTCACTTTGCAATGATTAGTTGCCTTACTGTTTTACTTGACATATCTAAATTTAGTAGAGGACATTCAAATGTACTGCTAGTGAGTGAAGTACTCAATGCCACATGTTGGAATAATTGCCCTTTAGAGAAGTTCTTTTAACACTTCCTTGACTTCAAGCTATATGAGTTTCCAAAACACTTGCCTATCCTTAAACCTTTATATTATTCCCTCAAATCTGAATGATATAACTGAACACAGTTTCATTGGTGAGTTGTCCATTTTATTGAGTTTTTATACAATACCCTTTGATTTTCGTCTGGTCCATAGAGTCTCCTGTAATAGATCTTCTGTACATCTAATGATTATTCCTTTGTATGTAAGTTTCTTTTTTGATCTTGCTGCTTTCAATATTCTGTAACTATATTTGAATCTTCTAATTTTGAGTAAAATGTGTCTGCAGTCTTCCTAGATATGTCTATTTTCTCTGGAATCTTTTGGGATCTCAGGGTCACTCTGGGAAAAACTCATGAGATCTTTTTGGTGCAACATCAAATCCAGGTAGACCACATTCAAAGTAAACCACCCTGCTTCTGTGCTATCTCTAAAGGCCCAAAATATAATTTTAATAATTCCAACCTCTATTTCTTTTAGTAATTATGTATAAAATTTTTGCTCCCTTTCTATTCAATTATAAATGAAAAAATTATGTTTATACATTTTATATGTAAATTTATGCTTTATATTTTATACGTTTATATGTACCTTTAAGATAAATGAGTAAATAAGTAAGTTTTACTTAATTGTTCTTTTATTCATTTAATTTATTATTATAGAAATAATCAGACTCATAAATGTTGAGTTTGTGTTCTTTAACTTTTATTTCTCAACTCATTACTTAAATAATTTTAGTGGAGTAAAGTTATTTTCTGTATATCATTTTACTATGTGATTGTTTCTATTATTTGAAAGTATTAATTCCTTTTATTGTTATTTCTTGCCTAAAATTAAAAACTACAATTCTACTACAAATATGTTGAAAAGTAATAGTGAACTTGTATCAAATTGTCTACTTAACAGTATTAATTTTAGCTTTAAGCCACTGTGAATGATTTTATCTCTATTTTATTTAATTTTCATCGCTGAACATTTTATCACAAACACCTATTACCCATTTATTTTTAGAATCTATCAATATGGTAATGTTATTTTAGTCATCTTCTTAATGCATGTGCAGTCAACAATACTAACACCATGATACCAAACTTCAAGCACCAAACAAAAAAGGTTTCTATTAGTATATAAACTATAGGGAGAGAGGTTATGGGATGGATTCTGGAAACACTGTTGGAGGGAGGTTGATAGTACTGGTGGGACTGGTGCTTCTATTTTTCAAAACCATTCATGTGTTGCATATCTGCTTGCCTCAAGTTGTGTTCTCCCTCTTCCTGAAATGTGATTTTCTTTCTTTTAATTCTTTGCTTTTTTTAACCCTCAGCTAAAAAAATTGATGATGCTTTCTTAGAATATGTATAGGAGCATTTCATATTTCACTTTAAATTTTCTATCTTATATATAAAATTATATTAGCAATGATCAATATTTGTTATTTATTTTCACTGATAATCAGTTTTCATTAATTATTTATGTTCTAATTATGTCTGTGTAGAACTTCTATAACTCAATATTATCATATAAATTATAATTAACCATATTTATTTTAGAATAAAATAAATACAGTTTAATGTAATTATTATGCATTAGATAATTAAATGATTTACATATTATAATTTCAATAAACAAATTTTAATTGTAATATAGGTTATACTAGTTTAGTAATAATTAATAAATATCTAATGAATAATTTATTGGAAGATTTCTACATCTTTAACTTAAAAAGGCTCTATTTTAGCATTCAATATTATTATTCTATTAAATAGTTAATAAATCTAACATTGTACTAAAAGCAAAATATTAAAAGAATATTCTATGAAGAATTTTTACAGGTGGTTTATATCACAGAACTTTATCTGTTTCATTACATTAGAAGGAAGTGATAACACATTATCACAGTTACTAATGCTACCGTAGTTATCTCAGTCACTCCTCATCTCAAGATAGAAAATGATGTAGCTGGTACTTAAATATATCTTGTCATCAAATTTAACATGGTTTTACTAGTGTTATATATACTGAATGATAGGATAGCAATTGTGTGGGAAGCTAAAGATTCTTATATATTATTTATTTCAACAAAGAAATAAAAAAAGGAATTTACCAAATTACATTAACATTTACTTTTGTAGTTTGTTCAGTTCATATCAGTTTCTCACTAATCTAGAAAAAATTTTTTTCTAAATTTGTTTCACTGCCTTGATGATGTCCCTGAATGTATTTTCCTGATTCCTTCAACCAAGATTTTTTTCTAAATTTGTTTCACTGCCTTGATGATGTCCCTGAATGTATTTTCCTGATTCCTTCAACCAAGATTTTAGCTTTCTGTTTGCAGCATGATTAGGTCAATTTTTATGTAAAATGGGAAAGGGCAATGGCAAGCAGATTTATTTAATATCAGAAAAGAAAATATCCAAAATGTTTATTGGATCTTTGCTTCCATTTTATATTTTATTGTTTTGGGGGACACACCTGATGTTTATCCAGATTTATGGTATTAAATTAAAATCAGTAATGTAGAAGCCAGTACCTTATACACTATATTAGATCTCTGCTGCCTATGTTTGAATGTTATTAAACAAAACATAAACAAGGTATTCAACGTAATGTGATTTTAAGGTTTTCTTTATCACTATTTGAATAACTGTTTTTATTACATAAGTTTATATGCATTTCTTGTTTAATTTTTTAAGTGTGATTATTGTTTAGGTCCCTGGAACTTCTAAATAGCAAATTTGTGTCTGCACATAAACCAACTTTTATTTTAATTCATTGAAAATGTACATTACCTGTAATAAAATAAATTTAAAAATTTAACTTATTGGGCCGGAGAGATAGCACAGTGGTAAGGCATTTGCCTTAGATGCAGAAGGACAGTGGTTCAAATCCCAGCATCTCATATGGTCCCTCAAGTCTGCCAGGAGCGATTTCTGAGCATAGAGCCAGGAGTAACCCCTGAGCACTGCTGGGTGTGACCCAAAAAACAAAACAAAACAAAACAAAAAATTTAACTCATTCTAAAGTATTTCTTCCAAATGGTTAGCTTCTATTTCTGCTCAGTTGCCTCATTTAGTAATGACTAGCTGGCATATACAAACAACTTTATATTGATATTTGATAGCAGAAAGGTCATAACAGACTAAATTTAAAACATAAATATTATATTTGATATTTGAGATGGTAAGATAATAAATATTTAATAAGTATAACTTCTATTATGGTCATATAAATTGCCTTCAGCATTTTAGGAGTCTAAATAAATGTAGTAATCGTTTATATTGTGAATTTAATCTTATTTAGATATATATGTATCTTTGTATATTTTATATACACATATATATTTACTTAAAAATAAATCTGCATTTATAAGAAAATTTTGAAAGTGGAGAGGTAGAAACAACTAATTAGAACAGTATTAACCTACAAATGAATAAATTAAAAAATTATAACAATTTCAAAGTGTAAACAATACTTTTCATTACAAACACACAAAGATACACACATACAAAACTATATACATGCTAACAAATAAGCAATGAGATAAGAATATTAATCCTACCATATATTATATAAATATTTATTTTAAAGGTTTTATCAAAAAAGTTGATAATATGACAAAAAGCCATGATTAAGATTATTAAAGTGTATTCTACCCAGAAAATTTCCAGTCATCAATGCATTTTTTTTTCTCTGTAATGTTGCAATGTGACACTATTGTAGTTAACTTGTAATTTCTTGCTTCTAAAAGGGAATCAAAGTTTAGGCCTAATGTATAATTTATCACATGATGTTATTTAAATGATATTGATAAATCAGAGTTGAGTGGACTTTACCCAGAAGAGTAGAACTGCGGTGCCAAGAAAGCATGTCACCCTCAGTTAAGCAGACCCCCACCACTAAAAAGAGGACTGCTAGCACTTGAAAGCATGTCACACCCAGGTGAGCAATCCATGCCCTGAAGAACAGACTTAGAATACAATGAAGAAGTGAAAAGGAGTGGCATGCTTTTCTCCTAGTCAATGAATGTCAGAACAATTCATACAAAACAGCACATTGCAAGAGTGACAATGGGGAAATAAAGCTGACCTTCACCATGCTATTAAATGAAGATGGTAGCTCTGATGATCCAAAAAGTACCAACCACTTATTAAGCCTCTTATATAAAGACATTATAGAAGAAATATGGAGGATGTTCATAGTACCAGCTAATAGATGTCCAAAGAAAATCACCCCAAGACACATCTTAGTCAATGATAAATCCCACAGATAAAATATAATACTATAAACAGCAAGGGAATGAATACTAAAACAGTAATATCAAAAAAAATTACACTCAAAGGAGCATTCTTAAGATTTACAGAAAATTTGTCTCAAGAAACCCTCAAGGCCCAAAAGCAGTGTTTGATATTGTGACAACACTCAATGAAATGAATGATTCACTAAGATTACTTCACCCAGTCAGATTTACACTCAGGTTTGAGGAAGGATACAGAGATTGATGGATAAATAGAAGCTCAGAAACTTTACAGATTACAAATTAGCCCTAAATGTGAACTGAAAATTCTAATTTAAGAAAAGAAAGAGCATAAGACACAAAAAACTTCTACAAAAAAAAAAAGTTGACACTATATCCCATGACAATTACTTCTCTCAGCATCAATGGGACAATTGCATCAATTAAGAGACATAGAGGGCAATTGAATCAAAACGCTAAATTCAACATTTTACTGCCTATAAAAAGCACTGGTGAAGGAGTGGGGAGCTGTTCTTTACATGACTGAAACCCAACCACAATCATGTTTTTAATCAAGGTGTTTAAAAAAAGAGTACATGTGAAGTCAGATTAAACAGAGAGTCAAATTCAAAGATTGGATGACAATCACCCAAGCAAATAAATCCATTAAAAAGCCTGAGATAGCCATACTAATATCAGATGACACAGACTTTAAACTTTAAAAGGTTAGAAGAAACAGAAATGAATATTTTAAATAATCAAGGGATATATATGTATATATAAAACAAGGGAATATAATAAATAAGGAAATCACACTCAAACATATACACAGTGAGGGACTAGCAAAATAATTTCTAATAATTTTGTAATAATAATAATTTCTAATTTCAGTGCATTATGATCAGCAAAATATTTTTTAAAAAATTCAAAAAATTTGAAGGAAAATACCAATAGTAATACAATAACAGTGGAAGACTTCAACATGACCATGTCACCCCTTGATAGGTTAACCAGTATAAAAACCTAAGAAATGTATAAGTTCTGAAGGGAGAAATAGAAGAGTGGCTTAGTATATATATGTGTATTTATGCTAAGTATATATATATAATTAATATATGGTATATAGTATATAAGTACATATTATATATACTTATATGTAAGTATATATACTGAGTATTATATAAAATATATACTATATGTATACATATATAGTATATATTAATATGATATATAGTATATTAATATAATATATAGTATAGAAAATACATATATATAGGTTACTACAAGAACTATAGAAATTCAAAGGATAATCAGAATTACTTTGAGAAACTCTATGTCACAGAACAAGAGAACCTTGAAGATTTAAATGGACTCAAATAATCTCCCAACATTGAACCAAGAAGATCTACCATATCTGAACAGACCCATAACTATTGAGAAAATTAAAATGGTAATCAAAATTCAACCCCAAAACCTCACCCAGATGAAATCACTAACAAGAGCATCTATTGTCAATCAGTTTTAGCCTCTTTCAGAAAATTGAAAAACCAGAAACACTCACAAATAATTATGAAAAGGCTAATATCACCCTGATATCAAAAAATGACAGATGCAAAAAAGAAAAAAGAAAAGAAAAGAAAACAGAAATACATATCAGTATTACTTTTGAACACAGAGCAAAGATTTTTAACAATATCTTAGCAAACATGGTCCAAAGTCTCATCAAGAAAATTATACAACATGAACAATTAGGATGCGTTTTAGAAGTTGAAGGATGGTTTAACATACGAAAGTCGATCTTGTAATACAGCATATCAACAAAAAGAACAATAAAAACCACATGATCATATCACTATATGCAGAGAAAGCATTTAATATCCAACATCCATTTTGACAAAAACTTTCATCAAGATGGAAATGGAAGGAACTCTCAATATAGTCTAGGCCATTTACCGAAATTCCTGGCACTTACTATACTCATTAGAGAAAAACAGAAAGCCTTTCCTCTAAAATTGGGCACAATACAAACCTGCTCCCTCTCTTCACGCCTGTTAACATATTATTGGAAGTACTTTCCTTAACAATTAGGCAAGCAAAAGTTAGCCAGGGCATCTGGATATATAAGGAGATGTCAAACTCTCACTGTTTGCAGATGATATATTATATTTAGAAAATCATCAAAACTCTACCATAAAGCTTCTAAAAACAACAGCTTTTATATCAAAGTGGCATGCTACAAAATGAGCCTGCAAAAAATTAATGGCCTTCTTAAACTCAAATAATAAAAAATAAAGAAATACTAAATATTAATTTTTAATTAACTAATTAAAATAAATATTAAAGCAATAAAAGAGGACACAAGGAAATGAAGACATATACCCTGGTCATTGATTGGGAGTGTGGTCAAACTTAAAATGGCAATATTCTCTAAAACACTGTATAGACATAATGCAATCCCTCTAAGTTTAACCATGATATTCTTTAAAGAAGTGGATAAAACACTCCTTTCCACAAATAATTTAATCAACTATTATGAAAAAAGAGATGTAAGGCATCACTTTCCCCAAATTTAAATTGTACTTTAAAGCAATATTCAATATAAAACAGCTGATATTGAAATAAAGACAGACCCAGATCCATTGAATAGACTTGTGTATTCAGAAAATGACCATAAGCATAAACAAATTAATCTTTGATAAGTTCTTCAACAAATCATGTTGGGACAACTGGTCAGACACATGCAAAAAAAAAAGTGAACTCAGAACTCTAAGATCCTGAACAAATGTCAAATAAAAATGTATTGAAGACTTTGATAATACCTGTAACTATAAGGTTTTAGAAGAAAACTTAGGCAAAATCTTCTTGACATTCAGACTAAAGACATATTCAAGGAGGAAATATCAATGTCCAAATGTTGGAAAAGGACATTAAAAAATAAAATACAATTTAATTTAGAAGCCTTTTCACTTCAAAGAAAATAGTAATTAGGATACATATGTCATCCATGAAATAGGAGAAGCTATTCACACAAAACCCATTGATATGGGGCTATTATCTAAGATATGTAAGGTACTGATAAAACTTAATAAGAAAAAGTCATCTAACCCCATCAAAAAAGGAAGAAGAAATTAACAGACACTTTCTCAAAGAAAAAATACTGATGGCTAAAAGGCTCAAAAATCATGCTCCATATCACTAATCATCAGGCATATGCCAATCAAAACAACAATGAGGTATCATCTCATGCAATAGAGACTGGCACAAATCACAAAGAACATGAACATCTAGTGATAGTGGATAGTGGGGAGAAAGAAACTCTCATTCACTGCTGGTGGGAATGCCATCTAGTCCAGTCATTTTGGAAAACAATATATATACTCACAAGACTGGAAATTGAGCTCCCATATGATCCAGCTATACCACTATTTGTGATATACCCTAGGTACACAAAAACACAATACAAAATGCCCTCTGTATTCCTAGATTCGTTGTAGTACTATTAAACAGCCAGAATAATGAAACCACCCAGGTGTCCAAAAACAGATTAGTGTGTAAAGAAATGTGGTACATCTACACAACAGAATACTACATATATGTTAGGAGAAATGAAGTCATAAAATTTGCCTATACATGGATAGACATGAAGACTATTATGCTGAGTGAAATGAGAAAGAGGAAGAGCAATAGTCATATAATAGTCTTACTCATCTGTGGGATTTAAGAAAAATAAAAGACAGTATTGTAATTATATCCTAAGACAATAGAAATGTGGGTCAAAGGGACCAGCCCATGATATGAAACTTACAATGAAGAGCGGTCAGCATATTTATAGAAATAACCATAACAATAATAGTAAGAAAGGGTAATAAAATGCCTGTCCTGAAATTAGGCAGAAGGTGAGGGGAAGAAGGTAAGTGGAGAACACTGGTGGTGGTAAAGTTACACTGGAGAAGAGTGGTTTACACTTGATGACTGAGAGCCAATGAACATGTTTGTAACCACATTGATTAAATAAAGAAATTATATATGTGTATATATATATGTTTGTGTTTATATATGATAGATATATAAAGAAACTAATAATACAATATGAAATTTTAGTAGAAAATTCTTCCTTGGTCTAAATGCTCTGGTCAAAACCAGGGCACAGAAATTGTATAGCTTGTCCTTTTTATCCCCAACTGCACCTAATAATAATAACTGCACATAATATAATATAATATGGCATCATTTCTTTTGGCATAGGCACATAAAATGGGAAAATCTTACGTATAAAAACAAGTTTTTATTTACTAAAGATAATAACCCATACATTTTATAATACAGGGGCACCTTCTATTCTGAACATATGTCCTGGGGACTTGAATTAGACATCATGGGTTTGAACATTGACCACCCAAACCCCGAATCTCAGATTCCAACCTTAGAACTCACACAGTTCCTTGCAACAGCACCACGAAGGAAGTAAACTTCTTCCAGTGGAATCCCTAATACCTCTCTGATACCAACTTGCCTTTGGTAGGTTCATACAACATCCTGTCAATGAGGAAACAGAAACAACTTGATCTAAGGTCAGGTTGCCCTACCTCATCACCTAAAGGTAAGATGAAATCATAAGATACTCCAATCTTCGATCTGTGCAAATAACAAGCTCACTAAATACAGAAGATTGACTAAACAGTGACTGAGCAGAACATCTGGAACCATAAAGAAAGTCTCTAGTCTAGATTTCATCCCAGGATCTATGTAAAAACCAAATTTTCTAATGACAAAAGACTGACATTGACTGCCACAACTGAGCAGATTTCCTGATGCCATAAAGACCTTGAGGTTTGACAATAAACACATCTAGAGCCTGTAGTTGGTGTCATGACAGTATGTTTCAATGGTGGAGACACCCTTTATATCTTAAGACAAGAAAATTTCCTTTATAGTTTCCCCAATATTTACTGTGCCTATGCAAAAACAAAACAAAAACCAGGACAATAAAAAAACCACAACAAAGATAAAACCAGCCCCCACCCTTATTTTTTCTTTTTTTTCTTTTTCTTTTAAATTTATGTTTATATTTATAGCTTCTAGACAGGGGCTCCTGCCTGATTTTTGTTTGTTTGTTTGTTTCTTTGTTTGATTTTTTCCTTTTTTTTTTTAACAGAACTATAAAAATGAAACATCTTGTTCTGTCTCAGATGTTTATACTTCCTACAAGTTGAGAAAAGTTAAGTGGATGGTACCAGAGGTAAAGCAGTCTCATGAGCATTGAGTAGAAAAAAATCACCTAAATATCCAACCCAAAGTTAACTACAATAGAATCAAGACACCTAGATTACAACAAGCTATACACAAAAGGGATCTGTTACACTAGCAGTCCAGGAGGCAAAGGTTAAAGGTATGGGTGCACGCTGGGAACAGTGGCAGAGGGTGGTCAACACTTTGGGAATTGCCCTCATTCATTCCCACTATGTACCTTAAATATAACTGTGAAAGACTTGTAATTCAAAATAAAATAAGGCACATTTTTAAAATGTTAATATCATCCAGTGTCTTATAAACCTTAGACATTAACCTATTACAAAATGGATATTGAGTGAATGGTCTCTTCCATTTCATGGACAGTCAGTCTTGCTTACCATTTACTTTGAGGTATAGAAGCTTCTTATTTTATTTTATTTTATTTATTTATTTTTTTTTGGTTTTTGGGTCACACCCAGCAATGCTCAGGGGTTATTCCTGGCTCTATGCTCAGAAATCACCCCCGGCAGGCTCGGGGGACCATATGGGATGCCGGGATTTGAACCAGCGACCTTCCGCATGTAAGGCAAACGCTTTACCGCTGTGCTATCTCTCCAGCCCTGAAGCTTCTTATTTTAATAAAGTCTCATGTGTTTATCTCTGCTTCCATTTATTTGATTAGTGGTGTTGCAAAATTGAAGATGCCTTGAGTTTCAATAACTTTTAAAATTGCTTTTGGTAGAATCTAAGTTTAAAACCAAGTTTGATGTAACTGCAGAATTTGATTTAATCAGAATTAACTGCTTATTTTGCTTCTGTCGCCTAGCTTAGTTAATGACCTAAGTTCAGCCCTTGCAACTCAGAGTGTGTTAACTGGAAGTAGGCCTGGAATAATGGACACCAATCTCTGAAACCTGACCAGGTCCTGATGGCCAATTACAAAGTAAAGAATAGCCTCAGCTAGTTAGCAGAAGAATATACAAATTGAAAATGTACCTTGGAGTCTGTAAATATAAGATTCTCTTTTTGCTAAATATTTAGAAAAACCTATGCATTTGTTTAATGTGATTATTATAAATCTATAAGATTAAAGGTCAATTATAATTATTTGTAAAGCCCCTAAACTCCCTATAGAAATGACTTACAAGTAGCCATTCTCCCAAGGAGGGTTAACTTCAGCAAGCTGGAATAAACTACTCCCTTGAATTTGCAGCACTATTTGTCTCCTTTGGTCTTTTGAGATAGATTCAGAGTCCAGAGCTAACACTTTAAATATTAGAATTTGGATATAATATCAAATTTTATATGTTTTAAATATAATTGTTCTTACCAATATCCCAAGATACACCCTTCCTTCCTACTTTCATTTTCCTATTTCCTACTTTATTTCATTCTACTATACTATCTCTTCATTTATTATTTTTCCTAAGATTTTGCATTTGTGGACATTTTTGTCCTTATTGTTTGGTGAAGTCAAGAGAATCTAGTCATGTCTCACTAAATCAGAGTAAGTAATAGTTCAAAATTTGAAATATTGAATTGTTAAATAATACTATATTAATAAAAACTATCTAAACTTCTCTTATTTTTAATATTAGTTAATCTATTAATGCTGTGGGTTATATCTCTGTGCTATCATGTTTTGTGTATTTCTTGTACTTATCAGTGTCAGTAATTTTCATCTCCCTATATAGTTTTTATGTATTTATATAGATTTTTATTAAAAATAAGTCCAGTCAATTCATTTTTGATTGGCTTGTTTAATATCATTGCAGTTGTTTATTTTAGTGAATTGGTCATTTATCTTGGATATTAGACCCCTTTCAGAAGTATGACATACAAGTATTTTACAAGATTCAGTTGATTATCTTATTATTTTCCTGACAATATAGAGATTTTCTCCATGCCAAAGCTATTTTGTTCGATATAATTTGTCTGTTAATTTTTACTTTTATTTTAGGTCCCAATAGTGCTGAATCAGTAAGACACCACAGAAACAATATAGTGAATGAATTGCTTATGGTTTCTTTCAGATTTCATTTTCTCTTCAAAAAAAAAACAACAACAAACAGTTATGGGGGTATAGATGGGTCTTTATTATCTTTCTGTTGGAATAAAAAGTGACTTAGACTCTCTAGAAAATGGGGTTCATAGTCCCAGTGACAAATCCCCAAGTTTATGGTTAATGAACCTGTGACCAATGAGTCAAAATATTTAAATGGAATAAAGGGCCAACAATTATTGTTGGATCAATTAGATAACTATGTGCAAGAAATTAAAGCTAGATAAATATCACACACCACACAAAATAGTCAATTCAAATGTGGATTAAAATTATTGAGATTAGAACTACATTCATAAAATTTATTGAGAAAAACATAGACTGAACACTCTAAGACTTAGCCATCAATTGCAAAGACTATAGAATCGAAATCGAATAAATGGGACTAGTCTGTAATGCATCCCCCCATTCTTCCTGTGTAACTCGATCTTACATGGAGGACCCTCTCATTCCTGGGTGGGGTCTTGATACATGTAACTTTACCTGCATGACCCTCCCATTCCTGGGAGGGGTCTTGGGAGGGTTAGATAAGGCCTTTGACTGGAAGGGCAACGGGGATTAAAGATTTTGCCTGTATGGAGGGCAGAGGAGACATGGCTGAAAGAAGTTAAGACGCAGGACAAACTAAGAATGGTATGTGCTTAAATGGTATGAGATAGGCCACACATGTTGGCCAGGGCCAATAAAGAAGTTATCTTTCTGGAAGCCTGCCTGTGTGTGAGTTATATACCCATTGCTCTCCTGGACCCAGATACCCACTGGCTGAAGGGGATTGCAGAGCCTCATGGCCTGGAATGGCAGAGAAAGGTCCCTCCATGCGTCCATCACCATCCAAGCCCATCCTATGGGCTCTGATACTACAAATAGCGCTTGAACTGTGATTTGAACCCTGGAGCAAGACAGCATGGTGAGATTCCTATTCTTGTGTGTGATTTTGGCTCTTTTCAGATGGAGTCAACCCAAAGCGGTGGGCCACCACGTGGAGCCACGTTCAAAGATGGCCGGGACCCCTTCTGGGTGCAGAAGGGCCAGTGCCGGAGGGGAAGTGAAATATAGTATCACCCCATCCAAGGCCCAGAACTGAAACTTTGTAGCAAAAAATCCTGTTTCCACAAATCTCCGCCTCCTAAGTGACTGATGACAAGCCTAGATTGGAAACGGAGGAGAAAAAAGGTGCCTCATGCCTGCCAGGAGCTATTTCTTAGCAGATAGTTAGGAGTAACCCCTGAGCACAGCTGGGTGTGGCCCAAAAACAAAAACAAAAACAAAACAAAACAAAACAAAAAACAAAAATAGGCAGATTGATTCCCTAAAAAAAAACCTCCAAACCGGACTTGAATATTCACTTTTGAAATTGCGGACTTGCAGCTTAAACCACTTTGAACTTTAAATATTCAAATGCACCCTGTGGAGAAACTGCAGCCGAGATCTGTGGTAGCTGTGGTAGTGGGACCAGCTTCTAAAGTGCCGCCAGGAGGGAAGAGGCAGCTATAAATCAGGCCAAAAGCAGCGATGCGTGTGGCTCAGCTCAGTTTAGCTAGGCTTGGCTCTGCTCCGGTAAAGCCACGTGGAGACAGTGGAGTGGAAGAAGACCAGCGTCTGGAATAATGTTTTTTAGGTGAAGGGATTTAGTGGGTAGCCACAAATTTTACGTGTCTAGACTATTGGTGTTGGTCATAGGATAATATTAGGTAGTGGTATAAACATTTAAAAAAAGGAGATACAGGAAAGCTCAACTAAAATATCTAAAAAATAACTGCCTGCTTTTAAATTTAATCTGTCATGTTCTTGCCAATTTAAATGTTTTTAATGTTTTCTAATGGTATATTGTTTTATTGTGTATTTTGATGTATTAGCCTGTTTTTAAAATGTATGTTCTGTATTTATACTTTTGTGTTTGTGTGTAGGGAAGGTTAATAGGAACAAAAAGTTCCCAAAAATAGTTTAAAGGTATAGAAACAAAAAGAAGTTCTAGGATAGTACTTGGTAAAAAGCATTGAAAAAAAATTTTTTAAGTTACAGATGTATGGTATATTTTGCAGAAATGTTATATTTTTGGAAAAGGCTAGTATGTTAATTTTCACTTTATTACATTGTTACTATGGAAATATTAGCCGTCTTTGGCTAAAGGCAAAGTCAGTATTGCAAAAGCTTATTATCATTCATTTATATTAAGAGAGGGGCAGATGTAACCCATCCCCATTCTTCCTGTGTAACCTGATCTTACCTGGAAGACCCTCCCATTCCTGGGAGGGGTCTTGCAATATGTAACTTTACCTGCATGACCCTCCCATTCCTGGGAGGGGTCTTGGGAGGGTTAGATATGACCTTTGACTGGAAGGGCAACGGGGATTAAGGATTTTGCCTGGATGGAGGTCAGAGGAGACATGGCTGAAAGAAGTTAAGATGCAGAGCAAGCTAAGAATGGCATGTGCTTAAATGGTTATGAAATAGGCCACACACGTTGGCCAGGGCCAATAAAGATGTTATCTCTCTGGAAGCCTGCCTGTGAGTGAGTTATATACCCGCCGCTCCCTAGACTCAGATACCCACTGGCTGAAGGGGGTTGCAGAGACTCGTGGCCTGGATGGCAGAGAAAGGTCCCTCCATGTGTCCAACAACATCCAAGCCCATCCTAAGGGCTCTGATACTACATACGTCAAAATAAAAAATTTCTGTATGGCAAAAGAAATATAGTCTAAAAACCAGTAGAATGAATGGGAGAAAATTTCTGCACTCAACACACCTGATAAAAGTTTGATATGTAGTATATACAAAGTATTCACAAAGGTCAACTCCACAAAACCTAATAAAAAATGAAAAAATGGAGAAATATAATAAACACCACTTCTCTGGAATACTCCTTTTGGAAGACCAACAGGCCAACAGGCACATGTAAAAATGCTAGTCAACATTTATCATTAAAAAATCCAAAATTAAACATCATCTTACAACACTGGGAACATCTTACAATACGGGGAACAATCTCTATTGGCAAGGATGTGGTGAGAAAGGAACTCTTCTTCATTGCTGGTGGGACTGTTCCCTTGTCCAAACCCTATGGAAAACAGTATGAAGTCTTTTTAGTAAACTAAAAATTGACATGACTCAGCAATCCCAATATACTTTAGGACACAAAAATATTCATACAAAAGAATGTATGAATACTTATTGTCAGGAATATACCATTATCATGAAAGTGAAGTCCCAGTGTGAAGCTCTTCCATTGCAATCTAAATGTGCTATATCTGCAATTTCCCCAAAGGAGAGAAATTTGACAGCATAAATTTTAGTATTAGGGGACTGTGTTTATATTCTCCCCTGGAAAAAAATATATGCACCACTATTCATTGTAACACTCAGTAAAATAGCTGTGAATTAGAATCAACCTAGATGTCCAATAACAGATGAGTGGATCACGATTATATGACACAAATATACATTGGAATACTACATATCTGTAAGCAATGATTCAATCATGTAATTTTCTTCAACATGGATAGAATTGGAAGGTATTATATTAAAAGAAGTACTCCAGAAGAATAAGTCTACATACAGAATCAGATCATTTATATGAAGTATTAAGAATAACTGCATGAAAAAAAATGTAATGGTTTAAATAGGAGTTGTTCAAACACCCAGAGTAAAGCAAGGAGAAGGGAATAAACTGAACACATGCAAGAAAAAACAAATATGAAAGGATGGAGGTCAAGAGCCAAGTGGTCTCAGGTCTCAGGTGTAAAAAAGGAAATAATTAAATATACAAATCAAAGGCAACAAGAATGGAATCAAGAGACTATAGCTAATTCTAAATGGGCCTGTTATCCTGCAGGCTGAAGCATAAAGGGGGTATTAGATGCAACCAGGGAATTGGTGGATGAAGGTCAGCAATGCTGGTGTAATTGGCCCTGATTTTTGTATATCTAAAACCCAAATAAGAAGGGATTTTTAAATTATCATGGTTTCAATAAAATAAATTACAATGAAAAGAAAATGGCAAAATTTATAAAAATATGTTATATATAACTCCATTGTGATATATAGTATTATTTTCAATAAACAATATCAGGAAATAACAGTTTCTATAATCAAGACATATCTTCCTTCCTTCTTTCTTTCTTTCTTTCTTTCTTTCTTTCTTTCTTTCTTTCTTTCTTTCTTTCTTTCTTTTTTTCTTTCTTTCCTTCCTTCCTTCCTTCCTTCCTTCCTTCCTTCCTTCCTTCCTTCCTTCCTTCCTTCCTTCTTTCTTTCTTTCTTTCTTTCTTTCTTTCTTTCTTTCTTTCTTTCTTTCTTTCTTTCTTTCTTTCTTTCTTTCTTTCTTTCTTTCTTTCTTTCTTTCTCCTTTCTTTTCTTTTCTTTTCTTTTCTTTTCTTTTTCTTTCTTCTTTCTTTCTTTTTCTCTCTTTCTTTTGTTTCTCTTTGCTTCTTTTTTCTCTATTTCTCTTTCTTTTTCCTTTCTCCATTTCTTTTTTCCATCTGTCTATCCATATATAGACATATAATATAGATATATTCACTTTATTGAATATTGCATAATTATAAGAAAAGTTGAAGTCTTGCCTGTACAACACCAAAAAGAAAACTAGAGCTATTATAATAGTTGGAATGAGTCAGAAGAAATACAAGTATTATGACTCCACTTAAGAAAGCATGACAAGACTCCCACCTGAGAAGACCAATGAATATCCTCATAAAGTGACTCTCACCAGATTCCAGAAAGGAGCTACAACATGCAGTTTGTCAGAAAGGCCACTACTGGATAGGGAAAATGAGTGCTTATCAGGAAGGCATAGCTGGCCTCCCAAAGCAGAATCCAAATCCTGTTTTTCACATAAGCCACAAACTCTACACATTCTCAAATATCACCTGATTGTCTTGTGACCGGTAATGAATTTTTCTTTGCTTTAAACTTTAAAGTTTAAACTTCCCTCACTTAGGCAATACTTTGAACCTGACTGGCTCAGCCCAGGCGTAAGTATCCCAGGCTCTTATACAATCAATGAACCATCTCTCTAAAGTTGTTCCCAAAAGGTTTGTTTTGTAACTTAGCACACTCAAGTTTTCTGCCTTGCTCTGAGCTGTTCCTCCTAAGCTTGGTCATAAAATTTCATGGATTATGACATCAACATAGCAAAACATCTACAACAACAACAGCAAAAATAAAATATTTCACACATATGTGGTAAATAAAATAATCGAGGTAATATGCAGTAACCGATGAAAAGAAATTCTTAGACAAGAAGAGCCAAACACGGAGGAAGTGGAGAATAAAGAAAATATCCTCTAAACAGAGGTGGAATGATATTGGCATGTTTGTGAGTGGAATGAAATTATGAAACTATACCCTAGCATAACCATCTGTAATAGCATGCACAAATATTTTTAATAAGTTAAATCTGGACAAAAGAAAAAAAAGAAAAGAAAAGGAAAAAAAGAAATAAATCTAATAAAATTAAGTAACTGAAGATGTGATACATTGTCATCTTAAAAATAATTCTAAAGTAGTCTCATGAATAATATATGAGAGTTGCCTACAAAACTCTAAAAGCTTTTGATTTTATGGTTTATTTTAGTTTGTCTATTATTCTAGGTTCTTCTTTGATGCTCACATCTCTCTTATTGTCTGGGAGCTACAAATGGTTGTGTTCAGGCTTACTTCTGACCCTAAACACAGCATCCCTCCTGAAGACCTTAGAGGAACATGTGGGGTACCAGGAATCAAATTCCGATTGCTGCATGCAAGTCAAGCACTATCCAGTAAAGCATCTCTCCATTCCTCAACCAACAATCTCTTTTTTAACATGTATAGCTCCACTCATCATTTCTCTTCCCTGTGCTCAGTCCAGTGTACAAAGAAATGTCTTTTTATACATTGTTCATTCACTTCTGGTGTATGAAAACCCTTGTCCTGTCCCTTACTGAATCTAATACAGGGCTTCCATAGCTGAGATCTGGAGGCAGAATTCTCTAACCTTTATCCTATGTCTGTTTCTGTGACTTACTTCTTTATTGTATGTCACTAGAATTCTGCATGTTATCTTTCAAAACCAGTCGTTCCAGTTGCTCCCTTTTGTTAAGGCCTTTTTTAAATCTGTTCATGGCCATAAGAAATATTGCTTTAATGCTATTGATTGGGCACAAAGGAGGCTCAAAGGGAAAGTAAACTGAGCCCTCTTTTGCATTTTAGGATTTACTACTTCAGCCACTTTATTTTTAACTATTTTTTCAGCAAGAGATATTTAAAAAGACTAATTAAATTAATACATATATACTAGTCAAATTAATGAAAAGATGATTTTATATATGACATTATATATAGATAAATTTTAACACAAACTAAATGAATGCTACAAAAGTGATAAAAGAAGAGATACTATCTAGTTTAGGGATGTGTGAGGTAGATTTTTGTGGGACATGTGTCATCTTAGTTGAGACCTACAGAAAAGTCATGTGGAATAGGAATATTCTAACCCTCAGTATGAGTACTACCATGAGCTATTTTATTCAGAATACTGACCATCTGCCTATTCTTGTGCATCATAGTCATACAATATTTGTTTTACCAAATGTACAATTTAACTTAATGCTTGACTTGACAAATTTGAAGGTTATTATGTTTTCCTAAGCATTTTTTCTTATTTGACAAGAAAAGAATAAGACATATTAAATAATTTTATATTCAATAAAATTAACACAGAAATGATGGCCTAAGAACAAAAATATCTGATTAAAATATTCATGTTATTTTAGACTCTGTTCAAATATATTTTATAGTTTTATGACATAATTCGAAGACATGACTTTTATGTCTCAACCACTTGTGGAAAAACAAAAGAAGATATGATGAAGTCTTCGACTGGAAGGAGCTCATTATAGGATTTATCCTATGGTTTCACATTTATATTCTCTTATTTTGTACAAACTTAAAAAATAAAAGACTATTTATTTAAAAAAACAGAAGAGTTTTCTTTTTATAAAATGATATGTAATTTTTGTGTGTTTTTGTTGTTGCTTTTTTCTGTTTGTTTTTTTTTTGTTTGTTTGTTTAATTTTTTGACTAGCACCCTTTCTGCTTAGCTATTACTTCTAGTATAAACACAGAGGTTACTTGTGACGTAGCTCAGTTGTCCATATGTGGTTCTGGGGAAGGAGCCAGGATTGGCATCAAGCAAGAAAGGCACCTTTCCCTATGTTTGTATCTCTATACATTATTTAAAACAATTGGATTTATTTTCTTTATTTATTTTATTGTAAATTTTATACAGGCTTCATGGGAAGAGAGGAAGAGAGAAAGAAAGTCAGAGGAATAATTGAACATGAGCTTCCCCAGAGAAGGTTAATAGCCAAATTTAGAGCTTTTTTATATGGGTTGTAATTTAACAATAACTATTATTTCAAAGGTGATGTTTACTGACATTAATATTTTTATAACTTGCTTTTTCAATCAATTAAAAGGTTGTAATACTACATTTGAAAATTTTAATACAGATTATTATTTTGCATCCTTCAGGCACTTATGCTTACTTTTCCCAATGCAGATGATAATGTATATCATGTGAAGTTTTTTTTAATTAAATTCCTGATTATTTTGGTGTGGTTCTAAATACATTTGTAACTGCATGCTTTAGTGTTTTAGTTTGCCTTAAGGAAGCTATTCAAAATTATGCAAATATACCAGATTGGCTGTACATTGAGCTGAGATTATCATTTCTGTAGCTTTCTCCCAGAGGAAAATTTTATTTGTAATCACTTGTGCAACCAGAGGATAACAGAAATTAAAATAGTTATGGGTCAAAAACAAGCTGTTGGTATTCTTATGCATACAATCCAGGGTCAAAAACCTTGTTTTGATTTCACATTTTTCTTATTGATGACATAGTGTTTTACCTTTAATTCAAAAAGAATAAAATATTTAAGATTTGGGTCATATAGATAATACAGAGAAACAAACCAGATACTAAATGAAAAGTATGTATAGATAATATATTTTTCTTGCATGGAGTTGACACCAGTTATATCTCAGCACTGCATGTGGTCCTGTAAGTAACTCCAATGATGATCTCTGAGCAAAGAGTCAGGGATAAATCTAAGCATTATGACTCAGATCTAATCAGCATCTCTCTGAAAAAATTCATAGAACTATGAAGGTGGATCAATTTTAGAGATAATATATCACATTTCTTTCTTTTTATTATAATTAAAAATGTTGATAGTATTATAGTTTTTTATCTTGATGTACACTTTTATCACACATCATCACCAAAGAACCTGACTCACTTTATCTTGTCAAATTTGATTCTCTTTGACTTATTTTTCTTGATTAATTGCTATGTTCAAGAATTACAAAACTATACTGATTAATAGTTTTGAAAATAAACATCCATTTTTTATTGCTAGTGATTAATATGATGTTGGCTGTGAGTGTGTTGTAAACTATCAATACTATTTTTGGTGAAGGTTATATATAAAAGTGGATGCTGAACTTGTCAAAAACGTCCATAAATTGTAAGGATTTTATCTTCCCTTTGATTGACATGGAGCATAAAACAAATCTATTGGCACAGAGAAGAAATGTGAGGAATTATAATAGCTACCCAGAAATGCAGCTTCTACTGTGAACAATTCTAAGTCACTAGAAAATAACCTATAAAAAATGGATAATGTCAACATATCAAGACCTAATAAATAAGGATTAGAAAAAGGATGGGGATAAGAAGGAGGAAAAGGAAGAAAATGAAGGAGGGGGATAATGAAGAAGAAGGAGAATGAGGAGGTGGAGGAAGAGGAGAAGGAAGGGGAAGAACAAGAAGGAGGAGGAGAAGAAAGAAGAGAAAGAAAGAAGAAAGAAGAGAAAGAAAGGAAGGAAGAAAGGAAGGAAGGAAGGAAGAAAGGAAGGAAGAAAGGAAGGAAGGAAGGAAGGAAGGAAGGAAGGAAGAAAGGAAGGAAGAAGGAAAGAAAGAAAGAAAGAAAGAAAGAAAGAAAGAAAGAAAGAAAGAAAGAAAGAAAGAAAGAAAGAAAGAAAGGAATGAAGGAAGGAAGGAATGAAGGAAGGAAGGAAGGAAGGAAGGAAAGAAGGAAGGAAAAGAAAGAAGAAAGAAAGGAAAGAAAGAAAGAAAGAAAGAAAGAAGAAAGAAAGAGAAGAAAGAAAGAAAGAAAGAAAGAAAGAAAGAAAGAAAGAAAGAAAGAAAGAGAGGAAAGGAAAGAAAGAAAGAAAGAAAGAGAGAGAGAGAAAGAGAAAGAAAGAAAGAAGAAAGAAGAAGAAGAGAAAGAAAGAAAGAAAGAAAGAAAGAAAGAAAGAAAGAAAGAAAGAAAGGAAAATAAAGAAAGAAGAAAGAAAGAAATAGAAAGAAAGAAAGAAAGAAAGAGGAGAAAGAAAGAAAGAAGAAAGAAAGAAAGAAAGAAAGAGAAAGAAAGAAAGAAAGAAAGAAAGGAAAATAAAGAAAGAAGAAAGAAAGAAATAGAAAGAAAGAAAGAAAGAAAAGAAAGAAAGTAAAGAAAGAAAGAAAGAAAAAGAAAGAAAGAAAGAAAGAAAGAAAGAAAGAAAGAAAGAAAGAAAGAAAGAAAGAAAGAAAGAAAGAAAGAAAGAAAGAAAGAAAGAAAGAAAGAAAAGCCAGCCCATATTGGGATCAAACCCAGAACCATATTGGATGCTGGGGATCAACCCAGGTCCATCCTAGGTCAGCCCTGTGCAGAGGCAAAAAAGTCCTACCATTGTGCTATCACTCCAGCTCCTTTCTTGGTCTCCTTTCTTAATAAAACTATTTGAATTATTTTAAATAGGTGTAAACTAATATATTCTGTTAGGTTTAGTATAAACAATATTTTATTTTTTATCTAGACTATTATATTTACTAATAAACACTAAATCTGTCACTCATGGTATTTATATTAAAAGAAAATTTCAAAGTAATTTAAAGTTTTATAAATTACCTGTCATATTTATGTAAATGCACATAATGAATAACTTTTGACTTTTCGCATTTAAGTTTTTATCCTAATGACTCATGTAGTCTTTGACTTTATATTTTATTTATTTGAACAGAAACCTTGGTCATTTTCAAAATATGAAATATAGCAATACTCTATAATTTCAAATTAATGTTCAAATTTGAAAGAATTTCTATCAACTATTTTAGATCAACCCTTAAAATACTATTTTAATTATTTTCCTAAATATTATTTTCTGCTTTAATTATCTTTTTATATAAATTTCATTTATTTATGTGTCTAATTCATATAACTAAGCTGGAATTAAAATGCTTTTATGTTCCCAGATAGGATTCTATAATAAATATGATTCATTTTCAGTTTATTTCTTGAAACTTTTCTCTCTTTCTGTGGCCCTGATATTTATGTTCTTCTACTAATGTGTTATTATGGTAGGAGAGTTTATGGGGTACAGCAGACTCTTTTGAGATTGTTCCAGGGTATTTGGTATTAATGTCCCTGACATCACTTCTCTTTGTGTTCCCAGATCTAGCAGAATTCTGTGTTTTTTAGGTTATATCCCAAAGGGTGAAGGAAGAGTGTGGAATTGATTGTGTTCATCTGTTGTTCTCTTTGCTGAAGTCTTGTTATATGTAAAATAATTCTTACCTCTGAGCTGACTTTATGTGAACTTAGATTAGAATCTCCACACTGTTACTGGTTTATCTTTATCAATGATTGTATTTGGGGGTGGCTGCCTTTATATCTGTATGCCCAGTCTAAACTAGAGTATATATATATATATATATATATATATATATATAGTTATATATATATATATATATATAGTTATATAGTTATATAGTTATATATCATTTCCCATGTACTTTTTAACCAATTAAGTTAGAACTCACTCTTGTTTAAGTCATATTTTGTATACAAAATATGTGAAGTTACTCCAATTTGACCATAAACTCTGGGGATATCCTCCTGGTAAAATTTTAATATTTTTTGTTGATCCTTGGGAACACATTATGGAATTTACTATGGTGACATATTGGTCTATATTCTAGTATAATTTACCTTTAATATTATTGCATTAATAAAGTAAGTGTTATAAATGGCCAAATTAAAGTTTTTGTAAAACTTGTTTATTTCTTTGGTTTTGTGATAATAAAAACTTGATTTGAATCTAAAGTCAAACAAAAAAATCCATTGAGAAATTGTTTTCAATTTTTAAATCTCCATTAAATATCTTGTTAGGTTTGCTTAATATAGAGGCAGTGATTCTCAGTAGGTTACAATATTGACAAAGGCATCTTAATCTGTTCATTTAAAGTAATAATGGTTGGCACTCAGAAAAACCAAGTCACCACGAGGGTACCACTTTGTATGCTCTAAGGCCAGAAATTTAGAATCCTTGCCCTATTCCTACACAACAATCTAAACAACACTGGGCCCTCATCAAAACATGAACATAAAAAAGTTAACATAGTTAACTTTTATCTTTATCACTTATGTAGACTCCACCATTGTTCTAAGATTTATTATCCCCAAATCAAAACTTTCTGACCATGAACTCAAAATCCTATTTTCACAAAATTCACCATTAATAATTTGGGAATAGATTTTGGCTATTGGGGACAGTGCTGCAAAGAACATAGGTGTGCAAGTATCTTTTATTCATTTTGTTTTTGGGTTCTTGGTGTATATTCAAAGAAGTGAAGTTACAGGATAATTTTTTGAAAGATCAAGAGGAATCTAATTATCTATATAGTTTTTAGAAATTTTTGTACTGTTTTCCAGAAAGACTGAAGTTCACACCAGCAATGTATGAAAGTTCTTTTTTTCCCACATTCACACCAGCACAGTTTTTTATTGTTCTTTATAATGTGTGATAATCTCTTTGGTGTGGAATGATCTATCTTGTGGACATACACACTGTGGAATAATATTCAGCCATAAAAAGTAAAGTCATGCAATTTTCTGCTACATGGTCAGAGATTATTATTTTATCTTTTCTTATAACAGTAGTGTTATGCTGTGTATGTATACCAATGTTTCTTTAATCTTCTATTCTATTTGTGTCATATTGTATACTAACTCTTTCTTGTGCCCTTAATATTCAAATGCTTTTTTAAAATAATATCTTATTTAAGCAATAGTACTTTAAACTACAGTGCAAAAGTTAAAAAAGAAAGAACCTCTTTAAGAGGCAAAGAAGTGGATGAGGCAAATGAGGGGAGGAGAGATTGGTGGAGAGAAATGGATACTGTTGAAGGAATCAGTGCTGAAACACTGATTGTATCCTTGAAATCCAATCCTGGATATCCATGTAATTTCATAGTTACTAAATAAGAACACTGAGCTAAGCATATCTGCATAATAGTTACAGTGATTCAAAATTCTGTCCTTTTCCAGCACCACCTGAAAAATTTTTTCCATATAAACATAGGCATAATCTAACAGAGATGACAACAAAAATAGCAATAAGTCCCAGAAGGACACCAATTACATAAAATCTTGGCAATTTTTTCTGAAGAAATATTTAGGGCAATAGTTATGTCAATACTCAATGATTTGAAAGAAACCTCAAGCATAAATAAAAATTGGAAAAAATAAAAATTGGAAAACTTGATGGAGAAAAAATTTGAAGAAATTATTTAAATGTAATCAATGGAAGTATGTATGCAACCGAAAGCATAAAAATTAATTTTGTGGAAGTTGAAAATTCACTTGAGAATGTAGTAAAAAATGGTGTGATACAGAAGATAAAGTAGAAAAAAGAATGAGATAGACACAAAAAATATAAGGGAAATTATTGACAATGGTCAGAAGAAAAACTTCAAATTATAAGAATTTTGGAAGAAAGTGGGAGGAAAAGAAGACTAGCTGAGTAAATAGTTGGTGAGAATGTCCACAGCCTAAGGAGCAAGAAGAAAGTAATGATCTAAGACACTTAAAAATATACAAATCAAAGTAAGTCCAAACATAACAACATAGCATACACAGAATATTTAATGAAAAAATTTGGTGAAAAATCATCTCAGCAAAATTGTGACTCAGTGGATTAAAAGGATTCTAACGCAAACAGCACTTGAAGACATAGTTGGATTCTAATACATTTCTGGGAAGAACACTGAAAGGTTACATATAAAAAGGAAACATCACATAGCACAATTAAACTCTGAAAATATACAAGGCATAATATTCCTTCATAGAAATAATTTATCTGCATGTAATGTCTAGATGACACTTGACCTCGGAGTAGAGGGAGGCCAAGGGAATAACTTGAGCCATGGGTAAACTGGGGTAGGGTCAGAAAAATGACAGATGCAAAATAACTGGGAATATCTGACATTACAAAAATGTTAAATTAAATATACGAACCACCTATTCAAAAAAACTGAAATTACAATAACCAAACTTTAACAACCAAACTTAAAATGATGCTTGTCGAGATGGCAGACTGGTGTAGTGGAAGGGTAGTATATAGCAATATAGAAATACCAATATAGGGAAGTCGATACTTGTAGAGAGACTGGTGCTAGAACATTCTATTTCTAAACTCAGTTATCAATAACTTTGCAAATCACGGTTTTCTAATAAAATAAAAATTTAAAAAATATGACATTAGATTGAGCTCTGTAGTAAAAGTATACAGAATAAGCATATGGATTAGGGACACACTCAAATTTCTGTTTCTTACAGGAGACACAAAATATTCACAAATAGGGACTCAGTGTGCTGGCACGTAAAATACATGTTAAACGTATATCAGGTTAGAATTTTACTTGAATCAGGTTAAAGGCAGATTTTGAAAACCAGGTGAGTTTAAGACAAAAGAATATGTAAAATAATGAATATAATTAAACATAGGTAGGCATCTATATTGATTAAGAAATGGATTAATCAAGAGGACTTAACTCCCATAAAAAATAATTTTACAAAGCAAACAACTGCTAATAGGCATGTAGGTTTCCAATGATGACCACAGAGTAGTAGAGATTTCAATAATTCTCTCTCTCTCTTGCCCCCCCCCCCCCACACACACATTAGGCAAGCATTAAAAGGCTGTGCTCTTTCTTTTCTATCTCGGTCTGTTTCATTTCGTTCTGTTGCATTTGGCATCTTTGCGTGGGCACAAATGAAACAATTTGTGTTTTTAAAATTTTAAAATTTAAAATTTTAAAATTTTAAAATTTGTGAATTTAAAAGGACCTGGAAATGGAGATATGGAAACAAAGACATGAGTTATAGTATAAATGTTGAAAGAAAGAAAGAGAAACAAAATAGAAAGAGAGAAAATGAGAAAAATATTTTTATTTTGGGGGTTGGGGGGGAGGGGCACAAGTAACGGCATTCAGGGCTTACTCCTGGCTCTGTGCTCAGAAATCGTTCCTAGCTCGTGGGACCATATGGGATGCCGGGGATTTAACCTGCATCCATCCATAATGGGTCAGCAGCGTTCAAGGCAAAAGCTCTACCTCTGTGCTACCACTCTGGCCCCAGAAAGAGATTTTGTAATGACATAATGTAGAAAAAAGAAAAAAAAAGAGATAATTTATTGTTGCTTATAAGATATGCTACAGTATATATTTAAATAAAATAATGAAAAGAGAATCCGAGAATATGAAATTACATGATACACTGTTTCTATACTATGAACTAAAATCTCTCTCCTTTTAATCTCTATTCCATAGACAGAAAGAGAAAGTGATAACCGCACTACTGTCCTTTGTCAGCAAGAGTTTTTCATTTTTTAGAATAGATGTAGCTTTTATAGATTAAGATGTTAGCATTTATGTTATCCCTATATAAACTTTGTTTCATTTTTTTCTATACTGGCCCCTTGGCTCTGAAGTGTGCAAGAGAAGGTGAAATGACATTTGCAACTTGGCTCAAGAACTTGCAGAAGATCATCACCTCTCTGACTGCTCTCCACGGGGCCACTGAGTTAACCCTCAAGATTGGATTTACCTAAACCTAATGTTGAACAACATTTGAAGCTAATTCTTAAGATCAGACTTACCTGAAACCAATTCTTAGATACTTCTGTTATGTTCATATTTTAATTAGTTATTTTTATCAAATAAAAAAGGGAATATTGTTACTGCATAAATGTTACTATATATTTAATGGTTGATGGTGCTATAAAACACCCCTGCTGTAATTGTCGATAGACTGGGACCCCCTTTTGCCCCCGTTATTCTCAATGGACCGGGAGCTGACCTGGTTTTTAAAAAAGGAAAGCCAAATGGTTAGACTGCAGGAGAGGAAATAGAGTGGAAAGCCAGCCTGGCCTAATACACATCAGTCAGAAGCAACTTGCTCTGCACTCTCCCTCTTTTTATCTCTGCAGGAAAAAAAACAGTCTGACCCAAGACTCCAGACCACCACCACCACCACCACCACCACCACCACCACCACCACCACCACCACCACCACCACCACCACCACCACCCTGCACCCCACCGGCTCGCTCTCTCTCTCTCTCTGTCTCTGTCTCCCTCTCTCTCTGTCTCTCTCTCTGTGTCTCTTTCTGTCTGTCTCTGTCTCTCTCTCACTCTCTCTCTCTCTCTCTGTCTCTCCCCCTCCTACCTCTCTCTCCCCTTTTCTTTCTCCCTTGCTCTCTCTTGCTCTCTCATCTCTCCCCAGGCAATCATTAGACAAGCATTAAAAGGCTACATCGTTTCTTCTTCTTTCTCTTCATCTGTTCCTTTTCATTACCTTTGTAATCCCTTAATTTTAAATAACATACCCACCCATTAAATCTTCTGCTGACATGACCAGAAGTCAGTGTTGCAAGATATCTTCGCCGTTATCTTGGCTGGGTATTTGTGAATCCCAGAACAGTCCCCAGAATGAGAAATTACTTCCCATCCCCTTGTCCCCTTTCGGGGGAAGGCCTTGGTAATATTTATCCGCAGCAAGTAATAATCCACACAGACAAGAACGATAGGGTTTAAAAGATCGGGCAAGGAGAGCCAGAGAATCCTCCTGCAGCCAGCAGCTTTTCACAGAAGGACCCCTCACTCCAGTCCCTCAAGCTATTTATTGCCAACTCCACAGCGCCCCACCTGGAAGGGTTAGGTGGGGCAAAAGTCACAGAACAATCCTAAGGAAACACTTTTAAATACAATTCCAAGAATCATCTTATGGAAACTTTTTCATATGCTACAATTCCCCCTTTTTTGTAAAGAAACAATAAACAATAATAATGTACAGAAATAAATAATATATATATATATTTTTAATTGTAAAAAGAATAACTAAGCAATTGTAAAAGAGTGGCTTTTTGCATAAGTGCATCACGGGAAAAAGTATAGAAAAAATTTTTTAGCCTAACACAGGGTGTTCAAAACCAGAAACAGATGTAAAGGAATCAACTACAAGCTCCAGAGTAGAATAAAATCTACAGCATCCAAGATGATCAATTCCGAGTAAGTATTCCCTTGAAAAGCAGAAGTCGAGTAAGAAATTCCAATATTCAGGACCTAATAGGCCATGGGGAGCTCCCGGGGCAATCACAAAGCCCGAAAGTAATTCGGAGACAGAGATCCTTAGATGAGATGCTCACAAGGCTGCGTAGCAGGTTAGAAGACACACATTTTCCATTCCAGTCCAGTTTGAGCAGAAGAAAGCCCATCTTTGGAGGCAGTGAATTAGGCCCCTATTTCGAAGGAAGAGCCACACACACACACCCGCACAATGGGCGCCAAAGTAAATAAGATCCATATGTACTTGAATTCAATCCAAGATGAGTTCTAGTCCAGTCAGAAGTTCATAAGAGGTCCGAAAATGAAGAACCATGTACGGCCGAATAATAGGTGGGAGCTTAAGTTCAAAACCAAAACAAAATGCTTAAGGCAGAGAACTTCCCCGTGTAAATGAAAAAATTGAGGGTCTATCCAAAATGGATAAAACCTCCTTTTGCACCTGCTATTTTTTCCAATGATGCACCCATGCAAAAGGCCAAAATACCAGCCAGGATTACAATCCAGTAACTTATTTATGACAGTATCTAACCCTTAATCCAAAGCAACACAAGTAAAACCTTAATGAAATACCATAACAATTTTGAGAGTTAACAACTAAGATGTAAAAACATTAATTACAGTAATCAACAAAAGTGTAGACTCAAATATAACTTTACAGGATTACAATTATAAAACTACAAGAGCTGAAATTTCTCCCAAGTTAAAAACTACTAAGAAAAGATAGGGAGTCCAGAACTCCCAAAAGTCCCACCAAAGAAACTTGATGAGTCAGGGAAAGCAGTTGTAATAAGAAGCAGGATACAGCACTGCAACAGTTTACGATGTCTTTCTCAGTCAGAGATCAGGAGTCTTGTCATAGTGGGTGATGATTTGCACACGATGATTTGCGAATGTGGAGGGATTCCTGAAAATAGACTGTTAGGGACTGGGAAAAAAGAGGGAAGGATAAGTAAGAATAAATTGGGGAAGATAAAGTCAGGAAAAAAGAACTATATACAAAACATGTAAGACATACAAACACAAGACATACATAAACATATTTCACACAAACATGGCCATCACTCACTCATACTTACCAAAAAATGTTAGCTGGGAGGATCCCAAATAGAGCGAAAACAAAACAAACAAAAAAAAATTCAGCTGAATCAACAAAAAGCGCTTTAAAATACAATAGCCGGCAAACAGTTTAGATGAAAATCTTCAAGTTCACAGCAACAACAAAAGATATATTTTTAAGGCATAGTCGAGTAAATCTGCAAGAGAATTTCATGCACAATACGACCAAGGAAACCAATAATACAAGTAGAGACAAGTAATTCTATCGTAACCATAGATGATGAGCACTGTAAAGAGAGTCCACCTAAAAGGTACTGTTATGTCAAAATTATTAATTCACCTCCATCTAGAAGCCTAAATTGAGGCAAATAAAACAATGACGTTAGAGTGAAAGAGTGAAAGTTGTTAGATGAGTATATCTCAATATATTGTTATATAATACCTTAGTACGATGAGGAAGCTTTCTCTCGAGTGAGCCTGGATCAATAGTGGTGTTAAGACATAAATACCTCATACAAGCAACTACAATGGGGATTCATCATAATAAATCCTATTCAGCGGGAGTACCTGTGAAATGAATCATAAAGCATTAATGACAACTAACAAATAAAATAAATAATTATTAAGCATTTATAGTAGATCTCTGAGAAGTATAAAACAGGATGTATGCTGCTGTGGATTTTACCGATGCAGTAGGAATTTTCTTGATTTTCTTGTCATCAAAATTGATCCAGTGTTGTCTTGAGTCAATATTACAGTATGATGTACAGTGTCCAAAATGTAGTTTACCAAAATGGTTAGACACTGATGATAAGATGTATTTTTCAGTTTTGTAAGTTTTTTCCTGAGTGAATTCTGCTAAGTTGAGGTCTTCTAAAGGAAAATCCACATAAGTGAGTAGTTTTTTAATTTGTTTGCCATCAAAAGCAAAACGTTTCAAATGAATAATTAATACTGGAGGTAATTTCCACAAGTATGTCCTCTTCAAAAAGTCCCTTTTAGTGTTGCAGCTGTTACAATGAATTCTATTGTTACCTTTCAAATCTTCTTCTCTAAAGAATTCAACGAGGCATTCTTGTAACGTACATTTATCTGTAGGCTTGATTGCCAGGGACAACTGAACAAATGTCTCATATACTTCAGACTTTTGGTGACATGTGAGACACTGTAGTATAGATTTGAACTGTCCTTGAAAGAGGTCATATATAAGAGATTTGTGAGCCTTTTGGTGTTTAGGCCTAGATTGTTCATGTTTTTCATTGTCTATCAGGTGTATAGTTTTATCTGCTATTGAATTTTCAGTAAGCAAATCCTGATGTAGTCCCTCTATAAGGAACATCAATAATTCGTGAGGATCCTGTTGGTTGTGTCCGGCAAATTGGTCATTAAGTAAACCAATTGTTGCTTTGAAGTGTTCAGGATTGACATTCCTATGACATCCATCTCCCATGATTTTTATGAGATGACCGAATTGTTCTGCTAATTTACCTTTATGTCCACTTGGATTTTCTTTGTTAATGTCTTTTTTATAATGATCTTGATAAAAATACTGAGTTAAGTCTGAAATATTATACAGGCATTGTAATATTGAGTTCATATAGCATGAGTTCCCTAAATTTCGTAATCCTGTAAATGCAGGTCTCTGTTTCTCTATTTCCATTCTGGAATGTAAGGGCTTCTTACTCTTGTCTGCCTTATTCCAGGTATTGGGTGTAAAAGTTAATCCCTTGTTTACTTTCTCAGAGGCCACAGCAGTGTTACAATTGTCAGTGTTTTGGGCATTTTGTATTTGACGTGGGGGCAGGCTTGTAGTCCCAGCAACCTGATCCTGGTGGTTAGTACTAATTCGATTTCTGATTAGGCGTAAAGGGACCCAAAATTTCTTAGAGGGGTTGTCATTTGTACCAACATATGCATATCCCCTTCCTCTCAGAAGAAGATATCCAGCGATCCATTTTTCATCCTCTTTGATCCAAACCGGTATATGTGATGTTTCTTGTCTCTGAATATCTTCTTTAAAATGTCTTTCCCCAGCAGTGTAACTTTCCCCTTGGGGTAAATTTAGGTAATTTAGTGTAAGAAGAGTCAAAGATAACAGCTCAGTAGGTGCTAAACCTCTTTTTCTATTCTTTTGTAATTGAGTTTTTAGCGTCCTGTGTGCTCTTTCCACAATGGCCTGTCCTTGGCAATTATAGGGGATTCCTTTCAGATGTTTTATCTGCCATTCTTTACAAAAGAATTCAAAAGTTTTGCTGATATAGGCGGGTCCATTATCAGTTTTAATGGAATACGGAACACCCATAACTGAAAAGCATTGTAAAAGAAAACTGCAAACTGCCTTAGACTTTTGGGAAGACATAGGGATTGCCCAAATAAATCGAGAATAAGTGTCCACCACCACATGAAGATAAGGTTTCTTTGGAAATAAATCTGTTTGAGTTACGTCCATTTGCCACAGTTCATTAGACTGTAAGCCTCTTGGGTTTGCTCCTGCTATGTGAGTCTTTTTTGCTAATGGGGCACATATGTTGCACCTTTCTATAATTTCTCTAGCTTGCCTCCAGGGAATCTGGTAATTTACATGTAAGCGGCGAGCATTTGTGTGTAAAGCTGTATGTTCTTCTGTAGGTGACTTGAATATAGGCATTGCCAACAAATCTGCAGTTTTATTTCCTTGAGCCATTGGCCCTGGAAGACCTGAGTGGGCTCTAATATGCGTGATGAAGATGGGTTCAGTTCGTTTTTGAATAAGCTGTTGCAATGTTTGTAGTAAATTCTGTATAATTGGGCTATGAGCATTGAGAGAGGCCGTGGCTATCACAGGACATAAATTTACCACATACAAAGAATCAGAGACAACATTCATGGCGTCAGATACATTTTCTAATAGGTAAATTAACGTTGCTAATTCAACTTTCTGTGCTGACTTATACTTGGTATCTATAGTTATATTCATGTTTTCTCCAGTTATCCCACCCCTACCCCCGCTGGACCCATCTATGTAAAAAACCTTCGCATTGGGGATAGGAGAGTCTCGAACGATTGAAGAAATGACAAACTGAGTCTTTTTCAAAAAGTCCCATGTCTTTCCTGGTGGATAATGAGAGGAAATTTCTCCTGTGAAATCTGAAAGGGCCCTTTGTAAAGATTCATTAAGAGGCAATATTGACTCAATTTCCTTTTTTGGTATTGGCAATACTAATATATCAGGGTCAAATCCTAGTAAAGATATAGATCTGAGTCTTGCTTTGATAATGAGTTCTGAAATTAAATCCAAATAAGATATCACAGACCGAGGCTGTTTGTTATGTAAATATACCCATTCCAGGGGACCTGCCTGTTGCATCAATGCCCCCGTAGGGGTTTCTTTTGTAGGGAAAATTAATAAAGAAACCTTCTCTCCCGGAATGAATCTTGAGAGAAATGATTGTTGCAACCTGTTCAAGAAGAAGTCCAATTCATTTTTGGCCTCTATAGTTAAATTTCTCGGGCTGTCTAGGGCAGAATCACCCTCCAACGTTTTAAACAAATTAGACAGTTCTGTATTTGGGATTCCTAGCGCAGGCCGGAGCCAATTCACGTCACCTAAAAGTCTCTGAAAATCATTAAGTGTTTTGAGGTTTTCTTTTTTGATGGAGATTTTTTGTGGACGTATAGACGTTCGGTCCAAAATAAAACCCAAGTATTGATATGGTGGCATAGTCTGTATCTTTTCTAAAGCTATTTTCAGTCCTGCTGTTTGCAAACAGTCAATAACAAAAGAATATACGTCCTGTAGATCTGTTTCATTGTTCATTGTGATAAGAATATCATCAGTATAATGAAAGATCATGGCTTGAGGAAATCTTTCTCGAGCAGGGCTCAAAATCTTATCTACAAAAAATTGACACATTGTTGGGGAATTCAGCATGCCCTGGGGGAGGACAGTCCATTGGAACCTCCGGCAGGGATGGGTGTTGTTTATAGAAGGAACTGAGAATGCGAACCGGTGTTTATCATCCGGGTGAATAGGAATATGGTAAAAACAGTCTTTCAAGTCAATTATGACTAGTGGCCATTCCTTTGGGATAACTACAGGTGATGGTAAACCTGTTTGCAATTTTCCCATGGGTACCATAGATATGTTTACTGCTCTCAGATCCATCAACAGTCTCCATTTTCCGGACTTCTTTTGTATGGTAAATATAGGCGAATTCCATTGAGAAAATGAAGGCTCAATATGTCCTAATTTTAGCTGTTCTTCCACTAATTCTGTTAGCACCTTTAATCTATCAATTTTAAGGGGCCACTGACCTATCCAAATTGGTTCATCAGATTTCCATTTTATTTTTATCGGTGCTGGGTTCTTTCTGTCAGTGGCCCCTACCAAAAATTCTGAGTTTTCATTTCAGGAGAAGTTCCAGACTCTTCTGGAGCTAATGGGATGTGGAATTCAGCTTTCCACTGCTTATGTAGGTCGCGACCCCATAGAGAAGGTGAGAATGGGCCCACATGAGGTCTAATTATGGCCTTTTGATTTTCTGGGCCGTGAACTACCATAGTCCTTTTACTTAATAGACAGGAACTTAAACCTCCCACTCCTTCTAGCGAGTATGGAATTTCTTGTAGAGGCCAATTTTCTGGCCATTCCTTATCAGAAATTACTGTGATTTGCGCCCCGGTGTCTATCATTCCATTAAAGGGTCGCCCCTGAAAGTGAAGTTTAATCATCGGATTTTCCTCTTTAAATTTAGTAACCAAAGCGATAATTGGGTTATGGGCGGCCCCTGGATCTGTGCTTCCAAAACCTCCAATTCGAGTCTTATCTGAAGTCCCAAGTTTGACATACGGCACTATTACTATCTGGGCAATTGCCTCCCCCTTTTTGAATGTCCAAGTATCCGGTACCGTAATTACTACAACAATTTCTCCCTTTGAATCTGAGTCAATGACACCTGTGGTTACTGATATACCCTTTACATTGAGGGAACTTCTGCCCAGAATCAACCCCATTGTATCTGGGGGTGGCGGGCCTACAATGCCAGTCTTTAGCATGAAGGGGCATGCTCCTGGGTAAATTGTAATGTCCTCTGGGCAAGTTATGTCGAGCCCAGCGCTCCCCGCAGTCGCATGAATTAATTCGCTAATTGTGAGCAATCTTGGGCTGGGCTCGGAAGAAGTATGGTTTGTGGACTTTGCCCCTGATTTGCACGGGCCTGGGGGTTGGCCCGGTAGGCGTTTCCCTGCATTGGAAATGTGTGTCCCTGAGGAGCTTGATTTAACAAAAGACGACAATTTCTTCTGATATGGCCCTGTTTTCCACAATGGTAACAGAGGAATTGCCTCCTGGGTGTGGTGTTAAAACCATTCCCTGTGTTATTATTAGGGAGATTTCCAGATCTGCAATCTTTTGCCCAGTGGCGACCTCTCTTGCATTTTGGGCAGAGACCAGGCTTTGGGGCGGCGCTTCTTCCCCGGGGGTAGAAAGACTTTGTTCCCTTACTAACCGCAAAAGTTTGCACTGGATCCAGGTTTGCTGAAGAATCATAAACATTTCTGCAGGCATATAAAAACTCATTTAAGTCAGCCTTGTCCTGCAAAGGGGCCAATATCAATTTGCAGGCTGAATTCGCATTATGATAAGCCAAACTTTTTTCTAAATATTTTCTAACCTGCTTATCTTTGACTTGTATTTTCAAGGCATCTTTGAGTTTAGCTACAAAGTCGATATATGGCTCATGGGGACCTTGGGTAATTCTTAAAAAGGTTCCTGCACCTGTGCTGTTCATATCAAGTTTTTCCCATGCGGATACTGCAATATCTTTAATTATGTTTAAGATTTCCTTAGGTAAAGCAGCTTGTGCCTGAATATCTGCATATTGATTTTCTGCCATTAATAATTCATACGATAGAGTGACCCCTGCCACTTGTTTTTTTGTTCCATCTGGGCTATATAATTTGGATTTCACACCCTCCGCATAGAACATCTCCCATTCCGTTCGCTGTTTAGATGGCAAGCATATTTCAGCTAGTTTTTGAAATTCATGCAGTGTCCAAAGTGATTTTCGACACCAAAGTCTTAGCGTTTCCACACAGTATGGAGAGGTTGGCCCAAATTCCTTACATGTTTTCTTAAACCGTTCCATGTCTTCTATTTCAAGGGGTTCGTAAATGGTTCTATATACTGTTTGTAACGGAACTGAGGCCGGATTAGCAGAAGTACTTTGCACCGGGCTCTGAGCCCTGACATATGGAGCACTAGCCTGTGATTCGTCATCTGAGCCGGCACTATTTTGTGATTCCATTCTGTGTACAGAATCCGGACTCACTTGTGGACTTAGCACCGGGGGTTGGTCATCAGTGTTAATATTTTGATTTGGGTCCTGAGTTTCTAAATTATGTTTCCGAGTAGATTTTTTGTTGGGAAAAATGCCTATATTTTTGATGTTGGTGCTAGCTTCATCAGCCTGCACTTTGGCCTGGAGTTTCATTGGATAGATCTCCTTATTTTCCAGGCTGGTCTTAGCCTCACTTTTCCCACACTTTTTCCTTCCGAAATACCAGCCAATACCTATGCACGCCATAACAATATTAGCAACCACAGAGATTCCACAAACTATGGCTAATGGAGCCAACACAGGCGAAGCAAATATTTGAGTATCAATTGTCATTTGAACTATAGACCACAACCATCCAAAAGCAATGATTTTACCTATCATCCAGCCTATTTGTTTGAAATAGTATGGAAATATCCACTTGACAAACGCCAAACCAAAGAATTTGTAACAAGGTGGCACAATCAACACGGCTGACCATAGAAGCCATCCAAGGATCTCCAGAGGCAATTTCCAATAAAGCGTTTCACTTACAGTTATTGAGGGTCCAGGTCCACCTGTTCCCGGCGCCATCTGCAAGATATCTTCGCCGTTATCTTGGCTGGGTATTTGTGAATCCCAGAACAGTCCCCAGAATGAGAAATTACTTCCCATCCCCTTGTCCCCTTTCGGGGGAAGGCCTTGGTAATATTTATCCGCAGCAAGTAATAATCCACACAGACAAGAACGATAGGGTTTAAAAGATCGGGCAAGGAGAGCCAGAGAATCCTCCTGCAGCCAGCAGCTTTTCACAGAAGGACCCCTCACTCCAGTCCCTCAAGCTATTTATTGCCAACTCCACAGCGCCCCACCTGGAAGGGTTAGGTGGGGCAAAAGTCACAGAACAATCCTAAGGAAACACTTTTAAATACAATTCCAAGAATCATCTTATGGAAACTTTTTCATATGCTACAAGTGTTATGTTCAAGCTGAAGAGAACAGTTATAATAACAAAAGCATTTATTTGTACATGTTTCACAACTGTACTGCTGTTCAAAATATCTTCCAATTATCCACATTTGTCCCATGTGCTTCACTAGAAATAGAAAATCAGTTTAATTTATGATTAAAGTTTTCCATCAGTGGTGTTTATTGGATTGCTTTCTCTACATAATCATCAACAAGAAACTTGTGGGTTTTAAAATATATATGACTTTGAGCCAAGACATAATTCCTTTTCCAAATTAAGCTTGCAATTCAAAATTCTGGCCAAAAGCAATGATATTTTCCAAAGTTCCAAGAGCGAACAAAGTAAAGCTAAGTGATAAAAATCATTAGTGGATGATGTTTTCAGTTGTGCTTTTTAGTTACTTTAGCAGATGCAATATTGGCTTCATCTTTTCACGGTAAATTAGATATGCAATTACTAGAAGCAAGAAATAGATTTGCATTATGTAAAATTGTCTGCATAAGATTAATTATAAGCAAAGAGTAAAATATGTGCCAATATTGAACTAGCTTCACCATAGGGACAGTCAGATGCAAATGATTAAATTAGCCTTTTGGCCAGATGATTACTACTTCCCAGTCATCAAATTAGTAAAATGCATGAATCAAGAGTTATTAACTTTACTTGAAAATAAGATTAAAACTAGGTTTTTATACCTTTATGAGAAATCATTTGATTTTATTTATTTTTAATTATTTTCTAACAACTCCATGAATTCTAGGAAATGTATTTTATTTCTTGTCTTGGTTATACAACCTTGCTAACATGCTTATATTGGTTGTAATTGGCACAACTTAAATATATATAATCTTAATTATTATAAATCATACCTTATATATGCCTTTATTTTTTGTTTTATAAAATATTTTTGCATATGGAAAACTTGAAATACATTATAATCTCCATTATATTAGAGATATATTATAAGGCAGAACTCTGCAGGACTTAACATGTTGCTTAATAGGATATATTGGCAGTCAAAATACATAATTTGTACTGTGAGTTTGATTTTTTCCTTAACTTTATATAAAATGAACTAAGATTCTAACTGAATAACAAATAGAATGCTATACTAGACAGAGAAATCAATGTATTGAAATAAAGAGCACAGAAATAACATGTTGAATAATATAAAGGAAAGGACACAAAAACATGGGGCTGGAGAAATAGCACAGTGGTAGGGCACTTGCCTTACGTGCTACTGAGCCGGATATACCCAGGTTTGATACCCAGCATTCCATATAGTCCCCTGAGCCTGCCAGGTGCGATTCTGAGCACAAAGCCACAAGTAACCCCTGAGCGCAGCTGGGTGTGGACCAAACCCTCCAAAAAAGGAAAAAAACCTCATTCAATAGATTAAAATTAGCCTCTTCACAAAATGCCATAGGGAAATATAATTACCTAAATTAAAAAATTTAAATTATATTTGAACACGAACACCATATAAAATTTGAATTAAAATTAATATAATACTTAAAGGCAAGAAACTACAAAATGATTTAAATAAATACTAAATATAGTCCAGAACCTCAGTTGAAAATATATTTAGAAATTCAACTCTAATGGAAAAAATCTAGAATAAAGAGTACAAAAATATTTTTAAAAATAATACAGCCAAAAGGTACCCTAGCAATTGTGATACGACTTTTTTATAAGATACATAGGCCAATTAAAATTTTCTAAATATAAAAAGAGCTCAAGGCAACAAAACTTAACCAAATTTTTAAAAAATGGTAAACATCTGAGTAGATATTTTTTCAAATATGACACATATGGCTTGCAGACATGAAAAAATGATCAAAATCACTTATTAAAATTCAAAACACAGCCAAATTAAAATAGCTCCTCACTCTTGAAAAATCATTCCTATAGATAATATTAGAACCAAGTGTCAGTGATTATGTGGAGAGGAAAGGAACTTTGGTATATTATTGTTTGCTTAACTTCCTTGATTGTTAAATTTCTTTAAAAATAAAAAGACCTAGGGTGTGTAAATAAGTGAGTAGGAAACCTATAGTTTTTCCCATGGCAGTGTGGTTCAAGGGTGGAGAAACCCTGTATCTCTTAAGCCAAGAGAATTCCCGTTCTAATTTCCCCAATATCTAGTGTGCCTGTGCAAAAAGGAAAAAGAAGAAGAAGAAGAAGAAGAAGAAGAAGAAGAAGAAGAAGAAGAAGAAGAAGAAGAAGAAGAAGAAGAAGAAGAAGAAGAAGAAGAAACACAACCTGTTTTTAAGAAGTTGCTGGTCTGATTTTTGTTTTATTTTTTGTTTGTTTAAATTTGTCTTGTTTTATTTTGTTACCTATTTATTCTTTTTTCTCTTTCTTCTTCTAAATAGATATTTATAATACCTAGACAGTATTCTCCTTTTTTTTCCTCCTTTTGTTTGCCTTTGGGGTTTTTTTTTTTCCTTTTCTTCTCCCATAAATAGAAGGGAAGAAATGAATGATACCAAGACCAGAAAGTCATATGTTCATTTGGTGGAAATAAAAAAATGATCAGACTTGAATACCAAATCCAAAGTCAACAACAACAATATTGTTACCCAGTATACAACAAGCTGTACAAGGGGAGACAGCTGCACTAGCATTACGGGAGTAAATTAGGGATATGTGGGATGCATGTGGGGGAGATGTGGGATGCATGTGGGGGAGATGTGGGATGCATGTGGGGGAGATGTGGGATGCATGTGGGAAACAGGTGGAGGGAGGACAACACTGGCAGTGGGAATGCCCTCATTCATTGTCACTATGTACCTTAAATATTACTGTGAAAGACTTGTAATTCACTTTGACCATAATAAAATTTTAAATAAAAAAAGAAAAGAAAATGGTAAAAGAATAAAATAAAAATATTATATAATTCAAAACAAGCCCTATATATTACCAGAAGGATTTGACAACACTAATTGAAAAAGAAAGCTATTCGTATATGTTTACAAAATCAATAATTAGAATAGTCAAATCATGGAACCAACCAAAGTGTCTCTCAATAGATGATAGTGTTTTCTATGAAATATTTATACATTGTTTAATCCAAAATGCTACTCTGTATTTATAAAGAAAAAACTTGGGGCCTGTGACGTGGTGCTAGAGGTAAGGTGTCTGCCTTGCAAGCGCTAGCCAAGGAAGGACCGGGGTTTGATCCCCCAGAGTCCCATATGGTCCCCCAAGCCAGGGGCAATTTCTGAGCGCCTAGCCAGGAGTAACCCCTGAGCATCAAACAAAAAACTATTGCCCTCTGGAAGAAAGTGGATTGATCTAAAGGTCAACATGCTATTTAAAATTAGGAAATAAAGGACAAATATTGGATACTTTTATTCATATGTGGGGTATTGTTGTTCCAAGAAATCATTGGCAAGAAACAAAAATTTGTTGAAAACTATAGTGGCTACCAAAGGGAAATGAGAATAGAGATGGAGGAATATAGAGAGAGATAATTTTTGTAGTGGATGTGACCTCTAAAAATGCGAGGAGTGATCCCTAAGTAGGTTAAATTATTTTATTTACTTGACATAATTTAATAAGTAATTAAATTAGATTTTTAAGTTTTATGTAAATATTAAATACAAATTGACATAAAATAATTTCTATTATTATTTTATATTTTATATACAGAAATATTTATAGTTATAAGATGAAAGGAAAACAGGGGTCAGAGGAAGTATACAGAATGGATGCTTGCATCTTATGCAGTTGACTGGGATATAATTCCCAGTACCACATATGGTCACCAAGTCCCTTTAGGAGTAATACCTGAGCACAGAATTAGGAGTAAATCCTATACACTGCTAATTAAGTTTCCCCTGCCCCCCAAAAAGACAATGAAATTTGTATTAAAAAGGAATCACTCGCAAAAATTTTATTTTCTGGGTAATTACACCTCAATCGTTACATTGACATATTAGAAGATATTTAATTTTTCTACATATTTAATAAATTAAAATTTATATTAGAGAAAAATAATAGACCAAAAGACTACATGTGAATTTGACTCCTAATGCTTAATTCAAAATCAGGACTCTCTAAGTTGTCTTAAAAGATCTTTGTTCTATTATTGTTTTTATCTACATTGATTAGATGAGAGATGAAGCTTGAGTTTGATTTTCCAGTTAAATTACTGACCAGTATGCCTGATATCAGTAAACATGTTGAGCTTCTTTAACAAAAGATCATTCTCATAGAACCTCCACAGGTAGGTACCAATAAAAATATTATTTTTATGAGAATAATATATTTCATAGAAAAATGTAGACACTTTTTTGTCTCGTTTTTTAACAACACCCAGTGATGCTCAGGAGCTACTCCTAAAGTAGTCTCGGATTACCCTTTGAAACTCTATTTTATCTGTAGTTAAATGCCTCTTTTCATTTCTAATATGGTTTATTAAGTTTCTCTCTATACTTCATGAGTTTTGATAGTGGTTTATCAATCTTGTTTGTTTTTCAAAAAAAACAACTTTTGCTTTCATTGATCTTTGTAGATTGTTATATGGATTTTCACTTCATTAATTTCTGCTCTAAGTTTTGTTATTTCCTCTGCCTACCAATTTTTGCATCCTCTTGTTGACCATTTTTTAATTTTAGAAGCTGTGTAATTAAGTTATTTATGTAGGCCCCTTCTTCCTCTAGGTGTGTTCTTGAAAATCTGTAAATTTCCCTCTTTGCACCGCTTTTGCCATGTCACTCAACTTCTGATAATTTATGACTTCATTTGTATTTGGTACCAAGAATCTTTTGATTTACTCTTTGATTTTATCTATAGCCACTGGTTGTTCAATAGTGAGCTGTTTAATTTAGATGTGTTGAAGTTTTTATTCTGTGTTCCTTAATAGTTCACTTCTAATTTTACTGCATTGTGATTTGAGAAGGTAGACAGTACAATTTATATACTCTTGATTTTATGGAGATATATTCTATGGACAGTGTGTGTTCTATCCTGGAGAATGACACATATATTAGAAAAAAATGTGTAACCAGTTTTCTGGGGCAGGATTGCCTTATATATACACTAGTCCACTTTGTTCCATATTTCCTTTCTTATCTAGTATATTCTTGTTGGATTTCAGCCTGGTTGATCTATAAAAAAATGACAGGTGGTGTTGAGGGCTACCAATATTATTGTGCTGATATTGATGCCTTTATTCAGACTTATCTTGAATTGCATTCAATGTTTTGCTGCTCCCTCATTGGGTGTGTATATGTTTGAGTGTGATTTCTTACTGTTTTACATACCCATTTATTATTACAAAATGTACACTTTTATTTTATTATTAAAAATAGATATTTTAAGTCTAAAGTTTGTGTCATCTCATGTTAATATGACCACTCCAGTTTTTTAAAGGGGATCGTTTGCTTGGGTGATTGTCCTGCAAACAATTTTGATTTTGACTCCTCTTTTTTGACTAGTCAGATGTATTTCTTGTAGACAGCTGTATGTAATATTCAGCTTTTTGATACATTTTGCCACTCCATGTCTTTTAATTGGTGTATTTAGTACATGTATTTAGTACATTGGCATTTAGAAAGAAAATTCGCATGGGAATTAATGTCATCTTATTTTAGAAATTTTGTGTCTGTTGGTATGTCTTGTCTGAAAGTAGACCTTTCATTTTTTATTTTAATGGTTGATTTGAGTCAGTAAACGTTCCGAGTGAGCCGACCCACGGCTCACAGTTATTCGTGGACATGGAAAGGACTTTTACCTGAAAGAAAGAAATAAGGATCGGAGAAAAGAGACAACAAGACAAGGATGCTTATCAAGGTGTCAATTTTATTTCAAGCAAGCAGGGCTTTTATAGGGAGTGAACAATAGTGGGAGATTTCATAATGGGTGGTTACATGAACACCGCAATCTCTAGATGTATTCATAAAAATCACAATGCTCTGCCAGCATACCTCCTGCAAGCACATACGATAGTTATATAACAAGCCTTCCTGTGTGGTCAAATTCTTGCAGGGCAGTCTGCGTCAACTCCTGCCCATTTGGCAGGTACATATCTTGAGTTCAGATTAAGGGCAATGCTGAGACAAAATGACTGTCTGAGGCAAAATGGCTGTACTTACGCTAAGCTATATTTCAAAGGATCTAGCTCCCAACATCCAAGCTTTTGTTTATCAATGAAACTATGTATATTTCCTTCAGACCTGAATGTGAGTCTGACTGGGTACAATATTCTAGGCAAAGCATTCATTTTGTTGAGTTTTGCCACTATACCCCACGACTGTCTTCTGACCTTGAGGATTTCTTGTAACAGGTCTTCTGTAAATCTAAGAATGTTTCTTTGAATATAATTTCTCTTTTTGATCATGCTGCTTTCAGTATTCTATTTCTATCTGTAGGATTCATCATTGTGACTAGAATGTGTCTTGGGGTGCTTTTCTTTGGGTCTCTTTTAGCCACTACTCTTCTTCAAGCATGCAGATTTTGGTTGTACTCTTTAGCTCTGGAAGTTTCCCTGCAATGATGTCCTTGACTGTTGATTCATCCTGGGGATTTTCTACCTGGTTATCTGGGACCTCCAATGAGTCTTATGTTGTTTCTGTTGAGTTTATAAAAGACTTCTATTTTCATCTGTTCACATTCTTTGAGTATTTTGTTCATTGTCTGATCATTTGCTATAAAGCTCTTTTCCAGTCTCTTTGGTTGTATCGAGTTGTTATACATCTCATCTGATTCTATACTCAGCTGCTGTTACTCTGTTGGAGATGCTTTCTAATGAGGTTTTCATTTCATCTACCAAGTTTTTTTAATCCTGTTATTTCAGTTTGGAGTTTTCTTATTTCTATCTTTATATCCTCTTGACTCTTGTTTGTGATTTTTTCAGCTCGATACATGCTTTCTTTGATTTCTGTGGATTCTCCATATATCTTCTCTAAATTCCTTATCTGAGAGGCTATATAGATGGTTAACATTTTTTCAGGTCATCACAGCTGCCATCATCTTTTTCTATGCTTCTTGTTGGCCTACGTTGTTTCCCCATTGACAGTTTTTTTTTTTTTCAACACGTTGTGGTGGGGTTTGTTGTCTAGAAGATGTGTTTGACCAAAAAGTAAACAGAGCATGAAACCAATCAGGGAGCAAAGCAGAGTCCATTTAAAATATCTTCTTTGTGCCAAAGCACACCACCCTTTGTGGGCAGAGATAGCCTACCTTGCTGACTTGCTCTCAGGAGTTTTTCCCTGGGTTGCTTCACTGTTGCACATAGAGCAAAGCAGGAAATGATCAAGAAACCAAGCAGGGAGCAAAGCCGAGGCCATTTAAAAAGTCTCCTTTTTGTCAAAGCACATGGCATGTATCAGCATATATATTTTTAGACTACTATTTCTTAACACTTAAAAAAACTGAAATATAAAAATAATATCATGCACACTAGAAAATCAGCCATCTTAGTATCTCCTCACATAATTGTAAAATTTGCTTTAGGTTGTAGTTGAAATAAAATCTGAAAAATCTATGGATAATGCTATATTAGTGTGATGGAATTTGAAAGCAAATTTTTTCTTTAGTTTTTGTGTTTTCTTAATTTTCACTATTATTATTATTATTTTGAATAACCAGACAGAGCATTCTTGATCTATCTGTACTTGATTATATTACTCAGTAATTGTTGTTACAGTGTTTACTATTGGTGAAATTATTTTTCTGCATTGACTATAATTGTAATTTGCATAATGTTTGAAGTACATTAGGACTGCACACTTGTTATGACATAAGAATATTAAGTGTAATGCTGCAGCACAATGTTTACAATGTGGGTGATCCTCAGGACAGATCTTTTGGATGTATGCCTGAAAGATTTGCTTCTACTCCCTAGCCACATTTCTAGGTCTTCTGGGAGAGGAGCCTTGAAAAAAATTATCAGAATATGTTAATTTATGCCATATAACCCAGAAAGCTGCTTTCTTTCATCACAATGTACCATTATATTTCAAAGCATCAATATTTAACCCAAGGTGGATATTTATCAAACATTCAACGATACAATGCCATAATGATTGACTTTACAGGCTCCAGGTATGTGGGAACAGTATAAGACAGTGTTTCTCTCCTATTTTTTACAAATAAAGACACCATTATTGGGCTGGAGTGGTGGCGCATGGCTGACCTAGGATGAATCATGGTTCGATCCCCAGTGTCCCATATGGTCCCCCAAGCCAGGAGCAAATTCTGAGCACATAGCCAGGAATAACTCCTGAGCGTCACTGGGTGTAGCCCAAAATTTTTTTTTTAAAAATTAAGAAAAATTTAAAAAGACACCATTATACTCTTGTTTTCTTTCTGTGCACAGTAACCCTACACATTTCCTATGTTTTAATTTGTGGGCATCCCTGATGTGCAGTAAATATATGTCTTCATTTGACAGTTAGTACTGTGCACTATGCTTTTTATTGTATTTTAAAAGTCATAGCATGACAAAAATAAATAAATTGACCTAATGTTTTTCACACCATGAAGCACTCTTATTAGATACTAAGTATTAATGATATAGCAGGGCAAAATTGGAATGGTAGGGAGTATTATTTAAAAAATAAGTTGATTTAAGAAGTTGGAGAAATAAATGTAGGGTCTTGAGAGATAATGAATATATCAAGGAAGGCTCTTCTTAGCTGTAGCTATGAACAATTTCTTGAACTGCATCTAGTTCTTTAAGAAAATTCTGGAAATATTCTTGGTCACTGAACATGAAATAAAGCTTGAGAATATCCAGTTATGGTTTAACCCTTCCATTAAAAAACCCCCAAAATATACAAATATATTTTATCTAGGAGATAATTCAAATACATAGTAACATAAAATACTTTTCATATAACTTCGTTTTCTCAGGGATATTCAGAAAAGCAGCATTTTAATTTTGAATAGCCTTCAAGTATATTTTATAAAATGGAATGATACTATAAGATCAATTTACCTCCCTGAACCATTTGAGTATAAGATAAATTAACAGCAGTGCTGGTTCTCTCCAGTTTTTGGAACACAGGCAATTATTGATTCCTTTGTGAAGGTCTATTATAAGAAAAGAACAATAAAATAGAAGGCAAAAACTACCAAAGAAATTTTGAACACATTTGGAAAACACATTATATTGACACTATCATAAACTTAATGAAATTTTCATTGACAAAAAGTATGCAGTGAATAGAAAATCCATACTAAAGGAAAAACTAGACACCAAAATTTTGAAGATTTATGTCATTAACTATACTTAGATGTGAGGTTATATATAAAAGCTAGATAGCATCAGAAAAAGAAATCAGTCAAACATAATGGTAAATTCTGATGATTCCCTTTTGGTAATATATCTACTTACATGACCTGTGTGTCCCTTTATTGTGTTTTTATGAATATTAAAGATCCCTCTTAGTAATTATATGAAAAACTTAAGTCTTTTAAAAACAATGTGAAAATTATATCTTAAAAGATAATCTTTTTATTTGTACCCTTTGTTATAGAGTATTAAAGATGGACATAAGCAGCAATTTTAATATATATACATATATTCAACTAAACTGTGTCTCCATTTATGTTATATATGCTTTGAGAGCTTGGCACAATGGGTGTTTACTTCTTGCTTTGCTTGTAGGATATTGAATACATGCCTTATTCACTAATAATTTCAGTGGAATTATCAGCTAAATATTATCTTAAAATATTTCTCTATTTTTAAATATTAATCTTATTTTCTTTGTGCTTTTTATTGATATGGGCATACCTATAGCAATCAGAATTTAATCTTGGCTCTGTGGTCATGGACCATTTTTGGCAGAGCTACAAAGATCATACAATGTGTTGGAGATTGAACTTGGGTCAGCACATAAAAGGCAATTGTCCTACTTAAATTAATATCTCTCTCTGACGAATTTATATTCTAAGGGTCAAAAAATTATATACCAATTCATATTTATGGCTCTGGTAATATGCTTGAATTTCTTTTCTATTAGTATTAACCAAAATTGTATATCCATTCTCCAGAAACATTTAAAAGAGTGTCCTAGAAACGCAATTAATTGATAAATAATTAGTAGCACCTTTCCCCCTAACTTCAGTATTTACCTATTTATTCAAGTATAACGTGCAGAGTTTTCTATCAAAAAAAGAAATCAAGGTTTGGGTGCGCGTTATAAATGAGGGCTGGGGTCGGGTGGCAGTGGCGACTGGTCCAATGAGGGTGCAGCAGCGCACTGTACGCAAGGGTGAAGAAAAAAAATTCAAGAAACCTGGCCTATCTTTCGTGACATCCTGGTTTAAAACATCATGGGAAGACATACCAAAAGAAATGATCATCAAGAGTTTTTTGAAGACAGGCATCAGCAGTCAAATGGACAGCACAGAAGAAGACCTGCTGTGGAATTCAGACTCAGAAGAAAGCCAAGAAACTGGAGAAACAGATGTTCCTGCCAACTGGGACACTGATGAAAAACTAACTTGAGAAGAATGGGAACAACTCTTTAGTGAATCTGATGATGAATCTGACTTTGAAGCATTTTAAATAAATATTGTTACCGGTAATTTTATTTCAGTTTGTGTTTATACCAGTTTACATTGTCAATAAATTATTTTTATTATGGCTGCACGTGTTCAACAACTTTTTTTGTCAATTACAATGCTTGGTGTGAAACAAAATTTTATACCAATTTTTAATCGAACATTAGGGGTGCTCGTTATACTCGAATAAATACGGTATTTAGTGCCATTTGTAGATAAAATATATATAATAAATGATATATGTGAAAATATATAATATATAAATATAAATATAATAAATAATTTAACTGCTCAAAAGTGAATTTGTAATATATATGTGACTTGCTTTAGCACAGCTATTTTATTGTATTTAAATATTAAATTTTGGGTTTGCATAATGGAAAATCAGTATGTGTATATACTACATACCATACAATTGTTCCTCTTTATCTCACAATTTTCAGAAAGCTAAATTTATTGAAGTGCATTTACAGACACTCACCATAGCCACTTATTGGTATTACAGTCTGAAATAATTAGCCATGATTTTCACTATCTAAGGAAGTTCTCAAACACCGTTCCTTATATTACCAATGAAGCTGTGACACTTTATTAATAAAGTCAATCAGAAACTGGAAACTACAGATAACAATTCAAGACCCATTGTTTGTTCCCTTTGTTTCTGCTTTAATTAACCAGGATCCAAGACCGTGATCTATTCCAATGAGCCAATACTTAAAGTAGTAAGTAAAATGACTTTCTATTTCTAATGCTGAACTTCTCAATATTTTTCTCTTTAAAGTAAAAAAGTAGAAGTATTTTTATTTGAATTCTAAGACTGGCTATTTTAACAGAGACTAATTTCTTTTTTGTGAAATAAATGTTTCAGATACAAAATAAATTCCACTGCAGCACACAACCTTTTCAAACCTATAGTTTAATTATCAGCATCACACAGCACATTATTTAAGAGCTTAAACATAATTAAATGTCAGAAAATGTCATATGAGATTTGCTTTAGTAAGATTTGTTAATCATTCAGAATATCTAAAGATCTTTAGGTATCTTATTAAAATAGTCAAATTTTGCTGGATAATCATTATATAGTTACCTACTCTTAAGGCTCTCTATATATTGGTTATAAAAACATTTTAAAAAATATTTGTTATGCTATTCTTTCAAGCATATTCCACTACTTTGTAATACCAATAAGACTTTATCTTTCCTATACAATACATACCAATAAAGCAAGACAGATGATAACAAATAAGCAATTTTATTATCCTTAAGTTTATTATAGTGAATCAGTAAAAAAAAATCTGTATTGACTTTATATTTAGACTAGCTTTTCATTATAAGTAATACAAATTTTGATGCTGATTTTTAATGTTTTATTAAATTTTGATTAACTTTAAATGTCTGAATAAAAAAAATCTTTGTATTATATTACTTTAGTGTGCCAAGAGAGGTTACGTGGTTTCCGTATTCCTCTGATGTTTGAATATCTTTATTAAGAACAAGATTTATAAGATGCAATGAAAGGTCAGTCATAAAATTAAAATATAACTAGGAAAAAAATATGTTGCTTTCAATGCATACTAACACACAGGCCTTTCCTGACAGCTTTTGAATGATGAGTATTTGAATTACTTTTTCTGAGATGAAATAGAAGAGGAAGATGAAGAAAATGAATTTCTGCCTATAGTAAATTCTACAACCATTTAATATGTATCTTTGTTTTAGAACACAATGATTACATTTAATTTGCAATTTTAGAATATTGTTTTCACATTTTTATTTTGACCTGGAACACTGTCAGTCTTCATTGTGCTTAGCAAACCCAGGCCAGCATTTGAATCTCCTATTTTGGGAATTCTGCCTTGTAATTCTTAATACAGTACTTATTGGAAGGAAATAAAATCCTGTAATATCTTAAATATTCTAAGATTTGAGGGGAAAATGAATTTGGACTTTAGCCAGCAGTATTCAGGATTTATGCCTGAATTATCTATTATCAGGATGATCACTCCTTGCCATCTCAAGGAACCACATGAGATGCTGAGGTTCTAATCCCAAATTGTCCTTGTCCAAGCAAATGTATTATTACCTTGCATTATTGCCCTAACCCCTTACTAAATAACTCTAACTCAATTTTAGAAATGTTTCACTTCTTACTATTACATGATGTTACATACATACATAACCTTAATTGTCAACCATTATTATACCTTAACTATATACTACTTTTGAATAATTGAAACAAGCCAGTTTCAAAGACTATAAATTTTCATTCATGCAGCTACAGAAAAAAATTAAAAATTCAATATATTTTATAAAAGTATTCTTGTCAGTGCCTAATACATTTCCATCTGTATTTTTTTCATTGATCTATGCAGCAAATTTAAAGCATTCTATTTAAATATCTCTAGATTGCTAGTTATTAACATGTCAAAGATATACCAGACAACGAATTCAGCAGAAGCTAGAAAGATACAGTCGTAAAGATTAAATAGGTTAGCTGAAATGGAAATCACTGGAGACTTACTGAGTCATAATCCTACTTCTCCATGACCTCTGTTCCTGTCGCTGATAAAAAAAGTTTATATTCTAAATTTATATAGGGACTCTGAAGCAGATTCAGAGAATAGAACTATCCACATCACTGTCATTGCCATGGCAGTTATTAAGGTTCTTCCCTGAAAAATATAATAAAAAAAAGTAGCACAGAGAAAATGCAATATTTCTACATGACCCTAAAAGGACCCAGAAAGTCTTGTAAAGGCAAAGCAATCCATCCTGCTGTCCTAATTATTAGGAAGCCATAAACACTAGTCAAGCTTCTCTGTTGACTTATAAGAATCTGCTATCATGAGGTGTGAAAAAGTACAAAAGAAATATGATTTACAAGATTCTTCCTGATGCTTTAGGTCAGAGAGTAAGTAAAAGGTTGAGATAATTATTTTCTCTTTGAACCTGAATATATTGATCATTTTGACTCAGAATTTAGATTATGGAATAAAAAAAAAGTCTACCCAATGTTAAAAACTAATCCAAACACCTTTAATACATTAAAAGATATTTTTCACATAGACATAAAAGCACTATTTCCCATAACTTTATTTCTGAGTATAAAAATTTAAAAAAAAACACAATTCCTTATTTTACTGTCCATAAGATATGATATAGTTGCAGCATTTCTGAACTGCTAAGTATTATGTATAAAAATTTATGAAATGCTTTTTTTCCTTTTTCCCAGTAGTGTGATTTTAATTATTTATTATATCTTGCTTTATTAACTATCATACAAATTTTTTGGATTAGAAACAATATTTTGGTAAATTTTCAAAGTACTAAAATTATATATCTTTAATATAATTCACTAATAGTGGTAAACTTGCTATTCTGAATTAGATTGTTAGCATTTTAAGCCATACAATAATAAATTGAAATTATTTTAAAATGTTTTTGATTATTAAAATTAGTCAATGGCATTATTGTCATCATCATCATATTTACTATCAACTCAATAAGTTTCAAAGATTATATGGTATTTCCACAATAAACTATATCACTAAAATGTGTCAGTTTACTAAAATCCATGAATAAACTTTACTTTCTTTCTCTTCCAAACAAAAATTCTAGGAATTCATGCAAAACTGTTTATAATGCATAAACAGATAAACAAAAACATCCACAATCATATCTCATATCTCTACAATGAGTGTGTTATCATTTTTATTGTTGTTTTATTCTATTATTTTTTTAAAAATTACACAATTGGGTGGGGGATATATATGAAATTAAAGATGATAAACTTAGAAGAGAGGATTATACATCCCAATACAAACAAATTCTGAGACATGTCTAATAGAACAGGTAACTGAGAGGGCTAATTGAGGCAGAGAGACCATGAATAATGATGCCATATTCCAAAAAAAATAAATGGATTATTGTAATGCGTTTTAACTATAAATATTATTACATATACATTATATATTTTAGTCTTACAGATTATGATAACTTCAATACAATAACCTTTACAACTTTAAAGAAATTGGAAATGGAGATTAGTTCTTCATATTCTAGTGAAACACTACTTGAATCACTCACACATTTCATGAAAGTATAAAAGTGAGATTGTGTATTCAGAACAAGAGAAGTCTTTAAAATGATAACCAAAGAATGTTCTTGAATTATTTTGGAGATGGATCAAGAAAGTGAATCATGGGTTGAAACAAGAAAAAGTGAGCCTTGAACTGATATTTCAACTGAGGCTATTTATGTAACTAAAAGCTCAGCTTCACAGCTTCATGACAAATCTAGGAAGACATTCAAGTCAATCTGCTAAGTCTAACAGGTCAATGGGTCTTTGGGTTTACAATTGTGGGGTGCATTTTGAAGTATGCTGGCCAAATCCCTACCTTACCAATCTGTCTTCTGCATCCACACCCCACAGACACCAACTTGCAAAAGTCCCTAATTCACTGTTTCATAACTATCTCTGCAGAGATCCCAAGCTTGTAAAAATTCCAAAACACTGTTTTTTGCGTTTGAAAATTCTGGAATCAGGTCTCAATAGGGGCACTTTTCCTAATGGGTTTATTATTTGTATTTATTATTTATACTTATTTATTTATTTTGGTTTATGAGCCACACCTGCGGCTCTCAGGGGATACTCCTAGATCTGTGCTCAGAAATATCCCCTTGCAGGATTTAGGGAACATATGGGATGCCAGGATTCGAACACCTTGAATCGGCCATGTGAAAGGCAAACGCCCTACCGCCATTATATCTCAGGTCCCAACGGTTTATTATTTTTATATTTAAATGTATCTGCCTATAAATTATTGAAACATGTTTTTAATGATATAAACTGGAGAAAATTGATATGCTAGGCTTTAAATGAAGCATAGATATGAGAAAGTAAAACCTTCAATGAATCACATATTCCCTTAACTAGGAAAAATATCAGACTCTTCTGAACTGCAATAAAAAAAATGATGGGTATTTTTCTGATCCATGATATTTGCCTACAGGTTATAAAGCAGAGATCACATTGTTCAAATTTATCTGTTGGAAGTCTTAAGATACCAGATGAATGAAACTGCAAAGTGGAAAACAGGTGCTTTGTTCACAAAGTTGCTGGGATCTGAAAGACTGATTTTTATCAGCATTCTCATTCTGAAACATCTCCTTGAGGGAAAAAGAAAGGGAATTCAGAGCTTCATAGAAGAGCTATATAGCAGAATCTGAATTATATTTATGAATATAATTTGCACAGATCACATGGTTCTCTAATACCATGCTCGTGATCAGATTATAATAACACTTTAATTTTAACATTTACAGTTCATCTATTCAATATAAACATAATTCAGAACTGGTATATTGGTTTACAGGTAAGTTTAACAAGAACAAGGAGTCTTAATGATGTATTAGTTAACTTTTCAAGTCTGGCATAAAATTTCATGATTTTTAACCTATATTTCCATCACAAACTCAAACTATAAATAAGGCAAGCAGCTAATAAGGCATATGTTTTATATATAGCATCATTGAATATATGGCCCAAGCTTTTAAAAATTATTGTTTGTAATGATCTGTGCTGACTCACTTCACATGCTATTTGCAGTTTTTATTAGCTTCATGGTATACCATTATATATTCTACAGTGACAATCATTTTAATTAGAATAAGTTAGCTTCAGTTAATATGATTTTATTTATCATTAATTGATAACATATAAAAGTAAACAAGATAATTTATAGCTTTTTATACACAAATGTTTAAGTTCTTTTAATACTTTCTATACTTAGAAGTTCCAAAGAGTGAAAAATACTGACAATAATGCAAATTTAAGAGGTAGATTAAAGTTGATATAGACAAGAGGGTTGAAGATTATCTTATATTAGTTTTACATGGCTAACACAAGTATCACAAATTAAGTGATAGCATTTTTCTAAATTTATGGAGGATTAAAAATCTTTTATTAAGATTTCAGTATAGTTATTACTTCTGATGTCTTTACAAAACAATCCACTTCAAAACACTCTCCTAGCGCATTTTTTCTTAGACATTCATTTACTTGCATAAGAATTTTTTATTTAATGTGTTGATACCTGTTTTAGATACAAATGCTTCTCTTAATTTAAATACTGGTATGAATTAATAATATAAATCTCAATAAAATCTCTTTTATTTGAGTCCCTCTTTAGAAACTATATTTTCAACTAAGGTAACATTATGAGGCACAATTTTATAAGACTTCACTATATTGTTCTAGTCAACATAATTTGATCATACTTTCAGCAGGCCAACAAATTCTTGGAATATTGTGTTCAATAAAAACACACAATATGGAGTCAGAGCGGTGGCGCAGTGGTAAGACATTTACATTGCTTGGGGCTGACCTAGGACAGACCACGGTTTGATCCCCTGGCATCCTGTATGGTCTCCCAAGCCAGGAGCGATTTCTGAGCGTATAGCCTGGAGTAATCCCTGAGCATCACTGGGTGTAGCCCCAAAACAAACAAAAAACCCCACACAATATAATTATGTAATAGTTTAACTGAACAGAACAGGCAAGACACAAATTGTAGAAAGTTTAAATGTCCTATATGAGAATATGATCTTTCTCAAAAAATTATTTCAATTTTCCAATATTATATATGATCAGTTTTGAATCAGACAACTTGGACATTGTTTAAAGTTCAACATTATATGTAATTTTTATAATAATAGCCCATTAACTTTTTAAAATGTATTTTAAAACAAATAATGTAATATAAAATATATTAAGGAAATAGCCTATAAAGGGAAAATAGAAACCATGCTAAATATTATACCATCTCTAAAAATTATGAAACTTTAAAATTGCAAAAATCATATCAGATTCCTACAATATATACACCTGTAAAAATTCTGAGACATAAAATTTTAAAGAATCCTATTATATTCCTACTATATGTAAAAGTGAATTTTAAAAATTGAATTTTTACAACAAACTCTAAGATTCATATTAAACAAAATACCTTTTTTTTTTCAGGGAAATAGGATTCTCAGCTGCAAAAGTCAAAAAGTAGATCACACAGGATATTATTCTATTATATTTTTCAAATGTCACATTAATTTGCAAATGTTTTTGTTTTGAAAAACATACCTGAGGAGTCAGAAGGGTGCAGAAGCCATCTTGGGTCATGCTGTTTTCAACTGCCTGAAACTGGATTTCATTAGTGTTCCTGCCAGTGATTCTGCCTGCTTCAGAGATGGGTCAGGAGATACACACACTGATTTTTGCTGATTTCTGCCGGGAGTCAGAAGGGTGCAGAAGCCATCTTGGGCCACATGATTTCCAGCTGCCAGAGACTGAATTTCATCAGTGTTTCTGCTGGTGATCCTGCTCGCTTCAGAGCTGCCTGAGACTGGATTTCATCTGCATTCCTGCCGGTGATAATGCCTGCTTCAGAGGTGGGTCAGGACATACACACACTGATTTCTGCTGGTTTCTGCCAGGAGTCAGAAGGGTGCAGAAGCCATCTTGGGTCATGCTGTTTTCAGATGCCTGAGACTGGATTTCATCAGCATTCCTGCCAGTGACCCTGCCTGCTTCAGAGGTGAATATCAATTTTCTGGGTGACCCTGGAGACCACAGTGAAGGTTTTGGAGGCTTCAAGCTCTTTCACCTTTGTCAGTATGAGGATGGGAAGCCCCAACCATCTGAGGGGATTACCCATTTCAGACTAGTATTAAAGTTCTAAAGGATTTCTGGGAACTCAGATGTCAGCACCACTATCTGCCTGTCTTCTGTACTGTGCTGCATTTTTGGCCTGATTTCATCCTGTGTGTGGCTCATCTGAGGTCAACTCTCCTTCCCTGGAGCCTTCCCTGGAGGTGAGCTTACACGCCCAGAAAGGGGAAGCCACTGAACTCTGCTGGAACACAGATGCCAGCACCCCTATCTGCCTGTCTTCTGTTCTGTGCTGCATTTTTGTCCTGATTTTATCCTGTGTGTGGCTCATCTGCGGATGGCTCACCTTCCCTGGAGCCTTTCCTGGAGATGAGTTTACATGCCCAGAAAGGGAGGAGCAAAAGGAGCACAGCTGCTCTGCTTTGCAACCGTGCACGTCATTTAGCCAATGAATACAACCACAACATGTAGAAAAACCCACAATACAAGTGTGACAATAGGGAAACAACACAGGCCAGCATCAGACATAAAAAATGATGATGGCAACTCTGATCATTTGAACATGACCAACCAACTAGTCAGTCTCTCAGATAAGGAGTTTAGAGTCGCAATATGGAAGATGTTCAAAGAGCTCAAAGAAAGTATAGAAGAGAACACTAATAAGAATCAAGAGAATATGAAGATAGAAATCAGAAAACTCCAAACTGAAATTTCAGGTCAAATATCAGGTCTGAAAAACTCAGTAGATGAATTAAAGAAACACATGTATGAGCTTTCCCATGGGTTAATAGCAGCTGAGGATAAAATTACTACATTGGAAGATGAGATGAATAACAATTCCATACAGCAGAAGAAATAGGAAAAAAGCCTTAAAGCAAATGAACAGACAATGGAAAAATTACTCAAAGAATGGGAACAGAAGAAAATAGAAGTCTATGATAAGCTCAACAGAAACAAATTAAGAATAATTTGAGTCCCAGAGAACAGGAAGAAAATCTTCAGGAAGAATCAACGGTCAAGAACATCATTAAAGAGAAACTACCAGAGCTAATGAATACATGCGATCAAATTGTGCATGCCCAAAGAGTACCAACTAAAAGAGACCCGAGAAAAAACACCCCAAGACACATCCTAGTCACAGTGACGAATCCCACAGATAGAGAAAGATTTCTGGAAGCAGCAAGATCGAAAAGAGAAATTACATTCAAGGGAACATCCTTGAGATTTACTGCAGACTTGTCACCACAGATACTCAAGGCCAGAAGGCATTGGTGAGACATAGTGACCAAACACAATGAAATAAATGCTTTGCCTAGAATACTGCACCCAGCAAAACTCACTTTCAGGTTTGAAGGGACAATACATGGTTTCACAGAAAAGCAACAGCTCAGACACATTACAGACTCAAAACCAGTCTTAAAAGAAAAGTCTTAAAAGAAAGGCCTACTTTAAGACAAGACTGACCAACAGGCACACCAAACTTCTATATAAAGATGGCAATAAATCACAGGACAATTCTTTCTCTCAATGTCAATGGACTAAATGCACCAGTTAAGAGACACAGAGTGTTGAAATGGATCAAAAAACTCAATCCAACCTTCTGCTGCCTACAAGAAACACATCTGAATAGTCAGAAGAAAAATAGACTCAAAATAAAAGGCTGGAGGAAAATTATCCAAGCAAATAACACCCATAAAAAAGCTGAAGTGGCCATACTAATATCAGATGATGCAAACTTTATACTCAGGAAGGTTGTAAGGGACAAAGATGGACATGTTTTATTAATTAAGCGATATGTACAGCAGGAAGAAATAACTCTCTTATACATATATGCAGCAAATGAGGGGCCAGAAAAATATGTAATACAATTGTTGACAAATCTGAAAAATAATATCAATAACAACACAATAATTGTGGGAGACCTCAACACAGCATTGTCAACACTTGATAGGTCAAAGAGACTGAAACCCAACAAGAATATACTAGACCTGAACAGAGAAATGGAAGAAAGAGGCCTAGTAGATATATATATGATGCTTCATTCCAGAAACCTGGATACATATTTTTGTACAATGTATATGGGATATTCTCCAGGATAGACTACATAGTAGCACATAAAACATACCTCCTAATATCAAGAGGATAGAAATTTTGCAGGCTACCTTCCCTGACAAAAAGGCCCTGAAATTATATGTGAACTACAAAGGGAAACAGAAGAAAAACTTTAATACCTGGAAGCTAAACAGCCTAATACTGAATAACCAGTGGGTCTGAGATGAAATCAAAAAGGAAATCAAAACCTTCCTGAAAACAAATGACAATGGAGACACAAACTATCAGAACCATGGGACACAGCAAAAGCGGTACTGAGAGAAAAATTTACAGCTTTGCAAGCACACATCAGGAAGGAAGAAGAGGCCTACCTAAATAGCTTAGTGATGCAGCTCATAGAATTAGAAAGTGCTCAAAAAAGGATCCAAAAATAGGGAGACAGAAGGAAATAACAAAGCTGAGAGCAGAAATCAATAAAGTGGAAACCTGAAAAACATTCCAAAAGATCAATGAAAGCAGAAGTTGGTTCTTTGAAAAACTACACAAGATTGAGAGACCACTGGCAAAACTAACAAAGAAAGAGAGAGAGAAACTTGATAACTCGTATTAGGAATAAAAAAAGGGAAGATAACTACTGACATGGTAGAGATTCAAAGGGTAATCAGAAACTACTTTGAGAAACTCTATGCCACTAAAAATGAAAACCTGGAAGAAATGGATAAATTTTTGGACATTTATAATCTTCCATGGTTGAGTGAAGAGGATGTAGTATATATAAACATATCCATTACTATTGAGGAAATTAAGACAGTAATCAAATATCTGCCCAAAAACAAATGCCCAGGCCTAGATGGATTTACTAATGAATTCTTTCAAACCTTTCAAGAGGAACTACTACTAATCCTGGCAAGACTCTTTCATGAAATCAAAAAAACAAGAACACTTCCAAATAGCTTTTATGAAGCCAACATGACCTTGATACCTAAACCAGACAGAGATGCTACCAAAAAAGAAAATTACAGACCAATATCGCTGATGAATACAGATGCAATGATCCTCAACAAAATCCTGGCAAATAGGATTCAATACCTCATTAAGAATATCATCCACTACGATCAAGTAGGTTTCATCTCAGGAATGCAAGGATGATTTAACATTCGTAAATCTATCAACATAATACACAACATCAACAACAATAAAAATAAAAATGATCATATCAATAAATGCAGAGAAAGTATTTGATAAGGTCCAACACCAATTCTTGATCAAAACTCTCAGCAAGATGGAAATAAAAGGAACCTTTCTCAATATAGTTAAGGTCATCTACCACGAGCCAGAGGCAAATATTGTCCTCAATGGAGAAAAATTTAAAGCAATTTCTCTAAATTCTGGCACAAGACAAGGCTGTCCTCTCTCACCACTCCTATTCAACATAGCACTGGAAGTATTTGCTATAGCAATTAGGCAAGAAAATATATCAAGGGAATCCAGATAGGAAAGGAAGAAGTCAAGATCTCATTGTTTGCAGATGACATGATACTCTACTTAGAAAACCCCAAAGTCTCTATGAAAAAGCTTCTAGAAACAATAGACTCATATAGCAAGGTGGCAGGCTACAAAATTAACACACAAAAATCAATGGCCTTTCTATACACCAATAGTAATAAAGAAGAAATGGACATTAAGAAAACAACCCCATTCACAATAGTGCCACACAAAGTCAAATAACTTGGAATCAACTTGACTAAAAATGTGAAGGACCTATACAAAGAAAACTATAAATCTCTGCTCCAAGAAATAAGAAAGGACACACGGAATTGGAAGCATATACCCTGCTCATGATTGGATGAATTAACATCTTTAAATTGGCAATACTCCCCAAAGCATTGTACAGATTTAATGCGATCCCTCTAAAGATACCCATGACATTCTTCAAAGAAGTGGATCAGGCACTTTTGAAATTCATTTGGAACAATAAACACCCTAGAATAGCTAAAGCAATCATTGGGAAAAAGAATATGGGAGGAATTACTTTCCCCAACTTCAAACTTTACTACAAAGCAATAGTTATCAAAACAGCATAGTATTGGATAAAGACAGGCCCTCAGATCAGTGGAATAGGCTTGAATACTCAGAGATTGTTACCCAGACATAAAATCACCTAATTTTTGATAAAGGAGCAAGAAATCCTAAATGGAGCAAAGAAAGCCTCTTCAACAGTGGTGTTGGCACAACTGGCTAGATACTTGCAAAAAAATTGAACTTAGACCCCCAGCTAACATCATGTACTAAGGTTAAATCAAAATGGATGAAAGACTTCGATATCAGAACAAAACCATAAGATATATAGAACAACACATAGGTAAAACACTCCAGGACATTGAGACTACAGGCATCTTCAAGGAAGAAACTGCACTCTCCAAGCAAGTGAAAGCAGAGATTAACAGATGGGAATATATTAAGCTGAGAAACTTCTGTACCTTAAAAGAAATAGCACCCAGGATACATGAGCCCCCCACTGAGTGGGAGAAACTATTCACCCAATACCCATCAGATAAGGGGCTAATCTCCAAAATATATAAGGCACTGACAGAAATTTACAAGAAAAAAACATCTAATCCCATCAAAAAAATGGGGAGAAGAAATGGACAGACACTTTGACAAAGAAGAAATACAAATGGCCAAATGACACATAAAGAAATGCTCTACATCACTAATCATCAGGGAGATGCAAATCAAAACAACTATGAGGTACCACTTCACAACCCAGAGATTGGCACACATCACAAAGAATGAGAACAAGCAGTGTTGGTGGGATGTGGAGAGAAAGGAACTCTTTCCCACTGCTTGTGGGAATGCCATCTAGTTCAACCTTTATGGAAAGCAATATGGAGATTCCTCCAAAGACTGGAAATTGAACTCCCAGAGGACCCAGTTATACCACTCCTAGGACTATGAAAGCACTTTGACATATCTCTATAAACTTTTAATTTCTTTTACTAAAAACATTTAGTGAATTTATATTACTTGATGTTGTTCTTTTACTTAGTAAAGTTATAAATAAGGATGAAGTTCTGACAAGAATATCGCAAAAGACTTAATGGGGAAGCATATATTTCCTTTATATGTTTAATACCTCTATAGCAATTCCTATTAGTATGTATATTCCCAAATGTAAGGCAGTCCCTTAAACACCTTCTTTTCTTTAATTCCTTTTTAAATTCCTTTTTATTTATTTCTTTTAGTATATATTCATAGATTTTTTTTTCTCTTTTGGCTCTCCTTGGTACAAAAACATACAAGAAAAAGTCTTGCCTGGTATGAAAGCTCAAGTAAAAACCAGGCCACAAAGATTCTGTAGCCCAACATTCTTACCCCAAATGCACCAGCAATATAATACGGCACCTTTCCTTCTTGCAAAGGCATACTATAAAAGGGGGGAAGGGATTTTATGTATAGAAACAAGCTCTTATCTACTAGAGATAAAAACCCATACATTTTGTGGCCCGGAGAGATAGCACAGCGGTGTTTGCCTTGCAAGCAGCCTATCTAGAACCTAAGGTGGTTGGTTCGAATCCCGGTGTCCATATGGTCGCCCATGCCTGCCAGGAGCTATTTCTGAGCAGACAGCAAGGAGTAACCCCTGAGCACTGCCTGGTGTGACCCAAAAACAAACAAACAAAAAAAAACCCATACATTTTGTAATACAAGGGTGCTTCCCACCCTGAACATGTGGCATGTGGACCCAACTTAGACTCCATATGACCTAGATGAAAACCGTCCAATCCTGAGACCTAGATCTTAGACACAGAATTGACATCGTTCCCCGCAACAGCATCAGAAACCAAACTCCCACTGGGAAATTTCTAATACCTCTCTAGCACCAACATACGCCAGTTTTGATATGACATCCTGACAAAGAGGTAATAACTGATCCAAGAGCAGAACGTCCTAACGGTAAGATAAAATCAGAAGACACATCGCCTTTGACCTCTGCAAAGACCAAGATTACCAACTACTGAATACTGACATTGACAGCCAAGACTGGGCAGTACTTACCCTGAGACCAATATAAAAGACCCTAGCCTAGGCTTCGGCCTAGGATTTGTACAAAAACCAAGATCTCCAACCCCAGAAGTCTGACTGTAACAACTGTGACGGAATAGAACTTCTGAAATCATAATTTAAAAACTCTATTCCAGGCTTTGATTTTTTTGGTTTGTTTGTTTGCTGGCTTTGTTTTTTTGTTTGTTTTCTTTTTTGTTTGTGTTTTTTTGTTTTTCTTGTTATTGCTTTGTTGTTACTTGTTATTGTTTTTTTGTTTTGTTTTGGTACCATTTTCTTCTTTAATCCCTTCCCTCTTCTAAATTAATATTTATAGCACCTAAAAAAAAAACCCTCCTAGTTCTGGAGGATTTTTCTTTCTTTCTTTCTTTCTTATTTTCCTTTTTCTTTTTCTATATCTCCAACAGAACCACATTGCTTGAATCATCTTGTTCAGCCTCATAAATTGGGGGGGAAAACGAATGGTACCAGGTCCAGACACTCGCATGAACATATAGTGGTAATAAAAAATGATCAGACCTGAATATCAAACCAAAAGTCAACAACAACAGATTTATACCTAATCCACAGCAAGCTGTACAAGAGGGGACCAGTTACACTAGTATTCTGGGGAGTAAAGGAGGGAGATATGGGATACATGCTGGGAACAGGGGGTGGAGGGAGGACATCACTGGTGGTGGGAATACCCCTGATTCATTGTCACTATGTACCTTAAATATTACTGTGAAAAATTTGTAACTCACTTTGGCCACATAAAAATTAAAAATAAAGAGAATGAAATCCTGAAATATTAGAAAGATTTTACATTCAAATAAGGGCCATATATTGTTCCAATATAAAATCAATGTGCTCTAACAAAGTTCCCAGATTATATGATTCATGCAATTAAAATAAAAATTTAAGTAAAAATTGTTATATTTTTATAAATGTTAGAGTAAAATAGACAGCTCTGTATTGAAGACAAAACAAATTTTAGTTGCAGTGCATTAAAATAATGTTTCTGCAATAATATTGTATAAAATGTTAATTTAGTTGTAATTTATTGAAATTGTATGATTGAATTTCATAAAGATCAAACTAAACAAAATCTTGATATATTATTTAAATTACAATATGTTTAATATAAAAAATAAATATTTTAACCATTGAAATATGATAAATAGCATTTGAATTAAAAAGTTTAAGAGATAGCATTTTAAGAGAGATAGCATGGAGGTAAGATATTTGCCTTGCATGCAGAGGGATAGTGGTTCGAATCTCGGCATCCCATCTGGTCCCCCGAGCCTGCCAGGTGTGATTTCTGAGTGGAGAGCCAGGAGTAGCCCCTGAGCACTGATGGGTGTGACCCAAAGATAAAAAAAAAATTTAAGAGATAAGTAGTCACTTATTCTCTTAGCTACTTGGCAAGATATTACAATTATTTGAGATTTTGAGAATCTATTTAAATAAATGTAATTTTGTTTTGTTTTGGCCACATCCAGTGATGATCAGGGGTTACTCCTGGTTATGTGCTCAGATATTGCTCCTGGTTTGGGGGGACCATATGAAATGCATATGAAATGGGATCAAACCATGGTCTGTCCTAAGTCAGCCCCATGCAAAGTAAACGCCCTACCACTGCACCACCGCTCCAGCTCCATATTGTATGTTTTTATTGAACACAATATTCCAAGAATTTGGTCCATCCTAGTCTAGTGTGGGCAAGACAGTCACCTTACCACTTGTGCCATAGCTCTGGCCCCAAATGTAATTTTTCTCTAAGTTTCCTAAGTTGTATTGCTATTTATTAAAGGTAAAAAAAAAAGATGAAATATGTATGTCAATGTATGAGCTTCATGCTATAGTGAAGTTAGTGGAAATAAGTTTTTATTTGAAATAGCTTAATATTACAGACTGCAACGAAAGTAAAAATTATGAAATACTATAGTAAAATAGAATTTAAAAAGCTCTGAGCACTTCACATTATCTCATTATATTTAAAGAATCTTAGTCTATCTACTACATTTTTCTGTGTTTTAATTTCAGACATTTTTTTTTGTACCACAGTGGATGTTTGGCATTATATGGAGATGTTTTTAATTGCCATGATTTGGTTAGTGCTATTGCCATCTAGTGAACACCAGCTGCCCCAAATACCTTATAAGGTATTCTCTTCCACTTCCCTAATCCAAATTTAGAATGATGTGTTGTGAAAGATCAATTGTACTAGTATTATTAGAAATGTTACATTTGTATTTATAAAAATATCACTGGAAATTTTATAATTATGTGGATTATATTTTATTAATTATTTATGAGCAACTAAGTAGTGAAGTTTATGAAGATATTTTAGTATATTTTCCATTTATTAAATATACATATGTAACATAAATAACCTAGGGTATAATATACAAGATAATTTTTATATTTTTAAAATATTTTCAAACTATTCAAATATCACAGTGGATCTAAGAAAATTCTGACAGGTTTGTTAAAACATTTGAATATTAAAAGTATAAGAAATTTAAAAATAGATTTTAAACTATAATTCAGGAATTTGTAATAATAAAATGTTTACAGTGTTATAATTTGTAATTTTATTATAAAATATAATGCATTGTAATATGAACAAAATGAAAGGAAAAAATATTCAATAATTCGAGACATTTATTATCATAAAATGTATGCCAAATTTAAGATCAGAAATACCTAGTACCTTCTCAGAATTTAATTTACTAATAAGAAGATAGACTTTTTAAAATTTATTTTCTTAACTGATTAATACAACTGATATTTTATTGTGAATTATAGTCTAAATTAAGTAGTGTACCTAAATTCTTCTCCCATTCAAAGATAAATTCAAATTAAGAAGTAGAGCATGACTTTCTGATTTCTTTCGCCAAAACTTCTCTGCTTAAGCTCAGGAATTTATTTTGTGGGAATGAATCCCAGATGCTTCAAAATAAAGACTATTTGTGAACAAAACAATAAATTGAAAAATATTGGGTGAAGTCAACATGACTTTAATCTTTTATACTGCCTACAAAATTCACAAATTTTACTGAAATAGAATCTTATATTTTAATTTGAGTCTCCTTATTCAAAAGCATATGGAGTTACTGTCAAGAATTCTGACTCTACAAAGAGACATTACTAAGCATGATGTCAATGCAAATAATTTTTAAAACTTATTTTATCTTTTGGGACATGAATTTTATTTATTTATTTATTTAAATGTTGTGATTTATAAAGATGTTCATAATATAGTTAATTTGGGTATTTAATGTTCCAGCATCTATCCCACAACCACCAAAAGCCCCAATTTCTACCCTCAATCCTTCCTTCTTAGTAGCCACAAAAAATGTATGTCATATATCTTTTTTTTTTTTTTTTTTTTGGTTTTTGGGCCACACCCGGCGTTGCTCAGGGGTTACTCCTGGCTGTCTGCTCAGAAATAGCTTCTGGCAGGCACGGGGGGACCATATGGGACACGGGGATTTGAACCAACCACCTTTGGCCCTGGATCGGCTGCTTGCAAGGCAAATGCCACTGTGCTATCTCTCCGGGCCCGTCATATATCTTTTTGTAATTACATAGAAAATTGAATTATCAGATAGTATTTCAATAATAGTCAACGTGTTATGATTGTTTTGTTTTTTGTTTTTATAAGGTGGTGGTAAGGGGTTATTCTCTTCCCAAATTTGAATAAATGAACAGAAATTTACTCAAAAAGAAACACATGGATAACATTTTAACAAAAAAAAAACATTCTTTGGGTAGTTACAAAACGTATTTTTATTGTGTGAATACTGCAAAATTGATTTAAAAATGTTTGCTTATATGCCAATTTTTATTCATAAAAATCTATATTTATGCAAAAATGTTCACAATGTATTGCATAATATAGCATTTATAATGGTGAAGCAGTAGTTCAAGTGTATTTGGATCAAAGTTCCCAGGTGATTTAAAAAGCTGCCCCAAAACTTTTCTTGGACAGCTTTGATTATAATTTGTAAAGTAGAACAGTTATGCAAGACATCTCTTAAAAGACTTTGGCTGACATCGCCATTGGCGTGGTCAATTTTTAATTACTTACTTTAGGGAAAGTTTAACAAGTCACTTCATAGACTCAATAATTTCTTGAAGTAACAGATAATGTATAATAAACTCAACCAAAGATTATGGATCTAAATTTATGTTCCTATTAAAATAGAAGTGGTACATAGAACACATGTTCATGTTCTAGTTACTTCCTTCCTGTTTGATCTAAGGAATATAGAATATCTGAAGAAGGAGTAGCCATCTTGTAACAAGCCTATAAATGAGTCAGAATAAAAACCAATGGAGCAATCAAGGCAGCATTCAAGCAAACCCTTTCAGTTTACTTATATATTATTTTATTATAGGGGTAATAAATAATATTTTACTATCATTATGATTGTTATGAGACACTCAATGCATGCTCATAGCTTCTTGCTCTGCACTCTGAAATTACAGCTGTCAGTTCTGGGGGAGAGTAGGGGTGTGCAGTGGGTAGTGCCAGAATCAAATTTGAGTCAGCAGGGTGCAAGGTGAATGTCCTACCCCTACATTATTACACACTTAATTACTACTAGAGTCTAAGTAAGTTCTATATAATATAAACATATTGTGTTTATAATATTTAAAATAACTATTTAACCCATTATAGTTTATATCAAAATTTGGTTTCAGTAATTTATTCCATATATGTTCCCTACGTCCTTTTTAATATTATTTTTACTCTCTCCCCGTTTTTTATTTTACTTTATTTCTCTTAAATCTTCCTTTGATCTGCCCCTACATCTACTGGCTTATTTAATATTGTTTTGGGCATAGTTTAAATGTGTAATGGTACTTTGGTCATACCTATAAACCAGTGGTTGGCAATCTTTTTTTTTCAACTGAGCCAAATCTCGCCAAAACCACGATTGAAATGTATTTTGAGAGCCACACAGGGCGTGCACTGACAGAGGCTAGGAGCAGAGTCCTCACTTCTGAAAGGGGAAGCCCGGCACACAGAAGAGCCAAATTAAAAGTGTAAAGAGCCAAATGTGTATGGGCACAGAATTAGTCTTAAAACTTTTAATTCCTTAAGATGGTTCATTGACTAAGGCACAAATATGTTTAAATATTTGGGACTTGAATGTCTACAAACATTAAGAACACTGATTTTAGTCTTTTTGATCATTGATATAATATGAATAATGTTTTTGCAAAGATGCTCACATGTGAATGGCTGTAACTTATAAATATATCAATTTATATGCTGATAGCATCATGATGATATAGATGTGATTAGAGTTTTATTGATAAATACAATGGATTATCTATGTGGCATCAATTAAATAACAATGCTGTAATGAGCAGGAGTAAAATAAATACATAAATAAACATTACTGATATAAACAGAACCAAGAATTGACAAGCACAGAAAATGGACTGGATTCTTTTCTTGATTCCTCCAAAGGAGACATCTCTAGATTACAGCAATAACTCAATAGGATGTGCACATGATTTTGCATGAAAAAGTTTAAGACTGATATCCAGCATTGCCTGGTCATTAAACCCTAGCACAGAAGTTAAGAATAGTCACCAAACATCATTCTCATATATTTTTTTAACTAAAGAAGAATCCCATGAATCCATTAATTTTGACATGTAAGCAGGACTTGAAATTCTCACTTACAGAAATGAAAAGTAATCATTTTGCAGAGGCTTATATATGAGATTTAAGAAATGTATAAGCAGTGAAAGGAGTTAAATGGAAGACTAATCCAAAATAAGATTTTTAGTTTATATAATTCAAAACACTTTTAATATTTTCTGTATAAAAGTCTTTTGATATGTGCTAATAAAAAAGTATTTATTAAACACATGATATTTATTTATACACACCTCTGTTGGTTTAAATAGAATTTTATATAAATATTTTACAAATGCTAATCCCTGTAACAAATATTGTATTTGGAAAACAATATAGGAAAAAATTCTTGGTTCTTAATCTTACTTACCCTTTAATATATAGTCATCAGATCTGTCTAGCAATGTAAAAGTGTCAGGCTTAAAACACAAACACATTTTGCTATAGTATTTGTTTAAACATTGCTTGTGTAGATTAATTATGATGAAATGCAGTAGAAATAAACTGTGTCTACTGTTGTATACATGGCATTTTCAAAATGCATGATTATCATTATATACTTTGTGTTCAGAAAAGCTTAAACCATGTGAATAGCAGTAACAGAGAAGGCCATCTTGCCTCTTAGGGAAAAGGAAAATTATAAATTAACCCTTAAATAAAGTAATTAAATAAGCTATACATCCTTTTACTCTATGACAGTACTTTCCTGTTACTAGTTAAAACTGTGAAACATGCCTTTTAGATTTCTCCACTCAGTGCCTACCTTTGAAACTCTTAGCAAAAAAGTGTTTCACTAAACAATGTCAGTGTGACTAACAAATTCTCCTATAAAGGTAATGTCTATATATACACAATTGACAAAAATATGGAAAAAAATTAAATCATATTTAGTAGGGTAATAATGATTTTTTCTAAAGCAGTGCAATCAAATAAGCATATTGAAATGAAAATATGAAGATTATCAAATATTGATCAGGAAATTAATTGATATTTTAGAGTTGACCAGAAAAGTCATAGATATTATAATAAGCAAAAATATAAATTTTAATAAAATGTCTGAGCTCTTTACCTATAATTTAATAAATATCCATCAAATTAATTTCTTGCTTTGAATTTCGCATTCAACTATTTTTCCTGTGTGGGAAATGTGGGTACTTTAGGTCTAGTCATAAATGATGTGTATATCTTGACATAACTTAAATTGTCCTGTGACTCATCTTCATTATCTAAAACATGGAGAGCCTTGAGGGCCACGGATGTTACAGGGTATAATGCATGCATGAGAAACACATTGTTTCAATCCATATACAGCAAGCATATGGTCTCTGGTGCACTGCCAATAGTTAAATACTGCCAAGAAGTAACTTGAATACTACTTGATGTAACTCCAAAGTCAACAGGTAAAATAAATGATCCTTAAAAATCTTATTTCATAGGATTGTAATGAAGATGACATAAAATTTGTAAGATACTCAGTTGCTAATGAAACAATCAAGCTTATTAATTTAGAGAGCCTATTAATTCTGTCTGGATTTTGCAAATTATTATTTTTAAATTACATATATTTTGTATATATAGTATTATTGTCATTTGTAATATACTATTTATATAAAATTCTGAAAATCTATTAAATGCAAATATAATTGAACATAAACATATTACATATGGTTTTATAGAATTTTTTGAACAACTTTTCGATGGGAAAAGTAGAACTTTTATCATTGATCTCATAAGTTTAGTGTTCTTATTAATTCCTCCTCTAAACCATATTGATTTTTATTTTTGTTTTTGTTTTAGGACTTAGCCTGGTAGTGATCAGTGTGCTTACTTCTGACTTTCTAATCAGGGTCTATTCCTAGTGGGTCTTAGGTAAACAAATTCAGTGTTAGATATTGTAAGATAAGCTTTTTACCCAGTTTAGTATCTCTGTAATCACAGATTCTAGCTATATTTAAATATAATCAGAAGATATATGATCAAAATAAAGATTTTTGTTATAGATTATATTCAGAATTTTAATCGTAATTATATTAACACTTTAGAAACTTAGTTAATCTAAAATAAATTATAAATAATAATTAAATTAAAATCCAAAGAATTATATAAATAATTTCACTTTTTATAGTACTGAAAAATACAAGTTAATTTCACTTATTCTAAAGCCTGTCTCTATTGTGAATAATTTACAAAGGTAGTTTTGATTAAAGAAGCAAAATTAGAATAGAAGCACTAGACAAAAACTTTTTTCTGTGATTTTCCTATCTTTTGTTATACTATGTGTTCATTAACTTGAATGTGCTCTAAAAGTTTGTTTTTGAAAAGTATGACAGGTGGGAAATTCAAACTGTTTTATTTAACTGGTTTGAAATGCTGAAATGAGAAGTACAGTTGGTTATACATTCAGTGTCAAGATTCCTTTCCAGATACAATTTAAAATTCTGTAAGTGGACTTAAATTATGTCTGAAATATATCTTTTACTCCAAAAATGAGATATAGTGAATTTAAACTAGCATATCTTAATCTTTGAAACGTTTTATGCTTGTAAGAAATTTTACAGAGAAGTTATTAGGTAGCATCAGTTAAAAAACGAACAAAATTTCTCTAGCTGAATAAAGCAATTATAATAAATTAATAATCTCAGTTTCAAAGGCTTTACAAAGTGCAATAATATAGGAGAATGTAGTAGACTATATAATGTTTTCAGAAAAATTTGTGAAAACATCAAACAAGCTATAGTTTCATTAATGTGCAAATTGTAAAACAATATATAAAGGTAATTCTTTTACTTTAAAATATATATATATATTTACTTTCAGATTTTATTATTGAACAATATAGTGTTTTACTTAACAGTTAAAGTTTGATGAAACTAAGTCTATTAAAACTAGTACTGGAAACCAAAGTGAAATCATTAGCAAAGCTGAATGAACACATAGAAAAATATGTCCGTAACAGACATTTGAGGTATCAGCAAAGATGGGAGAGAAAAATGCTAGCTGGTGGGCAGTATTAAGCTTTCTTCTGCTTTCAGTGTCCTTGGATTCATGTGGTAAAAACAGATTCACTCTTTTCTGGCAATAATTTTATCTCCTGTGTTGTCAGAAAAGATCTCATGGAGAGTGAGGACTTATGTTTCCCAGTAATAATGACACTCCTCATGTTCCTGGAGATAAATCCCAAAACTAGAGTGTCCCAATTATGAAAACATTAGCAAATACCAAAAATTTATAAGATTTTCTATTTGCTTATTTGTTTGTCTTTCTTCTGGCTGAGATGCGGAGCAAAACCATCAGTGCACAGACAGGGCTTACGTTCTGGTTATTTCTCAACAATCCTTGTGATTTCAAGAGACCAGACAAGTTGCCAGGAAAGAAATCAGGTTGGCTACATATAAAGCAATTTAACTTAACTTATCCACTTTGCTAAGTCTGGCCTTGTGTTATAATAGGAGCTGTATTATGTTAGTGTTATGTATGGTACAAGATAAGAGTAATATTTTTTCATATGCATATAAATATACAGCTTTCTCAGTACCATTTGTTGAAAAAATTTTCCAAAGTACTATACATTTTGAACACTGCTGAAAAGTATATACTTATGGGGCCGGCGAGGTGGCGCTAGAAGTAAGGTGTCTGCCTTGCAAGTGCTAGCCAAGGAAGGACCGCGGTTGGATTCCCCAGGCATCCCATATGGTCCCCACCCCCCCAAGCCAAGGGCAATTTCTGAGCGCTTAGCCAGGAGTAACCCCTGAACATCAAATGGGTGTGGCCCGAAAAAAAAGAAAAGTATATGCTTACTTACAAAATGTCTGCTAATGTATTTTGTATTATTTTCTATATATTCTTATACATTCTCTATGTAGTCTATATCCGTTAATTTGTATACAGTGTTATATTATAGCAGTACTATTTTTCTTGATAATTTTTTAAAATATTGCGAAATTGTAAAAACTAAAACCCCAGATTTGTCTGACTTAATCACCATTTATTTATTGCTAATCACTTTAAGTATGGTAATTTAAATACTGTTACTATACCATGCCCTCTACCCATGTACCTGCTTCCTTTCCTCACCAAGTTATCAGATAGCTCTCTCCCTTCCCTCATTAAAATTCTTTTGTGGTTTGTTTGTGTTTTGTTTGGGGGCCACACCCAGTGTGGCTTAGGGGTTACTCCTAGCTATGCGCTCAGAAATCACTCCTGGCTTAGTGGACCATATGGGATGCCGGGGTATTGAACAGTGGTCCATCCTAGGTGAGAAAAAAAAGTATCTGTACATCTCCTTCTGGTTTACTTCACTCAGCATTATATGATTCATTTCCAACAGTGTGTCAGCAATCGCCATGGTTTTGTTTTTACCTACAGCTTAGTATTAGACTATTATATATATTAATTTATATTATATACATATATAATATTAAGCATTTATCTATACGTATATAAATACTATATGAATATATTTTCTGTCAGATAATCTATTATTAGACATTTGTGAATAGAATGACATTGTTGTCACTGTAAGTGAAATTTAACAAAATATAGAATTAAAATAACATTTTCCAACTGCAAAAAAATCTGTGAACTGCTCTACATAAGAACTTTCATGTTTTTTGTTTTGTTTTTTTTTGTTTTTGGGCCACACCCGTTTGACGCTCAGGGTTACTCCTGGCTATGCGCTCAGAAATTGCCCCTGACTCTCAGAAATCACCCCTGGCTTGGGAGAACCATATGGGACGCTGGGGATCAAACCATGGTCTGTCCTATGCTAGCGCTTGCAAGGCAGACACCTTACCTCTAGCGCCACCTTCCCAGCCCCTCTACATAAGAACTTTAATGAGGGCTGGACTGGTGGTTCAAGCGGTAAGGTGTTTGCCTTGCACTCACTAACCTAGGACGAACCAAAGTTCAATCCCCAGGCTACCAATATGGTCCCTCGAGCCAGAAGCAGTTCTGAGCACATAACCAGGAATAACCCCTGAGCGTCACCCCCCAAAAAAAAGAATATTAATATCTACTTTATTGTTATATTAAAATTGATTTTTCAATGTCCTTATAAGTTTTCTTTTTGTTTTCTAGAAGTGGGGAGACATACTCTTGGTGCTCAGGACTCATCTCCTATTCTGTATTCAAGAAGCACTCATGTGGGTCTCAGAGAAAACCATGACACACTGAGAATTCAACCTTAAGGCATCAAATGCCTGTTAGCAAAGCAACTTATACACTATATTATATCCCAGGACCCTTAAAGGAATTTTCAAACAAAATACTTAACTGACTAATTTATTGTTTCTCAGAAATAGATATCATGTGTTTGATTATATTCTTTGTCAGATTTTATCTGATACATTATCAATGATAATGTATAATTACAATAACAAAATTAGATGTCTAAGAGACTGCATAAAATATAGTTTCTGGTTATAAGATTGATGAAATTAGCATTAAATGTAAATCAGGTTCAATTCTGATATTATAGTTACAAAAGTAAAGTGAAATATATGTTCTTTACTCCATTAGCATATCATGGACCCTGAGGTTTATAACCATAAAAATAATATAGAGAATTTTTATCTGTTTTAAACATTACTTACTTTTTAGTTTTTAACATCTAAAAAATTATAGATATACCCTTAAGTTAATTATTAGTGTTATCTATACCACTTCTGTACATAATAGTAATGTTTTCTATACCTTAATAATAAAATAATCAATTTGAAATTAACTTTAATGTTTTTGTTTAAATATAATTACAATTTTTTGTTCATTTGCCTCATAATATAGATTGATGTTTTACTAATGTTTTCCTAAATGCCTAAAATTATTTGACTCAATTAAATTGACTCAAATTAGGAAAATCAATGATTAAATTAGAGTGGTTATTATTATTTTCAATGTTGATTTTTTTAATCTTTCCAGTTGCCTAATATAAGGGGTTCCATGAAAAATTAAATATAATAAAATTCAGGACATGGAATGTTCTTTTTTTTTTTAATCAATTGGCCATCTAAACTTAAAGCTTCCTATTTGGCAACATAGGCTCTAACTGCATTTCACATTTTTCATTAGCACAGCACTAAAGTAATATCAAAGTGATCTTACAGGGATAATGAGAACCATCTCTCTTGTCAATCTAATGGATTGTTTGTGAAATGTATTCAATAAAGTTGTCCTTGAATTCCCTTACTAATTCTAATGCTTTATAACCAGCTTCATGCTTAAGAAATATTATGAATAAAATATATGTAGCAAAAGAACCAGTTTTACAGTTGAACGGTCTATTTCCTTAATTTAGGGAACTAACTTTAAGGGGTTTATTGAGGAGAAACACTTTTTGTCCTCATCTCTCAAATTACATTTCTGATCAGTAAATTACCATTTAAATGCAGCAATATACATGCATATACAATACACAGATTGTTAGAAAATTTTACTCCTTTCACCACTATTCTACATATAGCTAAAGTGATTTTAGGTAAAGCAAAATTCTTAGTCACAGCAAGAAAACAGATCTCAGCAAAATTAGGATCTTGAATAATACCTATGGGCAGTCTTATATAGATAGGTCTTTCTAAAATTTTAACTTCTCTCTACTGCAAAAAGTAAGGTCGACTATCAGGGATCAGGGTTTGCAGAATTTCCTAGATGCCAAACCATGTGGACTCCATGAACCACTGATCCATTTTTTTAATGCCACCGCATCTCTTTTAGTCTTGTCCAAAGCCACTGGTTCCTAATATTTTTACATATCTATTGAATATTTACATTTTATGTGTTTCCTTCTCATTCTTCTGCTACATTGTTTCTATTAAGTTATACACATACGCATACTATATTCAACTGTATTATTTCTTTCATTAAATCACTGTGAGGCAGAGTAAAAAGTTATTTAAAAGTTGTTGATAGTTAATTTTCATTCATAAAATTTTCCAACAGCCATCCCTTCATCATTGTTTATTTCCTGCCACCAGTTTCCCCAGTATTCCAACCATTCCTCACCCACATCATGCCCCTATGGGAGATTCATTCTCTCTCTCTCTCTTTATCTCTCTCTCTATCTCTCCATCTATCTCTCTGTCTCTTTCCACTTTCTGTCTCTCTCCCCATCTCTCCATCTAACTGTCTGTGTCTCTCCCCCCTCTCTCTCCGTCTCTCCCTACTCCTGTTTTTTTTTATATGGCATGATTTGTAATATTGTTACTGAGGCAACATCATACATACTTATTATTTTATTTCCTTTCTGTTCCGTGTTATTGTAGAAAGTGATTATTTTAAAATATTATTGTCATAGTTATATGGTATCTGCCCTATCTGCACTCACCACCATCATTTGTATTGTCTTCAGGTACTATACTCTTACTCGTTTTACTTATATCCCACAACTAAGATTATAAGCATCATTCATGCCTATTCATGTATTGGCAAATTTCAACACTTTATTTTCTCAACAACTGCGTAAGTACTACATTGTGTAGATATACCATTTTCATTATCCACTCATCTATTCATAGATACTTGGGTTGTTTCAAGATTCTGCCTATTTGAATAGTGCAGCAATGAATATAGGAATGTAATAGCCTTCCCTGCATAATATTTGTGGGTCCTAAGTGTATATTTCCAAAGTGTTACTGCTGGGTCATTAAGCTCAATTTCTTTTCTTCTTATTTTATTAGTAAATTACAACAAGGCTGGAGCAGTCTACATTCCCATCAGCAGTGAATGAGAATGCCCTTCTTTCTTCATCAACAACAGAACTGTTCGTTTTGATTTGCATCTCCCTCATGATAATTATGTGAAACAATTTGAGGGGGGCTTTATGAGCCACACTCATGCTCAGGGGTTACTCCTGGCTCTGCGCTCAGTACCGTTCCTGGCTTGGGGGACCATATGGGATGCCGAGGGATTGAACCGCGGTCCTTCTCGGTTAGCTGCATGCAAGGCAAACAGCCTGCTTGTGCCACCACTCCAGCCCTAATTATGTGAAACACTTTTTTAATACGCTCTTTGTTTATCTATCTGTATTTTTTCCTGAGGAAGAATCATTTTTTGATGAAGGTGGATTATTGTTTTTCTTGTTAAGCTATATCAGATATATATGTTTTTATTGCAATGACAAGTACTTGCATTTTTATATTTAATGGAAATAGAGTGAAAAACCTTGTCTTTGTGCTGGATATTAGAAGGGATGACTTTTAATTTTTCTACAATGAATATGTTTGCTATGAGTTTGTGATAAATGACTGAATAGATTAATATAGTTTATTCAAATCCCATCTTGTTGAGAGTTTTTATCATGAATGGGTGTTGGATTTTGTCAAGTGTATTTTCTGCATCTAATGACATAATCATTTGTTGTTGTTTTTATTTTTTACTATTTCATTGTGTTATGTTGATTAACTTGAACATGTTAAATCAACCGTCCATGCCCAGGGAGATTCCTATTTGTTCACGCTCTATTGTTTTTATCATAAATTGTTTGATATTATTTGCTTGTATTTCGTTAAAAAAAATCTTTGTTTCTCTTTTCATCAAGAGTGTTGATCTGATAATTCTCTTTGATGTCCTGCTGATTTTATATTAGGGAGATGGTAGCTTTATAGAGACTGGGAGTGTTTCTGTTTCTTCAATTTACTTGAAGAACTTTAAAAGGATTGGCAGACTGTCTTCTTCAAAGATTTGATAGAATTCACTAGTGAATTTATGTGGTCCAGGGCTTTGTTTTGGGGGAAGGATTTGAGATGTTACTTTCTGAGTAACAACTCAAATCCTCAGTAATGATATCTGCTCAGGTTTCCAAATTGTCTTAGTACTGTATTGGGAATTTATAGAACTCCAAGAAGTTTTCCATTTCCTCTAGGTTCATTTGTAGCATAGAGATTCTCCAATAATCTGTGGTAATACTTTTAATCTTCATTGTGTCTTTTGTGATATCTCCCATTAATTTTTGATTTGTTTTATTAGAGTTCTCTCTCTCTCTCTCTCTCTCTCTCTCTCTCTCTCTCTCTCTCTCTCTCTCTCTCTCTCTCTCTCTCTCTCAGACTTGCTAGTAGCTTATCAATCCTGTTTATTTTATCAAGCAACCAACTCTGGATTTCATGATCCCTTGGATCATTCTAGTACATTAATTTCTGCACTAAGTTTTATGATACCCTTCTTTCCGCCTACTTTGTGGTTCTTTTATTGGTAATTGTACAGTTTCTTAAGTTGTTCAGTTCAGTTAATTATATAGAACCTTTCGTCATTTCTCATAAATGCTTATATAACTATGTACGGGGGCGGGGGGGGTTTCCTTTGTTTTGAGCCACATCCGGTGACGCTCAGGGGTTACTCCTAGCTATGTGCTGAGAAATCGCTTCTAGCTTGCAGGACCATATGGGATGCCGGGGAATCGAACCACGGTGCTTCCCAGGCTAATGGCAAGGCAGACACCTTACCGCTTGTGCCACTGCTCCGGCCCACTGCTTTGCTGTGCATCACTTGTTTTGGTATGTCATCTCCTTATTCTTATTTGATTTCCTTTCTGACTCAGAAATTGTGTAGTCATAAACTATTTAGTTTTCAGGTTTTTGCATTTTTCCCTCCATTTTTGTTTCAGTTAATCATGGACTTATAAGCTTGAAGGAATGATTTATATGTTCTTCATTTTGTGAAAGTATGTTTTTGTCCCAGCACATGTAACAATTCTGGTTATACTCTAATAATTAAATTAATCTTTAATAATATAAGCATTTTGAATGTTCATAATTTTTGTCTTACTTGCTTTATCTTTTATCTTAACATTTTCTTTCTCTTACTCTCATAAACATACATACATGAATTCTTGATATTTACACTGTTTTGAATCAGTGTTACCATAATGAAATATAAAATTAATAAACTGATAATTAAAACATATTTCCTCAACAGCAGGAAAATAAAATATTTTATTTGATATAAGACTACATATTTTATTGTAAACTCTAATTGTTGCACAGAACACAACTTGAGATCCATTATTAAAATTAGTAAGTGCTACCATATATTGAGTGTATCTCTTGTCACACCAGTGAACTAAGTGCTATGTATTTCCTTCAACCAAGAGACTTCATATTCTATTTTTATTAGGATCAAATTTGTCCTTATTTCATCAGTGAAAAACAGACACCAAATTGCATAGTAATTAAGTGATAAAATCAGAGATTTCAGTCATGCAGTTTAAGTCTATATCTTTTTTTTTCTTTTGGCCACATCTGATGGCGTTCAGGGGTTACTCCTGACTCTGAGCTCAGAAATCACTCTTGGCAGATTTGGTGAACCATAAGGGATGCCGGGAATCAAACCCAGCAAACCCAGGTCTATCCTGGGTTGTTTGTGTGCAAGGTGAACGCCCTGTTGCTGTGCTGTTACACCAGTTGCTAAGTCTGTACCTTAAACATTATTTTGTTGGCTCTTTAAAACTTTGTATGTGTTACAGCATTTTATTGCGAATTAGTGTATATGAATCTGACTAATTTTCAATACAATAACATAGCTCTATATAACTATGTATTCTATGCAATAATATATACTGTTTTACTATGTTATATAGTAAAACCAATATAAGTTGATGCACTGTAGCTCTCTGGCACCTACTTCTGAAGTATCCAATAGTCTATATTATTGGTGCTTTCTTTAGTTTGAATTCATTTTAACAAACATTAAGAAGTTGGATTTTTCACAGAATTTGGAAAGCAAATGTTAAATCTAGTCTCATAAGATTTTCCCATTAGAAGATATTTTACTGAAATAAAATATATATAATTATTTATTTATAAAATATAGAGCCTGAGAGATAACATGGAGGTAAGGCATTTGCCTTTCATGCAGAAGGTCATTGGTTTGAATCCAGGCGTCCCATATGGTCCCCTGAGCCTGCCAGGAGCAATTTCTGAGTGGGGAGCCAGGAGTAACCCTGAGCACTGCTGGGTGTGACCAAAAAAAAAACAAAAAAATATTTATTTATAAAATATAAATATATTTTTACATCTACTATTTTAGTATATGTGATTACTTTCAATCTATTTGAACTACTTTACTATACTTCTGTATTAATACAATCCTAGAACTAATTTGGAATTTTGTACCTGATTATTTTTAAAGCCTCTGGAAATAAAATATTAGAAATAATTTTATATTTAAAGGAGATAGAGTTATTTGTATAGTTCTAAAAGATGTTTTTAAATTATATTTATTTAGCAATTCCCAAAAGAAAAATTCCATATAAAAGTACAATTATATTATAGTCAATGATAAATTTGAATAAAATTTATAGTTTGTTACCTCTTAATTTATATGTAGTTACTTTTTATTTTCCAGGTATCACTTAAATATTAATAAAGATAAAATATTTTCTTGTAAAATATTTCAAAAATTGCAAACATATTCTGAAACATCTAAAACATGTAAGTAATTGATTTTAATTCTTTAGATATAAAAAAATCCTACTTTTCCCTTGTGATAGTAGTAAGCCAACCATTGCTATATTTGCAGCTTAATCCAAGTGCATTAAGAGAATGTTACAGGCAGGGTTTAAATGACCATATCCATAGTCTAGGATGCAATATATATGCTTCCTGTCCTTTAGGCCTTATAAAATTATTTTAATAGAATGCAATATTATAATATTGAGAAAAGTCACTATAATATTATCGTAGTTATATTGTAAAATATTAACAAAGCTAGAGAAAGCAAAAGAATGTTCAAAACATATATATATATATACACATTTTCAAACATTTAAGAAAAATTTTTTCTTCAATTTTATTACTGCTTCAATTTGTATTATTACTTTAGGTAATAACTATAACTTATTTTCATTTATACAACACAGTTTTCTTTTATATGTCAGTCTTACATTTGCCTAATAAAATTTATATATGAGGTATTCATGTTCTGATTAAATAGTAATTTTAATAAATTATCACAATGAAGATAAATAGAAAACAGCTATTATCCATAAATATTTGTATGCAGTTATTGCCATTAGAGTTACTTTAACATACTCTCATTAATCTTTATTTTGTAGCAGGGAACAATAGTATACAAGTGAATAGTAATTCTCAGATTTATCTTTATTGTATTTTATATCAACCCTTCAGTCAGTGAGCATTAATTTCCATCCTCCCTGTGTTCTCAGGATTGGGTAAGTTTTCCCCCAGCTCATGATCAGGAAAATACAGTTCAAGGCTGATGAGCACTTTACTTTATTTTAACAATGAATATATAAAACAGGACAAGCTGGGATCCTTGTGGGGTGACAGGCCTATAGATATAGCAGAAGCCTAACCAGGAGGCCAATGTAGAGGATATATATATTTAAACACTGTGGCTCAAGAAAGTTTCAATAGAGCAATACTATAAGCAATGTTTGTTTAAAAAGTCAAACAATTTTTAATAACTTTTTTGTGACCAATGTGAATTACAAGTCTTTCACAGTAATATTTAAGGTACAAAGTACCTTAAATACATTGAATCAAGGGTATTCTCACCACCAGTGTTGTCCTCCCTCCAACCCTGTTCCCAGCATCTCCCTCCTTTGCCCTTGGACTGCTAATATAATTGGTACCCTCTGTGCATAGCTTGTTGAATATTGGGTATTAACTCTGTTGTCATTGACTTTGTGTTTGGTATTTAAGTCTGATCATTTTTTTATTTCCACTCAATGTTCATACAACTGCTTGATTCTGCTACCATCCATTTTTTCTCTCAATTTATGAGACAGATGAAGATGATTCAAATTATGTGCTTCTGTTTGAAAAAAAAAAGAAAAGAACATTAAAAAAGAAAAAAACCAATCTACCTTAAGTTATATCCCTTAACTAAATCTCTCTTTGAGGGAAGAGAGATGTAGTCAACCTTGAGAGTGATGTCTGATCAAGAGTAGATGGCAAACCTGTTTGTGCTGTCCTTCCCCATCTCTGAAGCAATGTCTCCAAAGTGTCCCCTCAAGGACAATCCCCAGAATAGTTGACTAAAAGGGTCCTCCAGAATAGTTGTTCTATGAATGTCATTAGCCAGAGAGGTGATTATTGAGAATTTGAGAAATTGAATAGTTTGTGATGCTGAAATGTTACTTGAATTATACTATTCAAAATTATAACAGTATATATTAAATTAAACTCAGTAGATTAGTACCTCAATTAGTTGAACAAATTAAAATGAAATATACAATTTTGATTTTAGAAAAAATTTAAAACTTATTTTTAAAGAACACACCATCTACTATACATCAATAGAAGCCTAATTTTTTTCTGTGGTATTTTTTGTTTGTTTGTTTGTTTGTTTGTTTTGGAGCCATATCAAGTTATGCTCCTGGCTGTGTGCTCAGAAATTGCTCCTGGTTTGGGGGACCATAAGGGACACTGGGGATCAAACCATGTGCATCCTGGGTCAGCTGCATGCAAGACAAATGCTGTACCACTGTGCTATCGCTCTGGTCCCAAGAAAACTAATTTTTATGTACTAAATATATAAAAAATAATTTTTGATGCAAATTGTGAATCATTTAATATAAAAAATGTAAGAAAGTTTCACTTACATCTAAAATAATTATGTGTTTTAGTTACTGATGAAATATCTGAATATATAAACTTATAAAATAAAGTTTTACAGAGTCTGTAAAATATACCAACTATGAAATAATAAAATAATTATAAATGACAATGTAAAAAAAGTAAATCCCACAGGTTAGATTATGTAATATCATATTAATATATATTTAAATAAATAGTAAACAAGTATTATATACATAGTAAAATGATAAGTTTGATAAGATATTAATGCTCTGAAAAATGTTAAAAAATTGTAGATGTATGAATAGTTTCTTTTCCACTCATGTGTTCTCAAGAAATTAGATTTTTTTTCCAGTTTATTACTGTTTTGAACAGTGCTACAATGAACATAGGAATGCAAATGACTTTTCTACATTGGTTTTTGAATGCCACTCTTTGCCTGAGAAAAGATAAGTAAATAAAAAAGCCGTGGTACAATTATAGTAAGGAATACTATATGCAGTTAGAAAAAGTAAAGTAATGAAGTTTTCTTATACATGGATGGATATGTAAATTATGCTGAGTGAAATGAGTGCAATAGAGGGATACAAATAGAAAGATATCACTAATTTATGGGATATTTAAGAAACAGAGGGACTAAAGGATAGCACAATGGGTTAAGTATTTGCTTTGCATGCAGCCAACCCAAGTTTGATCCTTGGCATCTCATATGGTCCCACAACTGCCAGGAGTGATTTCTGAGTGAAGAGCCAGGAGCACCACTGACAACAGCAATCATAATCTTTTCAAGGTCACAACACATAGTAAAAAACAAACTAAAAGTGTGGCAGTGGGGAAAAAACACAGGAGAACACCATGCGTAGAGAATGAAGATGGCAGCTCTGATGACCTGAAATGTACCAACCACCTGTTTAGCCCCTCAAATAAGAAGTGTAGAGTAGAAATATGGAAGCTGTTCGGAAACCCCAAAGAAAACATAGATTGAGCTGAACATACCACAAAGATAAAAATCAGAAAACTCCAAACTGAAATAACAAAACTGAAAAACTCAGTAGATGAAATGAAAACCTCAATGAAAAGCCTTTTCAAGCATAGTAACAGCAGCTGAGGACAGAAGCAGTGAGCTGAAAGATGAGATGGAGAACAATTCTATACAGCAGAAGAGATTGTATAAGAACCTTAAGGTAAATGATTAGACAATGGGAAAAATCCTCAAAGAATGTAAACAGATAAGAATAGAAGTCTTTGATAAACTCAACAGAAACAACATAAGAATCACTGGAGTCCCAGAGACCCCAAAGAAAAATCCCCAAGAAGAATCAACAGTCAAGGACATCATTTCAGAGAAACTTGCAGAACTAAAGACTGTACACAACCAAATCCTGCATGCTCAAAGAATACCAGATACAAGAGACCCGAAGAAAAGCACCCCAAGACAAATCCTAGTCACAATGACAAGTCTCACAGATAGGGACACAATAATAAAAGTAGCAAGATCAAAAAGAGAAATTAGATTCAAAGGAGCATCCTTAAGATTTACAGCAGACCCGTTAAAAGAAACCATCAAGACCTGAGGCAGTGGTGGGATATAGTAAAAATACTAAATGAAATGTTTTACCTAGAACACAGTACCCATCCAAGACTCACTTGCAGGTTTCAAGGCAGTATACAGAGCTTAACAGATAAACAGCAGCTCACCAACTTTAAAGACTAAAAACCAGCCTAATTTCTTTAAGACAAGACATGCCTAAAGACACACCAAATTAATACAGAAAGATGATTCTAAATCCCATGACAATTATCTGTGAACATCAATAAGCCAAATGCACCAGTTAAGAGACACAATATGGCAAAATGGATCAAAAAACTCAAAATTAAAGTTGCAAGCAGACATCAGGAAGAACGAAGGGGCCTACATAAATAGCTTAATGACACAGCTTATAAAAATTTGAAAACAATCAACAAAATGAACCCAAAATATGTAGGCAAACGGAAATAGCACGCCTCCAGCAGAAATTAATGAAGTGAACCCAAAAAAATAATCGAAAAGGTCAACAACAGCTAAAGTTGTTTGCTTTTTTTAAATAAAAAAGATTGATAAATCACTAGCAAAGAAAGGGAAAGAGAGAAATTTAATAAACCAAATAAGAAATGAAAAGGGAGAGATCACTACAGAGATAATAATACAGAGATCCAAAGGGTAATCAAAGATTATTTTGATAAACTCTATGCCATGAAACATGAAATCCTGGAAGAAATGGAATAAAAGAAAAAGAAAAGGCATTATTGTAATAATGCCCAGACATAACAGAGATGAGGGCCAGAAGAACCGGTTCATGGTTATCAAGCTCACCACAAAGAGTGGTAAATGCAGTTAGAAAAATGACTATCCTAAAAACTATCATAACAATGTTTATGATTGAGAATGCCTGTCTTGAATACACGAAGAGAGTGGGGAACAGGGACAAAGGGGCAATGGTGGTGGGAATTTGCACGATGAATGTGATGTTCTTTCTATGACTTAGGCCCAACAATGAACATGTTTGTAATCATGGTACTAAAATAAAGATATAAAAAATTAATAATTATGTGTTGATGAACACAGATGTTTTATTGTTATGTTGGTTATGATTCTAAAATATTATTGTTACAATAGAAAATTGAAGTTAAAGCTAGGCAGCTTTCAAATTTAAATTCAATAGCAAAGTTTCTGCTGGTATATAGAAAAATAACTTTTTTTTCTTATTCGTTAAAAGCATCTAGAAATGTATATGCTTAGTTTCCAAATAAAGTAAAATAAATATTATGCAAAGAAAAACAAACTTAAAAAAGTACTTTGAATGTTCTAAACAATTTTATTAAATAAAAATAAAATAAATAAAAATAAAATTTTATTAAATAAAATGTATATTTTATATACAATAATGAAACTTTTAATCTTCAATAAATGAATGAATGCCACTTTTAAAATATTTGGAGGAATATACTGTAAAGAATCATGGTTTTAACCACAAATAATGGGCATTATTTTGGTAACATGTGGCAAATATAATTAATGATGGACTTACTAAGGAGGAGGAATGACTTTTCAACATTGAAATAGTTCCCTTGAAATACTGTAAATTTATGAGTGGTGAGACCACCCCAAAGCACCATGGTTTCTAACCCCTTCGGTGGACAGGTCTGATGAAGCAGGGTAGCGATAGAAAATAAATACACCAGTAGTTCAGGGAAAAAAAATCAATGGAGTCAGCCTGCTTTTTGTACCATGAGCTCTCTGCCATGTGCTCTCTCTGTGCTTCCCCAGAAGCCAGAACAGCTTTCTATTCTCTAAAAATAATTCCACCAGGGTGGAGGAAGTTCCTATAACCCAGGTTGGCTTTTACATATCAACGGAAGAGGTTACAGGGAAGAAGTTGGGAGAACACCTATGCTTAGGATTTTAGCTGAGTTCACCTTACAAGGTACAATTAAATATACATTAGCAATAAATTCTGTTATTTCTATCTGCTCTAAAGAAATACCACTGCAAAAAAAAAATTCTTCAGGGTTGTTAAATAGGGGTATTATGCAACTTTATTTTTGTTGCTTTTACAAACGGATAAAATGTAAACAAAGTAATATATTTTTGAGAAGTGAATATAGAGTGTCAATTTCAATCTATAGGTATGAAACTAGTAGAAGATAGCATGGAGTCTAACAGGAAAATTAATACCTTTAGCTTAATAATCATGTTTGCTTTCTGTTTTGGAAGGAAATAAGTATGTGCATTTACTAAGCAGCTCCATAGTAAATAGCATTGTATTTTTGTGCAAGATGAACTAAAAGTCTCTTCTATATATATTTAAACATAGACAGAAAAACAAATAGATGATCTCTAAATCGTTATGCTAAATGAACAGTCATTAGCTTTGGACAAATCCTTATGATCTTTGGGGTAATTGAGGAAGTATATATCCACTGCATCCTGGGGTAGTTACAAAAGCAGAAAAGAAAAATGTTAATTAAAATGCAGTAAGCAAACATTTTAAAAACACAAAATAAATACAGGTCATAATGGGAAAATTAATTTTATAAAATATTAAACATGCTTATGAACATCTCAAAAATATTAATAGTACATAGAAAAATTAACTCATATTGCCTCCAAGTTTATCCCAAGTGCTTATTACTCTTCCTCGAAGGAAAATAACTATGTAGTAAAGAAACTGTAAGATTGATTTCATGTTATTTATTTGTTATTATTTTAAAATACTTGGACAGGAAATTTGAGAATATAATATAGCAGGTAAAGTGTTTGCCTTGCCTTCAGTACACCTGGGTTTGATCCTCTGCACTACATAATGGTGTTCTGAACCTGACAATAGTGATCCCTGAGCATAAATCCTGAGCAAAACTGGTTGTTAATTAAAAAAAGAAACAAAATAATGCATGTTTGAGCCATAATACACATTTTTAATTTATGTTATTTATGTGAAATATTTTAGCAGATAAAGTCTATTCAACTATGGGTTTGGTTTGGTTTGGTTTGGTTTCTGGGTTGCACTCGGCCCAAGGCTCAGGGGTTCTGTGCTCAGAGATCACATCTGGCAGGCTCAGGGGACCATATTTGATGCCTGGGATCGAACCTGGAGTCCCAAGTGCTGCACTATCACTCCGTCCTTCTCAACTGTGTTTTCTTTGTTCTGTTTTGTTTTTATTCCTCCTCAACTATCTTCTACCATTTATTCCTCAAGATGATGTCAGAATAATTTTGTAAATATCTATTTTCTTGAGTTTTGAATTGAATGAGCTTCAATATATTAGGAGTTTTATAGAAAAAGGATATCTTTAACATATCTCCTCTTTTTCAGGGACATGCTTATTACCTAATTTCTTACTGTACTTCTATATGCTTACCTGGTTTGTATACCTATCAGTTGTGTGTTATAGAGAAAACAGAAAAATTCCACATTTAGGGTTTTCTGAAGAAAAAACTCATGGAAGAACTTTTTTTTTCAATCTTATATTCACATTTTCTAGTAAATTACTGTTTACTATTTTATAAAAATATACTAGATCTATATAATAGAAATATAATAGATCTATTATATTTGTATTTAGGTATTAACAATACTAAAATTTTTATCTTTTCTATCATTCATACTATTTTTCAATGCCATTTCTAAAACATATTTATTTTGGTGAAATAATTTGAATTAAAGTACATATCTGAAATATAGTCATAGGGATATCACCATTATGTGTTATTGCCATTAGTTATTGCCATATTGGATAAAACTTCTCCTTAATTTTTACTATATACTTTAGTCCAAAATTTTTATTTTTTAATATATTTTTTATTTAAACACCTTGATTATATACATGATTGTGTTGTTTGGGTTTAAATCTTGTAAAGAACACCACCCATCACCAGTGCAACATTCCCATCACCAATGTCCCAAGTCTCCCTGCTCCCACCCAACCCCTGCCTATACTCTAGACAGTTGGCTTTCTATTTCCTTCATACATTCTCATTATTTTACAATGTTAAAAAAATTTCATTTTTTTAACATTTTAAAATACTTAATTTAAGAAAAAACTTGACCAGCAGGTTGGGTTTTGTTTGTTTGTTTGTTTGTTTTTGTTTTGTTTTGTTTTGTTTTGGGTGGAGATGCCCTCATCTGGAGATGCTCAGAGGTTACTCCTTCACTCTGCACTCAAGAATTACTTTTGGGGGCCAGAGAGATAGCATGGAGGTAGGGTGTTTGCCTTGCATGCAGAAGGCCCGTGGTTCAAATCCCAGCTTAGTTATGTCTAATTTCCTAGAGGCAACTCATTACAAAGCTTCTAAAACTGTATGGAGGATATAAGTATATTAGAAGTCAGGATTATAGAGAATTGAAGACATAACATGTGATATTCCTGGATGGATTAGAGTTATTTATTCTCAAACTCAAGAATCACAGTGAATTCGGACAAGTAAAGTAACTTTTTGGTAGACATTTCTAAATATGTACCTGCATATTAACTACCAGGCTATCTCTCTTTTTCCTTCCAGATAATGTAGAAGAATGATGACTTCATGTCTAGACCTAAGCTTTTAACTTTTCTTCTTTTTATATGGTCCTAATGTGTTTCAAAAGAAATCAATCAAATGCCAAAAGCTGCCTGAATAATTGTTTCTGAAAATTTCTGGAAAAAATTTTACCTTTTTGGAAAGAGCATAATTTCCTTAAAATCCTCTCAAATTGTATTAAATTCGTGATATCTGCCCTTTTATTTAATAACCTATAAAACTTCATTATGTGGACAATATTTTATTATGATTTGAGTTTAACTATAAAATATATATTCACAATCTTTAAACCCACGTGCTCTTAAAGAATGTTAATATAACCTAACAGACTTTGATCAGAAACCCTATTCTACAAAATAAGTTGCTACTCCTTTTACAGCAACTAACAGAAATAACCTATATTTAAAGGTATGTATTTCCCACAAAAGTATTTCTGTTTGACCTGCAGATACTTTTTAACATGTTACTTTTTTTTTATCTGTCCACCTCCACTGTTGATACATTTAAGTGAATGAGTCAATGTACCTTTTTTATTAATATCTTTATTTAAACACCTTGATTACAAATATGATTGTAGTTGGGTTTCAGTCATGTAAAGAACACCCCTCTCCACCAGTGCAACATTCCCATCACCAATGTCCGGAATCTAAAGTGAAAAGACATAACTGTACTAATACTGTCCAAGAAATAATCAAGTACATATACATGGTAAGATCAAGGGTTGATGTAATATTGAAAATCTTAACTGGGATTTTCAAATACACTCCTGACTATTTCATATTTATGTTGAATATAGAATGTACATTGTTATTTGTGCTATCATATATGAGTCGCTTTTAAATAAATAATCAGTAATGGACATACATAGAGAAGATGAAAAAAATGAAAATGACAGACCAAGGTTTAAAATATGAAACTGATAGCTGTTAAAAATAACATATTATGGGGCCGGAGAGATGGCACAGTGGTATTTGCCTTGCAAGGAGCCAACCCAGGACCTAAGGTGGTTGGTTCGAATCCCGGTGTCCCATATGGTCCCCTGTGCCTGCCAGGAGCTATTTCTGAGCAGATAGCCAGGAGTAAACCCTGAGCACTGCCAGGTGTGGCCCAAAAACCAAAATAATAAAATAAAGTAACATATTTGAACTATTAAAAAAATCTAAAATATTAGTTTTAAGAGTGAGAAAAATGTTTATATTGACTAAAGATATTTAATTGTAAAGTGATTATGTATTTATAAAATGTATATATAGTTCTTCATTAATAAAATAAATGATGAGTTAGGGTGCTCAATATACTTTCAAATGTGCTTAACACAACTAGATAAAATGCCTAAACTGATAGTCTAGCCAGTTATGTCACAATCTAAAAATACTTTGCATCATTTGAGTTTTCAATGTACATTAAACTGCCAAATGATGCATCTAAAATTTACATTAAATATTTGAGTACAGATAGAGCCAGGAGTTAATACTTAGATAAGGACTGGACTTGCATGCTGGGTCAACCAGTGTTTAATCCTCAGCATCCTTGTATAGTCTCCCAACGACATAAGAATGATTCCTGAGTGCAGAGCCGGTAGTAAGTCCTGAACACCATGGAGTACACCCCCCAAAAAATGGTTTAGCAGACATGAACCATAAACTCCACACCCTCATTTATTTAATTTCTAATTTGCTAACATTGATTATGTAAAAACTGTATTTAAGAAACAGGAAAACTTCAATGTCATTCTCAACAGAAGGATACCATAATTTTATATTTTGAACGAATTCATTGAGAATGTAAAGAGTTGTTTTACATAGGACATGTTTGGTGTTTATATTCAATAACAACAATACCAATTATATATTTTCAATATATTTTTGAAGTAAACTAAACTTCTTTTACTTGAAAGTTCTGAGGAAGGTGAAGGAGATGATAACAAGAAAGTAGAACACTCAAGAGAGAGCGTGTGATTCTCAAAGACAGAGAGAGCCCAGCACACATCCCAGCCTGAAAGTTTCATAGAAAGAAATTCCACATCTCAAGAGGGGAGATGCAGACGACATATATTCGGGCACCTTGCATCAGGCAATTTATGTATGCTTCAATAACTTTCTATTGAAATTTGTTGTTAAGATTTATAAGAATATTAATTAAATTTATGGTCACTTAAATAGGACCAAGAAAGCCAATTTATATCAAATCCTAATAAGATCTATTCTACTTCATGCTATTGTTTAAGTTATAACTCCTCTTTATTAACTAGTCAGCCCTGAATAGTCAAACTCTTAATAAAGATACAAATAAAATTGGAAATATATGACAAATAATTTATTGCACTAATAGGAGATAAAATAAAAACGGTAATGCATCAGTTAACTTATCATTTACAAGTATACCAATTTATCTTAAATATAATGCTTCACACATGAATTCATAGACTATGCAAAGTGTGATATTGTATTCTCTCTGAGGACTTTTAAATTCTTAATAGGTGTGGAGAGAGGCACATGGAACACAGTCACCAAAACCACTTTTATTTATTATTTGGCTCTAATTATTTCTCAAGCAATTATCTTACAATTATCCATCAACAAAGTTATTTTATTGAAAGATGTGTTACTAACAAAACAAATATAGCTTCATATTATTGAAGGAGATTTTGAGGTTATAGAGAAAAGTAAAATATATCTGAAACAGAAGAGAAAACAGATTCTGAGTTTACCTTACCAGGGGTGGGGTGGCAATGATTACCTAATAGCTTTCTATAATCAAAAGAAAATAAAGAGGCTCATATAATTATGAAATTGCGAAAGAAAATAATCCTATTTAAAATAATTAGTAAAATTTCTGAAAGAAAATTTAAGGTTCTGGAGTTATTTTAAGGTAAACTACAAATGAGTTGTCAGTACTCTTTGATCAGCAACAAAACCAGGAAATAATTACAACTAGCACTTGTACTAGAGCAGTACTTATACGTGTTATAAGATAATTGCAATGCTTTGCCAGAAAGTCTAGTAAATTTCAGAACTGTTACTTTGTAAAATACTTTTTATGGAAATTAGTGTCTGAACATTTATTGTAACAACCAATCTATAACTTCCTGACAGACTCCGTCAAAAATTGTGTCAACCCATAACAATTGTTTCTGAAGTCTGAAAAATATCTTACTTTCTAAAATTGAATACCTTAATGTTAAGGTGTAGCAAACTATAATTTTCATGAGAAAGTGATTTTAATATGGTACTGGCATCAGTTTTGAAACAGAATTCAGAAAAAAAATAAGTCAACATAACTATTTAAAATAGATTAAGCAAAGTTTTAAGTCATGATTCACTGGAGTATATTTTTAAATAAAAGATTTATTCAGGTATCCACAAAAGCACCACCGGGAGAGTAAATGATCCTGAACAGAGTCTATACTTAATCCCATGACAATATACTCCAAGGATGGAGAAACCCCATATCGCTTAGGCCAAGTGAATTCCTTTTCGAATGACCCCAATATTTACTGTGCCAGGGCAGGAGGGAAAAAAAAAACAAAAAAAAAATAAAAAGCACAAAACATTGTTTATTTCTTATATATTATTTTTTATCTTCATTTGCTATTATTATTATTATTTTTATTTACCTATCTATTTTTGGTTGATTTCTCTGTTTGGGTGTGGTTATTGAAGTTGTTGTCCCCATCTATACTTATTTTTTTCTCTTCTTTTCTTTTCTTTCTTTATATGCTATGCCATGTTTCTTATTTCAAGACCATGGCAGTTTTGTTGTTGTTGTTGTTGTTTTGTGGTACTTATCGCTATTGTTCGAGTCCTCACTGGATATTTGACACTTTTTTTTTTGTACTGGTGGAGTGTTTCACCTTCTTTTCTCCTTCATCTCTCAAATCGATGATGAGAGTCTCTAGAAGGATTTCGCCCATTTTCAGCGTATTAGTCTTTTACCCCAGTTTATTATTTTTTCTTCTTCAAACAAAACCACGCAACTTAAAATAGCTGGTCCTGCCTCCCAGTTAGAGGGGGAAATAAGGGAGGCACCAAGACCAAACAGGTGCAAGACTACTAAGTAGTAGGCTAGATACAGATGGGACCACATATTCTAGCAGCCCTGGGAGTGAGGAAAGAGGATATGGGAGGTAGGACAAAAACGGAGGTGAAGGGAGGACAATTTGGTGATGGGAATCCCCCCTGATTTTATGTAAATATGTACCTAAAATATTATTGTCAACAATAAGTAAGCCATTATGATCAAAATAAAATTTATATTTAAAAAAATAAAATAAAAGCTTCCCATTGTCAAAAAAAAGATTTATTCAGGTATCTTTTCTTATTGTTTGTACCTCACCATGTATATATGATTTGTGACTCATTATAATCCCTTACGGCATGGGTCTGACCAAACTGTATAAAATATAATTCAAAGTAAAATATTTTAGAGTCTTTTAGTTCAACATAAAGTCAATCATATTGTCTCATCTAAACTTATAAACATGACTCTATTAATTCAATTCAAACTCAATTATATTTTCAAAATGATCTTAACTAAGTTGTGGTCATTGTATAAATTTAATAAGTATATACATATATGCAAATGATTAGTCACATTTTATTTATTTAAAAATTATCCCCATAGAAAAAACAGGAATCCTACCCAACTCCTTTTATGAGGCTAACATCACACTCATTCCCAAAGAAGGCAAAGACACCACCAAAAAAGAAAACTACAGACCAATCTCACTAATGAACATTGATGCAAAGATACTCAACAAAATCTTAGCAAACCGAATCCAACACTTCATCAAAAAGATCATACATCACGATCAAGTGGGATTCATACCAGGAATGCAAGGTTGGTTCAACATATGCAAATCAATAAACATGATACATCACATCAATAACATGAAAGACAAAAACCACATGATCATATCAATCGATGCCGAGAAGGCGTTTGATAAAATCCAACATCCTTTCATGTTAAAGACACTCAGCAAAATAGGGTTAGAAGGCACCTTCCTTAAGATAGTTACAGCTATTTATATAAAGCCTACAGCCAACATTATACTTAATGGCGAGAAACTAGAAGCATTCCCACTAAGGTCAGGAACTAGGCAAGGCTGTCCACTCTCTCCACTCTTATTCAATATAACCTTAGAAGTCCTAGCAATAGCAATCCGACAAGAGAAGGGAATCAAAGGAATTCAAGTAGGGAAAGAGGAACACAAGCTAGGTCTATTTGCTGACGATATGATGATATGCATCAAAAACCCTAAAGAGTCCACAGAAAAACTTCTAGAAACAATCAACCAATATAGCAAAGTGGCTGGATACAAAGTCAATACACAAAAGACAGTAGCGTTTTTATATACAAACAATGAAGTTGAGTAGAGAGAGATTAAAAATACAATCCCATTTAAGATAGTATCAAAAAATATCAAATATCTAGGAATCAACCTTACAAGAGAAGTGAAAGACCTATACCAGGAAAACTTCAAAACACTTCAGAAAGAAATTGAAGACGATCTAAAGAAATGGAAGAACATCCCATCCTCATGGATAGGTAGAATTAACATAGTCAAAATGACTATCTTACCCAAACTGCTATATAGATTTAATGCAATCCCTATCCAAATCCAGGCACAATTCTTTAAAGAAATAGAACAATCAATTACAAAATTCATCTGGAACCACAAAAGACCCAGGATAGCCAAACACATACTGAAAAATGAGAAGTTGGGAGGCATCTCCTTACCTAACTTGAAACTATACTATAATGCCATAGTAATTAAAACAGCATGGTACTGGAACAGAGACAGGACCTCAGACCAGTGGATCAGAACAGAATTCCCAGACATAAACCCTCAGATATACAGCCAACTAATATTTGATAAAAGAGGCAAGAATATAAAATGGAACAAAGAAAGCTTATTCAACAAATGGTGTTGGTACAACTGGAAACTCACATGTACGAAAGTGAAAATCGACCCATATCTCACTCCTTATACAAAAGTCAACTCAAAATGGATCAAAGACCTGGAAATTAGACCTGAATCTATAAAGTTTATCGAGAATAAAATAGGCAGAACACTCGAAGACCTTTATATCAAAAGGGTCTTTGAGAATGGAGCACCAATGGCAAGAACGTTAGCATCAAATATAAACAAATGGGACTACATCAAACTAAAAAGCTTCTGCATGGCAAAAGAAACCCTACTTAATGCAAGAAGACAGCTAACAGAATGGGAAAAAATCTTTTCACTTGATATATCAGATAAAGGGCTGATATCTAGAACATACAAAGCACTCAGAAAGCTGAGCCCCCCAAAACCAAATAAAGCCATAAAAAAATGGGGAGATGAAATGAATAGACACTTCTCTGAGGAAGACAGAAGGATGGCCAACAAAAACATGAAAACATGCTCACCTTCACTCATCATCAGGGAGATCCAAATCAAGACAACAATGAGATACCACCTCACACCAGTGAGGTTGGCTCACATCAAAAATAATGGAAACAACTTTTGTTGGCGAGGATGCGGTATGAAAGTAACTCTCATCCACTGCTGGTGGGAATGCCCCCTAGTCCAACATTTATGGAGAAAAGTCTGGAGAGTGCTCAAAGAACTCAGAATTGAGCTGCCATTTGACCCAGCAATTGCTCTCCTAGGCATATACCCCCAAGATGGAAGGACATTCATTCCAAAATACGTATGCACCCCACTATTTATTGCAGCAATCAGTATAATAGCCAAATCTTGGAACCTACCTCGATGTCCAACAACAGATGAATGGATCATTAAGATGTGGTATATATATATACAATGGAATATTACATGGCAGTTAGAAATGATACAATCACAGACTTTGCAGCAACGTGGATGGACCTAGATCATGTTATGTTAAACGAAGTAAGTCAGAAGACAAAAGAAAAATACAGAATGGTAGCACTATTCTGAAACACCTAGAACACATATTTTATACACAACTAATACTTAACAATCAAATAACAGGGTTTAACATGGTAGAAACCCCGAACACTGTAATAGTCAACATATACGTGGGAGCAGTGTCCAAAATACATGAAAAAGGAATAATGCAAAATTTTGATTACACAATATACCATAAAGAAAACAATAACAACAGAAACAGCAGCATAGAGAGAACAGGTAGGTAATCAGACTTCTACAACAAAGGCCCACAATAATCCCTTGGAGTTTGTATACAGGAACACAAGTATAGAACACCAAGGGAAATCACGGACTGCAATGGCAACATACCATAACACTACCTTTTAATGCCTTTATCTTACTATATTTTAAATAACCTCTCAGCTTTTCTATCCACAGGTGCCCTTGGATGCAAAGGGCGGACAAACTAAGGTGGCAATTCGGGATACCACACGGGATACCATACCTTGCATGCACTATGAGATGGCCACGAGAAAACTCTTTAACATACACTTTATCTCTAGGTAATACCTCCATTTAGGAATTGAAGCACGTGATCATTCAGATCATCGAAGCAGTACCTGAGACGTACAGACTTAAACCACAGGCTCGATTCTTCGAACACTTTTAATTAAACCAGCATTCCCTTGCTATTCTCTCCTCTCTTCTTACTACTTTTCTTTTCTTTTTTTTTTCTCTCTCTATTCTGCTTATTACTTTTTTCTCTTTCTCTTCCCCTTTTCTCTCTAAGGTATTTTCTCTTTTCTCTTCCTTCATACCCTTCCCATATACCTTCCCCTTTCTCCCCTCTGGAAATCCAACTATCCCTTTACCCCTCAATCCCATCCAGATCTTCCACCATATTAAAATTTTTCACCCTCAGTCCTTATTCTATTAGGCATCAAGATCGACCTCATACTCAACGAACCAGTACCCTGCACCCAGGCGAGGGGACACCCAGATAAACCCACACCTCGTCTCCTGAAAGAAAAGACAGCCAACTCCCCTGTGGACTCATGCTGCGAGGCCCTCCCTACTAACTCTCCCTAACGCGGACTGTTCCTTGAAACTGGGCCTAGTTCCAAAAGTATCCCCAATGCAAGAACTCTTCCAAGACCTCCCTGCCGCAAATTTTAATAATCTGAAAAAATTGTAATCAAATTCTTGTCGTTGATTTCTCCTTTCAGTTCATGATTGCCCCCAATTTAACGTTTTTTTGCCTGTTTCACTAGTTTATCTCCCCCATTGTTTTACATTTGTTTCTTTAGTCCTAGTACCACTGTGTTTTGGTTGTTTTAATGCCTAAATTGACTGTTAGATCAAAAATTGCCTTATTACCTCTTAAATATAATCTTGTGTCTCTCCCCGCTGCAGTACAAAAAATCAAACACTGCCATCACCCTAGCCTTATTAAAAAGCCTAGTTGTTATTGGTGTAAGCACAAATATTTATTCATTGGTTCATACTCTAGAATCTGCTAATGCCTTATAACTGTTGCTAAAAATGTTTACAAACTTAAAGAAGTTTATACTACTGTTGATTTCCTAGCAAAGAGTGCAGAATAACCGCCGTGGTTCAAAATTTAACATTTTTTTTGAGGGAGGGGGGAATTTGTGTCATCCTTAGAGTAAAATATTGCTTTTTAAAATAAATTCGGCTTAGCTAGAGATAGCATTCAACACATAGAGGATAATTTAGTAAATAGACAAAAAGATATAGAGCAGAGTGAGAGCTGGTACAAAAATTGGTTTTCTACCACTCCATGGATAACAACAGTGCTCCCAGCCTTTTTGGGGCCTTTCATTGGCTTTATGTTGCTAGTTTCCTTTGGTCCTTGGGCTTTTCGCAAACTCACCACCTTCGTAAAGAATCAAGTGGATGAAGCAACCAGAAAGGACTCAAAGGTTCTGTATCAACAACTATGCACCTCAGAAGACCAGCTGACACCTGACATCTCCCCTCCTGCCAACTCTCCGCCACTTAAGTTTGAAGTTATCAAGGAGCTGGCGCATAGACCTCAATCTGTGCCTTGCCAAGCTTTGGAAACGACTGAATCAAGGGTAGCAGATGCGGTGACTGGAAGCCCCACACCTCTTCACCCAGTGTGGCCAGTCCACCGAGGCACGTCTGACCCTTCTATATTGTATACTTAACAGGGGGAGATGTGGGAGATCAAGCACCCCACATATCAAAGGAACTCTGAATGAATTTTCCACCGCCTGTCTGATTCAAGCCACAAAAGTTTGCATAGCCCCGGACCAACAGAAAACTCTGCAAATAAATTTAGCTCAGCACAAAGAATCTGGCTTAACCAGATGCCTTAACCTTTCCATGGAACCTGTTTTTGTAACTGCTCTCAAGCATGTAGTTATAGATATGTTTTTGTAAAGTTTAAATTATGATCCTTATTGCTTGCACAAAAGATAGATCTAAGTGGAAAATAGGCTAAACAAATAATTGTATTTGCGTAAATATCAATTAGCTATTTGTTTAAGAATTTGCTTCCCCTCCCCCCATCCTGCCAGGTTCCTCTTTATCCTTCCCGCCATCAAAATGTGTTTATGCTCCCATTGGTTAAAATTGTTGTACTTGTACAAATCTGATTGGTTTATGTTTCAATCCTATGTTACTAAAATAGGCCCTGGATTGAGCTATTATGAAAGGGGCCCTTGGGCTACTGTGAAGGTAAGAAGCGCTCAGGCCATGGGGGTACTGTTGGAAAGATGTGTGCAGAAATAATGTTAACCGTATATTAACTTCTGATCCTCAATAAAAATAAGCTATTATAAAAAAAATTAAAATAAAATAAGACTTAAAAATATGTGGGTTGGTTTGGGAAGTCACACCCTGTATTATTTTCTCTACAATATGAAAAAAACTACACTGTTTCATAAGAAAACATCATGATAAAATATTATCTTACCTGGAGAATAGTGAAATAAAAATGGTTATGAAAAGAAAGAAAGAAAAAAATTATCCCCTTAGGCCGGAAAAATAGCACAGCAGTAAGGCATTTGCCTTTCATGTGGAAGGACGGTGGTTCGAATCCCAGCATCCCATATGGTCCCCCGAGCCTGCCAGGAGCGATTTCTGAGCATGGAGCCAGGAGTAACCCCTGAGTACTGCCAGACATGACCCAAAAACCAAAAAAAAAAAAAAAAGAAAAAGAAAAGAAAAGAAAAAATTATCCCACTAGGAGGCTGCATACCTAGCAGTGTTTAGTTACTATTCCCTGCTTTGTTCACAGCAGGTGTTTCTAGAAGATGTTAGAGGGATGCTAGAGAGTCAGGGATAAACTCAGGCATGTTAACTGCATCATGATCATTGACCTGTCTTTCTACCTGAATTTGGTATCATAACTACATCCTGTACTGCTTAGAGAGCTCGGATATTTTAATATTGCATTTGAGTTGTTAAAAAAAGCAATATAGAAACTGAAAACATAAGAATAGAAACTGAAAAATAAACCTTTGCTATTCTTTCCTTAAATATCTTAAAACTATATAGTATATGTTAAATATCCCTGAAATATTTTATTCTTAGTTATTATTTTGCAACTTAAACTGTTCAGTTTCAGTGAAAAGTGATGCTAGATGTAGCATCACTCTATAAACTTTCTTTACAATCCACACCTTTGTCTTGCCATGCTATGCAAATATTAGACTGAACATCTCTAATTTTAATATTTTTTAGAGACACAGTATTTGGTGTTCAGAGCTTATTCTTTTCTTTGCTCTCAGAAATTACTGCTTACTCAGGGGACCATATAGAATAGGAGGGCAATAAAACAGTCATCTGTGTGCAAGGCAAAAGCCTTCACATTTTATTAGGAAGTAATATTTACTATAGCAAATATTATATTTTTAATTTATGAATGTGTCCCCCCAAATTGCTGAAGTTTCAATATTTTAGTTTTGAACATAAATATATTCTTTGATCACAACTTTAAAGAATTAACGTTTTAGGGGACCGAGTAATAGAACTTTACTTGCAGGCCAAGCAAGTTGTTTAATCCCAAGAATTCCAATGATCCTACTACCCAGTCACAAATGATCCCACCTGAGGAAAGAGCCAGGAGTAATCTCTGAGCACTGCCTTTTATAACCCTGGTCCCAAAAGAGGGAAGGGATAGTTTTAAAGTGTTAGTTCCTTCATTTTCATTTTTATTTTAGCAATAACATGTCTTCCTTCCCTCACTTGTTTTTTCCTTTTTCATTTTGTTGTTGTTGTTGATCACCTTGAGATACAGCTTGTAAAAATTTTTGATAGCTGAGTTTTGGTCATACAAGTTTTCAATTCGCATACTAATCTCTTTCGCATACTAAGCTAATCTCTTTAAACTATTTCAGGGCTCAGAGAGTTGCTTTTTTTTTTTTTTTTTTTTAAGTCCACCCCTGAAACTTGGATCCCATCTTTAAAATTGGCATGATTTTCTGCACCAGCAACAAGAATCTGACTTCTACAGGGGAAAGTTCTAATGCTGCCCTGGCACCAAATTGTTACAAGGTGGATTCATATGACACTCTGACAACTTGGAAACAGCAACAACTTTATTTCAGGGTGGGTTTCCTTGCCACCTAAAGGTGAGATGAAACCAGAAGATGCTCCTTGACACCCTGAATTCAAGTCAACATAGGTCTGTGCAAAAACAACGATCTCTAATTACTGAAGCCTGACTGCAACAACTGTGATTGAGGAGAACTTTTTCTTCATGGCAAGACCATGAAGACTTTGGGATTAGACAATTTAGTATTCCTGGAGCTTGCAGTTGATCTTAAATCAGAGTGCCTCATGGGTATGGACACACTGCTTTTAGACCAAAGTTTTTTTGCTTTCTATTTTCCAAAATTTTTGCAGTGCCTATGCAAAATACTGCCACGCCCTTTTTATCATTTAGATAGGGGCTCCCACTTTTTTCATAGAAATTTGGGACACAATTTTCTTTGTTTTACCTCATATTTCAGTATATTTCTACAAAAATTAATAAGAACAAAAAAGAAAGGATGTGAGCCAAGGACCAAGTAGCCTCAGGTATACTGGCAGGTCAGACTAATGATTAGGATGCACTCTGGGAATCTTGGTGGAGGGAGAACAACACTGGTGATAAAATTGTCCTTGATACACTGTATGTCTAAAATTCAACTATGAAATACTTTATAAATAACAACGGTTTCAATAAAATAAAAATTAATAAAATAATAAATTATTGTAATAAGTTAAACTTATATGTTAAAACAGTTATTTTTCTCCAAATTGTTTAAGGTACCACTTTGTGTTCTATTTAGAAATGGTACATAGGATTTTAGCATACAATAATTTAATTAGTATGATTTTAAATATTTTTATTCACAAAATTTAAAAACTTTGTTTTGTTTTGTTTTGGGCCACACACTAAGATGCTCAGGGGTTACTCCTGACTGTGTGCTCAGAAATTGCTCCTGACTCAGGAAACCATATGGGATGCTGGGGGATCAAACCATGGCCCATCCTAAATCTGGCATGTGCAAGGCAAATGCCCTACCACTGTGCGATCACTTGGCCACAAATTTTTAAATGTTATAACAATAGCAGAAATTGCATTTTATAATTCTCTAGTTGAGATATATATTTTTATGCCAGTGTGCTCTTTGTAGGCCTTTTCCAAGTAAATATTAATGTCTTTTGTTCTCTTAAATTTATAAATAAACCACAATGTAATAATGTTTGATGAAATATTCTATCAACTATGTGATGGCATGAAAAGTAAGCACATTTATTAGAAATCAAATAAGATGGGCCAGAGTGATAGTAGTAGGACTTTTGCCTTGCACGCAAATGATCAGGGACAGACACAGGTTTAATACTCAGTGCCCCATATGGTTTCCTCAAGCCTGCCAGGAGTTATTTTATTTTATTTTATTTTATTTTATTTTATTTTGGTTTTTGGGCCACACCCGGTGATGTTCAAGGGTTACTCCTGGCTGTCTGCTCAGAAATAGCTCCTGGCAGGCACAGGGGACCATATTGGACACCGGGATTCAAACCAACCACCTTTGGTCCTGGATCGGCTGCTTGCAAGGCAAACACCACTGTGCTATCTCTCCGGGCCTGCCAGGAGTTATTTTTAAGTGCAGAGCCAGGAGTGACCAACCCCGGAGTGTGGCCGGGTGTGGCCTAAAAACAAAACAAAACAAAATTACATAAGACAATAAGATATTCTTTCAAAATTCTGGGCAGCAGCAAGATGCTATAGCTCCAACTCAGTATATTAGAAAGATTCATTTCTTCTGTACAATGTACTTACTTAAACAAACCCCATTATATTTCTAAAATTTTCTATTCATTATATTCAAAATATTGCTTCTTTATATTTGCTCTTAACACCAAGAATAAGATTTTCTAAATAATTCTTTTACCTTCAATTTCAAACCAGTTTATGTACAACCAACAGTTTAATGTTTCACAAAATTTTAATAATTTTTAAATAATTTTTATTGTGACCAAAGTGAATTACAAATCTTTCTTAGTAATATTTAAGGTACACTGAATCAGGGGCATTCCCACCACCACCCTTCCTCGACAACAACCCCATTGATATTAGTGCCACACAAACTCAAATATCTTGGATTCAACTTGACTAATGATGTGAAGGATCCATACCAAAAAAAGCTATAAAGCACTGCTTCAAGAAATAAGATAGGACACTAGGAAATGAAAACACATACCCTGCTCATGGATTAGAAGGATTAACAACAGGGCCAGCGAGGTGGTGTTAGAGGTAATGTGTCTGCCTTGCAAGCACTAGATAAGGAAGAACCGCAGTTCAACCCCCCTGGTGTCCCATATGGTCCCCCCAAGCCAGGGGCGATTTCTGAGTGCTTAGCCAGGAGTAACCCCTGAGCATCAAGTGGGTGTGGCTCAAAAAGGCAAAAAAAAAAAAGATTAACATCATTAAAATGGCAATACTCCCCAAAGCATTGTACAGATTTAATGTGATTCCTCTGAATATACCCATGACATTCTTCAAAGAAGTGAATCAAACACGTCTGAAATTCATTTGGAACAATAAACACCCTTGAATAACTAAAGCACTCCTTGGGAAAAAAATATGGGAGGGATTACTTTCCCCAACTTTAAACTGTATTATAAAGCAATAGTTATCAAAACACCATGGTATTGGAATAAAGAAAGACACTCAGGTCAGTGGAATAGACTTGAGTACTCAGAGAATGTTCTCCAGAATACAAGCACCTAATTTTTTATAAAGGAGCAAGAAATCCTAAATGGAGCAAGGAAAGCCTCTTCAATAGGCATGTTGGCACAACTGTTAGCAACTTTCAAATAAGCAAACCCCCAGATAACACTATGTATGAAGGTAAAATCCAAATGGATTAAAGACCTTGATATCAGACCTGAAACCATAAGGTATATAGAACAACCTGTAGGTAAAACACTCCATGACACTGAGACTAAAGGCATTTTTAAGGAGGAAACAGCACTTTCCAAATAAGTGGAAGCAGAGATAAACAGATGAGAATATATTAAGCTGAGAAGCTTCTGCAACTCAAAGTAAACATTGCTCAGGTTACAAGAGCCACCCAGTGATTGGGAGAAACTATTCACCCAATATCCATCAGATAAGGGGCTAATATACAAAATATACAAGGCACTGACAGAACTTTACAAGAGAAAAACATCTAATCCCATCAAAATTGGGGAGAAGAAATTAACAGACACTTTGATAAAGAAGAAATACAAATGGTCAAAAGGCATATGAAAAATGCTCTACATCACTAATCATCAGGGAGATGCAAATCAAAACAACTATGAGGTACCACCCCACACCACAGAGATTGGCACACTTCACAAAGAATGAGAACAAGCAGTGCTGGCAGGGATGTGGAGAGAAAGAAATTCTTATTCACTGCTGTTGGGAATGCTCTCTAGTCCAATCTTATGGAAAGCGATATGGAGTTTCCTCCAAAAGCTGGAAATTGAGCTCCCATACGATCAAACTATACCACTTCTAGGGATATACACTAAGAACACAAAAATACAATACAAAAATCCCTTCCTCACACCTATGTTCATTGCAGCACTGTTTACAATAGCCAGACTCTGGAAACAACCAAGATGCCTTTCAAGAGATGAATGGCTAAAGAAACAGTGGTACATATACACAATGGAATATTATGCAGCTGTCAGGAGAGATAAAGTCATGAAATTCTCCTATACATGGATGTACATGGAATCTATTATGCTGAGTGAAATAAGTCAGAGGGAGAGAGAACGATAGAGAATAATCTCTATTTAAGAAAAATAAGAGACAATTTTGCAATAATCCTCAGAGACAAAGAGAGGAGGGCAGGAAGGTCCAGCTCACAACATGAACCTCACCACAATGAGTGGTGAGTGCTGTTAGATAAATAACTACATTGAGGACTATCATAATAATTTGAATGTATGAGGGAAATGGAAAGCCTGTCTAGAGTACAGGTGGGGATAGGGTGGGGAGGAGGGAGATTTGGGACATTGGTGGTGGGAATGTTGCTCCAGTGAAGGGGGGTGTTCTTTACATGACTGAAATGCAACTACAATTATGTTTGTAATCAAAGTGTTTAAATAAAGATATTAATATATATATTATTATATATAAAGAAAAATAAATAAATAAACACAGTGTTGCTTAAGAGAGACCTCTGGTTGTGCTTGAGGGAACATATATGAAAACAGGTCTGTGGCATGCAAGGCAGGGTCCTTATTACCTGCTTTACTATCACTTCAGCCCTTCATAAAAAAAATGTTGTTGTTTATGGGGTACACCTGGCAATGCTTAGGAGTAATCCTGGCTCTACACTCAGAAATCACTGCTGGAAGTGTTCAGGTATCAGGGGACTACATGGGATTCTGACAATCAAACCCCAAATGGCCACATTCAAGGCAAATGAGGGCTTGGGCTCTCAAATTTTATTTTTAATAAAAGATTATTAATGGTTATTTTTCATAATTCTAAAATGCATTAAATCACCTCTGTAGTTACATGGTTATAGATTATAGTATTTTAGTGCATTTCAAGTCAATATTTTCAATATTTTTATCTCATACAAGTGAGTACTTGTATAGCTTACTCTCCCTGAGGAACTATCAACAATAAAACCCCATTTTGATAAACAAACATGAATAAGTATGATCATTAGAATCATATCATATCCCAGTGTGGAATATTTTTATTATTTCACTTAGCTATTTGGGTAAAATTACTGTAAAAGCTTTTTAGTATATGCTGTGAAATTTCCTAGAAAACCATTGACATTTCTTTTTTTAGATGCCCTAGATGGAAATATTCACTTCACAGAACTCTCACCCACACAGGTTATTACTTTATCATTGTCATTTTTTTAAAGGCCAGAGAGCTCACTCAGTGAGTTGGAGAATGACTTTCACCTGCAAGAACCCAGGTTCAATCCCCAGGACCACATAGTTCCCCAAGCACTAAACTAGAACCAACTTAAATTTTAAAAACAAATGCAAACATAAGTTTAATAAGATATATCACCATTCTTTTTGATCCAGCGTATTTGTTAGTGAATGTGAACATGCCTCTGAGTATTTATAGTACATTCTCTCACACATTATATGTTCACATAAAACATGTTTAACTTGCAAGTTTCTGTTAGTACTGACCAGAAAAATAAACTACATTTAAAAAAAAAGATTTCCACTACACTCTCTGAACCTTCACTCACACATACTTTATTATACATACACTTTAACATACATACACTTTATAACATATTCTTTATCTGCATCCCACATCAAAGTCGCACATTTGTATGATCAATAAAACTATTTGCCACATTTAATTCACTGAAAGCCCATAGTGAAAATTAGCATTTTACTTTTTATTCTGTATACTCTAGAAAATTTAAATACATAATACTATCCATTAACCATTACATTGTTTTTCATGACAAAACTGATGTCATGCATTTAATTCTTTTGCATCCCTAATGTTTTTCATTTTTATTCTCTCCATAGACTGATCATTAAATATTTTCATTTTCTTCAGATTTATAGCATTTACAAATATTCTCTTATTGAAATTGTATAGTATGTGACTTCTGGAATTTTTTCTTTTATTTTTGGATCCAAATATTTGAATTACTTTCAAGTTAAAGTTGTGTTTTGTCTTAGTTTTACTTTTTATGTTCTAGATTTGTATTCAAATTTGAGAACAAATAATAAAAAATAATAATAAATATTAATAATAACAATAAATTTGATGGAAAGACTATGTTTAGCTTTGTAGAAAACAGCCCTTCTTTTTTCCATAAAAGCTTTATAATTTTACATCCTTTACATTTAAGTATTCACTAACAGCTTAAAGGCCACATACACATACATACATACATACATACATACATACATACATACATACATACATACACATTGCCAATGTATGTTCTGTATCTATTACCCTATATGTCCCCCAGATTCTAAACGGAGTGCTCTGTGCACAGAGTCTTGAATAAACAAACCCTGAGATTTGCTATGTGTGTCCTGTCCTTCGAAAATAAATAATAGTATGTATATATATATATATTAATTTAAACTACTTTATTGTATATGTTACTATAAAACATTCATGATTAATTGTAGATCATTGTATAAATTATATATTTATACATAATACCAGGATTACCACTATGCTATGTTAAGCTTTGAAAAAGATCAGACACATGATATATAATAACATATGGGGCATAGGAAAATGCAAAGATGGAGATTCTTAGCAATATAAGATACTATCAAGAAATAAGAAAAAGGTTCAAGTCATAACTTAATTTCATACCTTAAGTAACTATACAAAGTAGAACAAATGAAATCCAAGATCAAAAGATGGAAGGACTAATTACAATTGGCATAGAAATAAAACAGATTGCAAAATACTATAAAAGATTAAGAAAGATGGTTCCTAAAAACATAAATAAGATTAATTTATTCATAGACAAATGTATGTAGGAAAAAGAGAAACCATATTAAATAGTATCAGGTATGGGGGCCAGTGAGGTGGCGCTAGAGGTAAGATGCCTGCCTTGCAAGCACTAGCCAAGGAAGGACCGGGGTTCGATCCCCTAGATCCCATATGGTCCCCCCCAAGCTAGGGGCAATTTCTGAGCACTTAGCCAGGAGTAACCCCTGAGCATCAAATGGGTGTGGCCCAAAAAAACAAAACAAAAAAAAAACAAAACAAAAAAATAAATAGTATCAGGTATGGAATTATAAAAACTAAAATATGCATTAAAAATGAAATGGAACATAACAGAGTTATATAAATAACTATATGCTACTAAATTAATAAATGATAGAAGAGATATTAAGTTATTGTATCTAATTGGCCTGACTCAAAAAATAAACTTTTCTTCTTTTTTATGACAACACAGAATTCAAGGTACCCATAGATACTAGAATAGGAATTCATTTAATAAATTTTTCTGGAAGGATGTGAAGGGGTAGGAGAGGGAAGTACAAAGGATTTTGATTTAATTTTCATATACAGAAAATTTCTAAATATAGAAGTCTCGGGCTGCAAAGGATCAAATTGGGGCAAAAAGACCAGTCTTATTTATTTCTTCAGTTAGATTCACTGTTGTAGCTCCCTCATTCATCTAATAAAATGAGAAAGCAATATTAAATTATGGGTGAAGGTGAAATTTAATTGATTTCTGGAAGATATTACTACAACATTGCTACCATATGGCTCTTAAGGTAGAAGAATTTACATGCCTTGATAATTTGTTAATCTGGGGGCTCACATTAAACCTTTTAAATCTGAAACCTAGATGCTTATATGCAAAAATAAAATGTTAAGAAGCACTGAAGTATGGTAAAGACGTATTTTACTTATTAAAAATGTTACAGAGTTAAATACTTATAAATAAAAATTGTACCTTAGAACTTCATTTAGTTATGAGTAAGAAAGTACATACATTTAAACAACTACTGGAACAGTGGTTATTGAATTTAGAATTGTCTGTACTGAGGAACTCAAAAAACCTATGTACTTGTTAGAGATACAAAAGTAAATAGCAGAATTTAAAGAATCTCTGGATGTAAAATACTAGGTTTCATACTTACTGTGTGTGGACAGTTTTAGTACAAGTAAATAGAAATAGTAGTAGTAGGGTTTCTTCTATAATTGATTTGCGAGGGGATGATATATTTCTTTGTTTTTTCATGATTAGACAAGTGAACAAAAATGTTATCAATCATTATTGATAAAGTATTGACCTTTCAGGATACATTACCAAAAACTTGATTACTTAGGTTTGTGTGTGTATCACAATTTATGATTATATTTAGTACTGGCCACTGTGTGTACATTAGCTTTTTAAATGTAGTAGGAAGCTACAAAATAGAAGAATCAGTAGTAGAAAAACTCCAAACTTTTAGAGGTCAAGGAATCTGAGAGAGGGTATGATAGTAAACTGAAGGGCTCTTAATACAAGTTATCTGAACCCTGACTGAAAGCCCTGGGGACAGGAATCCTGTACACAATTTTCTGTTCCCTTCCTGGGAGGAACACAACCTTCAGAGATTATATCTAAACCTTCCTAATTCCTCACTTTCTCTTATGAGATTTAAAACCCTTAGGTTTAGTTAGTACTGAGTGAGAATTTGTTTGTTATATACCTTCTTTGTATAACTTATTATGGCTGAACAATAACTATCCAGTGGAGAGGACAGTTGACCCTCATGCTTTCTCTCTAATCTCTATCTTGTTTTCTTAATTCTCATAGTGACTCTGCTTCAGGCCCATTCACTTAGAGCTCAACTCCAACACTTGGAGTTAATGATTACTACTTAATAACTTTAGAGTGAACATCAAGGGATTACAATATAGACATTTGTCACATTGGGCAGGAACCTAACTCTCATTATCTTGTTCTACTATTCATAAAATACAATTTTTATGTATTGTACACAATCAACCTGGCTTTGATCTTCTAAATGGCTTATGGTCCCTTGAGTCCTGCCCGGAGTGATTCTTAAGCACAGAGCCAGGTGTACACCCTGAGCACACTCTGGTGTGACAAGAAAAAGAAAAAAAATAATAGAAAAAATTTCAGCATTGGATATCTTGCAGTTATAAAACAATATTGCCTTCTGAGGTATAACAACTGAGTTCTAGGCAGCAAAGAGAGGTAAAGGTCTCGATATCCTAGCATTTGTGTGTAGCTTTGTCTTTTTTATACAGAAAAGTATTAAATGTTTGTAAAGTCTAGTCATTGAATATAGCATTGCTATTTCCAGGTTCAAGGAAACTTAGTATTTTATTATGTTGAATATTTCTTTTTTTTTATTTGCATCACATAAGGAAGTGGCACTTGAGCAACAAAATAGAATCAGTTTATATTCACATGAGTATTGATTTTTTGTTGTTGTTTTGGTTTTTGGATTACACCCAATGATGCTCAGGGGCCACTCCTTGCTATGTTCTCAGAAATTGCTCCTGGCTTGGGGAACATGTGGGATGCTGGGAGATCTAACCACAGTCTGTCCTAGGTTAGCGAGTGTAAACCTGTGCCACCACTCCAGCCCCACGTATTGATGTTTTATAAATAAATACACATAGTAAAATTTTAAGAACTTCAAAAATATTGTAATTACAAAAACTCTAAAAGTGCAAGATCATTTAATACCTATAATTATAGCTGTATTATTAGTAACATTGACAAATATCTCTGCTCACTATTTGTTCATTCAATGAACTATGTAGTAAGATGTATTAGGTGAATCCATTCACATGTATCTAACTTGTTTGAAGTTTTAAACATAGGAGAGCATTTATCCACTCATTTATCCACTCATTTACCCACTCATCCATGTTATTTTTTATTAAATATAGTTTGAAAAACTGTTAGCTCAGATAAAACAAGAAGAACATTAGCATACAAGACAGTCATAATTATATAATATTCAGGGGCATACATGCTAAGTCAGAGTCATGGAAACTCCCAGAAAATTGTTTGGCTTCAGTGAGGTTGATGAATTTCTAGAATTCTGTGGGGGAAATGTACCAATAAATGGTATAAAAAGTTAGAAATAAGATGCACAGTGGCTGCACAGTTCAAGAAGCAATATTTTCTTTGACAAGAATGGAAGAAACATCATGGCTCTGATTAGGAACAATGTTGAAACCATGTCAGAAACCAAATCTTATTAATGTTGGATAGAATCTCACTATACAGAAAAATCAGAGCTGAGAACAAAAATCTCAGGACATAAGTTTTGCTGTTCTCTAATATTTATCCTTTGAAAACAGTAACTAAAAGGGCCAGAAAAATCACACAGTGAGTAGGCCCTTTGCCTTGCAGGTGGCTGTGCTAGGTTTAATTTCAAACACCCCATATAGGCCCCCTGAGCCTGCCAGGAGTGATTCCTGAGTGCAGATCCCTGAGTATCTCTAAGAATTGCCAGAGTGGCCAATAAATAAATAAATAAATAAATAAATAAATAAATAAATAAATAAATAAATAAATAAATAAATAAATAAATAAATAAAGGAATAAAGAAAACTGAGGAGGGACCATTGTGCAGTTTTGTATACACAAAACTAAGCAACTAAGCTCTTATAGTGAGGCAGAAATATCTGGTTCTTTTCAAATCAGCTCAGCTTCTTGCTCAGCAAAAGAGCCTTAACTTCTTATTGCTTGTTCACTTCCGAGAATCTCAGAATACTTACTTTCTCAGTTTCTCTGGCAGGCTTAGTGTATAGGATGGCATACTTCACACACCCCCAACCCTGCCAATTAAATGCATGTCTATATGAAAGTTCAGAATGTGACCTTATTTGAAAAGGGCATCTTTGCAGGTTTAATTAAGTATGTTAGAAGTTCCCTTAAACCAGTGGTAGGTATTTTTATATGAAAAGTAGAAAACTTGGAGATCTGAGATACAGAAAAAACTTGGTGAAAAAATGGGCAGGGGAGAGTAGCAAGAAAGGTTTTTCTATTACAAACAAAGAAGCAATTAGGATGGGTTCTTTCCTAGAGTTTTCAATGAAATCATGGCCCATCTAACTCCTTGATTTCTGATTTCTTACCATTTGTGAAATACATTTCTTGCATATTCATCCCTTATCCAGCCTTCTATTCAATGCATTCATTATTGTTCTCTGCTTCATAATATCTTCATTGTGTTTGTAGGAGGGTGTTGGATATGAACACATCCAAGAAATAAATGAGTTTGACTAGAGAGTTTATAGTCTGAGGAAAAGACAGAAAAAAGATGTTAAGGACTCAGGAATATCATAAGAGGTTATTACAGGGATACCTGAAATCACTCTTTTGCCCACCACCTTCCTGGAGGAAGACCATTAACAAAGACCTTTATAATAGATTTCTGATCCATGAGCACCCCTTTGTGAGATGCAAATCTCTCCCTAGGCTTTGTCAGTGCCAGATAGAAATTTTTTATCTACCCTTCTTTCCATTTTGATTATTTCTGAGCAATAAATGTAAAGGACAGTCAAAGCTCTCAGTCTACAAGGCTGTGGACCTACTGACCCCATCCTATTCTCTCTTGTGTCTTGTTTGCTTTTCTTTCTTTCTCTTTTTTTTTCTTTTTCTTTTTTTTTCTTTTTTTCTTTTTTTTTTTTTTTTTTGCTTTTTGGGCCACACCAGTTGATGCTCAGGGATATGTGTTCAGAAATTGCTCCTGGCTTTGGGGACCATATGGGATGCTGCGGGATCAAACCGCAATCCATCCTATGTGAGTGCATGCAGGGCAAATGCCCTACCTCTTGTGCCACAGCTCTGGCCCCTATCTTGTTTTCTTAAGCTTTATGAACCCCTGCTTCAGGCCCTACATTAGGGGCTGGACTCTGGCTGGCAGGGGTGTGAGGAAACTCCAAGAGGTTCTCAGCCCCAGTTCCAATGATACTGGGAAAACTGGCTAATGGTCAGTTGTATGGTCTCTGAATATTGTGCTGCTCAGATCCAATAGTTCCAGAAACTACTAGAGTCATCCCAGAAAACATCCTAGAACACAACACAGAGCACATCCCAGAACTACTCCTGCATTTCCAGGGCTATCCATGTTAATTCTTAGAATGCTATACTGTGCTAAAGAGAGAATTCCTGGCATTCCTCTCCTACTCTTTATTTTTCTTGGCATTTTACAGGCACTTATTCCTTTTTTTACTATTGCCATGGATCAGAATTCATAACCTCATACTTAGAGTCATTCACTCTACCACTGAGCAATATTCCTTGGTCCTCTGCAATTTTTTTGAGGAAGGCATACATAACTATGCTCAGGGACCACTACAAAGAGGACTCAGGGATTATACATAGTGCTAAAAATCCAACACAGGTTAGTTGCATGTAAAACAAGGCCTATCCCATGTGCTATCTTCTGGCCCTTATAATATTTTGGATATGTAATATGCTTGTAAAGTATAAAGAACAAAAATAAAAAGTTCTTATTTGTAATGGGAACTTAAGCTAGACCTCATGTGTTTTGACATTGACCTTCCAAACCGAACCCTGTATCCCAACCTTAGAATTGACACAGTTCCCCACAGCAGCATCAGGTATCAAACTTCCACTGGGAGAGTCCCTAATATAGCTCTGGCACCAACTTGCATGAGGACCTGCTCATATGACATCCTGATGATGAGGAAATAGCAACATTTTGACCAAAATACAGGATTTTTTCCCTCATCACCTAATGGGGAGAGAAAATCAGAAGATACTCCACCCTTTTATCTGTGCAAAAACCAAGATTATTAATACAGAAGAGTGACAGCAACAACTGTGACTGAACAGAACATCGAACCCATAAAGAAAGACTGTATCCTAGACTTTGTCCTAGGACCTGTGCAAAAACAAAAACCTCAAATTACAGAAGATGACTTTGACCAATACATGTGAGCAGAACATTACTTGGCACCATAAAATGACCTGGGGTTTTGATAATCAACATGGCCAAGAGCCTGTAGAAGATCCCATGACAGTATGCTTCAAGTGTGGAAAATCCTATATATCCGAGTCGGAGGAAATTCCCTTTCTAAATTCCCCAATACCTACTGAGCCTATGCAAAAGCAAAAAACAAAAGACAATAAAAAAAAAACTATCACATCAATTCCCCCACTATTCTTTTTAATTTTTGTTTGGTTTTGTTTGGTTTTGATTTCCTTTTTATCTTATTGTTCTTTCTCATTTAAATTTATATTCAGTTTCTAGATAGGAAGTCCTCCCTGATTTTTTAAATTTTTTTCTTTATTTTTCTTTTTTTTTTCATTTTCCCACATATAAATTTATTCATTGATCGATTTTCATTGTCATCTTTATTTTGGTGTAGATATTGAAGTTGATATCTCCAATTTTATTTCATTTCATTTTATTTTATTTTATTTATTTTATTTTATTTTATTTATTTTATTTTATTTTTAATTTATTTAAACACCTTAATTACATACATGATTGTGTTTGGGTTTCAGTCATGTAAAGAACACCACCCATCACCAGTGCAACATTTCCATCACCAATGTCCCAAGTCTCCCTTCGCCCCACCGGACCCCCGCCTGTACTCTAGACAGGCTCTCCATTTTCCTCATGCATTCTCATTATTAGGACAGTTCAATATGTTGTTATTTCCCTAACTAAACACATCACTCTTTGTGGTGAGCTTCCTGAGGTGAGCTGGAACTTCCAGCTCTTTTCTCTTTTGTGTCTGAAAATTATTATTACAAGGGTGTCTTTCATTTTTCTTAAAACCCATAGATGAGTGAGACCATTCTGCGTTTTTCTCTCTCTCTCTGACTTATTTCACTCAGCATAATAGATTCCGTGTACATCCATGTATAGGAAAATTTCATGACTTCATCTCTCCTGACAGCTGCATAATATTCCATTGTGTATATGTACCACAGTTTCTTTACCCATTCGTCTGTTGAAGGGCATCTTGGTTGTTTCCAGAGTCTTGCTATGGTAAATAGTGCTGCAATGAATATAGGTGTAAGGAAGGGGTTTTTGTATTGTATTTTTGTGTTCCTAGGGTATATTCCTAGGAGTGGTATAGCTGGATCGTATGGGAGCTCGATTTCCAGTTTTTGGAGGAATCTCCATATCGCTTTCCATAAAGGTTGAACTAGACGGCATTCCCACCAGCAGTGGATAAGAGTTCCTTTCTCTCCACATCCCCGCCAACACTGTTTATTCTCATTCTTTGAGATGTGTGCCATTCTCTGGGGTGTGAGGTGGTATCTCATCGTTGTTTTGATTTGCATGTCCCTGATGATTAGTGATGTGGAACATTTTTTCATGTGTCTTTTGGCCATGTGTATTTCTTCTTTGTCAAAGTGTCTGTTCATTTCTTCTCCCCATTTTTTGATGGGGTTAGATGTTTTTTTCTTGTAAAGTTCTGTCAGTGCCTTGTATATTTTGGAGATTAGCCCCTTATCTGATGGGTATTGGGTGAATAGTTTCTCCCACTCAGTGGGTGGCTCTTGTATCCTGGGCACTATTTCCTTTGAGGTGCAGAAGCTTCTCAGCTTAATATATTCCCATCTGTTAATCTCTGCTTTCACTTGCTTGGAGAGTGCAGTTTCCTCCTTGAAGATGCCTGTAATGTCCTGGAGTGTTTTGCCTATGTGCTGTTCTATATACCTTATGGTTTTGGGGCTGATATCGAGGTCTTTAATCCATTTGGATTTTACCTTCGTACATGATGTTAGCTGGGGGTCTAAGTTCGATTTTTTGCAAGTGGCTATCCAATTGTGCCAACACCACATGTTAAAGAGGCTTTCCCTGCTCCATTTAGGATTTCCTGCTCCTTTATCAAAAATTAGGTGGTTGTATGTCTGGGGAACATTTTCTGAGTATTCAAGCCTATTCCACTGATCTGAGGACCTATCCTTATTCTAATACCATGCTGTTTTGATAACTGTTGCTTTGTAGTAGAGTTTAAAGTTGGGGAAAGTAATTCTCCCATATTCTTTTTCCCAATGAATGCTTTAGCTATTCGAGGGTGTTTATTGTTCCAAATAAATTTCAAAAGTGTCTGATCCACTTCTTTGAAGAATGTCATGGGTATCTTTAGAGGGATGGCATTAAATCTGTATAATGCCTTGGGGAGTATTGCCATTTTGATGATGTTAATCCTGCCAATCCATGAGCAGGGTATGCATTTCCATTTCCGTGTGTCCTCTCTTATTTCTTGGAGCAGAGTTTTATAGTTTTCTTTGTATAGGTCCTTCACATATTTAGTCAAGTTGATTCCAAGATATTTGAGTTTGTGTGGCACTATTGTGAATGGGGTTGTTTTCTTAATGTCCATTTCATCCTTATTACTATTGGTGTATAGAAAGGCCATTGATTTTTGTGTGTTAATTTTGTAGCCTGCCACCTTGCTATATGAGTCTTTTGTTTCTAGAAGCTTTTTGATAGAGTCTTTAGGGTTTTCTAAGTAGAGTATCATGTCATCTGCAAACAGTGAGAGCTTGACTTCTTCCTTTCCTATCTGGATTCCCTTGATATCCTTTTCTTGCCTAATCACTATAGCAAGTACTTCCAGTGCTATGTTGAATAGGAGTGGTGAGAGAGGACAGCCTTGTCTTGTACCAGAATTTAGAGGGAAGGCTTTCAGTTTTTCTCCATTGAGGATAATATTTGCCACTGGCTTGTGGTAGATGGCCTTCAATATATTGAGAAAGGTTCCCTCCATTCCCATCTTGCTGAGAGTTTTGATCAAGAATGGGTGTTGGACCTTATCAAATGCTTTCTCTGCGTCTATTGATATGATCATGTGGTTTTTATTTTTCTTGTTATTGATGTTGTGTATTATGTTGATAGATTTACGGATGTTAAACCAGCCTTGCATTCCTGGGATGAAACCTACTTGCTCGTAGTGGATGATCTTTTTAACGAGGCATTGAATCCTATTTGCCAGGATTTTGTTGAGGATCTTTGCATCTGCATTCATCAGTGATATTTGTCTGTAACTTTCTTTTTTGGTAGCGTCTCTGTCTGGTTTAGGTATCAAGGTGATGTTGGCTTCATAAAAGCTATTTGGAAGTGTTTCTGTTTTTTCAATTTCATGAAAGAGTCTTGCCAAGATTGGCAGTAGTTCCTCTTGGAAAGTTTGATAGAATTCATTAGTGAATCCATCTGGACCTGGGCTTTTGTTTTTCGGCAGACATTTGATTACTGTTTTAATTTCATCAATGGTGATGGGGGTGTTTAGATATGCTACATCATCTTCCTGCAACCGTGGAAGATTATAAGAGTCCAAGAATTTATCCATTTCTTCCAGGTTTTCATTTTTAGTGGCGTAGAGTTTTTCAAAGTAGTTTCTGATTACCCTTTGAATCTCTGTCATATCAGTAGTGATCTCTCCTTTTTCATTCCTGATACGAGTTATCAAATTTCTCTCTCTCTCTTTCTTTGTTAGGTTTGCCAGTGGTCTATCAATCTTGTTTATTTTTTCAAAGAACCAACTTCTGCTTTCGTTGATCTTTTGGATTGTTTTTTGAGTTTCTACTTCGTTGATTTCTACTCTGAGCTTTGTTATTTCCTTCTGTCTTCCTATTCTTGGGTCCTTTTGTTGAGCATTTTCTAGTTCTTTTAGCTGTGTCATTAAGCTACTCAGGTAAGCTCCTTCTTCCTTCCTGATGTGTGCTTGAAAAGCTATAAATTTTCCTCTCAGTACTTCTTTTGCTGTGCCCCATAAGTTCTGATAGTTTGTGTCTTTATTGTCATTTGTTTCCAGGAACCTTTTTATTTCCTCCTTGATTTTGTCTCGGACCCACTGGTTATTGAGCATGAGGCTGTTTAACCTCCAGGTGTTAAAGTGTTTCTTCTGAGTCCCTTTGGAGTTCACAAATAATTTCAGAGCCTTGTGTTCAGCGAAGGTAGTCTGCAAAATTTCTATCCTCTTGATCTTATGGAGGTATGTTTTATGTGCCAGCATGTAGTCTATCCTGGAGAATGTCCCATGTACATTGGAGAAGAATGTGTATCCAGGTTTCTGGGGATGGAGTGTCCTATATATTTCCACTAGGCCTCTTTCTTCCATTTCTCTCCTCAGGTCTAGTATATTCTTGTTGGGTTTCAGTCTGGTTGACCTATCCAGTGTTGACAAAGCCGTGTTAAGGTCCCCCACAATTATTTTGTTGTTGTTGATATTATTTTTCAGATTTGTCAACAGTTGTATTAAATATTTCGCTGGCCCCTCATTCGGTGCATATATGTTTAGGAGAGTGAATTCTTCCTGCTCTAAGTACCCCTTGATTAATATAAAATGTCCATCTTTGTCCCATACAACCTTCCTGAGTATAAAGTTTGCATTATCTGATATTAGTATGGCCACTCCAGCTTTTTTATGGGTGTTGTTTGCTTGGATAATTTTTCTCCAGCCTTTTATTTTGAGTCTATGTTTGTTCTGACTATTCAGGTGCGTTTCTTGTAGGCAGCAGAAGGTTGGATTTAGTTTTTTGATCCATTTAGCCACTCTGTGTCTCTTAACTGGTGCATTTAGTCCATTGACGTTGAGAGAAAGAATTGTCCTGGGATTTAACGCCATCTTTATTTCAAAATTTGGTGTGTCTTTTGGGTAGTCTTGTCTTAGATTAGGTGTTTTAGTTTTTCTCTTAAGACTGGTTTTGTGTCTGTGAAGTTTCTGAGCTGTTTTTTGTCTGTGAAGCCATGTATTCTTCCGTCAAACCGGAAAGTGAGTTTTGCTGGGTATAGTATTCTGGGTGAAGCATTCATTTCATTCAGTCTTGTCACAATATCCCACCACTGCTTTCTGGCATTGAGTGTTTCTGGTGACAGGTCTGCTGTAAATCTCAGGGAAGCTTGCTTGAACGTGATTTCCCCTTTTGATCTTGCTGTTTTCAGAATTCTGTCTCTATCTGTGGGATTTGTCATTGTGACTAGGATGTGTCTTGGGGTGGTTTTTCTGGGGTCTCATTTGGTGGGTACTCTACGGGCATGCAGGATTTGATCACATATATTCTTTAGCTCTGGAAGTTTCTCTTTAATGATGTTCTTGACCGTTGAGTCTTCCTGGAAATTTTCTTCCTGGGTCTCTGGGACTCCAATGATTCTTAAGTTGTTTCTGTTGATCTTATCATAGACTTCTATTTTCATCTGTTCCCATTCTTTGACTAATTTTTCCATTGTCTGCTCATTTGCTTTAAGTTTTTTGTCCAATCTCTCCTGCTGTATAGAATTGTTATGTATCTCATCTTCCACAGCACCAAGTCTATTCTCAGCTTCTGATACCCTGTCCCAGAGCTTATCCATTTTGTCATTCACTTCGTTTACTGACTTTTTCAGTCCTGTTAGTTGACATGTTATTTCAGTTTGGAGTTTTGTGATTTCTGTCTTCATATTTTCTTGGTTCTTATTAGTGTTCTGTTCAACTCGATCCATGGTTTCTTGGAGTCCGTTGAGCATCTTCCATATTGCTAGTCTAAAGTCCTTATCTGAGAGGTTGATTAGTTGGTTGGTCATTATCTGGTCCTCAGAATTGTCATCTTCATTCTCTATGTTTGAGGCTGGCCTGCGTTGTTTCCCCATTGTCACACTTGTATTGTGGGTTTTTCTACGTGTTGTGGTGGTATTCATTGTCTATATGATGCAGGCAGCACACTCCTCTGGCTCCTCCCTTTCTGGATGGGCTGACTTGCCTCTAAGGAAGGGGAGTCCTCCGTGGATGAAGCCTCACACTGGGTCAAATCTTAGGCCCGAGCATGCAACAGAGAAGACAGTCCGGAGAGAAATGTTTGCATCTGTGATATAGCGCCGTTCTTAGTGTGATTTTTCCTTCTTGTTGCAATGGAGATCTTTCCTTAGAAAGAGTGCACGGCCACGTAGCGAAGCGGAGCCAAAGTGCTCTGCTGGAGCCTCTTTTTGCCCCACTCGCAAGAGTTTCACGCAAGAGGACAGTAGACAGACATAGACAGGTCACACTCACAGTTTTTCACAGTTGGGCCCCACTGGGCCGGTGTACTTTCGCGGATTTTCCCCGCCTGGTGTCACACTCAGGGAGCCGGCTTTTGCAAAGCTTAGCCGGTTTTCATGCTCTGTAGTCCCTCCCTGAAAAATTTCTTTATTTTTCTTATCAACAGAACCATAGAACTTGAATCATCTTGTTCTGCTGCATAAATTGAGAGAAAAAAGTGGATGGTACCAGGGCAAGCAGTCTCACAAATATTGAATGGAAATAAAAAAATGACCAGACCTAAATACCCAACCTAAAGCAAAGACAATGGAATCAAGAGACCCTAACTACAACAAGCTATACACAAAAGGGACCTGTTACACCAGTAGTACAGGGGGCTAAGGGTCAAGGTATGAAATGCCTGCTAGAAACAGGATGGTGGATGGTTAACACAGGTGATAGGAATTGCCCCAGTTCACTGCTCTGTGTACCTTAAACATAGCTATAAAAGTCTGTGATTCACAAGTTATGTTTTCTTTATCCTTATTGTCTTTGACTCCCATGTTTAAGTATTTTTAACTTAACTGTAGAAAATATAAACAAATATCTAAAAATAATTACTATAACAGCATATTGAGAACCTGATATTTCTATTTTCATTATCTCATCTTGTATATGTTAACCTTCATTTTTTTTTTTTTTTGTTTTTGGGCCACATCCTGTAATGCTCAGGGCATACTCCTGGCTATGTGCTCAAATATTGCTCCTGGCTCAGGGGACCATACGCCAGGTTCATCCTGAGTCAGCTGTGTGCAAAGCAAATGCCCTACCACTGTGCTACCACTCTGGCTCCCACTTAACTTTTTTATATGTAATTTATATATGTAACTGTTTTGTGATCCATTTCTCTAAAGGGATGAGGAAACCATGTTTCACCAATATCTGTTGCATTCACTTACCTGATAAATGAGTTGGATAGGTTTCTGTTTCAGCATGCAACTCATCTATTAAAGAACTTTGAGCAAGAGTTTCTGCTTCAAATAAAGAAGAAAAAGCATTTCCTTTTTTTGCCTCATGAACAAATTGTTTTGGTTTGTACTGAACTATCAGTTCCAAACTACATGCTTTAATTTATTTATCTATTCCTAGTGCTTTATAAGTTTTTCTTTATAATAGATATCTGACTCCTTGGAACCAGAATTTATTTTCTTAAATTTTACAAATTGAAGACTGATACTGTTTCCACTAGTTTAGGACAGTGCTTCTTAAACTTTCCTTAAATCACTGTAGAGATTTTAAATTACTATTAGTTAGTGATTTAATCACTATGATTTTAGTGAGATAGTGGCATAGGGATGAAGGGTCAGACTAAGATTTGAAAAATGACCCCAAAGAAAAAATCTTGCAAAAGGAAATGTCTAGTAAATGTCCAATATAAGCACAAAATATGCATAAAAGATGACTTATTCAAACATCCTGCTTTCCCCCCAGTTCCTGGATTTTATTGACATTGATAGTACTGTACAGTACAAGCCCAACAAGGCAGCCATCAAGTTGTGCTTAAAACTACTTGTTCTTCACAACACTGGAACTGGTACCCTCCACCTTAGTTCTTGGGGTGTCCTGGACTCAGATTGGATTAGGAAGTGCTCGCTCTTTGTAGTACTAAATTCAGCATAAGATTTTTTGCTTTCGCTTTCTCTCTCTCTCTCTCTCTCTCTTTCTCTCTCTCACAAACACACACACACACAGAAAATCAGAAGACGAAATAGTGAAGATAGTTTTACCTAAAGAAATTCAATTGAAAAGTATTAAGTAAAAGAGAGAGATACATGTTCAAGAAACCAAGGGCTTTTCCAGAAGGGAAAGAAATAGAGAATGACTCTTAGGGTGAAGATTGTATATAATTTTTTCAAATAGTCTTGCTTGATGATCTTTTCAGATTATTACCTGGACCTTTCGTTCTCCAGTAGCTTAGCCATGTTCTGAAGGATCCTCCCTTTTCTGGTTGGTACTTCACTTTCTCCATCTCCAAAGAGCTTGGGATTTACCTCTCAAAAGAAAGTGGTCTTCATTACCTTTCCCCAAAATGTATTGTCAGAGTCTTCCTATCTCCCTATAAGATTAGTTTGTCAGCTTCTGAAACTGTATTTTTATAAACAGTAGAAAGTACTTATTTATGCTGATAAAACAGTATCCAGCTGGCAAAGTTCAGAAGACAAAGGGTTTTCCTAAAGACAGTTCATACAAGTTGAGTAGCATATTTAGCTCATTAGGGCTTCTGCTGTGATCAATACTCCTTAATTCTTCTACATTAAAGAGTAAATGCTTAAACTGCCTCTTTAAAAATGAACCTTTATTTTTTTCAAGTTTTGAAATTGATTCCCCCAATTATCCCAACTTGAAGGCTTACAAATGATTTTTAGGTGGGAGGGACTTCTGAATTAATGTGCTAGGACTTCTTGCAAAATAAACTGCTTCAAAGACATAATTCACCTCAATTTTATTTGTAATTAGCTCTAAAGTTTAGTTTCATAAATTATGAGTCATGACCCCATGCAGGGATGCTAATTGACTGTGTGTTTTTGTGAAAAAGCTGGTTACATGAAAAGGATTCTAAACTAAAAAAGATTTAAACACTTCATACTCAAATGAATAATGAATCCCAAGTGTCCTGGCAGAGCTCACCTGTGAGCTCACCTGTGTTTCATTCCTGAGGCCAAACATGGAGTGGGGTTAGAATAAGTTTAATACCCTTTGCTTTGGATACACTATGCAAATTAAGATATTTAGAATTTAGGGTTTTGTAGATCTTCAGAATACAGAAAGTACAAAAAAATAATCAAACTGTGGAGGCAATAGCAGTATTTAAATAAATGAAAATGTACAGTGTATAAACCAAATTTAGCATACAATAAATGTTACTGGTAACATACGATTCAGAACAGCTTCTGCCTTTTGGGGGAAGATTCTACATTGAACAGCTGTGATTGTTAGATCACATGACATTCTTGGCTTGTCAGACTTTGTACTTATTTACAATGTAAAAATATTAAAATTCTCTATCCCAGGAAGACAACACATCTCTTTTCTTTTTTGGTTTCTGGTGTATTCCCTAAACTCTTTTTTCTGTCCTACAACATTTTTGTTTTCAATAAAACTGGAAATAAGTTTACTATGTGATTGAGAACTAATCATACCATAGCAACTTTATCTTAACAAAAATTTTATAAAGTGAAGCTTAACATTGAAATCATTATGTCTCCCTCTCCCCCTTTTGAGGAATAAATCACCCTTCTTTAGTTAAATGCTTATAAGTTTTGGCTTTCAATATCATTTAAGCCGCTTAAAAAAAACCATGAACTGCTTACAATGGTGCTGTATTGTAGAATCTCAGCCCTATGGCCCTCAGCCTTATGCCCTCTAATTCACCTTTAACTGATTAAGTTGATTAAATCAGTTAAAAGACTTCCCCTTTTTTTGTGAACTGGTGCCTTGGGGCAGTTGGGGAAACCTATAAAAGGGGTGGGGTGAGGAGAAAAAGGGCTCCTGCTTGCTTGACTGCCTTTTAGCCTTGCTCCTGCTCCAGCAGTGCCGTGTTCTATGTGTCTTCCTTGCTTTCTTTGTATTTCAGCCTGTCTCTTGCTGTTGTTCTCAGGTTCTAGCCCTGGCTAATATCTTGCTCTCGCTCTAATCTTAAGATCTCTTTCTCTCTTGGACCACTAGGCTGGCTAGAAGGTCCCTAGCCTCCATACCTTTACTCTCTCTTAGATTAACCTCATTTCTGACCCTCTCACCTAGGGTTTCCTGGTGCCCAAACACAGAATTCTGTAACATCACACATTTAAGAATTTAAATTAGCCCATTTTTAAATTCGTAGATTACAAATGGAATCCCCAGTGTTTACTGCACCAATGAAAAATATAACAAAAACAAAAACCTGCTACCCCCCTCCCTTTATTTCCCCAATTTTATTTCTGTCTTCTAGATTATGGGGGGTCCTGCTTTTTTCAGAAAACTTTGGTGCAGGAATTACTTTGTTTTACTTTATATTTCTGTGTCTTTCTACAAATTGAGAAGGAAAAAAATAGATGTAGTCTCAGGTACATTGGTGGAGGAAAAAAAAAAAAAGACAACTAAATTCCCAAGCCAAAGTCAACAACAATAAGATCAATGTTAATTACAGTACTGAATTTAAAATAATTCTGGTATTATATGTATTCTTGTACTATATGTATTGAGGTGATATTTATTGTTACATATAATAAAAACAGGACTACAAAAACTATGATCTAGTGGAAGAATAGCACATAAGATCATTTGAATCAAATATAAGAAAAGAATTGATATAGGCTACAAAGTTGATCTTACTGCTAGACTGAATAAATAGGTGATGCTTAATTAAATCCTGAACTGCTCTGAAATTATAAGTTGTAATGTCTTAAATAACATACATCATTCTGTCATTAATGTAGCTTTAATCAAAATAATAATCATTTAAGATGTAATAGAATGTAATATCATACAATATATGATGAAATTGGTATATAAATAAAGAGATTCGAGTGACCTTATTTCACAGGTGAGGAAACATACTTAAAGGTAGTCTATTTTGTAGAGCTCAAAAGTAAATCTGAGACACAATGTCACCAATATACATTCCATGAAATTAAAATTTCATTTCAGGGTTTCCCAGGAAAATGGGCTTTCTCTGACTTTGAGGTGATATTTATATTTATTTTTAAGATTAAAGAACTATGATAGAAATGTAACTATTAGCCAAATACATTTGAGAACTCGGTATAATCTTTGCCTCCACTAATTGTACATTCCTTCCTAATGATAGGCAGGTTTGCTTGTAGCAATGGCAAACCCTGCATTTCAATTTGATTTTAAAAATAGGGCAATACTCTATAAACCAACCAGTAGTGATTTTATTAGATCTGTGTAATGGTTTAGAAGGTATAACCATATCAATATAGATTGGTTAAAAAGTGAAATGCTGAATTGAAAACTAGTTACATGTTTTTGTCCATAGAGCCTATAGAGCTAAGAGGCATAATTCAAAGTGATAGAAATACCCTGGATTAATTGGTAGAGTAAAATGCAAAAATCTGAGCTGAAGCAGCTATTTTTCATATCCTATGGCTGTGATTCTCCTGTTCACCTTCCCCCTGCAGTGAAATTTTAATGAATTGCTATGAAGGGTGAGGTGACTTGAATCTCCAGAGGATAAAATCACAGGGCTTCAAAAAAAAAAGAAAAGAGTGCAGATAATATGTCTTGAAATTTCTGTTTTCCAGTTTTAATTATTCAAAAATACCTTCTGCAAAGCTGGCATCTATTTGATAAAGGATGTTTACACTTTAAGGGAGTTGCTAAATGATTTGAGGATATCAGGTTAAGTCGTTTATCGCATTTTACTTTTATACAACAGAAATGTCGTAATTTATTACTTACAGTATTTCTAACTTAGAACTAGTTGCTTTGGGATCATAAAGAACCCTTTTTCTCTTAGTAAAAAGGAGATTATATTTATCTTGTATTGCTGTTTTTAATGCTATGATGTGTCTTTAATTAAAATTTAGAACTCTATCAGACTTTTAAAGTGACAAAAAATTTATCTTCATTTTCTTTTAGATACTTTAAAACTCACTAAAGTTCCATAGCTGGTATATAGAAATTACAAGTATCTCTGTAATTTGTGTAGTACTCCATGTTAGCTTCTGAGGATAAATATTTCATGATTTCAGAAATATTAGTGTTTAAGGGTAAAAACATGAATTTCAGTTAGGATAAAGTGAAAGAACTCATTCTTATGGAGGAACAAAATATATTCATAAAATAGCCTCTGCTTGAATCAAGAGCAGAAGGGTCACTGAAAATTCTCAGGACTAGAACTTGAAGCATAGTTAGATAGCAGAACATCATGGAATTTAAAAAAGAAAATGGCATATTAAAGTTATATTAAGCATTTTAAGGTGGAGAACAGAATATTTAGGGAAAGGTAACAAGTAAAAATTGCTAAGTGAAGTGAATACTACTTGTATTTCATTTGGAACACATTATTGATTAATTAAGCATAGTTTTATTTTTCTTTAATTTCTAATTATAACACCATGACTTACTAAATTGTTTATAAGCCAGTCATTTCAGGTATTAAATGTTCAAATAATCCTACTACAGTGTTACTTTGATGCCACCATTATCCCCAACTTACCAACCATCACCATAGCCTGCCCCCTTGCAGACACAAGAGATTTATTCCATATCATTTGTTATAACACAAAGAAAAACGAAATAAGCAAAACAGATCAATAATGGTCAATTTGAAATAATTTTTATACCTCTTAATGGTGTTACTAATGATGTTGTCTAAAGATTTAATGAGTTGTAGCTGCTCTTAGCTGAGCCTTCTGTGTTATTATTTAGATTCACTCAGCTTGGCGGTCTTCGATCAGACTTTACCGTTGGGGACCGGAGAGAGATAGCACAGTGGCATTTGCCTTGCAAGCAGCAGATCCAGGACCTAAGGTGGTTGGTTCAAATCCCGAAGTCCCATATGATCCCCTGTGCCAGCCAGGAGCTATTTCTGAACAGGTAGCCAGGAGTAACCCCTGAGCACCACCAGATGTGGCCCCCAAACAAAAACAAACAAACAAAAATAAAGCAAACAAACAAACAAAAAAACAGACTTTACTGTTAGATTTTCTATGATCCTACTGAGCTGACAATATTATAAAATGTGAGGTGTCACACGGTGAAAAAATCCAGGTTCTATAAATCTGGAACATGCTTGGTGGCTTGGCAAGTTGACAAAGTTAAGGTGTGGAGCTGGTCCTTTTTCTTCAGAGGTGTTCAGGTGTCAGCTTGGGGTTATTATGGCTTTAGTCAGAAAGGGGAATTTGTCCTCACCCATTCTGAGAAGATTCCAGAGTTTTCATTATGGATCAGACTACCTGGGAAGAACCGGCTGCCATATTTTACTTTCGGAGCTTAGTGGGAAGCTGAAGTATTTTTTCTGCAAGGAAGTTGGCAGATATGCACTCAAATTTTATCACGACCTTCAATCTGCAGGGATTTCTTCCCACTATGAATTTGTCCACTTGAGTTTCTGTTCATCTTGCTTAACAATTGATAAGAAAGCAGAAGTAATCAAAATGGAATTTTTTCCTCTGTCATAAAGTCTATTCATAAGTATTAGCCTATTTCTTTGTCTTCTATGCCAGTGACTTAGTAGATAAAAAGCCAAAAGTCAAAGACTAGTTTCTTCTTCTAGACAGTGCTGTGTGCTATTTAGCATAATCCAGTTAATGTTAAATATGATGATATTATAAAAGTTATTCAATGAGATTATCTTGTACCATAAAAGTACCAGTTGAAACAAGCGTGATGTAAAAGTTCTTTTTGGGTTAAATTAAATAAGATCAAAATTAAAGTACTTCCTTGTAAGGGACTAATTCATTTTGATAAATTAAAAATTTGTAGTACTATATCTAAGTGACTTGTAACAACATTTTTGAGGGCCATAATTTTTGGAATAAATTATCCAGCAAAGTGAGTATCTTTACACAAATACTTTTGTTGTCTTTTTTTTAATATAGATCACCAGGGTCGCAAATATATAGTTTTGCTAATAAGACATTCAGTGATGAAAACAATTTTCATTTTTATCATAAGAATATTAATAACTGGGATATATCACAACTAAGGTTCTTCTATACATTATGATTTTTACTTATTATTATTGAGAAGTAGTTGACAGAAAACTGAAATTTAATACAACAGTACAAATTGATGTCCAGTATACTGTTTTGCCTTAATATATTGTGAAATCATTATAATATTTAATGTCCATCATTTATAGAGATTTAAAAAGGGAAATATTTTTTCTTCTGATGGACATACATAAAACTTATTCCTTTAGAACAGTTTTTGTTCATTTGCTTCCACTCAAAGCTGTGCTCAGAGATTGCAATTACTCTGTGTGCAAATATCAGTTGTATCATTCAGTGATATAAGGTACTGTGTATTACTCAATGTACTATTTCTTTAATCACCCAAAATTATGTATTATATTAAAATACAAAAGGTTTACAGATGACCATTATGTAGTATATTACATCCCTACTACTGTATCTTTTTAGTAGAAATTTGTGCTTTTTGATTGTTATCATCCAATTTTCCATGATTAAGTCTGTATTATTTTAAATTATTAAAGTGAATATAAAGCTCTATTTTACTGAGATGATGTGACTTTCACTTTTTTACTATGTCTTAATAACCAATATCTTTTTGTACATTTTCTAAGAATTTAACTGTTTTCAATAAGTGTAAAAGAGAGCTAGCTATAAAAGATAAAAATCCTTATGCATTCCAAAAGAAAAAAAGGTTTCATAAAAAAAAAAAAACGTGCAAAGTAGTAATAAATGCCAGTAATAAAATAGTACTGAAACAGGCAGGCAGGTAGGGAAGCCCCTGCCCAATGCAAAGAGTTCTTGTGATGTAATAAAACTGAGAGAGGAGAAACAGTCTTTATAAAAGATATTTAACTGTGTGTTCACATCCAGGCTGAAAACTGTGCCAGAACAGATGCTGAATTTGGATAAAGAATTCAATATAAAGGTCACCTTTAAAAATGTAGTCAAATATCATAGCCACAAATGAACTCTCCACATTTCACTAATTCTAGGCAGTTTGTATTTCTGATTCGAGACCTTAAAAATGAAATGTAATAATGTACTATTTTCTTATGAATGATGAGTTAAATACAATTGAGGAGTTAATTTACACAAGTATTATATTCCATTTTTACTACATTTTACTACAATTTCAAAAAAGTTTGAAGATGGGGCCAGAGAGAGAGCACAGCTATAAGGCCTTGCAAGTCTTTGCCTTGCCTTATAAGTTTCTGATCCAGGATGGACAGTGGTTCAAATTCAGACATCACATATGGTCCCCCATGCCTGCAAGGAGTGATGTCTGAGCTCAGAGCCAGAAGTAACCCCTAAGCACCACTGGATGTGATAAAACAAACAAAAAAACAAACAAACAAAAGAAAGCTTGAAGTAAAGAAATTGTCTACATTGTTTTTGTGGAGTCCCTACCTCTTCAAATAGTTCTGAGATTAAGTGACCAAATATTTCTCCCACCTGTCTTCAGCATAGAGACATATGGTTGACCATGATAATGTGTTATGTTCCTTTTTATGTTTATGGCATATTTTAAATTTTTCACTTTCAGATTTGATCCTATTGAAATTGTTTTCTCTTTAATCTAGTAAGATTGGCTAGGGATCAGTTAATCTTTATATTTTGAAAAAAATAATTTTTATTGATTAAAAAACAACATTTATATTGTGTTTTTAAATTTTTTTTATTTTCACTTTGATTTTAATAAACATTGGGTGGACCTAAGAGAGCTATCCTAAAATCACATTTTTACCTTTTGCAATTTTAATTCTTTTTTTTTTGTAGTAAGACAGAAAATGGTTTAATGCCAGAGAGAGGATAAATGAATCTTTTAAAAATGCACTTAAATGAAGATAATCTCTTTGACATATGAACTCTGTGAAATTTATCTACTAAATAATTATTTGTATTTATTCCTTGCCATCTTCCATCAACTAATGAGAGGACAGTCTTTTGCTTCACTTCTTTACCTGGTAGTATGGAAGTCCTTGGTTTGAATATTCTTTTATTTTTTAAATGTTTCTTATTTATTTATGAAAATGCATCACATAGTTGACCTAACTGATCATAATACAACTATTTCAGAAAGACCAAAAGCAACATGATTAAAAAAATAGAAAATTGAAAGAAAAACTAAAGGGAGAGAAAGGAAAGAAAATATTCAGTGGCAAGTATATTTGTGAAAATTATTGAATCGCCAATGAACTCATTAAAGCACTAGCAGAAAGTTTAGTAAACTCTTATTTTTTTTAAGGATGAGAGTTAAAAAAATACAGTAAAAACGGTGTGAGTGGCAATTGTTGTTTGCATAGGCCCAGAAAAGATGGGAGAAATAGAAGGGAAATGCCTTGGCCTAAATACAAGGAGACCTTACCCCTGAAATTTTCTGGCATAAGATCGACTCAGGGCTCCAGGCATACTAGGCTGTCCAACCCGATTCATTCTCTGTGGTCCTGGTAAAAAAAATTTTTTTTGCAGATTTTTTGTTGTTGGTGTCAGGTTTCTTTCTATAATTAAAGATTCTGGTTTCTGTGTATCTTCATGGAAGTCAGGATGTTGAGCGTCCTCTAGTTTCATTTCATCAGTAGGGAGCAATGCGGAGATCCCTGCCCTGCAAGCAGGTTGTTGCTGTTACTAAGTCGTCTGGTTGTTATGAGAACCCTCTTTGGAGTAAATCCGTGCCAGGCCAGCGGTAGGGTTTTCCTTGGTAGAGGTTTGCTTTCTGGTGATGTTATAGACAATTGTGGATGTTTCTGTAGATGATATCCATGATTCAGGGGTGTATGGATAATGCCTATTCCTATGTGGCATTACAAAATTTGTGTTCCTATCTCTATTAGATAAGAACTTTTTTGCATATGTAATATTTTCCCATTTTAATGTGCCTATGCAAAAAGGGGGCAAAAATGCCACAAGGTATTATTGGTGCATATGGGGGCTGAGGGAACAAGTCCGACAATCTTGGTAACTTGGCTCTAACATGAACTCTAAACAGAGAGGCTCTTCTGACAGAATTCCCTATTGAACAGATCGCAAAACAAAAACCAAACAAAAACCAAACAACAAAATCAAAAACAATGGGTGAAATTGTCACTATATAAGAGAATATTCAATAAGATTTATAGCTGTTAAGGGAATACAACTAAGATACTCAAGGGAGATATACATGTCCATTTTATGTCTTTGGAAATAGTCCGGGACACGACTTTGGTCTGTGAGTTGGCCTTATAGAGTCTTCAAAACTACTCCCCGCGGAATCAGGAAATGTCTTTGAGTGGGCACTTCTTAGAAACCGAGTAAGGTAGTAAGCACATGTATGCAATGAAGTGAGGTGGAGAAAAGGAAGTCGCTGAAAGTAGTTCAATAGCAACAGAGTACAGGTTTCTTCTTAGTCTGAGAGTCTATTTTTCCTCTTAGGGAGCTTTTTGGCAGCAGGCTTAAGTAGGAATAATATCTGCTTTGAGAGACAAGAACTGATGATAAAAAAGGGTTAAAAGTAAGGCCCCGGAAGTTGGCGCTAGAGGTAAGGTGTCTGCCTTGCAAGTGCTAGCATAGGACGGACAGCGGTTCTATCCCCCGGCATCCCATATGGTCCCCCCAAGCCAGGGACGATTTCTGAGCGCATAGCCAGGAGTAACCCCTGAGTGTCAAACGGGTGTGGCCCAAAAACCAAAAAAAAAAAAAAGGTTAAAAGTGGGGTAATAGGCAGTGGGATGCATGGGTAAAGTTCTAGAAATGCGCCTAAAGATGGTGACCCAAAGGGGGAAGGACAGTATATTATAGTCTGTATAATGTAAAGTGGATTTAACTCTATAATATCCTATTAATCTATATAAACTTTACACGCAGTGGTATAAGAGAATGGGGACTAGTGGGAAGGAAAGTTGCCAGTGACTTCTCAAGACTGCCCCTGTTGTACAGAGTGGGATTGGGGAAGGCCTGGGGTTCCCTTTAAACTTCTCCCAGCACCCAACTCACTGGCACCCTGGCCAGGTGGCCAGGGATAGATAGCCCAGGAGTCCAGGAGGGAGAGTGAAGGTTGTTGGGGGCAGCGGGAGCCCACAATCACCCCTAAGGTTAACCAAAAAGCTTTCGACATCAAGCCATGCCACTCCTCATGCTGTCTGCTGAAGCTTCCCACAATTTTAATTCTTAACACTATATTCATGACAATCCATATACAACAAACAGTTGTATTTGAATACTATGAATAATTAATAGCAAATAAAATCAAATTAAAAACTAATAAATACCCACAAAATATAAAAAAGGAAACAATAATAGAGATAATGATAAAAATAATGTTCACATTAATATAATAACACCTAATTTTCTACACAAAGTATACTAAATTGAAGGATTAAAAGAAGTTGGAGCAGTGGCTCAAGCAGTAAGGCTTGTGTGCGCTGGCCAAGGATGGACTGCTGTTTGATCCCGGGGTGTCCCATTTGGTCTCCCAAGCCAGGAGTGATTTTTGAGCGCATAGCTAGGAGTAACCCCTGAGTGTCATCAGGTGTGGCCCAAAAATAAAAAAAGAGAAGTTGAGGAATAAACAAAATGGTATTTTATAGTATGTTGTAGAAAGAATCCTTTAAACCATACACTACAAAGTGATGTAATAGGCAATTTATCAGTCAATTATTTTACTACCCACATCATCTAGCTTTCTATTAAGTCATAGGGAGGCAATATTGTTAGAAATAGTTTATAGCCTTAGGGAATTTTAAAGTAGAGCTGGACATATAGTAATAGGAGTTAAGATGCTTTCTTTGCATGATGCAGGCAACCTTAGTTTCATTCCCCATATGGGCCCAAGAGCAATGCCAGAACGGACCATGACCATAGAAGGCACTAGTCCTGATTACGGTGAGTGTAACCCCAAAACTGGGGAGAAATAACAAATTTAAAATCTAACTTAAAAAATTAGCCATCACAAAATTCAATAAATTTCTATCATTTAGATAAATTTAAGTATATGGTAAGATTTTAGTGTATAAATATATTTGGGGGGTATATAAGCCCATTCAACAAGAAGTAAGGCTTAAATTATGATTAACAGTTGATAGGTACATGTTAGTCTAACAGATTAGAATTTTACATAGCACCCCAGAATGTGGGATCTCTCAGAGAAAATGTATATTATTTTTATACAGTTCAAAAATATAAGTAAAAATTAGCACATATTTTCAAATATTCCAGCTATATAATGTATGAATTATATATTGTATATATTCAATATATTTCTATGTATAGAAGAAATATGTATATTTATATATAAGAATATATAGAAGAAATATGTGTAGAGAATAAAATATATATGTACATATAGAAGAAATATGTATAATGTTACTTTTTTCTATATAAAATATGTATACAATGTATATGCTATATATTATATATACAATATACATGTATATCATATGTATATATATGTATACAACTAAACTTGTTTGATGTGTTCCATATATTATAGATTGGTTAGTATAATTTATTTTTATTAATCTGGTTCTAATAAGAGTTCATTGTACATGAGAAAACTACAGATAAAAGAATCATTTTTTATATTAGGGCAATGTTGATGTGATAGAAACTCATAGATATTTTATATTAATAAAAATATGTGATTCATATTGTATTGAATATATCTTACATTTATTTAACTTTTTACTACTTTATATATGTTAAGCTTCTAGGATTTACAATAATGTTGTTAATTACTTCAATACGCATATGTCCAATACCACATTTCTTAGCTGTGTACCCACTTACCTCCCCAAGAATCCCAACATCCCTTCCTTTCGAAATTTCTTTGCCTCCACAACTCAATTTTATAGATCTTCTTAGAATATTTGGCAGCATTTACTAGTGACTACTTTTGACTATCTTGACCTGATTTGATGTAAAGGAAAATTTCTAATTATTGTTTCATTTTCTTTATTATTGTTTAGTTTGTTCGCGTTTCTACTTCTTATTTGTTTTGTGGTTATTATAAAATTTTAAGAATTGCCCCATTTTATCTAGTTTCTTCAGTTCAACAACATAGATTCTTTTTTTCATAGTAACCTCTAACAATCTTTTGTTTTTATACAGTGTCTCTTTTCATTTATCTCTTTTCATCTTTGATCTTATTTATTTGGGGTTCCTTTCTTTTTTTACTAAGAAATTTCACTAAGGCTTTGTCAATCTTCTTTACCCTTGAAAACAAGCTCCTAGTTTTGGTGACCTTATATATTGTTTTCTTTATTTCTATATCAAGCTTTATCCTACAAAATTTGTTATTTTCTTCTATTTAATTACTTTGTGATTCATTTGTTGTTTCATTGTCTAGCTTTTCAAGCAGGACACTTCCACAAAGAGAACAACTGGACAACCAATAGCTATATAAAAATATTTATGTCACTTTTTATTAGGGAAATGTAAATCAAAAGAGTAATGAAATAAAACCTCATGCCAGTGAGATTGTCTTTTATAAAAAAAAAGACCAAAAGCCATTTATATTGATGAAAATAGGATGAAAACAGAATTTTTATTCACTGTTCATAGAAATATTTTCTGACTCAATCACTATGGAAAAAAGTAATAAAGAATAATATGAGTAATATATATATATTATTTAATAATATGGTATATATGATATATGGTAAATTCTACTTAATATCTACCCATAGAACATAGAGTCATGCAAAATCATGCAGGCATACCATTGTTAACTGCAATACTTATAAAAATAGCCAATAGATACAAAACAAAAAGTTCATCAGAATAGACAAAAATATTGTGTTAAATATACAGGATGGAATACTATACAGTCATAAGAAAATATCAATCCTATAGTCATTGCAATAAGCATATTATATTAAGTGAAATAAATTAGGAGAATTTATTATCTAATTTATCCTAATAAATCTAATTTATCTTAAATAAATTAGGAGAGAATACCAGATTATCACCTTCATATATGGTAGAAAGAGAAAAATAACAACAAAAACAAAAACCCAATTTATGGAATGGTTTTTGATTATATCTATTAGAGCCAATAATGCGAAGTAGATGTTAGAGGAAATTGTGTGGGGAGGCATAAATAAGGGTACTGAATGAATCACATATGGGTTTTGGGCTCACCCAGTGGCAATCTGGCTCTGAGCTCAGAAATTGCTCCTGGCAGCCTTGAGAGACCATACAGATGCCTGGAATCAAACCAAGTTTGTCTGGGATCAGCCATGTGCTAGGCAAATCCCTATTGCTGTGCTATGGCTTTTGCCCCATAATAATATTTTTAAAGTTTGCTAAGGGGTCAGGTGATGAAAAGAATCTTGATCCATTGCCGGAGGGCTGAAAGTCCAAGTGTGGATTAAGAATACTATATTTAATATTACTGTTAAATTTTTTAGAAACATGTTTCTCAATAACAAAAATAACTGAACTGAATATATAAACTTTTAATTGCAACTTAAAATCCACGTTATGTTTACTTCCTGCCCTCTACCTCAACCTAGTAGATCTCACATTACTGTGGCTCTGTTCTCAGAGATGGCTCCTTGAAGAGGTCAGGGGACCATATTTTCTGCAGGGATCCAACTATGGATGGCAGTATAAAAGGCAAACACATTTTGAAATATATTATCTCTCTGCATTCCTATACTTGATAGGGATTTTAAATGCTAATAATTCACCTATAGATGAATCACAAAATCAAAAATTAAAAATGGTATACAATTTATTTTAAAATGTTCTAGATTCTGACAATTTTATATTAAAAAAAACAACTATTCAAATAGCACTAAATCTCAACCCATCTCTTTTTTTTGTTTTTGTTTTTGGGCAGCACCTGGTAATGCTCAGGGGTTACTCTGGCTACACACTCAGAAATTGCTCCTGGATTGATGGACCATATGGGACAACCGGGGGATCTAACCTCGATTCATCCTAGACTACTGGGCACAAGGCAGATGCCTTATGGCTTGAACCACTGCTCTGGTCCCCAACCCATCTTTTTTTTTTTTTTTTTTTTTTGGTTTTTGGGACACACCCAGCGGTGCTCAGGGGTTACTCCTGGCTGTCTGCTCAGAAATAGCTCCTGGAAGGCACAGGAGACCATATAGGACACAGGGATTCCAACCAACCACCTTAGGTCCTGGATCGGCTGCTTGCAAGGCAAACGCCGCTGTGCTATTTCTCCGGGCCCCCCAACCCATCTCTTAATTAAGAAATATGTATCACTTTAACTAGAATATCTTCCTATTTCATAAAATTAAGTGCCTATTATGTATAATTTTAAGGTAATCTCCATAGTTTTCTTGACCTTTAGTACATAATATTTTCAGGAACAGAATTTTTTTCTCTAAATTTTTAAAAGTCAAATCATATCTAAATGCTATTTTTAAGAACTGAAAAGGCCAAAACACTTAAAGTCTTGCAAAGATTCTTTTTTTCACACTGCAGAAACTGCCTTTAAAATGGCAATTTCAGAATGAAATTATTTTAAATTTATCACTATGTGGCACATTGTTTTTAATTATTTCCTGCTCTTATGTGTTAAGAATTTGAGAGAATTTAGTTTATTTCTGAGTCATATATGATTACCCCAAAAATAAATAGCATGTATTATATATACAGTATACATATACATATATATGCACACACAATGCAGAAAAATATGGACATTAAATTACTCATATGGAAAACAGTATCAATTAGACACCTTGTTTGTTTTAATTGTTGTTTCTATATGAAAAAAAAACGATGATCTATTTTTGGCCCAAATTATTGTTTATATAAATTTGTTGAGAAATATCCATTTATGTATTTTTGTTCTTTCAGCCATAACTGGAGGTGCTCAGATCTTACTTCTAGATTTTGATGCAGGGGTTGCTCCAGGTAGTGCTCAACGTTCATGTGATACCTGAGATGAAATTGGGCTTCTTGCATTTAATGCATGCATTCAGCCTATTAGCTATTTCTCCATTCTTATAAAATTATGTTTAATTAGGGATCTGAAAAAAGACATTAAATTTATATGAGAAATATTTATGAAAATTTGCATGTTAAAGACAGATTCAATTTTTCATATATATAGGGAAATGGTAATTATTGAAACTCAGATATGTTCTCAAAGTCATTAACTTTTGAATCCTAAATTATCCAAGAGTTGATTCAATTTCTCCCTTCTCATAAAATTTTGCATATGGTTATTTCAGAGAATCCTGAAACAACATAGTACTGGAATATCAAATCTATTTACTATACTGTTGTTAGAGTTAGAATTAGAGTTACATTTACCCATTCCCCCAAAACCCAGAGGACTGGAATATCAAAACTATTTACTATTATATATGTTAGAGTTAGAATTAGAGTTACATTTACCCATCACCCCAAAATCCAGAGAGACTAAGACTGCCAATTTGTGATGTATGTTACATCGGATTTTTTATTTATTAATATTTTTACTTAGGGCCAAGGGTCTGACAGTTTCCTGATAGTGCTCCAGGGGTCCTCAAACTTTTTAAACAGGGGGCCAGTTCACTGTCCCTCAGACCATTGGAGGGTATGACTATAGTAAAAACAAAACTATTGAACGAATTCTTATTCATACTGCATATATCTTATTTTGCAATGAAGAAACAAAACAGATACAAATACAATATGTGGCCCGCGGGCCATAGTTTGAGGACCACTGCGTGGGCCCTGAGTTCTCATTGCTTTCTTCTTTTATACATTTCAGAGATATTCCATCAAGCATTCCATGGAGCAAACATTAAGTAATTCAAAGACAAATGTAACAATCTTTACCTGACATGTGAAACACTAGTTCTTTCTAACTTTCACAGACATCCTGTTTCCCATTCCTCTGCATTCCTCTGTAGGCAATATAACAGTCTTAATTGACATACATTATAGTGGCCTGGCATCAGAGCCAATTTTAATGTATAGCACAGATAAACACAGTTGTACAAAAATGCTTCTACTGGGACTTAATATATTGCATAGATAAAGATGTGAGCAAAGATAAACAGGACCAGCTTTTTTTTGGGTCTGTCTGTTTTTCTGTGCTCCTTGCTCAAGCTCAGGGCCTGACTTGTCATGACTATTATTATTCTAGGAAAATTAAGTAAAACTTATAATATTGGTTACAAAAAACAAATTAGCATATTAGTATAATACATTTGAACATACAACACTGCATATTTTTTAACTATAGGTAAGTTGTTTTACTACATCAGTGTAGGAAATAAGTTCTTTAACAAATCAGGAAAAAATTAAACAGGTTACTTTATAAAAAAGAAAATATAGAAAAACACTGGTGAGAAAGAGCTTAGAACAATTAAATACATAATTTAATTGAATATGTTACTACCCTCCCACATTAGAGTGTATCAATCTAAATAAAAGTAAAATCATTCTTTCTGGGTTTTCTCTGAATTCTCATTAGAACATGGTAAGTATGCATATGTTCTCCAAAGCCACAATATTAAAAGCTAGCAAAACTGAGATCCAGTATCAAGATTTCCTGGTGAACTGACTGATATTCACCTGCAAAGGGTTTATGTCATATTAGCAGTCCATGTATTAGGTTGACACTATAACTGAAAAGCAAAACTCTAGTGCACTATGAAGTGAGACTAACATTACAGAGGAGAGACCCTGAGCTCATACCAATGTCAATTAACTTTCTGATATTTTAACACTGAGATTATAACAAAAGAGATAAATAATCCATGTAGAAATGTGAGAAAGTCAAGTGATAACAAAGAAAGCCAAAGGGCAAAAAGAAAAAGAGAGAATCCTTTCATTGTATTTTGTGTACCCAAATAACCCAAGTCAACCCCAGGAGCCCCATTCCTTATATTGCTACTTAATCCAAGTTTCTAGTCAGCCAAATATTAAAAAAAAAACAAACTGATATTAGAAGGTGCTGGATCGGTAGTAGAGTGAGTAGATTGCTTGAGAGCAGACACAGGAATAAGCCCTGGTTGTGTATATGGTTCAGCAAAATGGATAGGGAGTTTGATGCCAGGAGCTGGAAAAATGGGACAGGATACTGACTTATTGCCAATAGCCACTTTATTAGGATTCCTCCTTTTTATAATGTACTTTCTGTAGGTCTCAGTCAAGGTAATTAATCAGGTAGGTAATGAACCAGGTTAGTTAATTAGGAGAGCTGAAAACGAATGGAGAAATAAAGTTAAAAGAATGGGTACAAAAGCAAAGTTTTTTCTCCTGAAGCTAAATATTTGCATAAAAAAAAAACTGTGGAAGCTTGCCTGAATCTAGAATGTTGAGACAGATATAAGGAAAGAAAACCAAGGGTTTTTGCTAAAAAGAGAAGGAAAAGCCAGATATTAGCATAACAAGATGAAAGTCAGATACTGGAATATTGAAAACCAAGAATGTTTTTTGTTTGGTCTAATTGTAAGGATTATACTGGGAAAGGTAGTGTCCACATGGACATGAGTGTCTTTTCATGAAAGTTGTTTCTATCATTTTTAAAAGCATTCTCCCTTTATGACCCTACTGGAAATTCAAAACTTGGATGATAGCTGGATTTCAATACTTGAACAATGTAAGGTGTGACCTAAAATCAAATAACTAAATAAAAATAAGGAAATCACAAAAATAAAATCTTACCTAAGAGAAGACCTAAAATTGTCTAATTTGCAAAGGATTGATACTACTTTATTATACCTAGGACATAAAAGATAAAGATAAATTTAAGCCACAATCTAATTTACAAATGTGAGTTTGAAAAAATCAAGTAAATATCACATGTACTTTTGGATGTAGCAACTATTTTAAAATTATCTATATTATTCAGGTGTAGAGTCCAGTGTCAAAGGACAAGACCACACAACTGAAGTAAAGCTGAATAATCTGTCTGCCAACAGCCTCCAAAAACTGCGCCATTTTCAGGAGATGAACACTGCCCAAAGTCATGAAAAGGATTACATAGGGAAGGAATATTGGGAGGTTCTAGCTTTTTGATGATCTTTATAATGGTTGGTTACTGTAGAGGTACCTTCCTACTGCTGTCTTGTGTCCTGCCCTGATAGGCAATCAAGTATGGTCAGGTAGCTTGGGGCAATGTTAATGGAAATAGGCTTGATGAAACCTAGCATGTGACTTGCACCATGTGGTTCTTACAAAATGGCATTCCTCTCAATATTTTAAAATATTTTGAATAGTTTCCATTTTACATAGATACATGCCTTCATATATGCATATTTAGGTTCATTTAAAAAAACTAGATTGTTCTTATTTTATATACGATACTTGGTGATAGTTCTGTATCGGTAATTTCACAAAGAAGACAATAATTCTAAAAAAGCTCCTATTTGTCAGAATGGTCGCAAATTCTTGTAGGGTTTGCACTTGAGACCAACTGATCAGAGACACAAAGGATGCATCAGCAAGGAGAGTTTATTGAAGCCAAAATTTCACCAGGCTAGGGTCAACCACACGCAGCAGCTTGGTGATTCCGAACTGGGGTTTACAGGCTACTTTAAAAGCAGTTAGGGAATATACAGCCAGTGCAAGTGGGGGAAAGGGTTTGACCTTTTCAATGTTTAATTCTCACTCAACATTCAAACATTAGGCAGCTAGAAATAGATTTGTCAGGTATCATAAGACTCAATGGATAGGGTTGGGTGGTCAGTTAGGGAGGCCAGACAGGCCAGATGGTTTGTGGTGGCCTATAATATGATTGATTACTATTTCTAGAAGCTGTGCTTTTACTTGGAATATACCTGCCCTCTTCGGGGAAACAGAAACTTAGGCCTAATCACCTCTTGGTTACTGCAGAACCTGTCATGGCATAAATCAGGTTTTTTCATTCTGATATTTAATATGTAAAAATATTATTTTAAATGTTTTAATATGCATTAAGACTATTTTATAAACATAAATGCATGTTTCAGGACTTTCAAAGTCCTTTCAAGAGATCAAAACATTGACTTGCTTCTAATTAATTTGATTCAGAAGATATGACTTTTCTATATAAACAAAAAATATTGTGTTCTGTAATTTCAAGTGCAAAATCCTTTGAGAGAGGAATTTATGGCATCATTCACTGTGGTTTTTGTTTGAAATTATACACAAAATGTCACCCAAATTTTACACAATTATCTATATCTGTATTTTATGTTGTCATATATTCATGAATCTGTTATCTTTATAATCAATAGAAATTATTTTATTCTAAAGAACTTACATTTAGCCATTGCATTTATCAAGAAAATTTACAATTTTACACAGCTTTAGTCAGTTTTATTACTTTGATACCATTGCAAACTCAGCAGAATAAGATAATAAGCTTCAATTTCTTATTCATGAGAGAATTTATTTTCAATAAGGGTTTTACATGATTTTAATTAGATTTTTCTGCAATTAGAATGTTAAGTTCTGGGTCCAGCACAATAGAACAGTGGATAGGGCATTTGCCTTGCATTCAGTCAACCCAGGTTCCATCCTTCCGGACCCTCAGAAACTTCCAGGAATGACCCATATGTGCCGAGACATTAGTAACCCTAAAACACTATTCTTTTACCCCCTTAAAAAAGAAAAGTTAAGTTCAGTGATATTAAATAGGCCCCAAATCTACAATAACCAGAGATCATCAGATATGTATTTATCTTTTGGTTATAATGAAGAAACGAAGAATACCGAAAAGCATAGCAGTGAAAACATTTTAACTGTATACAATGGACATTTAATATCAGTTGGCTAATGCAGATTATATGAAGCAAATGACAAATAAAAAGGGAAAATTAATAAAGATATAAAGTAATACATAGATAAAGTTTACAATTAATTGTGATGGGATTTATATTATAATATATATTTATTCCCATTGAAATATACGATAGGAATAAAACTCAATATTTTTATGAAAATAACCCAAAACTATAATAATAGTAAGAGTATGTTTAAAGGTAATCATTAAAAAAGACAAGTGTTCTTTACATGACTGAAACCCAACTATAGTCATATTTGTAACAAGGTGTATAAATAAAGATATTAATAAAAAAGACAAAATAAAAGACAAGAGCAATAAAAAAATAGAAGTAAGATCTGGTTTAAGACTATGGGGCTGGAGCTATGGAACAGTGGTAAGATGTTTTCATTGTATGAAGCTGACCAAGGCTGACCAAGGTTCGATCCCCAGCGTCCCATCTGGTCCCCCAAGCCAGAAGTGAGTTCTGAGTGCATAGCCAGGAGTAACCAATGAGTGTCACTGGCTGTGGCCCCAAAACAAAACAGAACAAAAAAGACTAAATAACAATATTTGCAAAACCTTAGATTATAAAATAATAAAAGAAAAATCATAATAACTTACTTTTAATGGAGAGGATTTATAATAGATATTTATGTACTTGCCTTGAGAGACACAGCAACTACATGTGGTCTCATGAATGCTTCCATAAATGAGCACAGGACCTAAATAAGTCTCCAGCAGAGTCAAGTGCGCCCTCAAAAAATTAATTAATTAAAAATAAAAAAGAATAAATAAAAATACACAGCAATAGCAATAACAAAAACAGAAATACAAAATATCATGAGACTGATTAAAAACACTGTTCATGGGGCCGGAGAGGTGGCACTAGAGGTAAGGTATCTGCTTGCAAACGCTAGCAAAGGAAGGACCACGGTTTGATCCCCCAGCGTCCCATATGGTCCCCCCAAGCCAGGGGCAATTTTTGAGTGCTTAGCCAGGAGTAACCCCTGAGCATCAAACGGTGTGGCCCAAAAATCCAAAAAACAAACAAACAAACAAACAAACAAACAAACCCACATTGTTCAACTAATTTGTAGAACATAAAAGAAATGAACACATTTTCAAATCACCAAATGTCTAAGACAGAATCAAAAGGAAATAGAAAACAAGTGTAAAATAACAGCAAGTAAGAAAATTCAAATGGTGAGCAAATGTCTCCCAGAAACAAAAGTTCAGGCCCAGATTACTATTTCCAACCAATACTTCAAAAACAGTTACGTATTTTTTTAAATTCTTTTAGAAAATTGAAAAAATACCCTGGAATTATATCTCTTTAAATTTTTAAACAAATATTTTAAATTGAATCACAATGAGATACAGTTACAAAATTGTTCACGATTAAATTTCAACCATAAAATGTCCATTTACTAGTGCATATTTTCCATCAACAATGTGTCCAGTTTCCCTCCCACCCTCCTCCTTTCCTACCCCTGACTACCTCTATGGCACACATCGTTTTCTCTCTTTCAAGCGTTCCTTCTCTCTCTCTTGCTTTCTATCTTTTTCTTTCTCACAATCCCCACTCCCCATAATTTATTTTTCTTTTTTGAACACTATTATTTACACTATGGAAGGGGTAGCAAGGATACCAGTTTACATCCTTTCATCACCCAGTTTGTATCTGGAGTGAACATTTCCAACTACCATTTTGTTGAGATAACGTCTCTGTATCTCTTTATTTCATAGAGATACCTACCTATACTCAAAATTGTTTGTGAAAAGCTTGCTACCATGAACTATTCGTCTTGGCCCTTGTTTCTACTGACTTTCACTATTGTTACCATAATATCATTTTTTTATATCTCACAAATGAATGCAATTATTCTATGCCAAGCTCTCTCCCTCTAGTCAGAATATCACTTCCATACACATCAATGTATAAACAAATTTCATGACTTCATTTTTCCAAACATCTGCATAGTATTCCATTGTGTAGATGCAACAATTTATGTGCTCATTTGTTCTTGGACACTTGTGTTGTTCCCAGATTCTGGTTATTGATAATAATGCTGAAATACACATGATAGTGCAGATGCCTTTCTTGAAATGTGTTTTTGAACCCTAATACATTTCCAGGAGCAGTACTGCTAGGCGATATGGGATCTCAATTTCTAGTTTTCTGAAGAATGTCCATATTGTTTTCTAAAAACATTGCATCTAAATAGCAATGAATGAGACCCATTTAACCTTCATCCACACCAGAACTGGTTCTTCTTGTTCTTTTGGATGTATCATGTCTTTGAGGTGTGAGAAGATATCTCATTGTTTTAATTTGTGTATCTTTGGTAATTAATGATGTGGACCATACTTTTCATATGCCTTTTGACCATCTGTGTTTCTTCTTTGAGGAAGTTTCTATTCAACACTTCTCCCCATTATTTGAAGAGATTAGAATGTTTTTATTCTTGTGAAACATTACCAGTACTATATATATATATATATACATATATACATATATAATACATACATACATACATATATGTGTGTGTCTTAGCTATATAATACTTATCATATGGGTTCAGGTAAATAGTTTCTCCCAATACATGGGCAGTCTTGCAGTCATTGTATGCTGTAAACCGTTTTTTTGAGGTGCAGAAGCTTTTTAACTTAATATAGTCTCATTTGTTTATCTTTTTCCATTTGCTTGCTTGTTTGACACTGTTTCATCCTGAAAGATGCTTTTCAATGAAAAGTCATTAAGAGTTTTACATGTTTTCCTCTATCTTAAGGCTCAAATCTGATGTTAAGGTCTTCAATAAATTTTTACTTGTCTTTTATGTATGGCATAAAAAAGAAGCTTGAATTCATTTTTTGGCATATAGCTGAGCAGTATTCCTAACACCACTTAATGAAGAGGTTTTCCTTGTAGGATTTCCAATGTTTTGCTTCTTTCTCAAAAATTAATTGATGATATACTTGAGTGTTTGTCTCAGGATAATCAAGTTTATTCCATTGATTTGAGCATCTATCTTTATTCAAATATCAGGCATATGGGTTAAAATTGGGGAAAGTGATGCTCCCATCTTCTTTTTCTCAACTACTACTTTAGCTTTCCATAGAGGTTTATTTTTCCATGTATTTTTCAGGATTATTTGATCTATTTCTTTGATAAATGGCATAGACATCCTCATAGGATTCATATTGAATCATTCCAAAACTTTGGGAGGAGTATTTCCATTTTAGTGATCTAATTCTCCAAATTTATGTGCATGGGATGTGCTTTCTTTACCTTATGTACTTTTTTTTAAATAGTGTTTGTAGTTTGGTTTCTTTAGGTCTTTCACCTTTTTAGTATAGATGATTATGAGTCCTTGATTTTCTGAGGCACAATTGTGAATGGGCTTGCTTTTTATAATCTCTTTCTTCTCTTTGATTAATTAAATATAGAAAAGCCATGGATTTTGTCATATTTATATTATATTTGTTTATATTTTATTCATATATAATATAATATATTTATTAATATTATATTTATTTATATTTATATTATATTGGTTATATTCTTTACTACACATTGTTATGCAAAACTATGTTTTTTGTGAAGTCTTTAGGATATTTTTAATGTCTAGTAATACATCATCTGCGTATAGTGAATATTTGGTTTCTTCCTTTCCTATCTGGATGTTTTTTCTTGCCAGATAAGAAATAATAATGGTGGTGTTTATTACATATTATGGTGTGGCTTGTTGACTGGAAGAAGACCATCATCACTTTCTTTAGTGTACACTGACCTGGGTATGAAAATCACACTTCTGAGTCACAAAGGTCACAAAGAGTACCCTGCTGATACAGTCAGCTTTAGTTTTAAGGCTCTGTGGAAGAATTATATTTTTTGAAACACAAAATACCTTAACATGGGACTAGTGCGATAGGACAGAGGGCAGGGCACTTGACTTGTACACAGTACTCCATATGATTCCCTGATCCATTCATAATTGACCTCTGAGTGCAGAGCCAGGTAAAATACATAAGCACTGTAAGGTGTGGGGAAAATTAAAAATAAATTACTTTAATTTGATTCAATCTATGTAAATCTTTTGATAAGGTTTAACAATCATTTATGATAAAATTTTTCCAAATAATAATGATAGAATTAATTGACTTCTACATAAAACTCATATACAACAACTACATCTAATCTTAACCTCTGTAGCCAATCTGAAATATTTTATCCTAATATCAGGCAAAAAAAGATACTAATCTCTCCACTATTTTTCATTTAGTATTGAAAAATAGCCATTAAGCTTCAATGCTTTAAATATATCATCATGCATTAATCTATCCTCCATGTCTCTGATAAAAAATTGGCTGCTGGGACTGGAGAAATAGCACAGTGGTAGGGCGTTTTCATTGCACACAGCTGATCCAGGACAGATGGTGGTTAGAGTCCCAGCATCCCATACGATCCCCGTTCCTGCCAGAAGTGATTTCTGAGCACAGAGTCAGCATCAGCTCCTCCAGATATGACCCAAAAACAAAACAAAAAAATGAAAAAATGAAAAATAAGAAAAGAAATTGGCTGCTGAATTTAGTTCATTCAACATGAGTATTGTCCTTTCTACTCTACTTCCCAATAAAATATTACCTCTTTCTTATTCTAAGTCTAAACATCTTATTTTACTCAGTATTTTCATTTTTGAAGATATTGCAGCACCTGGAATCTTGGACTAACAAGAAGATCCACAGTCACCATTCCTGAGTCATTTGAGGGCTCTTCAGAATAATATATACACAGTACTGTTTTGAACTGCACCATCCTACATTCTTTTTGTTGTTGTTGTTGTTGTTTTTGGATTAATGTATCTACAAATTTATAAGTTTAGGCAATTAATAAAATAAATAGCCATGACAGTGTGTGATCTTTGCATGGCCTTGTCAATAGAAAAGAGATGCAAAGAGCATAAATATTTTTGTTTGCTTATTTTGAGTCACACTCGGCGCTCAGGGGTTACTCCTGGCTCTGCGCTCAGAAATCGCTCCTGGCAGGCTCTGGAAACCATATGGGATGCTGGGAATCGAACCCAGGTCTGTCCTGGCTTGGCCACATGCAAGGCAAATGCCCTACTGCTGTGTTATATCTCTGGGGCCCCCCCTCAATTTTTATTTTTAGAGGAAAAATAAAACTCTTCTCTTTAGTTTTCCTTTGCTGAAACACTAGATCCAGTTTTCCTACGTAGTCATAGCTATCTGAGACATAGCTATCTAACTTTAGTCTTTTTGTTTGTTTGTTTGTTTGCTTGCTTGCTTGTTTGGGGGGGCCACACCCAGTGATGCTCAGAGATTACTCCTGGCTATACGTTCAGAAATACTCTTGGCTTGGGAGACTATATGGAACACTGGGGGGATGCATCCTAGGTTAATATGTGCAAGGCAAATGAGCTACTGTTTGCACCACTGCTCGGCTCCCTAACTTTAAGTTCCTGTAAAGGATTGTGGAGAGGGTTTCTTTTCCTTTCTTCAATACTGTACTATAAATTTTTCTACTTTCCAAAAATTTTGGCTATTGAGGCCAGAGAAATAGATGGGATAAGGTGCTTTTCATGTCCAGGGATGACTGAAATTTCTGTTCCTGCAACCACATGTGCTGCTCTATTTCATGCCAAGAGGATACCGGTAAAGACAGTTATGGCAGATGTGAACTCCCAAAATAAGACATTATTTAATTGTATTTATGTTTTTCTTCTACCCTCGCTTTTAGAAGAATCTTTATTTAAATATTTTATTTGAAAACTTGGTTTGTTTTAGTAAGGGTTTCTTTTAGTTGATACACCATGCATTTCAAAGACAATTCTATATTTATTTATTTGTCTTTCATCAAAAGTGGAAAATATTTGCAAATATTTTAAGTATCTTACTTTTCTCTTTCTCTATTTTTCGTATAGTATTTAAATTATATGTAGATTATTTATGGATATCCCTTACTTAATTTAACAATTTTAATTTTAATTATTACCTGGTCTACTCTAAAAATAATATTTATTTTATACTACTGATGCCAGTGGAGGTTCACCCCCTCGCAAGGACGGAGTATTGTAGTTTGCCTCATTACTATAAAATCTACTTAATCTTTCCTCTGTTCAATCCTTCTAATACATTTTATATTTACTCTTTAGCTCCATGATTTCCTTTTTTATAAATTAACTATTATTTATTAAAGAATATTAAACTAATTTTGTATGGGCCAATTTCATTCATATTATCTTGATCTTTTTGTGCCATATTTTTAGTTATTAAAAAATGATTAACATAATTGTTGGACTCTTATTGATTCTGGTGAACTTCATGGATGCTTTCTTCCCATTTTGGTTTCATGTAAATAAATGTTTTATGACTTTTGTGTTTATTGAATGTGCAATATTTAGTGGTGGTGAATTTAAAGATGATGGTATCCTCTCATTAAACTTTAATTGAGTAAGACTTTCTAGATTTCTTTTAATGTTCCAAGCTTTTAGTAACCTTGTTTCAGTGACATTTTCCAACTATTTCACAAAGGTAGCTGTCTTTAATATGTAGGATCACAGAAGCTTCTCCTTCAGGTAATATTTACCTAGAGTTTTGTCGGAAATTTTCTAGATAGGAAAGAGTTAAGAGAATCTACTGAAATAGGAATTTTTATATGTATAAAACAATAAGAACCAAACTAATTTTCTGTTTCTTACAATAAAACTTTGATGTATAAGCACTCCGTGACAAAATATCTAGGTTTACTGAGCATTATCAACAGAGGGTAAAAACATACATATGTTGATATATGTATATGCATAATATATATACCACAACTGTCCTGTTCATGTATATAACCCTGCAGATAAATGCCTTACTAAATTTTACTGTATAACTTAGAGCTTTTAATATTTTAAGTTCTATAGAATCTTCTAGATCTTATCCGGTCTAGTATAACCCTAAAGTTCTTTTATATAGATTATAAATTGTCATGTGAGAACTTAAAATCAAAACATACCATTCCTTGTATGTATTTAAATCAGGCAAAAAAAAAAAACATGGGATTTTATCTAAATCCCAGCATCAACTTTTAGATACCCAGAGTCTTATTATATACAAACACCATAATTTAATTAAATGGCTTCATCCTAAATCTATTACTTGTCCTTATGCCCATACTCTATTTAGCCTTAATTTTATTGAGAAACAAATGAAAACTATAGACTTTTATTTTTGTTAAGTTCAGCTAATAATATTATTAAAACAGAGAAGATGATTTTTATGTTAATTAAAATGTTTGCAACAAAGTTAGAGAGACAATATTGTGGTTAAAGAGCTTTCTTTGCAAAGCTTTCTTTCAGCTCACTTTGGTTGGTCCTTCTGTACTGCATATTATATGTAGTGGATGGATCCTGAGATCCATGAGTAATCCCTGAATAGAGTAGGGTAGGCCAACCAGCTCCTATTTCTATAATGATTTAATATGTTAAAATCAGCTAATTTGATTTTTAATATCTTTAGAAATTACTATATTTTAACACCATGGTTTACAAGGCTGTTCATGATATAATTGTTTTTCTTTTACCAAGTTACAGTTGTTCATGATTGAATTTCAGTCTTACAATGTACATCACACTTCACCAGCGCAGTTACCACTCCAATGCCCCTCATTTTTCTTCTCTCCCCCACCCATCCTCTCCCTTACCTAACTCTATGGCAGTTATTTGTCTTTCTTTTTTATTTTCCTCTTTTTAGACACTGTAGTTTGCAATATTACTATTGAGGGTATCATGGGAATCACTTTATCTTCTCTCAGTTATTTGTTTATTTTATTTGTTTCTTTATTTATTTGTGTTTTTGGGGGCTACACCCAAGCAATGCATTCAGAAATCGTTCCTGCCTTGGGGAACCATATGGGATGTCCAAAGTTCGTCCTGTGTCAGTCATGTGCAAGGCAAACACCCTACCGTGGTGCTACTGCTCTGGTATTAGTTTCCTCTGCTATTAGTTTCTAAAGAGAATATAACATTTCAAATTTTTTAAAAAATATGTCCAAATATCTATCATTTTGAGAGAAAGTTTTATTTTAATCTTGTTTTTCAACCAAACAACAACAAAAAAAGAGAAAATGGGATGAATTCTTTGAATGCAAAACTCAGTTCTTTACTGCATCAGTTTGAAGTACAAAGAGGGAAGGTGTCAGAGCATGATTTCAATAGGAAAAATAAAAATAGAGCCTAAGCCTTTGTGACAGATGTCAAGCATGCTGACAACTGTTAAAAGAAAAATCATTTTCCTGATCCTTGGCAAGGAGACAGCTTGTAAGATTAAAGATGTATCTCTTTATCTATGTTTTTGGAAATAATTTCCCCTGAAGAAGGCAAGAAAGCTACTTCAAATGGAAAAAAGGACTCCTGGATATTTTTCATTTCAATGACACAAATGGTAATATAAAAAACAAGTAAAGACATTAAAAATAAGAATAAAACCTAAACTAACCAAAATTTACTGTGTAGATTGGAAATTATTGGCATGTGAAGTTTTTTGTTTAAAACTCTTACAATGGGGCTGGTGAGGTGGTGCTAGAGGTAAGGTGTCTATCTTGTAAGCGCTAGCCAAGGAAGGACTGCAACCGCAGTTTGATCCCATGGCGTCCCATGTGGTCCCCCCAAGTCAGGGACAATTTCTGAGCGCTTAGCCAGGAGTAACCCCTGAGCATCAAACGGGTGTGGCCCGAAAACAAAACAAAACAAAAAAAAAACCCTTATAATTATTGAAATAGTAAATAAATGAGCCCCAAACCGGGTATAACATATAAAATTACTTAATATAAAGTTATTGTGTAAAAATTGTTTTATTAATATCCCATAGCTGATATTTATTTATTTGTTATCTAAATTGTTACTAGTCTTTGGTAGAAATTTTACAAATTCTTGGGGTTCTGTACTTTTAGATATGTACCTCTATTTGCTTTATTTTGTCTTTTACTTGGGGACACATCAAATGGTGCTCAGAGATTTCTCCTGACTGTACTCAGGGATCACTCTTGGCAGGTTGGGGACCATGTAGTATTCCAGGAATTAAACCCCGGTTGCCATTAGGTGAGGTCCCTCACACTTATATTCTTTTGCTAACCCCATTTTTTTTTTGGGGGGGGCACACCTGGCGGCGCTCAGGAGTTATTCCTGGCTCTGTTCAGAAATCGCTCATGGCAGGCATGGGGGACCAAATGGAATACCGGGATTTGAACCTCCATTGGTTCTGGTTGGGCACTTGCACGGCAAACGCCTTACCGCTGTGCTATCTCTTTAGCACCTCTCTAGCCCCAATTCTAGATACCTTCAGCTGCACAAATAATCTTTCCTATATACACCACAGAAGTTAAATATTAGAGTGCAATTAAAGTTGAAACTGTTTCTTAACATGATCCATTTTCTTTCTATTTATATAAACGTTAGGATTAGGTAAAATTGTCAGTTTATAATTTATGTTTTATCTCCAATAATATTTTCTTAATTAATTTAACATGCATTTACACAACTGCGTATGTTTTGGTGGTAAAATTGGACAGCTAATCTGAAAGTATGCTACCCCTTCACAACCATCACCGTCCAGTCAAGTCAACCCCTTCTTCTATTCCTATTCCCCCATCCGATAGAGTCAATTCTGTTGGCCTGAGCTCAGATTGCTTTTGCATAATGAGTTCCATTAATTTGCTTAGAGTTTTAAAATTAATGAGTTCCATTAATTTGCTTAGAGTTTTGAAATTTAATCACAGTAACATGGAGTTAAAAAATTGTTGATGGTTGAGTTTCAGTCATATAATATTCCATCATCATTCTTTTACCTGTGTTCCTTTCTCACTACTAATGTCTCCAATTTCTCTCCCCTTTCTCACAGCCTGCCTCCAGGCTTTTCTTCTTTCACATTTTTTTCCATTTAAATAATGTGGTTTGAAATACTGTTTTTCTTAAAAGGTATCAAGGACATCACTTTATCTCCTTTCAGCATCCTCTTTCTGTCCAGAGTGTACATTCCCAATTATCATTGTCATAGTAATGACCCCTTCTCTCTTAAATGCACTCTCCACTACCTTTGTGGCAAACTGGCTACCATAGACCAGTCCACCAGTCTATTATCTTTCTGATTTGTTTTACTTAGTCTTATCCCACAAAATACTAAAATCAACATATAGTCTTTTTATACTTGTGACTTCATTAAACTAGTTAATACATGTTTCTACAAAATGTATGGTTTCATTTTCCCTTATTTTGAGAAATATTCTATTGTGTATGTATATTGCAGTTTCTGTATTCACTCATTTGTTATTTGATACTTGAATTTCTTTATTATATTAACTATTATAAATAGCAGATAAATGAATATAGATATGCACGCTTCTTTTTGAGTTGGTATTTTTATGTTCATTGTATAAATACATAGTAACAGCATTGCCAGATCACATGGTAGATTCATTTTTAATTCTTTGTACCATGTCTTCAAATTCCAATTTTACCAACATTGAAAAATGCTTTAATCTTACTTATATTATCAGCATTTTACCTGAACTTTTTCACACATAGTACTCTCATAAGTGACATTTTGTATTTTGTTATTATTTTTCATTTAAATTTTCTAGTAATGAGTGATAAGCATACTCCATGCATGTGTTGCTTATTAGCACATATTCTTTGATGAAAAGTCTTTCCCATTTTTGACAGGTTGATTGCTTTTTTATTACTGACATTTATCAGTTTCTTGTATAATCCTTAGAAGTTAGCATATTAAAAGTTAGATACTATATACATAATTACTTTAATTCATATAATGTCTTTTTAGTTTTATGATATGTTTTCAGAATACATTTTTAAGGGATTAGTCCCATATGTTTATATTTTGTTTCTGTTTCTCTTGACATTTCAGTTAAGTACCCGAATCTTCACAGAAGTCATTTTACTGAAGTGCTTTGCATATTTCAATAGATTTTAGTATTTCAGATATAACATTGAAGTTTATAAAATATTGTTACAGGTATCATTTTCAGGAGCTTTAGAGGACCTGAAATCACTCTTGGTGATGATCAGTGCAGGTGTACCAATTCCATGCATGGAAAGAGATATGCAGCAGGGCTGCTGGGGAGGCAACTGGGCCATATTTTGATAGCAATTAAGGGCCACTGGAGTTGTATTTGGTATTGTTTAGAAGGTAGAGTAGGAGATACAATTTAGGTGTTTGTAACACATGCTAGATATGTGTTTTACTATTTGAGTTATCTCCAAGACACTTTAATAACATTTGAGTTAACTTTTTTAAATTAGTTTATTTAAACACTGTGATTAAAAGTCTGTTTATAATAGCTTTTCCCACAATTTCCAAGTTAGTCATGATTAAATTTCAGTCATACAATGTAAAAATAAAAAAAACCTTCACCAGTGCAAATTTGACCAAAGTCCCAAGTTTCTCTCCCATCCTCCCCACTGCTTGACTCTAAGACAGACATTTTCCCCAAATCTCTCTCTTTTTCTACATTTTTATTTTTTTTAATCCTTTTAAACATTGTGATTCACAATATTGTTGATGAAAAAGCATAATGTTTATCACTTTATCTCCTTTCAGTACCCAGTTCTTGTCCAGAATAATCATTTTCAACAATCATTGTCATAACTATCACTGTCCTAACTGTATTCCCTTAATATTTGTGCCTATCATGGACTGGTCATCCTGGCCTTTGTTTTTATTGTCTCTGGATACCATTAACATGTTATATCTTTCTTTTATATCCCTCAAAAGAATGAATCATTGTATGCCTATCCCTCTGACTCATTTCACTCTTATTCTAGCAATTCATCTTCATCATGTTTTTATAATAGGATGAAGAGATCTAAACAAACTTACATAGTATTTATTAATATTAACCATAGAACATTTATCTGTATTCTACTAAAATCTTCAAGCATTTTTAAATATATATTTTCCTATTACAAGTACTACTATTCTATAACTTCTTGCAGATGTATCTTTCTTTTTGCACTATTTCTCTCATTTTTATTATAGTAGTTTTTTTTTCACAACATTATTTATGGTACATAGTGACAACCAATGAGGGGCACTCCCACCTCAGTGCTGTCCTCCCTCCACCCCCGTTTCCAGCATGCATCTCATATCTTCCTCCCTTTCACCCCAGAATACTAGTGCAACTGGTCTCCACTTTATAGCTTGTTGTAGATTGTCTATTCTGTTGTCGTTTGCGATAAAAAGGATAAGAAGACAAAATAAAAAAGAAATAAAAGGAAGAGAGAAAAAAATTTAGCTGCAACTACCAAAAAAAAAAAGAAAGAAAGAAAAGAAAGAAAAAAAAGAAAAAAATTCACCTGGCTAATGAGAAAAGAAAAAAAAAATCACCAAATAATAACCACAGGAGTGAAAAGGGAAGAGAAAAGTGGAGGAAAGAAGAAAAATAAAGTAAAAAACTAACAAATCAAAACAAAACAAGAAAAAGAAGGGGTGCTGCAGTGGTAGGGTTTGGCGTTCCCTCCACTTTTTTTTTTTTGTATAGGCACAGTAAGCATTGGGGGAGAATGGGAATTCCCATAGCCTAGGAGATTCAGGGCTTCTCCATCCTTGAAACTTACCATCATGGAATCAACCCCTGGCTCCATGGGTGTTCATTACCTCATTCCAGGGGCTTTGTATGTGGTGCCAGAAAACTTTTCTCTCAGTTGTAGGTGAGACAATGAGGCCACTGTATCCAGCAGTCTTGGCATTTGTACAGGTCTAAGGACAGGGTCTAGGTTAGAGTCTTTACGGTTCTAAAGGTTCTGTTCCACCATTGTTGTGTACAGTCTTCTGTATCAGATGCTTCCTGTTTTCATTCAGTCCCCAAGCCAAAGTATGGAATATTATGGATCTAAGGGTTCTGCTCAGTCTCTGTTGTCAAAGTTGGGCCTCTGCAATAAGAAATCCTTTTTTTTTTTTTTTAATTTAATAAGAGTTCTGGTCTACAGTCTAGGATAGGGTTTTCCTTATCGGTCCCAAGGATAGTTCTGCCCAGTAGCAGCTGTCAAAGTCAGTTTTCTGTACATGGTGCTCTTATTTTTTGCTGTTCAAAAGACAGTACATCTTCTGGTTTCCATACAGTGTTAGGTGAGGTGATAAGACAACTTGGTCTTGGGTCAAGTTGTCATTTTCTCATTGTCATATCATAACTGGTACAAGTTAGTGCCAGAGCTGTGCTATAATTCTCCCAATGTAGTTGGTTCCTGGAGTTGTTGCCCAGAGCTGTATCAGTTCTACATCTGAGATCTGGGGTTTGGAGTTGAACTGACACTGTCCAATCTCCTGGAGACTGAGTTGTATCCTCATGACACATGTCCAGGATGGGAGGCACCCTAGTGTTATAAAAAGTGTGAGGTCTTATCCCTAGAAGGGGAAGAAAATGATTCAGGGTAGGGGGATGAGGGGGTAGGAGAGACACAGGGGTGATGGGAGAAACAATACATGATAGAGACTATATACAATATATAGATGGACTGTTTAATATCTATTTAACATAAAAGCTGCTAAATAGAACTTATATAGGTAGAAATGCATAAAATTTTAGTTTGTCTATTTGAATATATTTAAAGTGTATTTTATTTTCTACTATTATTGAAACATATAATCAATTTCTTTATTTTTTATTTTATTTTTTAAATAAATAATTTTTATTTTGACAAAGTGGATTTCAAATCTTTCACAGTAATATTTTAGGCACATAGTGACATTGAATCAGGGGCATTCACACCACCAATGTTGTCCTCCCTCCACCCCACAGGGGTACTCAATTTCTTTTTTACTTTTTTTGGTTTTTGTGTCACACTCGGCAGCACTCTACACTCAGAAATAGCTCCTGGCAGGCACGGGGACTATCTGGGATGCTGGGATTTGAACCACTGTCCTTCTGCATGCAACGCAAATGCCCTGCCTCCATGCTATCTCTCCAGCCCTGATACTAAATTTCTATGATGATATATTTATCATCTGTTAATAATAATGTAATATAGGTATTTAGGTACAGTATATGCATTTTACTATAACTTAGGCCCCAACAATAACTTCTCTTTATATTTACTATTCCACACTTATTTTCTTTAAATACACACTAAATCATCAGCATTTATAACTGCTAAGGGTATTGTGAAATAATGAGAATATAAAAATACAATCAGCAATCAAGGCTATTAGATGAATAATACATTTTAGTTATTGTTATGAAGTTAGCAGAGAAAATGAATGTGATAGAAATAGCTACTCAGCATGTAACCTGTGATCCCTATAAATGGCATCACCTGAAAACAGCACAGTTATCCCAGGTTCAATCCCCAAAGCCACTTGAGGGTGCCAAGAGTGATCCTTGAGTAAATAGCCAGGATTCAGCCCTGAGAACTAATAGATGTAACCCAAGAACAAAATAACATGATAGTAACACTTGAAAGCAACTAAGATACCTGCTAACAACAAACTATAACAAATTAATAATCCTGTAATTATGAAGTGTCTAGATTAGTTTTTTAATAAAACTAATTATTTTAATGCTATCTTTACTTAATATTATTTGTTATTTACAAAAAATATATGTTATTAAGATTAAATTTAGCTAGAAGAAACAGAAAATCCAGTACCACAGTCTGATTAGTTATTGTAAGACATTTAGCTGCCTCAGAACAATATAATTTGATATTTTCTCAGTTATCATAGATATCCTGTACTTCTTCAAGATTTTGTTGTGCCATTTAGCTTAAAGAAGGAGGCAGCTATATCTGAGACGTGACATTTATTTTAATCAAAAAAGTTCAAATCTTTTCTGAGAGCATTTGCATATCAAAACTGATCTGCTCTTGTGTGCTAAATCTTAACTGCAACTAGCTGCAGTAAAACCTGGGAAAATAAGAATATGGCATTCTGGGTAAGAAAGAGAAGCATTCAGAAACATCATTTAAAATGAATTTGAAAGAGAAAAGCAGCAGTGTCTGATTATAAAAATCTTTGGCTGTCAGTCTTACAGCCTAAATATTTAATACTTGGATTAGAGACTTGCAAACATCTAGGAATGTGTTGTCTGGCCTTTGGACAATAGAATCAGTAAGAAAAATGTGTTTTTAAGCTATATGTGTTGATGACTACTTTAATAGCAATAATTAATATACACTTTTTGTAATTTGAAACTATATTGACCTACTTAATGTGTATAAAATAATGCTTGTAAGTATTTTTAAAATATATTTGGTGTATGTATTGTTTTAAAATAGAATATTATTAAAATAAAACTTATAATTTGCCACATGAGTTAAAACCAGTGCAATTGTGTAATATATAATATCTTGTTACTGACAGTCTCTAGTACTTATTTTTTACAAAAATAACACAACTTGGCACATTGTTATATTTAAATGTTTGTGTATATGTATGTGGAAAGCAATTTCCAAGCAAAATGATTTCTGATGCATGCCAATGGCTCTTTTTGAATATGTATCACTCTAGTAATAAATATTTGAATTCTAACTTTCAATCATGAGTATTTGAAAATGTAGACTATATAGCATGTAGTTAAAACCATAAGCTTAAAAACTTTTAACTACCTGTCATGCCATATGCCCCAGGGAAAGTAAACAATTTACTAAATGCTTTTTCCCTAATGGTTGTTAAACTTAATTTGTGCTTATAGCAGATGATTCTATTTTTAAGTGTTCTGTTGTTACCTTCAATTAGCAAGACATTAAGTGATCCTGTCAATTTTATTTTTGTCAAAACAAAGAATATATCCCTTGTATTAACATTCTAACTTGCATAAACATCTAAATTGAAAAACTTGCTTCAATGCTTTCAAAAGTCACCTAGTCTTATTAACTCCTTAGCAAAAGAAAAAAAAAAAAAGAAAAAAAAAAGAAAAGAAAAGAAATTGTTCAAAGCAAAGATATTTTTGTCTCCAAGAAAGGGTAAACTATAAGTACCATGAGCATACCTGTTTAATAAAGATTTTTTTCTCAAATAGCAGAAGCTAGCATGATTAAATATGGAATTAATTTTTTCTTTTCTATTTTTCTTCTACATAAATGCATTTTTTTATTTACTTTTTTTTTTGAGGGGGAGTCACACCTGGCTGCGCTCAGGGGTTACTCGTGGCTTTACACTCAGAAATTGCTCCTGGCAGGCTTGGGGAACCATACAGGATGCCAGGATTCGAACCACTGACCTGCATACAAGGCAAGCGCTCTACTTCCATGCTATCCCTCCAGCCCCATAAATGCTATTTCTGAAGTGAAATAGTACTTTGGTTTTCTTTAGCTTCATGATTTTGTTGTGACAAATATAAAATTTACAGAATTGAAATGGGATTTTCCACATGAAAGGAAAACACTTAATCTATACTATCAGAGATACTTTATTTTATTTTTTGGTACAACGTATCTTTGAATACTGTGATTTTATAATATAATTTGAAATCTGGAACTGAAATACTTCCCATATTTTATCTCAAAATTTTATCGCTAATTAGAGTGTTTTAGAATTCCATACACATTTTAATGGCATTTATTCAAGTTCTTGAAGAATGTCAGCAGATTTTTTATAGGAATGGGAATCTTTATAAAGATTTTTGACAAAGATCAATTTTAGACATAGTTATTTGACAATATTAAGTTTTCTAATTTATTAAATTGGAATATTGATCCATTTCCTGGTATATTTCTATTTTGTTAATAGTGACATGTGTTTTGATAAATACATCTCTAACATCACACCGAGTGTGACCCAAAAACAAAATAATAAAAATAATAATAATGAATAAATTATCTTTAGATTATTTGACTAATTTCACATCCACTGCAAATAATATTAATTTGATTCATTTTCCAATTTTGATTTTGTTTTGTTTTGTTTTTGGGTCACATCCGGTGACACTCAAGGGTTTCTCCTGGCTACGCGCACAGAAATTGTCTCTGGCTTGGGGGACCATATGGGACGCTGGTGGTCAAACAGTGGTCTGTTCTGGGTTAGCAAGTGCAATGCAAACACCCTAAAGACTGCATCACCACTCTGGCCCCTCCAATTTTTATTTTTTTGTATTATTTTCTTCTTTGCATTTCAAGATATGTAAGCTTATATTGCTTTCAACTTGTGATAATACTGTTTTCACTATGTACCATAGGTTCTAATGGTATTTATCATTATTATTAATTTTGAGAAATGTTTGTACTTTTTTTAATTAACTGGTTGTTAATGTTTTTAAGGTCCAAGTGTTAGAACTATTTCTGACTATCAATAGCTTATTTTAATCTTCACAGAACTGACATGAAAATACTTATTGTGTTTTATATTTTGTCATTTTATGTAATTTAAATTGTGGTACAGCATATGGGACATCTGGAAAAAATGTTCCTTGTACACAGAAGAATATAACTATATATAGTCTATATATATACTTAGTGTATACATAGTATATAAAATATATACTCTATATATTGATTATATATTGATTATTCACTATATTAAGTAGTACTTAGATCTAATTTCTGGCTCAACACTCAGGTGTAATTCATAGCAGAGCATTGAACCTTATAGGATTTTGGGGTTGAACCTGCTTAGCTAGAAGAAAGTCAAGTGCTCCCATTATAATATATCTCTGGATCCAATATTTTTACTCCATTTTAACTTATTGTTGATCAAATTAGATTAAGTTTTTAATAATTAATTACACATGCAAACTAAGTTATGAGAGCACTTAAAATTATTAGCTTGAAGAACAAAAAACAAAACAGAGGATCAGTGATAATTTTACAAATAAAATTCTAGCCAATATAAATTGTTGGTGCTCATTTAATTTTTTCTTTCCTGTATATTTTAACTAAAATTTACTTTTTCATAAGTTTAAAATAAAGACTGAGAACAAAAGACAAAATTCCATTTTCCTTATTCTTTTTGCCTTCAAATTCTATAAAAATTTTCTAGGTTTTTTATTTGAATTTTAGTGAGATTAATGCTGGCATTTTAATCAAGATAAATTGTTTTAAGAAACACAATTAATACTTTTTAATAATATTAAAATTCACTAGCCTTTGTTCAATACTTAATACTGCATTGAATTCACTTATCTAGTTTCTTTCCATGCACAGAAGTGAGGAATTAATAAAATGTTTTAGTAGGAAAAGTATTTTTATTAAAATAAATTTAGAAATGTATCAGAAAGATGTATTTAAGAAAGGAAATAGTCTTGGAAACAAGCCTACAAAACATGTAATTGAATAAAGAAGTACTTACATGTAGTTTTTGTTTATTCTTCTTCCTCTTTGGGAAAATAAAGGAGTTACTCCAATTACTGTCAAATGCGGTGTTCCCTGTGGAATTAGGGATTAAACAAAATCCTCCTATATGGAAAATGTTCTCAGCTTACTACTTGTATTTAGAAGTTATATCAAACTATCACTTTTTTACTGGTGATTTTCAAAAGAATTTTTAATGTCAAAATTGATGATTCACAAGAAAGTACCTAAATACATTTCTTATATATCTTTTTATTTAACAAGAAAACTTTCTAGTTATTGTTTAGCTAATAGTTAACTTTTTTCTAAACTGTGTTGATGCTTTTAGACTACTTTTTAGAGATAAATTAGTCATAACCATTTGATTTAAAGATGCATTAAAGAGTAGTTTCTATTTTACAGTGACTCTAAGAATTTATAGTATTGACTTCTACATTATGAAGGTTGCAAAGAGTCGTGATATGCATAAAATCAAATTATAAAGTAGCTGAAATTACTTTATATTGGCCTCATTTTATATTGCAGCAGTCCGAAATCTTTATTGCATGTAGTATTATTTAATATATTTACTTTTTATTAATTACGGGGGAAATAACAGCTATTATGTGACTTTTCAATGTCTCATATTAGCCATAATTTTGACAATCCAATTAGATGTGAACTGGGTTAGAATTACAAACAAATCTCCTAAGAAAACAACTGTGTCTTTGTAAAGATTTGAATGAAACTAGATGTTTATAGCAAAACTCAATATTCAGTCAAAATATCACAAGTACTTAAAACTGTTCTACATGTCACAGTGACATAACAGTAAAATTTGAAGAAGTAAATTATGGGCATTATATATTTCACATTAGACTCTTCACAGTAAAACTTCCAAGTGGTGATATTCTGTTGAAAGATAAGTTTTCATTTTAAAAAATTTAAAATTTTAAATTTTCTTAAAGATAAAATTAAATTGAAAGAAATTTTATTTTTTGGTCATACCTATTATAACATTTAAAATTTCTGAATTATTTTATCATATCTTTTTGTTAACAGGGTCTACCTGTAATTCTTAGACATGGTAACCTTTGTAAACAGTCATTTCAATATAGCATTGAGTGCCTAGTGAATTACTTTTCCAATAAATTAGCAGCATTTCCATCCCTACAGAACCTATTCAACATACTCATCTGCAATTCAAAATTTAAGCTTCCTTAAGAATAACTATACATTTATCTGAACCTATAAAATAAAAATTTATATAATATTACAATGAGAAATGCCTGTGCCCATCTATCTTTAGCATTATTTATTTGTAAATAGACCAGGGTCAGCTTAAGAACTATCTCCAACATAATTCATTTTCTGTAAACACAGAATTATTTGAGTAGTATATTCCACTTTTTTTAATTTTCATTTTATTAAAACCAATGTGATTTACAAATTCCTTTGTAGCATAGTTTGATTTCAGACATACAATGAATCAGGAACAATCCCATCACCAGTGTTTATGTCCTTCCACCAATGTTCCCAGAGTGTATCTTATACCACAATCCTTTGCCGCCTAGCCTGCCAGTATAGCAGACTCATTTTAAGCTTATATTGTCATAGATTGGATCATTTGATTCTATTATTGTTTTGACTTTGACTTGGTTATTTAATTCGATCCCTTTTTATCTCCACCAATGCTCCTGAGACCACTTGCCCCCTCGCACCTATCCTTATTCCTCTTCTTAATTTTATAGAAAATAACAGAAATATAAGATACAAAATATATATATATATGTGTCCCAAAGTTCTATGAAAAAGATGGAAGCCCCTATCTAAATGGTAAAAAAAAGGTGGCCTTTTTTTTTTGTAAATGCAAAAAAAGTTGGGGTAAGTGAAGTAATAAAACTATTGGCTAAAAACAGTCCTAAAAACCATGAAACATCCTGCCATAGACCAACCACTGGCTCCAGCTATACTCAGTCAAGCATCAGTCTTTATTCATGGTTCACAAAAAGTTCTCCTCAATTACGATTGTTGCATTGAGGCTTCAGTAATTAGAGATCTTGGTTCTTGCATAGATCTTATGTTGAAGTCAGGGTGTTATGGAGCGTCTTCTGGTTTCAACTCACTTTTAGGTGGCAAGGCAGGAAATCCATCTTGAAAGCAAGTTGTTGCTGTTTCCAAGTTATTAGCGTGTCACATGAATTTACCCTGGGGCAAGTTGGTGCCAGGGCAGCAATTAGGGCCTTCCCCCAGAAACGTTCAATTCCTGGAGCTGTGCAAAAACTGTGACAATTTCAAAAATGGAATCCAATGTTTGAGGTAAAAGGCCAAATTTCGATTGACTAAAGCCCAAATCAAGTCACTGTGACACCTGTTCAGAGGATAAATTCCCTTTCAATAAAATTTATCTATCTTGATTTTTCTTTCAAAAAGGCAGTTTCTGGTCTCATCTTTTTTTTTAATATTTTTTAGTTTCTATATTGCTGATTTCTGCTTTGTTTTTTTCTTCTGCTTGTATTTGGGTTCCTATGTTGTTTGTGTTCTAAATATTTCAGGTCCGTCTTTAGGTGACTGATTTTATCTTTTTCTTCTTTCCTAATGTAGGCTTGTATTGCTATGAATTTACCCCTAATTACTGATTTTGCTGTATTCCTTGTATTTTGTCAATTTATTTCTTCACTATCATTTGTCTCAAGGATTTTTTTTATTCCTTGATTTTCTCTTTGATCAGCTGGTTTGAGCAGCATGTTGTTTAGTCTCCAGTTGTTACATTTTACCCACATCTTTTTAATACTGATCTCTGTGGTATGATAGTTGGCTTGGTATAAGTCTTATATTTGTGACTTTGTATAAGTTAAACTTTTGTCTTTAAAATGAGGTCTATTTCAGGGCTGGAGTGGTGGCATGGAGTGGTAAGGCATCAGTCTGCCTTGCTGGCCCTAGCCTAGGATGGACCGCGGTTTGATCCCTTGGCATCCCATATGGTCCCCCAAGCCAGGCGTGAATTCTGAGCTGCATATTCCCAATTACAGGTTAGCTTTCTTAGTTTCCCCATTATTCTTTGCTTTTGTTGGATTGAAATGCTCAAGATCAAGTGTGCTTAAGGAATTACTCTATAAAAATGATTATATAAATTGTGGGTATATGTAGAGCTGCTTTAGAGGCTATTTTTCTATACAAACAAGTTTACACATGATAAAAATATTGAAAACTGATTGACTCAACTGAATTTTGTGCTGCATATTTTCTAGGAGAAGGAAGTACAGGGCTTAGTCTGCATGAAAATATATGATAGAAATTGAAATATCTGGTTTGGATGTAGGAGGGTTGATAGAAGCAGCCGGAGGAGCCTTCTCTATGATCACACAGAGACCCAAGATTTAAAATATAAAAAAAAATATTATTTTACATTTGTGATAAAAATATCACATAAAAAATGTTTTAGGTTCTATTCAGGTATTGAGGTAAAAAATAATCCAATGTCCCTTGAGGCTAAGGTTTGCTCTTCAGAAATAATTTATATGGCAATAAAAATGTTTTTTTCTTAATACATTTTTTTCATTGAATCGAAAGTACATAGTTGTTGCAAGTTTTTCATGATTGAGTTTCTATAATGCAATGTTCCTATAGCAATCTTTTCACCAGTGCATGTTTCTTGCCACCAATACCCTGTTTTTCTCTCTCCCATTCTACAACTATGGCAGATATTTTCCTCTCACTTTCTCTGTCTGTTTCTATTTCTCTATTTTCTGTTTGTGTAGTTTTTTCCTCACTAAATGACAAAGTGATTTCTATTTCAAATCTTCTTGAATACTAGCACTGCCTTTTTTTTTCTCCCAGAAAAGAAGTTTCTGGAGGAAAAATGCTTCTGGATTCAAAGTGCATACTAGCTGACAAATCAGTTGATGTTGATTTATATCCTTTAAGCTCCTTAAACCATGTTCCATCCATGTTGCTCTTTCAATGTTTGTATAGTGGGTAAGACTTAACTCTCATTTTTATTAGAAATTTACAACACTATATTTTTGTCCTTTCTTTGCATTGTTTATTGGATATTTCTGTAAAAAAATTAAGCTAATGTAATTAAAAATACTTTCAGAATATTGCTCCATTAATCAAATGATTTAAAATTTTATATAGTAGTGATCATAATGGCATACATTACTTTTTGATATAAATTTATACAAAACTTTCAATTTTATTTCAATTATCTCTGCCTCATAACACATATAACATCCCATAAACCAAAACTTTATCTGTGTTATTTCAAATATTAGAAAATATATACTCCTGTATGCTTAAAACATAAAGGTCTTAATTTCTAATTTAAAAGAAAGAAGACTGAAACTTAAAATGTGATATTTTATGTGCTTTTTTAATTTTAGTTCTAGGGGTGAAACCTGGGTCTCAGCTATGTAAGAAGAATTTACCTCTGAATTACAACACTTACAGTGTTTTATTATTATTAAAGTCTCATTTTAATATTACCACAATCATGTTTTCTTTCATAGTACCATTGAATGATCTTTATAAATCGAGTCAATTTGAATTCAATACAAAAATAATTACATATATATGTATATATATATACACATGAGTATAAGCCAACCCAAATATAAACCCACCCCCCTAATTTTACCCTAAAAACTGGGAAAACTTAGTAGCTCAAGTATAAGCCAAGATGGAAAATGCAAAAAACACTAGTAAATTTCAAAAATAAAAATAGATACCCAAAACAAGACAAATTACAATAATTGTGGAATCAGTAGGTTAAATGTTTTTCAATATTATTTCTAAAGAAAAACTTTAAACTAGCAACAATAACTTTAAAACTTAAACTATGGTTTTCTGTACTTTATTTAAACAGGTAATTAACTAAATTACAAAAGTTAAAAATTCTTCAAAATTGGATTCCTCCTCCTCCTCATCTCTATGTCCAAACAGAGCTTCAGCTGTATCTGATGTGAGGGTATCAGCATAGACATTGTCATCATCACTGAGTTTGCAGATATCATGATCACTGCTGTTGGTCTCATACAAAGTGCAGAATATTGTAGTTTAAATAGTTTAGTGGCATACAGTTTAGTTCAGCTGCCTACCTCTTCAGCTCATCCATGACTTGTGAACTGGGCTGAAGTAGTGCCCCCTCTTGCAGATGGCAAAAGGTGACTGGAGACTACATGCATTTGATTCGGTGCACATGTACCTATATAACCCGAGTATAAGCCGAATTTGGGTTTTTAGACATAAAATTTGTGCCGGAAAAACTCAGGTTATACTTGAGTATATATGGTAAGTTTATTGATTACTGTGTTAAACTCATATAAATATATATTTTGAAGAAAGTAGTGCTATTAGGCAAATTTATTTAATGTCTGATATGACTAATTTATCTGTATTAGTTTTTAAAATAATCCTACATTTCATCCTATATATTAGACTTTGCATACTTTGTTTTTTTATTATTTATTTTTTATCTTTTTTTCTGGTTTTTGGGTCACACCAGGCAGTGCTCAAGGGTTACTCCTGGCTCTGCACTCAGAAATCCCTCCTGGCAGGCTCGGGGGACCATATGGGATGTCGGGATTCAAATCACCGTCCTTCTGCAGGCAAAGCAAATGCCTTACCTCCATACTATCTCTCTGGCCCCATTTTTTTTAATGCTTACTGTCATGTGGCCTATAACACACTGAAATAAATTAATTCTTAAAGCAAGAAACTTCTGTTTTAGTGGTTATTAAAATGATTAAAACTATTGCCGACAGAGCTTGAAGTTAATAACAAATTATTCAAAGACTAATATAACTTATTCAATTATTGCCAAATAATCAAGCATTCTATATGCAAAAGTTTATTCCAAAGAGATAATTAATTTATAATATTAATATGTACATATTGTCTTCATGTTTCAAGGTACAATTCTACAACCTTATATAAAATAAAAAAAAAACATTCTTTTAGATAACTAATTTCTGACTCGTAACTCCAAAGGTCAGACTTGATTAATTGTTTTAGTGGCTAATAAATTGGTATATTAAACAGATAAGGAATCAAAATAATGTTTGTATGGCAAAAAGTTGCATGTGAGGCCTTTTGTTATTGCTGCTTTTCATGAAAAAAATATCAGAAGTCTGTGTGTGTATTCCAATTTGTAAAATTTCTTTCTACTCAACAAAATTTCTCATGAACTTTCAAATTTTCATTTGGATGTTCTTCCTGTGCTCAGCTGTCGAGAAATTTGCTGTATGGCATTATACAGCTGTCAAATTCCACCCACGAGATCTGATTTGGCAGTTTATACAAGCAAAACTTTTACTGACTCTAGGGAGATTTGTAGGGAATGAAGGAAAAGAATTGCTTTATTTAGAAAAAATTCTTAGAAATTCATTTGCCAGTAAAAAATAAAAATATAATTAAGTTTATAATATAGGTTTAGAAAATCACAACTAAAATTGATCTTAATTGAAATTATTCATGAAAATAATAAATCCATTTTAAAAATATGTCTAAATATTAATTGTATACAGAATTAATAATGTTCTTATATGTTATAAATAAAATAAGAGTAACAAGATACATTACTCCCAAATAAAGTGATCAAAAGAAATGTTTTAAATTTATTCCAACGTGAGAATTAAAAGATGAAAGCCCATGAAGATAATGCAAGCTTTAAAGGAGAATATTTTATTTAACACACTAAATATTTATTTTAAAAAATGTCTTCGTTAGTTTTGATCTATCTTTACATTCAAAAATATATATTATGTTTATATGACTAGATGCTGATAAAAGAAAAGAAACATTTTGTGTCTTCATGAGGGGTTCATTTGCTTTCAAATTTCTGAACATTCAAACCAGTCATTACTTGACTGCCATTACTTGTCAAAGGTCATCATTTTGATCAGCATAATCAGACTACAAAATTAATTAGAATTCAGAAAATGTGAAACATTCAGGTAGTTGGATCTTGTGTCCCTAAAGACGCAAGTGGTTATATAAATCCTACCCTCTCCTGTGTGATGTCTGTACAGCTTACTGGTGGTTGTAAAAAACAGTTGCAGCCTTTTCCTTCTTTAGACGAGTTAATCCCTCTGTTAATCACAGCAGAAACAGTGCAAAAGTAGATAAGTCACATTTGGAAGGAAGATGCTTTTCTTTGATGCCCACATTTAGTGTTCTTACTATTTAACAAAAGTTATTTACATTTGAATAGAGACATAAGATGATGATATAATGATATAGACATAAATTGTGAGTCACCCAAACCTTACTGACAGCATACAATGGCTGGATTTAGAGTAAATAAAAAAATTGTGCCAGCCCACACAAATAGAGGACATGCCCAAAGGCACACATGTCACCAAATTTGACTCGTGGCCATTGGAACTGTGAATAGCACCCAGATTTACAACAAAGAGTGAACATTGTTCCCATTCCCCAAATAGACAGAGACTATACATATGGACTTGGCCTCCAAAACGCATTTACCAGCCTGGCTACAAAATAATCCTTCACCCACATAAACTCTCCTGAGATCTCCCTGGAAGTGGGGGTGAATGAGAATGACATAGGAAAGAAGCACTTTGAAGCAACAAAAGGAATCTTGGTAAAGCAGCGCAAACCCTACTGTGCTTTGTGGGTAAAGACTGCAGTCTTGCAGACTCAATCAGTATTAAACCCCTATATAACCTTTCTGAAATGGAGTTCAGAGTGGAGATGCTTAGGATGTTCAACAAATGAAAAACAAAAAACCAAAAAAACAAAGGAACATACAGCCAATAAAACACAGGAGGACGGGAGAGCTGAAAGAAGAAAACTACAAACAGAAATAGCACAACTGAAAACTTTGATAAGCTATATGAAAAATTTATTGAAAGACCTCGCCTGTGGAGAGACAGCTGCAGAGGAAAAAAATCAGTTAGTTCAAAAAGTACATGCAAAAAAACCTGTCAAACAACAAAATATGGGGGAAATGACTTAAAATAAATCACTATAAGATGGAAAAACAATCCTCAAAATAAATAAACACATAAAAATAGAACTTTATGAAAAATTCAATAGGAACAATATAACCAGTAGAGCCAGAAAGAAAACTCTTAATAAGAAGCCACAGAGAAATATATTATTGCAGAGAAGTTCCCAGAGCTGAAGAGCATATGAACTCACATTCTAGAAGCCTGAAGGAAACCAGGTAAAAGAGCCTCACATAAAAACATAAAAATACCCACAGACAATGAATCCATAAATAGGATATAATACTAAAAGCAGCAAGATATAAAACAAAAATTACATAAAAGGAGTATCCTGAAAGATTTACAGCATATTTATAAAAAAAATGTAACCATTCAGACCAGAATACAGAGTAAAAATATAGGTAAAAATCCTCAACAAACTAATATCTCTCCAATAATATATCACCCAGCCAGACTTCATTTCAGTTGACGAGAATGTTGCAGAACTTCACAGATAACAACAGCTCATGAGATTTACATACTCACAACTAAGTTTAAAAGAGCTGAAGAGGTACTATAGGCAAGACAAACCATACAAACAAAACAAACTACAAAAGGATGGCACAAAATTTTATGACAATAATAACTTATTATCAATGGAGTAAATGCATCAGTCAAGAAATATGACTATAAAAATGGATGAGAAAATTGAATCCAAATTTATGCTATATTGAAGAAACACATTTGAAGTCAGTAAACACAGAATCAAAGTCAAAGGTTAGAAGCCCATTCTTCAAGCATATAAATCCCTTAAAAATTTACCCATACTAAGATCATTTAAATTATAAAGACCAGGGTAAAAAAGGTTATACAGTCCCCTGAACCAGGAGCTATTTCTTAGCACAGATCCAGGAGTAACCCCTGAGCACGACCAGGTATGGCCTCCAAAATAACAAAAAAAAATAAAAATATAAAAAAGAGTCATTAGAGACAGAAAGGGTCAGTTCTTATTCATAAAGTGCTATGTACATCAGATAAAATCATACTTTTAAACATATATACACCAATGAGAGGCCAAAATAATACTTAAAACAATCGATAATAGACTTGAAATAAAACAAAAATTGCAAAACAATATTAGAGACTTCAACACCACATATAGAGCTTTTCATTCCCTGAATGCTGAATACATTTTATTCTCCAGTGCACATAGGATATTTTCCAGGATAGATCAAATATTGGGCTACAAAACATATCTCAAAAAATTAAGAAGAGGAGTCGGAGAGATGCCTGGAGGTAAAGCATTTGCCTTGCATGCAGAAGTTTGGTGACTCAAATCCCAGCATTCCATATGGTCCCCTGAGCTAGTCAGGAGCAATTTTTGAGCATAGAGCCAGGAGTAACCCCTGAGCACTTCCGGGTGTGACCCAAAAAACAAAAAAGAATTAAGAAGATAGAAATTTTATGATCTATTCTTCCAGACCATAATTCTATGAATAGTAATCTACATGTGAATTACAAACAGAAAGAAAGAAATAACTTCAGTAAATAGAAATTAAATAACTCACTACTAAACAACTGATGGTTCCAGATTTCTGTAAACATGAGAAAAAAAAACACAAACTATCAAATATTATAGAACACAGCAAAGCAGTATTAAGAGTAAATTTTCTAGCTTGAAGGCATTACTCAGGAAGGAAAAATGGCCTAGATAGCCAATTTAATGACAAAATTAAGGAACTTTAAAAATGTCCAACAAAAAGAGTCAACACAGATATGAGGAAGGAAATAATAAATGAATCAGAAATTACCAACAAAGAACTTTAAAAGATCAATGAAAGCAAGAGTTGATTCTTTAAAAAAAAATAAAAGACTTATATACAATGAACAAGAATCACAGAAAGAGAGAACCCTTAGAAATTGCATAAGCAATGAAAGAGTTTGTCACAATAGACACTACAGAAATGCAAAGGAAAACCAGAGATTAATTTGATAAACTATGCCATGAAAGGATAAAATCTAGAAGAAATGGACACATTTCAAGATTCTTTTTTTTTTTTTGGTTTTTGGGCCACACCCGGTGACGCTCAGGGGTTACTCCTGGCTATGCGCTCAGAAGTCACTCCTGGCTTGGGGGACCATATGGGACGCCGGGGGATCGAGCCGCGGTCCGTCTCCTAGGCTAGCGCAGGTAAGGCAGGCACCTTACCTCGAGCGCCACCGCCCGGCCCACATTTCAAGATTCTTATAATCTTGGACCCAAATGGCTTGAAATAACTAAATAGACTTATTACTATCAAGAAAATTTGAAATGGTAGTAAAGTCTTCCCCATAAAAAAAATCTGGGCCCAGATGCATTCACTAAGGGAATTATTTCAGACATTAAAAAGGACCTATTACTAATATTTTTCAAGCTTTTCCAATAAATTAAAGAAACATACTCTTAGTTTTTATAAATTTAACATCACCTTGATACCAAAAGCAGACAGAAACAACACTGAAAAAAGCGAATTACAGCCTGATAGCTTAATCAACAAAGATGCAAAGTTCCTACTTTATATAGTTCTGGATGTAGTTGCTATTGCCATTAGGCAAGAAAAATAGTCATGTTCATCTACATAGGAAAGGAAGAAGTAAAATTCTCACTATTTGCAGATAACATGATATTTTATCTAGAAAATCTTAGTCTTGAAAAACTTATAGAAACAATATTTGCATAGCAAAGTGGCAGACTACAAGATTAATATGGAGGCATATTTACAGTTTTTCTATACACAAATAATAAAAGAGAAGAATAAGATATTATAAGCCAAGCCCATTCACAATTGTGCCTCTGAAAATCAAAGTGCCACAAAATCAAATTATGGAAACAGATGAAAGACATATTAAAAACAAAATTATAAACATGGCCCAATGAATTTAATGGGATTTTAAGGATACTTATGTTTTATTTCAAATAAGTAAATCAAACACTTCTAAAATTCACATGGAACAATATGGAAGAAGATAGGAGGCATCACTTTTACAACTTCAAAATATACTGTAAAATATTAATATTTGTAACAGCATGGTATTGGCATAAAGATAGACTCTCAGATCAGTGGAAAAGACTTAAATATCCTGAAATAAATCCTCATGTACATGATTAATTAATCTCTGATATAGAAGCTACAAATATAAATTGGAGAAGCAAAACTTTTTCAACAAGTGATGTTGGAATAATGGGTCTTCTACATACCAAATTATGAACTAAAACCTAATTTCAACACCATGCACACATCTCAAATCTAACTGGAATAATTACCTTATATTAGACCTAAAACTATCAGGTACATAGAAGAAAATGTATGCAGAACTTCCCATGACATTGAAATTAAAGGCAACTTCAAGGTTGATACACCACTGACCAAACTAATGGAAGCAAAGATAAGCAAATATAACTACATTAAACTAAGACACTTGCATCTCAAAGGAAAAAATAAAACAGGATAAAAAAGACTACCTGCAGATTGGGAGATTATATTTATCCAAATCTGTCTGATAGGAGGTTAATAGCTATCAATATAATTTCACAAGATAAAAAGTAAGCACATCAAAATAAATGGAGTGAAGAAATGAACAGAAACTTCCACTAAGAAGAAATAAATATGTTCAAAGGCAAAAAAATTATTCACATGATTAAGCATCAAGGAGATGTAAATCACATCAACAATATAGTTATTATCTCACACCATACAGATGGCATACATCAAAAAGTACAAAAAATAACCAGTGCCGGTACCGATGAGGAGAGAAAGGGACTCTCACTCACTGCTGTTGGTAATGACAACTGGTCCATGCTTTTTAGAAATAATATGCGCGCACACACACACACACACACACACACACACACACACACAAAAGGAAATATATGGACATTCCTCAAAAAACATTGAGCACCCGTATGACCTAGAAATACTGTGCTTGGTAATATATACTACAAACTCAAAACCCCAATGCAGAAAAGGCATCTGCACTCCTATGATTTTTGCAGCATTATGCATAATAGCCAGAACTGAAAACTAAGTGCCTGAGAACAGATGATTGTACAAACTGTGGTACTTCTACACAGTGAAATTTTATGTGGATGTTTGGAAAAAATGAAGTCATAAAATTTTCTCATTCATGTTTATATATGGAGAACATTATTCTGAAAAAAAAATGAGTCAGAGAGAGGACAGACAGAATGGCTACATTAATTTGTGACATATACAAAAATAGATAGTATGGTAATAATACCCAAATATAATAGAGATGAGGACAAGGACTGGTCCATGGTAGGAATCTTACCATAAATAGAGAGGGAGTGCAGTTAGGGCAGAAAGGAGACCACTATGATAATGATAACTGGACATTAGCTTCTGGACAAGAATTGGGTTAAGAAAGCAAGTAAAGTAATACCTCTTCTGTAACAATATTGCAAATTAGAAGAATTGAGAGAGAGAGAGAGAGAGAGAGAGAGAGAGAGAGAGAGAGAGAGAGAGAGAGAGAGAGAGAGAGAGAGAGAGAGATTAGGAGCAGGCAGGTGATATAAGAGTTATAGTCAAGGGAAAGGGTTGGGGAGAAGTCTGGGACTGTGTTGCAAATCAGCCCCTGATGAGTTTGACTAATGGAGGGATGGAGGGATGGAGGATGAGGCCTTTCTCCTCCAGCTCGGACCACGCATCTGTTACCCTGTTCAGCCGGTGGTTCTGAGGTGAATGCAGCGGGAAGATAGCCAACAGGCTGTAAAGCTTCTGAAGAAAACAGCTCTTTGTTCTGTGAAGAGGCCAAAGCCAAAGGGCCTAAGAATAGGCCCCAGGAAAAAAGCCCTTCACCTTCCACAGACCCTTGCTTTTATGCTCAGAATCAGGTATCACCCAATGGTGGGATCAGATACCACCCTAGGATGGGGGCAGAATGCCAGGTCACACCCTAGGGTAGGGCACAATCACCATCAGGGTAGGGTCAGTAACATAATCCCATAAAAATGTTTACATACACAACAATTCCCCTGTTTTTTTTATAGTAAACAGACAAAAATATACAAAAGTAAGTAATATTGTCTACAATTATTAAAGGAAAAACTAGTCAATAATAAAAGAGCAGCTGTTTGCATAAGCGCATCACAGGAAAAATGTAAAGAAAAACTTCTAACCTAAACAGAGGGTGTCTAAAGCCAGAAACGTGTCAAGGAATCAACTAAAGCTCCTGAGATGATAGATATATGATGTACAAGATGAAGAATTCCAAGTAAGTTCTTCCTTGGAGAAGCAGATGGAGAATCTGAAATTCAATGATCAAGGATCTAGTAGGCAATGGGGAGCTCCTGAGGCAATCAGAAAGCCCAATTGTAATCCATAGACTTAGATCCTTTGAAGAGACACCAGAAAGGTTGTGTAGATGGCGAGAAGAAGCACCTTTTCTTTATTTGTTGTTGTTGTTGGTGTTGTTGGTGGTGGTTTTTGGTATTTGGTTTTTGGGTCATAGTGGCAGCGCTCAGGAGTTACTCCTAGCTCTATGCTCAGAAATCGCTCCTGGCAGATACCGGAATTCGAACCAATGACCTTCTGCATGTAAGGCAAATGCCTTATCTCCATGCTATCTCTCCAGACCCATTTTCCATTCAAGTCCAGATAGAGCAGAAAGCCCATCTTTGAGGGCATAAAATTAGGCCCTTATTTTGGAGGAAGAAGCATATACCCCCTGCACGGGGGTGGGGGTGGGAGGGCACTGTAATGATGATCAATAGGGCTATGAACTTAATCCAAGTTCTTAGTCCAGGCAGAAGTCCATATGAGGTCTGAAATTGCTGTACCAATTACAGCCAATTATTTATAGATGGGAGCTTAAGTCACAAACCAGAACAAACTGTTTAATGCAAAGAAACTCCCTGTGTAAATAAACAACTTGAGGGCCCATCCAAAATGGATAGAACCTCCTATAAACCTAGTATTTTGCCTATGATGCGCCCACGCAAAAAACCCTGAGAACAGACAAAAACATTATTTAGAAAATTATTGACCACAATATCTAACCCACTAACCTAAAGTCAAGAAAGCAAAACCCTAATATAATACAATATCAATTTTTAAGATTAAAAACTAAAATAGAAAAACATTAATTTCAATAGTCAAAAGAAGTGGAGTACCAAATATAAATTCAAAGGATTACAATTATAAGAAAAATACAAAATGTGAAATTTCTACAGAGTTCAATACCAATCTGTAAAGATGAGGGGTCTGGAACTCCGAAAAGACTGGCAAAAGACACTTGATGGGTCTGGAAAAGTGGGTTGAAGCCTGGTACAGAAGATAACATCAAGCTGAATGAAGAAGGAAGGCCAGTACAGTCATCCATGTTGGGGCATCCCCAAGCATTACATTATTGCCATCATGAGTTTGTTGGGCTTCTGCATTTCCTTTGGGATCGAAGCAATCTTGGGTAACCATTGTAGAAATGGTCAACAATAGCACTGTGTATGTGGATGAAAAACCAAAAATTCAGATAGCACAATTTAACTGGGATCCAGTGACTCTGGGTCTATCTGTAGATCTTTTTTCTGGGGTTACATTGTGAATTGTAAATTCCAGGTGGCTTCATTTCTGACAAGTTTGCAGTAAGCATGGTTCAAAACTCCAACTGTCATGGATTTCTTCCTCAGGCCGAGATCAGGAGACTTATAGTTGTGGTGAAAATTAAATGTTAAGGACTAGGAAAAGAGAAAGAAGGATAAGGAAGACTAAATTGGGGAAGACAAAGTTAGGAAAAAGGAAACTGTATACAAAATATTTAAAGCAGACAGACACTGAACAAGACAAACACATACAGACCACAAAAAATATGGCATAACACTCATTCATACCAAAATGTATTTGTTGGAAAGGATCCAAAATAGAGTAAAAGAAAAAAGAATTCAGCTGAATCAACTAAAAGTGCTTTAAAATGTAATAGCTGGCAACTGTTTAGATGAATCATTTCAAATTCAAAAAAAAATATTTAATGGCAGAGCAGATCTAAAAGAGAATTTCATGCATAATACAAACATGGAAAACTCTACTATAAGTGTATAACAGTACATATACAAAGTTATTGTATAACACTAACTCTATGATACTCAATCATAGGATAGAAGCACTGTAAAGAAAGTCCACCTAAAAAGTATCATTATTTCAGCATCTTAAAAACTTAATTGAGGGAAATAAAGCAACAATGTTAAAATAAAAAGAGTGAAAGTCATTAAATGAGTATACCTAGAAAGAAAAACAACATTATTATGATGAAAAATTTTTCTTTCAGGTGAACCTTGACTAAATTAAATTGTAAGATTTCATGATTAACTGAGACCTAGATCAATAATGAAATTAAGACATAAATCCACCATACAAGGAAACACATTGGGGGGTCCATGATTTGCAATCCTATTCATTGATCATGCCTGTTGAAAGAATCATAGAGCATTAATAGCAACTGATAAGGAAGTGAAATGATTATCTGGTTTTTATCGTAGATCTTTAAGAAGTATAAAACAGGATATATGCTGCTGTGGATTTCACCGATGTATTACGAACTTTTTTGATCTTCTTGTCATTAAAATTGATCCAGTGTTGTTTTGCAGCAATTTTACAGTATGAAGTACAGTGTCCATAATGAATTTACCATAATGGTTTGACACTGATAACAAGTTGTATTTCTTTTTTTTTCAGTTGACATTTTTTTTATTGAAAGAATTTTTTTTATTTAAATAACTTTATTACATACATTATTGTGTTTGGGTTTCCGTCATGTAAAGAACACCACCCATCACCAGTGCAACATTCCCATCACCAATGTCCCAAATCTTCCTCCTCCCCACCCACCCTCACCAGTACTCTAGACAGGCTTTCTATTTCCCTTGTACATTCTCATTATTTGGATAGTTCAAAATGCAGTTATTTCTCTAACTAAACTTATCACTGTTTGTGGTGAGCTTCATGAGGTGAACTGTAACTTCCAGCTCTTTTCTCTTTTGTGCCTGAAAGTTATTATTGTAAAAAAAAAGACTTTCATTTTTCTTAAAACCCATAGATGAGTGAGACAATTCTGCATCTTTCTCTCTCTCTGACTTATTTCACTCAGCATAATAGATTCCATGTACATCCATGTATTGGAAAATTCCATGACTTCATCTTTCCTGACAGCTGCATAATATTCCATTGTGTATATGTACCGCAGTTTCTTTAGCCATTCATCTGTTGAAGGGTATCTTGGCTGTTTCCAGAGTCTTGCTATGGTAAATAGTGCTGCAATGAATATAGGTGTAAGGAACGGGTTTTTGTATTATATTTTTGTGTTCCTAGGGTATATTCCTAGGAGTGGTATAGCTGGGTCATATGGGAGCTCGATTCTTAATCTTGCTTTTATTCTCTGAAATGAATTCTACTAAATTTAGGTCTTCTATAGGAAAATCCACATAAGTGTGCAATTTTTTTGTTTGCCATCAAAAGCAAACCATTTCAAGTGTATTATAGGTACTGGTGGCAGTTTCCATTAATATGTTTTCTTTGAAAAATCCCTTCTAGTTTTGCAGCTGTTGCACTGAACTTTGTTGTCATCCCTTAACTCTTCTTCTTTAAAAAAATTCAGAGATGTACCTAAAATATTATTGTCAACAATATGTAAGCCACTATGATCAAAATAAAAATTATATTAAAAAACATGTTAAAAAATTCAGAGAGGCATTCCTGTAATGTACATTTATCTGTAGATGTAATAGCCAGAGACAAATGAACAAATATCACATAAACCTCAGACTTTTGGTGGTATGTGAGACATTGTAGTATAGATTTGAATTGTCTTGAAAGAGATCATAAATAAAAGATTTGAGAGCCTCTGGTGTTCTGGACTAAATTGTTCATAATTTTCATTTTCTATAAGATGTATAGTTTTATCTGTCATTAGATTTACGTTAAGCAAGTCCTGATGTAGTCCCTCTATTAGTAACATCAGTAGTTTGTGTGGATCCTGCTGATTGTGTCCAGCAAACTGGTCATTAAGTAAACCAATTGTTACTTTGAAGTTTTCAGGGTTAATATATTTATGAAATCCACTTCCCATGGTTTTGATGAGCTGACCAAATTCTTCAGCTAATTTACCTTCATGCCCCATTGGATTTTTCTTGTAAATATCCTTTTTATAATGATCTTGATGAAAATACTGAGTCAAGTCTGAAATATTATACAAGCATTGCAATTTTGAGTTCATGTAGCAAGAGTTTCCTATATTTTGGAGCCCAGTTAAGACAGGTTCCTGTCTTTCCTTTTGCATCTCGGAGTGTAAGGGTTTATCACTACCGTCAGTCTCACTCAATGTATGGTGTGTGACAGCTAAATCCTTGTTCCCTGTCCCAGAGACCTCAGCAATATTACTGTTGTTAGTGTCTTGAGTATTCTGTTTTTGTTCTGAAGGGGAGTTTATAGTCTGAAACTGATCATTTGTGCTAGCCCAATCTCTAACAAGGCATAATGGAACCCAAATATTTTTGGAAGGGTTGTTATTTGTAGAAACATAGGCATAACCCCTTTCTCTCAGGAGAAGATATCCAGCTATCCATTTTTCATCCTCCTTGATCCAAATAGGTTTATGGGTTGTTTCTTGTCTCTGATTATCTTCTTTAAAATGTCTTTCCACTGCATTATAACTTTCCCCTTGGGGTAAGTTTAAGTAATTTAGTGTGATAAGAGTCAAAGATAGCAAATTTGTTGGTGGTAAATCTCTTTTCCTAATTTTTTGTAATTGAGTTTTTAAGGTTCTGTGAGTTCTTTCTACAATGGCATGTCCCTTACAATTGTAAGGAATTCCTTTCAGATGTCTTATCTGCCATTCTTTACAAAAAATTCAAAAGTTTTGCTAACATAGACTGGCCCATTATCAGTTTTTATAGAATATGGCGTAGTCATCACAGAAAAACATTGTAAAAGAAAACTACAAGCAGCCTTAGATTTTTGAGAAGACATGGGAATTGCCCACATAAACCGAGAATAAGTGTCCACCACAACAGGAAGATAAGGTTTTCTTGGAAATAAATCTGTTTAAGTTATATCCATTTGCTAAAGTTCATTAAACTGTAAGCCTCTTGGGTTTTCTCCTGCTATGTGAGTCTTTTTTATAATGGTGCACATATGTTGTAGTTTTCTAAAATTTCTCTAGCTTGCCTCCATGAAATTTGGTAATTCACATGTAAATGGCTAGCATTTGTGTGTAGGGATAAATGTTCCTCTACAGGTGATTTAAATATAGGCATTGCTAGCAAGTCAGCAGTTTTATTTCCTTGAGCCATCGGTCCTGGAAGATCTGAGTGGGCTCTAATATGCTCAGTTCATTTTTGAAGAAGCTGCTGTAATTGTAAGTAAGTAACTTTCTGTAAGTAAGTTCTGTATAATTGGGTTATTATCATTAAGGGAGGCAGTGGCTATTATATGACGTAAATTTACCACTTACAAAGAATCAAAAACTGTATTCATAGCTTCAGATACCTTTTCTAGTAGGTAAATTAACATTGCTAATCCAACTTTCTGTGCAGATTTATATTTGGTATTAATGTTCATATTAATGTTGTCTCCGGTTATTCCTCCTTTTTCATTTTGGGATCCATCTATGTAAAAACCTTGGCATTGGGAATAGGGGAATCCCAAACAATTGAAGAAATAACAAATTGAGTTTTCTTTAAAAAGTCCCAAGTTTTTCCTGCTGGATAATGGGAGACTATTTCTCCTATGAAATCTGAGAGGACCCTTTGTAGAGATTTATTAAGAGGCAATATTGACTCAATTTCCTTTTTTGGTATTGGCAAAACTATTATATCTGGGTCAAAACCTAGTAAAGATATAGATCTGAGTATTGCCTTGACAATAATATCTGAAATCAGTTGCAAGTAGGGGACAACTGAACTAGGCTGTTTGTTATGTAAATACACCAATTCCAAAGGCCCTGCCTGCCTATTGCATCAAGGCCCCCATGGGGGTTTCTATAGTAGGGAATATTAGCAGAAATACCTTTTCTCCTGGGATGAATCTTAAGAGAAACAATTTTTGTAATCTGTTCAAGAAGATGTCCAATTCATTTTTGGCAGCTGTTAAGTTTTTTGGGCTATCTAAAGCAGGGTCACCCTCCAAAGTTTTAAACAGATTAGACAACTCTGCATTCAGGATTCCTAGTGCAGGGCAGAGCCAATTTGCATCATCTAAGAGTCTCTGAAAATCATTAATCATTCTGAGGTTTTCTTTTTTAATAGAAAATTTTTTATGGATTTATTGATATTTGGTACAAAATAAAACCCAAATAGTGATATGGTGGCATTATCTGTATTTTTCTAAAGCTATTTTTAGTCCTGATGTTTGTAAACAGTCAATAACATAAGAGTATAAGTCCTGTAAATCTGTTTCAGTATTCATTTTGAGCAAGATATCATCTGTGTAATGAAATATCATGGTTTGAGGAATTTTTTCACGAGCAGGGCTCAAAACCTTATCTACAAAAAACTGGCACATTGTTGAAGAACTCAGCATGACCTGGGGGAGAACAGTCTATTGGAAACATCTGCAGGGATGGGTATTATTGAGAGAAGGAACTGAGAATGCAAATGTTTTTTATCATCTGGGTGAATAGAAATATGGTAAAAGCAATCTTTCAGATCATTTATAATTAGTGGCCATTGCTTTGGAATAACTACAGGTGATGGTAAACAAGTCTGCAATTTGCCCATAGGTATCATGGATAAATTTATAGCTTTAAGATCCATCAAAAGTCTCCATTTACCGGATTTCTTTTTTATAGTGAATATAGGTGAATTTCATTGAGAAAAAGATGGTTCAATATGTCCTAAATTTAGCTGTTCCTCCACTAATTCTGTCAGCACCTTTAATTTATCAGTTTAAAGGGGCCATTAACCTGTCCAAATTGGTTCGTCAGATTTTCATTTTATTTTTATTGGTGCTGGGGATTTTATGGTAGTGGCCCCCTACTAAAAATTTTGGGTTTTTAAATCAAAAGAAGGTTCGGGCTCTTCTGGAGCTAATGGGATGTGGAATTCTGCTTTCCACTGTTTGTGTAGGTCATGGCCCCACAGGGATGGTGAAAATGGGCCCATGTGAGGTTTAACTATCGCTTTTTTATTTTCTGGGCCATAAAATATCATAGTCCTCATACTCAATCGACAGGGGCTCAGTCCTCTTACTCCTTCTAGCGAATACGGGATTTCTTGGAGAGGCCAATTTTCTGGCCATTCTTTATCAAAAATTACGGTAACCTGTGCACCTATATCTATCATGTTGTCAAAGGCTTGCCCTTTCAAGTGAAGTTTGATCATTGGGTTTTTATCTTTAAATTTAATAAACAGAGCCACGATTGGGTTTTGAGCAGCACCCGGATCTGTGCTTTCAAAGCCTCCAATTCTAATCTTATCTGAAGTCCCAAATTTGACATAAGGCACTATTACTATCTGGGCAATCACTTCTTTTTTAAAGGTCCATGTAACTGGTATGGTAATAACTACAATGATTTCTCCCATAAAATCTGAATCAATGAAAGCAGTGGTTACTGATATACCCTTTATGTTGAGGGAACTTCTGCCAAGAATCAAACCCATAGTATTTGGGGGTGGTGGGCCCACAATGCCAGTTTCTAACATGTAAGGGCATGCTCCTGGGTAAATTGTAATGTCTTCTGGGCATAATCTGTCTAATCTGGCACTCCCTGATGTGGTGTGAATTCATTCCTTTATAGTGATGAATTTTCTTGGGCTGGGCTTGGAAGGATTATTGTCTGTGAACTTTGCCCCTCATTTGGTAGGGCCTGGGGGGAGGCCATGTGGGTGTTTTTCTGCATCTTGTATGTGAGTACTTGAGGAGCTAAATTTAAAAGAAGATGGCAATTTCTTTTGATATGCTTCTGTTTTCCACAATGGTAAAGGATGATTTGCCTCCTGGGGATTGTATTGAAACCTCTTCTTAGGTTATTATCAATGAGGTTTCTGGATCTGCAATCTTTCTCCCAGTGGTGACCCTTTTTGCATTTTGGGAAAAGACCTGGTTTTCAGGAAGTGCTTTGTCCCCATGGTTAGAAAGGCATCATTCCCTTGGTAACTGCAAAGTCTAAGTGGGGTGGGGGTTGGGTTTCCCCATAGACATTCCAACAGGCATAAAGGAAATCATTCACATCTGCCTTTTCATTTAAAGTATTCAATACTAATCTACAGGCTGAATTTGCATTATGATAAGCGAAAGATTTTATGAGGAAGTTTCTCATCTCTTCGACTTGTAACTTCAGCGCATCTTTAATCTTACCTACAAACTCTGCATATGGCTCATAAGGGCCTTGGGTAATTTTTAAAAAGTTTCCTCTACCAATGCTGTTAGAATCAATATTTTCCCATGATGGCAATGCAATATCCTAATTAAATTTAAGATTTCTTTAGGTAAAGCCACTTGTGTCTGAATATTTGCAAATTGATTTTCTGCCATCAATAATTCATATGATAGAGTAACACCTGCTACTTGATTTTTGTACCATCCAGGCTATATAATTTGGCTTTTACGCCTTCTAAATAGTACATTTCCCATTCAGTTTGCTGTTTAGACAACAGGCATATATCAGCAATTCTTTTAAAATCATACAAAGTCCAAGATGAGTTATGATTCCAAAGTTTTAGTAACTCCACACTGTATGGTGATTTTGGACCGTACTCTTAACATGATTTTTTAAACTGATCTAAATCTTTCATCTGATAGGGTACATAGTTAGAAACATTTACCCCGTGTAAAGGGGATGAGGCCGGATTAGCATAATTACTCTGAATAGAGCTCTGAGGCCATGCGTGTGGTTCATTGTCTGAATCTGCACTGTTGTGTGATTCAATTTTGTGAATAGAATGAGGCCTTACTTCTGGAGTTAGCACCAGAGGTTGATTATTACCTGAGTCACTACTGTCATGCGATTCGCTAGAATTAGGCTTAACTTTCCGAGTTGTTTTTCTTCCAGGAAAATTTCTATGTTGTTGATGGTGGGGCTGGATTCATCAGCCCACACCTTGGTCTGAATTTTCTTCAGAAATATTTCCTTATTATCTATACTGGTTTTAGCCTCACTTTCTATTTCCTAAATACCAGCCAATAACTATGCTCACAGTAACAACATGAGCCAACACAGAAATTCCACAAACTACGACGGCTGGAGACAATGCAATTTTCATTTGAAATATAGACCACAACCATCCAACTGTAGTGATTGCCCTTAGATCCAAACCAATTAGTTTAAAACAAAATGGAATAATCCACTTGTATAATAGAGAACCAATACATATTAAAAAAGGTGGCAGAATCCACATGACTAACCACAGAAACCATTTAATGGTCAGCAGAGGAAATTTATAATGAAGTATTTCACTTACAGTTATTGACGGTCCAGGTTCAGCTTGTTTGGGCGCCATAATGTTGCAAATCAGCGCCTGATGAGGTTGACTGATGGAGGTATGGAAGATGAGGCCTTTCTTCTCCAACTCAAACTACGCGTCTGTTACACTGTTCAGCCAGTGGTTCTGAGGTGAATGCAGCGGGAAGAAAGCCAACAGGCAGTCAGACTTCCGAAGAAAACAGCTCTTTATTTCGTGAAGAGGCTGAAGCCAAAAGGCCAAAGAATAGGCCCCAGAAAAGAAGCCCCTCACCTTCCACAGACCCTTGCTTTTATGCCCCAGAATCAGGTACCACCCAATGGTGGGATCAGATACCATCCAATGGTGGGATCAGATACCATCCAATGGTGGGATCAGAATCAGGTACCACCCTAGGGTGGGAGCAGAATGCCAGGTCACACCATAGGGTAAGACACAATCACCGATCAGGGTAGGGTCAGTAACATAATAATCCCATAAAAATGTTTACATATACAACAGGACTGGGGAATTAGTAGAGGAAAAGGTGCATTGGTGAAGGGATGAGTGTTGGATACTAAATGACTAAAATTTAGGGCTGAAGAGATAGTACAGCAGTAGGGCGTTTGCCTTGAAAAGCAGCGGACCTAGGACCAACAGTGGTTTGAATCCCAGTATCTTATCCTGTGCCTGCCAGGAGCTATTTCTGAGCACAGAGGCAGGAGTAACCCCTGGAAGCTGCCGGGTGTGGTCCAAAAACCAAAGAAAAACAAAACAAAAACACAACGAAATTCAGACAGGAGCGCAATGGACCTTTTAGACAACAGAGAGATAGCACAATGGTAGGGCATTTTTCTTGCATGTAGCAGATCCAGGATCGACGGCGGTTTGAGTCCCGGCATCCCAAATGGTCCCTCCTGTCTGCCAAGAGTGACTTCTGAGTTCAGAGAGAGGAGTAATCCCAGAGTGCAGATGGGTGACCCAAAAACCAAACAACAACAACAACAACGGAATGACTAAAATTCAATTATGAACAATTTGATGACTGCGTTTCAAAGTTTTTCCACAAGAACTTTATTAAAATAAATAAATCAATAAATAATAATCTAAAAAATGGTGCTGGCTGTAATCAGAAGTTATAAGGGACAAAACGTTAAAAAAGAGAATTTAATAAAACAATGCTTTATTGATAGCATTTAAACAACAGGAAACATTTCACAGTAAAAGTAGATAAAAATATAAGTAGATAAAAAAGCTTAGGTATAAAAATTAAAAAAAAGTTTTTCACTGAAAAATTAAGAAAAATATGGGACAAAGTTGTAAGTAGTACCATATACCCTGAAATAATGATCCTCAAATGCATATTAAAGAAAATGTGACATTGAGAGTGATGGCCCTACTGGAAATTATGAAAAAAGTATAAAGTATAATATTAAACTCTCATGGTAAACTTTAGTTCATAATTTACATCATATATTGAGTTTTATCAGTTGTGGACAGAATCAAGTTTCTACATTGAGAATCTTGATTTTCTTTATACTGAAATCAAAATAGTACGTTTCTTCCATCATTATTTCAAGACTGAATACAATTTAAAGATATGGATACTTTCCATTATTATACACATTATAATTACATAAATAAATGTGTCATCAATTTATAATAGTCCCTGTTTGATTGATAATTATATTATTAGATAATGTCCACTCAGCTGAACAATGAAATGTGCTTCCTCTACATGACATATTCAATGTTCACTTTTTCATATTATCCATTTTAAATAAATTTGATAATCCATTTAAAAGGCATGTATACTGAAGAAACCTAAAAACTTTTACCCAAGACTTTACATCAAGTATACCCTATGCCATGCTTTTTGTTTTCAAGCATTTTATTTCGACTATTGCAGTTTATTTTACACCCAACGTAGAATTTTTTTCATTGTCATAGTACATGCCTTATATACTTTTCTTTAAAATAAACTAGAAGCTAGGAGATAATATAATTGCAAGATTCAGTCAGGCCTATAATGTCCCAGATGCAGGTACAATTCTTGGTATCATATGACCTCTTGAGTATCACTAAGTGTATCCTTTAAGACCCCTGAAGATCACTGGGAGTGACACTGGAGGCCCTTATCAGAATATTCTTGAACCACAGGACCCAAACATTGTCACATTATTGAGCCCTAATGTTGATTGGCTGGACCAATTGGACTATTGATGCCCGTAATGACTCACATGATACCACACCCTTACTTTGAAGATCTTCCGTGAAACAATCTTAACTGAAGTGATATAACAATGTAATAGATAACTTTCTTTTACCTAATTTAGAATACAAGAAATCTTTATCTCTTCCAAGAATTTAAAGTCATAATTTCCATTCAACTGTGAAATTACCTACAAGAAAATGTATTCATCTTGTTAGATAGCTAAACATAACATCCAAACTATTGTAAAAAGACTGACTTACAAGTGTTCAGATAACATTGAACATTATAAACTAAAGCTGAAGAGGCAGGAGCCAAGATCTCTACATTTCCAAGTAATGCACTTTGTTCTAGCACATAATTAACTATTCCTTGATACTTAAGATCTAACTTTTTAATAGCAATTTAAGAATATTGCATTGCTAAAAATTAATATGATGTTCACAACACAAAATATTTGTGTTGCCATCTCATGCTCTAATCAATCTTTGTTCTTAATGAAGAACTTCTTAAGCCTTGCCACAATTATTTGCTCAAACACTCACCACTACATTTTCAAACATAGATGACTTTTAAATGATTACTACTTTATTAATAAGCCCACCTGTGTGTGGTTTGTTTGCTGTTTTCTAGCCTCATAATATTTTCTCACAAGATTCAAAATTTTCTGCTTGTGGTGACTCTAGAAATTAGAAATTTTGTTGAGACTTTTATTTGATCCTTTTAAAACCAATATCCTAAATATGTTGAAGGTATATTTACCATTGCTGGTAAAGTGAAGAAGGAAGAACTTATTTAATTTTTAGATTTATTTTTATTTAAACTATTGTGATTTACAAAATCAATCATAGTTAATTTTACACATACAAAACTCAGTTTCAGGAACAATACTATCAACTCAGTTTCAGGAACAATACTATCAACCACTCAACCACTCGACCATCAAAATTTCCAGAGTTCATACAATGCCACAGTCCCTGTTCCAGCCTACCATCATATCAGGCACCTTTTTAAATTTGGATGTTAAAGTATGGGCCTCAAGATTTCATTGTTGTTGACTCTAGCTTGGATATTTAGTTCTGTCCTTTCCATTTTTTTGTTTCTTTTGGGCCACACCCGGTGACGCTCAGGGGTTACACCTGGCTATGAACTCAGAAATCGCTCCTGGCTTGGGGGACCATATGGGATGCCGGGGGATCAAACTGTGGTCTGTCTTAGGCTAGCACACTCAAGGCAGACACCTTGCCTTGCACCACTGCTCTGGCCCCAGTTCTGTCCTTTCTTAACACCACCAATGCACCTAAAACTTTCTAGTCGCATACCCCATCATTTCATGTGTCTTTCTTTTTTCCCACTGAATTTCTTTCCTTCTTCTCACTATGTTCTGAGGCCTAGAGTGAAGAATTTATTTTCTAAGTGATCAGATATCATCTCTTTTTGTGAGGTGTGATTAGTGCTGAACTTGGTGCTAGTTCCTCCCACCTCTGTACTCAGTGATAATTCCTGGAAATGCTCAGGGAACAGTATGGTGCATGTGATCAAGTGCCTTAACCATTAATATCTCTTAGCCCCACCCCAGTTGGCATATCTTATTACCTCATGGATGGTTTTAATAATGAGTAATGTTAAATAATTATTGCCTGAGAATAGTATGTTTAATGAAATAAACTCTTCACAAATGAGAAATTGAAATTAATGCTACATATATACCAATTAAGCATATATACCATATATATACATATATATACCATATATATACATATATATGTGGAAGTAAGGACATTTAAAAATAATAGTTTTGTGGAGAAAGAAAAATAAACTGGTATTCATTGAGATTTCAAGACCAATTTCACCAACAGATATTTTGTTTGTCTCAGTTACCATTTATAATTTTTGATGAAAAAATTTTATTCAAATTATACAGCCACTATTTGTAAAAGCTATAATATGTTCAGACAGAGCAAAATGTGGACTGCTATTTATGCTTTTATCCTGTATTAATAATGAATTTAATTTCTCATATTCTCAGTTGGTTTCATTTGACTGCCCATAGCTGTTAAATATTTTCATGGATTTTCTTCAGCGGAAGAGAATTATCTAACTCTGATCTTGCTCCTATCCTAAGGGAAGTTTATATCTAATGACTCTGACATTCTGTGCAGATTTTTTTTTCATGACAAAGTATAATTGTTTCTGGTTTTAATTTAAATGCACTAACGAGCAGGTTGCAAGGATACAATTGAGCATTTGATTTGAAAGTAGGAAATAAAACTTTTCTCTCCTCTCCAAATATTCAAAATTGCTTAATAATTTGTTTTTATCCAAAGTAAACTGATACTTGGGACATGTGATTCAATGGTTGAGCAACTTCCTTAAAACTGTGAAGCTATGTGTTTTAACTCTGTTATCAAGCAATATGTTAAATTGAGAAAAAATATAACAAAGATATTTGAAAAGTATGTATATTATTCTAAATATGTGAGCAAATTTTAACTCTAGGAACTACTTGGAATTTATACTACTTGTAAAAAGAATTTTTATGGGCTAAGAACATTATATAACAGCTTTAATACTTGAATTGCATATGGCCAACTTGGATTGTATTCCTAGCCTACTTATGTCATATGTCCAGAAGTGTGCCCTGTGCTCAGAGCTAGGAGTAATCCTAAGTACATCTGGCTGTCCCGCCCACAGGAAAAAAAATTATTTCCTAACAAAGTTTGAAAATCTCAGTAAAAATATCTAGGGGCCGGAGAAATAGCATGGAAGTAGGGCATTTGCTTTGCATGCAGAAGGAGAGTGGTTTAAATCCCAGTGTCCATATGGTCCCCTGAGCCTGCCAGGATAGATTTCTGAGAGTAGAGCCAGGAGCAAATCCTGAGCACTGCCAGGTGTGACACCCCCCCAAAAAAAATATCTGAAGAACAAATTAGTCACTTATGATGTAAATATTATTATAAAATATATGCATACTTATGCTAGGTTAAATACAAATAAATATTTTCTTTTTAATCTCATATATTTTGGGGCAGCATATGAGTGTCCTGAAAAAAAAAAGACTGGGAAATATACTCAGGTGTGTAAGTAATTAGGAAATTTTAAGTGGCTATCTAATATATACTCACACTATTAAAAAAAATCTTGCTTGAGCTCCTTCTCCTGGATTAAATGATACAAAGAAATTGAGGCTCAGATTGTTTTATCAAATTTTGGATGACAAGTTGCACCACAATAGAATTAATCTGAGAAGAAAGTTGCTGCTTGAATTTTGGTCATGCCAAAAATTAATTTTACATTTGTTTTTATGCATGACACCCTATCAGCAACAGTACTGAAAACCATAGTGCCAAAAGCTATTCTAAAATGTGCCTCTCCTAGAGGCAGACAGAGGGGTGTCAGAAGGGAAATAATTGGGTATGTTTTTGGTGGAGTGGACACTGGTGAAGGGATGGTGTTGAAACATTTGTCTAAAATTTAATAATAAATAACTTCATGAATCATGGTAAGTAAACTAAAACAATAAATCAAAGAAATCTGCATCCTGGAAAAATAAAGTTTTAAAAGGGAGTAAAAGAATAGCATTAAGTAATGACTAATAATCCTCAGTACTTATATTGTTTAAGGAAATAATATATCAATACAAAATATATATGTGTCTTCAGTGAAGAAAAGGTCATTAAAATAAATACATAAATCATAGAGCAGCTATTAATATTAGAAAATATTATAATAAAGACAAAGATATATGAAAAAGAACAGAAAATCATATTGACCTATCTACTTTGTAGAGTACAGTAATAGTGAATATATTCCTGTGGAATTATTAATATTTCTATATAGGTTCTTATAAAGACAGAATTGTTAATCCAAAATCTCTTTTATTTCACTTTTTTATTTAAACACCATGGTTACAAATCTGTTCATAATACAGGTTTTTTACACAAATAAATTGTTAATAATTGAGTTACAGTCATACAATATATAACAATCACCGGCATGTATTTCCAATGTCTCCCTGAAGCCCAATTCCCTCCCATTCAGCCTCTACTGCCTGAGGCTAGGGCATGCATTTTACTTTACTCTTTCTTTCTCTCTTTTTCTTTCTGTCTCTTTGTCTTTGTCTCTCTCATCTTTCCCTCTCTTTAGTATTATGTGACATTGTGGCTTGTATTACTGAAAATTAAGGGCTGCCATGAAAGTCCTATCCATATATTCCAGTGATGAGTGATATTATTTATGTTTATCCCTTTCCCTCTTTTTTTGCTCAGCATAATACTCTCTATGACCATCCATGATTAAGCAAAAATCATGAGTTGATTTTTTTAATGACTACATAATATTCCATAGTGTAAAAATAACACAGTTTCTCTAGCCACTCATGTTGTGTCAGGCAACTGGCTTGTTTTCTGATTCTGGTTATTTTAAATACTGCTGTAATGAACATAGGAGTGCAGAGGACATGTTGTGTTGTGTTTTTTGTTTCTAGCATATAACCCTTGGAGTGGTATTGCTGAATAACGTGGGAACTCAGTTTTCAGTTTTTTGAATAATATTTATAATGTTTTCCAGAAAGACTGAACTAGGTGGCATTCTCCCCAGCAGTGAATGAGAATTCCTTACTCCATCACAATTTATTGTGTTTTTTTTTTGTGATATGTATCAGTCTCATTGGCATAAGATGATAACACACTTGTTTTCATTTGCACTCCCTGATGATTCATGATGTAGAGCATTTTTTTCATGTGCTTTTTGGCCACCTATATTTCTTCTCTGAGGAAATGTCTTTTCATTTCTTCTCACCATTTTTTAATGGGGTTAGTTTTTTTTTTCCCTGCCTGTCAGTACTGTCAGTACCATTTAGATCTTAGATATTAGCCCTTTATCAGATGGATTTTGTTTGTTTTGGGGTCAAACCCAGCAGAGCTCAGGGGTTACTTCTGGCTTTATGCTCAGAAATCACTCCTGGCAAGTTTGGGGGACCATATGGGATGCTGTGATTCAAACCATTGTCTTTCTGCGTGCAAGGCAAATGCCTTACCTCCATGCTATCTTTCTGGCCCATTTATCAGATGGATTTTGAGTGACTAATTTCTACCATTCCCTCGGTAGTTTTTGTATCCTACTTACTGCTTTCTTTTGAAATGCAGAAACTTCTCAGTTTAATGTAGTCCTATTTGTTTATCTCTGCTTCCATTTGCTTGAACAGTGTTATTTTCTCATTGAAGATGCCGTTAGTCTAAACATCATGGATTCTTTTACCTATATTTTCCTCTATGTACCTTATGGTTTTAGGTCTGATATCAAGATCTTTAATCATTTTTGTTTTGATCTTTGTGTATGATAGTAAAGAGAGGTCTGAGTTATCCATATTTCATATAATTAACTAGTTTTACAACATCACTTGTTCAAAGACTTTCATTGCTCCATCTTACATTTGTTGCCTCTTTATCAAAGATTAATTGGTTGTAAGTCTGGGGAACAGTATTAGAATAATCAAATATATTCCATTGATCTAAAGGTCTGTCTTTTTCCTAATACCATGCTGTTTTAATTACAATCACTTTAAAGTACATTTTAAAGTTGGGGAAAATTATACCTCCCATCTACTTTCTCCAAATAATTACTTTATCAGTGTGCATACATCTTTTTGGGTAAATGTTTTTTTATCCCTGGGTTAGATACCCAGAACAGAGATTGCTGGGTCATATGGCATCTTCATTTTGAGTTTACAGAGAAACCTCCTTTCTGTTTTCTATCTAGGCTAGACCAAGCAACATTCCCACCAACAGTGGATGAAAGTTCTATTCTCATTACATCCCCACTAATATAGACTGTTTCCAATATTTTTTATATGTGCCATCCTCACTGGTATTAAGATGATATCTCATTGTTGTTTTGATTTAGATTTTCCTAATGATATGTGATGATGAGCATCCTTTTATGAGTCTCTTATATCATAGTCATTCCCAAAGCTGAGATACTACAAGGATAGAAAACCACAGACCAACATTACTGATGAACATTGATGCAAAATTCCTTTAAAAAAATGGGGACAGAGTGGTGGCACTAGAGGTAAGGCATCTGCCTTGCAAGTGCTAGCCTACAATGGACCATGGTTCAATTCCCTGGAGTCCCATATATTCCCCCCCAAGCCAGGCACAATTTCTGAATGCATAGCCAGTAGTAATCCCTGAGTGTCTATGGGTGTGGACCCCCCCCCAAAAAAACCAAAAAATAAAATTCCTTTTTTAAAATTAATAACTTTATTTAAATGCCTTGATTGCAAACATGATTGTGGTTGGGTTTCAGTCATGTAAAGAACACCCCCCTTCACCAGTGCAACCGTCCCATAACAAATGTCTCAAATCTCCCTCCTCCCTCCCCCACCCCTGCCTGTACTCTAGACAGGCTTTCTACTTCCCTCATTCATTCACATTGTTATGATAGTTTTCTTTTTTTTTTTACTTTTTTTTTATTTTTTGGGCCACACCCGTTTGATGCTCAGGGGATACTCCTGGCTAAGCACTCAGAAATCGCCCCTGGCTTGGAGGGACAATATGGGATGCCAGGGGATCGAACCGCGGTCCGTTCCTTGGTTAGTGCTTGCAAGGCAGACACCTTACCTCTAGCGCCACCTTGCCTGCCCCTGTATAGTTTTCAATGTAGTTATTTCTCTAACTGCACTCATCACTCTTTGTGGTGAGCTTCATGTAGTGAGCTGGAACTTCTAGCCCTACTCTCTGGAATATATTAAGCTGAGAAGCTTCTGCACCTCAAAGGAAACAGGGCTCAGGATATAAGAGCCACCCACTGAGTGGGAGAAACTATTCACCCAATACCCATCAGATAAGGGGCTAATATAAAAAATATACAAGGCACTGACAGAACTTTACAATAAAAAATCTAATCCCATCAAAAAATGGGGAGAAAAAATGGACAGACACTTTGTCAAAGAAGAAATACAAATGGCCAAAAGGCACATAAAAAGATGCTCCACATCACTAATCATCAGGGGATTCAAATCAAAACAACTATGAGGTACCATTTCACACCACAGAGATTGGAGCACATCACAAAGAATGAGAACAAACTGTGCAGGCAGGGATGTGGAGAGAAAAGAACTCTTATCCAGTGCTGGTGGGCATGTCATCTAGTCCAACCTTTATAAAAAGCAATATGGAGGTTCCTCCAAAAGCTGGAAATTGAGCCCCTATATGATAGAGCTATACAACTCCTAAGGATATCCCCTAGGAACACAAAAATACAATACAAAAATCTCTTCTTCAGTCCTATATTCATTTCAGCACTATTTATATTGGGCAGATTCTGGAAACAACCAAGATGCCCTTCAACAGATGAATAGCTAAAGATACTTTGGTACATACACACAATGGAATATTATGCAGCCATCAGGAGAGATGAAGTCATGACATTTTCCTATACATGGATGTACATGGAATCTATTATGCTGAGTGAAAGAAGTCAGAGGAGAGAGATAGACGCGGAATAGTCTCAATCTTTTATGGGTTTTAAGAAAAATAAAAGACATTTTTGCACAAAAAAAATCCTTAACGAAAGATTTGCAAACCAAATCCAACAACATATCAAAGAGATTATATAGAATGACCAAATTTATTCATTTTAAATTAAATATACTTTCACTTTGAAGATATTAACTTTTGTATGATAGTAAAGGACATATCTCATAACCACAGCATTGGTACAGAGAGAATAGTAATTATCCTGCACAAAGACAATCTGGTTTCAATTACTATCATAACAAATGGTCAATCAAGCCCCTCCAAGTGTAATTCCTGAGGGTAGAGCCAGAAGTAATTCTTAAAAAAAGTCATGCCCCCAAATATTAAATATATATTATATGTATATTATATATATATATATATATATATATATATATAGGATTGAAGGTTTTTAGAAAGTGAAACTGCAGGTTTAAATGTTTTCACTAATTGGACCCGGAGCGATAACACAGTGGTAGGGCATTTGCGCTGCACACGGCTGACTCAAGATGGATCTGGCATTCCATATGGTCGCCCAAGCCAGGAGTGATTTCTGAGAGCATAGGCAGGGGTAACCCCTGAGCATCACCATGTGTGGCTCCCAAAAATAAAAATATAAAAATAAATAAAATAAATAAAAGTTTTCACAAGTTTCTCTCACATTGTAAGGGAATAAAAAAGTGGTGCTTTTTGGATAATATAACATATTTTATTACTAATAAAGCAATTAAGATATATAAAATGATTAGTTGTTTTATACTCATCAAACTAACAAGCACAGAGGACCCTAAATTCTCTAGATTTGGCACAGTATTTTGAAAATCATTAATATATTTCAAACAAATATATCATCACAGATACTAAATTAAAATACTGTTTTTATTAACAATTAGTCATTCAGTCACTTCAAAGCAGTTTGATGACAGGTGGAAAATAATCAGTATTTTTTAGCATATTGTGAACATCTGCTGAATGCTAATTTTTAAAAATATTAACAAAAAAATGACAAATACTTCTCATGTTTAAATAGAAAAAGCTTTTCATAAATAGTATTACTTCTTTCAGAAACTATTTAAAATATATTATTTTTAAGAGTAACTAAGTCATAGGGCCATAGCAATAGAGCAGTGGTAAGGTGTTTGCCTTGCACAAGGCTGACCTAGAACAAAGCTGTGTTTGATCTCAGGCATTCCATATGGTCCCTCATGCCAGGAGTGATTTCTGAGCGTATAGCAGGGAGAAACCCCTGAGTGTCACTGGGTGTGGCCCAAATACTCGCCCCCCCCCCAAAAAAAGAGTAACTAGGCCAATAGTGACAACAGCTTATCAGCATAAAATTATCAAATCTCAGTTAAGTACCAGTTTACTAAAGCTATTTAAGTGAAATATTAATTATAGGAAGTTGTATTAATAGCTTGAGAAAAAGAAATAAGTAGTCAAAACATGAGCCAGCATGAATTTTCAATAATATATATTCAATTCATATTTCAGGCAGAAATCACTTGAATTATGTTTAGACTTCTTGTTCTCACTTCATCTTCTAATATTCACTATTTTTAAGAGTGACATTGGATGTTCTATAATAGAATAATCTTTTCAAATAGTTTTTGCAGGTAACATCTGCTCTGGCAATGCAGACAGCTGTTAAACACAGGAACAATTGTCATCAAGCTTGGGTAATGAGAGTTTGTAGTAATGTTCTGAGAGTTACCAGCTGCATCATTGGGCTTTGCAAGCTCATAAGTTTTTTGATATATCGTCATCATCAGCCATTTTATTATTATTTGATCTTATTTATAACATACCCTTTTTTATGAACTACCATAAATTATCAGTGTTTTCATATATTTTTATGTAGAATTGCCATTCTATAGTTTTTATAGTATTCCTTCCTTCTCCAATGTAACCCCTGTAAATATAATCAACAAGATATTAAAGTATAACATGAGGAATAGGTGTTGCTTTTTATCATGGTTGAATATTATGCATGTTGTCCTACATACTTAAAAATAACTAGAAATCACGCAATCTTTACACTCACACATTTACTTTCCCTTTATTATATTGGAAGATATACCATAACTTATGCAGAAATTTGGAATGATTGTAATTCACTAAATTTATGTGACTTTAATACTTTTTTTCAATATTTCCTATTCAACAGTCAGAGAAATTGAACAGCCAGTAAGAGACTTGTCTTATATGTAAAGGACACTTTCTCCATTCCATGAAAAGCCACAACAAAATTCACTCCTAAACACAGAGCCAAAATATCCCCTAAGCAGTGCCAGGTGTAGATTAAAAAAAAAAACTAAATAGAAATTTATATTTAAAACCAGTAGAAACAGAAAAAGTAGCATCATTAGTTTGCTATTATTTAATTTGACTATACATGATTCTTGGTGATATGTTTGTCAGGCATTTATTAAGTATTTTATGTATTTTTTAATAATCACATCAGTTTTCCAATGTGACTAGGGCCATTTGACTATCAAAATGCACTTAAGCAGTGTCTTTTGGGGATCCCTTGCTATTATCCTGGGTATGGCAAACAATACATTTTCAATATTTGGGCCTCCTGCAGTTCCCCTATTTTCCCCTGGACTCAGCCTGATTGCTACCTCAGGGGGGGGGCTGCTGTGGGTTCCAGGTGGACTCATTTAGGGATCTCCAGGTTTCCCCCCTCTCTATTCTAGGGATAAGGAGCTGAGGGAGGGGCCAGGCAGATAGCTGGCTTTAGGTACTTTGATCCTTGAGGCTGGCTCTTCCCAGGTATGGGGTAAGGGGACACCCTATACCAAAGCACTTTCCCTAGCTTGGGGGGTGCTCGGAGGCTTGGCAGGCCTCCAGCCATTCCCCTATTTCCTCCCATACTCCAGGTCTTCCCTGGTTGCCGGCCCAGGTGGATTCTATCGTGGTCCTCAGGCTTTCCCCCTTTCTCTCCTGACACTAAGTGGGGGACACAAGGGGTGGATGGCAGGCCGATGCAGCACTGGTGTATGTCGGGATATTATGTCGTGACATTTACTAATACTTTTTTTTTTTCTTATTGGTCTCCATTTCAAAAACTGCACGGGGATGCTAGCCCCTTTATTTACCATATCTATTTAAAATAAAATGGGAGGATAGACTCTCAGTTTGGGAAGAGACAAGTTCAGGTGGGGGTACCTTATATTTTCAAAATAAAAATGAGAGGATGTTCTCTCAGGCTGGGAAGAGGCCAGTACTCTTCACCTACTTGTTTACTCTCAGCGGCATCTTGGCCTCTTGGCCTCTTCCTTCTTAGCCTCTTCCTTGCTACCATACTAGGTTTCTGACCGGGATTGGACAAACTGGTTTGCTTAAAGCCTAGTAATGGTCTTCTGTCAGGAAACTTCAGGGGTGGGGTCTCCTTGTACTTAGGCAAAGTTTTTCCTTTCCATGACCCCCATACTTTGGTGGGCCCATGCAAATGATAATTGCCACACTTACTTTGTTTATACAGTGCTCCTTTGACTCCAAACCTTAAAAAAAGTTGATGGTCACTATCACTAACAGGTATAAATAGCACATACCTGAGAACAACTGTAGCATTAAATAATTAACGATGGTTGCTGGATGGAGAAGGATGGAGGGATTTTTCTCTGCCATCCCAGGCCACATGGCTCCGCAATCCCCATTCAGCTGGCGGGTCCCAGGTTTAGGTGAACGGTGGAATCAGACTCATCCAGAGACAGGCATCAGGAAGTATCAATTTTATTCATGCCCTATCCACCATATGTGTGGCCTATATCATAATCTTTTAAGCATTTGCTATTCTTAGCTAGCCCTGCATCTTAACTCCTTTCAGCCATCTTTTATTTGACCTCCATGCTGGCCCAAGTCCAAAAGGACCTAATACCCTGGGACAAAGGCCTTATCTACCTTTTCCAAGACCCCTCCCAGGAATGGGCGGGGTCTTGCAGGTAAGGTCAAGTTACCTAGAGAGAACGGAGGGATGAGGCTTCATCTTCCCCTTCTCTGAAGGAGGGATGAGGCTTCATCTTCCCCTTCTCTGAAATATAAAAGAACCTTTTATAATCCTGACTCCACCTTTAGCCAAGGGTGGGTTAATAATTTCATGCAACAACGTAATAAAGTGAAAATTAACATACCAGCCCTTTTCAAAAACATAACATTTCTACAAAATATACTATACACCTGTAACTTAAAATTCTGTTAATGCTTTTCTACCAAGCACTATTCCGGAACTTTCATGTTCCTATACTTTTAAACTCTATTGGGGGAACTTTCTGTTTCTATTAACCTTCCCTACACACAAGTACTACAGCATAAATACATAACATGCATTTAAAAAACAGGCTAAGTACATTAAAATACACACAGAAATACATTTTGCAATTGAAAATATTAGCTATGGAAAACAAAACACATTTAAATTATAAAGAAAATGACTTAATCAAGACAAAGATGCAGGCAGTTAGAAATAAGATCTTTAAATGGGATAAACTGTTATTACTCCTTTTTTTACACTACTACCTATTTTTTTCCCATTACCAACACCAATTGTGAAATTCCTTTACCTAAAACCAAATGTCCAGATGATTAATTTGTCCCACGCTGTTCTCACCACATGGTTTACTTCCATAGTCCCAGACCCCGCAGATGGTTTGCTCGCGCTGTTGTTGACCGTGTGGTCCCAGGTCCCGCTCATGCTGTTTCACCTTTCTGATTTGGAGGCCGGATCCCAGGCTCGCCACTTTGGACCGGATTAGGCACTTTTCATTGCTTTTCTGCCACAGGGTTGGAGTTCTTGGCTGATTTCAGCTGCCTTTTTTGCAGAAAGCACTTTGGAAGCCGGCTCTGCTGCAAGAGCTGCTGCAACGCAACTTGTCCACAGCTTTTTCTGTAGGGCGCGTCTGGATGTTAAGAGTTCAAAGTGGTTTAAACTAAAAGTCCAGTCCAAAATTTCCAAAGTCGAAATCCAAATTCAAGCCGAAGGTCATTCTTAGAAAATCAGTCTACTTGTAGAAGCTTTTTCCTCTGAACCTTTTCCAATTAAGGCCCTCCATCAGTATTTGAGGAGGCCAAGGTTTTTGGAAAAAGGATTTTTGGCAACAAAGTTTCAGTCCTGAGTCTTGGATGGGAGTGATACAAGTTTTCAACTCCCCTGTTTTACTGATATTGTTGCCCCTAGAAGAGGTCGCAGCCATCTTTGAATATTTCCTCACGTGGCCAAACACTTTGGGCTGACTCCATCTGAAAAGAGCCAAAATCAAACAGAAGAGCAGAAATCTCACCATATTTTCTGTTTTCGTGGGTCCAGGTTTCAGGTCAGAGTTCGGAGCGCCAGATGTTGCATTAAATAATTAGCAATGGAGGTGGGCCATCCCAGGCCACATGGCTCCGCAATCCCCATTCAGCTGGCGGGTCCCAGGTTTAGGTGAATGGCAGAATCAGACTCATCCCGAGACAGGCATCAGGAAGCATCAGCTTTATTCATGCCCTATTCACCACATGTGTGGCCTATATCATAACCTTTTAAGCATTTGCTATTCTTAGCTAGCCCTGCATCTTAACTCCTTTCAGCCATCTTCCCTTTGACCTCCATGCTGGTCAAAGACCAAAAAAGACGTGACCCTAATCCCCTGGGTCAAAGGCTTTATCTATCTTTTCTAAGACCCCTCCCAGGAATGGGCAGGGTCTTGCAGGTAAGGTCAAGTTACCTAGGAACAAAGGAGAGATGAGGCTTCAAACAACAATCTATGTTAATTTATAAGAATTGTGTCCTTGTGGTGTCTTATAAATAATGCACTGTATGCAGTACTGAGTAGTTGCATCATGCTGATATATTTAATTTTGTGTGTATCCTGTAATTATGCCATAATGTTTTCAGAGAACTTACTGTAAAGAACAAGATATACCTTTGATGTACTATACTAAGCATTGAATGTGTTTGAGTTTAGAAGGGTAATACTTTCTTATTAAAAAATTAAAAACAATAAAATTTAAAAAAGAAAAAATTCATTTGCAACATTTGTAGACACAGGCCACATAAAACTTGTCTTAGTTCTCCACCCGCCCGCCCCGACCGCGTGAACGGCTCCCTTCCTCCGGCTGGGGTCCCCTAGCCCCCGGCAGGGTAAGGAAGCTCCACCCACCCGCCCCGACCGCGTGAATGGCTCCCTTCCTCCGGCTGGGGTCCCCTAGCCCCCGGCAGGGTAAGGAGGCTCCGCCCGCTTGCCCCGACTGCGTGAACGGCTCCCTTCCTCTGGCTGGGGTCCCCTAGCCCCCGGCAGGGTAAGGAGGCTCCGCCCGCCCGCCCCGACCGCGCGAATGGCTCCCTTCCTCCGGCTGGGGTCCCTTTGCCCCCAGGAAGGTAAGGAAGCCCCGCCCGCGCACCCCGACCGCGCAAACGGCTGCTTCACTCCTGCTGGGGTTCCCATGTCCCCGGGAAGGTAGGGAAGGTCCGCCCACCCACTCCGACCCCGCGAACGGCTGCCCTGCTCCTGCTGGGGCTCCTTTGCCCACGGGAAGGTAGGGAAGTTCCACACAGCCACGCGGACAGCGTGAAAGTGCCCCGCCCCCCGTCGAGAATCTCCTGCCTCCCAGAAATAGCTGGCAACAATAAGGCAAAGCAACGAATCAGACCACAGAAAGAGCACAAGAGGAGCCAAACTGCAACAAGCCCACCCAACAGTACCACTAGATCCACCCTCAGGGAGGGGACCCATTCCCACCCCACAGGGGATCAAAACAGGCTGAAATTGGAAGAAACAGCACTCTAAAGCACAGCAATAAACACAAGGAAATATGGGTAAATCAAAGAGAACCCTAAGATCTGAAGATACAGAGACAAACCTTTACAAGTTTCCAAGTCCGCCAAAACACAGATCTGTGGGAAAGCGACCTAAAAGCAGCAATGAGGAAGGAAACGCAAGAACTAATTAAAGAAATGAGAGAAACTTTAGCTACCAAGTATAAAACATCTATGGAGGAACAAATCACCCAAATTAAAGAAGAAATGTTAAAGAGTATGAGAGAGTCCATACAAAAAGAAGTGAAGGAATTAACAGACAAAATAACAAGCCTTACTAGCAGAAACACAGAGTTGGAAAAACACATCGAAGAACTCGAAGGAAAACTGCAAACAAAAAATGACCAAGAAACCAACAAAGAAATAAAAGGCAAAGCACTGGAAGGAAAAGTCCAGTACCTAATGAACAAGGACAAAAGAAACAATCTAAGAATCGTGGGTATACCAGAAGGGGAGGAAATAGGGAAAGGAGAAGAACAAGTAGTCAGAGAGATAATAGCAGAGAACTTCCCCACCCTTTGGAATGAAACTTCAGGGCAAATCCAGGAAATCAAGAGAGTTCCTAGTAAAATAGATCCTAATAAACCTACACCAAGACATATAGTAATCCAAATGGCAAAAAACAAAGAGAAAGAGGAACTTCTTAAGGCAATAAGAGAGAAAAAAAACCTCAAGTACAAAGGTAGGGACATAAGAATCAAACCAGATCTCCCAATCGAAATAATCCAAGCAAGGAGACAGTGGAACGACATATTTAAACGACTGAATGAAAGAAACTTCCAACCTAGAGTCCAATATCCGGCAAAATTATCATTCATATGGGAGAACAGACTGAAAACATTTTCAAACAAGACCGAACTAAAGCTATTTGTCCAAACAAAGCCGATCCTAAACGACCTACTCAGAGACGAATTACACAATCCAAACCCCCGATTGTAACAAAAGCCACCCTACACAACACAACTACACAACAGTCCTCTCTCTCAATAATCTCCCTAAATGTTAATGGACTAAACTCTCCAATTAAAAGACACATAGTAGAGAACTGGATTAGGAAAAATAAACCGGACTTCTGCTGTCTACAAGAAACACACCTACAGCTACAGGATAAGCATAGGCTAAGAATCAAAGGATGGAAAGTAATTATTCAGGCCAATGGAAAACAAAAAAGAGCAGGGACAGCCATTCTCATATCACACCAAATTGCATTCAACCTCAAGAAAGTGGTCAGAGACAAAGAGGGTCACTACTTACTGATCAGGGGAACATTAGATCAAGAAACACTAACCCTGGTCAATATCTAAGCACCTAATGTAGAATCAGCAAAATATGTGAGGCAACTACTGGCAAACCTGGAGAAGCACATGAAGGGAGATGTGATAATAGCAGGGGACCTCAACACTCCACTATCACCACTGGACAGATCCACCAAACAGAAAAATAGCAAAGAAATAAGAGCTCTGAATGAAAAATTAGAAGATTTAGGGCTAATAGACTTATATAGAGCCCTCCACCCCCAGAAAGCAGAATACACATTCTTCTCAAGCCCACATGGAACCTTCTCCAGAATAGACCATGTCTTAGGATACAAAGCCAACCTATATAAGACCACAAAGGTAAGGATCATTAGAAGTACCCTCTCAGATCACTATGCAACAGAGCTCAAAATCGATGTCAAGAAGAAACAATGGAGGAAAACTAATACCTGGAGATTAAACAACATGCTGCTCAACAACAGCTGGGTCAAAGAACAACTCAAGGAAGAAATAAAAAGATTCCTTGAGACAAATGACAATGAAGAGACAACATGTCAAAATTTATGGGACACAGCAAAAGCAGTAATTAGGGGGAAACTCATAGCAATACAGGCCTATGTCAAGAAACAGGAAAATAGCAAAACCAACAGTTTAAAAGATCACCTCAAAGAATTGGAACACAGCAACAGAGAAATCCAACCACATCCAGAAGGCAAGAAATAATAAAAACTAGAGCAGAAGTAAACAACATAGAAACTAAGAAAACAATACAAAAAATCAATGAGACCAGGAGTTGGTTTTTTGAAAAAATAAACAAGATAGACAAACCCCTAGCAAAACTCACCAAAAAAAAGAGAGAAAACACCCAAATTAGTAGGATCACAAATGAAAGGGGAGATATTGCAACAGAACCCCAAGAAATACAACATATCATGAGATCATATTATGAACATCTATACTCAACTAGGCTAGAGAACCCAGTAGAAATCGATAGATTCTTGGAAAATCACCCTCTTCCAAGACTGGAAAAGGAAGATCTAGAGATCCTAAATAGACCAATCACCTCAGAGGAAATTGAAGATATAATTAAAAAAAAACTCCCTAAGAACAAAAGCCCAGGCCCAGATGGATTTACAGGTGAATTCTATCAAACATTTCAAGAAGAGTTACTACCACTTTTCCATAGGCTCTTCCAAACCATAGAAAAAACAGGAATCCTCCCCAACTCCTTTTATGAGGCTAATATCACACTCATTCCCAAAGAAGGCAAAGACACTACCAAAAGAGAAAACTACAGACCAATCTCACTAATGAACATAGATGCAAAGATACTCAATAAAATCTTAGCAAACCGAATCCAGCACTTCATCAAGAAGATCATACATCACGATCAAGTGGGATTCATTCCAGGAATGCAAGGTTGGTTTAACATACGCAAATCAATCAACATTATACACCACATAAACAACATGAAAGACAAAAACCACATGATCATATCAATCGATGCAGAGAAGGCGTTTGACAAAATCCAACATCCTTTCATGTTAAAGACACTCAGCAAAATAGGATTAGAAGGAACCTTCCTCAAGATAGTTACAGCTATATATGAAAAGCCTACAGCCAACATTATACTCAATGGTGAGAAACTAGAAGCATTCCCACTAAGATCAGGAACTAGGCAAGGCTGTCCACTCTCTCCACTCTTATTCAATATAACCTTAGAAGTCCTAGCAATAGCAATCCGACAAGAGAAGGAAATCAAAGGAATTCAAATTGGGAAAGAGGAACACAAGCTATCTCTATTTGCCGATGAAATGATGATATACATCGAAAACCATAAAGAGTCCACAGTAAAACTCCTAGAAACAATTAACCAATACAGCAAAGTGGCTGGTTACAAAAGACAGTAGCGTTTCTATATACAAAAAATGAAGCTGAGGAGAGAGAGATTAAAAATACAATTCCATTTAAGATAGTATCAAAAAATATCAAGTATCTAGGAATCAACCTTACAAGAGAAGTGAAAGACCTATACCAGGGAAACTTCAAAATACTTCAGAAAGAAATTGAAGGCGATCTAATGAAATGGAAGAACATCCCATGCTCATGGATAAGTAGAATTAACATAATCAAAATGACTATCCTACCCAAACTCCTATATAGATTTAATGCAATCCCTATCCAAATCCAGACACAATTCTTCAAAGAATTAGAACAATCATTCACAAAATTCATCTGGAACCACAAAAGACCCAGGATAGCCAAACAAATACTGAAAAACAAGAAGCTGGGAGGCATCTCCTTACCTAACTTGAAACTATATTATAAAGTCATAGTAATCAAAACAACATGGTACTGGAACAGAGACAGGACCTCAGACCAGTGGGTCAGAATAGAATTCCCAGACATAAACCCCCAGGTATATAGCCAACTAATATTTTTTTTTGCAGACTAATTTTTTTTCTTTATTTTTAATTATGAGAACAAGGGTGCAAAGAAAGAGGACAAGGTAAAGTTACAGTGGAAGGACCATCACCCATAACATGATTCTCAGAAGTCCCCTTGCTGATATCTTAACTTTGAAATTTCAGCCAAAGAACATTAAGATAAATAAGACAGAATCCATGTACAATTACTTTGTCCCTCAAGTCCCCAGATTGTAACACATTATAATATTTCTTAACAGTACACAAAGCAATCTGAAGCCATAAAACTTACGTAACTCTTTAAACATTACAGGCATAGTATTTTCTTAGATTTCCATATACATGCATATTAGCTTACATTAACCTCAAATTTTAAGTGAGTTCTTTTTAAGGATTAGAGTCAAAGGAGCACAGTAAAAATGGTGTTAGAGTGGCAATTGTTGTTTGCATAGGCCCACCAAAATATGAGGGAAATGGAAAGAAATAACCTTGGCCTAAGTACAAAGAGACCCGACCCCTGAAGTTTCCTGGCACAAGACCAAGTCTAGGCTTCAGGCAAGCTAGATCGTCCAATCCAATATATTGTCTGAAGTGCCAACACACTTTTATTTTTCACACAATCTCTGTTTTTGGTATCATGTTTCTGTATTAAAGATCCTGGAATCTGCATATCTTACATTGAAGAGGATGTGGAGCATCCTCTCCTTTCACCTCACAATCAAAGGGCAATGCAGGGAGCCCTGTCCTGTAAGCAGGTCGTTGTTGTAGTTAAGTCTTCTCAGTGTTAAGGGAAGTCTCTTTTGAGCAGGTCAAAGTCTGAGCAGTGTAGGTCTTCCGTGGTAGAGGATTGCTTCCAGGTGATGTTATAGACCAGCCTGGATGTTTCGTGGATGGCTTCCCTGGTTCAGGGGAGAATGGATTATGCCCTTTCTTCTGAGGTCTGTGCCAGGTCGTTATGTCAATGTTCAGGGTGTAAGGTCCCTCTGCACTACAAGATTTGTGTGTTCCAATCTCTATTAAATAGGATCTTATTTGTATGTATAGTATTTTCCCATTTTAATGTGCCTATGCAAATAAGAAGCAATGCCACGTGGTGTTATTGGTGCATATGGGGGCCATAAAAACAATTCCAATGATTCCCATGACATGGTTCAATCATAAGCATTAAACTGGGGGACTCTTCCACCAAAATTCCTTGTTAAACAGCTCAAAAAGAGAAGATAAAAAGTGGTAAAAAGTGGTTAGAATCATCACTGTATAAGACAAAATTTAGTAAGAATTATAGCTGTCCGAAAAAAAACCACAAAATATTCTAAAGAAATACGTGTCCATTTTATGTATCTTGAAACAGTTTGCGGTTGTCACACACAATGCAAGGCTTTGGACTGTGATTAGGATTGTACACTACTGAAGTTAAAAAGAGTAATGTAGGTTAGTGATGTTTGAGAGGGGGTTAGAGAGTTAAGGAGTAAAAAAGAGCTTTGTATGGGTGTGGGAAAGGGCAGAATACAAAATGAACATTCTGTATATGCAAAACATAACATAAGAATAAGGAATATTCTGAATACATGAAGTACATGAAGTACGCGCGAGGGCGTGAGCCCCCGCGCGGTTCTGTAGTTTTTGGATGCCTAGGGAGGAATTTCTACCCCCCCTCCCCCCAGGGCCCAATTAACCAGGCATGGCCTTGAAGACCCACCAGGTTTGGGGGGACCTTGGTCCCCTGGACTAGGTGGTCAGCCCAGGGGTCCTGTGGCCAGCTGTCCTGCCCAGAGCCCCAAACATACCAGTCAAAGACCCAGAAATCCTGGCATGCGGAGTGCTCTGAGCCCAGCTTGCCAACTAATATTTGATAAAAGAGGCAAGAATCTGAAATGGAACAAAGAAAGGCTATTCAACAAATGGTGTTGATACAATTGGAAAACCACATGTACGAAAGTGAAAATCAACCCATACCTTACTCCTTATACAAAAATCAACTCAAAATGGATCAAAGACCTTGAAATCAGACCCAAATCCATAAAGTTTATCGAGAATAAAATAGGCAGAACACTCGAAGACCTATATATCAAAAAGGTCTTTGAGAATGGAGCACCAATGGCAAAACGTTAGCATCAAATATAAACAAATGGGACTACATCAAACTAAAAAGCTTCTGCATGGCAAAAGAAACCCTACTTAATGCAAGAAGACAGCCAACAGAATGGGAAAAAATTTTTTCACTCAACATATCAGATAAAGGGCTGATATGTAGAACATACAAAGCACTCAGAAAGCTGAGCCCCCCAAAACCAAACAAAGCTATAAAAAATGGGGAGATGAAATGAATAGACACTTCTCTGAGGAAGACAGAAGGATGGCCAACAAACACATCAAAACATGCTCACCTTCACTCATCATCAGGGAGATCCAAATCAAGACAACAATGAGATACCACCTTACACCAGTGAGGATGGCTCACATCAAAAATGACGGAAACAACCTTTGTTGGCGGGGATGCGGTATGAAAGGAACTCTCATCCACTGCTGGTGGAAATGCCCCCTAGTCCAACACCTATGGAGGAAAGTCTGGAGAGTGCTCAAAGAACTCAGAATCGAGCTGCCATTTGACCCCGCAATTGCTCTCCTAGGCATATACCCACAAGATGGAAGGAAATTCATTCCAAAATACATATGCACCCCACTATTTATCGCAGCACTCAGTATAATAGCCAAATCTTGGAACCAACCTAGATGTCCAACAACAGATGAATGGATCATTAAGATGTGGTACATATACACAATGGAATATTACATGGCAGTTAGAAATGATACAATCACAGACTTTGCAGCAACGTGGATGGACCTAGATCATGTTATGTTAAACGAAGTAAGTCAGAAGACAAAAGATAAACACAGAATGGTAGCACTATTCTGAAACACCTAGAACATATATTTTATACATAACTAATACCTAACAATCATATAACAGGGTTTAACAGGGTAGAAACTCTAAACAATGTAATAGTCAACATATACATGGGGGCAGTGTCCAAAATACATGAAGAAGGAATAACGCAAACTCTTGACTGCACATTATACCACAAAGAAAACAGCAACATAGAGAGGTATGTAATCAGACTCCTACAACAAAGGTCCACAATAATCCCTTAGAGATCGTTAACAGGAACACAAGTATAGAACACCACGGGAAATCACGGAATGCGATGGCAACATACCATAACACTACGTTTTAATCCCTTTACCTTACTATACTTTAAATAACCTCTCAGCTTTTCTGCCCACAGGCGCCCTTAGATACAAAGGGCGGACAAACTAAGATGGCAACTCGGGATACCACACGAGATACCGTACCTTGCTTGCACTACGAGATGGCCACGAGAAAACTCTTTAACATACACTTTATTTCTAGGTTAAACCTTCTTTTAGGAATTGAACCACGTGACCAGTCAGACCACCAAAGCAGTACCTGTGACGTACAGACCTAAACTACAGGCTCTAGCCATCAAACACATTCAGCCAAACCAACATTCCCTTGTTATTCTCTCCTTTCTTCTCACTACTTTATTATTTTTATTTTTTTCTTTTTTCTTCTTTTCTTTTTTCTTTTTCTCTTCTATTCTTCTCTTTACTTTTTTCCCTTTCTCTTCCCCCTTTCTTTCTACGGTATTTTCTCTTTTCTCTACCTTCATACCCCTCCCATATACCTTCCCCTCTCCCCCCCCCCCCGGAAATCCAACTATCATCCAGATCTCCCACTATAATAAAACTCTCCACCCTCAGTCCTTAATCTTTTAGGCATCAAGATCGACCTCCTACCCAACGAACCAGTACCCAGCACCCAAAGGAGGGGACACCCAGCCGAACCCACACCTCATCTCCTGCAAGAAAAGACAGCCAACTCCCCTGTGGACTCATGCTGCGAGACCCTCCCTACCAACTCCCCATAACGTGGACTGTTTCTTGAAACCGGACTTAGGTCCAATAGTATCCCCAATGCAAGAACTCTTCCAAGACCTCCCTGCCGCAAATTTTTACCAATCTGAAGAAGGTCAGGGGGTGTAATTGGAAGATGCCTGGGAACCCACACACCACAAGAAAAACCCAAAAGACAAGGGGAGAAACAGTACTTCCAACATAGGCATAAGACCTGTAATACACCACCTCTTTACCTGTTCTCCCCCAATTGTAAAGTAGTCTTTTGCACCACTTTGGTCCTTTAAAAACTTCACTAACTCATTATATTTCCTTTTTTTTTTAATGTTTGCCCTACATATACATTTGTGGGCACATGCACTTTTTTTTTAATCGTTTTTGGGTATGAGACCTATTTCTGTTATCCACTCTGTCTACCCCAAATACACCAACAATATAATGGAGCACCACTTCCCCGTGCAAAGGCACACTAAATAAAGGGGAAATCTTACATATAAAAAAAAAACAAAACAAACAAACAAACAAAAAAAAAACAAGAGCTCTTACCTACTAGAGATAGGAACTCATAGTTGTTTACAATACAGGGATATCTCCTACCTTGAAAATATGTCATGTGGAATCAACTTAGACCTCAGGTGATCAGATTCCATTCATCCAGCCTTGAACCCTGGTGCCCAGGCATAGAAAGGGCACAGCTCTTCACAACAGCTGCAAGAAACAAACTCCATCTGGGATGGCCTCAATACTGCAGGGTCAACAACAAGGGCCAGCGCTAACATGATATCCCGACAATGAAGAAAACGTCAACAACTTGACCTTAGAGCAGTTTAGCCTACCTTACCAGCTAACAACAAGACAAAACCAGAAGACCTGGCACCCTTTGGTAGGTCCAAAAGCCAAGATCGTGATTTACAGAGGACTGGCTGCTAGAACCACGACCAGACTGTAAACATCTTGGGACCAATTAAAAAGCCCTAGTCTAGGCTTTGAACTAAGACCGGCACAATAAGCATGATCCCCAGTTCTAAAGGTCCGGCAGAGACAACTGTAACGGAAAGGGGCTTCTGGAAACACAAAGAAAGACACTATCCTAGATGCCATCCTAGGTTCAGTACAAAGACCAAGATCACCAACCACAGAAGATGGATTCAAATGGCACTGAGGCAACAAACAGAACCTCTAGATTCACAAAGACTGACCACCATAAGGCCAACCTCAGGATCTGTACAGATACTGAGACCACTAAACACAGAGCTCTGAATGTATCACCCTGGACAAAGCAGAAGTCTTCCACACACAAAAAAACAAAAGAAAACAAAACAAAACAAAAAAAAAAAAACCACCACCGGGAGAGTAATGATCCTGAGCAAAGACTAGAACTGATCCCATGACAGTATACTCCAAGGACGGAGAATCCCCATATCTCATAGGGCAAGTGAATTCCGTTTCGAATGACCCCAATATTTACTGTGCCAGGGCAGAGGGAAAAAACAAAAATGCAAAAAGCACAAAACCTTGGATATTTTTTAATATACATATATATATATATATATTACCTTCATTTATTATTGTTATTATTATTTTTATTTACCTACCTATTTTGGTCGATTTCTCGGTTTGGATGTGATTATTGAAATTGTTGTCCCCAATTATTCTTTTTTTTTCTCTTCCTTTCTTTTCTTTTGTTATGTGCTACACCATGTTTCTTATTTCAAGACCACGGCGAGTTTTTTTGGTTTATATGTTTGTTTGTTTTTGTTTGTATTTTTTTTATCAGTTTTTTGTGGTGCTCATCGATGTAACTGGAGTCCTCACTGGATATTTGACACTTCTTTTGGTACTGATGGGGTGTTTCACCTTCTTTTTCTCCTTCATTTCCCAAATCGATGAGGAGAACCTCTAGAAGGATTCTGCCCATTTTTGGGGTATTAGACTCTTACCCCAGTTTACTCATTTTCTCTTTTTCAGGCAAAACCACCCAACTTGAACTGCTAGCCCTGCCCCCACTTAGAGGGGGAAATAAGGGAGGCACCAAGACCAAACTGATGCAAGACTACTAAGTAGTAGGTCAAATACAGAGGGGATCACATATTCTAGCCACCCTGGGGGGGAGGGAAGAGGAAATGGGAGATAGGACAAAAACGGAGGTGTAGGGAGGACAATTTAGGGATGGGAATCCCCCCTGATTTTATGTAAATATGTACCTAGAATATTATTGTCAACAATATGTAAGCCACTATGATCAAAATAAAAATTATATATAAAAAAAACTTGTCTTAGTTTATATATATAATTATATATGGAAAACACTTGGAGAGGGACAAATTAATGTTTGTGAAAAAAAATTAACTTTAGTAAGAAGCATATCTTGAAAAAGTCTATTCCCATTGGTCTACAATACACTTTAGTGTTTTGTATTTTAAGTTGAATCAACTCTTAATCAAAGGTAACACTATCTGAGTATATTAATGCACATCAATATATTAATTGAATGTTAATTAGATATATTAATTGAATATCCCTGATATAAGAAGATATAAGATATGTCTATGGTTTCCAGAATCCATTTGGAAATATGTATATTTCAGAAATATATATCCTCTCTATATGTAAAATATACAAGTTAAATATGGTTTATATAAAGGCAAATTTATAATTATGCATATATTTATGTGCTGTGCCCTAGTTAATGATTCATGAGAAGTATTATTTATGGTTTACAGAAGAAACTGTACTTTTAGTAGTTATCACAAAGAATATTCATAGCCTCTTTTTCACTTTACAAAGAAAGGAAAGGCACTAATATAATCAAGCATAGCTTCTATATTAGGCATTTGTCAGTACATCTTTTCAGTTATAATATCATTATCCTGCATCATTCACCAGAGAACATCACATGTTAAATTGAGTGATGCACTAAAAAGGCAAAGTTTTCATCTTCACTAAGATTTTAAAATATGTACAGCTATATTTGGCTGGGAAAACTGCCACAGATTCATTTATAGATTTTTCCTCCCAGCTATAGTAAAGTTGCATCCATTTCTTCTAAGCCTATTGTACATTATAAAAGAACAGTGCTTCAATTTATTCAATATCTGGTAGAAGAAACTGGAAATAAAATTACTTAAATAGAATGTGTTTTATTCAGTTAAGGAGAAAAGTGACCTTGTAAAATTCAAAAATAGAATATTCTTACTTTTAAGATACAAGTAATTTAATAATGACATATATATCACATTTCATCTATATCTAGAGCTTAAGTATGAAATGCCATTGTATGGGGGATAAAAATGGATTGGTTTTAGGAGCAGTGGAGCATTTGGAAGTTGAAAAACTTAAGTTATCTATATATGCGTGATAGATAAAACATAATACATTTTCTTCTCCAAGTAATTTGTTATTCACTCCACAGGTAGTTATTGTGTACCACTAAATCTTTAGTCTATATTTTCCTAACAATGGAAATGTTCTGTTTTAAAACTAGTTATAGATTTTTCTGAATATATTTAAAACGAATTTATAAATAATTTTTCATATAGTCATATCATAATACAAAGTTATACTCTTCTAGAATTAGGAAAATAAAAATATAATGTGGTCCAAGAGGAGTATTGGTAAAAATAAACTAGTGGACAGAAAAATTATTGGCAGTCAATAGTTAAATATTAGAGTAAAATATTTAAAGGATAATAATATTTTGCTATTAAATAATACAAATAATTATGCTTAGAATAAGCTTTTTATATGAAGGCTAAATAAAACACATCATGCCACTTCAAATTAAAATTGTGTAACAACTTAAGCCCTAGATTCATGGGAGATTCATAAGAACATCATTACTGTATATGTGATAATATTTCATTTATTAAATATTGTGATATTTCTTCACTTGATCTGCCATTCAAGGTGAGGGTAGTCTCTGGATGATATCTCTGGGCCTACTCCAGAAAGAGAAGCGGAGCCCTTCCCGTATGTATGCCTTGGATCCAGCAGCATCTACACCTGAGTTATATAAATGGAACCATGATACAGTTCCTAAAGCACTTGACTAAATAACTACTTGGTAAAGTACATTCTGTTCACAGTTTTACCTCCTGTCATTCAGTGAAGATGGACAGAGAAAGAGAGCAACCTCCGGCTTAATCCCTTGCATCTTCCAGTGGGTCTAACTAAAAACACTCAGCCCCTGCATAACAAGAACAACAGAGTACTACTAGAAAACTAGTGGAGAAAACAGCAAGTTTTATAAGCAAAAAGCATAACAACAAGAGCACAGTAAACACCACCAAGCAGCTCCTCAATGACTTCAGTAATATCATGATGAGGTTGTATAACAAACTCGAAAACACTGTGACCTGGGTAGTGAGCAAATCACCAGAAAATTTGAGTCTAAATGAGAAAACTACTAGAAATCAGAAATGACAACAATAAAGAGCATGGTTGATGCTCATAAAAATTTCAATAGAATCTTTAAACAGCAAAATAATATAAAGCTAAACCAATTATCAAAGAACTTCAAAATAGGAGGGAACTCCTAAGAAACAACACAAAGTGGATAATAAAAAAGATCTGAAATGCATAGCAAAGAACTCCACGGTGAGTTCAAAAGGAATAATAAAATATCATTGCAGTCCCTCAAGAACAGGTAAGCAAATTGGATGAAGAAAAACTATTCAACGTAATCAATAAGAATTTCCAAGGCCGTAGGATCCAAGAGGTCTAGAGATTTCCAGTAAAAGTAAACTGAAGGAGGACAATTTCAAGCACATTGTTCATAAAATGGCAAAAGCCAAAGATAGATATAGAGTATTGAAATGAGCAAGATAAAAAATGAATTTAAGTGCAAAAAATATCCCAAAACACATATATCAAAAGATTCTACAAACCACAAAAACATTCTGGGATAGAGGATAAAAGTTCAATAAAATGAACATTTCACTTTTGAATAGAGCATACTCTATCAGATTATTTTTGCTAGCCCCTTTTTATTTATTTCCCTTCTGGAGTAATGAATTACCCCCTTTTATGCCTTGTATTCCTGTGTCCAGTTATTCTATATATCACATATAAGTGAGATCTTTCTGTGCTTGTCCTTCTAGCTTAATTTACTTAAATTTTCAATGCAAAAGGTTGCATTATTTCATTGTTGCTTGAAGCTGCATGGTATTTCATTGTAAGCATGTATAAATACATTTATATGTATACATATGTAAATCTATCTTCTTCATAACCTACTCATCTGTCATTGGACAACAATATTGATTTTATATCTTAGCTATTGTATTATGAACTGCAATGAGAATGGCATATTAATGAACCTTTGAATGAATGTTTTTGTGTCCTGGAGATACATGTCCGTATGTAGAATTACTGGCTCATGGGGCAACTTAATTCTTAATTTACTGCGAACCCTCCAGAATGTCCTCCATAGGTGTTGGACCAAACAACATTCCCACCAACATGGGTCAGATTTCCCATTTTTAATGAATTATAATGCTTCATAGAAAAGTAACAATTTAGAAATTCAGAGATTTGAAATCAACTTTTCAAAAGGCTTTATAAAAGCTTCTTTAAGGGGATAGCAAACACTTCCCAAGATGTGGCATTTTAGTATAACACTCACTAGTGTTGCATATGTTTGACCAATACTGGGTTAAGAAATATGTTTACTCCTAATTTGCTAAGGGATTCTACACATGTTCAATAATGACCTAATGTCTCATTCAAATTGTTGATTCTATATATGGTAAATTTTTTTAACTTATACTAATTAATGAAGACACTTAAGCAGCATCTCAAGTATATTAGTTTCTTTTATAAACCAATATGTCTTATTTTAGGATAAAATGCTCTATACTTTTATAACATAATTTTCCATTTAAGTTTTTAATATACATATATTTATTTAAACACCATGATTACAAATATGATTGTAGTTGGGTTTCAGTCATGTAAAGAACACCCCCCTGCACCAGTGTAACATTCCCATCACCAATATTCCAAATATCCCTCCTCCCCACCCCACCCCCGCCTGTACTCTAGACAGGCTTTCTACTTCCCTCATTCATTCACATTGTTATCGGAGTTCTCAATGTAGTTATTTCTCTAACTACACTCATCACTCTTTGTGATGAGCTTCATGTCGTGCGCTGGACCTTCCAGCCCTCCTCTCTTTTGTCTCTGAGAACTATTGCAAGAATGTCTTTTATTTTTCTTAAAACCCATAGGTAAGTGAGACTATTCTGCGTCAATCTCCCTCTGACTTATTTCACTCAGCATAATAGAGTCTATGTAGATCCATGTATAGAAAATGTCATGACTTCATCTCTCCTGATGGCTGCATATTATTCCATTGTGTATATATATCACAGTTTCTTTAGCCATTCATTTGTTGAAGGACATCTTGGTTGTTTCCAGAGTCTGGCTAATGTAAATAGCACTGCAATAAATATAGGTATAAGGAAGAGATTTTGTATTGTATTTTTGTGTTCCTGGGGTATATCCCTAGGAGTGGTATAGCTGGATCTCATGGGAGATCAATTTCCAGCTTTTGGAGGAATTGTCATATCGTTTTCCATAAAAATTGGACTACACGGCACTCCCACCAGCAGTGAAAGAGTTCCTTTCTCTCCACATCCCCACCAGCACTGCTTGTTCTCATTCTTTGTGAGGTGCACCAGTATCTGTGGTGTGAAATGGTACATCATAGTTGTTTTATTTGCATTTCCTGATGATTAGTGATGTGGAGTATCTTTTTATGTGCCTCTTGGCCATTTGTATTTCTTCTTTGACAAATTTCTTTGTCCATTTCTTCTCCCCAAATTTTGATGGGATTAGATTTTTTTTTTCTTCTTGTAAAGTTCTGTCAGTGCCTTGTATATTTTGGATATTAGTCCCTTATCTGATGGGTATTGGGTAAATAGTTTCTCCCACTCAGTGGGTGGCTCTGGTATTCTTGGCACTATTTTCTTTGAGGTGCAGAAGTTTTTCAGCTTTATATTGTCCCATCTGTTTATCTCTGCTACCACTTGTTTGGAGAGTGCTTTTTTCTCCTTAAAGAAGCCTTTAGTCTCAATGTCATGGAATGTTTTATCAACATGTTGTTCTATATACCTTATGGTTTCAGGTCTGGTATCAAGGTCTTTAATCCATTTGGATTTTTCCTTCATACATGGTGTTAGCTGTGGGTCTGAGTTCGCTTTTTTGCAAGTGTCTAACCAGTTGTGCCAACACCACTTGTTGAAGAGGTTTTTCTTGCTCCATTTACTATTTCTTGCTCTTTTATCAAAATCTAGGTTATTGTATGTTTGAGGAACTTTCTCTGAGTACTCATGCCTATCCATTGATCTGAGGGTTTGTCTTTATTCCAATACCATGCTATTTTGATAACTATTGCTTTGTAATGCAGTTTAAAATTAATGAAAGTAATGCCTCTCATATTTTTTCTCAAGGTTTGCTTTAGCTATTCGAGGGTGTTTATTGTTCCAAATGAATTTCAGAAGTGTTTGATCCACTTCTTTCAAGAATGTCATGGGTATCTTTAGAGGGATTGCATTAAATATGTACAATGCTTTGGGGAGTATTGCCATTTTAATTATGTTAATCCTCCCAATCCATGAGCAGTGTGTTTAAATTTCCTAGTGTCCTCTCTTATTTCTTGGAACAGGGTTTTATAGTTTTCTTTGTATATATCCTTCACGTCTTTAGTCAAGTTGACTCTAAGTTATTTAAGTTTGTGAGGTCCTAATGTGAATGGAGTTGTTTCCTTGATTTTCATTTCTACCTTATCATTATTGGTGTATAAAATGTCCATTGATTATTGTGTTTTAATTTTGTAGCCTGCCACATTGCTATATGAATCTATTGTATCTAGTCTAATTTGGTTTTTTTTTTTGTTTCCATTTGGTTGTGTAATTACATTAATTCATTAAAGATAACTTTAGGTGTGATATCAGATTGTATTGCCTATATTTTTATTATTGCAAATTATTGATTTGTCTGATATTATATTTCCTAATCTATATTAATTTGACTTTTGTGCCTAATGTTATATAGAGTCTAAATTGAGTGTTACCAGTGACTCACCAATTTTTCAACTCCATTTGTTCAAGAGTCTTCCCTTACTCTACTTCATATATTTACCGTTTTGTAGAAGTTTAACCTAAAGATCTGTCTCTGTTGAAGATTAGCCTAAGGATTGTCTTCCAATACTATTTCATTGATCGGAAAATCTATCCTTATTAAAGTAACATCTCTTTTTGATTGCTACAGAACTATAGTATAGCTTACAGTTGGGGAAAAATGTCTCTCATCTTTATTTAGCTAATATTGCTTTATCTATTCTTGAGCATATATTCAATGACACTCTGTCTTTAAAATATGCTTGGTTATTTTTATAGGTACTACACTGAATATGCATAATTTTTGGGAAAAATAAATTTTGATACTATTCATCCATCCTATTCATAACCAGAAAACTCTTTTTACTTCCCAGTGTCCTCTTTTATTTTAGACAGTTAAGAATGGGACAGTTGAGAATGGGATATTTTTTTTAAATCCTTCTCTTTATTTCATTATTTTCATATAAAGAAAGATGGATTTCTCCACATTAACTTGCCTCCAGCCACTTTAGTTTACAAGTATATTGATTTTAATAGATTTTTTGGTGGAGACTTTAGAGTTTCCCAAGTATAATATTATGATACCTGCAAATCATAGCCATTACACTTACTCTTTTTTGATTTGGTTGCTCATCCTAACTTTTTCATTTAGTTGTAATGGTTTGAACTTCCAATAGTATATTGAATAGTAGTGCTGAGCAGTCCTTTTGCATGTTGAATCTTAGGAGGGAAGGCTGTCTGTGTTCTCTCATTGATGTGTACTTGTATCTGCAAAGAGTTCTTGGTTTTGTTGATCTTTTGAATTTTTTATTTACATTTGTTTAATGTCTGCTCTTTATTTTCACTCTCATATTCTTGTTTTGTATTTCCTTTTGTTGTTGTTGTTGTTGGACCACACCCAGTCACGCTCAGGGGTTACTCCTGGCTCTGGGGTCAGAAATCACTCCTGACTCAGGAGACCATATGGGATGCCGGGAGATCAAATCGCGGTTCATCCTAGGTCAGCGAAGCAAATGCCCTGCCACTGCACCTTTGTTATTTTTCTATCTGCAAAAGCTTTGTATTTAGAATATTTACATTATTATTAAAAAACTTTCTAATTAATGCTTAACATTTCCATGATGATTCTTCTTCATGCTGGCATTGCTGTATCATATGATTTGGTAGTACATGTTGTTATTCTTATATCCTTCCAGGAAATCTTTTGTATTTCCTCTCTGATTTCCCCTTTAATATCCCTTATAATTTATTATAAAGTTAATTATATGTTGTTTTATGCAAGTATAGTCACCCTGGCCCCATAAATTGAATTGTTGCCTAAAATATTATTTTCTTACCTTTGATTTTGAGCTTGCATATTTCTTTAACTTTTCAAATGTATTGTTTGCAGATAACAGAGAGTTCTGTTCAATTTAATTACCTATTTTACTACTCTATCTTCCTTGACTGGTGCATTTAGACCATTGGTATTTTGTGTGATTATTGATCACTTATTTAATTTGGCATAATAGTTTTCATGCCCATCTAGGTATAGGAAAATTTCATGATTTCATAGTATTCAGTTGTTTATATGTGCCACAGTTTATTTAGCCATTCATCTTTTGAAGAGCAGCTGGTTTGTTTCCCAATTCTGGCTGTTGTAAATAACACTGCAATGAATATAGGTGCACAGAAGGCATTATTGTATTTTGTTTTTGTGTTCCTAGGGTAGATCCCTAGTTATAGCTGGACCAGTTTTCCCAACAGGGTATCAAGAAGACATTCATTGTCATCAGTCTGCTCCTTCCTGGGCTATAATTTAGGATTTGATCATTTCTTACTACTATAGCTACCTTTTCTTTTTTTTTAAATTTATTTAAACACCTTAATTACATACATGATTGTGTTTGGGTTTCAGTCATGTAAAGAACACCACCCATCACCAGTGCAACATTCCCATCACCAATGTCCCAAGTCTCCCTTCGCCCCACCCGACCCCCGCCTGTACTCTAGACAGGCTCTCCATTTTCCTCATACATTCTCGTTATTAGGACAGTTCAAAATGTAGTTATTACCCTAACTAAACTCATCACTCTTTGTGGTGAGCTTCCTGAGGTGAGCTGGAACTTCCAGCTCTTTTCTCTTTTGTGTCTGAAAATTATTATTACAAGGGTGTCTTTCATTTTTCTTAAAACCCATAGATGAGTGAGACCATTCTGCGTTTTTCTCTCTCTCTCTCTCTCTGACTTATTTCACTCAGCATAATAGATTCCGTGTACATCCATGTATAGGAAAATTTCATGACTTCATCTCTCCTGACAGCTGCATAATATTCCATTGTGTATATGTACCACAGTTTCTTTAGCCATTCGTCTGTTGAAGGGCATCTTGGTTGTTTCCAGAGTCTTGCTATGGTAAATAGTGCTGCAATGAATATAGGTGTAAGGAAGGGGTTTTTGTATTGTATTTTTGTGTTCCTAGGGTATATTCCTAGGAGTGGTATAGCTGGATCGTATGGGAGCTCGATTTCCAGTTTTTGGAGGAATCTCCATATCGCTTTCCATAAAGGTTGAACTAGACGGCATTCCCACCAGCAGTGGATAAGAGTTCCTTTCTCTCCACATCCCCGCCAACACTGTTTATTCTCATTCTTTGTGATGTGTGCCATTCTCTGGGGTGTGAGGTGGTATCTCATAGTTGTTTTGATTTGCATCTCCCTGATGATTAGTGATGTGGAACATTTTTTCATGTGTCTTTTGGCCATGTGTATTTCTTCTTTGTCAAAGTGTCTGTTCATTTCTTCTCCCCATTTTTTGATGGGGTTAGATGTTTTTTCTTGTAAAGTTCTGTCAGTGCCTTGTATATTTTGGAAATTAGCCCTTTATCTGATGGGTATTGGGTGAATAGTTTCTCCCACTCAGTGGGTGGCTCTTGTATCCTGGGCACTATTTCCTTTGTGGTGCAGAATCTTCCTTTTCTTAAGTGAGAATAGATGACTGTTACTATGATTAAATTGATATTTGCACAGAATTGGCAACCTATCTAATCAAGAGTAAGTTCAGTGTAAAAGTCCAAAATGTGTCTCACTTGAAATATAAAGGAAGAAGGTATTGTGTAGTTATCAATACCTCTAGGAAACCTAAAAGAGGATTTTGTTTCTCTGGTGGCAGGGAAAGATAGAGGTTAACATGATGGTGTCCTAAGAAAGACTCCACCTCCCAATAAAAAAGTCTAAGAAATTAATTGCATCTGGCACATGCTCTGCATCAGACAAAGGCACTGTCTTCCTGACCTCCTGAGCATCTTTTACAAAAAAGTAAATGTTATGATTTTTGTTTGTTTTGTTATTTTTCTGAATTGCAAACACAAGTGATCACTTCTGTCAGTGAAATAATAAAATGCGCTAAAGAAGATTATGCAATTTAATGTAGTTAAGGGACCTTAAGAATAGAGAACAATATATAGAAACTAAATTTGTTTCAATATAGTCATTAGAAAATTTATAACATTAAATCCTTTAATTTTTGTTTGTACTTTTTGTTTGTTCAAAGTGACTGCAATGTATTATAATATCTCAAGTGTGACTAATGTGGATGTGTCTGAATTTAGTACATAAGTATAATCTTACACAAGGATACAGTTCTCTGACACATTATTGAAGTATTTTTTTAACTTACTACATCTATGTCTATAATCCACTATATTTTTATTCCTATGAAGATTTTCAAGTTACTTTATAGCTACAAACCTACAGTTTGTCAGCAGTATTTAATAAAACCATGTTCTCCAATCACTTTGAAGGTCTATTTCTCAGTTATATAGTCATTCTATTGCTATACTTGTATATTTTTTCTGATTAATTATATCGATTATTGCATTGTTATTGTTACCATTGAAGTCATCATGCACCTTTCCAAGAGTTTTGTTCTTCTCACATGTTGTATTGGATATTATAGATTATTTGTCTTTCTATATAAATGTTTAAACTAGTTTGCCAACATTTATCAAATAGTATGCTGAAATTCTGAATGCAAATGCATTAAATATATGTTTCAAGATGAGAGAAACAAATGCTTTAGTATTATTTAACATTTGTATTTATGTCCATTGAAATTTTCTTGGTGTACTTCATTTATAAGTTTATAGTTTTTTTTCTATAGATCATGTATATTTTTGTTAATTTCACCTGATTATTTTATAGCAATGGGCTATTTTTTAAAAATTTTTAACTTCCACTTGTTTATCTCTGATAAGTATCTGATAAGTATAAGAAAACAAACCTTGGATTTTAAACATTTATACAAAAATATTATTATAATCACCGAACAATTTCAGAGGGTTTATATTTCAGTTTGAGAGTGTAGGGATGTTGTTTTATCATTATAAATTCTATTTTCTATTTTCTAAATTTTTAATAGTAATAAAAATGGATGGTATCATTATACAAACTACTTATTCACACCACCAAAGTATCCATGATCCTTCACTATATTCCTTATGTGTGAAAATGTTTTTTTATATTTTCTCATATACGCAGGCCATATACAATGATACATTTATGTCTTTTCTCCCATTCTGTATACCAAAAAATGTTGCTTATAGTTTAGTGTACATGGCTGGTATACTTTAAAATTTCTATTTACATACTAGATTAGCAAATATATCAAGATTATGCTATCAAAATTAGTGGTTAGATAATTTAAATATTGTACTTGATTTACTTATTCCAAAGTATACTTATATTTATTCCATTGTAATAATTTATTTATTCCAAAGTAGTAAATTATCATTGTCTAAATTGATTTCGGTAGATGTAATGGAAGTTGGAATTGGATACACCCCTTGGGTACCCCTACTTGCACTTAGGCTTAGACATGCCCCTTGTATACTCCCACTGTAATGATAGTTGAACTTGGACACGCACCCTGGACAAGCCCCTTTGACACACACCCTTGTTATGCCCAGTATAAGGAAAAACTCGGACAGTTGGTGTTGCCCTCCCCTTCCTCACCCTCTCCCCTTCCCATCTCCCCTCCCTGCCCCTCTCCTCCCCCTTCTTCTCCTCCTTCGTGTTTTCAAATGGGTAAATCCATATACTTTATTTATTTATTTAATTTTTGTATATTGGGAGGGACACACTCACTGGCACTGTACTCAGGGACCACATGGAGTGCTAGGGATAGAAACTAGATAGACAGTTTGCAAGGTGAGCAACCTATTTACTATTTTAAAATGAAAGTTTATTATTCATCTATAATAATTACAAAATAATTTGTAAGTAATATATATTTTATACATTAATTTCAATGTACAAACTCTATGTTTTATTAAGGTAATATTACTTTAAAATGCTTTTAAAATGTTTTTAAAATTTTTTAAATGTTTTAAAAAGCAGGGAGGGCAAGGGGAATGGGAGGGGGAGAAGAAGGGGAGGGCAGCGGGAGGAGAAGAATGCAGGTCTCTAGTGGAGGAGGCCCAGGTTCAGAAAAAGAGAGATAGATACAAAGCAGGCAGCATCTCGCTGATGCTGTATCTTGGCCCTCTGAGAGCTGGAAGGCACTGCTCTGGTCACTATACTGGGAAGCACCAACTCTCTGGCCCCAGTGTTACAATTCTTAATAACAGTCCATAGTAATCCAATAACTACCAACTCAGCAAGAACAACAACCCCAGAAACTCAACTCCAGTAACTCTAACAAGATTATTAAATGTATTTACTCATGTTTACTTGTTTTTTAATTTATTTTTATTTTTTTGTCTTTAGGACCACATACGGTGATGTTCAGGGGTTACTCCTAGCTATGCACTCAAAAATCACTCCTGGGAGGCTGGAGAGATAGCATGGACATAGGGCATTTGCCCTGCATGCAGAAGGACAGTGGTTCGAATCTGGTATCCCACGTGGTCCTCCAAGCCTGCCAGAGTAAGTTCTGAGTGTAGAGCCAGGTTGTGATTCCCGATTGCTGCCGCATGTGACTCCCCAAAAAACAAACAAACAAACAAACAAACAAACAAACAAAAACAATCACTCCTGAGTTGGGAGACCTTATGGGACTCTGGGCGATTGAACTGCGATCAGTCCTAGGTTAGTGCATGCAAGGCAAATGCCTTACAATTGCACCACCGCTTTGGCCCTTTATTTGTTTCTTTTTCTGATTGGTTATACCCTACATAAATAAAGAATAGAAAAATTTTCAAATTGTTATACATGGGCCAATCAGATCATCTATATAATGACCAAGTAAATCAGACGTACAGTCATTCAGAGTCTATGTGTGTATGTGTACATACAGAAATATATATACATATATATATGAATATATTTGAATATATGTGTATATATGTGTGAGTATATATGTATATGTGTACATATATATGTATATATATTTATATATAGAGATGCCTACTTCCCTCATTTCATTCTAACACTCCAATTCAGAAATGAGTACCTTATATTCTTTTAATAATAAGGGAGAAATGAAGTGACTTCCAGTTGATAATTGCCCTGGCTTCTCTCTCTTCTTCCTTGATTTTTTTACCTGTGGTGCAGTGGAATAAAGATTGATTTTAATTTCGGCAAGGCTGGTCATGTGTATCATAGCAATAGCAATAGAATAACAATAGGAAAAAGAAGAGTCCTCTAGGAATACTTTAAATATTGGGAGACAAATAAAATATTAAGATAGTCCATAAAATCAGTATGTAGAGGAAAACTTGTAAGCAGGTATGTGATAATTCTTACAAGTGTAGATGAGGTAATGGAATAGGACTTCCAAATCTTTAAGGTGATTTTAGTTGTCCTTGTAGTCAGTATTAAAATATGAATTTTCAATTTAAGATTTTTCAAAAACAATGTGAAAGATCTATCTGCCTTTATACCTCAGTTGGGTTTATCCAAACCAGAGCTCCATGACCTTCTTGATCATGAGAATAGAGGGAAGGACCCAAAATAAGTTATTCCATACAATATTTTATTTTTGGTGACTTGGCTTCATCCCAGAAGACTTCAATAATAATGAAATATCTGGTGAATAAAAATGCTTCTGTGAGAAAACTTTGAGTTTGGGGAATAGCTTCTACTTAACTTTCTTATAACTTTTAAAAAGAATTGTGGGGAAAATATCTGTGTAGCTTAGTAGCATTTACTGTGATATTTATTTTCTAGGGAAGCACACACGGATTATCTCAGCCCAATAGACTATATGGGCAGACACCTTTCATTATCAACAAAGGAAAGAAGTGGACATAGAAATAATTATCATTCTACAGACAGAAGAGATCAGTATAATCTTGTGCCATGTGACATCCTGTGATCCCAATAACTAGGCAGTTTAGGAGTATAAGAATACAGAAAATGTCTTAAAAACTAAATGAACTGTCCTGATATACAGAAAGACACCTTTGTGTCAGAGAAAAAATCAAAAGTTACATTTTGGGGGTGGGAGAGATTATGGATTTGCTTGGTTATAACCAACCATGCATAGTATCTGTTCTTTAATCAATATAGAGGGATCACTTCTAGTGAGGCACAGGGGACCATATTTAGTTCTAGAGATAGATTATAAGTCAGCAAGAAGCGAGAGACTTTTAAGTTCTATCTCTCTATATCAAGTCATCATTTTTTCTACTATAATAAAATTTATCCTACTTATTTTCTTTGCACAAAATGAAATAACACTTGTCATACACTTGTGATAGCTAAATCTGAAATAATTTTTTTCAGTGAAACAAATAATATATTACTTGGATAGGCTTGGGCTCATATCCAAATTCTGATATCAGGATGCAATAAATGTTTTACTCAGGAGGGTTTCTCTTGGCCTTTTAAGCTATTACGTTGTACACAAATAGTTATAAATAAAAGGTCCGAGAAAAGGAAATATTCATCTCTGTAGGTGTTTTTTGAAGTTACACTGAATTTTAAAAAAGAACCATTAGCCCGATGCACTGATACGGCATGAGTCTGGATATATAAACCTGGATACTGTTTATCACCATGTAGAAATACCTTCTGCAAGGTCTGGAGTAGAGATTTGGGAAACAAACTTCTCACACTGGGCTTTTATTCTGACATCTTCTGCAGGATCTTAAGGATCACTACAAAACTACCAGTTGTTTTATGTTGGTTGTCAAGTATGTTATACTGTACATGATAGATTCTGATATGTTTGTTTTTTTTTTGTAGACAGAGTGGCATTCTGGTAACCAAATATCTTCAGTGTTATATATTTGGGGGTTGGGCCACACCCTGTGATATTTAGAGGATATTACTGGCTCTGAACTCAAGAATTACTCCTTATAGTGCTTGGGGAACCATATGAAATACAGGGATCAAACTTGGGTGAGCAGTATGTAAGGAAATCACACTACCTGCTGTATGCTGTAGGCTCAGTATTAATTTTTATGAATATATTGTTATTTTATACCTACTATATCTAAAACAAATACTATCCCTGGTTTGTTTGTATCTGTTTGTTTACAACTTGGTTTCACCCAAAACAAAGATCATCCCTTGTTCCTTTTCATCTATTTGTTTACAACTTGGTTTTATCACCAAACAGAGATTGTCTTACATGTAAACCTGAAAGAAGCAATATCAATAAAGGAAATTATATGCAAAGGAACATCTTAAAGATTTATAGTAGACTTACCAAAAAAAAACAACAAACATCTGGACCTACTGACAGTGGTGGGATATAATGGAAAAAATTCAATGATATAAATAACTCACCGATTGTAAGATGACACCAGCTAACAACCCCAAACACATGTGTTCTCCCAACTTCCTCTTTCCTTAACTGTTTTTCTTTGATATTTAATAGCCCACTAGACAAGTACTTTTATCTCACTCTAGACTTTCTCATCCTGGTGGATGGGTATTGGTATAGTAAAGAAAATTCAGTTTGGACTTGGCACTCTAACATATCACCAGACACAGACTGACTCCATGGCTCTCCTTTGACTGGCTTGGCTTATTATTTTTTCACTGCTACCCTGCTTCTTTAGACCCATTCTTCCTAAGGGATTAGAAACACTGTGTGTGGGATGATCTCATAACTCTTGAATTTTTATTTTACAGCCCATAATATTTACCCCACCAGATTCATTCAGATTTGAAGAAATGCTACACAACTTACTGATAAACGAAAGCTTGGGAACTTTATAGACTCAAAACAACCTTTCTGAGAATTATTGCAGGGCTATTGTAAGACAATATGAATCCCACAAACAAACTTTTAGAGAAAAATGGCATAAAATTATATGGCAATAATCATTCTCAATGTTAATGGACTGAACACATCAATTGAAGGACAGAGCAAGGTGTATTAGAAATTAAATTTAACATTCTGCTGTCTGCATGAAACATGAAATAGACTGAGAAAACATTTAAATAGACTGAGAAATCAACAGTTGGAATGCAATTATTCAAGCAAACATATGGCTAAAAACGGCCAGGGAAGATATATCAATATCAGATGACAGAGACTTCAGTCTGAAAGATGTCATAAGAGATAGCAGAGGTAATTTCTTTTTTTTTTTTTTTTTTTTTTTTTTTTTTTTGGTTTTTGGGCCACACCCGTTTGACGCTCAGGGGTTACTCCTGGCTATGTGCTCAGAAATGCCCCTGGCTTGGGGGGACCATATGGGACGCCGGGGGATCGAACCGCGGTCCTTCCTTGGCTAGCGCTTGCAAGGCAGACACCTTACCTCCAGCGCCACCTACCCGGCCCCTGTAATTTCTTAATTATCAAAGGAAATGTACACTATAACAAACACACACTTCTAAATATAAATGCATCTAATGAGAGTTCAGCAAAGTACTTAAAACAACTGCTAAGGGATGGGAAAGTAAAACAATAACAGCAAAACAACAGTAGTAAGAGATTCAACAATACTGCTGCCTCTCAAAAGACCAACAAGACTAAAGCTCAGTACGAAGGAAGAGATGGAAGAGAGGGACTTGGTATGTAAATTGCTATACATGGGTTTCCAGCCCCTAAAATCTTAATACACATTATTCTCTAATGCACATATACATTCTCCAAAATAAATCACAATTGTGACATAAAACATAGGTCCATAACCCAAGAGAATAGAAATAATATCAATTAGCTTCTCAGACCATGAAGCACTGAAAACAGAAGTTAATCACAAACAGAAATAGAGAATTCACACAACAACTAGAAACTAGTTCATTACTGAAAAACCATTGACTCTGAAAGGAAATCATAAGATGCCTTTACACAAATAAGAATGAGTATCTGAACTAACAGAACGTGTGGAACACAGAAAATGTTATATTAAGATGAAAATTCAAAGCAATGCAAGAATTTATTCAAAAGGAAGAAAACATAAATAACTAGACTTTACATCTTGAAAAACTGTAAAATGAAGACAAGAGATAATTTGAAAAATACAATACTATTGATTATAGTTTTATACATAATATTCTCACCATTTTTACATACTTTCTTTTCCTAATTAACACTTTTCTTGACTATAGACATTGCTCCCTCCATGTTCTATTTGCCAGCCTCTAAGTGGCATTTTTCATATTGAAAATATATCTATGGGGCCGGAGAGGTGGCGCTAGAGGTAAGGTGTCTGCCTTGCAAGCTCTAGTGTAGGACGGACCATGGTTCCATCCCCCAGTGTCCCATATGGTCCCCCCAAGACAGGAGCAATTTCTAAGTGCAGAGCCAGGAATAACCCCCGAGCATCAAACAGGTGTGGTCTAAAAGCCAAACCAAAAAAAAAAAAAAGAAAGAAAGAAAATATATCTATATTTTTATGTTTTTGATTATTTGTCATTCCAATATTGTGTTTCTTTTATGGAGCATATGCAAGAGATCATCCAATGTTAGTTTTTCCTGGTTCTAACTTCACTTACAAGACACTTTCCAGCTCTCTATAGTGGCAAATTGCCTAACTTCATATTTTCTTAGTCTGAGTAATATTCTTTTGTTTATATGTAGCATAATTTATTTACCCAGTTGAGGAATTTGGCTATATTTTTGGCTATTGTAGACAGTCCTATAAGGAACATAGGAATGCAAATGTCTTTTCTCCATTTTTTTTTGTGTCTTGGTGTACATTGCAGAAATTGAGTTGCTGGGTCAAATGGAAGCTCAATTCTTAGAGTTTTTTAGGAATATTCATATCAACAAAAGAAAAACTAGACAAATCTACATTTCTAAAAGTAGTGAATGAGAGTCCATTTCTCCCCACATCCATGCCATTAAGGATTGTTTTTGTTATTTTTGATGTGTGCCAATTTTGAGATTAAGATTTATTTTGGTCTGCATCTTCCCAATGATTCAGAGCAATTTTATGTGCCTTTTTGTCATTTGTATTTTTTCTTTCAGAAAGTTTTTGTTCATCTTTTCCCGCAGCTTTTTAGTGGGATTAGGTGATTTATTTTTCTTGTAAAACTCTACCAATGCCTTATAAATCATGAATACAAACTCATTTTCAGATGATTGGTGAGTAAGTTATTTATGGTAATTCATGGTCTGAATTTGTATCTTGGTCATCATTTCATTTGAAGTCGAGTAGTTTTTTTTTTCTTTCTTTATCTTTTTTTGCTTTTTGGGCCACACCATGTAACAGTCAGGGGGTTATTCCTATGCACACAGAAAATCACTGTTCTCTTGGCTCAGGGACCAAAATGGACGCCAGGGGCTTGAACCAGGTCTGTCTTTTTTTTTGGGGGGGGGGGGCGGGGGGGTTCACACCCAGCCGTGCTCAGGGGTTACTCCTGGCTCTATGCTCAGAAATCGCTCCTGGCAAGCTCAGGGGACCATATGGGATGCCGGAATTCGAACCACCGTCTCCTTTTGCATGAAAGGCAAACCCCTTACCTCCCTGCTATCTCTCCGCCCCCCCCCCCCCGCCCCGTTTTATTTTTCTTCCAAGGTCCGTTTTAGATCAGCTGCGTGCAAGGTAAAATGTCCTACTGCTATGCTATTGCTTTGGCCCAATGTAGTCTATTTTTTAAATATGTTTTATTTCACTGATTTGGTTTGTGTTTTTTAATCCTTGAAGTTGCATAATTTCAGTGTGGTAGGTAGTTCTGCCTATATTTTCCTCTATGTACTTTTTAGTTTAAGGTCTGATGCTTACGTTATATCTCTTGAATTCATCCTAAAGTTTTATTGCTAATTGTTCATTTATTTTGTGCTTTCCCCCTTATCTGCTATTGTTTGCAAAAGATTTGCACCTTATCTTGAAGCTCTCTGTTTCTAGTCTTAACAAATGCTATTGTGTGTGTGTGTGTGTGTGTGTGAAGTCTTATAATGAGTTTTACCTTTTGCTATCCAAGGTTTTTTTTAGTTTTGCATTTCTAGTTGTAGTTTTCTCATATCTGCCTTCATATTTTATTGGAATTTCATTTCATTGAATTTTTCGGGGGCTCCTTAAACATACTCAGAATTTACATTTTTTTTGTTGTTGTTTTTGTTTTGTTTGGTCTTTGGGCCACACCCGGCGGTGCTCAGGGGTTACTCCTAGCTGTCTGCTCATAAATAGCTCCTGGCAGGCACGGGGGACCATATGGGACACCGGGATTCGAACCAACCACCTTTGGTCCTGGATCGGCTGCTTGCAAGGCAAACGAGAATTTACTCTAGAGTCTTTAGCAGTCTTCAAGGATGCCATCTTTGCTTTCGAAGTATGGGGGAGGGGAGTCTGTTTTTCCATTTTGCTTTTTTCATTTTGACTTTTTCAGTCTAGAGGTATTTCTTACATGTTATTGTGTGGCTTAGTGAAAAGAGTTTCACTACTCTTATGCATACTATGCATACTCAGTGAGATATATAGAAGTGAATTCTTCATAGTGAGTCATGATATGGGCAAGAAAATGTTGATTCTGAGAAACAAAGAGGTCCCCAACACAAAATGTGTATTTGGGGGGGACTGGAGTTGGACTAGTCAATATATTTTTACTAATAAGAATATAATCTGCATTGAATGATATTTTTACCTATTTATTTAGTTTATCTTTGCTTCACCCCTGACTGTGTCCAGAGGTTATTCCTGGTTCTGAACCAGGGGTCACTCATGGTGGGACTTGTGGACCTTATTGGATAGTGTTAGCAACCAAGAATGAAATGCTGATTGGGGTTCCACACTGGGTGGAAGATCTAATGCCCATATCTTCTAATATTACATTTTTATTCGACATTATTTTAACTATATAATGTCATTTGAGTTAAAACTTTGAGTTAGAAAGAATTGTGTTTAAATACATTCAAAAATATTTTTAATCCCCATTTTGGTGTTTTTTCTTTTTTATAATATTTCCTTTATTAATTATTGTAGCCTTAGCAAATGTTACTATTCTTGTATTTTAGTGCTCATTCTAACTGTGTAGGTGATTTTTCTAATACTTTTACTTTAAATTTCTTTTAAAGATTTTTTCCTCTTTCATAAGTTTTTTTTGCTTTTATCTCTATCTTTTTAGTTTGGAGGTGACCCTTTGAATATTTCTTGCAGTGTCAATTTAGTGCAGCTGAACTCTTCTGACTTTAACTTACTTGGAGAGCTCTTGATCTCTCTTTAAAATCTCAATGACAGCCTTTCTTGGTAAACAATTATTTTTTTTCATAGATTTTTTGTTTGTTTTCCACTGTAAGTGTGTCATACCACTTTTCTGGAGAGCAAGGCTTCTGTGAAAGCTCTTCTGATAACATTGTGGGACTTATCTTGCTAATTTAAAAATCTACTCTTTATCTTTAATTTATACAACTTTAATTATATGTGTCATTGTACCTGTCTCCTTCAGTTTCTCTTATTTTAAACTTCCAATGCATCTTAAACTGGGTGTCTGATTTTTTCCTGAGATTAGGAAGGTTTTCATCACTTACTAAATGAGTTCTCTGTCTTTGTTTCTTCTATCTTCTTATGCCTCTATCATGTAAATATTACTCCTCCTGATATTTCCTTATGTAGTAGAAATGAACAAAATGGCTAATTTCTGACTTACGAGTTCTTGGATACAACAAGGAAGAATAGCATACCAACAAATGGTTCTCTTCAGTGTCACAGCTCTTTTTTTTTTTTTTTTTTTTTTTATAATTTGCAAGAAGGCAGCAATTTATGGAACAGGGACACCAGAAGTTCCCTTTTGGCTTCTTTTTTTCAGCAGCTCCTCTACTATCTTCTCACAGCAGTTGATTCTCTCCAAATTTCTTAGTATAGTTTCTTTCCAGCAGCAGCTTCTCACCAGTAGCTTTATTACCTTCCAATACCACAACTGCCAAGCAGCTCATGACCAGTGCTTATATGTGTTATATATCCCTTCCTCTAGTTATAGAAAGTAACCTATCAGTTTAATAAAGACCAGTTAGATCACCCCAACAGAGAGTAATCAAATTGTTTCATATATGCTAAACCACAATGGTAGAAATTTGCCTGCTTCCATTACATTTGTACCAACGTTTAGAAGACCTAGAATAATTAATTGATTAATTTTCATTGCTATGTTGTGGGAAATTGCACCATTTTGTCTTTCATTACATTTATTCATCTCTGTAACTTAGCATACTTTGGAAACTTACGTTGTATATTTTAAAAATTGAAGAGATAGAAAGAGAGACAGACAGAGTAGGAGAAAGAGGGATAGAGAGAGAAGAAAAGTGCCTGCCACTGCCACAGAGGCAGATTGGGGAGATGGTAGGCAGGGGGAGGGCAAGAAGGAAGTTGGGTATTTTGTAGCTGGAAATGTGCACTGAAGAAGGATATTGTGCATCGTATGATTGAAACTTATTCCTGAACAAATTTGTAGCTACATCTCACAATGATTCAATTAAATACTTTTTTTAAGTATCTGTAAATTTCAACAATGTGCCTTTTATCTGAATACTCATTAAATGACTTAGTGAATCCATGTTTTTCTCAGCTTCAGAGGCCATCTCTAGAAACATTGTTTTAAACTTTGTATCAAGTAATTTACTAATCAATACTCCTTTATTGTCTATTTCTGAAGATTTTGTGGTTGGTGAGGTTTGGGGAATTTTCCTCTAATTTTTTAACTGTGCTTTACCATCTACATTTTCTTTTGTGTTTTAAACAAAACTCCTTATTCTAGTCCTGATCCATGGGGTTTTCAATGGCAATTTTGCTTGAAATAAAGGAGTACAGTCTTTTTGCTTCCTTATCTAATTAATTGCTCAAAGCATCTTTGAGGAATCTTCCAAAATTCCTGCTGTGTCAGGATAGCACCTTGGACAAGACTGTCAGCCCAGCCAGGCAATGTGTTTGTTGGGCTTTTGCCATGGCTCAGTGGACCTGACTGTGAGTCCAATTTTGACATGTGGCTGCTGCAGGTAGAAACAGGAGGTTCACTGGAATCATTAGGCACCTGCAGTAAGGACGTTGCCTAAAGCATTTATACTTAGGAGTGAAAGTGGTAAAGGCGACTGGTATTGGCATGGAATTGATTGAATTACAAACATAAAACATACAGGCATATTTTATTGCACATTCATTTTGTTGAATTTTTACACATATATTTCTTGTGTCTATTTTCAATTTTAGACTCTTTGCATTCATAGATATTTTAATTTTACTTATTGTGATTATTGGGTGAATAGGAATTATTCTTTTGTTTGTATTTATTTGATGAATAATTTCTGATAGCATGCACAATAAACATAAACATATCTCTTCCACAAACTTAAAATTTATTGCGTTGCTTAATTTTGCTATATAGGAATAAAATATCAATTGATATAAATATTTTGTATAAGTATTTTTTCCTGCAAGACTCAGATCTTGAATATTTTGAACACCCATACACATCCTTTCATTTCAAAATGAGATTAAAATATCTGCTTTCTCATCCAATTACTATGAATTGTAGCTTGATTTCACATATCTATTTTTCTTTGTTGCCTCAGAGTTTTTGAGTTATTTTATGTAATTGTTTTAGGGGCATACTTGGTTGCACTTTCAGTCATCTGTGGAGAAGTGCTCAGGGGTGACCAATGGGGCAGAGGAAGCAGGTTGAAACCATGGATTGAACCCGGGATTCCCACATACAGAGAACTCACTTCAGAACTCAGAATAATTTCCTTTTTCCTCTCAGATTTTCAAGATAACTTGATTTGTGTCCTAATTATTTTGAAAGTGTTTTGAATTTGTTTCTCAGCCCACTACTTCTTTCAAATCTATCTTTTTATTTTATACCCATTATTTTAATTTAGTATGAAAATGTTTTCTATAAGTTTCTATGAGTTGCAAACTAAATTTTATATTACAATTTTGTTTTTGTTATGTCCTATTTTTCTGTGTACATGTTTTGTTTTTAATCAACTTTAACTTTTATAAATATTAGGTAATTTTTTAATTGCAATATGCCTTTAAGTGTTATACACATATTTTTCTTTTTGTTGTTGCAGTTCTTGGGTATTCACAGTAGTTAAATGCATCGTACTTGATTTTCATGTCCTCTTTACTTTTTTGAAATTCAACTCTAATCTTGTTTTAGTACTGCTCCTCAAAAACAAAAGATATAAGGGGGGACCTGAGACATAGCATGGAAGTAATGTGTTTGCCTTGCATGCAGAAGGTCAGTGTTTGAATCCTGGCATCCCATATGGTCCCCCGAGCCTGCCAGGAGCGATTTCTGAGCAGAGAGCCAGGAGTAACCCCTGAGCGTTGCCGGGTGTGACCTCCAAAAAACAAAAACACAAAGATATAAGGAGATTATTTTAGGTCATTGTTTCTTTCTTAAATAAAGTTCTACCATGAGTGTAGAAACTTTGTCCATTGGATCAATAAAATTAACACTCTTAAAACCCTGTTGCCTAATATAAAATTTTATAAAAAATTGACTATATATATTTGAATTTTTTAAGAACTGTAATAATTTGTTAATGATACATTTATTGCCTTTGCAAATATATGACATAATAGAGAAATTACATATACATAATGCTTTGTTTGATTAATACTTGGGTAGAAGAAAACAAATTTTGAGTTTTCTTTTATACTTATACATAATATTACTCTATATTATAAATATGATGTCTATCATATAATATATGTATTGGTATTCTTAAAGATTTCCAGGTGGATAGTGAAAAGTCAATAGCCCTAAGAAATCTGCTAATGAATGCAAGTTTTTAAAAAGATAGAAGAAGGGGGCCAAAATCTGCTTCAGAGGTTAAGTGAAAGATTATAGTCTAGGGATCAAAACCTAAAATGGTGCCAAACTTTTATAATTAAGGTTGCTAATTATGGAGAGATTGCTTGGGAGTGTTTGTTAGGTAATAAAATTTATTCTAGGTTCCTTGTAGATTGGGCTAAAGCTTCAGTAGGGGAAGAAAGAATATCAAAGAGCAACAATATTTAGGTTCCCGGGGTGTGTGTGTGGGGGGCAAATTGGGATAGAAAGGCACCTGATAAATGGCTAGTTAATTGCAATACTTTTTGTTCTGCTGCCATATACAAGGTGCAGGATCACTTTCTAAAATGGCAAAAAAAATGGGAAAGGTATGAATTATTTATCACCAGGATAGGTCATGCCCAAGTAATTAGTATCTCAAAATAAATTTTGGAAATCATTTAAGGTTTTTAAAGACTCCAAATTTATAGGAAAAATTTGAGGTTGAATTGCAGTGTGTTCCATAACATACCCAAGATATCCATATAGGATAGAAGTTTGCACCTTTTCAAAGGCTATTTGCAAGCCTGCCAAATGGAAACTATTTTTCAATTTCTCATGCACCTGCTGTTGTAGTTTATTACTGAGGAGCAGGCTATCAGGATATTGTCTATATATGAATAATATATGCTCTTGGAACTGTTTTTGAATAGGAGCAAGGATGGTTCCCATAAAATATTGGCACACTTTGGAAGAAATAGTCAAGCTTTGAGGAAGTCCAGTCCACTGATAGTTCTGGTTTGGTGCCTGCTTATTAAACTAGGATACCAAGAATGCAAACCATTAATGGTAATTTGGATGCATGGGTTTATTATAAAAGCAGTCCTTTGACTCAATAGTAATCAAAAAGCATTCCAGGATATGGACCATCAGTAGGGATCAGTGTGGCATTAATTCCTCTAAAATATATACATATGCAAGGAAACCAGTTGCTATCTAATAGGGATGGGAACTCAAAAATTTTATATTGCAGTGCACCTTCTTCCCTGAACATTTGTCATAGTTATTTGGTTTAGTCTTCAGATGATAGGACAATAGCCATTCACCCCTGAACCTTGGATACTAACTATGGAACCAACACGATTTTCTGCACCAGCACCAAGTATCAGACTTTTACTGGGGAAGACCATAAAGCTGCACTGCCACCAACTGCTTCCAAATGGGTTCCTATGATTTTCCGAAGAATTGGAAACAGCAGCAACTTACTTTCCTTTTTTTAATATATTTTATTTAAACACCTTAATTACATAAATGATTGTATTTGGGTTTCAGTCATGTAAAGAACACCACCCATCACAAGTGCAACATTCCCATCACCAATGTCTCAAATCTGCCTCCTCCCCACCCAACCCCCACCTGTACTCTAAACAGGCTTTCTATTTCCCTCACACATTCTCATTATTAGGATAGTTCAAAACATAGTTAGTTTTCTAACAAAACTCATCTCTGTTTATGGTGAGCTTCATGAGGTGAACTGTAACTTCCAGCCCTTCTCTCTTTTGTGTCTGAAAATTATTATTGCAAGAATGTTTTTCATTTTTCTTAAAACTCATAGATGAGTGAGACCATTCTGCATTTTCTCTCTCTCTCTCTCTGACTTATTTCACTCAGCATAATAGATTCCATGTACATCCATGTATAGGAAAAGTTCATGACTTCATCTCTCCTGACAGCTGCATAATATTCCATTGTGTATATGAACCAGTTTCTTTAGCCATTCGTCTATTGAAGGGCATCTTGGTTGTTTCCAGAGTCTTGCTATGATAAATAGTGCTGTAATGAATATAGGTATAAGGAAGGGATTTTTGTATTGTATTTTGGTGTTCCTAGGGTATATTCCTAAGAGTGGTATAGCTGGATTGTATGGGAGCTTGATTTTCAGTTTTTGGAGGAATCTCCATATCGCTTTCCATAAAGGTTGAAATAGACGGCATTCCCCCAGCAGTGGATAAGAGTTCCTTTCTCTTTATATTACCGCCAACACTGTTCTCATTCTTTGTGATGTGTGCCAATATCTGTGGTGTGAGGTGGTACCTCATAGTTGTTTTGATTTGCATCTCCCTGATGATTAGTGATGTGGAGCATTTTATCATGTGTCTTTTGGCCATTTGTATTTCTTCTTTGTCAAAGGGTCTGTCCAATTCTTCTCCACACTTTTTGATGGGATTAGATGTTTTTTTCTTGTAAAGTTCTGTCAGTGCCCTGTATATTTGGGAGATTAGCCCCTTATCTGATGGGTATTGGGTGAACAGTTTCTCCCACTCAGTGGGTGGCTCTTGTATTCTGGGTGCTATTTCCTTTGAGGTGCAGAAACTTCTCAGCTTAATATATTCCCATCTGCTAATCTCTGCTTTCACTTGCTTGGAGAGGGCAGTTCCCTCCTTGAATATGCCAGTAGTCTCAATGTTTTGGAGTGTTTTACCTACGTGTTGTTCTATATATCTAATGATTTCGGGTCTGATATCAAGGTCTTTAATCCATTTAGATTTTACCTTCGTACATGATGTTAACTGGGGGGGGGTCTAAGTTCAATGTTTTGCAAGTGGCTAGTCAGTTGTGCCAACACCACTTGTTGAAGAGGCTTTCTTTGCTCCATTTAGGATTTCTTGCTCCTTTATCAAAAATTAAATGATTTTATGTCTGGGGAACATTCTCTAAGTATTCAAATCTATTCCACTGATCTGAGGTCCTGTCTTTATTCCAATACCATCCTGTTTTGATAACTATTGCTTTGTAATAAAGTTTAAAGTTGGTGAAAGTAATTCCTCCCATATTGTTTTTCCCAATGATTGCTTTAGCTATTCTAGGGTGTTTATTATTCCAAATGAATTTCAAAAGTGCCTGATCAACTTCTATGAAGAATGTCATGGGTATCTTTAGGGAGAATCACATTAAATCTGTAAAATGCTTAGGGAGTATTGCAATTTTGATTATGTTAATCCTGCCAATCCATGAGCACGGCATGTGTTTCCATTTCTGCATGTCCACTCTTATTTATTGAAGGAGAATTTTATAGTTTTCTTTGTATCAGTCCTTCACATATTTAGTCAAGTTGATTCTAAGTTATTTGAGTTTGTGTGGCACTATTGAGAATGGGGTTGTTTTCTTAATGTCTGTTGCAAGTCAGCTCCTGAAGAGGTTGACTGATGGAGAGATGGAGGATGAGGTCTTTCCCCTCCAGCTCGGAGCATGCGTCTGCCACCCTGTCCAGCCAATGGTTCTGAGGTGAAATGGCAGGTAAACAGCTTACAGACAGTCAGGCTTGTGGAAATAATAGCTTTATTTGGTGGACAAAATTGAAGTCTAAAGTCTCAGCCTTAGTTCCAGCAAAAAGCCTCTCGCCTTCCACAAAAAACCTCTCGCCTTCCACAGACCCTTGTTTTTATCCCCCAGAATCAGGCATCACCCAATGGAGGGATCAGATACCACCCAATGGTGGAAGCCGAATCAGGTACCACCCTAGGGTGGGGGCAGAATGCCAGGTCACACCCTAGGGTAGGGCACAATCACCAATCAGGGTAGGGTCACTAACATAATACTCCCATAAAATATTTACATACACAACAAATGTCCATTTCTTCCTTATTACTATTGGTGTATAGAAAGGCCATTGATTTTTGTGTGTTTATTTTGTAGCCTGCCACATTTCTATATGAGTCTATTGTTTCTAGAAGCTTTTTGGTAGAGTTGTTAGGGTTTTCTAAGTAGAGTATCATGTCATCTACAAACAGCGGGAGCTTGACTTCTTCCTTCCCTATCTGGATTCCCTAGATATCTTTTTCTTGCCTAATCACTATAGAGAATACTTCCAGTGCTATGTTGAATAAGAGTGATGAGAGAGGACAGCCTTGTCTTGTGCCAGAACTTAGAGGGAAGGCTCTTAGTTTTTCTCCATTGAGGATAATATTTGAGCTTGTGGTAGATGGCCTTAACTATATTGAGAATGGTTCCTTTCATTCCCATCTTGCTGAGAGCTTTGATCAAGAATGGGTGTTGGACCTTATCAAAGGCTTTCTCTGAATCTATTGATATGATCATGTGACTTTTATTTTTCTTTTTGTTATGTATTATGTTGATTGACTTACACATGTTAAACCATCCTTGCATTCCTGGGATGAAAATTACTTGATTGTAGTGGATGATCTTCTTAATGATGCATTGAATCCTATTTGCCATGTTTTGTTGAGGATCTTTGCATATGTATTCATCAGCAATATTGGTTGGTAATTTACTTTTTTGGTAGTATCTCTATCTGGCTTAGGTATCAAGGTGATGTTGGCTTCATAAAAGCTATTTGGAAGTGTTCCCGTTTTTACAATTTCATGAAAGAGTCTTCCAGGATTGGTAGTAGTTCCTCTTGAAAAGTTTTAAAGCCGTCTAGTTCAACCTTTATTGAAAGCAATATGGAGATTCCTCCAAAAACTGGAAATTGAGCTCCCATATGACCCAGCTATACCACTCCTAGGAATATACCCTAGGAACACAAAAATACAATACAAAAATCCCTTGCTTACACCTATATTCATTGCAGCACTATTTCCATAGCAAGACACTGGAAACAGCCAAGATACCCTTTAACAGATAAATGGCTATAGAAACCGTGGTACATATACACAATGGAATATTGTGCAGCTGTCAGGAGAGATAAAGCCATGAAATTTTCCTATACATTGATATACATGGAATATATTATGCTGAGTGAAATAAGTCAGAGAGAGAGAGAAAGATGCAGAATGGTCTAACTCATCTATGGATTTTAAGAAAAATAAAAGACATTCTTGCAATAATAACTTTCAGACACAAAAGAGAAAAGAGCTGGAAGTTCCAGCTCACCTCAGGAAGCTCACCGCAAACAGGGATGAGTTTAGTTAGAGAAATAACTACGTTTTGAACTATACTAATAATGAGAATGTATGAGGGAAATAGAAAGCATGTCTAGAGTACAGGCGGGGTTGGGTGGGGAGGAGGGAAATTTGAGACATTGATGATGGGAATGTTGCACTGGTGATGGGTGGTATCCTTTACATGACTGAAACCCAAACACAATCATGTATGTAATAAAGTTGGTTAAATAAAAAAAAAAAGAAAAGTTTGAAAAATTTATTAGTGAATCCATTTGGGCCTCTGCTTTTGGTTTTGGGCAGATATTTGATTACCATTTTAATTTTATCAATAGTGATGGGGGTGTTTAGATATGCTACATCCTCTTCCTTCAACCGTGGAAGACTATAAGAGTCCAATAATTTATCCATTTCTTCCAGGTTCTCATTTTTAGTGGCATAGAGTTTCTCAAAGTAGATTCTGATTACCCTTTGAATCTCTGCCTTATCAGTAGTGATCTCTACTTTTTCATTCCTAATATAGTTATCAAGTTTCTCTCTCTCTCTCTTTCTTAGTTAGTTTTGCCAGTGGTGTATCAATCTTTTTTATTTTTTCAGAGAACCAACTTCTGCTTTTGTTGATATTTGAGATTGATTTTTGGGTTTCCAGTTCATTGATTTCTGCTCTCAGCTTTGTTATTTCCTTCTGTCTCCCTATTTTTGGGTCCTTTTGTTGAGCACTTTCTAATTCTATGAGTTGCGTCACTAATCTATTCAGGTAGGCCCCTTCTTCCTTCCTAATGTGTGCTTGCAAAGCTATAAATTTTTCTCTCAGTAATGATTTTGCTTTGTCCCATAAGTTCTGATAGTTTGTGTCTTTATTATCATTTGTTTTCAGGAAAGTTTTCATTTCCTCTTTAATTTTATCTCAGACCCACTGGTTATTCAGTATGAGGTTATTTAACTTCCAGATGTTAAAGTTTTTCTTCTGTGTCCCTTTGGAATTCACATATAATTTCAGACCCTTGTGGTCAGCAAATGTAGCCTGCAAAATTTCTATCTTCTTGATATTATGAAGGTATGTTTTATGTGCCAGCATGTAGTCAGTCCTGGAGAATGACCCATGTACATTGGAGAAAACTATGTATCCAAGTTTCTGTGAATGGAGTGTCCTATATATATCTACTAGGCCTCTTTTTTCCATTTCTCTTCTCAGGTCTAATATATTCTTATTGGGTATCAGTCTGGTTGACCTATCCAGTGTTGATAAAGCCGTGTTGAGATTCCCTACAATTATTGTGTTGTTATTGATATTATTTTTCAGATTTGTCAACAATTTTATTAGATATTTTGCTGGCTCCTCATTCAGTGCATATATGTTTAGGAGAGTGATTTCTTTCTGCTATACATATCCCTTGAATAATAAAAAATGTCCATATTTGTCCCCTACAACTTTCCTGAGCATAAAGTTTGCATCATCTGATATTAGTATGGCCATTCCAGCTTTTTAAGGGTGTTGTTTGCTTGGATAATTTTCCTCCAGCCTTTTATTTTGAATCTATGTTTTTTCTGACTATTTGGTGCATTTCTTGTAGGCAGCAGAAGGTTGGATTGAGTTTTTTTTTTATCCATTTAGCCATTCTGTGTCTCTTAACTGGTGCATTTAGTCCATTGATATTGAGAGAAAGAATTGTCCTGGGATTTAATGCCATCTTTATATCAAAATTTGGTGTGTCTTTTGGTCAGTCTTGTCTTAAATTAGGTCTTTCAGTTATTCTCATTAAGACTGGTTTTGAGACTGTAAAGTTTCTGAACTGTTGTTTATCTGTGAAACCATGTATTTTTCTGTCAAACCTGAAAGTGAGTTTTGCTGGGTACAGTATTTTAGGCAAGGCATTTATTTCATTGAGTTTTTTCACTATGTCCCACCACTGCTTTCTGGCCTTCAGTGTTTCTGGTGACAGGTCTGTTGTAAATCTCAAGGATGTTCCCTTGAATTGTAATTTCCCTTTCTGATCTTGATGCTTTCAGAATTCTGTCTCTATCTGTGGAATTTGTCATTGTGACTCAGATGTGCTTTGGGGTATTTTTTCTGGGTTCTCTTTTGGTTGGTATTTTTTGTGCATGCAGGATTTGATCACACATATTCTTTAGCCTTGGAAGTTTCTCTTTAATGATGCTCTTGGCTGTTGATTCTTCCTTGAGATTTTCTTCCTGGGTCTCTGAGACTCCAATGATTCTTAAGTTGTTTCTGTTGAGCTTATCATAGACTTCTATTTTCATCTGTTCCCATTCTTTGACTACTTTTTCCATTGTCTGTTCATTTGCTTTAAGTTTTTTTCCAATCTGTCCTGCTGTATGGAGTTGTTATTTATCTCATATTCCACAGCACAAATTCTATTCTCAACTTCTGTTACCCTGTTGGAGAGCTTATTCATTTTGTTTTTCAATTCATTTACTGAGGTTTTCAGGCTTGCTATTTGACCTGTTATTTCAGTTTGGAAATTTATGATTTCTGTCTTCATATTTTCTTGGTTCTTACTTGTGTTCTGTTTAACTCTATCCATGGTTTCTTTGAGGTCTTTGAGCATCTTCCCTATTTCTTGTCTAAACTCCTTATCTGAGAGATTGTTTAGTTGGTTGGCCATTTTCTGGTCAACAGTGTTGTCATCTTCATTCTCTATGCCTGGTGCTGGCCTGCGTTTTTTTTTCCCCATTGTCACACTTGTATTCTGGGTTTTTCTACATGTTGTGGTGGTATTCATTGGCTAAATGATGTGCGCAGCCACATTCCTCTGGCTTCGCCCTCTCTGGGTGGGTCGACTTGCCTCCAAGGAAGGGGAGCCCTCTGTGGATGAAGCCTTACACAGGATCAAATCTTAGGCTCGAGCATGCAGCAGAGAATACAGTCTGGGGAGAAATGCTGGTCTTCAGTGGTCCAGCTTAATAGTGTGATTTTTTCTTCTTGTTGCAGTGGTGTTCTTTCCTTAGAAAGAGCGCAGGGCCGCATAGTGAATCAGAGCTAAGTGCTCTTCTGAAGCCTCTGGGAAAGCAGATTTTCTGGGCTGGTTTTCAGTTTAGGAAGCAATTCCTTGTCACTTTGGCCCCTTGAATGAGCCTCTGGGAGAGTGGATTTACTGGGCCCTTTTCGACCCACTCCCTAGAGGTTTAGGAGACAGGACAGGAGACAAGCACACACAGGCAGCACTCACAGTTTCTCACAGTTGGGCCCCTCTGGGCCGTTGTAGATTTTCCCAGCCTGACATCACAAACAGGGGACCTGCCTTCTGTGAAGTACTGCTTATAGCCAATTTTCACTTTAGGAAGCAGTTCCTTTGTGCTCCAGCCCCTTGAGTGAGCCTCTAGGAGAGCGGATTTTCTGGGCCCTTTTTGGCCCACTCCCTAGAGGTTTAGGAGACAGGACAGGAGACAAATACACACAGGCAGCACTCACAGTTTCTCCTCAACTTACTTTCAGGACAGGTTTCACTGCATTGCCACCTAATGGTGAGATGAAACCAGAAGAAGCTTCATGAAACCCTGACTTTGACATAGGATTTGTATAAAAACAACAATTTTTGATTAGAGAAACCTGACTGCAAAACAAGAATTTCTAATTAGAGAAACCTGACTGCAACAAAGGTGATTTAGAAGAAATTTTACTGGGATCACAAAGACTTTTGGTTTAGGAAACTTAATATCTCTGGAGCATCTAGTTGTTCTTATTGGTTCATTAATTCATTAGTTCATGGATATGAACTCCCTGTTCTTAGGCCAAAGATTTTTCTTTTCTATAATACCAACTTTTGCTGCACTTACGCAAAAATAAATAAATGATCTAAGGGCTAGTGCATGTGTCTTTCACGTGGCCAATCTAGGACAAACCCAGGTTTGGTTCCTGGCATCCAGTATGGTCCCTGGAGCCTGCCAGGAGCTTTTTGTGAGTGCATAGCCAGGAGTAACCCCTGAGCACTGCGGGGTGTGGCCCCAAAATAAAAAAGACTTATACATATGTAGTCACATTTGCCTATTTTTTAAAAATAACAAAGAGAGAAATTCCATTCTGAGAAAGCTTCTTATGCTTTTGGTTCAGTTTTTTCTCCACTAGGGGTTTGAAAACTTACAATTTTAGGGGTGTGTTCATACAGCACTGGAACACTAACACTATATGATAATGGGCAACAACAGAAAGTGGCAGTGTTGCCCCAAGGAAAAAGGTGACTGAATTGTTGGGGGTGGTGTATAAAGTTCAGCTCACATTTCTGGGGAAACCCTCAATTTTTCACAAGAAAGAGGCAATATATGGCTGGTTCACTCCAGTAACATCTTCCAGTCCTTCACTTGTAAACTTGAGTGTCCTCTGTTAACCAGTGGAGGCTGACCTTCCTCCATATCCCTGAAAGCCTGAACGACAGGCTGGCTGAGAGGCCAAAGTTTGGATCCAGTCTATAGGACTCTGAGAGTCAAGTTCTCAACAGAGTCCAGTAACCTCTGAAAGCACTTTCCAAAATATTCAGTTCCATGATGGTGTGCTGGTTTTCTAAAAAAGAGGGCAATAAAGGCAATGATAGGATTCATACCTCCATCTGGCTTGTAATGAGGTACCCCAGCAGCCTACGTGAAAGAAGCAATAGTCAAGCAATATGTCCCACTTTTTGGAAAGTCTAGGTAGCTGGGACTATGATAAGTAATCCAATTTCTTCCGTGTAGTCTGGATCAATAATTGAAATATATCCTGCACTCCATCTAAAATGAGACTGACTGCTTTTTCCCAGCAGCAATCCCATGATACCAGGCTGGACTAGGGCCACAAGTGCAGGTATACAAAGGGACACTGTGCAGGACACTTTGCAGGAGTGAGGGTGATAGAGAATGGGATGTCTAGTGATAGAGAAAGATGACTGAAATAACATTCTCTAAGGTGCCAAAATGTAACAATTTTACTGGTTTGAGTTTCCTATTAAAAGAGGGATTCATGGAGTGAGACCCAAGAGTTTCAGAAACTTCCTCCTGTTTCCTAACCCTTGGTAAGCAGGTTTACTCCAGAGTCAGTTTTCTTTGTTTTGTTTATTTATTTAAATTAAAAATATGTAAACACTGTGTTTTTGTAAAGTTTCATCAAGATTACATGATAGAGAGGGAGAGAGAGAGAGCAAGCTCAAAGACATGAGAGTGCTAAACGCAGAGGCAGTTTATTTGCTTAGCTAGCTATTCCACCTGAGAACAGGCTTCTAGTCATGGAACCTAAGCAACTATTCCACTCAGATTAAATATAGTATAAATCTAGATACACCCACTTCTATTGGCAAGTGCCACTTTTTGAAGAATACATCTTCTTTTTCTTTGGGTCCCACATACTGTTAAAATTAATACAGCCTGATTCCTTGATAATAGAAATTGACATGTGTCCCCCTTTTATATCTCCCATCCTACACCCACATGGGATATCCTGACTATCTGGTTCTGTGGTCTCCCTTCATCTTCAATTCCTTTTTGTTTTGTTTTGTTTTATTTGAGTCACACCCAGTGACACTCAGTGGTTACTTTTGGTTGTGAGCTCAAAAATCGCTTCTGGCTTGGGGGACCATGAGCCAGGGCCCTGGGATGTCTGTGGGATGCCAGAGGATTGAACCATGGTCCATCCTAGGCTGGTGCACTCAAGGCAGACACCTAATGGCTTGCACCACCTAACAGACCCTCATCTACAATTCTTATCTAAAGGTCACATTACTGTAGGCCTAAAAGCTAACAAAGGGAGTATACTAAAGCTAATAATCAATTTAAGCAGTTTAGAAAAAAACAGCAGAAACTTTCATAGGAAAGCAGAAATCTCAGGGTCCCACATTCTCTCATTTTTTGTTAGAGTCATTTCAATGGCACTTGTGTGTCTAGGGGTCCATATATGGGTAAGAGGGTGTTTATTCTTGCTGGTTGTCATGAAGTCTGAAGTTGCTGCACAGTCACAGTCACAGGCAGAAGGAACACCAGGAAGATCTGCGTTGTTGTTCTGGTTCTGTGAGATGTGCAGCTAGATCTGAATTGGGTCCTTCCCAGTTAGGCTCTGATTCCACTGCAAAGAGAAAGGAGGTTCCTGATTCTTCTTTAATTCTTCAATTTAAGCATCTATTGGGTTGGAGTAAACAACATATGCCCTTAAAATTCAGCTGCCTGTCTTGTACTGGGACAGAAAGAGATAAAGAAATGCCTCCATACCTGGCACAATTGATGTCAATGACCTTAGCTCCTTGAGTTAAATTCCCATGTCCTTCTTTGTACTTCCTCTGGAAGCCCTCCTGCCTTATATTTTACCTAGAGATTTCACCACCTTAGAAGTCATTACAAGGGAGAGTGGCTGATGGCCTATCTTCTGTAACATCTTCAAGCTGGCAAGGAACTGTATGCCCTACCTCACACTACCTTATTAAGAGTTAGGGCTGGAGAAATAGCATGGAGGTAAGGCATTTACCTTACATGCAGAAGGTTGGTGGTTCTAATCCCGGCATCCCATATGATCCCCCGAGCCTACCAGGAGTTATTTCTGAGTGTAGAGCCAGGAGTAACCCCTGAATGCTGCCGGGTGTGACCCAAAAACCAAAAAAAAAAAAAAGAGTCAAATGACAGGTTGAGTTCTGTAGTTTCAATCTGAAAATAATAAGATCAATTAGATAGGGGAATATTACTCCAACAGATCGAGGCCTGGAGCAGTAGATGGTACTCTAATAAACAAAACTCTGAGTTATCTCTTCTTATGTCTCCTATATAGATTAAGTTACTCCCACACACGTTACCCAAGAAGAGTGGGCTTTAAATTAAGCCCACCAGAATGCATTTAATTCAATCAGCTATAGAAAATTAGTTTTTCTCTCCATCTCCACCCTGAAACTAGCCAGATTGTTACTGCTGAATAATTTCAGCTTGCTTCTTTGCACAAACACAGCAATACTGGAGAAATCTCAATTTGGGGCACCCCATTATTCACAGAGAATGTCTGGTGATTGGTTGAGGACAGAGCAAGTGTTGAATACTTTACCTGTCACATCAGGGTTGCCTAATGTAGAGATGAGTAGGCCAGTTCAGCATGATGATCTGAAAGAACATTTACCGCATTATGTGAAGGTCAGTTTCCTATAGACCTACAAGCGAACAAAGAGAGTATACAGAAGCTAATAAGCAATTTAAGCAGTTTAGCAACAAGCAGAAACTTTCATGGGGAAAACAGAAATCTCAGGGTCCCAAAATATACATGGACTGACCCCTATATATCTTATTTAAATTCCTCATCCAAAATAAGACAATAGAGAACTTGTATTACTGTGTTTACTAGAGCATGTGTTGACCAAAATTAGAATGAACTCTGTCTACCTTTTTTTTTTTTACAACAACGGTAGATATTATACTTTGCCATATTTAAGTACATAAAGTTTTCTCATCAGGAAACCAAGGTGGTACTCACAAATAAACTCTAATCAACTTGTCAATTGATCCCAAGATATTTTCACTCCCAAATTTTTTAAAAAAATTATAAGTCAACCCCATGAATACTTGATCCTGGTTTAATTCTGTCCCACTTTTCCCCTTACCTCTTTCTGTGGGAAGTCCATCACACTCTCTTTACTTAGTACTGTTCAGCATCAGTGGGAAGGGGTACCTTGTGTAAGGATCTAAATTAATAATAGCAACAACTGGCTAATGAAGTAGCCTGGACACTAATTGATGTCAATATCAATTTTTTATGGATGTTTTTGCCTTAAATATTTTACCAGTCTGGTCTACATGATTAATAGGATTAAGAAAGTGAATTTATACTGCTGTTGGTAATGTTGTTTAATCCAGCCTTTATGGAAAACAATATGGAGTTTTCTCAAAAAACTGGAAATTGAGATCCTGTATGATCCAACTATACCACTGCTAGAGATATATCCTAGGAACACAAAAACACAACACAAAATAGGTATGCCTTTGCATACCTATATTCATTGCAGTGTTATTTATAATAGTCAGAATCTGGAAACAATCCAAACGTCCAACAACGGATGAATGGCTAAAGAAACAATGGAATATTATGCAACTTTCAGGAGAGATAAAGTCATGAAATTTTTCTATACATAGATGTACAAGGAATCTATTATGAATCCATTATACTGAGTTAAATAAGTCAGAAGGAGAAAGAGACACACAGAATAGTCTCACTCATCTATGGGATTTAAGAAAAATAAAAGACATTATTGAAATAATTCCCAGAGATGAGGGCCAGAAGAATCAGCTCACAATCTGAAGCTCAACACAAAGAGTGGTGAGTGCAGTTAGAAATAACTACACTGAGAACTATCATAACAATGACAGTGAGTGAGGGAAGTAGAATGCTTGTCTCAATTACAGACTGGGGGGGAGGGAGATGGGGGCACTGGTGATGGCACTGGTGAAGAGGGTGTATTCCTTTTATGACTGAAATCCAACTACAATCATATTTGTAATCACAGTGTTTAAATAAAGATATTATTTAAAAAAGAAAGTGAATTTAATTTAGTCAAGTGGGGAATTAATCTATAAGGTTATAGAAAAGTAGGAACAAAAAGGACTGATGTATACCTGTTGCAAGGAGACAAAAAACAGATAGAGTGCACAAGGTGAAGCTTTTACTGCAGCATAAGTTGTATCCTGACTGTTAGGTTTTGTGTCAGAATCAATCATATCTGTACATATCAAGCCATTTTATCCAGGGAGCTCTTTCAAAGATTTTGCCCTAATTTCTGGAGTTTCTCAACAGGAAACCATCCTGGAAAGCAGGAACTCAGCTATTTATGGAGTCCAGCATAGGGCTTGACCCTGACTCTGCACTTAGAAATTGCTCCTTTTGGTGCTCAGGGGACCATATGGGATTCTCAGGATATAACTCAGTCTGGCTGCATTCAAAGCAAGAGTTCTACCCATTGTACTGTTCCTGCAGCCCCTTCTGATACTTACTCTCAATATATATGTAAAGTTAAGTCTAAAATTGGAGTAATTCCTTTTTGAATATTTAAATTAAATATATAGTGAATTTCCAGGAAATATATATTCCCATCATAATATAATATAACAACTTAAAATTTATTTTATTAAGGTACTCTGATTTACAGTTATTCATATTTAACCTTTAGACATACAATTTTCCAACACCATCCCACCACCAGTGTCAATTTCACTCTACCAACATTCTCAGGTTCCCTTCCCATCTCCTCCACATCTTTCCTTCCATCCTGACAGGCTTTTATAATGTAAGATTGTAAACATTTTGATCTCACAATTTCAATGTGTTGAATATGTGGTTTGAATATTTAGCAATATTATTCTTTAATTCAACCAATAGACCTGAGTCTCCTTTACCCCTATACACCCATTATTTTTACAGTTATCTCCTGTTTTTTTTTCTCCCTCTTATTTTCAAAGATAGAGTGTTCTGAAATATTCCTATAAAACATTGCTTTCCTTTGTTTAGAATAAAACATCTTTTTTATTCAACAGCCTTTTTTGTTTACATTTATTTTATCATGATCACATTCAGCAGTGCTCAAGAAACCTTAGCCCCTACCTGTGATTTTAGGCCTTAATATTCATGCATTATGGTTTACTGTTCTGTTCATGGTCAAATAGTGTCTTGACCTTTCACCAAGGATAGTCCACAGGATTGCATATATTATTACGCTTGAATCAAATCTCTGGCACAAACTGAACAGTGACTATATTTGGTTGTTGACTGCTTGATTTGATGATGAGGGAGTGTTCACATCTTTTACCAATTAGGGGACTTTTTACAGTCCCTTTATCTATGTCCCTAGACTCTAAAACAAAATTTTAAGATTATCTTTCATCACAAAATTTTCTCTATAAGTAATATTAAAATAAATTTTGTGTGTAAAGTGTAACATAGTTAATTCTTGTTATTAATTATATTTACATTGGGTTTATTTACTTCATTATTACTAATTTAAAGTGTTACACTTTTACAAATTATAACTTACGGTAAAATTTGTGCCAAAATATTCTGTAAATAATTAGAAAAATAATGTTAAAACAATCAAAACAAGCATATGTTATTCAGCTTCAATGCTCACAGTAATTACTCTGATTCTATTACCTTTTTGAACCTAAGATTACTAAAAAGATGACTCAAAATTTTATTTTTAGCAATTTTATGAGGCTCCATAATTTAAAATGGTAGTTTCATGCATACAAATTCAATTCTGTAGACAAATTCTCTAGTTCTGGTGTTTTTATTTATTTTTAATTCTCTTATTCTGTCTCTTTATATTCCAAACATGAGAGAAACCATTCAATACCTGTCCTTGATTTCACACAAAATGTTACCCTCTCTTGAGCTCCATCCACAAAATGACCAATTTCCTGATTTAATCTTTTCTTGTAGTTGTGTCACATTTTATTATATATTATGTATAATTTATTGATGCAGCAATCTATTCTTTTCAGATAAACTTAATTGAATCATGAAATACATCTACACAATGGAATTTATGCGGCTGTTAGAAAAAAATTCCTAATATTTGCTTAGACACAAATGTATATGGAGAGTACTATGCTGTGTGAAATGAGTCTGAAGGAAAGGGAACAGACAGAATTATCACTCTTGAGGGGTTACAAAAAGAGACCAATCTTTTCTTGGACATTTAAAATGAGTACAGATTTTGTTTATTGTGAATAGTACTTCAAAACTCATGAGGTTACAAATATGTTTTTGTTACAGTGTTTTCTTACCCTTTGGAAGTTGATAAAAAGTCGAGTTACTGTAATTTACAAAAGCCCAATTCTTAGTTCTTTCTTTAGAGAAGGTTCATATTGATCACAAAACTATTCCAAAATAATTTTACCTTTGAACATTCCTTTCAGCCATTGAGGTATGTTTTGCTACAACTATTCAAGTACTGGTGTTTTTGTTTGTTTCTGTTTTATATGCATCAGTTTCATTAGTGTAATGTATTTCATTATGGTTTTGATTTTTTTGTTTCCAACATAAGTTATGAAGAGCATTTAGTTATAAGTATTAACCACTTGTAAACTTTTTGGTGGCTAGTACCTGTATTTCTAGATTGTACCTGGTTTCAGAGTTGGGATTAAACTATGACTGGCCCTGTGTAACACTAGTCTATTTCATTTTGTATGTATTTCTGAACACTCTGTCTTAATTAAGGAAATGTCTTTACATATTTTATCCATTTTTGGATGGAGTTGAACGTACAGTTTTTCTTGAAAAGTTTTACATGTTCTTGTAAATTTTACATGTATGGATGTATATTATATTTAAGCCTTTGTCAGATGTAGTGGGAAAGTATTTTCTCCCAATTTGTGGATGTGCTTTATTCTACTTATCATATTGTGTGTGCTAGTGTTGCACAAATTTCTTAATTACATATACCATTTATTTATCTATCTTTACTTCTTTTTGCTTAGCAAATTTCATGAATCCAAGGTGTCTCTAGATTTGATATTAAGATCGACTGTGCATATGTATTCATCAATAATATGTTTGTTTTGGAGTCTGAAATGTAGGTCTTTATTTTATATATTTATTTTTAAATATGGAGTGATTTATGAATTTGCATGTTATCCTTGCACAGGAGCCATGCTAATCTTCTCTGTATTGTTCCAATTTTAGGATATATACTGCTGAAGTGAGCATTGATATGCAGGACTTTAACCCATTTTACTTGACTATTGAGCATGGTATAAGATAAGTTTCTGAGTAAGTATAAAATATGAAGAAAACTATAAATTACTACTAAAAGATACAAAATGAAATGGCAATATATCCTTTATTTATGATATGGAAGAATTAATATTGTCAAAATGATAATAGTACACAAAGAAGTATACATATAAAATCCAATTCCTATAAAAATGTTTATGACACCATTTAAAAATGTAGACTAAATGATGTTAAAATGTATAAGGAGTAATAGAACACCCAAGTAGCTGCAAAAATTACCTAGAAAAAAATATGAGTTTTTTTCTCCATCTTTATATTGTATCCTAAAGCTATACTAATCAATACAGTGCACTACTGAATTAATGAGCCTCTCAAACCAATTGAACAGAATGAGAGCCCAGAGCCAATCTCAGGTATATGTACAAATAATCTGACAATAGAACTAAGATTATGAAGTGGGTAATAGCAATACTTTTCAACAAAAGTTATTTAGATAACTGGTTAAACAAATACTTCTCTTAGCCCTCCAACTTTCTTCTTTATCCACTGGTTGTTTATAAGTTTGAAAATTTTAACTTTCCTGTATTTGAGATTTTCTTGAGTTTTGATTAACTTCAATGTTCAAAGCATATTTTTCTGAGAAGATAGTTGTTAAGATTTCTATATACTTGATATTTTACATACATATTTTGTGCCTTAGCTTGTGTTCTATCTTGAGAAATGTTTTGATTATACTGGAGAAGAATATGCACTGACATTTTGGTGGTGAAGTGTCCTATACACGTCTGTTATGTCCTTATTCCATCTGGTTAGGCTCTGGTTTATTTATTGAGCTTTTATGTAGCTTATTTGTCTACTGCTAGGGGAAGGATGTTAAAATATCATTTTAATTGTGTTTCTTTTACTATCTTTCTTCAAGTCTATCAGCAGTTCCATTAAACATTTAGATCAGGGGTCTCAAACTCAATTTACCTGGAGGCCGCAGGAGGCAAAGTCAGGTGATCCTTGAGTGCAAAGTCAGTAGTAAGCCTTGAACATTGGGGGGTGTGACCCAAACAACTAAAACAAAACAAAACAAGAAAAGATTCCTTGAGGGCAGGGCCACAAAATGTTGTACAGAGGGCCGCAAACGGCCCGCGGGCCACGAGTTTGAGACCCCTGATTTTAGATACACCTTGATGTGTTGAATATTTACTGAGAAGTGCAAGTTCTTGTTGCATGTATTCCTTGAACACTCAATTATGAATATCACTATTTATTATAATCTTTTTAGTTTAAAATCTACATTACTTCTTATAAATATGACTACTCCTGACTTTTGAAGGTAATTATCCCCTATTGCAATGTGCTAATGTATATAATATGTGCTTTTTTATTAATGTTTACTGAAATAACATACAAAACATTTTAATAAAATATACAGAGTATGAAGAAGAGAAAACTCATAATATGATGTTGTATTTGAATGATTGTAAAACTATAGCATTATCATATAAAATACATTATAGAGTAGATTTTCCTTAAATATGTGTTCTTTCAAAAGCAGTCAACTATATTTTTATTTTGTAATTGAGTAATTTGATTAAGAAAATTTTAGAAATAAAAATCATATTTAGATAATTTTGGCAGAATTATTTCATAATTTATTCAATAAATATTGCTTATTTCTTGCCTCATTACCCAAAGCTAATGAATTTTTGATGTCTTACTGAGAAGTGTTATCATATTTCCTATGAACACGTACAAACAAAATAATATCATAGATTTGCATTAGAAAAGAGGCACTATTTTTACAAAGTTATACTATTAAATAATCAAATAGGGACCATTAATTTTTAAAGAAAATTAAAAATACTATATTTATGATCATTATAATTAACTTCTATATGTTATCTAAACAAAACTTTAGAAATTCTTTTTACTTGAAAAGGAGGAAACCATTTGCATCTATATATGCCACCACACCTAATAGTAGCATATAATACTATTGATATTGAGTTAGTTTAACCATAATGTTCATAGTCTCCCATTTTGATAAAATGCAAAGTTTCAAGGCTGAAATGATAGCACAGTGAAAAGAGCATTTTTCTTGGAAGCTATCTACTGGATTCAATCCCTGGCATCCCACATGGTCCCCTGAGCCTGCCAGGAGTGATTTCTGAGTGCAGAGCCAGGAGTAACTTAATCTCAGAGTACAGCTAGGTGTGGTCCCAAAACCACCACAACGAAAATGCTTAATGTTTAGGATCAGTGCCATATTCAAAACAAGAATTGCAGGAAACTTCAGAACCTAGGCCAGAAAGCTACACTTGCAGTTTAATCCTTCTCTAGGAGGAGAATTCAAATAAGTATTTTGTCAAGAGGAACTTTTTTTGTTCTTCAGAGCACATATTACAATGAATTACTACTAGCACATGAATCCAGTGAGAAGATATTTTCATAAGCAATTGCACTATGATTTTAACTCCAGGCAATACTAAAAAGTTAGACTACTTAAATGTGTTTGAATTCAAAGTATGCCTGAAATAAACTTTCGGACAGTATAGTCATAAATAAAATACTCAAAATAAATAAACCAGTATTTCTACCAGGATATGTATTTTTTCAATGTATATTAAATTGAGTGCACTACATTTTTTGTAAAGGATTTTGCATCAATAGTTATCAGGGATTTAATGTATACTTTTTATTTTTATGTTCTTCTCTGCTTTGGTTTTCAAAATAATATTAGTCTTATAATGTATATTTTAAAGATACCTTTGAAGTTTGAAATGAACTAATAAGAATAGGGAATGGTTTAAAATGCATTAATGACAAATCTGTACTAATATTTAGTTTTGTGGGAATTTTTTATTATTTTAATTGGTTATAATTTGACTACATTTTCATATCCCTCATTGTTATTGAAAATAGTAAAGTTGAAAGTAGTAAAACTAGGGGCCGGCGTAGTGGTGCTAGAGGTAAAGCATACTAATGGCTGTCTAATATTCGTCTGTAATATTTATAATATCAATTTCATGGTATAGTTTCCTCAGACAGTGCTCATTACCATGTCACTTGTTTATTTAGACTTGAAAACCATGATTGTTCTTAAGAATGCTCAACCCACAACTTAAGCAATGAAGCCTTTCTTCAATCTAGTTTACCCTTACCAAACATGATAGACCTAAAAGAAAAAAAAAGAGGGGGAGGAAAACCTTCTACAGCAGACTTGCCAGCTTTACTTTTCCTCTCCTTCTTCTCTTTAAGTGTTATATCTTTCCCATGTCACCTGGGAAAGCTTTTCAAATGTAATCCATGAATCTATCCTCTAGCTACCATTGTAGGTGCATGAGTGTCTATGTAAGCCATACCAGCGCCAGTCTGATTTTGTCCGTAATAGATATAATGTCTATGTAGTATAGTGTTGTCTTTCTTATCATACGTAACTATTCCTCAACCCCCCCTTTTTTTTTGCTTACCACCTTACAATCCCTTTTCGAGCCCTTCATGCTCTTTCTCCACATTTAACCTTTTTTTTATTCTCAGTCCTTAACTTCTCATGAAGCAGAACAAAACATTCCCCCCAACAATCCAGATGCCAACCAGTTCCCAAACTGAATAGATTCTCAGCATGAGAAGAAACCGACAGTCTGTCACTACTGATTTGCTCTTGGTGGCCCCTCTTCCTTCACCTCCCTTCACTGTGAACTTTTGCTTGCTACCAGATTTGGTTCCTGAGAAACCCCCCGCTTAAAGACACTTCCTAATATGGGACTGTTGGGAGCCATCTTCCCTAGATTCCACAAAACCAAATCACAGGTTGAAGCTGTGCCCCGGATCTTACCCCTTCCCCGCCTATTCCAAAAGATTTAAAAGGACATACAAATTTCCTTTGAATATTTCTTTTAGATACATCCCTTTAATAGGCATAACCGTTATCAAATATCTTCTCATGTAGTGGCAATTTCCCCTAGCCTTCGGATCCGTTTAATACAGAATACTGGCAGACAAATCTCTGTTCAGAGTTCATGTAAGCTAAAGGCTCTGGAGACTGTTGATCTTGACACCTTGGGCCCCCACTAGTAATTCCCTACTAATTACTTGTGGCATTGTCCCTTTTTGCATAGGCACATTAAAATGGGAAAAGTTAACAGATGCAAAAAAGTTCTTTTCTAATAGTGATTGGAACACAAAATTCTTTATACTGCAGTGGGACATTATACCCTAAACACTTGGCATAATGACTTGTCTTAGACTCCAGTTCCCTGGATATTGACCTTTCACACCTGAACCATGAACACCATCTATGGAAACAAACATGGTTTTCTACACCAGCACCAGGAACATAAATTCTACCAAGAAAGGCCCTGTATATCCATGGCATTGACTTACTCCAAAGACAGTTCTTATATCACCTTGACAATCAGGCATTAGCAACAGTCTGCTTTTAGGGCAGGATATTCAGCAATGCTAAACTGATGATGAGACGAAATTAGAAGATACTACACCCCACATGGTTTTTGACATAGGAACTGTACAGAAAACGGATTTTATAACTAAGGAAACCTGACAGCAACAATTGTGATGCTGAAGAGCTGACCACCGAGAATGACAACCGAATATGCCTGGAACCTTGACTTGGTCTTATGCCAAAATACTTCAGGAGTAAGATGTTCCTGTTTTTTAGGCCAAAGTTTTCTCTTTCCAATTTCTTCCATATTTTGCTGTGCCTACACAAATGACAACAGCCACACACACACACACACACACACACACACACACACCATTTTTGCTTTAGTGTATCTCTCATCTCTAAAGAAAAAAAGGGAGTGTACTAAACTTTGGCTATTTTATTACACTGAGCTGCTTTGTGGAAAAAAGAGGTATAACAAATAGTTACTGATGATAAAGAAAAAAGAGAGGTAGAAAGACAGAACAGTGCTATGAAATGGAGACACTAGTTTGGAGTGTCATTGATTAATTTCTCAAGCACACACAGGAAAAGATTGGAAATTTGGTGGAAAATAGTCTTTTAAATCTTAAAATGAGGATTCCTGAATTATTCCTTGGCCTGCAATTGTTATCCATACAAACCTTGAACAAAAGTAAATTAAACTCATCTATAAAAACAGATAATCTGATGAATTGCTAAAGCTCTAGTGGTTCTCTTAGACAATTAAATTGTCTCTACTAGGAGAATGTAATTCTCATTGTAGAATAAATTCTTCTAGGAAAATTAATTTAATCTCAACACTAAAAATTTAAAAGGTCTTAGACAAAGTTGGAAGGCAAATATGTACTGATATAAAAATAATTCATCTTGGAGTTGGAAAAATAGTACAACATATATACTGTTTGCCTTGCATTTATCCAGATTAGGTGTGCTATCCAGAACAATATATATTTTTCCAAACCTACCAGGAGTGATTCTAAGGATATACAAAAGTTTAAAAACACAATCATCACAATAAAAATAAACATAGGTTTCCAGATTTGCTTGTTTGTTTTGGGGGGCACACCAGTGACACTCAGGGGTTACTCCTGGCTACGCGCTTGAAATTGTTCCTGGCTTGGAGGATTATATTATATATACACCAGGGGATTTAACCGCCGTCCATCCTAGGCTAGTTCAGACAAGGTAGACACCTTACCGCTTGCATCACTACTCTGGATTTCAGATTTATTGCTGAGATCTAGGGACTGTATGGAGAGTCAGGATGGACACCCTCAGTCACATGAAAGGAAGAGAACAATATTAGTACAAAAGGCAGGATGAAGCACCAAGATAACTCTAAAAGGAAAATCTTAACCTAACTGAATTGATTTATACTACAGCAGGAAGAGGCCATATCCAGAGATACAGATTTGTTGTGTTTTTTTTGGAGTGGGAGGTCATACCCATTGACTCTCAGGATTACTCCTGGCTATGCACTCAGAAATTGCTCCTGGCTTGGGGAAAATAGAATTGTGGTCCATTCTAGGCTAGCGCTTGAAAGGCATATGCCTATAGCTTGGGCTATGGCTCTGGCCCATGAGGTTCAGATTTGAAGCAAAAACTAGACCAAAGCCTAAGGAGTAGCAATCAAAGACATTACTGAGAAGTACCAGAGATGAAGAACACATGCACCACACCCTAGAGGCCCCAGAGATGCACATAAAAACAGTCCTATTCACATCCTAATTAGTATGATGAAAACAATACATAGAGATAGATAAAAGAAGAAAATCATCAAGATAATAAAAGAAATGATATGCAAAGGAGTCTCATTAAAATTTAGAGATTATTTACCAAAGAAAGCTGTTCAGGCCCAAAGACAATGTAGGAACATAGTGAATAAAATAATTAAATAAATACTTTACCAATATTTTATCAGCTCAACTATCAGTCAGATTTTAAGGAATGATATCCAACTTTACATATAAACAGAGCAGGAAGCTCATAGACTATATACTATCTTTAAGCAAAATTAAAGGGATTTATTTAATACAAGACAAACCCCCAAAATATATCAAAATTTTGTAGAAACAAACACAAATATATGGCAACAATCTTTCAATATCAATGGACTAAACACCCCAAGACACAAAGTGAAAAGATAGATTAAAAAATTAAACCCAATTTTCTGTTGCCTACAAGAAACACATTTGAACAGTCAGAGCTAATATAGATTTAAAGGCAAATGTCAGAAGACAATTTTTCAAGCAAATAATCCCCTCACAAAGGCCTTTGTAGCTGTAGTAGTATCTAATAGCATAGTATCTAGGCTCAATAAAGTTATGAGACAGTAAAGGTATATTTTTTAAATATCATCAGACGTGAGGAATTCACATTTTTGAGAACATATGCAATTAGATACACTCAAAATCATTAATACAACAGCTAATTGGCTTGATGGAAAGTCATTGCTAGCAATGGAATAATAATAGACTTTTTTTTTTTTTTTTTTTGGTTTTTGGGCCACACCCGTTTGACGCTCAGGTGTTACTTCTGGCTATGTGCTCAGAAATCGCCCCTGGCTTGGGTGGACCATATGGGACGCCGGGGGATCGAACTGCGGTCCTTCCTTGGCTAGCGCTTGCAAGGCAGACACCTTACCTCCAGCGCCACCTACCCGGCCCCTTTTTTTGGTTTTTGGGCCATACCTAATACCCAGTGACACTCAGGGGTTACTCCTGGCTATGCACTCAGAAATTGCTGCTGGCTTGGGGGACCATATGGAATGCTGGGGGATTGAACTACGGCCTTTCCTAAGTCAGTCACGTGCAAGGCAAACGCCCCACTGCTTCACCACCATTCCAGCTCCAATAGTAGACTTTTTAACACCACTTGAGCAATTATCAATAGCTCACCTAGAATAAAGCTTATAAATGAAATAATTACTTGAGAAAAATGGGACATTTTCCATCCAGCACAGACCATGAGCTGAGACAAAAAAAAAGCATACTCCCCAAAGCTAAGGAGTTTGTATAATTTTTGTCATAGCAAGTATCATCTCAGATCATGAATGACTGAAAATAAATATTAATTATGAACAGATATAAAGAAACTACACAAATACCATGAAACTAAAACACTTATTACTGAAAACCAGTGACTAAGAGAGGAATCAAAGAAAAAAAATCAAAAGATTTCTGGAAATGAATGAGAAGAGGATATTAGCTAACAGAAACTGTGAGACATAATGAAAACAGTGTTAAGCAGAAAGTTTATAGCTTTACAAGAGTTCATCATAAAGTAATAAAAGGTTCACATAAGCAATTTTTCTGCACAGCTTAAGACATTGGAAAGTGACCAACAAAATTATAAAAAATAAAGAAAGCAGGCAGGAGAAAAGGAATTGTTAAATTTAGTGCAGCAACAAATGAACTGGAATCCCAATCAGTGATTCAGAAGATACATGAAAAAAAGAATTGGTTCCTCGAATACTTAAATAGGATTGACGAAAAGCAAGATTCACAACGAATCAAAGATGAAACAAAAAACCCTTGAGTTGTGAAATCACCCAACATGCCCTGTTTCTAACCCCTTAGGTGGATGGGTCTGAAGAAGCAGGGTAGCAGTGAAGAAATAATAAACCAATCAAGTCATGAAAGAATAATCATGGCTTCTGTGCCCTTTTGCCTTGTGTTCCTTGCCTAAACTTCCAAGCCAGAATTCTCCTTTCTTTATTCAAACCATTTCCAATACCAGGAAGGGGGCAGAGAGTAAGAGAAAGAGAGAGGAAGGGAAAGGGAGAGATGGGGGAAGAGGAAGTGAGCTTTTACATATCACAGGAAGAAGTTTTAGGAAGGTGACAGTTGGAGGGACACCTTTGTTTGGGTTGATAGCTGGGTATCATCTTGCAGAGAGAATCCTAATAATCCAATCACAATTGAAAGAATAAAAATCACTAGTAAAAGAGAATTTAGAGGATTATCCATATTACTTTCAAAGCCTCTGTGCCAGGTAATGAGAGAACCTAAAACAAATGAATAAATTCTTGGACTCCTATATTCTTTCAAGATTGAACTAGGATGAGTTGGTTTAACTTAACAGACCTATCACTATTGAAGAAATTAAAATGGTAATAAAAATCTTCCCCCAAACAAAAGCCAAGCCCAGATAGATTCCAAAGTAAATTTTTTCACAACGTTTTATTTTTTATCTTTTGTTTGTTTTGGGAGGAACTCCCAGAAGAACTCAGAAAACATTCCTGGGGGACCATATGATATGTAAAAGTTCAAACTCAAGTTGGCCACATGCAAGGCAAATTCCTTACCTGCTGTGCTCCTGCCCTCAAACCTTTAAAGAGGACCTACAACCAAAACTTTTAGACTATTGAAAATTAAGTAACAGAATCACTCCAAAAAGTTTATATGAAGCAAACCTTATTCTGAAAACAAAGTCAGAGAGATAGATGTACTACAAAACAACGAGGAAAAAAATTATTAGACATCTGTCATTGATGAAACATATATGAAGTTCTTAACAAAATAATAGCAAATAGAATTCAACAATGCTTCCAAAAAATCACACACCATAACCAAGTTGGATTCATGCCAGGGATACAAGAATGGTTTAACGTATGAAAGTCAATCAACATAACGCGCCATATCAATCAAAGACAGACAAAGAAGTCACACAGTTATATCAATGTACAATTAAAAACAGATGGTAAGAGCCAGAAACCATTCATGATAAAAACTTAACAAAGTGGAAATTGAACAACTTTCCTTGTATATTCAAAGCACTTAATTACCACAAACCCATAGCATACATTATACTATAAGGGAAAAACTAAAGTCTTCTCCTTTAAAATCAGACACAAGACAAATTTGTCCACTCTTACCACTTATATTCAACATTGTACTGCAGGAACTTGCCGTAACATTTATGCAAGAAAAGATATTATATGTACAGATAGAAGGGGAAGAAGTCAAGAACTAAAGAAATGTAATTATATATGAAAAGACATGGAGAATATCATGCTGTGAGAAGTTCGTCAGGAAAGATGAAAAGACAGAATGATTGCAATTATCTTCAGAAGAAAAATAAAACTACCTACAAACAACAATGACCTATATTATGAAAATATCACTCAAAGACAATAGAAATATTGAATGGGCTGTGCAGTTAAGACAGAGAGGAC